>NC_086191.1:42500-1420000 GCF_023053635.1 Elgaria multicarinata webbii | reverse complement strand
AATGCTTATCTTTAATTTGTGTAAAAATCCTTTGTGTCTTTTTAGTACGTCAGAGTACTAGTTTCACACACAAAGTTTTGTTTGTATTTTTTTATTCTTCTTCCCTGCTCTGAGATTTTAGTTCCAAATCGTTTCTCCCTGCCTCCTCTCCTTTAGAGCTCCATGACAGTCTTGCTCTGCCCCGCAAATGCTCCAACTCCCCTTACTCTGCTTTAACTTGGAGAACATCTAAAGCAAATCCCAGCACTGGAGCACGCAGACCCCACCTCCAGCGCAGACTTCAGCTCCTCCCATTCATTCCTATCTCCCTCCACTCTGCAGAAACAGCGCGCACGCGCACGCGCACACGGACAAATCAGGCCAAAAGAGCCCGCTCGATGCTATCGGGCCCAGGGTTGCATGAAGGTTCTTCCTCATCTCTGTGTTCTGTTGATTTGCACTCATGATCCTTGGAAAAAACTCCACACTGCACAATCTTGAGGTCGTCGTGTTCACAAACACATCAAGGTAGCCCTAAAGCATTGGCAAGATGTGGAGCAGGGGAAACAAGCAAACAACACAACACACACACACCCTGAAAGCACTAAAAGCTACCTCCAAAGGGGTGCGGGCACTACTCTGCGCAAAATTCACAAAAAGCAACAACAGAACAACAAGGAAGGAATTCCTAATGCACTGATACTACTTCAGAAACAAGGCCCATTGACTCAGAACCACAAAATCTGGGGAGAATTTCAGAAGGGTTTCTAGTTTTTAACGTAATATGTAATGCACGCACACGCGCACACGCGCACACAGAGAGGTCAACAAACCTCAGCTGGCTTTGGTGGCCAACCAAGCTTTATTCTCAGCATGTCCCCCTGCCCCACCCAGGAAGTAGATGGGATCCTGTGGGATTACAATGAACTCAGGTCCAGCAGAATCCGCTGTGCTCCCCTGAGGAGAGGGAAAGCAGCTTTCCACCACTGCGCTAAGTCTCAAATATTCCACAGCTCTCCAAGTGCTTCCGAAGAGAAATGCAGCATCGGGGAAGCCCACCCCACCCCACTCCTGTGCTTCTGAAGTCAGTCTGGTTTCAGAGAGAGCCCTCTCAGTGGGGCTGTCTACACGCGGGGAAAGCCCTGCGGGGGCTGTGGATCTGCGCTGCGTCAGTTAGACGATGCAAGCGTAGCTGCACAACTACGAAGCTGCGGATTTACCCTGATTTTTTCAATCGAAGCAATGTCAATACAACGCTTCCACCATCTGATGTCACACCGGCGCCAATCTGGGGGTACTCGGACGGCCGCCCAGATACCCTCCTCAGCATCAGGATTACCTGATGCTGCCCCGAGAGAGGGAAAGCACAGGGTTTGAGAGGGAGCACTGTGAAGGCAGCCCCTCGATCCCTCCTGGTGCTGTGAAAGCCTCCCTTTCCCCCCACCCTGTTGCACAGAAATTGTAACATTTTTGGGACTTCTGGGTTCTGGGAGGAATGCATTAGGGTGCTCTCACATGAAAATGAAAATCCAACAAAATTCTCCCCCCTCCCTCCTCCTGCCTCCCCCCCCCTTCTCAAAGCAAATATGATTGGAAAGGAGACCGGGAAGAAGGCATGAAAAGACAGCTGAGCGCTGGAGAGGTGGGCAGCTGCTGTTTGTTTTCTGTGTGTCAGCGCAGATGCCAGCATAATTACTGCCGGAAGACGCAGCTTTCACCGTGCCGACTCTATTTTGGGTTGACAAAAAAAGAGCCCTGCCTCCCTCCCTCCCGCCTCAGCCCACTGAATGAGCTCGCTTGCACAGAGCGGTTCAGTGGCTACAGTGGTGGGCCTGAGCCGTCTGTTTTCAGATCCCTGCAGGGCTGAAACTGAAAGGATGGTTAAAAGAGAGGAAGAAGGCCTCCCCGCCCACATCTACCACGCACACGCACACACACACGCACACGCCTGTGTGCAGGAGCATGCAGCCTCCTCGACTGGAGGAGGGCTAACGTTGTCCCTATCTTCAAAAAGGGCAAAAAGGAGGAACCTGGGAACTACAGACCAGTCATTCTGACATCCATCCCTGGGAAAATTCTGGAGCAGATAATAAAGAAGTTAATCTGTAAACACCTTGAAATCAATGCGGTGATCACTAGAAGCCAACATGGATTTGTCAAGAACAAGTCCTGTCAGACAAATTTGATCTCATTTTTTGATAAGGTAACCTCCCTTGTGGACCGTGGGAACGCTGTGGACGTCATATATCTTGACTTCAGCAAAGCTTTTGACAAAGTGCCCCATGCCATTCTGATTAACAAACTAGCTAAAAGTGGGCTAGATGGAACAACTATTAGGTGGATTCACAGTTGGCTACAGAATCGGACTCAAAGAGTACTTATCAATGGAACCTTCTCAAACTGGGGAGAGGCAACGAGTGGGGTACCGCAGGGCTCAGTCCTGGGCCCAGTGCTCTTCAACATTTTTATTAATGATTTGGACGAGGAAGTGCAGGGAACGCTGATCAAATTTGCAGATGACACAAAATTGGGTGGGATAACTAATACCCTGGAAGACAGAAACAAACTTCAAATTGATCTTGATAGGCTGGAGTGCTGGGCTGAAAACAACAGGATGAAATTTAATAGGGATAAATGCCAAGTTCTACATTTAGGGAATAGAAACCAAAGGCACAGTTACAAGATGGGGGATACTTGGCTCAGCAATACTACAAACGAGAAGGATCTTGGAATTGTTGTAGATTGCAAGCTGAATATGAGCCAACAGTGCGATATGGCTGCAAGAAAGGCCAATGCTATTTTGGGCTGCATTAATAGAAGTATAGCTTCCAAATCACGTGAGATTCTGGTTCCTCTCTATTCGGCCCTGGTTACGCCTCATCTAGAGTATTGTGTCCAGTTCTGGGCTCCACAATTCAAGAATTCAAGAAGGATGCAGACAAGCTGGAGCGTGTTCAGAGGAGGGCAACCAGGATGACCAGGAGTCTGGAAACAAAGCCCTCTGAAGAGAGACTGGAAGAACTGGGCATGTTTAGCCTGGAGAAGAGAAGATTGAGGGGAGACATGATAGCACTCTTCAAAGACTTAAAAGGTTGTCACACAGAGGAGGGCCAGGATCTCTTCTCGATCCTCCCAGAGTGCAGGACACGGAATAACGGGCATCTCTCATTCTCTCTCACTGTCAATGATGTTACGCTTACTCCGGTCAAGGAAGCTTGTAGTCTTGGCTTTATATTTGATTCCTCGCTCTCCTTTATTCCTCATATTGAGGCAGTAGCTAAATCCTGTTGTTTTTTCCTGTATAATATTCCCAGGATTCGATCATTTTTGTCTGTCTCTTCTGCCAAGATGCTTGTTCATGCACTGGTCATTTCTCGGTTGGACTACTGCAACCTTCTTCTCTCTGGCCTTCCTTCTTCTCACATCAGTCCATTGGTTTCTGTCCACCACTGTGCCACTAAGATCATCTTCTTGGCTCGCCGCTCTGACCATGTTACTCCACTTCTGAAATCTCTTCACTGGCTTCCAATTCACTTCAGAATCCAATATAAACTTCTCCTGTTGACCTTCAAAGCTTTTCACGGTCTAGCTCCTTCCTATCTCTCCTCTCTCATCTCACACTATTGCCCCACTCGTGCTCTCCGCTCCTCTGACGCCATGTTTCTCGCCTGCCCAAGGGTCTCTACTTCCCTTGCTCGGCTTCATCCATTTTCTTCTGCTGCCCCTTACGCCTGGAACGCTCTTCCAGAACATCTGAGATCCACAAGTTCAATCGCAGCTTTTAAAGCTCAGCTCAAAACTTTTCTTTTTTCTAAAGCTTTTAAAACTTGATGCTGTTTGAACTTTATACTGTTAGTTTTACCCTACCCTGTGCCTGTTTACCCTACCCAGTGCCTGTTTGCATTCTCTTCCCCTCCTTATTGCTTTACTATGATTTTATTAGAATGTAAGCCTATGCGGCAGGGTCTTGCTATTTACTGTTTTACTCTGTACAGCACCATGTACATAGATGGTGCTATATATATAAATAATAATAATAATAATAATAATAATAATAATAATAATAATAATAAATAATAATAAGTTAAAGGAAGCCAGATTCCAGCTGGACATCAGGAAAACCTCCTGACTGTTAGAGCAGTATGACAATGGAATCAGTTGCCTGGTGAGGTTGTGGCCTCTCCCACACTAGAGGCCTTCAAGAGGCAGCTGGACAAGCATCTGTCAGGGATGCTTTAGGGTAGATTCCTGCATTGAGCAGGGGGTTGGACTAGATGGCCTTGTAGGCCCCTTCCAACTCTGCTATGTACCATGTACATAGCACCATGTACATTGATGGTGCTATATAAATAAATAATAATAATAATAATAATAATAATAATAATAATAATGCTATTCTATGTAAGCAGGACATGATACCCGGAAGATCCCATGGATGGTAAAGTGCAGCCTTCCCCAACCTGGCGCCTCCAGGCATGTTGGACTACAATTCCCATCATTCCCACATGGCATGGCCATTGTCTGGGAGCAATGGGACTTGCAGTCCAACACACCTGGGGGGCACCAGGTCGGGGAAGGCTGGTTCAAAGGCTGTGGTGGCCAAGAGACCGAAGCACGAATCAGCCAGCCCCCCCCCCCCGGCCAGGCACCAGTGGCTCATCCAGAGGCCATCCAGAGGCCAGATGGGCCTCAGAGCTGTGGTCAGGGCAACAGCGCCGGACTGGATGGGGAGGGAACCCTTGGCCTTCCTCGGGTGCAAGCGCCATCGCAACAGCAAGAATGCATTTGGTAGGACGTCTGCGGGCGCAGCTCTGGCGGGGTGGCCAAACATGCAGAGAAAACCCTCTGGGAGGACAGAGATGCCCTCTACGGAGATTCTGAGAAGCGCGCCTGCGTCTGGGCTGGCACACCCTGCTGCAATGCCACGCGCGGAGGGCAGTATTCTAGCACCCCCGGGGCAAGATGCGGTTTCCGGGGTAGCTTGTAAACTAGCCCAGTCAGCCACCCTTGCCGGATTTGGACATCACGACAATTATGCTGGGGAACCAGTTGCTGGGGAACATGGGTGTGAGGGTGCTGTTGCACCATGTCCTGCTTTTATAGAATCATAGAATAGCAGAGTTGGAAGGGGCCTACAAGGCCGTCGAGTCCAACCCCCTGCTCAATGCAGGAATCCACCCTAAAGCATCCCTGACAAATGGTTGTCCAGCTGCCTCTTGAAGGCCTCTAGTGTGGGAGAGCCCACAGCCTCCCTAGGTCACTGGTTCCATTGTTGCACTGCTCTAATAGTCAGGAAGTTTGTTGGCCAACAGCTGCCTGGCCACTGTGTGAACAGAGTGCTGGACCAGGTGGACCCTTGGTCTGATCCAGCCTCAGGGCTCTTCTGATGTTCTTATGCTAATTAGGCAGGTAATGAGGTGGCTCATGAGCTGCGGCGCACGTTTGTGGCCACAAGTGCAGGTGGGGGCTCAAGGCGTTGGATTTAAAACTGCCTAGACAGGCCCAGAAAGGAGCAGAGCCACGGCAGCATGTGATGACGTCTCAGGGCTGGAGTCGGGAGGAAGCCATAGATCCAGGCCAGGCAGAATGGAGCCTGATGGGCTATCGGAACTGGTCCGGAGGCTCTGGCCACTTTTAGACAGCTATTACGGAGGGAGAACATCACCAACGTGCACGAGGCTTTCCAGATTAACAACCCGAACAGGCCCCCGCCCCAATTGGCTTACAATGTCAAAGCCCTTCTCTCTGCTATCAGAAGCACATTCATTGGGCAAGAATGCAAAAGACGACCTTTTCGGAAGATGCTCCAAAGCTCTGGAGCTCTTTGCTAACCTAGCGGGCGTTGGGTGTCTCCCTGCTTCCTTTACTGATGTGTTTTTATTTGATGCTTTCATTGGGACATGTGCATATTGGATGAGTTTTAATGTTTTAATTGTAACATTGTTTTATTTGCATTTTGTTAGCAGCCTTGAGCACTGATTTTAGTGGAAAGGCGGGACATAAATTTAACAATTCAAAGATTCAACACAATGGGGAGGAGCAGAAGGGGAGGGAGGTGGAAGTAGAGGTAGATGGTGGTGGGGAGAAGAGGCATTGAATTGAATCACGGCCCCCGTCTACAGGACAGCGGGATTGCTCCTCATTGAATATACACCCAAATTTTTGGTGATTCGAGTCTAGGTAAAGAGCATCACACTGCAGCAGCAACAGCGATTTATCTCCTGTTTTTTTTTTTGTGGTGCAGTTATTAATGCGCACGTGTGCACTATTGCATATAGGATGCTATGGAGTATAGACGAGCGAAGCTATAAATTTAATCTGCGGAGGTCTGTAGATTGATAGAAGTGAGAAATGGAGGACTTAAAGGAACAAGGCAGCTGAGGATGTGAGAGAGGATCTGAACACGTCTCCTCCCTCTCGCTGCCCGTTCCCCCCTCTTCGTTTTAATTTTAAAAACTCCATCTACGGACATGAAAACGACAGGAAGGAACAAGACAGCCAGAGGACGCAATAGGTGGGAAGGCGGGGAATCGGCCAATCTCTTTGTCCTGCCCTCAAAGTAATGCCCACATGTCAAAATGCGATTTAACTCCCCCAAGGACACATAACTCTAACACGGTGCAAACTCGGACGTTGATCCAAAAGTCACGGTAAATCACAAATGCGAATATGCGCATTATCACGTTAAAGAACCGGCGCTGCGGTGAATGGGCGACTGCGTCATGTGTCCTAAAATGCAAATATGCACATTTAGGTCAGGGTAAAGAAGCCGTATAGACAAACCCACGATCATAGCAGTGGGGAGGGATTAAAAGGCTTCAGAGAAAAGGTGGGTTTTGAGAAGGGATCTGAAAAAGGAGAGAGAAGTCGCACAGGCAAGTGTTGTAAGACGGAGATCAGGAGATGAGGAAATTTTATTTTATTTTAAATGATTTTAGGGTGCCTCTAAAGGTAGAATCCTCTCAAGGCGGTAAGCAAGATAAAAACCACTTAATGTAGGTACAAGAAAACTCAAAAGCATGGCAGAATTTCAAATTTCACATTATGCCAGTCCTTTTACAACTTCATTGGCTGCCAGTCCAGGTCCGGGCCTGATTCAAAGTGCTGGTATTGACATTTAAAGCCCTAAATGGTTTGGGGCCAGGTTATTTGAAGGAACGCCTCCTCCCATATGTACCTACCCGGACCTTAAGATCATCTACAGGGGCCCTTCTCCGTGAGCCCCTGCCAAAGGAAGTGAGGCAGGTGGCTACTAGGAGGAGGGCTTTCTCCGCTGTGGCACCCCGGCTGTGGAATGAGCTCCCCAGAGAGGTCCGCCTGGCGCCTACACTGTACTCTTTTCGTCGCCAGCTGAAGACCTTTTTATTCTCTCAGTATTTTAACACTTAATTTTAACTTGAGGCCACCAGTGAGGGAGGAAGCAGCAGCCAGGCACCTCTCCACCGTGCCTGGGTCCAGCTCCAGCTCAGAGCCCCCTCCCTCCTGCTACCAACTGTCTCTACAGAGGCCACCAGTGAGGGAGGAAGCAGCAGCCAGGCACCTCTCCACCGTGCCTGGGTCCAGCTCCAGCTGAGAGCCCCCTCCCTCCTGCTACCAACTGTCTCTACAGAGGCCACCATGGGGGAGGAAGCAGCAGCCAGGCACCTCTCCACCGTGCCTGGGTCCAGCTCCAGCTGAGAGCCCCCTCCCTCCTGCTACCAACTGTCTCTACAGAGGCCACCATGGGGGAGGAAGCAGCAGCCAGGCATTTCTCCACCGTGCCTGGGTCCAGCTCCAGCTGAGAGCCCCCTCCCTCCTGCTACCAACTGTCACTGCAGAGGCCACCAGTTAGGGAGGAAGCAGCAGCCAGGCACCTCTCCACCA
Organism: Elgaria multicarinata webbii; assembly: GCF_023053635.1. Taxonomy (NCBI): domain Eukaryota; kingdom Metazoa; phylum Chordata; class Lepidosauria; order Squamata; family Anguidae; genus Elgaria; species Elgaria multicarinata. The sequence continues at coordinate 1,412,158 of NC_086191.1, read as the reverse complement.
TGCCTGGGTCCAGCTCCAGCTCAGAGCCCCCTCCCTCCTGCTGTCACCTGTAACTGCTGAACTTTCCAACTAAGATTGTAGTGCCTGAATTTGCTTTCCTTTCCCCCCTCCTCCTCCTCCTCCCTCCCAATCCCCTTTCCTTTTGTGTCATGTCTTTTAGATTGTAAGCCTGTGGGCAGGGACTGTCAAGAAATACTTTTGTAAGCCGCCATGAGAGCCTTTTTTGGCTGAATGGCGGCATAAAAATCCTTAAATAAATAAATAAATAAAATAAAAAACTTAAATTTAAATGTTACAGTTCTAACTCTGTATTTTAATCTTATATCAATTTTGCTGCGCAGTTTTATCCTGGTTGTGCTTTTTATACTGTATTTTTTGTATTTGTGCTTTTAACCTGTTGGTTGTTTTATTATGGTTTTAATTTTTGTGAACCGCCCAGAGAGCTTTGGCTATTGGGCGGTATAGAAATGTAATAAATAAATAAATAAATAAATAAATTCACTGTCTTTCCATTCCCTAATATTACTTTCTTGATAAAACATGGTTTTACTGGCCAGGCCAGTAAGAAACTGACCAGCCAGCACCCCTAAATTGCTGGGTGGGTATCTCCTTTCCTCAGGGAGAATCATAGAATCATAGAATCATAGAATAGCAGAGTTGGAAGGGGCCTACAAGGCCATCGAGTCCAACCCCCTGCTCAATGCAGGAATCCACCCTAAAGCATCCCTGACAGATGGTTGTCCAGCTGCCTCTTGAATGCCTCTAGTGTGGGAGAGCCCACAACCTCCCTAGGTAGCTGATTCCACTGTCGCACTGCTCTAACAGTCAGGAAGTTTTTCCTGATGTCCAGCCGGAATCTGGCTTCCTTTAACTTGAGCCCGTTATTCCGTGTCCTGCACTCTGGGAGAATCGAGAAGAGATCCTGGCCCTCCTCTGTGTGACAACCTTTTAAGTATTTGAAGAGTGCTATCATGTCTCCCCTCAATCTTCTCTTCTCCAGGCTAAACATGCCCAGTTCTTTCAGTCTCTCTTCATAGGGCTTTGTTTCTAGACCTCTGATCATCCTGGTTGCCCTCTTCTGAACACGCTCCAGCTTGTCTGCGTCCTTCTTGAATTGTGGAGCCCAGAACTGGACGCAATACTCTAGAAGAGGCCTAACCAGGGCCGAATAGAGAGGAACCAGTACCTCACGTGATTTGGAAGCTATACTTCTATTAATGCAGCCCAAAATAGCATTTGCCTTTCTTGCAGCCATATCGCACTGTTGGCTCATATTCAGCTTGTGATCTACAACAATTCCAAGATCTTTCTCATTTGTAGTATTGCTGAGCCAAGTGTCCCCCATCTTGTAACTGTGCATTTGGTTTCTATTCCCTAAATGGGAGAGCTGTCACCCACCCACCCCTGGCTGTGTGCAACAGCAATGAGCAGTTTCAAGCCTGTCTTCACAACCATGTGGCCTTGAAACATATTTATAGTTTTGGTTTTGGTTTTTCTGAGAATGCATGCCAGGATTCTCAGGACACAGAGACGCTACTCCTAGTACCTATTTCTATGCATTTGCCAACAGCAACGCAGCCAAAGTTCTGGGCTCCACAATTCAAGAAGGATGCAGACAAGCTGGAGCGTGTTCAGAGGAGGGCAACCAGGATGATCAGGGGTCTGGAAACAAAGCCCTATGAAGAGAGACTGAAAGAACTGGGCCTGTTTAGCCTGGAGAAGAGAAGATTGAGGGGAGAGATGATAGCACTCTTCAAATACTTAAAAGGTTGTCACACAGAGGAGGGCCAGGATCTCTTCTCGATCCTCCCAGAGTGCAGGACACGGAATAACGGGCTCAAGTTAAAGGAAGCCAGATTCCGGCTGGACATCAGGAAAAACTTCCTGACTGTTAGAGCAGTGCGACGGTGGAATCAGCTACCTAGGGAGGTTGTGGGCTCTCCCACACTGGAGGCCTTCAAGAGGCAGCTGGACAACCATCTGTCAGGATGGATTCCTGCATTGAGGGGTGGATTCCTGCATTGAGCAGGGGGTTGGACTCGATGGCCTTGTAGGCCCCTTCCAACTCTGCTATTCTATGATTCTATGATTCTATGAAAGTATACCTGCAGCCCAGGTCCACTCGCCTGACCCAAATCTCACTTGTTGCGAGTTTATCTCCCCTGTTCCCTGCTGCGGCGTCTGACATTCTTTGGGCTACTCACCCCTCCGGAAGGTCATCCTTGGTACTGTATCTGCGGTCAGAGAGACAGCCAGCATCAGGAGGCACCCAAAGAGCTGGGAAGGCCAGGCGGCAGGCTTCATGCTCGCTTATCGGCAGACGGTCGCTGGGAATGTCCAGAAAGACGGAGGGGCACTTGGATGCTAAGTTGGCAGCTGTGAAGAAATGGAGAAGAAAAATTAGGGGAAGTCGCTCTTGAGATCATATCTCTGGCAATCTTAAGTGACTGCCGCCTGTCTGAAACGGAAATGGGTTGGTAGATCAGAGTACGGGATTTTACAGAGACGACACCAGATTTCCATATTGACAGTTGCTGGGGGGTTTCTGCGTGGGTTCTGCTGATCAAACAGCAAGGAAGAGGAGGGCGCGGGGCCGACATTTTCACACCATGTGGGATGGAGGTGTTGCAAGACACCTTTGAGGGGCTGCTGCAGCTGGGGCTCTGGGAAGACGCACACGCTGGAGTGCTGGAGGGCTCCCATGAGACTTTCTCCGAGACCCCAAGAGGGAACTCTGCAGCTACAGAACGAGGACAAAAGCCACCTAGATGGTCTGGTGTTAGGTTGAGAAGTGGTCCACCATATGCTTTCAGATTGTGCATCCCTACTCTATTCAAATTGTTGTGTTGCTGTTTGTGCATTTCCTGCCTGTCTTTTACGTTGTTGGCTCATAGATCCATTCCTTTGTCTGAACTGATCTCCCAACTCTGCTCTGCTCCCTGTGTTGGGCGATGTCATTCGGGAGGCCCCTTATGGTGGGATGGTGTCTGCAGGAAGTGATGCTCTCGGATGGCAAACTCCTTATCTAATTTAGTTACCTTTGAAAGACCAGCAATAATTCCAAAGCATTCCATGGAATCTGCCTTGCACAATGCCCAGCCCACCCACGGAGAAAATCCACAGTGATCCTGCGCAACACCCGGACAGCGAACCCCACAGCAGCAGCATGAGACCAACAACCTGCCCAGCATCTCTGGTTTGGCACCTGCCACATTCATTAAAACTGCACTCAAATTAAATTAATTACAGGCGAGTAATTATATGCAGATCAGCCATGGCCCTGCAGCTCATTATGTTTCGCTGGTGCGGCTGGGAGCAACATTGCCTTAAACAGCTCGGAGCCTTTTTCCGTGGAATGGCCCCAAACTGACCCTGCGCCTCTGCAGCCCAACGGATCAGCCCCTGCATCACGCTGGCTCTCGGGAGAAGCCAATTAAGTTGTGACATAATCTGGGCCTGAACTGGATTGGAACTGCAGTGGGAACCTAAAGGGTTAAAGTTCCCGCTAACGCCCCACCCCACCCCCCCGGCAAGGCCCCACCCTGGGTCAGGCTCCCGGCACCTGCTATTGACTCTTTTAATCCCACCCACCCATTCGTATAATTTGGGGTCACATCTGGTTTGGTCCCAACACCAGGAATTTATAGGCAAGAACAACTACCGTATCCAGATATCAGACGCACAAGGAGTTTTGTTTACAGGTTTGTTCTCTTTTACGCTTGATGTTTAATTTGACCTGTGTAAACACAGCGCCTATGTTTCTGTATAACGGTTTTTTAAAAATGGGAAAACCACGCGCATGCAAATGACCTGAGCTGCAAGAAGGGCCAATTAACACCCCTCTCTCTCCCCCCTGACATGCTGAACCAGCTGTCCCTCCCTCCTTGGGGTGTTGCGGAGATCAACCTCACAAGCCGCCGGGTGACAAGCAGCTGACAGACGGGCTGATCAGGGTCAGCCAGAAGTGAGTCACCCCCTTTCCCTGGCACGGCCGGAGCCCCCCTGCAAGCCTCAGCCTGTCTGTCAAGTGCGTTCAGTGAGGCAGTCGTGGAAGGGAACAGAAACAGAAATTCCCCACATCCCAATTCCTCTGCAGATTGGGGGAGTGGGGGGGGGGGCTTGAGATTACCCAGCCTTCTTTCCAAAGTGGCACTGATGAGTTAGGAACCCTTCATCACCATTTCGAAATATTACACAGAACAGTGCACACACGCAGGTGGCCACACACACACACAGAGCGAAGCAGGGAATCAGCCACCCAGCCTCTGCTTAAACATCTCAAACGAAGGAGAGAGACTGACACCTTCCAAGTTCTACCTAACGTTTAGTCATCTCTTTAGTTTAGTTCGGCATTACTGCATTCTTGGAGTCCACCCAGAGAAGAGCCTTCAGTGTGGTGGCCCCTTCTTTTTGGAACTCCCTCCCACTGGAGGCCAGGCAGGCACCAACACGGTGTTGCTTCCGGCACCTCCTGAAAACAGCTCTATCCCAGGAAGCGTTCTTTAACGGACCAGCCACGGCTTTTATTGGCATTCTGTTTTTTAAAAAAATATAATTTTAATACTGATCTTTTTACTGTTTTACTTCTTTTGTTCACCGCTCAGGAACATAATGGAGCGGTATACAAAAGTTGTAAATGAATAAATAAAATGTGCATGTTGATAAAACACTGCAAGCAAACAATCGCAATGGTTTAAGTAACGAAAGCTCCGTGATGCTCTTTCCAGTTGTTAGGTCAGCTTGTCTGGTTAATTCCAGGGAGGAGGCGCCCCACATGCTGGCCAGTCGTCAGGCTCCCCTCCATCGCCGTCCAACTGGACAGCCATCTGTCAGGGATGCTTTAGGGTGGATTCCTGCATTGAGCAGGGGGTTGGACTCGATGGCCTTGTAGGCCCCTTCCAACTCTGCTATTCTATGATTCTCAGCCGGGCAAGTGATGCTCAGTCACCCAAGAACAAGTCGTGAGAAACACCTGCCAGACCACTTGCTCCCACCGCTTGTCCCACTGCAGCCACCACACCTACTTCAGGTACCCAACCAATTTCATTAGTAACAACTGGCGACAGAGAACGCCCAGCCACCTCACCCCAAAACAGCCGGATCTGGAAGCAGCAGGAGGAGGAAAATAGAGACAGTACCAGCTGAGATGCGCCAACCCAAAACGGAGACCAACAATGGATCCTGGACACTTTCATGGATCTGCACAGGAGTCGTCTTCCAGCACACCTTGCAAAACCTGGAACAACACGTATTGAAAATGGAATCCTACACAAAATGGCCGGTGTACACAAATGGATTGTCACTCACAAGTGGAAGAGGCTGTTGGTGGAGTGATCACATGCAGGCTTTTCCTGTGTCTGCCATACCCTCAGATGACCCCTGTGATCAGGCTCCCAGTGATTGTACCTTCCAAAATCCACACTCCTCTGGAAAATCCAAAATGGCGCTCAGAGGTTACTTGTACCATCCATGTTACTGGTCCAGTCTGCAGTGCATCTGTTCCCTCTCCATGGCCATCTCTCAACTTGGGACTCCCGGCTTCCCTGGAGAGTCAAAGCCTCTGGGCCTTTCAGAGATCTTGGATTCAGCAGTCGCAGCACGGCCAACTCTGTAAGGTGGTGAGCTCCAGGATTTCCTGGGGTTCCCCCATTTTCAACTTAGACAGCAGGCGAAGATTCTTGGCTTGAATGCCCCTTCCAGGTAAAGGGAGCCAGCTAAGGGTGCCTTTGCTGATGGTACCCAAAATCCTGGCGCTGAAGTCAAAACAGGACAAGTTGGGAGAGACAGTCAGTGCTTGGTATAGATACAATTTTATTTATTTGCTGTAAGGTCCATTTGCCTTTTAGCTCATGATTATCGGCCTGATCTTCCATGGTAGGAGCAGTCTAGAAATATGAAGCTGGAGGCAGAACATTATTTTTTCCAGAAAGAACAAAAGAACAAAAGAACAAAAGAGCAGGGATGGACTGAAGGTAGGTTGTGACCTACTAGTTGTCCTCTGGCCAGCTTCTGGTGGACCACTTAGCCACTGGTGTGGTTGCCTGGGATTCTTCCAGAAGAAAATGGTGGTCACCTATGAGGACATCTTGTGTTCTGATGCAAGAGGATCACTTAACAAAAATTGCTTTCACTCGTTCATTTATTCCATTGCTGTAATGCCCAATAGCCAAAGCTTTCTGGATGATTTACAAAGATTGCACCCCTACAAATGCAATATAAAAACCACTTGCATACAGAAATATAAAACAGTTTTGCACAATCAACAATAAAAATTCCAAGACCCATTCAAAATCTTATCGTATCCTGTCAAATGCTTGGGAGGAAAGTCTTAACCTGGTGCCCCAAAAGATGACAGTGTTGGTGCCAGGCGGGCCTCACTGGGGAGAGTATTTCATAACCGGGGGTGTGGGGTGGGGGTGTCAACTGTTGCCATCCTCTGAACCGCCCTCAGAGGAGATCTTCAGATGACAATTACATTGTATGGATATGTTATAGCTCTATCCAAACTCTCAACGAGGCCTGAGAGATCTCTTCTCCACTATTTACGCTTTGTAAATTTAATACATGTCAGAAGGCCACCATGTCCCAGTTAAAGAACGATCACACACAAGTGGACCATGCTAGGCTGAAGTCGCCCCACACCTGCGGTAGCCTCCATATCATGACCCCAGTGGGGACACCCGTGCCTGGCCTCCCCTGCCGTTCCCAGCCTTATGACGCAAGGCCCTTCTTCAACTGGGGAGAGCGGCCAGGACCTTCTGCACCGGCTGGCCAGGAGTGCCGCCCACTCACTCATGGCACGGTCTCAGGCGGAGAAGGGCAGAGCCGGCCTGGCTGGCGCTCTGCGGTGGTTGAAAGCGGAAGGGCGCCGCGGCACTTCTGCTAGCATGCGTATGAAGCAGCCTGATCTCAAGGCAGCGCTTTGGCCCGTCGGAGCCGGATCCTGGCCACCACCGTCCAGAGTCTCGGGAGGGCAGATGGTGCCAGGAGCTTCAAGGGAGCACTTGCTTTTGCAATGGCTCCATTTGAGACCCAGGACATCAGTGGGAGCTGGAGCAGTGCTGGCTCCAGGGTTTTGGAGGACCCCTGGGCAAGACTCCTTCCATGCCCCCTTACTCACTCAGCGAGCCCCCTTCCCACCACTGCTCTTGCTCCGCCCCTCTTCCTCCTCCTGGGTCCTGCTTGCTTGCTTGGCAGGCAGATAGCCTGGGAGCCAGGAGGCCGGGGCGTCCGCTGCGCCTCCTCCTCCCCCCCCCACCCCCTCCGTTGGCTGGGCCAGAGCGAGAGGCGGGTGACTAAGCAGGTTGCCATGGTGAAGAGGAAGAGCAAGTCAGGGGGGGCTCTTCTCAGCGGGGCCCCTGGCTGGGCCTCCCCTTGACACCTGCCCTGAGCTGTCCCCTCCTGGTTCTGAACTTGCGTCAGCTTCCCCGCCCTCCCACGTGCAGCCAGCCAGCACTTCACCCACAGCCCTGAAGCTCCTGCCAGGCGTGTTGCCACCCCTACACCTAGGAAAAAGAAACCCAAGGCACAGTTACAAGATGGGGGCTTCTTGGCTCAGCAATACTACAAGCGAGAAAGATCTTGGAATGGTTGTAGATCACGAGCTGAATATGAGCCAACAGTGTGATGTGGCTGCAAGAAAGGCAAATGCTATTTTGGGCTGCATTAATAGAAGTATAGCTTCCAGATCGCGCGAAGTACTGGTTCCCTTCTATTCGGCCCTGGTTAGGCCTCATCTTGAGTATTGCGTCCAGTTCTGGGCTCCACACTTCAAGAAGGATGGAACCCAGGCAACCAGTGTGGAGGCTCCAGTCCTGTGTCTGAAGTGTCCAGGTCCAAAGATGCTTCAGGGTCTCTGGCAATGTGTGTGTGTGTGGGGGGGGGGTGTCTGCTGGATGCTCCTGCTCCCCTAGCGTCTCCTCTGAGGAGGCCCCAGGTTCCAGGTCTGGGCACTGATGAACCCCAATGGGTCCTGCCACCCCAAAACTGGAGGAGATCAAGAGGGTCCCTGCGAGCATCTGCTTGCAAAGCGTGCGCTCTGCCACTTGGCTCTGCTGGCTGGGGGATTATGGGAGCTGTAGTCCAACACAGCCAGAGAACATCAGGTTGGGGGAAGCTGCTATACAGCCTCAGCCGGGTAATTTTTCTCTCCCTTTTACAAAATTGGAATAACTGCATTACAGGGTTATTGCAGCTGCAAGGACTTTTGCGCTCTTCTGCTTCGTCCCGCTCCAATGGTCCGGGCATGCGCAATTCTGTGTGGGCTGATGTTAACAGTTAAATTTCAAAAGGAAGAGGATGAGAGGTCATTAGCTCTCCCAGCTGTTTTTGCCAAACCCTAAACTATCTTGTCTTGTGATCCCAACTTTCTTGTGTGCTCAGAGTTCATGAACAGCAGCTGCAAAAACAGCAGTTTCAAGTACCAAAGGAAGCAGCAATTGGGATGGGGGGGGGGGCTGTGTCCTTCAATGGTCAGATAACCCTTATTCCACAACATCCCAGCAGCCTTGTGACATACAATAGCTGCCCCTTCTTTCAAAACACCGTAGATCCACAGAGCAGACGTGACGTTCTGCAACTGACTTGCCAATCCTGGTCTATCCACGTTGAGAGATCTGGGTATGGGTGTGTGTGCAGATGGATGCCCAGTTTCCCATACTTTCTAGCCATCTGTTGAGTAATAACACAATTACTGAACAGACGGGCAGAAAGTGTGGAACTTCTGAGAAGTGGCTTGCAGAAGGCAGGATGGGGCTGAGCTAGCAGCCGGCCCCCTCGAAAAGGCACGGAGCCACGAGGAAAAGGGGAAAGAAAATGAGGTCCCAGATGCATGAGAGCAAGAACACACCTGGGAGAAATCTGGGTCTGGTCTGTATCCATGATCACAACTAACACAGGCTAGAATTCACACTGCAGACTTCACTGTGCATGGAAGAGACAAGGAGCCGATGCCCTGATGGCACGTTTGCTGCCACGGAACTCCCAGAAACGGCAACAGAACTTGCTTCCAAAGCATCTTCCTTGCGTACAAATCAATGATGGTTTTGGAAGGGAAATGGGAGCAACAGCCCCAACCCCAATTACTCTGGTGCTGCTCCCAGGTCTGGCATTTCGTAGTTTGGTAACTTCATAAGGTAATAGGAAGGGCAGCCTCTCGGGGCGGGGGGAGGAGGAGGGCGCAACACGAGTGGTGACATGGACTAGGGATCATCTATATGCTCTACATACCCCATCGTGGCTGCGCAGTTGCGCCCCATTGTTTATACGACGCAGCCGCCAAGTCGCAGCTACATCGTGCTGTTCCCTGCGAAACTGCGCATTCTCGATGTGTCGTTTTACTGCAACTTTTTACATTGCTCCGATGTCACTACGGTTGTTTGTTGTCTGTCAGCGGTGGCTTCAGTTTGGAGTAAGAGAGTGGGCGTAGTTAGGGGGGGTCCCAGTGCAGGGTAGGCGCAGGGATATAGGGCAGGAGGGGCAGGGGGCCGCCATGGGAATATTAAAGTCTGGGAAATGAAAGTAAGAGCAATTATGATGAATAACGCATAAATTCAGCGAACTGTAGCAGCACACACGCGCAGCTACAGGCTTTCAAAGTTCTGCAGAGTTGCCAGAAAACCAGACACAAAAATGGGTTTTGCGGTTTTTGGTCCCCTGATATTTGCTGCCCATTGCTGCCTTCTGACAATGGCACTGTGATTTTTTCCTGGCTGGACAGCCTGCGCTCACTCCTGCCATGTAACCCTATCAATGCCACTTCACAGCAGCGATGCTGCGGGGGAATCAGTAGGCAAAGCAACGCTATATAGACAAGGCCCTAGAAGGGTTGTGGTCCAGTCAATTTCACAAGTAAGAGAAAGAAAGTAAGAAAGGTTACTGGTTATACATAACTAATACTTCTTATTCCCTATATAACACCATCCAACTGCCCAGTGCTTTACAGAATGTGAAATGGCCAGTCCCTGCCCCAAGGAGCATGCGACCTGAAATTCAACACAGATGAGACAAGAGAAGGAAAGGAAAGAGCCGGGTGCCGGGCCAGAGGAATGAAACACACACAGATATTCAAGCTTAGTTTCAGTTCAGAAGAAACCAGCAGCCTTTCGCGAACCCAACAGGAGACAATGGCAGAAGTCAGACTTTCTTAGGAGGTCTTTCACTCCACAGTTCATTTCCGAGTTGGGAATCGTACGAGGTTTCAGAGCCATTTCGCACACAGGTAAACCCATCTTTGCTGCAATCAACACATAAAGTGTGAGGGGGTGATGCACCCTCCCAAATGCTCAGAGGCACGTGACACATAGGGACCCCCACACACACACATGTGCTCACACAAAGGATACCACCTGCCTGCTGCTGCGAGACGCACGTCCCCCCACATGCTGTGTGTTTACTGCAGCAAACACCAGGTCCCCCCTAGTGCTGCTGTGCAAAACCTGCCAGCCCGAGGGCTTAGCTTGCACTATCGCCTTTTGCCTGTGCCTCCACGGTGTGCAACGTTACGTTCATCCACAATCCCGGAAGAAACATGGAGTTTTCACTGGTCTCCAGATATGTACCTCCTTCACATGGTGCAGCCTTTCCTATCCATACACAAGAACCCACTTTGGCAAAATGCAGCTCCTAGAGTGGCTCACATCACACCACCCACAGGCGGTGGCCCTGGTCCTCCTGGTCTGCAGCTGTGATCTGGAGGGGGCAGGCAAAGCCCCCCACGTCCCCAGCCCCCCCCTTAACTGGCCCTTTAGCAAGGCTCATGACCAGAGAGTGCCCGGAGTCCTTCTCAAAGTGCCCTTGCGCTGCGTGGCCCCTTTTTCAGTTGGGGCCAAGAGGTGCAACAGCGTGTGGGATGTCAGCGCAAGCCACCAGCCCCACTGTATTCCCATTCTGGGGGAAAGGGGAAGCCTCCCTGCAGAGTGGGGAGGGGGGCAGCATTTGCTAGGACTAGTCTAAAGCCCCCTGCCATGTTGCAAGGAGGAGGCTGTCTTCACAGTGCTGAGTTGGAGCCGCTTCCTCCCAAACCCCCGCAGTTTTACTGACTGGGGTGGCGGCGTTGAGTAATCCCAACATCAAGAAGGGGGCATGGGGTTTCCGGCAGTCATCCAGGTACCAGAGCCCTCTTCCTGGTTTCTGGCGAGCAATTGCCGGTCACCTTCTGCCAGGATCTGCCAAGGGTGACCTCGCTCCCACCAGAGAAGTCAGGGTAAGTCCTCGAGTTTTTTTCTGCGCCGTTTTCACAGGAAAGCCCTACAGGGGCTGCAAATCTGCGGCTGCATCACATAACTGACACAGCGCAGTTTCGCAGCCACCACGGGGCTTTGACTGCATAAAGACCACCCCGAGGTAAGAAAGAGGGGACTCTCAGCTGGCCCCTTCCAGGTTGAGGGGCTTCACCTGAGGGTGCCCTGTTTGTGTGAAGTTTTGGGGAAGGTGGACTGTTCTGATACCCACCCACCCCCAATTACCCTGTGCTTGCCTGGTGTCAACCTCCATGTCTGACCCAAACTCAGCCGCCACAACTTGGCAACACAGACATCAACTTCACGTGTCTTGCAAAAGGTGGGGCAAGGAGGAAGGCCATTACCTCTCCGGGGGGCTGCGGAGGCCAGCCAGAATTCCTCAAGAGCATCTTGATGGGGCAGCGGTGAAGTGTCTCTTCTTCTAGTCTCCTCCGTGCCCTGAGCCTCCAGGGGCTACTGGGGGCGACCAATTTCCCAGCACTTCTCAGGCAGAGGAGACACACAGGAGTTCCCTCGGCCACCCTCTCCTCAGGCCGCTCTTCGAGTCAAAGGCTCGGAGAAAGTTGCGATTGTTTTCCTGTGAACAGCTTCCGCCTCCAAAGCTGGAATCCCGGCTCACACTAGAAGCGGCCCGGAGTGTTCTCCCCAGAGAGAGAGCGGCCCGTCGCTTGCTGTGAGTCAGGAAACCAGGCAGGGCACCCACCCTCCCGCTCTCTCCCTCGCGCGCCTTGGTGAAGCAATGCAGCAGCAGCGAGTCTCAACACATCCAGGGCTGTTCCCTCAGCAGCCCAGGCAGGCCTTGCCACGCAAAGGCCAAAACACATCCCTCGTGGAGCAGCTGGTGCACAGCTCGTGGATGTCAAAGGCTCTGCGTTGTGCCAGGCTGCGGACGAGGGGCGCTGCTGCATGCCCAGCTTTCGGAAGAGTTCCCGGGGCTGTCCAAAGCAGGGGGCCTCCTTTCCCTTGGAGCTCCATCAGAACTGAGACACCATCTGAGCATGGTGGTAAAACCGCCCTGGTTGGCGGCCCGTGTTGTGGTTGCCTTGGCCCTGCTCCGCTGCACGTTAACATCAGCCTGACCCACACAGAAATTTAGCAGTGAAAGCTTTCCCTGGCATGGAGAGGAAGCAATGGCTCCTCCTGTGTAATTTCGGTGTCGGGCTGCTGCAAAAGGCACAGGAGCACGGCCAAGGAAAACGTTGGCAATCCTAGTGAAGCAGAACTCAGCAGCCCAAATTAAGCAGATGCAGGGAGATTTTAATTTCATTATAAAGAAAACGGTCAATGAAGACACCTCAACCCTATACTGGCCTGCACTTGTTCCTTTGTTGCATCTCCTGACTATTTTTGTTTCAAAGAGAGAAAATAATGACATCACAACCACACCACAGCAGCCCTGAGAATTACCTCATAAACCCAGGTCATCTGACAGCGATGTTGAGGCAGAGCAAGATCAAAGCCACACAGGAAAAGCACCGAGCAGCAGTCAAGGCCGGGACTCTATCTGTAAAACAGAAGAACCGCCCCTGTCTTGAATCTCCTGTTTCTTCTTGGTTTCGAATTTCCCCACCTCTTGGTCCTGTTCAGACCATGGGATAACCATGTTGGCGAAGTATTTTGAGCGAAGCATTACGGCTTAGTGTGTCGCGTGAACCATCCCTAACCATGGCGGCAACGTCACCACGGTTTAAACACACTCACTCCCACTTGCTGCAAAAGGATTAGCAGCCTAACCAGGGCTTAGGGTGTCGTCTGAACAGGCCCACAGTAAGGCTTGTCAATTCAAATCTGTGGCAACAAATGGGGAAAGTCTTGGGTGACCTTGAAGGCTGACCACTTTAGAGCCACAGGCGCTTTGGCTAGCCAAGGTCCTGCCTCCAAGAACTCAGCTCTGGCCTAGAAAAAGCCCAGCCACCCGAAATGCATAAGCCTCTCAGATGCCACAGGGCTCCCGAGCAGTTTAGAAGAATGGGTGCAGGGATGGCTCTCCCCAGAGAGACTCCCTCCCCTTCGCAATGCCATCTGTTGATGCTGAGGACTTATAAGCCACTTGGAAACGGAAAGGGGTTCCCAAAGGGAGAACGCCACAAACACCCCTCTCCCTCCCACGGAGGCCAAGCAAATCAGCACTATTTGAATGGAGGATAATGCAGAAGACATCAACTGAAATGGATGTGGATGAGAAAAGCAGAAGCAGCCATAAGAAGAGTAACAACAATAATGAACTAGAACAGCCTTGCCCAACCAGCTGCCTGGCTGTGGGATGATGGGAATTGTAGCCCAATGCTTCTGGAACTAGAAGAGGACTTCTGGTGGAGGTGGAAGCATTTCTAGCCCAGGTCCTGAACCTGCTGCCTTCAGAGCTAAATTGGGGGGGGGGTGTCTCTGGAGCAAAGCCCCTGCCTCCTCTGCCCACCCTTGAAATGCCTCTTCTCGGTGACTCCCCCACCCCCTTGGGCCCTTTGCCTCTCGCCCCCCCGGCCCCTCCCTGACCCAGGCCCTCCCTGTGCCTCCACCTACCCTCCGTTCCGGCTCCAGCCCCTTTGCCCTCCTCTGCCCCCTGCCCCAGCAATCCTGGCTCTATCACTAAGGCCCACCCCTTAGGTGCTCAGCTTGACTGTGACATCAGCAGTGGCGCCCAGCCAATGGCAGAGGGGAGAAAGTGGGGGACAAACCAAGACCAAAGTTTAAAGGAGTAACCAAGCACCCATTCCAGGGGGACAGCCTCCCCCCCTCCAGAAGAGCACGTCTGGAACGAGCGAAGGGTCTAAAAATGAGCGTGGCCTCCCCCTGCCCACCCGCCCACCTCTAAAGGCTGTACAAAAATCAGGCCAAGCGGATGTCACAAGGATTTGAACCAAAACTAATCCTTCCTTTCTTTAGTTTATAAGCTGCCTTTCGTCCCCCAGCGGTGATCCCAAAGATTCCCAAAGGGAACCACCTCAAAGCTGTCAGGAAAGATGCTCGACCAACAGAAGCCCCAAAGTAACTGGCAGAAATGCTCACTGCGCAACTCAGCCAGACCCACGTAAATCCAGCAAAACCGCCCCTCTCTGTGGGCGACAATGGAGGGGACGGAGGCTGCTGCTTCATGCTCAAACCCAGGACATCCTGAGTCACAAAGGGATTGCAAGGCCAGGAGGCGTCAGGCACTCTCTGGCCTCCCGGCTTGCCCCTCCTGACAGTGGCTCCCCAGCAACTCTGGGACGGGCCGAGGTCTTCCCCAGCCCTCCCTGGAGAATGTGTCGCGTGTGCTCAAGCCAGTGAGCGATGGGCCTTCTTCCCAGCTCCAATGGCTGGATACGCCCCACTTGCCAGTACATCTTCTGGGAAGGAGTCAGCCCGTGGGAGCCTAACGGAACCTACACCCACATCAGTGTGCAGAGTTTGGGAGCTACGACCACATATCGTGGGATGACAGAGAGGAGAGACAGGCCACACCTCCTGTTTGCCCAACGGCTGCAATCCTGCACGCGCTTTATTATTATTTTATTATTATTTATTTATATAGCACCATCAATGTACATGGTGCTGTACAGATAACACAGTAAACAGCAAGACCCTGCCGCATAGGCTTACAATCTAATAAGTTGTAGTAAACAATAAAGAGGGAAGGAGAATGCAAACAGGCACAGGGAAGTGTAAACAGGCACCGGGTAGGGTGAAGCTAACAGTATAGAGTCAGAACAAACTCAATATTTGAAGGCTATAGGGAAAAGAAAAGTTTTTAGCTGAGTTTTAAAAGCAGTGATTGAGTTTGTAGTTCTCAAGTGTTCTGGAAGAGTGTTCCAGGCGTAAGGGGCAGCAGAAGAAAAAGGACGAAGCCGAGTAAGGGAAGTGGAGGTCCTAGGGCAGGCGAGAAGCATGGCATCAGAGGAGCGGAGAGCACGAGCGGGGCGATAGTGTGAGATGAGAGAGGAGAGATAGGCAGGAGCTAGACCGTGAAGAGCTTTGAAGGTCAGCAGGAGAAGTTTATATTGGATTCTGGAGTGAATTGGAAGCCAATGAAGAGATTTCAGAAGTGGAGTGACATGGTCAGAGCAGCGGGCCAAGAAGATGATCTTAGCGGCAGAGTGGTGGACAGAGACCAGCGGACTGATGTGAGACGAAGGAAGGCCAGAGAGAAGAAGGTTGCAGTAGTCCAACCGAGAGATAACCAGTGCGTGAACGAGAGTCTTGGCAGAAGAGACAGACAAAAATGGTCGAATCCTGGCAATATTATACAGGAAGAAACGACAGGATTTAGCTACTGCCTCGATGTGAGGAGTAAAGGAGAGCGAGGAGTCAAATATAAAGCCAAGACTACGAGCTTCCTTGACCGGAGTAAACACACACAGCATCGAGCTGTAAGCTGGAGTGCTATGAATGAAGCTTAATTTGTTTGTTCATTCAGCCTTCTGAAGCCAGTGCAAGAAAGGCTTTTGCAGAGTGGATGGATGCACACAGCGAGAGGAGACGGCCAGGAGGCAGGGAGGCTGGGGGAGGGGCGGGTTCTAGAGGCCCCTCCCCACTTTCATCCTGTGAGGTGCTGAAGGGTCTGTTGGGGACTTTGCGCCTTGTTTGGGGCTTCCAGAGGAATCCCTGTTTAACAAACGGAACAGCCCAATCATGTATGGCATCGCTGTCACTGCTGAACCCCACCCCCTGCAAAACCTGCAGCACTGCAGCTGCGAAGTGGCAATGACAGCGATACATGGCAGAAAATTCACAGCACCGTTGTCAAATGATGGCAATATCTGTTTTTAATGTTCATTGTTTTTAAGTTTTATAAACCACCCAGAGAGCTTCGGCTATGGGGCGGTATATAAATGTAATAAATAAAATAAATAAATAATAAATAATAATGCACAGCGAAGGTCAAGTAATGGTAGAATTGTCTAACAATTTTTTTTATTTTTGAAAACTGCGCAACTTCGTAGCATTGAAATCCTATATCTGCGCACCTACACAGCTACAGTTCATTGAGTCTTTGCATTATACACATTTTTACTGCCCTTGCTTTCATCCCACAGCTGTATTGTACCGTTGCCATGGTGACCATCTGTAAATACTCATCTGGGTCCCGCCCCCTACCCTGCATTATTATTATTATTATTATTTATTTATATAGCACCATCAATGTACATGCAGTCTCACAATGCTTCGCATATGCACAGAGGTGTGTCCAGGTGAGGCATTCTAAGCACTCAAGCCACCACTGACACACGCACAAGCAACTGTGGCGACAGTGGAGCAAAGCAAAAATACACAGTAAAATGAGACCTCAAAAATGTGCAGCTTCACACCAAAAACCACGATGTGGGTGCAAATTGGTGGCTGCATCAGGTAAATAAAGGTGCGCCACTTTGCAGCCATGACAGGGTATATACAGCATGTAGACATGCCTGTAGAAAGAGGGGGTCAGTTTTAAAAGCAACGGGGCTCAGGTCAGTGCTGCAGGTAAGTGCTGCAGGTAAGTGCTCCAGATCAGCCTTTCCCAACCTGGCACTCTCCAGATGACTTGGACTACAACTCCCATAATCCCACTGATCCTGATTGACAGGCAGCATGACAGGAACAGCCCACTGCTCTTTCGTAGCCTTTCCCCAAAAGCACACTGCCTCCACCACATGCTGAGGTTGGGCTTAGGTGGGTGGGTGCATCTCACCCAGCCGGTTAGGGAAGGAGGGGTGAGAATTTTCTTCCAATCCAGCAACAGCTGGATCCATCCACAGGGACACATTTCAACAGGCGCAAAGAAAAACACAGGTGTGCACCAAAGATGGGGAAGAAATCAAAAGGAGGAGAAACACAGCCACCTCCGCCTGCATTCCCACCGATTCAGCACACGTCTGCTACCCACACCCAATTCTGGGACCAGACTTCCTCGGGTACGCCAATAAACCAGCGTGCTCCGTTGGAGGTAGGAGGGGCAGAGATGCCAGGACTCCTGCGCTTTGGACCCAGAGATACAAGCAGCAGGGTCTGGGGTGGAGCCGGTCAGACCAGGGGGCAAAACCCCACAAGACTGACCCCCTCACTCTTGTTGAGTGCAGAATCATGGCCTTCTCCCCCAAGTGATTTTGATATATGCTGTGGCTTTATGGGTGTCACCCTCCCCCCAAAAAACGGGGAGAAAGGTGCTCAGGTCCATAGCAGACATGGCACGGGAGAGCCAGGGCCTCCTGTGGGTTTTGTTTGGCTAATCAGCAACTCCGTCCGGATCTGGGATGCCTGAGGGCGGCTTCCAGGAAGGCCTCAGGCGAGACAGGGAGGTTGGTAAAATCCTCTCTGCCGGCATCTTCCCATCATGGTCATCCATGTACTTCTGGTTCTTCCCTGGCGCCTTCTCCCTCTTTCGGAGTAAACCTTTGATAGCAAAGCCTCCTGCCAGCCAGATGCCCACTTCCTCACCGGGTGAACGAGCGACACCTGCATTCGCCCACGTTCTTCAGACATCAACTTGCCGTTAGTCTCTCCTTGATTTCCGCAAGCAATTGCGACCTCTGTTTCTTTTGCATGAACCAGGGAAATTGCTCAAATCAAACGTCATCAAATGGGAAAAATTAATCAAAACATGTGCATATCCATTAAAGCTGCAGGAGCTATATTAGAGTGACCAGACACAAAAGAGGGCAGGGCTCCTGCAGCTTTAACTGTTGTGAGGAAAAGGGAGTTTCTCCAGGTGCTGCATGCATACAAAGGACACCTGCTGAAATCCCCTTTTCTACGCAACTGTTAAAGATACAGGCGCCCCGTCCTCCCTTTCATAGGGTCACCCTAGGTAAGTGGCAGCAGCCCTGGGCGCAAGCAAGAGGAATCTGGGAGGGGGGGGTCCCTGATCACTGAGGATCCCCCAGGGAAGAGCAGCCCTCAGAGAAGCTAGGACCAAGGACCCTGCTCAGAGTAATGCAGCTTCATGTGGCACGGGGCAAGTCCTGCTTTTCCCTTCATCCAGGACTGAGTACAACCTGCATTCCACGTTCCCCCTCCCCCCACCCCCACCCCCAGCATGTCAACTAAGTTTTGGCTACAATGCAAACCGCTTGGGATTGGTTGAACACTGGAACGATTTTGTCCCAAGACGCTGTTCATGCCTCTGTCCTCGCTTCCCTCCCTCTGGAAAACTTGGAAGTGTCTCAACTCAAGGCGCTCGCGGGCCAAGCCGTTCTTGCGTCTGCAGCCTGCTGATAAGAGGACTAA
The DNA here is from genome assembly GCF_023053635.1 of Elgaria multicarinata webbii. Taxonomy (NCBI): domain Eukaryota; kingdom Metazoa; phylum Chordata; class Lepidosauria; order Squamata; family Anguidae; genus Elgaria; species Elgaria multicarinata. Next base: position 1,393,736 of record NC_086191.1, on the reverse strand, counting down.
GAAGAAGAAGAGGAAAAGCAGGAAAACCGGGCGAGTGGGAAACAGGAGAGGCTCTGCAAACTGTGACTTGGCCTCCAAGGTTTGCTTTTCAGTAGCACGCCCTGCAGCGGCCTTCCCCAACCTGCTGCCCTCCAGAACTGTTGGACTACAACCCCCAGCATTCCCAGCCAGCCTGGGGCCACCAGTTGTGGAAATGCTGCCCTGTGGAGTGAGGCACCTCTGCTGACCCAGCTCCTCTTCCTCGTTCTCATGGAGTCCTGAACCGGCGTCCACGCTGTCCACTTCAGATCAAAGATGGGGCCTCCTCTAAACGAAGGATTCCCTACACACAGACATCTAGCATGTCAGAAGGAGGATAGGCTAGAAGCCAGCTTTTCCCTGATATGCTGATTTTTGGTGTGCAGGGAACAATTGTGGGAGGGTCTTTCAGCCATGAACCTGCACAGCCCACCTCCTCGGAAAATCAGCCAGCGTCCCTTGTGGGTTACTGCACTGTCTGCCAGAAAGCATTAAGAGGCGATCTGTCAATTCAAATGTCACAGGACACATGATGCTAACGTAAGTCCATTTTATTAAACATGGGCCATAGCTAGACCGAAGATTTATCCCAGGATTGTCTAAGTGCCACACAGGGGATCCAGTGTTCAGGCAGGGGCGAACCCTGGATGATCCCAGGATACACCTTAGGTCTAGCTGTGGCCATGGTTATAGTAAATCATTCAAGACTTCCCCTTAACAAGCCCCAGCTAGAGAAATCCTCTTCCGAGGAGGAGCCAAAGCTCCCAGAGACAAACCATGACCATATGGGCTGGATCTACACTACTGCTTTAAAGTGCTTTATAACAGTTATAAAGCGCTTTAACTGCTTTAAAGCGCTATAAAACTGTTATAAAGCGCTTTAAAGCAATAGTGTAGATCCAGCCCATGTTTGCAAGACCAGGCAGGGAAAATAAGCCACCATGGCTTATTTTCCTGCTCCAATAATTACCCTTGCAGGGCACAGCTTGTCATGACAAATCTGGTAAGGTTGGGGAATGGGGGGGTTAGGGTGACCATATGGAAAGGAGGACTGGGCTCCTGTATCTTTAACTGTTGTAAAGAAAGAGAAATTTCAGCAGATGTCATCTGGTTTAATTCCCTCTTCATCACAACAGTTAGAGTTGCAGGAGACCTGCCCTCTTATTTATTTATTTATTTATTTATTTATGCATTTATATCCCGCCTTTTTTCCTCCAAGGAACCCAAGGCGGTGTCCATAATCGCCCTCCTCCTCTCCATTTTATCCTCACAGCAACAACCTTGTGAGGTAGGTTGGGCTGAGAGTCTATGACTGGCCCAAAGTCACCCAGTGGATTTCCATGGCCGAGGGAGGACTAGAACCCAGAACTCCTGACTCCCAGTCAAACACTTTAGCCACTAGACCACACTGGCTCTTGACTAGGTACAAAACAGGGTATCCCGAAGAATTCTAGGAATTGTGGTAGATGTGTGCTTTGGCTTCAGCCAAATCCTGAACCACATTGGGCTGATTCAAAATGGGTCCAAATCTGAATCTGAATTCAGCTGTAGACATGCCACCTGCAAAAATAGATCCATTTCTCCTCAAACTCTTCATATAATAAATATGCCAGGGAAAGGGAGGGGTCAAAAGGAAGGAAGAGGAAGGGGTTTAATTTGGTGGCTAACAGCTTTACCTCCTGATCACAGTGGATGATTTTACAAGGGCTCTCTGATCCCAGTGCTTAAGGGGAGGGATGTTGAGAAGATCACGGGACTGAACAGTGTACAGAGCTCTTTGCTAGTTCCCTCTGCCAGAGTCAGGAAAGTTAAAAGTTTTCGTGTGGTGTCACTGAGTCATGGCTGGTGCATTGGATGTTAGCTTGAAAAATATTGCTTGTTCCAGACATTCTGCTTCTGCCACCCTAATATGAATAATCATGTAAGAAATCCATCATCCACCCCTCTCCTGTTGCACTTTCTGTGACCAGCTGAGCAGGAAAAAAACCTTACACTGTTTTTATTCATCATAACTTCCTAACTACTGAGCCTGTCCTGAAACTTTGCAGGTTTCCCGCCTAGATACACACCTCTGTGACACAACAACACGTGCCATTTTCACACAAATTGCCAAGAGAAAACCCACAAGATGAGAAAGGGAAACTTATCACTACCCCACTCCCAAAGTTGAAAATTCTCTCTATAATTTTTAAAGGCATCCAGCACAAACACTCCTGTCATCCATTTGTCTGAAATAGGTCACCTGTGGATTTCATCCAATTCTGTGACGCAGCAAAAAAGCAAATGTTATAGTCATTTGTTGATTTCCAGTGAGACTGGGAGACACGGAGCTTCAGATAGCCAAGTCAAGACTCAGGTTTGCCTCTGCGTTAGTCCGAGAAGATCAGACTGCTTCCCAATTGCTGAATGGGGGTCTGAACCAAATCTTGCGTTCGGTGCTTGCTCCTACATGGTCATTTGGTGGGTTTGCTTAGAGAGTTTCTTAGCTTCTCATTCCCTACAGTTCCCAGGGGTCCCTGGGAAGGAGGGATTTATTTATTTGTTCATTCTATTAAATCCCACCTTTCCATAATAAATGCCTAAGGCAGCTAACAATGTTGAATTCCACAGTAAAAGATAAGTAATCTACAAACTTATAACATCATCTGGTGAGTGTTTTATTGCACACTCACTGCTGCCCACTTAAGGATGTTCGCGCGTCCTTTAGACGACATTGCCTGCCTCCTGAGTACCTCATGCTCCTTTTTGCCTATTTTCCGTCACAAAATGGACCCTTTTAATCTGACTTTAAAAAAAACCATGGATGCCACGATCTCCTGCTGTGTGCAGGAAAAGCGTCATGACAAAAACAGCCTCTGAATGGGCCATGTGGTCTTTGTTTACTTCCTCTTCCTTCTTTGGGAAGAAAGAGGAAGTATTGTGGGACAGGAGGGGGGCAGAGATGTGACAGTAGGGAACCGTGATTCCCCCCCACTCCCCGTCTGATGACGCGCTAATACTAGGGCTCAACTCTAGGACATTTGATGTAAGTATACTTTCTTTGGTCCCTAAGCAAGCGAAGGAGGCTTTTTTTCTGCCTTTTGAGTCCAGACATCTAGGAATTAAGGGGAAGGAAGGTATCCTTTCCAGATAGACCTGACTAAACGTTGGCATCTTCCTTGCACCATAAATTAAGCAGCTGAATGTACACAGCCTACAATCAGTTTCCTCTTTCAAACTGCCTTCTACTGTCTGGTAAACAAACACAAAACACAATTGATCTGTCTCCTCCAGTCTGCGTCACCTGGGCTATTGGTAGAGTTCCTATACTTATATTTCTTCTATACATTCAAAATTGTACGTCTAACAAAGTGACTATTAAAATCCACATTGACCTTAGCTTTCTCATACCACAGATATCCATGCCACGTTGTTGATGTGATTATCTTGTATGAGCAGTTGTGTTGAGGCTCTTTCTGTGATGATTTGTTTTACCAATATGGAGGAAATGAAGGCATTTCTTTCTGTGGGCTCATTCTGCCCATTCCTCTTGGACTGTGGTTTGATTGGGAGAATTTCTCTAAGGGCATGCGGAGTTTGCCACATCTTTCAGTGCCTTCCTTTCCTCCATATTGGTAAAAAAGTCATCACTGAAAGAGCCTCAACACAACTGCTCATACAAGACAATCACATCAACAACGTGGCATGGATATCTGTGGTATGAGAAAGCTAAGGTCAATGTGGATTTTAATAGTCACTTTGTTAGACGTACAATTTTGAATGTATAGAAGAAATATAAATCGAGATTATGTCAGAAGATTCCAATGTGGGCTTTGGCCCAAGAAACTTTTTATAGAAGAGAACTGTCGAGTGGACATAAATGGTTAAAATATAGGGATGTCTTGGAGATGTCTCAAGGAGAGTTCAGACTAAAAACAAGGGAAAAGCTGTTAAAAGAGGGACATGTATGCCAATGGTTTTCGTACTTACAGATTGTGGAGAAGTTTAAGAAGTTTAAGAGGAGTCAAAGTCAGTGTTTGAAAAAGCATTATGTACTAATGATGAACATCTTATTAACAAGGTATATAAACTATTGTTAAAGCTGGAGACAGAGAAAGTACAAGTGAAGGATTGTATGGTAAAATGGGAAAATAATGTGGGTTATAAGATTCCAGTAGAATGATGGAAAAACATGTGGACAAAGGGTTTAAAATATACGTTAAGTACCAGACTTAAGGAGAACTTTTATAAGATGATATATAGATGGTACATGTCTCCTTCAAAGTTAGCGAAACTGTACAGAGGATGTTTAAGGGACTGTTGGAAATGTGAAGAACAGCAATACTACAAATGAGAAGGATCTTGGAATTGTTGTAGATCACAAGCTGAATATAAGCCAACAGTGCAATGTGGCTGCAAGAAAGGCAAATGCTATTTTGGGCTGCATTAATAGAAGTATAGCTTCCAAATCGCGTGAGGTCCTGGTTCCTCTCTATTCGGCCCTGGTTAGGCCTCATCTAGAGTATTGTGTCCAGTTCTGGGCTCCACAATTCAAGAAGGACGCAGACAAGCTGGAGCGTGTTCAGAGGAGGGCAACCAGGATGATCAGGGGTCTGGAAACAAAGCCCTATGAAGAGAGACTGAAAGGACTGGGCATGTTTAGCCTGGAGAAGAGAAGATTGAGGGGAGACATGATAGCACTCTTCAAATACTTAAAAGGTTGTCACACAGAAGAGGGCCAGGATCTCTTCTCAATCCTCCCAGAGTGTAGGACATGGAATAATGGGCTCAAGTTACAGGAAGCCAGATTCTGGATGGACATCAGGAAAAACTTCCTGACTGTTAGAGCAGTACGCCAATGGAACCAGTTACCTAGGGAGGTTGTGGTCTCTGCCACACTAGAGGCCTTCAAGAGGCAGCTGGACAACTATCTGTCAGGGATGCTTTAGGGTGGATTCCTGCATTGAGCAGGGGGTTGGACTCGATGGCCTTATAGGCCCCTTCCAACTCTGTTGTTCTATGATTCTATGATTCTATTATTCTAAGAAGGAACCTTTTACCACATGTGGTGGTCTTGTAAAAAAGCAAAAGCTTACTGGGTTAAAATACATGCATTAATGCAAAAAAAAAAAAAATTAAAGATAAAGATACAAATGAAACCAGAAATGTTTTTGCTTGGGCTTATGGACGATCAATTAAAAGAGAAAGAATTGTTATTTCAATATATGATAACAGCGGCAAGATTACTATATGCGCAATACTGGAAGAAAACTCAAGTACCAACAACGGAAGAATGGATTATCAACCTGCTGGAATTGGCAGAGATGGCCAAATTAACGGCGCTAGTAAAAGAAAAAACAATAACTTAATTTACAATGGACTGGAAAGTTTTGATAGAGTACATACAAGAATTGCAAAAGGATGACTTATTTGTAGCTGGATTTTATATATAATCTGTGTCTCTTATTCTATATGCATTTTCTTGCTTTTATGTAATTTCCAAGCTGGCTAACTGGAAATAATTGATGCTTGCCGTCTGACATGAAGAACGCTTCAAATGGAATATAGCCTTATGTATATGTGTCTTTATTAGATGTATGTGTTGTGATGTATTGTTTTTACCTTCCCTTATGTGTTTTTTTGTCTTTGTAGAAACCAAAAGTAATAATGACCAAAAAACCCACCAATGTGTTGTTGTTCTGCACTGTTTTATCAATGCACACGTTCAGAGGGTTGGAAAAGACGCAAAGGGACTGAAAGTTGCCACAAACTCTGCAGCCACAGTGCTCTGTACGAAACTTGGCAATAAAAGACCGTGTCAATTATGTGTCAATTCTGTCATCCAGAACTCTAAAATCCAGGGAGAAATTTGGATGTGGAGTGTTTCAGAAGCGGCGCTCACCTGCGCCCACCTGCGCCATCTCCAAGAGGGCTTCCATCTCTTCACCATAAAAACAAAGAGTGGGGCCTTTGCCTGGTGCGCCTTGTCAGATGAAGGCCAAACACCGTGAGTTTTGGCAGTAGCCCAAGCCCACAGCAGCTCTCAGCTTCCCTCTGCGGAGGCCTCATCAAGGATGTGAATGGCTGAGCGCATTGTCTGGATAGAAGGATGCTCAAAGGTGGGGGATGGGAGGGGGGCAGAGGAACATGTCCCAGAACTCAGACAGAACGTTCCTTGTAGCAAGGCAGGGAAAGTAGGTTAGCCTGCCTTTCACACTCCACTGTGTGCCGTTGGCCGAGGAACGGGGCCCCGCACAGAGCGTTGAACCGCTTGGCCATTGTTCCGTGCTGGGTCCCTGCCGCAGGAAACAAAATTCAAAGGCCGCTTGCTTCTCATGGCGAACTGAGATCAGCGGTTCAAAGTTTTCATCTTGTGTATTTTTTACATTCCTACAAGTTATTCTTACAAGTTCTGGTTCAAATGGCAGCTGCTCGACAGTTGGTGTAAAGCAGCCACTAACAGCATGGACTTGGAAGCTCCCGTCTGCCTGGGCTCCCCAGCGTTCAACGACTCTCTTCCTTTGCCTATGTTAGCTGCCAGCAGGCAGAAATGCAGCAGGTGAAGCTCTTCCTCGTGCATATTTCCATGCTCGGAAAAGCTTCACCTGCTGCATTTCTGCCTGCTGACAGCCGTGCAATTTCAGCTGTTAAAGGCACAGAAGCAAGGCCGATAAAAGCTGGCAACCTTTGGGGCACTGTGCCGAAGCCCACCCTCTAGAATATGGGCATAAGAGCTGCACCAGACTGATAACTTGCACGCAGAGCCTTCTGTGCTGGCTCTGTGCTACATGCATGGTACTTGTTAGATCCTCCTAAATATAATGCTATATAATACCCATAACAGACAGGCATTCTTTGCTGCAAGCGCTCCCCATTGCTCTCCTGGACCCACCCCTGGAAAAAAAGCAGAGACAGAAGCGGAGGCAAGGTCTGGATAGGCCCCGTGCCGGCAGGGCCACTTCCACTGCCCACACACACAGCAGCCTGTGAGCCCTACTCTGCATGAACAGAAGGCCCCGAGTGGCTGTTGCAGCTAGCCCTTCTGACAACTGCCGTTGCCACTTCCCAGCCCTCCGGTCTCTATCCATCCCTCCTCAACCTGGGGCCAGGTCTGGCTTTCCCTGCAAGAGAGGAGGCATGCCCAGGAAGTCCTGGGAAGAGGCTCCCTGCAGGTGCCTGCAGCAATCGACTCTGACAGCTGGTCTTACAGTCACCTGGAGGCTTCTGGGGGCTGGTTGCAGGCTGCTGCATGAACCAGCTCAAAGCCTCAATGAGCAGAGACCTCTGGGGAAGCAGAAGAGGAGGAGGAGGAGGAGACCAGGTGTATTCCGTGCACAAAGAAAACAAACGCCCCAGAGGATTCTGGGATGATGTTACTTTGTGTGCCCCTCCCTTCCCCCCTCCCTTCCTGATTAGCAGCATCTTCTGGTTTACTCTTGTTTCTCCCTCCACCCACCCACAAAACCCCATAGCCACCCCCTGCTGATGCCTCTTGTCCACCCCAGCTGCGCCTGGCTTGGATTCTGCCTCTCATCTACCCCACAGGGGTGGGCTTGCAGAGGGCAGGCAGCAGGGATGGCCGAGGCCCTTCAGTCTCTTGCCCCATTTTGCCATCAGAGGGGTGGAGGGTGTTGGCACGTCAAATCGAAATCTGCAAGGGGCTTCAGCCCTGCATTCTCCCCACCACCAGCAGCAGCACCACGGCCACCCATCACCCACCTCAGTCTGGCCCAGACTTTGTGGGCTAGAGCGCTGGGTTCTTCCTGTGAAGGCAGCAGAAACCACGACTACATTTCAGGGCTGCCTTTCATTTTTCTGTCTCTGGCCAGCTGCAGGAGCCCCGGCCCTTATCAAATTAAACCTGATACACTCCTCCTCCACCTCCACTGCCCACCCCCACACCGAATTCCAGCTCTGCCTGCCCAGGATGAAGCCCACAGCCAGCTCCCCTGGGAACGCATCCCAAATATCACACAGCGAGCGTGCTTCAGGGCGAAATCTCCTAACGCTTAATTTCGTACAGAGATCCAAACTTAACGTAACGTGCTGGGAAACTCCTTATACGCAAAGCACGTGCATTTAAATTCCTGCTCATCAGACCTTTGTAAATGCACAGGCATGGAAGCAGCTCCTCGATTTACAAAGCTCCAGAGAGGATGGGAAAACCTCAGGTACCACGGGTCTTTGCTGCGTTGATATGTCTGGAGGAGCTCCTGTCTGGAGAAGCCTTCAAAACAAAAAAGAACCGCTTTCATCCTCTCTCTCATTTTGGTGTTTTCAACAAGGAAGCTTCCAACAGAGCAGACACTCACAGTCTCTCTCACTCACACACCCTTCATTATTCCGGAAGAAAAGCCGGTTTCGAAAAGGGAAATTTTACCTGGCCTAGATCTCCGTTCTCTTGGCTTGATCGCGTCGGAGGCATGGCACTGGGCCCTCCCCAGCAACGCTCTAGTCACTTGTGGTGCCCCGTGGCGGCTGATGCGAAGCCAACCTCGCCAAGGAAAACCCCTCTGTCGAAGCCCAGCCCTGTGTCACAGCAGCCGGCGAGGGCTGCTCGGTGAACATCCCGGCGTTGCCATAGCGACGGCTTACCTCCAGCGGTGGTCCAGACTCCGGCTCTGGAGAGCTCCGCCGTCAGCCGTGCAGAAAAGACCCGTGAGTGATTCCCACTTCCAGTTCCAGATGTGGGGGTCGGCCAGAAGGACAGAGAGCGGACTCTCCCCCCACACAAGGCTCATCGTGGGGCTGCCAGGGAAAGACAGAAAGGCAGGAACGTTCATTCTTCGCCCTCCCTCAAAGACCTGCCGCCTGCCAGATGTTCCCATGTAGCGGCCAACAAGGCATCAGAGCATCTCCTGCAAGCAGTTCCGGCCTCCGACACGCCTGGGACAAGGCAAATAATAATCCGTCTCCAGCCGCTGCCTTTGATCAGGCTCCATCAACAAGAGGGGGAGCGCGTTTCCACAAGTCACAAATCTGTGCCCGACAGGAATGACAGTGTGGACGGCCCAGAGCCCAGAACCGGACGCAGACTCTTTGAGACGGGAGGGGAGGGGTTTGCTTTTATTGGAGGGGTGGGGTGGGGACCTTCAAGGTCTGCAGCGTGCAACATTATTACTTCAATTGTGCATATGTATTTAATTTATATTATTTTTAGCTTGCCTCTTTGCCTTATATTATTTTTAGCCTGCTTGTGGCAGCTTACAAATCAATAAAAAAATGAACATCAATAAAATCTAATTGAAATCTAACTGCGATAATCTAACACAAAGACCACACAACAACACACACGCACACTCCATAGATGGAGAGATACTGACCTGGTTCTCATGATTAGCCAGGGTGGCGTGTCACATTCTGAATATGGCAGCAGGTCTCTGATCGGAGTTTGCTCTGTGACATCCGAACTCGGACATGATGAGTTAATCATGGGTTAAGCAACCCAGACCTAACCTAGTCATTAGGTTAGTCATTAGGTTAACTTTGGGCTGTTCAAGCCACACTTAACCCATAGCATCTGGATTTGGATGTCGCAGAGCAACCTCCGATTGGAGGATGTACATGCAGAATGGCACCAGCATGCACCAGGCACACACCACTACAAATCATGGGTTTAATTAACCAACTATTTGCTGCTGTTATGTGCAAACAGGGGCAAATCTGTCAATTTTGGTTTTTCTCAGTTTCCCCATTTGAAGTTTTGGGCTCTTTCTGCTCCACTTTGTATTTTTTAAAAAAGTCCACACAAACATTGGGATACACATTTCTGAATGTAAAATTTGCCTAATACACATTTTTTTGGCCAAGTGATTTCCCCCAGTATCATGATTTTTATATGTTATTTTTACGAATACACACATTTTTATGTGTATTTTCCCCTAGTATACACAATTTTTATAGACAGTTTTTATCAGAGAAGCTCATTGCAAAAAAAGTTGAGAAGTGCAAATATTGAAGGATAACTGTCTTTTGGTTGTTGTTATTATATTATTATTATTATTATTATTATTATTATTATTATTATTATTATTATTTGCATTTGTATACCGCCCCATAGCCGAAGCTCTGTGGGTGGTTCACATAAGATAAAAACACTTAAAAACAATATACAAAAATTAAAAACCACAAGAACATGCAAAATGCACATACATGCAATTTGACAAACGATGAGCCAAAAAACAGACCCAGACTCATTACATATTGCTAAATGTCTGGGAGAAGAGAAAAGTCTTGACCTGGCACCGAAAAGATGACGTCAGCACCAGGTGGGCTTCATCAGGGAGATTGTTCCACAGTTGGGGGGCCACCACAGAAAGGCCCTCTCCCTTGTTGCCATTCTCTGAGCTTCCCTCGGAGTAGGCACCTGGAGGAGGACCTTCAATGCTGAGCGCAGTGTATGGGCAGGTTCATGTCAGGAGAGGCGTTCCATCAGGTATTGTGGTCCCAAGCCATGTAAGGCTTTATAGGTTAAAACCAGCACCCTTAATTGGCCTCAGAAACATACAGGCAGCCACTGCAAGCGGACCAGAGCCAGTCTTATATGCTCGAACCTTCTGGTCCCGATTATCAATATATTGGTATGGGAGATATAGATTAGGTAGGCTCATATTAAAATGCAAGCCAAACATATTTCTCCAGGTCCAGTTCTCACGATGTGATTGACCTGCGTCTCAGCTGGTCATTACAGACCCCAGCAGGGAGGGATGCAGGTTACAAAGTGGAATGTCTGTCTCACACAAAAAATTACTAGGATATCAGGGCAAAAGGGTGCAGTCTAGCCTTTCCCCTGACATACTGTCCATCTGTACACGTACGTGTGTGTGTGTGTGTGTGTGTGTGTGTGTGTGTGTGTGTGTTTAGAAGAGCATTCAATTAACGTGAGTCCTTCACCTGCAGATGGGATTCATACAGGCCACCTGAATGAAAATTAAGCCCTAGAAGGTCAGTTTCTCTCGGAGAAGGGTATGCTGGAAATAATAAATATTATGATTAGTATGGGAAGCGATAGGAAAGAGGCAGCGATGCCCATGGTCTTATCAACGAACAGATTTTATAGGCCTAAAGACCCCTGCAAAACCTGATTGTGGGCTGCACCACGTTCATCCCTCCTTAAAGAAACGATTACCCACCTGTCTAAAACCATTTCTAGGTGGCCTTTGCAGACGGCACCCTCTTAAAGCCACGTACAAGATAAAAAACACACCGTGGAAGTTGCCTTGGTTATTTTCATGCTCAAATTATGGATGTACATTTGGATACGGAGCGGGTTGTGGCAACCAGTGGTGCAGTGGTAAATTTTGAAGAGCAGGCGCTCATTTTGACTGTGTGTGATTGTGTGTGCACACATATGGCCCACATGCACACATGTGGCACACATGCACAATTTATTAGAGTCCACATGACTGCAGTCCTGTGCACCGTCACCTGGGAGTCCTCTCCAGTGAGCTCAGTGGAGCTTCCTTCTGACGGCAGAGGCTCAGCTCATAAAACACGCTGAGCTTCAACCAAGGCTCTTCAGCCGGCTGAAACGCCATCTTCAGCTTCTAGTTTGAAATGGAAACGGTCCTGCCAAGAACTGCTACCCTGTAAGCCGGTGAAATAGGAACCCCATCCAAGGAAAGGAAAGCGGTGTCCGGCTTCAGCCTCGGCTTGGTTGTTTCCCCTGTTCTCGGACTTCCTCTGTGCTGACCTGTCACAAACCATCATAAACCCTGAAAGCCTCATCAGCCGCTCGTTCCCTACCCAGGGCAAGGAGGTCCTGTCAGTCGCCCTGACGCTCGGGCAAATGACTTCAGTACATCGCTGGTGGCACCTCAAGCGTGGAATTACTCTGTACAAAAGGGGTGCAGTAGAGTTCCTTGCAGACAGAAAATTAGTATGTTAGTATGAAGGTTAAGAGAGGACCCTCCAGCCTGACATGCTAGCTATTTTCTATGTGCAGGGACTGGTGTTTCGTTTTTCATGGGGAAGCTTCTTATTTTATGTTCCCTCCAAGGAGCACTGGAAGAGGGGATACCCCAGAATCCTGGAGAGGGGAACCCTTTTCCTCCAAGGGGCTCCTAGGTGAAACCTCTTTCTTCAGTCCCTCAACTCATGAGTTTGTCACTTGCCTTGCCCAGCTGCTTAGTTAATCATGTGACGCCTGATCACTGGGATTGTCATGAGGTGGTGGCCACGCTCCATCCTCCTTAGAGTAAGAGGTCACACATCAACGGCCTGACTGCAGACGTGTCAGGCCACGACTCCTTTGCATGTGGACCACGAGCATTGGCTCAAGAGAGGGTGGGTGGGGTTTCTGGTGTGGGTGTGGGTGTATATCTGGAAGAATAAAGGTTTCGTGGGCCTTTTGAGGAAGGAAGGAAGGAAGGAAGGAAGGAAGGAAGGAAGGAAGGAGAAAGGAAGGACCAGTTTGAAGAAATCAAAAAGTACATAAAGCATCAACTGAGAATTGGAAAGAAGCTTAAATGAACGGAACCCCAAATTCTTATGCCAGTTCTCATTGGACTTGATCAGCTTGCCTCTGGCCTGTATCATGAGAGTAATATGCTTTGAAAAACAGTGTATACAAGCAACTCAAAGGAGGAGGAATTATTGCCTGTTTTGGAATCAAGAAACTGAATGGTTACATCCAGCTCCTGAAGGAGGAGATATTTCCGAAACCTGGAAAACACAATACATTTTCTTCTTTTGAGCACTGGAGTTTACCTCCCTTTTTGACTCCAGTTCACAGTGCATTTTCCCTCTTCATCCCTGCCTGTACCATTTCAGACTGAAATATTATGTGTATGCTCCCTCCATACAAATACATCCCATGCACATAGACAACTAGCATGTCAGGGAAAAGGCAAAGCTAGTACTGTTCACCTGACATGCTGGTTTTTTATGTGCAGGGATTATTATTATTTTAACAAAGGAATCCAGACATGGGGTTACCAATAAGAAGCAAGCTAAAGTGTGTTGCAGACTACCAGAGTCATGCAGCCAGAGATGGTCCTTTGGAGCCCTCACCACCTTCTCTGTGTGACTTGAGGCCACTCCTGCCCCCGTCTCTATGCCACCCCCCTCAGACATCTGTCAGTCCAAGTGAGCACATGCAGAGTGTCGTTCCCTCACAGGAGAATGAGCAAAGGTCAGAAGAGCTGGCTGGGCTTTGCTTAGGGCCTCTCTTGAGGCTCATCATAGCCTGACTCAGATGGAAGAGGCTAAGGCCCTTTCTACACCTAAGGGTTATTCAAGAAAGAGGAAGGGATCATCCCTTGCCTGCTCCTGGGATCCCGTGTGGCATTTGGATGCACAGGAACAATCCTGGGATGATCCCGGAATATAGGGCTGGTGTAGACATGCCCTAGGAGCGAAGGGTTGTGGGGAGCCTGGCAGGATGCAGCCAAGGCCGGCTTGGAGAGAAGATGGCACCTCTGTAACCCCTCACATTTCGCAGCTGAAGCAGGGACTTGCTTGCATGCAGCGCTCCCATCCCCATCCCAGAGATCACTGCGCTGTTACTGAAACACTCAGCCACGAAGGCATTCATGAGCCATTTTGCAAGCACCACCTTTAGTAGTTCCTTGCATGTCTAATAGATGTCCTGAAAGGCTGCACAGGGCAGCCAGGAGCAGAAGGATCCCGAGGGTAACTTGCGAGCCACTAGTGCCTGATGCACCTATAGTTCATGAAGCTCTTGAGCCTGAGAATGGGGACAAGGTGCCTGGCCGAGTGCGGTCGCCCACCTGTGTGCTTGACCCTTGCTTTTTACATCTCATAGGGAAGGGATGCCCAGCTCGTCCAGGAGGATGTCAGCTCCTCGAGAAAACGAGTGATGCCAGCTGCTTAAATCGAGGCAGTTATTCGGCCACTCCTGAAAAAGCCTAACATGGAACCAGAAGATGCTGAGAACTATAAGCCGGCGGCTTATAGTTCTCAGCAAGGAGAACCTTAAAGGCAAGGAGAACTGGGCAAGAAGCTTGAGCGGGTGGTTGCCGGCCAAGTCCAGGCAGCCTTGAATTAAACAGATGATTTAATCCTGTTTCAATCAGGCTTCAAGCCCAGTTTTGGAAAGGAAACGGCCTTGGTTGCCCTGTGGGCATCACCTTTGCTGAGGTAGGGGAAGTGGAGTGCGACCCTGTTGATTCTCTTGGAGGCTTTTGACACCATCGCGCATGGTGTCCTTCTCCGTGTGTGTGTGTGTGTGTGGGTGTTTGTATGACACTGCACTGATACCTGGGAGCTTGCTCAGCCTGCCCCCTGCCCTGCCCTGCGTTCCCGCGCTTACCCGATCTGCCCAAAGCTACGTCCACTTGCATAACCCAAACCAAGGCCACCACTGATACTTGAAGAAACAACATGGAAAAGTTGCGGTAAATCAACACTTTCAAAACGTGCAATTACAGGGAGAAAAGCCATCGTGGCTGCAAGTTGGTGGCTGTGCAGCTATGATTCCTGCATTGAGCAGGGGGCTGGACTCGATGGCCTTTTAGGCCCCTTCCAACTCTACTATTCTATGATTCTATGATGGGTGAAGAGGGTGCATGGACACCCCCTGGATAGGTTGTCTGGGCTGGGAGTTGGAGGTGCTGCACTGTGGTGATTTCGCTTCTTCTTGGATGGCCGATGCCAGAGGTCGCGCTGGGAGAATAGTACTCTGTTCCTTGACAATTATGCCGTGGGGTGCCACAGGCTCTGTTTTACCTCCCCCTACTGTTCAACATCTACATGAAACCACTGGGGAGGGTATCCAGAGACATGGACTGAAGTGTGTCACCAATATGCGGATGGCACTCAGCCCGATCTCTGCTTTCCAACAAATCCAGGTGAGGCAGTGGGTGCTCTGAACCAGTGCCTGACTGTGGTGATGGACTGGATGCGGACCAATAAACTGAGACTCAGTCCAGACAAGACGGAGGCCATGATAGTGGGTGGCTCATCTTCCTGGCTAGGTGATGCTCAACCTCCTCTGGAGGGGCTCGCACTCCCCCTAAAGTTCAGGTTTGTAGTTTGGGGCTGCTCTTAGATCCAGCACTGTCATTGGAGGCACAGGCCTCCTCTTGGTTAAAAGAGGCAATAAATGAAACAAGCAATCATATGCAAAGACCTTCACTAAAGAAAGTTTCTTTTGCGCTAGGAGGACCGTTTAACTATAAGCCAGCTTCGAATGTACCATTCTTGGCGAAGGTGTTGTTGTTGCAACGCCAAGTGCATCTGGATGATAATGATTATCTTGATCCAGTTCAATTGGGCTTTTGGTTGGGATATGGGACTGAGGCTGGTTTGCAGACCTACACCAGGAACTGACGGCAGGGGCAGGGGCCTTTTATTTCTCCTGGACTTCTGGGTGGCTTTCGGTACCATCGGCCACGGTGTCCTTCTGGACTGCCTGGTGGGCCTGGGCTTTGCAGGTGCTGCTTTGCAATGGCCCTGGTGGTGCTGGGGGATGACTGCTTCTCCCCATGGCCATTGGTTTATGGTGCCCCTCAGAGTTCTGTCTTCTTCCCTATGGTAGAGTTACCAAATGGAAAGGAGGACAAGGCTTCTGCCCTTCCTTCCAGGTTGATGGAAGGCAGATATAAAAAAAAATCCTTTATGCAAAAGATGCTGCCCTTGTAATGAAACTGAAGTAGAAACCATTACCCACGTCCTGTTTTTTGTAGCTTCTATGATGATATCAGAAAAGAGCTGATACACCCTCTTATACAGGCTTTGCCTGGCCGCTCCCCAGAGACGCTGATGGTGAGCCTCCTCCAGGGCCAAAATCAATCAATCACTATACAGGTTGCCAAGTTTCTGAATCCTGCCATTCTCATGAGACCACATAGGATTGCTTGAATTTTCCTCCTACATTCTGTTCAAGATCTAATGTTAACACATGTCCCATCCTTGCTCTGATCTTACTCCTTTTTACCCTTGATTTTTATGTATTAAATGTATTACTAATGATATGTTTTATATGCTTAGGTTATCTTATTGACCTTTTGCTTGGAATAACTGTACCTTTCTTTTTCTGGTCTATTGACTGTAAATAAAGGATTGATTGATTGACAAGGCTTCTGTATCTTTAACAATTGTATAGAAAAGGGAATTTTAGCAGGTGTCCTTTGTATGCATGCAGCACCTGGTGAAATCCCCTCTTCATCTCAACAGTTAAAGCTGCAGGACCTATACTAGAGTGACCAGGTACAATGGAGTACCTGTACAAAACAAGAGAGGAGCCCTAACTGTATAAAATGTTTTATTATGGTTTGAATTTTTGTGAACCGCCCAGAGAGCTTCGGCTATTGGGCGGTATAAAAATGTAATAAGCGAAACCCAAGGGACCTTTGAAAAGTGATACATGCTACAGACAAAGCTGTGCAAATCATAACTGTATTAGTCAGATAATGTATTACATAACACGCCATTGCTAATCTGTGTTAATACATTAAACATTATACAGATTGTTATAACTGAAATCCATACAGACATATTTGTCATATAAGAACAAGCCAATGCACAGAATAAGAAGACACCAACTCCAGACTGTGATAAACGTTTCAGTACTTCTTCAGTCAACTCTGCATGTGGACCCTTGAACCTTTAGTCATTATCAGGTGCTTAAGCTGCAGGATCTACACTAGAGTGACCAGATACAAAGGAGGGCAGGGCTCCTGCAGCTTCAACTGTTGTGATGAAGAAGAGGGTATTTCACCAGGTGCTGCAGGCATACCAATGACACCTGCTGAAATCCCCTCTTCATCTCAACTGTTGAAGAAACAGGAGCCCTGTCCTCCTTTCCATAGGGTCACCCTACGCCTATGTTATTTAATATTTACATGAAATTGGTGGGAGAGGGTGCTTTGGAGAAGGTGCCACCAGGGCGCTGATGACACCCAACTCGACTGCTGTCTGCCACCTAATACCAAGGAAGCAGTTGAAGCCCCTGAACGTTGCCAGAGTTCGAAAACGGGCTGGACGAAAGTGAACAGGCCCAGGACAAACCCAGAGACGTAAGGGGGGTGTTCTCAGCAGCAAGCCTGCCTCGGGGATTGGGGTTCAACCTGTTCTGGAGGGGGCTGCGCTTCCCCTAAAGGATCAGGCCCAGAGTTCAGGGGTGCTTTTGATCTTACACTCTCCCTGGATCTTCAGGGGGCAACAACAGCTACGGGGTTTCGTGCTTGGGGCATCAGCTGTGATCCCTGCTTAGGTTTTCATTGTTTTCATTGTGCGTCCGGCCCTTTTCACCAAAAATGGTGCCCAAGGCGGCTCACAATACTGAAATACAGATTACAAACAAATTCTTAATTAACGTAAAAACTTAATCCATAAAAACTCAATAAAAAATACAAATAAAATAAAATAAAACCAGCACTCAATCAATTACAACTCCCCCTTAGCAACAGGCCTTCGTAAGTTTGTAATATCTGATCAGTTTTCAGGTAGTTGATGAAAACGATGAAAGTGGTCAAAATATGAATTTCTCCTGCAAACCAATCAAAGCCTCTCTCTCTCTCTCTCTCTCTCTCTCCTGCAAACCAGTCTAGGAAGAAGCTTCTTACACCGATGCGGAAATGAAGCCAGAGACAGCATCTCCAGGCGACAACACTGGAACAAACCAATCTTCAGCTTTGACAGGAAAATGCCCAGGACTGACTGGGCTGAAGGGAAAACGCGGCGATCCCTGGGTCAGGGGCATGTGCTGGGCTTTGACCATCCTGCCGCTTCGGTACCCTCCTTTAGTGCCTCCTCACCAGCACCAGCACCACCCGGGTCCCCACCACCGCTCGGCACCTCCCTTCTGCTGGGGTTAGCAGCACCCCCGCCTCGACCCGCTCCTGAGCCTTTCCCATCTCGCCCCATCACTCCATCTGCATGATGGGAAGGGGAGGAGGAACTGCACCTGTGGAATTTGTGCCTGCTGTGCAGCTGTTTTTAAAGGTACAGAAGGGGGAATGAAGAGCAGGCCGTTCCTCCTACCATTGATTAAGGGGGTGGAAGGGGGCTTCACTCCGCCTCTTGGCTTGGCCCACTAAAGGTGGACTAGCTCCAGCAGTGGCACCAGCTGCTCATCCGTAAGTGGCTGAAGGCACAAGCCGCCCTGCCCCACATCGCCTGCTTCCCACGGGGCTCTCCAAGGCTTAACATACCTTGAGCTCTTGCGCTAAGGAGCTTGGACTTCATGCTGGGCCCTACAATGAAAGGACCCTCTTTGCACCAACAAAAGCTGTGTAGACTTTTCTAAGACGACTCGCCACTCCGAAAACTTCGTGATCAAGGCACACATGTACCAAGTTTGCTTTCATGTTGCATAAGATGTATAATGTAATCAAAGGTTGGCTGAGCTTCTTTACTAGGGAATAATGGAAGCCCTTGCCAGACATGAGCTGCTAGATGGTCTCAGGCCTTGCAAGGAGTATGCAGATGCATGAATCTGAGCTGGACTTAACAGGGATACATTCTGAACATGTGTCCTGTAGTGTCCATGCCCCAGTCCTTCTGCTCCAGGAATTAATTGGGGGGTTGTGGTGAGAGCAGAAATCCTATTTGTCTGAGTAAAGCAAGGCCCTAAACAGACTCGCTGGTGCCAAAACCTCTGCTCAGTTCTCTCCTTCTTGGGTTTCTTCATTCGGATTTCATCACACACTTCCAGCCTCCAGGACATGCTTTCGCGCACCACTGAAGCAGGCGGAGGCTGCACCTGACCGTCCACACTAATGCCCTGTTTGCAGCCATGCTTAGAGCATCCATTTAGGGCTGGGAGACTTTACCCCAAAGCTCGGTTGACCCGTGGGGGCTTTGCGGCAGTCACTCGCCCTGCGGTGCGCACACGGCATTTCCTGCGCTTCCCTTGTGGCCGCACCAACATAGTCGGACTTGTGTTGACCTGTGGCTGCTGGATATAAAGCAGCAGTTCCTGCCCACACGTAGTTTAAGAGGCCCAAGAACATCTTGCTGGCACCTCACAGTTCAGGGTAAGCCCTGACAGCGAGCTTAACGGATTTCTCCGAAAGGCAGGCAATACAATGACTGTGTCCCATTTTAAGGCAATTTTGTAGCCTCTGGGCGTGGGCCGCGGAGTCCTTTAAGGACCTCGCCATGCCCCTGCGCTGACCTGCCCTGGATGAGTCTCCCCTTCACAACTCCCTTCCTCCCACGAGATGTGGTTGTGCAATGCTTGTCCGTCTGCTGGATTTGCAAAACAGACCCAGATGCTGCCTCTGCTCCAAGGGGGGGGGGGCAGCAGCACTCCACGCACACCCACCCACGCACCCACCCTCCGTCTGTCTGCGCCTCTCTCTCTCTCTCTCTCTCTCGCGCGCGCGCGCGGTCTCACACTATGGTTGAGTTCGGACGACCCGCTAATCAACTAGAGGGTGTTTTGTTTTGTTTTTTAAACAGCCGTTGATTCGCGTGTCGTCCGAACTCCGCCATCCTGTGAAACTCGGCGCCCCAAAGTGGTGCATCGAGAGGTTCGCCCTGGCCCCACACCCCAGCCGAGCCCCCCTGCTGCAGCGCAGGGCACAGGCGAAGCCGGGGCTCCAGCCGCGGGAGGACTTCCCTCCTCCTCCAGAAGAAGACGCCGGAGACCCCACTCACGTGGCGGCGCGGTCGTTGCTCCGCGGGGCAGGCCGGCTCCGCGCGCGCCTCCCCGGGACCAGTTTGCCCAGGCAGCGCGCGGCGGGCGCCCCGCTGCCCTCTAGCCCCGCGCCTCCCGCGCCGAGGACTGGCGCGCGGCTCCGGGCGCTGCTGCTGCGCTCCCCCGCCTCGGCCGCCCGGCCCCGCCCCTGGGCTCCGCGGCGGAGACGGCTCCGGACTTTCGCAACTTCCCCGCGGGAGAGACGCGGCGGGACTGCCCGGCTCTTCGGCACATGGAAGCCGGGGAGTCTTCTGCCCCCGCCCCCCTCGCACTCGCGCGCGCGCGCACGTGACCCCATTCCAAGGCTGTGAGGTCCAGGCCAGGGTTTGCGGGGAGGGAGAAGGGGGCCCCGCCGCGGCCGCGCGCTCTCGCCCGGTGGGTCCCTTGCGCGGCGCCAGCAGCCAGGCGCGGGCCCGGGCCCTGCCGACGTCCCCCGAAGGCAAGGTCGCCGCTGCACGTGTTCGGCATGCCTCGAGGCAGGCTGCGTGGAGCTCCGTCGAAAGCCCGTCCGGCCCGACTCTCTCTCGCGGGAGGGGCGCGACTCTGCAGGCGCCTGGGCGCGTCCCTCGTCGTGCGAAATGGCTTCTGCATGCCCGCCCCGCACCCCCGTCCGGTATGCTTTCTTCCAGGTTTGTAACTCGCGAGGAGAAGGAGGCAGCGTCGCAGCAGTGCCCCGTCGTCCTCCGCCACTGCGAACCTCCTTCCAGTTGCCCCCTCCAGATATGAGAGGGCGACGCTCACGCCACTGCAGCGCCCACCTCTGCGACAAGAGCGCCATTTCTTCAGCCGGGCGGACCTCTGCGTGGCCTGCAAGTGTCTCCCAGATGTGAGCCCAGATGTGCGGGGACTCTCTCAGTATACACTCTAAGTCCTCTTGCATTTGGTGGCCTTTGGGCCCCACTGGCAGTGAACACAGGTGGGCTGGCACACACAGGGCCCTCTTTGCAACTGTTACAAAGGAAAAGTGGCACGTGCGCGCACACAGCCCACCGCCGAGACTAAGAGTTTATCGTGGTCCAGACCTGCATGGCCAGAGCCCACGTCCTCAGATGTAGGAAGCGCTATCTTCGATTGGCAGAGAAAGGGGCATTCACATGGTATGAGACAAAGAGAGAGAGAGGGAGAGAGAGAGAGAGAGACACACGGAAGGCTTTGGAAGCAGGTGTTGACCCTGGTGCCTCCAGTTAAAAAGGTGCTGGGCATGGGATGCCCCAACTGCATCCTTGGGAAACTCCTACTCTAGTATGGGCTAGAAAACTTGATGTTGTGCGGACTTTATACTGTTAGTTTTACCCTACCCTGTGCCTGCTTACCCTACCCTGTGCCTGTTTGCATTCTCTTCCCCTCCTTATTGTTTTACTATGATTTTATTAGATTGTAAGCCTATGCGGCAGGGTCTTGCTATTTACTGTTTTACTCTGTACAGCACCATGTACATTTATGGTGCTATATTAATAATAATAATAATAATAATAATAATAATAATAATAACTGGATTTACCAACGGTCTGACTCAGTATAGGACAGATCCGTGGCTTAACATACACAAGAGAAACGTAGTGTCCACCATTCACAACAGCAGTAACTGGCGCTCACTCTTGCTATGTTCATTAACACTTGCAGCAGCACAGAAAACCCTGATCTCAACACAGTCCTAAACAATCAGAATCAAACTTGGTGATGGATGTCTTATGTCATCTTTCCTCCTCTCTGTGTCTATGAGGGAAGAGCAGGCTTTGAAGAGCTACTTCTACAAATATACCACATTCCATTCCAGTCAGTGGTTCCAGTTGCTCAGAGTCTGTATGCGCTATCGTGCCATGCAGCTTGCCGGCACATCAGGGAGCATCATGGGCGTGTCAGTGGAACTACGGACCAAGCGCTGGACTGGAGGCCTGGGTTCAAACTCCTTCTGGAGGGGGCTGGGGCCCCAGGTACTCCCTGACCCTAACCTACCTCATAGTGTGGATTATTGGGGCAAGAGGGCTATGCCCCGCGTCTTTCTTTGGAGGGCAGCATATGTATGTGACAGACAGTGTGTGCCCCCCTCCCCACCGGTGTCCCCCAAAGTAGCCAACTTTTCTTGTGCCCTTCATAGACTGGAGCCACGGAAAAGGCGCCCATGACCTCTGGCGGCCACAACGAGTAGATGCAGAAGAGGCCACCTGAATATTTTCGAGAATCCCAGGCAAAAGAGTTGACAGACTTCAGCCTGAAGGATAGGCGCTGACAGGGACCTGCCCAGGCCCCTTGACAAGAGATCCCTGGAGCTGCTGCTCCCCCTCTTCATCCTTTCAGCCTGCACCTTCACCTGCCTCTCGCTCTGGCCCAGACAGCAGCAGCAAGCAAGTGGGATCAAGGAGGAGGAGGAGGAGCTGGTGGCAACGGTGGTGAGAGCGTGGGCTCACTCAAAGAGGGCCTGCATGGAGGGGGTCTGTCTTTCCCCAGGGCCTTCAAAAACCTGGAGCCGGCGCAGAGGATGGGGGCAGCGACAGCGTTGTTTTGATGCCCAAGGTGAAGTGCTGCAATAACCTGCCAAATGGGTTTGGAGGAATAGTTGGGACAAGCAGCGTCGCCATATTGGGATGGCAGGAGGAGAACCCCTTAAGGGCGCCCGGCTCAAACTGCAGGTAGAGATCGCACATAAAAGAACGCCGTGGCCTTAATCCCAGCCTGCAGCCTTGCTGGCACTTGCCAGGTGGTGGTGGGGGTTTTTACAAGCTAGTTTAGCCTTCCTGTGTTGGAGGGACTGTTAGCCTCCAGAGGAAGGGAGGACTCACCACAACTTCGTGGTACAGCCCTGCTTTGAATGCAGCGATCCCAGCTAGCAGGAGAAGGATAGATCATTCTCTACCGGCATAAAGCTTTTCAGAGCTTTCCCACACAGGGCATTTATCATGCCATCAAGATTGGTTGCTCATGGAAGTTCGCTGGTCCTTTAAATAGGGTGAAATGATGGCATTTTCTGTCATCACAGTGCCATCTAGTGGTTGTAAAAATGAATCATATAGAAACATACAGAGCTTGCTGAAAAAGGACTTTCCTCGATTCAAGGCACGCCCATGTAAAGGAGCCGATCTTAATCCCGCAGAGAATCCGGAAGCAGCCTTGTGGATTGCAGCCTTGTGTGATGAACCCTTTATTGCATGCGGAAAGTCCCGGAAAGAAAGACCCTTCTTTGCCCAAGACCCCAGGGGGTGGCTGCAGTTGACCTACGCAGATCTAGATCTGGTGTCAGGGACTAGATGGACCTAAGACCTGAAGCCTCTGTTTCTGAGCAAAATTTGATTGCTTGAAAGGAACAAGCCCAGAGGCTGTGATGTCTCCAGCCAAAGAGGAGCTCTGGAAACAAGACTGGGAAAGGTCTCTGCAGCAGCCATTGCACAGTTGATGTCAAAAGAGCCTCAGAGACACTGATTGGCTGAGGTTGCTTTAAGAATCTCAACTCTTTCACAGCCCCACAACCTGCCAGCCCTTTTTAATGGTCAGGGATTGGGCCTGGGCCCTGCCCTGCCACGAACGCAGCTGCCTTAGCCAGAATCCAGTCCTGAGTCCACTCTGAGCTGTCTTCCTGCCCAAAACTTGGGGCGGGGCCAGCTTCCCCAGCCCTGCTGCTCAGGGGGAGCCTCTTTAAAAGGACGGCCCAGGGGGCTCTGCCAGGGACTTCTATGTGCAAAGCCACTTATTTAATGAACCCAGACAGTCCAAAGGACGGACCTCTTCACACAGCACGTTGTTCAACTAGGGAATTCGCTGCCACAAGAGATAGCCACCCATTTGGATGGCTTGGAAAGGGGATTAGACCAATTCATGGAGATGATTGCCTGCTCCTCCTGACAGCTGTAGGCCACCTCCAGGATCAGAAGTAGGCTCAGCTCTCATTACCAGTTGCTGGGGAACACAACCTGGAGGGCGCTCTTCCACTTGCGCCCAGCTTGTGGGCATCTGGTTGGCCACTGTGGGAGCAGAATGCTGGACAACAAAGACACAGCTCTTCTTAGGCTACCCTAGAAAGGCAATATTGCATTTCCCCCAAACGGATCCCTAGACAGACCCTGACACCAGCCTAAAGGGATAGATCTACTCCCGGAGCAACTCCCAGAGTGCAGGACACGGAATAACGGGCTCTCAAGTTAAAGGAAGCCAGATTCCAGCTGGACATCAGGAAAAACTTCCTGACTGTTAGAGCAGTGCAACCGTGGAACCCATGACCTAGGGAGGTTGTGGGCTGTCCCTCACTAGAAGCATTCAAGAGGCAGCTGGACAACCGTCTGTCAGGGATGCTTTAGGGTGGATTCCTGCATTGAGCAGGGGGTTGGGCTCGATGGCCTTGTAGGTCCCTTCCAACTCTGCTATTCTATGATTCTATGATCCTCAGTGAGTTTCCTTGCACCTTGCGTTTTTCATAGGACACCACTCATTCAGGTTCTAACTTCTTGCCACATGAAAATGGGCAAGGCCCAGAAGCAAAGGCTTTTGGGAGGCCTGCTGAAGTCATGCTTGGCTACATACACGATCAGAGGAGACCATCAGAAGCAGAAGTAAAAGAAACACAGGAGACAAGTTGGGTAGACGTCTTGTAAGTGTATTGGTTTAAGAAAATACAGAAAAATTACGCTATTGCCACATTATCAGCAAAGCAGGCCTTGGCAGGTGCGCCCAACAGCATCCAAACTCAACGGGCCCGACAGTCTTCTCCTGAAGAACCGTTTTAGGTAGTGGACCTTTGCCAGGAAGGGTGGGGGGTCGTGGTGTAGTAGCAAAGGCAGGGCTCTCAGGGGTCAAACCCTCCCGACATTCTGATGAGCAGGGGACGTTCTGCCGGCCCCCTCAGACTTCCTGTTCCCTTCAGAGCTTAACAGTAGCTGGGGAGAAAAGGATTTCCCCAGGGAAAAACAAATTGTCCTGAGCTGTGCCTGTTGTAATGTACCATGTCTTGGAGAGCCCTTGGCCTTGAGTTGGCCATTAACACCTCTTAGCTCTATAAAAGACTTGCTCCTGAAGAACTGGTTCCTTGACTTACAGATAAAAAGGTCTCTCCCTGGTGCTGGGAAAAGACACTCTTGAGCTGGTGGTCTTCTGTCCTTCGGGCCTAGCTGCGTCCCTCCCTTTCCCTTTCTCTGGCAATTTTAGGTCCCTCCAGCGCAAATCCAACAGGCTGACCTCCCCTTCGCCAGTTTAGTGCTTTATTAGCTATTCCATTGATTTCAATATATTGGGTATTATGCACTGCTCGGGGTGTGTGTGTGTGTGTGTATGTGCACACATGTGCATTCATTCACACCAACATAATACACACTGAGATTTCGCTCCCCATATTTTGGACCCTCCTTGGTGGCACAGCTAGCGGGGTGTCAGGACAAGAACCTGCACTTCAAAATTTGCTACTACACCACTGGATGGGAGAGAGTTGGGTTCAGGTGGCAGAACAGAGAGGGGCTCCAAAGCTCCGGCACCTACTTGCAGAGAGCGCGAGGCCAACCCCACCGGTAGCCAGGCACACTTCTGGCACGGCGCTTTGATTCTGCACCGGCACCCGCATTAAGGCAAGAGAGCAGATGCAATGCAACAGACACACAGGTTTGCTGTGTACGACTGAGAGGCTCACGTCAGGCTCCTTGCTCACAATGTTGCTCAGCGGTTCCTGAGGAAAGTATCCGGCTGCAGTCCAAAGAAGCACGCAAAAAGGGGGGGGGGGCGCAGAAAAGGTCCCCTCACCCCACTGTAGTGCCACATTGGAATTGAGTTTTTTTTAAAACCACCCACTTCTCATTCAACAACAGCCCGTTTCCTGCCCATTCCCCTCCAGCCTGAGAGGTCTTCCTCCGCCCTGCAGTCTTCTGCTTAAACCTCCTCTCCTGGAGCCATTCCTTGAGCTACGAGGAAAGGACAGGCAAGACTGCTGGGATCCAGCCGGGAGCACGGGAAGGAGGCCAGAGGCTGCCCTCAGAGCTTCCCTCCCGACTGCCCACCTGCACGGGGTACTGTGGCTCACACCGGTCCAGCAATCGAACCAGGGCCCGCCCAGGGCCTAGTGTTGGTGTCGCTGGGGATGCTGGAGGAAAACGTTCCCTGCCTTTCCCAGGGACATTCCCGGCACGGCCATCTAGACGTGCCCTAGACACAAGGTCACCCCCTAAGCGGATCCTTGTGTCTTCCAAACTTTCCCTGAGGCGCGAACCTGAAAATTAACGAACTGAACTGGAGCCTCCCTCCGCGCCTGTGCAGTAAGTCAAGGAGAAGGCGTTGGAGCTGCAGAGGCGGCTGGAACCATTGTGGGCCCAGAAAGGGAATTCCCTGCCAATGGACCGGGGGGAGGGGCTTGTGTGCTTTTGCAGTGGGGGAAGCTCCGTGGCACAATGTCACTGTGGGGCTGCTGCTGCAGCTGGAGCTCGGTGGGGTGGGGGAGTGAACTCCCGGTCTGGGCTGGAGGCAAAATCCCCAAACCTACCTGATGTGTCAGCGAGGAAT
Source organism: Elgaria multicarinata webbii (assembly GCF_023053635.1). Classification (NCBI taxonomy): domain Eukaryota; kingdom Metazoa; phylum Chordata; class Lepidosauria; order Squamata; family Anguidae; genus Elgaria; species Elgaria multicarinata. The sequence continues at coordinate 1,367,662 of NC_086191.1, read as the reverse complement.
TCAAGTCAACAGCCCATGAAGGGCGTCGGGGGCCAGGCCTGGAAGCAGAAAACTGGTCCCGGGACTGCAATAAAGGCACTGCACCTCCTGTGCCACTCAGCTCACCTGCCCTGAGCCCTCAAAGGCGACCCCCAAACACCCGCCACCCTGGTCGCACGAAGCCTCTTCAGCAGCAGCGTCTCCTGGCTCCCCCTGCCCCGGGCTGCTTCTGGCTGCCACTTTTTCCAAGGCACATCCGGCTAGTTCTGACCCACACCTGCTCACTCTTTGCACCCTCAAAGTGCCACCAAAGAACAATACAGTACATAAAATGTCAACGCAGTAGCATTTATATTGGCTATTACAACATAGCAGTTGCGGGGAGGGAACACCAGCTGCAACGCAAGCAGAGCATGTCAGCGGGGCGGGGAGGGGGTCCTAAAGGTGTCGTCGTCGTCGTCTTCTTCTTACTGGGCAGCGGCCCAGCCCCAGCTGCTGACTACCTTTTCTAATAAAGCAGGATATGAAATGCTAGTTTCCAAAGTAAGGTGTTCTCCATTTTTAAGCCAAACATTCTTCGAAGCAAAAGCCAAGAGGGGCGTCGAACGCCTGTGATTTGACAGCATACAAAATGTTTGCATCACTTGTTTGTGAGGGGGGGCGGGGCGGGGCGGTTGGTCACTGTCTCCTAGAAGGTCGTCAGCATGAATTAAAAGACAACCTGAACGACCTTACATGGGATTAAATATGGTGAATTTCTTGTCTAGGAAATCAAACTGAAATTAATTAGAAACTACGAACAGTAACAATAATAAAAAATCTCCCATCCGTATTCAAAATGTAAACAAGGCTTAACTCTGACTTGAGACAGCCTCTAGAAGGGTCAAGCCAGTTCACCTCAAGGGTGTCTTGGCAACTGTGGCTTGAGGCTGCTGTTAACCGAGGGCATAAGTGTAATTCCATCTTTTTCAGATCCCACAGAGAGAGATTAAGTGCAAAAAACCCCAAGGGGAACAGGGCCTTAACTCTGAGGGACGTATTTCCTTTTACAAACGGAAAGCTTTGGTATTCAAAGAATATATACACACACACACACCCCTATCTAAAGACATATTGAACTATAACATTTTTTAAAATTCTCTTTTTGGCAAAAATAACTCAACCTCTTTGGCTTGGTTCTTTTTTTTTTCTTTTTTTGTTACAGAAAAAAGATTTTTCTTGAAAAAACCCTGAAGCATCATTTAGCATTTGTATGTGTGTATATATATATATATATTATAATAATAATAAAGTATAAATTCCTGCTGTAGAAAATAGCTCTTTATAAATGTTTCTTTCTTTCCCCCTGCTCACATGGAGAGGAAGTCGCTTCATAGAACAGGGGCAGTGAGCAGATCAGGGAACGTCAAAAGGGTTACATGATGCTGCAATTCTGAGGACCCTGCAGGGGAAAGAGAGGAGGAGAAAGAGGTGTTGATTCCTGTCCAGTACTTTGGATCCTGGTCAAAATGCTGAGAAGCAAGTAGTGATCCACCTATGCAGAAAGAGGCGGACCACACAATCGAGGAGGCGAGATTTAACCAACGCATTTGGGGCCTTTTCGTTCAGAAAAGATGACAAAAGGCATTTCTACAGGATGCTTTTATCTCGCAACTTTACCAAAGCTTCTGCTTCCAGATTCTTTGTAGAAGTAAGATTGGCTCCTTTATAAGAGCTTCTTTCTGGGGGGTTTCTTTCTCTGTCCCTCAATATATTTCATTATACAGCTATATTAGGTGGCACGGTGGTATAGTAGAATTGCTCAAATACATGGAGCCTTTCATTAGGATACTCCAGACTTTCCTCAATTTAAAAAAATCTCGTGATCACGATTGCAAAGCCTGGGAGACACCCTGGAGGAGGATGATCTCATGTAAAGGACCCACAGACTACAGTCATGAGCACACAATTAAACCCTTGTGTAGAAAAGATCTAAGGAGGGACATGATGAAGGATACTACAGACTTTCCTCAATTTAAAACATCCCATGATCATGGTTGCAAAGCCTGGGAGACACCCTGGAGGAGGATGATCTCATGTAAAGGACCCTCAAACTACAGTCATGAGCACACAATAAAACCCTTGTGTAGAAAGTATCTAAGGAGGGACATAGAATCATAGAATAGCAGAGTTGGAAGGGGCCTACAAGGCCATTGAGTCCAACCCCCTGCTCAATGCAGGAATCCACCCTAAAGCATCCCTGACAGATAGTTGTCCAGCTGCCTCTTGAAGGCCTCTAGTGTGGGAGAGCCAACAACCTCCCTAGGTAACTGGTTCCATTGTCGTACTGCTCTAACAGTCAGGAAGTTTTTCCTGATGTCCAGCTGGAATCTGGCTCCCTTTAACTTGAACCCAACATGATGAAGGATTAGAAAGTTATGCATGGTGAGGAATGAGTAGAGGAAATGCACCTCCTGCTCATCATACTGAACGTTTGGGTCACCCAATGAAAGTGGTTGGTGTGAGATTCAGAACAGAGAATCCCCCAGCAATGAGGCTCACACCTGGCCCCTCCCCACACGCCTATAGGGAAAAAAATAAAGAACAGTAATGAAAGGGCACGATGAATGTCCCATCTAGATTAGCCCTTAAATCACTGAAAAAAGTGGAAGTGGTGATCTCTTTTTTTTTAAAAAAAGGAGCCACATGCTGGGAATGGTGATAGCAGGGAATGGTGTGGATCCAGGGTCAGTCAAACTTAGAGCAGATGCATTGAAATGTTCCGGCTGGACATCAGGAAAAACTTCCTGACTGTTAGAGCAGTGCGACAATGGAATCAGTTGCCTGGTGAGGTTGTGGGCTCTCCCACCCTAGAGGCCTTCAAGAGGCAGCTGGACAACCATCTGTCAGGGATGCTTTAGGGTGGATTCCTGCACTGAGCAGGGGGTTGGACTCGATGGCCTTGGAGGCCCCTTCCAACTCTGCTATTCTATGATTCTATGAAATAGGCCGACTCCAAGCCAGACTTCAGCCCAGCGCCGGGGACTTTATTTCTTACCCAGAAAGCCCGGGGCTTTTACCACCAGGTAAGAGACCATTCGAGATGCTGCCATTTAACATTGCCTTGCTGAGCAAGAACTGCATCCGTTGTGATAGAGGGTGGAAGCCCTTGAACCCTGAAGCGGAGGTTCGACTTGGTGGAGCTGCCTAAGATCTGAGAGCTTTCGGAAGCCTTGGTGAGAAGCTCAGATATTTGATGCTACATTTGATTCTTCCCAATTTAGTCCACTGGGTGTATATTCCTGGGGTCTCTGAGACAGTCCGCGTACCTCAAACAGCTGCCAAGATTTCACATGGCCCTAAGCCCTCCTCCTCCACCACCACCACCACCAGTGGAAGGAGAGATGCACATAACTGGCACAGAGCTTTCACTGCACAATTGTCTGGTTTTGTTCCTTTACAAGGAGGCAGCTGGCTAATCGTTTTCGGGGGGTGGGGAACCTCAGAGGCCTTTTGTAACCTTCATGAATTCTCAGTATGGGACAGACATTCACTGCCCTACTATGGCCTTGTGGGGATCTGCTTACACAAGGCACGAGCACAGACCGCTTGCCAGGCAAATCAGACAAACACAGGCATCAGTCGTGGCTGGGCCCCAGGGACCCCGGGGACACTCCACTCCTTCCAGTACTCATCGCTTGTGGAGAGGAGCCGCTGCCTTCATGTCCTACTTGCGCCACTCCTGGAGTCAACTCATAGGAGCGGGATGCTGGATTAGACGGAGCTTTGGTCTGACTCGGCCGGCTCATAAATACCTAACACACAGCTTGCACTTAGCAGCCTAGGAAGCTGCCTAACAGAGCCAGACCCTGGGTCCACCTAGGCCAGTACTGTTGACACGGAATGGCAGCAGCGGCTCCCCAGGGTTTCAAGCAGGCATTTCCCAGCCCTTCCTGGAGATGCCGCCAGGGATCGAACCGGCGACCTTCTGCCTGCAAAGCATGGGCTCTTCCGCCACTGAGCCACCAGCCGACTTGGGCAGGAGCTCGCCGCTCCCGGGTGTCGGTGTACGGAGGACCAACTCAAAGGTCCATCTGGGGGACGAGGACCATTTGCTTGAGGACACTAAGACCTTTACATGCGTCAAGCTCAGCAGGACACGCTGCGCCCAGCACGGGATGCACAGAGAGATTTTGACCTGGGGGTGCGCGTGCTTTCCTTCCAAGTTGGTTTAGTCCAGCTATTTTCAAACTTTCCCACTACAGGGATCCTTTGCACATCTGCGTGGCACAGAGGGTTCGAAGGCTCAGGCCCAGTTCCCACATGGTGCTGGCAAGGCAGGCTGGATCACACCACTGATCCAGATCAACTGGATCCACACTGGACAGCAGTCTCAGCAGGCAGGCAGGGCCTCCGTGCTCACCATGACTGACAGCAAGCCATGGGGGCCTCTTTGAGTTTTAATCCACATCTGCACACAGATGCAGGTGGGCTCCAACTCTCATCAGCCTCAGCAGGCATGCCCAAGGGTCATAGATGATGGGAGTCGTAGTCCAACAACATGCGGGGAGCCTCAGCTGCCCCAGCGCTGCTGGAAAGCCCAGAATGCTGACTGCCCTGCCGTGCGAGTCATCTAATAAGGCAGGCAGGTAGAGCCGAGGCCTCCCGAGCAATGCGCCTCCCCTGCCTCCCCCAGGGAAGCCCTGGCCCACAGCGGAGCACTGACCTGCTGGCGTGGGCTGGAATTGCCCAGGATGTAGGACCTGGGCAGCAGGCTCTCCCCAAGGCCGGTGCCGCCGGTACGGTAGCTGCGTGTGATGGTGAGGCTGGAAGAGGAGGAGCCAGAAGACATGGTGCTGGTGGCGGCGGCGGCGGCGGCGTTGGTGCCACCAGCCGCCTTCTCCGCCGGCTGCCCACAGCTGCCGCACAGGACAGTGCGGGAACGGAGGTTGTACTCGCCCGGGTCACCGGAAGCGCTGCAGTGGCTCTGGAGGAGAAGGCAGAGAGATCAGCAACCCAACATGTGCAGAGGTGGAACCGCCCCGTCACGGGAGGCCCCGGAACCTTAGTCCTAGCAAGAGATGGACGCGATCCCCACTGCCCTGCCCAGGTGCGCTCGGAATGGTACTGGTATCTCTGTAGTCTACTACTGGCTGGCACACTTCCCACCTTCGCACTGCATTGCTCCTGATGACGACACTGGTGGTTTAAAAGAAAGTACTCTGGGATACAATTCTATCATGCTAAAATGAAATGGACGTGAGGTTAAATGCAAATTTGCACTTAATGTGTTTTATTTATTTATTTACAATATTTATATTCCACTCAATTATCTAACACAGATTCCAGAGCGGTGAAAAGCAAATTAAAACTGTTCAATTTAAAAACAAAGGAACCAGAAAAACAGCAGCCTCGTGTTGGCGCCTGCCTGACCTCCAGGAGCAGAAAGTTCCACAGAGAAGGGGCCGCTACACTCATGTTATCCTGGTTGTATTTTTATATTGTATTTTATATCATGTTCTTATACTTTTTGTTTTATACTTTGAATGGTTTTAATTTTTGTGAACCGCCCAGGGAGCGTCAGCTGTTGGGCGGTATAGAAATGCAATAAATAAATAAATGAATAAATAAATAAAGGCTCTTCTCCTGGTGGGTTCCAGTCAGGCCATATGTGCAAATGTGGGGTGGGGGGAAGGAGAGGGGCTATAATCCTCAGAACTGCGGCAGGAGGGGTAGGGGAGCTTAAGACTTCCTTTCTGTGCTGCCCTGGGGTAAATCCCTCCTCTCAAGGTGCTATTTGCAGCTTCAAATGAGTTATTTTCTTCAGGACCACAGCAGGAGAAGAAAGGGCTAAACTCCCCTCCCTGAGAAGCCCAATGATTCTCAGCCACACACGCACAGTTGAGGCTATTTGCATTTTTAAAAAATGAACACATCAAATACAAAGACATATCGAGGTCTAGTTTGGGCCACCGAAGCACATGTTGACGGCTCCAACTGTTCCCATTTAGCAGGAACAGCCTCGTTTCCGGCCTCCTGTTCTGAGTAAAACATCCCCCCACCCCCTTGCTGGTCCCTATTTTGTCTTTTGGAGTGATGGTGGAGGTGCATTTTAGATTCCGGTCGGTGCGCCCTGGAAGCCTTCAGGTTCCAACGCTTTTCTCCTGTTTCTCGGCATTCAATACCTCAATGGGAGGTGGGTGCCTGGGGCATCGCTTCCACCTCCCGAAAGCTGCCTACACCTAGATAGGAAACGTGGCTGTAAGCCCATCGCTAGGGGGCTCCACGGGCTAAGACACCGTCCCACGAAACTCACGTGGTGGTGGTGGCGGTGGTGGACGCCATCTTCGTCATCCTCCTCTTCATCATCATCGACAATCATCGTGCGCACCAGCTTCCTCATGGCCACTTCCTGCAGAGAGGGAGAGCGGAACGGAAGAAGCGACGTCACACAGGGGCAGCTATTTGCCCAGCCAGCTCGGCTGGAAGGATTTATGCATGAGTGGCAGCCAGGCAGAGCAGGGAGGGAGAAAGAGGGGGGCAAGAGGGCTGTGGACTGTAGTCTGGGTCCTGAGAAGAGCTCCTGGGCAGAATTACCGCCATCTCTTAAATGTCTAAAAACAAAGTGCTGCATAGCATAAGGGCCTATGATCCAAACCAGGGGTGGGAGAAACCCTGGCCTGAGGACCAGATGCTGACAGTGGAAGTTCTTGGTCCATCCCACGAGTTTATTCTACAGGCTGCCTCCCCCATGTTCCCTCCAGCTCTGTGCAAGAAGCCCACACTCTTATCTCCAATCACTGACTGGAGATAAAAGCTTGGATTTCCCAAGAGAAACAACCACGTCTACTCAGGAGGTAAAAGCACTGGAGCTTACTCCCTGAGTAGACATGCATAGAATTAAGCTGTGGCTTGTGTGCCTCATGGTTTTAATTTCTGTGAACTGCCCAGAGAGCTTCGGCTATTGGGCAGTAAAGACATGCAATAAATAAATAAATAAATACTTGGTGGGAAAATCACCAAACTGGTCTGAATTCCATCTGGCCCTGCCTACTTTGCTTTGCCCCACCTACCCTCTGGTACCCGTAGCCCACCCACTGCTGGAATTATGCCCCTCAGAGACCCTTCCCGAACTGGAATCCAGTCCCAAAAACATTTGCCACGCCGTGATCTAAATACAAACAGAAAAGGAGACAAACAGAGGAAGAAACAGCAACGAGGCAGACGTCCAGCTGCTCCAGCAGACGGCCCCACTCCCTTTCCCGCCTCCCGCTTTGCCCAGGGCCCCCACATGTAGGCGGCCTTCTTGGCTTCGCGACGGACGAGCTGTTCCATACCAGCCACATCCACCCCTGAGCCTCAGCCGCAACGGGCCTTACCTCTCCGGTGTTGGTGAGGAGAGCAGTGCGCAAGCTGTCCCCAGATCCCCACGAGCTTTGGTTCTTCCACACCATATCAGTGGGAGGGTTATGGGTCACGCCAGCACCAGAGGCCCAGATCTTAAAGGGGGCAGAGGGACGGGGAGAGGGAAAGGAGCAGAGAAAAACCATCATGGAACGTCACGCTCACACAACAGCACAGCCTGTCTCTGGGGTGTCCGATGTGGTGCCGCCTCTCACTGCTCAGCAAGCTCTGGATTTTTATTCCACTTCTTGCCGTTTTTAATTTTTGTAAATGGAGAAGTCTGGCCCTGCTGCCCCCAAGCGCCGTCGTTCCTTGGGTTCAAACGAACGGTTTTGGAGCTCAGGCCTCCGCCTTGTCCACAGGGCACTTCCCCCCCCCTTCTTTTTTTTCCCCCTTTTAGCCTCACCGGTTGGCCTTCTGGGAAGTGAGTGTTTTGTGACCAGCCATGCCCGCCATGGCAGCCGTTTTAGGAACTGGCAGCCATTTTGTGGGAGCGCCCGTGACAGTGTCTCGACATTCCAAACGTACCCCTGACCCAAAAGAGCTGGGGGTGCCTGCTGACTGTATCTGCACACCGCAGGAGTTCCTGGGGAGGTCTGTCCATTTTCACTGCACCCTTCACACAAGACTCACAGCTACTCACCGTAACCAGCTGCCCAGCCTTCAAGGTGAACTTTGGGGGGAACCTATAGCAGACGGGGGCCTCCTCTCCGTTCTGGCGCTTGATCTGCCAGTTCCCCAAAGACTGGTCCTGGGGGGGGGGGGGGGAGAAAACAGAAGGAGGTTGTTGCAAGGATGAGGGAGGAAGCAGCAGCCAGGCACCTCTCCACCGTGCCTGGGTCCAGCTGAGAGCCCCCTCCCTCCTGCTGTCAACTGTAACTGCTGAACTTTACAACTAAGATTGTAGTGCCTGAATTTGCTTTCCTTTTCCCCCTCCTCCTCCTCCCTCCCAATCCCCTTTCCTTTTGTGTCATGTCTTTTAGATTGTAAGCCTGTGGGCAGGGACTGTCAAGAAATACTTTTGTAAGCCGCCGTGAGAGCCTTTTTTGGCTGAATGGCGGCATAAAAATCCTTAAATAATAATAATAATAATAAGGATCCCCCGGCTACACCAGTCCTCCTCAGAGGAGCTGCCATCTCCCAGGAAGAGACGCGGGGTGGACCGGGCTCCCTCTGGACCAGGCCGTTCCGTCCTCTCGTTTCCTTCCACTGGGACCCACCTCAAGCAACCCCACCACCCTCCTCTGTCTGTGAGGGCACCTAAACAAGCGGCCTCTCCATGACCAGCCAGCCCATCGCTCCAGGAGCAGGGAAGATCTCATTAACTCCTCATCATCAGTTTCAGCTCTAAACTTTCATTTGGCCTGATGAGGAGTTCTGTGAAGCCTGAAAGTTCGCGAACCTAAGTCAGACGACTGACTGGTCCACCGAGACCTCTCAGCTTCTTTCACCTTAGGGTCATCTGAACACCGTTCCCCGACCTCTTCGCATATCCGGAAGACCCACCTCGTTGGACTTGTTCCTCAGACGGACAAACCTCCCTTCCAGGTCGACCTCCTCCACGGCCACACGGCCGCTGGTCCTGGCATGGTGGGAGAAGCTGGTGCGGCTCTCGCCGTCCTCCAGTTTCCTCTTCTTGGAGGAGCCTTGCATGGAGGAGTGGGAGATGCGGGTCCGGGTGCCGCTCTTTTGGGAAGAGGGGCTCGGGGAGAGGCGCAGCCTGGGAGAGGGAGAGAGGAAGGGGCAGCAGGGCTGAGCAGCCGCCCTCCGCAGAGGCAGGGCTGAGCGCGGCTTCCCTGCACCGTCCGTCCGGGAGCACCACACCCCGGGGGGCTTCTGGCTGAGCACGGAGTGAGGTGCACTCACGGGGCCCCGGCCTCAGGTGTGAGAAGCTGCTGCCACTGCTGCTGCTGTTGCCGCCAGGCCCTCTCTCCTGATTAAAGAGGCACTCGCCCCAAAAGGCGAGTGCAGGTCCAGGGCAGGCTCCCAACTCCAGCCCTGTGCTTTCCCTCACACACTAAGCGGGGCTCCTCCCAGCCAGACAGAGAGAGAGAGAGAGAGGAGAGATGCTCCCTCTAGGCCAGTAGTCGTGAACTAGTCCAGACCCAAGGCCCACCTCGGACTCCCGACCTGCAACGTGGGACCTACTTTCACAACTGCTCAACCCATCTGGACTTACCCACCTCTCGTGACCCACCACCGCTCTAGGCCACAGCTCCCCCCCCCCCGCCCTCCAGGCCACCCCTCCTTCTGGGCCCAGCCCTGCGCCCACCTCTCCTCCTCGCCCTCCAGGAGTTTGCGGTAGGCGTTGATCTCCATGTCCAGGGCCAGTTTGATATCCAGCAGCTCCTGGTACTCGTCCAGCTGTTGCTGCATGCGGGCCCGCATCTCGGCCATCTCCCGCTCCTTCTCGGCCATGATCCGGCGGCTGGTGTCACGCTCCCGGGCAAGGGTGTCCTCCAAGTCACGCAGTTTCGCCTCCTTGGCAGAGAGCTGGGGAGGAAACGCAACAGAGGCGGTGGCCAATGAATAGGAGGGATTAGATCCAGGCTCCACACAGAGGCTGAGCCATCCCGAGCCGAAACGACGGATGGCGTCCTCTGCAGCAGCAATGGAGACGTCCACTGGAAATACCAGGGTCTCACAAGGGGGGCATCTTGAAACAGAGGGCTGGGGAGGAAAGAGTGCTTCACTCAAATGCCTTAGAGTTAAGTGGATAGCACTTAGGTGCACTGCAGAGCACCACGTGCTATTGGGGGCGTACACTGTACATTTTGGGGTAAAGGGAGCACTCTGGGTAAAGGAATTCGACAGAGCTGCATGCAAAAGCGGGCCGGGGCGGCATCAGCCCCCTGCCCCCACCCGCCATCGTACCTGCTTCTGCAGCTGGCTCACTTGGGCCGACAGGCCATCAATGCGGATGCGCATCTCGTGCAACTCTTCGTGGGCTGCTCCGGCCATGCTGCTGTTCCTTTCGGCTGACTGCTTGGCATTTTCCAGCTAAAAAAGAAGGTCCGCTCCCAGTGAGGCACAGAAGAAATGCTTTGGACTGAGCACTGGAGGACGACCACTTCTGGGGAAGTCCTGGGGCATTTGCAGTATTAATACTTCTTGGATACTACTGAAGGGGTGTGTGCTACACTGCCCAGACCCGCTGAGCGGAATCCACTGGTTCCTTTCTGCAGACAGGAGGAGTCCTTCCTTTTGCAGAAGAGTCTCCGATTTAGTCTGGCGGGGGGGGGGGGGGAAGAGGGGAAACACAACACCCCCATTTCTACCGACTCCCCCTTCCTGTCACAGATCCGTGAGCCACCTTCCATGCTGCTCCAGAGGGTCCCCCAGCGCTCTGGAGCAGATTTTGGGGGGGGGGGGGAGCAAGGGGAAATCAGCAAAAACTCCTTGCCCTCCTCTTCCTGTGGCAGAAGCACCTGCTGGACCAAAAGCCCTTCCAGAAAGAGGAGGCTGGCGCTGGCCTCCCTGCACCCCTGGCCTTTGAAGCACGGCTCCATTCTCCAAGCCTGGCTTTATTTCCCAGCACGCGCCTACATTCTTCCCTGCTGCCCCTTTAAGCCTGGAACTCCTCTGCCAGCCTCCCCCAATCTGGTGCCTTCCAGATGTGCCAGACAACAACTCCCAGCATGCTTGGAGTTGTAGCTCAACGTATCTGGAGGGCAAAAGGTGGGAGGGGGGCTTTCCCACGCGATGGCCACCTCTCCCACCTTGCTCAAAACGGAGCTTAAACACGTGGAGCTGAGCTTGTCAGTCATCCCCTCGTCATTCTTGCACCTTTCTTCCAAGGGTGACATTTGGATTGTAAGCTACTCAGGACAGAGACCTGGAGTGGGGCGTGGGGGTCATCCATGGGCATCCTTTCCAGGGGTTGCGCAGCGCTCGGAAACCCCGACACGCCATAGAACGGAACGCCATCAACGCAAGAGGTGCTGCTCAGCGAATGACAGAGGCCTGTTCCCCCGCCCCTGTCCACGCACCCCTGCTCACGGAAGTTAACTGGAAACACTGGATTGTGCTCCCCCTACCCCCACCCCCAGTTAAACCCCCCACTTCTCCCATCTCATCCACCGTTGGGATAGTGTGAAAAGTTAAAAGACTAAAAGTGCACTTTTGTGAATGGAGAAAACAGAATCAAGCTGCCATCCTGACAGATTGGAATAGTGACACTGTGCCTTTAAGGAGGGGGAAATCAGCACTGCAGCTCCAGTTTTCTCAATGGGGAAAAAGACGCTGCGGATTCTCAATGGGGGTTAAGGAAGTGCACGGTTCTGAAGGGGGGGCAGGGAACAACGCGGCTTCAACTTCCTTAAAAGTTTGATATTTGCTGCAAGCGGAGGTGTCTTTCTTCAGAAAACGCAAGCAAGCTACAGGCAGAAAGGTACCAGGTGGGAGGGGCAGAAACGCTCGCTTCAGCACTGGAAGCAATATTTAACAGCCCTGATAACTGTTTCACAGACACACAAAAAGTGGCTGCAAGATTTTACATCTTCATATGTCCATAGAACCCTAGAATAGCAGAGTTGGAAGGGGCCTCTAAGGCCATCGAGTCCAACCCCCTGCTCAATGCAGGAATCCGCCTTAAAGCATCCCTGACAGACGGCTGTCCAGCTGCCCCCTGAGGGCCTCCCGCGTGGGACAGCCCACCACCTCCCTAGGCATAGTATGGATTATATGGCACACAGGGCTTGCCGTAAACCATTTTCTCTCTCAAGCTCAGCCACACATGCATGCTTGAAGGCCTCGAAGAAACCACATTTCGCACAAAATAAGGCCCAGCCGAGGAAGAGCGTGAAACCCGTCTTCCCTCCACGAGCTTTTCGAGAGGTGAGGAGTCCTGGGTGTATTTATTTCCTGTCTTTCTCTGCTGCCTTGGGGCCATTATTGCCTCCCACCCTGGCCGGCACCCATAAAAGAGAGAGAGGTGGGAAGTGGGTGGGAAGCGGCCCGGAGCCCCTCTCCGGCCAGAAGGCCTCACCTTGGCGCTGTACGTCTTCTCCAGCTCGTCCTTGTACATCTTGACCTGGGACTCGTGCTGGCCCCTCAGGTCGTGCAAGGCGTCGGCCAACTTGCTCTCAAACTCACGCTGGCGCCCGCTGTCAATCTCCACCAGGCGGGTTTCGTGGCGGCGTTTGGACTCACGAAGCTCCTGCAGGTGAGGAAGGGGGAGGCGCTTGAGCTGGAGATATTGGGCCGAAGCAGGGCAGGGGGACGGGACGGGACACACCTCCACATGGCAAAAGGGACCTGAAAATTACACCCACTCCTACCCGGCCCCATGATACGAGGTGAAGTAGTTTGAATGGGCAGAAACCCCTCCACCACACGGTATCTCCTGGGTGCCCCCGTCCTGAGGCCAACTTCCAGAAGTCTATCCGCATGAAGCCAACAGGGCGCAAACTCCCACGCAGAGCTTGTGTCAGACGCAAAGCTGGCCAGAGGTTACATCTATTTTCAAATATTCGTTTCCCCCAGGCTAGGAATGTGCGGAGGGCATTTCCCTCCCCCCACCCCCCTGGAGGGGCATAATGTCTCTCAACAGAAGTGTTCTACCATGTGCAGAGTGCCTTTCCTTTGCAAAGAGCATGCTCTCCGTGCTTGCCAAGCACACTGTGGAATCGGGGGGGGGGGGCTACACTTTGCCCCCAGGCCGATGCCTTGGCACGACCGGCTGACTGGACAGGGTGGACTTGACGATTTAAATCACGATTTAAATCACTACTCAGAAAGACTCGATTTAATGATGTGATTTCTCCCCCCCACCAAAAAAAGTGCCCTCTTCCTCGCTATATTTTATACAACTCAGAGTTACCAAAGACTCATCCTTGCTGGTATAATCTTAATATTTACAACCAGATGAAGGTTTCATTTTTAGAATAGCAACTTTTCAGATTAGTTTTACCGTTATATAAAAAAAATACCGATTTGGTTATACTATTAGAAACACATCATAGATAGATAATTATGAAATTATTACGAGGTGAACTACCTCCAGTTTAATAGGTTAATCATTCATATTTGGACAACTTTTCTGCTGTACTTTATTGGAAGGAGAAAAATAATCTTACAGAAACCTCTGGAAGAGGCTGACATTGTGAATGGATTAATGGAATTCATTTACCAAAAAATTTAAACAGCCTTATGCTACATAATTAAAAACGAATCCTTATTTCATGATGAATAACCTTTGGACTATAATGTATCTTAAATAGAAAACTATCTCTAGATAGATTTTTCCTCAAAAAGCATTTTATTTAAAAAATCCAATTTAAATAAAAAAATCCAATTTAAATTAAAAAATCCGATTTTTTTTAAAAAACTCATTGATTTTTATCCACCCTGCCAGGCTCCCACTCATTCGGGTGAGAGGGGGCTGGACTCTGCATTCGGCTGGGGGACGAAACAGATCCCGTGAAATTAAGGCCGGCCACATCCACGCGCCTCTTTACCAAGAGCTGCATGGCCCCACGGTAGTGGCGGCAGCTGCAACAAAAATGCATGATCTGCCCACATCGGCGCCTCAGTGCACACAGGCATCCCAATTCATGCACACTCTCTTTATTTATTTATTAGCTAAAATGGCGCTGGTCGATCCAGGTGGAGCGGGAGCCGTGGCAAGATGCCGCCTCGCCTTAGGGCTCAGAGGGGAGCTACAGCCCACTCCAAGCAGGCCCTCTTCTGCACCGAAACAGCCCACAGCCCCACAATGCAGAGCACGTGGCTCCCGCCACGGGACAGGAAGGCAGCAAGAGCAGAGGAGGCGCTCCAGTGCCACTCCGCAAGCCGCCCACGCACCTCGCCGTAGATGTTCTTCTGGAACTCCAGCTCTTCCTTCAGGGTCTGCAGCCTGTTTTCCGCATCCACTCGTCGCAACATTTCATCCTGAAGCTGCTTCTTGACCTCAGCCAAGGCAGCTTCCAACTGGGGAGGGAGAAGGTGGAAAGAGAAAGGGGGGGAGACAGGTGTCATGGTTAGAGGGCTTGCCTGGACCGGCCCCGTAACTTCCCAGGTGGCATAAGAAGTATTTGGGAATACAGAGGTACCAGGCACGGTACAAGGCGAAGCTGCGATGTTCCTAATCTGCAGGAAACGCACATGGTACAGTCCTTCCCAGAGGCATTTCAGCCTGCAGGGGCCAAATGCTCACTTTATAACCGTCTCCTTGGTTTGCTATTTTTCTGCGTGTTCATTTTTCACCTGTGAGGAGCATTGAAACACACTGTCCTCCACCTGTAGCCTGAATTAGCACAGTCCGCTGAAGGACTGTACCACACGTTTCCTACACATTAGAAGTTTGTTGAATTGAATGCCTTTGCCCAGGTTGTGAGTTTTGCTGCCACCTGGTGGCCCATTTGGTTTCTCAGGGGAAAGATTTCCTAACAGTCATCAAACTCTAGCTGCCACTGAAACTTTATCACCTGAAACAAATTTAGGGGTTCATGCAGCAAAATAATAATAATAATAATAATAATAATAATAATAATAATAATAATAATAAGAAGAAGAAGAAGAAGAAGAAGAAGAAGAAGAAGAAGAAGAAGAAGAAGAAGAAGAAGAAATCGAGAGATTTGTATGTTTGGGCAGCCAAGAGACAGACTCTCTCCCCAACCAATCGCTGCCCCGTCCCACCTTTACTTTAGGGAAAACTACAGACCGCAACAGAGATTTTTAATATTACAATTAATAATATAAAATATAAATTTTGCATATTTCTTTTTAATGTTCACTGTTTTTAACTTTTGTAAACCGCCCAGAGAGCTTCACCTGTGGGGCGGTATATAAATGTAATAAATAAATAATAATAATGTGGAGAAAGCGTTTATTCTTTTCTCCCTCTCTCAGAATGCTTGAACTCGTGAGCTGATTCACAGAAGAAACTGCAAGACTCACACAACTGACCAGTTCAAAGGCGTTTTTTTAAAAAAGAGGGTGACACAAATTCAGGGCGGTGGGTGGTCAAATAACAGCTTTTAACCGTGATAGTGAAATGGAGCCTCCGTGAACAGAGACAGTCAGATGCTCAGCTCAATCCACCTTCAGACCCTGCTTGTGTGTGCTGAGAGGTGTCCAGCTGGCTGATATTGGAAACAGAACACTGGGCCACATGGCGCTCTGATCCAGTAGGGTTCTGCCACATTCTTGTGGGCCCCACCGAAAAGGGCCACTTCACGTGGGATTTCCCCACCCCACCCGCAGTACAAAAAGTAAAGCTGCCTGCACTTAGGGTGACCCTATGAAAAGGAGGACAGGGCTCCTGTATCTTTAACGGTTGTATTGAAAAGGGAATTTCAGCAGGTGTCATTTGTGTATATGGAGAACCTGGTGAAATTCCCTTTTCATCACCACAGTTAAAGCTGCAGGAGCTATACTAGAGTGACTAGATACAAAAGAGGGCAGGGCACTTGCAGCTTTAACTGTTGTGATGAAGAGGAAATTTCACCAGGTTCCCCATATATACAAATGACACCTGCTGAAATTCCCTTTTCAATACAACTGTTAAAGATGCAGGAGCCCGGTCCTCCTTTTCATAGGGTCACCTTACCTGCACCCCTTATTAGAAAGGAAGCAAATCTGGTGTGGGACCCTTGTGTCCACAAACATTAAGGCTAAACTGAACCTGCTGGTTTTATTACATGAACTAGTCAATTAAAACTATTAAAGCACTTTTGATTCACTCAAAGAGATGCCCTCTTACTAGCGTTTTTTAAAAGAATTGCCAGCCATT
Organism: Elgaria multicarinata webbii; assembly: GCF_023053635.1. Lineage (NCBI taxonomy): Eukaryota > Metazoa > Chordata > Lepidosauria > Squamata > Anguidae > Elgaria > Elgaria multicarinata. The sequence goes on along the minus strand of NC_086191.1, from coordinate 1,351,566 downwards.
TTTAATTCAAGGATGTACAAGATGTGGGGTGGAAGCTGCCATCTTAGCAGAGGAATTTCCCCGCCTCTCACACACAGGGGAACATCCCTTACGAAAATGGCAGCTGCTGGGATACGTGCAGGAACCCGAGAAAGATATACACTTCCTTCTTTAGACGCACTCTTTTTATTAATATTCAAATCTATCCAAATGCAAACCAGCTGGTGCCCTCCAGGTGGGCTGCACTGCAATTCAACTCCTCCCAGTTAAAGGTTCACCCTCACCCATTAGACAGAAGTTCTGGGGTGGGGTGAGGAGGAAGAGAGGTGGTTTTTCAAACCTGGGGATGCCATGAGTGAAGGCAGGAGCCAGCAAGCAGCTTCTCACCACCCCAATCACTCCTCCTGCAGCTGGGCAAAGCTTGCTGATTGTGACATGCAAAGCCGGCACTGTGGATTGTTGGGAGACAACCCAGAGCAGGAAGCCACGGTTCACTCTTGGGTTATAACCCCCAACAACGCACAATGCCAGGTTGGGATGTCACGACCAGCATCAACAGAGCATCCCTGGGTTGGCCCCTTCAAGGGAGCCAGCGCGCGCGCTCGTTCATGACTTAGCCATGGTTTAAACAACCCATAGGTAGCTGCAGCGTGTGAACAGGGCCAGAGCTTGGCTTGAATGGGCTGCTGCCCAGGAGGCAACCAGGAAGGAGATTTCTTAGACACTGCAAGGAAATGGGTGTCCCTTACCTTGGCCACCTGGCCTCTCAGTTCGCGGAGTTCATTTTCCAGGTTGCGCTTCTCCCCCAGGGCGGTGGTGAGCGCGGCTTCCTTGGAGTTCAGCAAGGCCTCGAGATCCTTCAGGCGGCCTTGGGCGGCCAACAGGTCGCTTTCTTTCTTGGCATTCCTAAAATGGGAGGCAGAGAGAGAGAGAAGCAGCCATTAGCCTAGATTGTAGAGACGGACACCCCAGAGCCAGGTGTGTGTTGCATCATTTCCCATCTCGTAAAAGGGAGGATATTGGGGTAATATTGTCAGAACCCACAGGAGTCTTGCTAGATCAGAGCACGGGACTGCTTAGTCTAGCATCTGTTTCCAACACTGGCCACCCAGTTGCCCCAAAGATGCCCCCAAGCAAGGCACGGAGGCAGCAGCAATGCCCCCTTCTGCTGTTGGCCTAAAGTAACTGGCATTCAGTGGAAGACTGCCTTGGAACCAGGAGGCTCCATTTGCCATCAGTCTAACAGTAATCAAGAGAACTCCCCTCTTCCATTCAGTTGTCCCCTGTGAAGGCCAGCCAAGCCAGCGGCCATCACAGCTTGTGGTAGCAAATGCCAGAGAACTGCGTGTTGTGTGAAGTACTCCCACCTTGTCCCTTTGGGACCTGCTGCCCGTTGATTTCATGGGGTGAAATTAAAATTCTAAGAAAGGAAGTTACCATTTCTATGCACTTTCTTCCCAGCATGCATAATTTTATGAGCCCCCATCATGTCCCTACTTAGCTTTTTTCAGAAATGGAGGGAACTGGAGATGTGCAAAGATGGCGCACGTTATCTGCAATGACACACAACCCCTGAGCGGGTCTGTTTTGCTCGGCAGAAACCCAGCCTCCCTTCAAGAAGCAGGACTCTCCCACTGAGGCAGAGGCCGGGATAACGCCTGCGGAGCCTCGCGGGGGGCATTCATGTGCTTTCCCCTGGCGCAGGCTCTGGGTATTGCTCGCTCCACGGGCACGCAGCCCCAGCGATAGGACAACGCAAGCTCTCCCACACACGTGGAGGCGCTTCACGGCAGGAGCCAAAAACCACGTGAAATCCAGCACAGAGAAAGCCCAGAAGCCCAGCGGCAGCGGCAGCAGCAGTTCACACATCCATCTGGCCAGGCTGGTAGAGCCCCGATTTCACACCCCCTCGATGCAACACAGGCTGCCTCCCCACACAGGACGCTGCCCCAGATGATCTTGCACAAGTCAGATGCCGCCTGAAACGGGCTGCCAGCCACTCCCTTTGGCCCTTCGACTGGCAGACCCCCACGAGGAGATGAGGCTGGGGTGGGGGGAGGGCTAAAGCCTGGCGCGGGTTTAAGCACGGGACCAGTGCATGGTTGGAGAGGTAGAACAGGGCTCCCCACCCTCCGGCTCCTAAGAACTAAGGACATGTGCTGGTCCAAACCTTGACCGGCTGCCTCCGTCAGCCTTGGACACTCCACGCACACACACACACACACACCCCGGCAATGCAGGGCTAATAATTCCAGCCTACCTCACAGAGGCCAGTTTGACCACTTAGGAAGTAGGAAATACGATTTGGATGGTTTCCATAACCAGGTCTTCTTTGCAAGTGTGCCTGAGACCCAGGACTCATCCCCATGTAGCGACAGTCACTAACTCGGGCAGTTTTAAGAGGGGATGAGGCAAATGCATGGAGAAGGCCATCACCGACTACTAGTCCTGATGGCTATGTACTACCTCTAGTATCAGGAGCAAGATGCCCAGGTGCCATTCAAAGTGCTGGTTATGACCTATAAAGCCCTATATGGCTCGGGTCCAGGTTATCTGAAAGGACGTATTCTCCCTTATGAGCCTGCTCGTGCTTTGAGATCTTCTGGAGAAGCCCTTCTCTCAGTCCCACCATCATCACATGTGCGTCTGGTGGGAACATGGGAGAGGGCCTCCTCGGTGGCTGCTCCAGTGCTTTGGAACTCTCTTCCTGGGGAAGCTAGACTGGCTCCCTCCTTGATGGGCTTTCGGAAGCAGGCAAAAACTTCTTTGTTCCAGCAGGCCTTTGGAGAATAACCTGGGCCTCCATCTACGTTAAGGACTTGTAAAATTGTCGTGTATTTAAAATGTTTAATGTTTTAATATTGTAATATATTTAATTTTTTAAAACTATTTCTTTTCATAGGTTTTAAAATGTGTATGTTCTAAATTTCGTAAGGCCTCTTTGAGGCCCAGTATTGGGCAAAAGGTGGGATACAAATATAATAACAACAACAACAACAACAACACAACACGTGGCACTCGTGTCCTGCTTGAGAATTTCCCATGGTCCCCTGCGCAGCCACTGTGGGAACAGAGTGCAGGACTAGAGTGGCCTTTGGGTCTGATCCAGAACAGCTCTTCAATGCCTGCAGCACTGGAACATGGCGAAGAGCAAGGGCACCGGCCACAGTGGGGCTTCCGGCCGACTGGATTCCCGGCACATGAAGCAACCCTATGCATGACTAGACAGAAAAAAGGCTATGGCTCCCAGCAAGCTGGCTGGGGCATGCTGGGAACAGTGGGGCTTTTTCCTGTCTAAACATGCATAGGGTTGTCCCCTGAAGCACTGCGACCAGAGCAATGACCTTCACAATGCAACCCTAGGCATATTTACTCAGAAACAAGTCCCACTAGGGCTTGCTTTCTAGAAAACGTGAACAGTATTACAGTCACAGAATCATAGAATCGTAGAGTTGGAAGGGGCCTATAAGGCCATCGAGTCCAACCCCCTGCTCAAGGCAGGAATCCCCCTTAAAGCATCCCTGACAGGTGGTTGTCCAGCTGCCTCTTGAAGGCCTCTAGAGTGGGAGAGCACACAACCTCCCTAGGACATGGGTTCCATTGCCATACTGTTCTAACAGTTAGGAAGTTTTTCCTGATGTCCAGCTGGAATCTGGCTTCCTTTAACTTGAGCCCGTTATTCCGTGTCCTGCACTTTGGGAGGATTGAGAAGAGATCCTGGCCCTCCTCTGAGTGACAACCTTTTAAGTATTTGAAGAGTGCTATCATGTCTCCCCTCAATCTTCTCTTCTCCAGGCTAAACCTGCCCAGCTCTTTCAGTCTCTCTTCATAGGGCTTTGTTTCCAGACCCCTGATCATCCTGGTTGCCCTCCTCTGAACATGCTCCAGCTTGTCTGCGTCCTTCTTTAATTGTGGAGCCCAGAACTGGACGCAATACTCTAGATGAGGCCTAACCAGGGCCAAATAGACGGGAAGATTTGTACGATTTGGAAGCTATACTTATATTAATGCATCCCAAAATAGCATTTGCTGTTTTTGCAGCCACATCACACTGTTGGCTCATATTCAGCTTGTGATGTACAACATGATCTGTTTAAGTTGGTTTTGATCCATCAACTAAAACTTCCATTGAGGAATCTAGGGAAGTCCATTTTAAATCTGTGCAGCTGAGAGTTGAGAGCAAGTGCTTGTTTTCCATGGCTGTTTTGGTGTAACCCTAACAAGAAACCCATGGAAGGCGTTTTTTCTCTCCTAACGTGACGTGTAAACTTTGCTTCCTAGATAATGAATTTTTCCTACTCTGATATTGACACTTTTTTTTAAAGGCCCACATATATCGAGGTGTTGATAACATGCAAGACTGATTTAGTTAACTGAGAGGGCAAAAGGCAGACAATCAAGTACAAACCTTCTGACTTGCTTAAAGCCCTCAAACACAGAGACGGCTCTGAAGGACCTTGATGTCCCTTATCACCTTCTGGTTGAGAGAACCAGAGAGGTCCGCCTGGCACCTACACTGTGCTCCTTTCGTCGCCAGCTGAAGACCTTTTTATTCTCTCCGTATTTTAACACTTAATTTTTACTTAAATTTAAATTTTACTGTTCTAACTCTGTATTTTAATCTTATATCAATTTTGCTGCGTGGTTTTATCCTGGTTGTGCTTTTTATACTGTATTTTGTATTTGTGCTTTTAACCTGTTGGTTGTTTTATGATGGTTTTAATTTTTGTGAACCGCCCAGAGAGCTTCGGCTATTGGGCGGTATAGAAATGTAATAAATAAATAAATAATTGTAAGGAGTAGATTTCTTCTTTTCTGGAGCAGCAATAAAGGTGACAACTGACCTTCGATCTCCCTCAACCAGGAGGCTTGCCACAGCTGGAGCACGTATGCCAATCTTACCCAACCAGGTGCCCTCCAGATATGTTGGGTTGCATTCCCCTAATTCCAAGCCAGCATGGCCATTGCCCCTGGGAATGACGGGAGAAGCAGTGCAATGCAGCTGCAGAATATGAGGTTGGAGAGGTTGAAGTACGTCTTCTGGCAGTTGCACATACTTTTTTTATTGCAACTGGCTGCAGGTGACCTGAGGTAGGGAGGGGGCTGGGTTCTACTTCACTCTGAAGCACCCTGGGTCACCTCGGGCCCAGCGTAACCTAGCTCACAGGGCTGGTTGGGATGACAGAGGGGGGAACCATATAGGACGATGCGATTTCTTTGGAGGAAGGGCAAGCGGATTAGTCATAAGAGCGAAACAGAATGTTCAGTTTTGCACCTGGGACCCTTGGGGTGGCAGAGGGAGGGGAGCTATAAACCCAACCAAATAAAATACCAGTAAATGCATCCATAATAAGTACACCGGATAAAGAGAACTCCTGCTTCTACTCCAAAGCCCAGGGAAAATGGGGCCTCCAGAAGATATTTTTAGTTTAGTTTTTGTTTCAGGAGAGAGAGAGGAAGAAAGCTATTAATATGATTGAGGGAAGAGAAAATCCAACTGTTTTATCATCATTTCCAATCCAAGTTTCCATTACTTGGTTACATTCTTTCCTCCTCCCCACCCCGCATTTGTACCAAGACAGATGCAGCCAGGAAACGAAAATGCAGCTGCTTAGAAAAAATCAAAAGAGCACCATCCACGAAACAGATGACGGGAGCAAAAGACGAGACGCCGGCTGTTGTCGGCAGCAGGCGCTTGTGCAGCTGGAACATTGCAGGCAAGGGTATCGCTCAGAACGGGGAGCCGCCTGGGCCACGCCGAGTTCAGGCTGCACAGCCATCTCTGAAGAAGCTCCCGTTGGCTGCGGGGTTAACAGGGCAGCAGGCCAAGGGGATTCTCAGGTTAGGACATGGTGCCTCTGGGCATGGGCAGAGTTCTCCCCTCCCCCTTGTAGATATTTAAGCCCTGCGAACATAAGTAGTTGTCTTCTGCACAGTCAGACCACCCAGGCCTTCTCACCCAGCACTGTTGACTTCCCAGGGGCTCAGGTGGGGTCTTCCCCAGCTGTCCTATCTGAGAACTGGCGAAGGCCGGAGACTGAACGCAGGAGGCTGGGCAAGCAAAACGTGAGCTGGGCCCCCTCCCCAGGCGAAAAGCAGAGGCACACAGCTGGAGAGTTCTGCTTGGGAATCTATGGAGCGGTCTTCTCCAGAGCCGGCCCCTTGACCTAAACAGCCCAGCTCCATTTACAAGGACTGTCGGGGGTCCCCTTGACTGGAGATGCTGAGGACTGAGCCGGGGTGGGGTGGGGGCTCTACCACTAAGGTATGACGCTTCCTCCGAACTATCTTCTAGTAAGCCAGCAGTTCCTGACGTGGAGCAGAACACACACGGCGACCAAGGCAAGCAGCAGCACCGTGCAGACGTACGAACTGAAGCCGGAGCCGCTCGAGAGTCCAGCATTTCCGAGGCATCGCAATAAAAAGACCGTCATCCGATTGCACGTGAAATCCCCACGCAAAGAAACACTGCTTTACGCCCCGCCCAAAACACGTGGCTCAGTTCGGCTGGGGCCACTTATCCAACCAACGATCAATGAGGATTCACTTGCCGACAGATGTGGCGCCATTTGCTATTGGAGCGGCTACACTAAGTCATCCAAAAGCCCGTGTAATAGATCGGCATGAGGATAATGGGGGGGGTGCTGCCCAGACATGCACCGCTTGAGCGGCGAGCTGAATGAAGAACCACTACCCCTCCCACGCCTGCCGCACCTCTGTCGAGGCGTTCCAGCTTTTCTCCTGGAGAAAGCTCCAGGGAAGCCACTTTGGGTGTTCACAGCAGAAACCAGCTTTGCACAGGGCTGATCGGCTGGAAACGGGTGATGCCCCCTAACCCACCTCCTCCAAGCAACTTCTCAAGGACGTTGCTTTTTTTAAAGGGGGGGGAGAGAAATAAGAGCATATTTAATTCAATATACATGAGGCACTTTAACAAACGTAAACATAGAACTGTTTTTTGGAATCAGAAGAAGCTGAATCACAGGGCGCCACTAAACAAGTGATTTATTGCTGACTTGTGAATGGCCACTCATGGAAGTTTTTGGGTTGATTTCATGACGTAGTCAACAACCAGGATGTCTCCTGCAGAATCCACCAGAAATCCCGGGATAAAAAGAACCGCTTTTAAAATGCTAATAGCAGGGAAATAGGAGGATTATCTGCCACTAGATGGCACTGTCTCAATAGAACTCAATGGAAATGAACAGAGGGGAAGTATTCAATTCCACCCTTGTCGCCCCTGTGTAATGCAGCCCATAATAATCCTGCCAAAGAACCAGGACACACAAAAGCCCTGGGTAAACAATGTGATTTCCCACCCAGACACACAGCAATTCCTGATTTGCATGTACGTTTGTACACTCTCAGTAATGTCATTGTGGTTCACAACTGTCTTTTTTTTATTATAGATGATCTTTGAACAGTACATTGTTCGTTAGTATGGTCTTTTCATCTGTATATGGAGCTTTGTGTTAAGAGCAAAGGTCAAGACAATAAGTTACTAGCAAGATTAAAGTGAATTCAAATAATAAAACCCAGAAAGCTTTGCTCAACAGTGAGTCACTTTCCTCCTTTAACTTTCTCTTGCTGTTCTCAACAATGTCTTACCAGCAAAAGTCTGCATCTAGGGCAAAGATGACATGAATAGCAACTTTAAAGAAGAATGCTCCCCTCCAGCATTCAGGGCTTGGCTTCAAAAGGCAGAAGAATGAAGGAAACAGACAAGGTGAGCTGAAAAAGTTCCTCAGGTACCAGTTATCAGTGGGGGAAATCGAGACATTTGGAGAAGCAAGATTACACCGTACACAGTGGAATCTGGTTTTCCAGCACAGAACCTGATGACTAATCTCAGGTTCCAATTTGCAAAGGCAAGACGTTTTTCTACTCCTGCAAATTGCTCCCAGTCTCAGAATGAAAACCAGCCTGCTTGCCTCGAGAGGCATCTTCACCACAGCGGGGAACCCTAAGCAGTTTCGCTTCTTCAAAAGCCTCTTCCGCGCCGGCCACAACTGGCAGTTCTCTTTCTGCACGACTGCCCCAGACCTGGGATTTCCCACTGAAGTTGTGAAAGGAAGCGTCGCCTCCCCAGTACCGTCACTGGATATTGCGACCGCTCATTTTCTGATTACAACTCTTCTCCTGAAATGGGAGGGGATTCTATTTTAGGCATGGGAGATTTCCTCTCCTGCCTACGTTTGTAAAGCTGGCGCAAAATTCACCATCCAAGGTTAAACACAGACAATCAGCAAAGTTTCCTTCATGTTGCTAAGCAAAACTCGGCTGCTGTGAAGCAATAGAAGCTCCTGCTGAGCCAAAAACAATCCCGGCTAGCACAGAAACGCCTGCGAGCCTCCTGGGTTTGCCTTCGGGATGCTCTTGGCAAAGAACTCCCATCCGCCTTACCCAAGATCCCCCTCTTAGGCTACAATACAGGGGAGTCTTCGGATCAGCCAGGGCACAGACACCAGGGTGCCCGACGCGGCCCTCCGACAGGGCTGCCCAGCCCTCAGCAAACCAACTAGGGGCTGGGGCAGCAGAAGCAGAGGATGGGGCGAGGGCGCTCGCTGGCAGGCAAATGCAGGGTGGGGGAAGGCTCCTGCTGACCCACCCTGTTCCCTTCCCAAAGTAGCCCCCTCCAACCAGACCTGTTGCAGACCAAGGATTGGGGATCATGCCCACTGTGCACATATCTCCCTGCCCCCCCACTCCCAGTTTTTGAAGGCATCTTATTGGGAGTTACGTGGAGCTGTTTTTGGAAATAGGAGGTGCTGAATCCAAACAGCATGCAGAAAGCTCACCGCGAGTACCCTCTGGATTTTGCCCATGCCACACCCATTTTAGCCACCTCCCCCCCACCCCCAGATTGTGCAAGAATAGAGGCTTTTCTGCACTAGCAATTTAGCGGGTCTTTTACATGACGTCGTCAACCTCCAGGACATCTCCCGTACTTTCTCCACTTTCTCCCGCTTTTAAAAAGGTCATTGACAATTTTCAAACGGACGTTATTCCGATTTATCAGCTGTGTGAAATGCTGACATAGCACTATCCTGACAGTGCCACCTAGTGGCTGTAAATTGAAACACACAAACATATAGAATGGAAGGACTTCCTTCCATTCAAATTACTTGTCCGCCGTGTAAAAGAGCCCATTATAATCTTTCAAAGAAAGTCACTTTGCAGGATTATAATGGATGCAGGATTTTTGCTTAATATAGAGAAGAACTAGGATTGATGTCGTCTCCCCAACGGAAAGGAAACTAGATAGAATCTGATAGAAAGCAAGTTTAGGATAGTTGCCTGCACTATTATATCCACGTTGGAAATCACATAAGAGGTATCTGTCATTTTGACGCCCCCCCCCCCGCCCCCGTTACCTGCTTTGAGCCTTTATTGCAGGCCACAGGCTTTAAATCATCATTATATTCTCTTCATCATAAACACGTCAGACAACTGAACAGGCACGAATACAGGAAATAAAGTCAACTTGGCAGCCCCAAAGTCAGTTGCCTACCTGTGCTGCTGGGCCAGTGACCGCTCCTCCCAGGAACGTGAAAGGGCCGTTGGGCACCGTGCAGCTCAAACGGACGGAGCCTTGCAATCCAAGCATTGGCTTCGGACTGCCTGTACCACTAGGGATGCTGGCTGGGACGGAGCTGGGCACTCCCTGGTGGGAGACTCACTTAACATCCCTGTTTCATGTGGCGAGGGAGGGAGGAAGATGGGTGACAGACAGCAAAGCCCACTCAGTGGGGCCAACTGGGACCGGCCGCTTTTGACCAGCCTCTTCAGTAGCCACCCAAGCTGGTCTCTAGAAGGATCAAGGATGCAACTTTAAGCACCCCAATTAGCTGTGGGTTTTTTTAAAAAAAATATTCTCCAGCCCCCCCCCCCCCAATATGGCTTTTTCCATGTGGGTCATTCTACAAGACAGTAAGCCTGCAGGGCAAAGGCTGTCTTGTTTTTCTATCTCTCCCTGTACAGTACTTAGAAAACTTCAGGTGTTTAAAAAATGAACAGCCGCCCCCTCCCTCTCCTTCTGGCCCAAGAATTCACGTGATGCAGGAGGAGGGCTGATCCAGCCCTAGTGCCAGGTGCAAACACCCCCTGGCAGTGCCGTCACCTCCATCAATTTGCGCAACCACTGGGGCTGTGGGCAACAGCTGGCCCAGCTCCTCCTCTGGGCGCCAGCCTCCCCTGGGGCCTGAGCACCGACGGCCACACGTTGCTCTCTCTAACCCAAGGACGAGCTGGCAAGTTCGTTCTACTGTGCTGCGAGGCAGGGGTACCAGGGGCTCAGGATGGGGAGGGAATTGCCCAAGGAAATGTCTGTATAATTGAAACAGAACCATCGCCAGAAATACTGCAGACAGCCCTCACCCTGAATCAAGCTGGCTGGCAGGGTTTCTGGCATCCCTGGTGGAATATTGTTGTTTTTGGAGCGGCAACACAAAAAGGCAGGAAAGGGGAGGCCATGAGGAACCGACGGCAGGAATAGGGGTGCCACCCCAGCCCATCCTCTCCTGACTCATCCATTCTTCATGGCATCACGGGCGTCAACGCCAAACCGCCAGGGATGCGCCAGATGGGAGCGAAACGTGCGCAGCAGCACCTGCTTGCAGGTCAGAGCCAGAAGGACGGGAGTCAGTGTTCAATCTCTCGCCTGCTGGAGGCGAGGAAAGAATGCCACGGCCACGGCCACGCGGAGGGCCACGCCCAAAAGCTCCAGCGCAAATTGGTGTGCTGACAGCGGCATTACAAATACGCAAGGCTCAAGAATGTGAGGAAGCCGCTACATTCTCTGGCCTTGAGAAAAAATAATAAAAGGGGGTGGGGTAAGAGACCCAAAATACAAGGAACACACACCCACACACCATACAAAATGCAGAAACACATATCCATTCATACACATATCCATTCAACTGATTGATTCAAGCACAAGAAAAAGTACTCCTGTGCCCAAAGGTTATGGCACGCAAAAACTAAAAACAACCCCCCAAAAGGCCCTGAATTAAAACGGTTCCTTGATGGCAAAGAGTGCAGCCTTTTGACCTTCATGGGACTATTTTGGCAGCTTTTAGCCTCTGATGTCCCATCTGTAATGCCACAGAGCACTACCTGCATTCTGACAACTTACAAAGACTTTTGGTTTATTCTCAAACCTGAAATGGGGGCAATGAAGGCCTCAGATTATTAACATATTAGTAGCATATCACTTGCATGCCAATTAGTGGACACACTGCTCTAGGATCAATGATATTTGCCTGCTGAAATTGTTGCCCTGCCGTAGAAAACACAAATCATGATATCTAGACTTGCAAGTAATTGGAGATTGAAAGCAACCCAGCCAGGGCAACTCTGCTACATGCTGCCTTTTTCCATTTTTCAAAAATGTGCAAATAAGTCGTCGTGGCTGTGATCAGAACTAGACCTTTTCCCTAAATAGGGAATGGAAGCCACACTCCCCCAGGAATCCTGTGGGTTATGCTGAACGCATTTATATGTGGCCACCTAGAACACCCACTTTAAAAAAATAGAAAAGAAAAGACTGTTGCACTTTTGGGGTGGGGGAAACACCCATGCAGAGTGTAAAATATAAATTACACATTCATACACAAGATCTGCAGATAATCGCTTGGGTATTACTGCAACAATGAAACCAAACGCTGTTATCCACAAACCAATATTTGTGCGGCTGTGACTTAGCTTGGCTTATCGAAAGCAGGAACGGCAGTATTAAATGTATATTACATTAAGGGAGGAAAAGAAACCTAACAATCAATGAGCTAGTGTTGCCGGGAGCCTCCGCCCGCCATCCTGCCCCCACACACATTCCAGGCTTGTCTGCTGGGCTGAGTCATTCCAGCCGCTTTGCTCAAGTCCACAAAAGGAAGGGCTCTGGCTGCTGTTTGGGCCCCAGGAGTCCTAGCAACAGCCGCAAAGGGGGCAGGGAGGGAGCGGAGTCAGAGGAGGAAACGGGAGCTGGCACCTGCTCAATGACGCTTCGGGAAGAAATGAGTCAGACCGTGCAGGACCTCCCCCCCCCCCCCCCACGCTCCACCAAAGTTGCCATTTCGCAGAAAATTGAAGGCAGAACACCATTTGAAAGAAGGGGGTTTTCGTTTTGGATTTTGCTTTGTTTTGAGGAGGGAAAACCGCTAAACATCAGACTGATATCAAGATTTGCATGTATGTATGTGCCCACAAACACATGCCCTTCCTTCCCCCAGTTTTAAGGATCATAGAACCATAGAATCATAGAATAGCAGAGTTGGAAGGGGCCTACAAGGCCTTCAAGTCCAACCCCCTGCTCAATGCAGGAATCCACCCTAAAGCATCCCTCACAGATGGTTGTCCAGCTGCCTCTTGAAGGCCTCTAGTGTGGGAGAGCCCACAACCCCCCTAGGTAACTGGTTCCATTGTCGCACTGCTCTAACAGTCAGGAAGTTTTTCCTGATGTCCAGCTGGAATCTGGCTTCCTTTAACTTGAGCCCGTTATTCCGTGTCCTGCACTCTGGGAGGATCGAGAAGAGATCCTGGCCCTCCTCTGTGTGACAACCTTTTAAGTATTTGAAGAGTGCTCTCCTGCCTCCCCTCAATCTTCTCTCCTCCAGGCTAAACATGCCCAGTTCTTTCAGTCTCTCTTCATAGGGCTTTGTTTCCAGACCCATGATCATTCTGGTTGCCCTTTTCTGAACACGCTCCTGTTTGTCTGCGTCCTTCTTGAAGTGTGGAGCCCAGAACTGGACGCAGTACACTAGATGAGGCCTAACCAGGGCCAAATAGAGAGGAACCAGTACCTCACATGATTTGGAAGCTATATTTCTATTAATGCATAGGATGAAAGCATAGAATGAAAGCATCCTAATGCATAGGATGAAAGCATGAAGGGGAAAATTGAGACCGTCCTTCCCGCAAAGACACTGCCAGCGAAAACACACACACACGTGTCGCGGTGTGCAACGGCTTAGAGTGAGGCTCTGAACATGCCTTTCAGGGGCCCTTGCCCACCCGCCCGCAGGGTCGTCCCCAGAGAGTCCCGCGAGCAAGATGCAAAGCAACGCAAAATCTGGGCTTCCCCGCTGCACTTCCAAGAGGCCACATCTTCCGGTTCGAAAGCCTCAGAAAAGCCACAGGAAAAGCTACCACAGGAAGTGGCAAACCACAGAAACCAGGTAGAGGCAAGGTCTCCACCACACACGCTCCGAGCGCTTTTGTTCCTCTGAAAAGTTTTTCATTCCCCCCCCCCCCCACTTTCTGGGTGCTGAACCAACACGGGGCAAAAAAGCGCCGCTTCAGGGAGACAGCATCAAACTCCAAATATTTGTATGAGACTCTGCCAATCCCACCCAGAAATGCTGCATTGCCTGCCAGCTGCTGGCACCGAGGTGGCACAGCCCAGGTCCACTTGGCTCTGGCCCCTGGCTGACCCCCGTGACCTTGGCCGAGTGCTTGAAAACCCTCCACACACCACACACGCAGACGCCAACTTCAGGAGAGCCCAGCAAGGGGGCAGCTCAGAGGCGGGCGCTGGAGGGGCTTTGGGGACGAGGCCGCTCCTCCCCTACTTCTGCTGTGGGGCAGCCCCCCTCCTCTCAAGGGAATGGAGGGGGCAGACCCCTCCCTCAGCGGAGTACAGAAGAGGCGGGCTGCACACAATGCGTCCAACTCTGATGACAGCTGGGTGCATTTGCTCAAAGGTTTTGCTGGATCAAACTGTTCCAACCCCTGAGAAGCCGGGTCTGTTTGCTAGTTGCAAATATGATACACAGCCATGCAGTGGAATTTTAAGATGTTTTTAGGATGTTTTAACAATGTATATTATGTTTTAATTCAGTTTTATGTATTTTATATTTGCTGCTATTCCCCGCCTCGATCAGAATGGAGAGGCGGGTAAGAATAAATTTATTATATTTATCTATTTATTTATTTATTTATTTATTTATTTATTGCATTTCTATACCACCCAATAGCCGGAGCTCTCTGGGTGGTTTAAAATATTAAGACAATTCAAAACAAAACAACAGTATAAAACGATAATATAAAATACAATATAAAAGCACAACCAAGATAAAAACAGCAGCAATGCAAAAATACAAATTTAAAACAGTGAAGTTAAAATTTATTGATAGACTGTTAAAATACTGGGAGAATAAAAAGGTCTTCACTTGGCGTCTAAAGGTATATAATGCAGGCGCGAAGCGAACCTCCTTAGGGAGCTCATTCCACAGCCGGGGTGCCACAGCAGAGAAGGCCCTGCTCCTCCTGGTAGCCACCTGCCTCACTTCCTTTGGCAGGGGCTCGCAGAGAAGAACCCCTGAGGATGACCTCAGGGTCCGAGCAGGTACATATGGGAGGAGGTGTTGCTAACCAAGCTTTGGGGAATGGTGGGCCAGGGGGCAAGTAAGCTTAGGGGTGTGTGTGTGTGTATGTGACACAAGTGCCCCAAGGGATCGATCTGGAAGTGGGGCAGGAAGCACGCAAGGAGACCCACAGGGATACAACCCAAGAATCTCCATGTTAGCACAGCCGGCTCCGGATCCACGTGCATCGAAAGCCCACCTTTTTCCCTCAGGAGGAAGCGGAGCAATGGCTTCCTCTGCTAACCTGCCAAGGCCCCCCTTGCCCCCGCCTCCCACTCTTGTCCGATCTGGGTCAGTCGCCTTCCTGGGACACCAGCATTGCCTTCCAGGAGTCCTGTGTGATCAATGGTGCTCTCTGTTCTCCCCCAGTGGTGTGGCTTCAAGGGCAGCAAATGAAGATCAGCAGACCAGATCGTAGCGCAACTCGGGGCCCTCCGGCCCTGCAAAGGCCTTTTTCCTGCTGCAGCGTGCAAAGGAGCCATTTGCTTTCAAATCCAACCCTCACCCTTGCCAAAACGGAGAGGAAATGACTGCCGCCCTGTTTGCCAACCAGCCCACAATTCACATGGCTCGCAGCCTGTGTACACATGCTTCGACTCCTGGCTCCAGCTCACAACTCTGCCAGCACCGCCCCATGTGAAGGTTGCAGCCATTTTAAGAACATTCCCAAACGGCCGGGCTGGGCTCCAGGATATCCTGGTCTGGGCTTCCTGCTCTGGAAGGGTCCCCACATAGACCATGGGCAAAACACACATCAGAACATCAGAAGTGCCCTGATGCTGGATCAGACCAAGGGTCCATCTAGTCCAGCACCCTGTTCACACAGGGGCCAACCAGTCATCGGCCAAGGATAAACAAGGCAGGACATCTGGGTTGCAACCAGCTCCTTCATTCTCCAGAACCAGAACCCAAATGGTTAGCTGGGGATCATTTCTGCCTGTCGTCAGCCAAAGGTTAATGGTGTCACAAAAGCTTGGGAAAGCAACATGTCTGGGTGGCTCTGGCTTTTCTTGTGCAACATCGTCTTGCACTTGTAACCCTTTCTTCCATCTTTTTTCTTTAAACAACAACAACAAAACCCTTTAAGGTGGAAAAGGTGGAATAGCTACACACAACGGGCCGGTTCACACGATACGACAGCCCATCGTGGGTTAGTTTACCCTCAGGGAACTGTGGCGTACGCCAGCCAACATTAATTTTTGTGAACCGCCCAGAGAGCTTCGGCTATTGGGCGGTATAAAAATGTAATAAATAAATAAATAAATAAATAAATAAATAAAATAAATTATGACTATGCAAAGGATCTCAACCAAGGACTGCTGTGTTGTGTGAAAGCAGCCAGCAGGGTTTATTTGAGGGTTAACAACCGTTGCATAACCTAGTCTGTAGTAGGGTTATCCAGGGGTTGTTTATCCCTTGAAGAACCCCCACCATTCACACAATACAATTCCCTGTCGGGGTTGCATATTCATAATGATTGTAAGCCTGTGGGCAGGGACTGTCAAATACTTTTGTAAGCCGCCATGAGAGCCTTTTTTGGCTGAATGGCGGCATAAAAATCCTTAAATAAATAAATAAATAAATAATGGCAGCAAGCACACCCCGCAGCTCCTTGAGGGTAAATTAACCCACGCTGGGTTGTCACTTCATGGGATGGAAGTACCCGCATCCTCTTTCTGCAGCATCCAAAGAAGGAAGGCTTTTTAACAATCGGACCAAGTCACAAACAAGACAGAGAGGTGCACTGGAGCAGAACTTGGCACCAGCTGCTGACCCCAACCTCCTGCCAGTTTTCTCTGTCTATCTCATCTGACCTCATTACCTCTAGGCACATTTTCACACTCCTTCTGGAAGGCCCACGAATGGCACATGAAGGCCACAGCAGCTCCCCTGCCCTTCAGCATCTGATCAGAGGCAGAGGCCCTCCGAATGTGGAGGTGGCATTTGGCTGTTAGGGACGGTGGATCTGTCTAATCCCCTAGTCAAAACATAAATAAATAAAACAACATCTTCTACCAAAACTGAATATTCAAATCAAGGAACGCAAACCGGTACTTTATGCCGCACCTTTACTTTCACTGAAGCGCAAGGGACAGAGCGCAGGGGACAGAGCGCAGGGGACAGAGCCATGTGCTTCGCATACAGAAGGCAGCAGGTTCAGCCACCTCAAAGGATCTTAAGCAGCAGCGCTACGGAAGTTCCCTCCTGCCTGAGCCACTGTCAGAGTAGACAAGAGGGGCCAGATGGACCCCAGCGACTGCTCAGCCTAGGACAGGCTCATGGGGATTAACTGGAGAGGAGGCATCGCTCCATGGTAAAGCACACGCTTCGCACACGGAAAATCCCTCCCCAGGGAAAAGGATCTCATGAAGCCAGCGTGGGAAGCACCTAGAATAGCTGCTAAGAGCCAGGCAACACGGAGGGCGCGTCTTAGGCACCGATTCTGTCTTTTCCTCCTTATGGTGGTTTTCTTCTTCTTCTAGGGAAAAGACAGAAGAAGCGGAGGGAAAACGTGGGAGGGTGGCAAACGGTAGGCGATGACATCTGTCCCCCTAGTAAAATTCCATGTCTGAGGCAGGGCAATGGCAGATTAAAGCCTCGTCCTGGAAGCGCCTGGACTGAAGGTCGTGCGTTCACAGCGCAAACCAGGCTGCGCGCTGGTGACTCTCCTCCTTCTTCCAAGCCTTCTCGCAACGGAGCAGTTCAAAGGGAGCGACGGCTCCTCTGCCATTCTGGGCAAGACCCTGCAATCTACCCTGCTGGCAGCTGAAATCTATTGCAGTCCAAGATATAATGGGAGGGATTGTCAGGTTTCTGTTTGAACAGATCAGCTACAATCCGGCCCAGGCACAACAAAAGGCAGCTCTCATTATTTTGGCTAGCAGATACAAAAACTCAGGAGAATTATTGACATTGCAAGCCAGGAGAGGGCCGGTTTTGTTTTGCACGGTGCGCAGGCAAAGCTGGGAGCATTTTGCAAGCAGAGGCAAAAGAAAGAGGCCCAGCCGAAGCCGTGTCTGGCAGCTGCCCCACAAGGAGACCTTGGGCTCAGTTTGGGATGGCTGAGTCATCACCCCTTTAAAGAGAGAGAGAGAGGCTGCCTGCCGTGGGATCAATGAACGTGGCACTGTAGGATGAGGTCCCTGTTTGAGGGTTGCTACCTAGCTAGAAACAGGAGTTCTGGCTTTTAACTATCTTGTGGCCAGTGGCTGGAAAACATATTTCCAGAAGGCAAAGGAGAGAATAGTTTTACAGACAGCCATTAGCTGCAGTAGCTAATCAGAACCTCCATACGTAGAGGAAGTCTATCTGCACCTTCCCCCCCCCCGGTGCCCCCCAGGTGTGTTGGACTAAACTCTCTTAATTCACCAACCAGGTATGTTGCAGTCCAACACACCAGGAGGGCACCAGGTTGGTGAAGGTGGATATAAGTTGTACTAGAGGCCAGAGCTACAGGACGGGAGGGAGCGGTTCCCTTTATGCCCTACCTGTGGGTGTTCCCGGGAGGCCGCTTGACCACTGTTGGAGATGGGATGGGATCCCTTGGTTAGGTCCAGCCGATTTTTATTTTCCAACATTAACACAACAAAATTACATAGCCAGTGTTTGTTATTTTCCTCCTATCATTGGATGGTGTCCATCAGCAAATTCTTAAGGGATGTATTGTAAAAAATAAATAAAAAGGAAGTGTAATGCAACTCAACTCCCCCCGTCACAAGGAAACTGACCGCTTAACGGGCTCCCTCGCCAAATGGCCAAATGCTCAGAAAAGCAAGACACGCGCAGGGCATAATCGCTGCACCACCTACTGGGAAAGGTCACCTTGCCTCTTCCCTCCCCCACCCCATGTGAGGCTGCTGGCAATGCCTCTACCCCAGGCATGCCTCAATCTGTGTTTGGCACAGGACCCAGCGTGGGAGCCTCTCGCCCCCAAGGCGGCGGGGGGGGGGGGGACGACGACCCAGGGTGGGACGGGCAAGAATTCAGGCCCACATAAACAAAGCTGGCTTTTCTTTAATGGCTGGCACAGAGTGGCGACACATGCCTTGGAGATGGAGGGGCCGGCCGGCCCAGACGGATTCCCCATGCCGGCTGTTGCCTCTGCCTGCTGGTCCACAAAGCTCTGCTGATTGGCTCTGTTACTACCTGCCGCCATGTTGGAAAAGGTGCCTTCGAGGCCCTCTCGGTTAACCTTTCTTCTCCCCTCTTTTATTTTATTTTATTCCACTCCTGTCTCCGCCCTGTTCACGGGCAGAACCCTCACGGCAAACTATGAAGGACATTTCTAACTGATTAATCATCTGCCTCTTTGCCAAGCCAAGCAAATACATTTCAATTAAATTGCCTGTTACCAACACTTAATTATAGGTGCTTTTCAGTTACTCAAAGAAAACAAGAGATAGTTTTGTTCAGTAATGTTAGCACCTCGTTAGAAGGAGAGGCCATTTTCAGCATTTTCTTTTGTTCCTAAGTGTGACCCTCAACCAATAAAAATCTGACCTCCGTAATTAAAATTGGATCCTGCCACACAAAAACACAGAGTTTTAGATTAATCAACTATTAATTAAAACATGCATCCCTGCTTACTACATTGAATATTACCAAGCTTGCAATACTCAGAGAGGTAACTGACAAAAAAGATTCCCACCTATTAACAGATCCCAAGAATTAGATAAAACCCAGACAAGAGCTGGGTTCAAATGTTTACTCAGGAATGAACTCTTTGCAGCACCTGGGGGCTAAACCAGTAACAGGGGAAGCCAAAGCATCCAAGGCCCCAGCTCCTTCCTCTATCCACATGCTAATTTAGGTAGGGGTGAATACCTGAATAAATAGGCTAAAGGAACTAAGACTGAAGCCTTCATAACCTGGGTGACTTCACAGAATTCTGGCTTTGCTTGCATTTGGTAGTGTCGCTTCTGAGTACCAAACTGGAGGTTTTTCTTCCATGCAAAACCTGCACTTGGGCGAGGGGACGCTGGGTGGAGCGTCACACAGAACCAAACCAGCTTGGCAGCCAGCTTTGTGACACAGCCGTAGAGCCGCTTGCTGGAGCGGTGCCCGTCCCCTGGCCTCACTGCAAGAAGAGCCACTCCCCGAGATGGCATGTGCTCGTGTGGGATCACATTTCCAGTCCGGCGGCCGCTTTGACGCATATCATGCTGAAGGAAGCGAGCAGCTAGCTAGAGTTCCCGTGGGGAGACGGGTTCCTGCAACCCACGCGGATCCCTCCCAAAACTCCTTTTGCAAGACCTCCAGAGCAGATCCCCCCCCCTCGCCTCTCCCTCCTTCCAGAACTTCTGTACGTTTTTGAAAACACTGACGGCCAATCACTAAATAAAGTCACACTCACAAACTGAAGATGCAGGCTAGGGTTAGGGTGGAGAGTTTCAAGGGTTGGCCCACAGTGTCGGGTTGTTAGCCCCGTCCTCAAGGCCTCAGAGGAAGGAGTAAACTCTCCAAGGGACTGGACAAATCTGCAAACTGCTGTTCCCAGCCAGCTGCTCCTGCTCACACAAAGCAGTTATTGAAGGCAGGGAGGAGAGGGAGCAATGGTGGAGACAGGTGGGCAGCCACACTGCTGCAAGGCACTTTCAGCTGAACATGGGGCTTCCTTCCTCTCCCTGCTGGGGTTTGGATGGAAGTGATGCAGGAGGCATAAACAAATACGGGGGATTTGCACAGTACACAAGAGCACTTGTGGAAGGGCCTTGAATGTAGCCTTACAGAGAAGCCCAAGGATACTTGCCCACATAATGGCTGGGTTCGCACAACACGCTAACCCACACTTAGTGGCTGAGTGTGAGTTGTTATTGAACCATTGGTTGTTTGTTGAATTGTGGGTTAGTGTGCTGTCTGAACCCAGGACATTTTCCACAAGGTGCCTTATTAACCATGCAGAGTGACTTACTTTTCTTGAACAAGCCACCTTGAGAACCCATGGTTTGTTGCTAGGTTGTTCAGTGTGGTTAACAAGCCACACTGCAGGAAATGTCTTGGGTTCAGACAACATGCTAATCTATGGTTCAACAAAGCACCCATGGGTCAACAACAACCCACACGCAGCCATGGATATACATTGGCACAGAGCTTGAGGGGGGTGGGAACAAAACCACACTCAACCACTGAGTGTGGCTCGTGCATTGCTCACACAGCTCAATCCACGCATCAGTCTTGACTCAGAGGTCAGTTCCACCAAGTACAATGGGCTTAGTTATTCCCAAGGAGGTGTGCATAAAAGTAGCACCCTACAACCAACATGAAGCAGGGAACCCTCGACCTGACCGTCATCTGCGCAGTGGTGCGGAGCGGAGAGGGGAGTGATAAAAGCTTCTCTCTCCGCCCAGTCCTGCGCCTGCACCTATGGGCTCCCCCCCTCCACCTCAACTGGATCACCTTCCTATGAGTGAAAGGCAACCTTCTGTCTGCAGCTTCTAGCAACTCTCTCCCAAGGCTCCCTTTGCAACTAAACGCCAGACTGCTCTTCTGCTGTTGCTTCTAGGGAGCGAGGACTTAGCACCACAGCTGCAGCTGCAAAGACAGGCTGCTTGGGCAAAGAAGCAGGAACACCCAAGCGCACCGCTGACTCTGCGCAAGTCACCGCTGCTCAAGGACTTTCCCATTTTAAAAAAGAAAAGGAAAGAAAGTCAACGCACAGGGAGCACTCAGGCATCTGGCAAGACAGCTTCTTGCTTCAGATTGGCTGATTCCAATCTACCCTGCTTCTGTGGGAGGAAAGCATGAATGCTCCATGCACCATGCGGGGGAGGGGGGGCACTCGCCCAGGAGGACCTCCAGTGAACTCCCATAAAACTCCCCAAAGAGACCCAAATACAATTCAGACGAAGGAACAGCTAAAACCACGACTGCCTGACAGCGCAGGTCTTGGCTGCAGGGCCTTCGAGGGTTCACAAACTGGTCTTTCTGCATTAGAATCATAGAATCATAGAATAGCAGAGTTGGAAGGGGCCTACAAGGCCATCGAGTCCAACCCCCTGCTCAATGCAGGAATCCACCCTAAAGCATCCCTGACAGATGGTTGTCCAGCTGCCTCTTGAATGCCTCTAGTGTGGGAGAGCCCACAACCTCCCTAGGTAGCTGATTCCACTGTCGCACTGCTCTAACAGTCAGGAAGTTTTTCCTGATGTCCAGCCGGAATCTGGCTTCCTTTAACTTGAGCCCGTTATTCCGTGTCCTGCACTCTGGGAGAATCGAGAAGAGATCCTGGCCCTCCTCTGTGTGACAACCTTTTAAGTATTTGAAGAGTGCTATCATGTCTCCCCTCAATCTTCTCTTCTCCAGGCTAAACATGCCCAGTTCTTTCAGTCTCTCTTCATAGGGCTTTGTTTCTAGACCTCTGATCATCCTGGTTGCCCTCTTCTGAACACGCTCCAGCTTGTCTGCGTCCTTCTTGAATTGTGGAGCCCAGAACTGGACGCAATACTCTAGATGAGGCCTAACCAGGGCCGAATAGAGAGGAACCAGTACCTCACGTGATTTGGAAGCTATACTTCTATTAATGCAGCCCAAAATAGCATTTGCCTTTCTTGCAGCCATATCGCACTGTTGGCTCATATTAGGAGATTTGGGGGAAGAGAATCAAGTGCAAACCTTGATGTTGGATAAATCAGGTTAGGGGGCTGCAATTCAGGAAGCAATGGTTCAACCGACAATCTCTGCCAAAGGAAGTGAGGCAGGTGGCTACTAGGAGGACGGCTTTCTCCGCTGTGGCACCCCGGCTGTGGAATGAGCTCCCCAGAGAGGTCCGCCTGGCGCCTAAACTGTACTGCTTTCGTCGCCAGCTGAAGACCTTTTTATTTACTCAGTATTTTAACACTTAATTTTAACTTAAATTTAAATTTTACTGTTTTAACTCTGTATCTTAATCTTATACCAACTTTGCTGTGTGGTTTTATCCTGGTTGCGCTTTTTATACTGTATCTCGTAATTGTGTTTTAACCTGTTGGGTGTTTTACTGTGGTTTTAATTTTTGTGAACCGCCCAGAGAGCTTCGGCTATTGGGCGGTATAAAAATGTAATAAATAAATAAATAAATAAACAAACAAACAAGCAGAGCCTTGCTCCTGTCAGAAACGGAAAAGGGGAAAGCAGTGCCATTCATCTGTAAGCAAGGCCTGAGCCAGAGCAGAAGGAGATACGTCCGTCTGAAGAACGACAAGCACAGGACCGCCTGGCACCTTAACGGCAAAAGCGGGTGGGCAGAGGGTGGGGTGGGGAGCAACAGCCCTCCTGCCAGCCTTCCCTCCCCCTCCCCCTTCCTCACACAATACGTCACAAGCAGGCCATGGTGACGGTGGAGAAACTAGACCATGGCTGGTAGCAACACAACACAGAGCAGCTCCTCTCCCATCACAACATTTTCGGGCTTTTGCAAAGTATATATATATATATATAAAGCAGATCTCCCAAGAGAAACTTCTGTGTTCAGATTGAAGCAGATCTCTGGACATGCAATGAGCAGTATTCTGTGTTGGCTCTCGGTCCTGATCTCCCGCAGAAAGACAACGATGGGGACACAGGGACAGATGCGCGGACTCTTATCCAAAGAACGGGCAAGGTTCGGATAGAAAGGGAAATTTATTTTTTTCAGTGCTTGAACAGAGTCCTGGTTAGAAATGTAGAAGGGAGATGGATTTAAACACGCTCACACCCTTACAATGAGGACTGGAATCTTAGCTTTAACAAGAGGTGGAGATTTTCAGAAGTATAACCAGCACTCCAGGACTATGTAGAGAATTGCCTGATCAAAATATTGAGGGGGGTGGAGGTTGGAATTTAAGACACCCTGGATTTGGGAAGGGGATAAATGGGTAGGCTTGAGGTCACTGCCATTTTCTGAAGAATAGTTTAAAAATAAGGATAACACATTAAAGGCCCAGAATTGGGGGTTCCCAAGAATGGTTGTTAGAAGTTTCTCTCACTTAAAACAAACAAACACATCCCTGAACACAATGGAGGTGGCACAAAATACACACACACACACACACACACACACACACACACACACACACTACCCTTCCCCACCGCCCCTCCCTCACTTGCCGGGACGTGCAGCCAGCAGAACCCTGGCAAAGAACGGACTGTTCCAAGCATGGTTTTGGATCCAGAGGAAAGACGGCAGAAGGATCCAATTAAACCGGGAACAAAGCCCCACCCAAAGCAGTCAAGGAAGCTTCCCGGGCAGGAACGGAGGGTGCCTGCCTGCCATTTCACATGCTCCCGCTGTCCCCATAGCCCTGCTGCCATGATTGTTCCTGGAAGTTTCGGGAGAGAGTCTCTGTTTCCTGTTGCCTATTCTAGACAAATCCCTGTCCCAGTTTTGCCTGTGGGGGGGATTAATTTATTTATTTATTTTTAAATGCAGTTAAATGCGTTGCAGTGAAGCCCTGACATTTTTGCTTTATTTTTATATGAAGAGCAGCAACAGGAGGCTGCTAGTTTGAGCAGAGGGGGGAGGCAGCAGCTGGGGGAGGGAGGGGCTGCTGAACTCTTCCCCACTGGGTTCCCACTCCACCTCATGCCCTGTTCCCCCCCCCCCCTCGCTCCAGCTGTGGTCGGCCCTGCAGGATTCCAGGTGCCTGCTTGAGGGCAAATACGCCTCTGGAACCCTGGTGGGGAGGGATTGGAATAAGCAAAAAAAATGCCGACAGGGAGAGGACTGAGCACTCCTCTCTTCAAAATCACAACCTCCTAAGGCTGCGTTTCTTTAAACAAACAAGCGAGCAAAACAAAGAACGGCCTGCTGCACACAACACACATTTGCACGCAACGTGCCATTTGCCTTCGATTTGCAGCTGGGCCAGGGCAAGTACATGCCAGATCCGCTGAGAGAGCAAACGTTCTTCATTTTTAATGGAAAGTGTTAGCTCACTTTACTAATTCTCAATGCCTCAGGAGCCGGAGCAGGATAGGCTATTGCAGTCAAAGCAAATGCATAACAGCCTGCAGCCCGTGTGCAATCGCATAAGCTGGGCAGCCCCTGCTAAGGCACCAGACATGGGTAATGACACAAGGGATTTCACAGGTGAGTGTCACTACTTTCGTCACTGAAGTGCTAGGGGTGGGGAGGGCTATAGCATTGCTGGAGAAATAGCCCGGGAGTGGGGCAGAAGGCAGGGGGGACCTACAACACAGCCAGATTTCCCTGGGTTCTCATTTCACAACAAACCATCCAATACTTTCACTCCAAAACAGCAACACCCGTTTAAGATTGAATCATAGAATCACAGAATAGATGGCCTCTAAGGCCATCGAGTCCAACCCCCTGCTCAAGCATAGTCTGTAAGCAAGCTTGGGCCTAGAGAGGGACCACAACTCAGTAGCGGTCTCAGGATCCATCACTGGCATCTTCAGTTCAAAGGATCAGGTAGCAGATGATGCAAGAAACTCATGCCTGAGGTCATGTTGGGAAGAAGGTAGAAACAGCCAGCTCCAAACAGCTGCGTCTGTGTAGAGTGTTTCAAGAGCCTACTGCTAAATTTCCGAAGAAACACGGCGTCAGCAATCAAAACCAGCAAGGGCCAAATGGGCCAGAGGACCCTGGGTGCAACAACTGCTACACCCCTCATCCACAGACTCAAGCTTATTTCATGCTCTCTCCCTGTTACACCACTGCAAGCACAAGGAGGAGAGCGGACTCTGGGCTGGGCTGGGGCTCCGTCAGGCCCAGCCGTCTCCACACTGAAAGAGGGCAGCCTGGAGAGTGGGGGGCGGTGGCTCTGCCACCCCCACCCCCGCCATGGCTCCACTCTCCCCCTCACCCCATTGTAACTGTGAGAAGGGAGAATGCCTGGACAGGGCCACTGAGAGCGAGGGCTTGGCTAGCAGGCACACAGGTGGTCTCTTTTCCTTGTCTGCACAAAGGAATAAAGTCAGCATCATTGCAAGGACAAAGCTTGCTAAGTGCTTTAAGGAGTTGATCATTAGTGTGAAAAACGAACAGTCAGTATCAAGGCCTGAAAAAGAAATAAATGCAAACCGCTGCCTCCTGAAATGAAGAAAGAAAGAAAGAAAGAAAGAAAGAAAGAAAGAAAGAAAGAAAGAAAGGCAGGCAGGCAGGCAGGCAGGCAGGCAGGCAGGCAGGCAGGCAGGCAGGCAGGGGGAGAAGGGAAATATTCTGTCAGGCTTCCAGAGACTTAAAGAAACAAATGAACAACCCAAACCACAGTTATGTCTACGTACACAGCTTATTGCTCTGCCAAACACGATACACAGGGCTTGGATTTAAGGGCAGAATCCTCCAAGCCCCCACCCCCGCCAGCACTCTGTGCCTTGCCATCCCCAGCCACCACCTCCGTTGCGCTGCCCGAGTGCCACTCTCAACCTCCGCAGCCCGAATGCACCAGGAAGGGCACCGGGGACCCCCGCTTTAGATGGGGAGGCAGAAGCCTGGAGGGGCAAGCAAGGCAGCAGCCTCCCTGGACCGCACCCTCCCCCCTCGGAGCGAAGGGCGTTGGCCGTGAGTCACAAACGGGCCTCTCTGGCACAGAGGGCCAAACAATTCAAATCCAAACCACCGCCATGGCGAGCCAATCCCAGCCTGCCAGGTCAAAGTCCTCCACTGCCATTGGCCCATTAGAAAAATGCCAGGCGCTGGGGAGAAGGGAAGCCAGCCCCCCCCCCCACACCTCCACGTTATGCCCACGAGATGGCAGAGATGCCAGTGCACAGCTCGGCAGCTGTTCCTCCACAGGCCTTGAAGCGCCGTCCTTTACCTGGCGAGCTCTGCAGGAAGGCAGAAGATAACCTGCAGCCCCATCATCTTTCTACAGGGAGGAGGAGGAGGAGGAGGAGGAGGAGGAGGAGGAGGAGATTAGGGGCCAGAATAAGACAGGGGAGGTGCAGGTTCGACTCTTGGCTCGCTCCATTGTCTTGGCCAAATTACGACCCTGCAACGGACAGCTCCGAGCGCTACCAACCAAAACACAGAGGGCGCAGCAATCATTCCATCTCTCCCACTGAACTGGGGGTTTTCTTTGGGTGGAAATAATAAAAAATTGGGGAAAGCCCTGGCGAAACACGGGAGGCTCACAAGCAGAAGGCGCCACTGTCTGGACCCACCGTAAATAAGGCACCCTCGTTCTAAACTACCCAGCAGGAAAGTTGCAAAACCAGGCAAACGCTGTAAATCTTTGAATGCAGAAAACACAATGGAAGTAGATGAAGGGCTGCTTAACTTCTCATAAACTTGGGGGGGGGGGACTCACCCTTTCCCCTATGTAGGCTGTAATTATAAATATAGTATTATTAAAAGACTGGTCTCTTCCAGCAGGCCTACCCAGTTGAATTTTAAGATGCCTTTTTTAATGGTGTGTTGTTTTTAATGATGCGCTGGTTTTAAACGTTTGAATTAGTTGTATGTATTTTATGGTGTTTTTATTTGTGTTGTGCCCCGCCTCAATCCAGAGGGAGAGGCGGGTAACAAATAAATATATTATTATATTTATTATTAAACACACCGATCAAACATGGCTGCATTCATACATAACAGCAAGCCACAAGTAGCCAAGGCGTTCGTGTGAATTTACACCGATGTAAACTGCATCTTGTTTGCATTTGTATTTGGCATGCAACTTCTATGTAGGAATTTAGCAAATGTGTGAGGCATGCAGAAATGAACCAGAGGAACTAGGAAGCAGCCCATCTATCCTCAGAGATTTATCTACTCCAGAACTGTGTATTCTGACTGGTAGCAGCTCCGGGCTTTTCTCCGGCCCAGCAATTTGAGGTCCTTTTATTTGAAGATGCCACAGGGTGAGCTCAGCACTTGGTGGGTGCTTTTCTACTGAGCTCCGGGCCTTTCCCTTATGAAATATAGAAGTGAACTAAGCAAGCAAACGCAAATCAATTTTAACAGCCAGTTAGCCATGCAAATAAACTCAAAGAAGTTAGTAATTTACAGTTGCTGTTGTTTTTAGTTAACACTGCCCCCCCCCATACCCCATTTTTCTGGCGGTCAACCGGGGTGGGGGTGGGGAGAGAAATCAGTCACTCCCATCTGCCAAAGCTATCAAAGGCTACTAGACGTGATGGCTATGTATTCTTTCCAATATCAGAGACAGTATGCTTCTGACTACCAGATGCTGGGGAACATGAGAAGGAGGGTGTTATCCACGTCCTGTTGTAGGCTTCCCGTAGGAATCTGGTTGGCCACAGTATGAACAGAATGCTGGACTAGATAATCCTTTGGTCCGATTCAGCAGGGCTCTTCCTATTTTCTCATTTACTAAAATATCCCTGTCGGCTCATCCGGAGGTAACTCTTTCTCACCACAGGTGAGAAGGCAGGCGTGTGCCTATCTACACCGTTTGCTGGGGAACATAGGCAGGAGGGTGCTGTTGCACTCCAGTCCTGCTTATGGGTTTCCAGTCCACAGAGCTAGTTGGCTGGACTCGGAGAATGCTGGACTCAGATGGACCCTTGGTCTGGTCCAGCAGGGCTCATCTAGTGGGCTTCCTGAAAGCACCCAGCTGGCCATTTCTGGAAACAGAGCCAGGCAAGACGGGCCTTTGGATGGAGAATAAGGCAGAGAGCCAGTGTGGTCTAGTGGCTAAAGTGTTGGACTGGGAGGCGGGAGATCCAGGTTCTAGTCCCCACTCGGCCATGGAAACCCACGGGGTGACTTTGGGCCGGTCACACACTCTCAGCCCAACCCACCTCACAGGGTTGTTGTTGTGGGGATAAAATGGAGAGGAGAATTATGTACGCCAAGTTGGGTTCCTTCGGAGGAAAAGGGCAGGATATAAATGCAATAATGACACATACATACAGGGAGCTCCAGCATTTAATGCCAACCAGACCATGCTTTGAGTGCCAGAGCTCAAGGCATAGTTCATGTTGGTCCCTTTGCTTGCTGCAGCAACTGCACCCTTGCTGAGCAGCTGCGGGCTCTACCCAGCCTGGTTAATGATAACCCAGCCTGGATAATGATAACCCAGCCAACGGTTGCTTGCGGCTTCCTGCATTCCCGCCCTTCGCCTCTTGTGGCTCCTGCCTGAGCGTGCCCACAAAACTGCCTTCCCCAACCTGGTGCCCTCCAGATGCTTTGGACTACAATTCCCAGAATTCCTGGCTGTTGGCCATGTTGACTGGAGCTAATGGGAGCTGAAGTGCAAAACTGGAGGTCACCAGGCTGGGGATGAATGATCTACAATATAACAGGCCTGCTTTAAAGAGGAGTGTGGCGTTACACCCCACAAGTCAATTCCCAAAGGTATGCCTGCAGTTTGCAAGTCTGTGGTTTGTAGAATGTTGGCCTGAGTGGGCGGAGTTAGAATGTCTTGGGAGGGGGGAGGAGTGATATATAAGGGAAGGACGGAGGGGATTGTGAGTTCTTTCCAGGGAGACTTGTTAGGGACTCTTAGAGTCTGTAGTGCTCTCTGTGTTTATGGTACTTAAGTTCTGGGAAATTTGAGAGTCAGTGTAGTGAGTGGTGTCTTTAGAGTGTGGTGTGCACGTAGTGGAAGTATATTAATCAATACTGAGAATAAAGAAAGTTCAAGAGTGATTGTGTGAGAGAAAGGAAAGCGCGAATGTGAGAGTGACAGGATTGTATGGAAGGTTTCAAAAAGGTTTTTAAATGTTGTTATTTGAAACAAAGCTTATGAACTTTTAAAAATAAATTTTGATTGTTTGTTTTAAAACTACCACAAAAATCCCACGTGTCTGTTTGGCGTTTATCATCTTAAGTTTACACATTCAGCACCCACTCTGACAATCATTCACCTAAGCAGATATAACTCACAGCACATTATTATATATATTAAAATCCATTCTCCATTTTAAACCCCTTTCTCCACATAGTTTGGAGGAAGGTGGGTTTTATCCCTTGCCTCAGGCGTATCAAGCGGTGGTGCTTGGCTTGAGCAGGGAGCAGCCTCGGCCAGGTCTGGTGTTCAGAGCCTGTGCTGCCCCATAAGTGGTGGCAGACTTGAAGTCTGGTGTTCAGAGCCTGTGTCGCCCCATAAGAAGTGGTGGCAGACGAGAGGTCTGGTGTTCAGAGCCTGTGTCGTGGCAAGGAGCATTTGCAACACTCTGGCCATAGTTAGAGGGCCAACCACGCCTGCCCAGAGGGCCGACGACGCTGGCAGTTTGTTAAAATAAGCTCCCATAGGCCTATCGGGGAGCCTTGGCCTTCTCTCTACACTCCCACTCCATCCTTGAATGTTTCCATGAGGAGGAACAGCTGGATTGCTCACATATTAATTCCGACCACTTGCAAGGTCTTCCAACTGCAGTTCTGATATTGCACTGTAGTTGGAAGGCGATGCTCAGTGTTCATGCCTTGGCATGCCGGCGGGGAAGGGACTATTGCAGAATACCAGAAGTTACCGTGGCGCACGGATTATGGAACCAGACTGGTTAGCCAGGCAATAGAATCATAGAATAGTAGAGTTGGAAGGGGCCTATAAGGCCATCGAGTCCAACCCCCCGCTCAATGCAGGAATCCACCCTAAAGCACCCCTGACAGATGGTTGAGCAGCTGCCTCTTGAAGGCCTCTAGTGTGGGAGAGCCCACAACCTCCCTAGATAACTGGTTCCATTGTCGTACTGCTCTAACAGTCAGTACTTCCTGTAACTTGAGCCTGTTATTCTGTGTCCTACACTCTGGGAGGATCGAGAAGAGATCCTGGCCCTCCTCTGTGTGACAACCATTTAAGTATTTGAAGAGTGCTATCATGTCTCCCCTCAATCTTCTCTTCTCCAGGCTAAACAGGCCCAGTTCTTTCAGTCTCTCTTCATAGGGCTTTGTTTCCAGACCCCTGATCATCCTCCTCTGAAGATGCTCCAGCTTGTCTGCGTCCTTCTTGAATTGTGGAGCCCAGAACTGGACGCAATACTCTAGATGAGGCCTAACCAGGGCCGAATAGAGAGGAACCAGTACCTCATGCGATTTGGAAGCTATACTTCTATTAATGCAGCCCAAAATAGCATTTGCCTTTCTTGCAGCCACATCACACTGTTGGCTCCTATTCAGCTTGTGATCTACAACAATTCCAAGATCCTCCTCGTTTGTAGTATTGCTGAGCCAAGTATCTCCCATCTTGTAACTGTGCCTTTGGTTTCTATTTCCTAGGTTCAGAACTTGGCGTTTATCCTTATTCAATTTCATTCTGTTGTTTTCAGCCCAGCACTCCAGCCTATCAAGATCACTTTGAAGTTTGTTTCTGTCTTCCAGGGTATTAGCTATCCCACCCAATTTTGTGTCATCAGCAGATTTGATAAGCGTTCCCTGCACCTCTTCGTCCAATATACGCTTCCTGCTAAGTCCCAGCACTCCCCACAAAAGCAATAAGGAGAGTGCCAGCCTCCGTGAACCCGTCCTCCCTTCTGCATTGCTAGAAGCTCCTCCTCCTCCTCCTCCTCACTCTCCTCATGGCTGCTGCTTGCTTACCTGGCAGGCAGAGAGCCAGGCCTCTGCTTCTCCTCCTTCTCACCACCTCTGTTGCCTGAGCCAGGGCGAGAGGCAGGTGAGCAAGTAGCTTGCACTGGGGAAGAGCAGGAGAAGCAACTCCAGGGGGAGCTCTCCGTGGGCTCCTGCTGAGGTGAGGGCCTTTGGCAGGTATCCAACCATGCCTGCCCTTGATGCTAGCCCTGATCAGAAACTAGGCACACCACCACACCTTGGCCAGGACATGCCAAGAGATCATCCGGAGGCATGGGGTGGGGTGCTATCAGTATGCTGATGACACACAAATATATTTCTCTATGCCTTTGACAACAGCATCAGCTAAGGAGTGTGTGTCCTCTGAATGAATGCTTAGAGGCGGTAATGGGCTGGATGAGGAAAAACAAACTGAAGCTGAATCCAGACAAGACGGAGGTGCATGCTGTCAAAGGCCACAACCTGGTTTTGGAGGTGTGTCAACCAGTTCTGGATGGGGCTCCACTCCCCCTGAAAGACTGTGTTCGCAGTTTGGGGGTGCTCCTGGATCCGTCGCTCCAAATGACAGCCCAGATAAAAGTGGCGGCCAGGAGTGCCTACTATCAGTTTCAGCCCTTCTGCAATGCACTCTACATAGGGCTACCTTTGTGCCTAGTCCAGAAACTTCAACTAGTTCAAAATATGACAGCCAGGCTGGTCACCAGTACACCTAGGGGTAACGACATTACACCAGTTTTAAAATCACTTCACTGGCTGCCAATTAGTTTCCGGGAGAAGTATAAAGCGTTAGTTATCACCTTTAAAGCCCTACATGGTTTGGGTCCAGGCTACCTGCGGGATCGCTTTCTCCCATACAATCCACCCCGCACACTCAGGTCCTCTGGGAAGAATTTACTCCAGCCGACAAAAACAAGGCTGACAACTATTACCCAGAGGACCTTTTCTTCTGCCACTCCCAGTTTGTGGAATGGCTTACCAGGAGAGATTCGTCGACTTAACAGTCTTCCAGAATTTAAGAAAGCCATAAAGACTGATCT
This sequence comes from Elgaria multicarinata webbii, assembly GCF_023053635.1. Lineage (NCBI taxonomy): Eukaryota > Metazoa > Chordata > Lepidosauria > Squamata > Anguidae > Elgaria > Elgaria multicarinata. The sequence goes on along the minus strand of NC_086191.1, from coordinate 1,319,785 downwards.
CTTCTGGCAGGCCTACCCAGTTGAATTTTAAGATGCCTTTTTAATAATGTCCTGCTTTGCATTTGTGTTACCCCACCTCAATCCAAGAGGGAGAGGTGGGTAACAAATAATTATATGATGATGATGATGATGATGATGATGATGATGATGATGATGGACAGCTAAGCCTTAGAAAAAGTGCATTTGCTTCAGAAGACCACATCCTAACTTGTTTCCTTCCAGCCTTGAACATTTGTTTCCCCAGTCCAATCTTAAATATGGTTGCACAAAGATCTGGAGAGGAAAGCCAACTGCACAACCCAGATAACGGCTTAGTCAGACCGTGGGGCACGCCTGAACAGCTAAGATACCCGGTGTGACATCCAGTCTCTAAATTCATGGACCCCTGCATATTTATGAATGCCACTTGCCTGCCCCATTTCTCTCTGTGGGGTCCAGAATGCAACCAACATCTTCAAACTACCTCTGCAAAGTTTGTTGGGTCCCGGGCAAGCATCCAGTGGCCAGCCAAGTCAGCAGCTCCCTCTCCAAGATGTTGGCAGCCCCATCAAACCTGTTATTATGCTTTAAAAAGTCTTGCTACCAAGCACCAGTGTGGGAGGAATGGGAGGAGAAAGGGGAGTGATGGGAGCCAGAGAATTAAGTATTGCATTAAACAGGGAAACAAAGTTAGTGAGTAGCGTTGCCTCCCCTCAGATGTGCTGGATCATTGGTCATGGTGGCTGGGGATGCTGGGATTGGACTCCAACAACACAGCCGGAGGGCACCACATTGGGGGAGGCTGGATGAGTGGGAGGACGCTTCCTCACACAGCTGACTTTGATTTTCAGGACGGGCCCCTTAATAAAATGTTACAGGCAGAGCGGAAGAGCTTGTGAGGTGCAGAGCGCCGTTTCTGCCCGTCATCCTCACCCGCATGCAACTTCTCGCTTTCCCTGGAATTTCAAAATCAAATGCAGTTTCAGTCAATGAACTGCTGTTGTCCTTTCCTCTTGCTGACTCACCCGTCTGTTTGTAGTCCCACAACATTTGCCACTTCTCCTGGCAACTGCTACCTCCGAGCTGTTGCACAAGGCAGCCAATCAGGTAATTTTGAAGCCACGTTTGTAACTAGCCCTGCGAAAGTGAAAAGACCAGCTGCCCCGTGGGATGGGATGGGCACCTGGGGTTGTTTGCAGCACAAACACAGGGTTGTCAAGCAAATCTCTCTCACAGACTGCACATCACTGCCATGGACTGACTTCCAGGGCAGAGGCACGTAATGGCTGAGGCAACAACCACCCAGTAGCTGGGAAGGTCTTCAGATATTTGCCATTACTCTGCATTTGTCCGCTCATACAAGCTAGATATATGTAATGGCAATTTTGTCTCTCTCACTATCAAAATTTAGATTGTAATTTTCCAAATTACCCTTGTGGTCATGAGGACTAGAAGAGGCATGTGTTCATTTTCTTAAATATATATGAGAGCTGCTTTGGTTAAACTATGCCGAAGAGACACGGAAATGATATGGCAACCGTGGCTAGACACCGCGCGGAATACACCAAGCACTATCAAACCGTAATCTGAAATTTGCTTTCAGATTATGGTTAGATAGGAGATACAGCATCACATGGTTGGGAGTGGAGGAAGAGGTGAATGACACTAGAGGCCTTCAAGAGGCAGCTGGACAACCATCTGTCAAGGATGCTTTAGGGTGGATTCCTGCATTGAGCAGGGGGTTGGACTCGATGGCTTTATAGGCCCCTTCAAACTCTGCTATTCTATGATTGATTCTATGAATAGAAGAAGACACACTGGCACACCTATAATGCTGCTAAATCCCAAAAATATGTAGGCAGGGATATTAATTAATAGCCATCACTCTTCACCTGGGCTGAATAGGAATTGGCTCCAGGAAACTAGAAAAAGGAGCATTACAAAAGCATGGTTCTTTCAGGCCATGAAGCTATTAGAACAGGTATATGTGGGCACCTGGGCTAGCAAAAATGCTTGCAGAGCACAAACGCAGCATGAACTTATTCGCAAGCTATTTCTTATTACCCGATCGCTGGCTGATAATAATAATTCAAACTTTGTACAGCCCATTTCCAACGTTCAAACACTTCACCTGCATGTCTCGGTAGTCCTTACCACAGCCTCACAGGACAGGACAATAGCATCGCCCTCATATTGCAGGCAACAGACTGAGCCACAGCGAACACTAGTTTGGCTAAGGTTGCAATCCTAAACACACACCGTTTGGGAGTACATCCCAGCTAAATAAGCAGGGTGTACTTATGAGTAAAAATTATCGGGCCACAAGGGTTACCCAGGGTATTCCTGGCTGTGAAAAGGTTCCAACTGGGAACTTCACATAAATCAGAATAATCAAGAGGTGAACTTGAGCACAGAACTCATTCATAAAACTGATTTTCCGGTTTGGTTTCGGTGATTGTGCTGTAAACAGCGCTGCTTTAGGGGCCTGGGGGTGGACACACTCCACACCTCTGACTGCACATTGCACACTGGTGCAGATCCATCCGTATTAAGCAGCCGCCCGGTGTCCACGTAAGGAACAGCCACCCAGCAATGCAGTCTTTAAACAGCTCAGCCACATGGCACATAGACCCAGGAACTAAATGCAGCAGCTCACGTTGCAGCTATCAAGATGAGCACAAAGTTATCTAAAGAGGGATAAGCAACGGGACACGCAAGTTAAATATAAAACCCTGAGTTGCTTTTGGAGGCATGTGTAGAACACATTTTATCTGGGCAAGGTCATTAGACTATTCTGGCTTGTGGTGGGCAATAACCAAGAGTTTATGGAAATTGAACCACAGCCTTCAAATAGGTGTTGTTCTGCTGCTCCAGTCTCCCTCACCTCCAACTGAGGACACAAGAAACCTGCCTGATGCTACTATGGCAGCCTCCCCAGCCTGGCACTGGGGGATCATGGGAGCTGCATACACCTGGAAGGTGTCGGTTCAGGGAAAGCCATAGTACAGTGAGCCAACAGTGCGATATGGCTGCAAGAAAGGCAAATGCTATTTTGGGCTGCATTAATAGAAGTATAACTTCCAAATCACATGAGGTACTTGTTCCTCTCTATTCGGCCCTGGTTAGGCCTCATCTAGAGTATTGCGTCCAGTTCTGGGCTCCACAATTCAAGAAGGATGCAGACAAGCTGGAGCATGTTCAGAGGAGGGCAACCAGGATGATCAGAGGTCTAGAAACAAAGCCCTATGAGGAGAGACTGAAAGAACTGTGCATGTTTAGCCTGGAGAAGAGAAGATTGAGGGGAGACCTGATAGCACTCTTCAAATATTTAAAAGGTTGTCACACAGAGGAGGGCCAGGATCTCTTCTCGATCCTCCCAGAGTGCAGGACACGGAATAACGGGCTCAAGTTAAAGGAAGCCAGATTCCAGCTGGACATTAGGAAAAACTTCCTGACTGTTAGAGCAGTGCGACAATGGAATCAGTTACCTAGGGAGGTTGTGGGCTCTCCCACACTAGAGGCCTTCAAGAGGCAGCTGGACAAGCATCTGTTGGGGATGCTTTAGGGTGGATTCCTGCATTGAGCAGGGGGTTGGACTCGATGGCCTTGTAGGCCCCTTCCAACTCTGCTATTCTATGATTCTATGATTCTACAGAAGCCTGTTTCTAGCCATAGCCAATCAGAGGCCTCCAGGGAGCCTCGAAAAGGGCACAAAAGGAAGAGCCCTCCCCTGCTTTCATCCCTTAGCACCTAGCATTCTGAGGTAGATTGTCCCTGAATGTGGAGGTTCCATTTAGCTATCATGGCCACTGATGGATCTACTCAAGACAGGAGCCAATCCTTCATTTCTTCACCTCAGCAGCAAAAAGGCTACACTTCTCAAATGGAAGTAAAGTCGACAACTATCAACAGCAGCTGGCATAAAGACATTGCTGCGCCCTCCGCGTCCCCTGGTGCCTCTCAGAGATCAGTTACGTTCCAGGACCAGGGCACGGAGTGGGTGTGGTTTGCCTGCAGGCAGGACAGGACACGGCCACTAAGGGGGAGAGCCCCCTCTCCCCCCCCCCCCCGTGCCCCATTGCTTGAACTTTAGGGTTAGACGTTTCGACTTGTGGCTGAAGAGGTAAAAATGGCCCTGAGAAATGGCACAAAGAAATCCGCCGTGGAACTAGGGGTGGTGGGTTTTCCACGGCCGCCACCAGGTCTCTCCCTCTATTTCTACACAGCCTGTTGCTCTGCGAGTCTCAACTCCCATCCTCCAGCTCACGCCCAAAGAGCTGGGAGGAGATGGCCCCACCCTGCCTGCCATCCCCACCACAAGCTCTCAACCAACTTATAGTCACTAAGTGTGAGTGAGGAAGAATCTGCCCAATGTGCATAATTTATTCCAGCTGCAAAAACTGGGGACGGGTGGGGCTAAAGTCACGTTGCCGCCCCGCCGTCACGGAAGGCTTGCGCTAACCTGGGGTGCTCCCAGACGAGGCTACGATTGGGCAATCCACACCGCCTCGTGCATGGAGCTTCACAGGAGGGTCGGAGGACATTGTTATCTGCCATTTGTAACACTCCTGTATTTTTCCACTGCTTTTCCCACTGTTTTGCTTACCAGGAGGAAGAAGAAGAAGAAAAAAACATTAAGCAAGTGTGTAAAAGGGTCCAACACTTTCTTAGGTATGGATGTGAAGGCAGAAAGCTGCGCACAACTATGAATGGAAGGCTCTGCACTCCAGCCCACATACCCGCAACCCTCAAAGTTTGACTCCGCGCAGCTGCGCAAGGCAACACTGAACAACAGCCAAGGAAGGACTTGGCTTTACCAAAGATGAAATAGAAACCTTGAAGACCAAGGAAAGCCTACAAGCAAATAGGTGCAATAGGCCTAAAAGAGAGAGAGCCGGTAGGTAGGAGCAGTTTCCCCGTAGCCCAGTGGGGCCCACCTCGGGGCCCAGCTGACACGCCAAATCCAACTTGCCCCACAGCCGCTCTTCCACTCTCAGAGGAACAGGAGCCACCCAAAGGCTTAGTCACACGCGCAGGCTGACGTTTTACTGGGTGCCCCGAAGTCAGCCGTGGCTAGCAAGATGGAGGCTCTCTGCGAGGGCAAAAGGCAGCGAGAGAGAGGGCGCAGCGAGAGAGAGGGCGCATCGTGTGACTCCAAATGCGCTGGAGAAGAAGACCGGAATGGATTTCACGCAAGGCGCTCTGGGTGGCACAAAGCCGGGGGGGGGGGGGGCTAACGCAGGCTTCCATTAGGGGAGGCTTTTTTCGTGGGAGGGGGCCTTTGGCACAGTGGGTGGTCTCCCTGCCTGGTGGGGCTGACCAACCTGCTGTCCAACATCTCAAAGGATTCCCCCTTCCCCAGGTCACGGGACATGATTTTGACAGCTGCTGGCTGGAGACCAAAATAGTTCTTTAAAAAAGAAAAAAAAAAGAACAAGAAAAAAGCCCCCCCTCCATGAGAGTTCTGAATGGGGGGGAGGGGAGGGGGATCCTTCCCTTCCTCCTCTTGGCCCCCGCCCGCCCGCCTGGCCGTCGCCGCCGTCGCCTCCCCTGGCCTCTTGCCAGCCAACGCCACTGCCAGGCGACAGAATCCCCGGCGACGACGCGGCCAAGGACATGGCAGCGCCGCCCGCACCCAAAGCAACCTGCACCCCGGGCTGGCGGGGGTGGGGTGGGGGCGGGTCTCCCCCCCCGCTCCCTGCCCGGAAGGCCGGGCTCCGGCCAGCGGCCGCCCCTCGCGCCCCGCGCCCCGCGCCGCCGCCGCCGCCGCTCACCTGGCCTTGAGCTCCTTGAACTCCTCGCGGACTTTGCTGAGCTCGAGCTGCAGGCGCGCGCGCTCCTTGGCCACCGAGTCGAGGGTCTTGCGGGCGTCGGCCAGCTCCGCCTCGTAGGCCGCCTTGATGCCCGTCACCTCGCGGCTCACCTCCTCCTCGGACTCGGTGATGCGCAGCCGGAGGCCCGCGTTCTCCGACTCCAGCGAGCGCACCTTGTCGATGTAGACGGCCAGCCGGTCGTTGAGCTCCTGCAGGTCCTCCTTCTCCTGCAGCCGCGTGATGCGCGCCGGCGACAGCGGCGTCCCGCCGGCCCCGCTCCGGGTGCTCCGCTTCTGGCCGGGGGTCTCCATGGCGGCGGCGGCGGCGGCGTTGCTCGCTTGCTGCTGCTGCTGCTGCTGCTGACGGGGACGGTGAGCTGCTGCTGCTGCTGCTGCTGCTGGCCTCGCCCTGCGCCCGCCTGACAGTCTGAGCCAGGCGCCGCCTTGGAGGGCCGCTCAAATAGCGACAGGGAAAGGCCGCGCGGGGCGGAGCGCGCGCCGGGACGCAGGCAGGCAGGCAGGCAGGCAGGGACGAACGGGGGGAGGGATTCGCCGCCGCCGCCGCCCCCCGCCCCGTGCGCGCGCGCGCCCGGCCCCTCCGGCGCGGCGTTAAAGGAGCCTTTCCCTCCCCCGGCGCGTTCCAGCCCGCCTGCCCGGCCCGAGCCGGGCGCGGGTCCCCTGCCCTGACTCTGGCGCTGAAGAGAGGGGCGGGGGAGGAGAGAGAAAGGGAAGGGGGCAGAAGCGCGAGGGAGGGAGCCCGGGGCGCCGTAAACCAAAGGCGCAAACCCCTCCACGGTCCACCCAACCGGGTGCCCGCCGGATGTGTTGGATTGCAAGTCCCACCCTCCCCAGGCGGCATGGCCCAGTTGTGGAAGGCTGATTTCAGTAAAGTCTAAAAGGGAAGGGTGTCAAGCGCCAGAAGCCCGGATCCTTCACCCAAGAGGACGGGTTGGCTGCTGCAGGTTCCAAGCGGTGAGACAGTCCACACATGCTCAGAGGCATTCTGTACTCAATCTGCCCTTGCCCCAGAGCTGATCGGGCTCCAGTGAGACACTCTTGTCAGCCTTGCCTTAAGCTGCATGCTGCTCCTGCCACAAATCCAGCCTGACCAAGAGACTTAATACAGTCTTTGTGATGGATGCTGCCCTGGGGTTGAGTTATTTATTTGCTTTGCACCCAAAAAACCCCAGCACTCATTAATGTTTCGTTAAAACATTAATAAAGCAAAGACATTAAAACAAATTGGAAAACACAAGTACAAAACAGCCCCCAGCTTAACAAGGCCATCTCACGTGCCAAAGGCTTGCCTGAAAACATCTTTGCCTGTGAGAGGAAGGACAGAATGCGGGGGGGGGGGGGATTTGCAGGGGGGAGCAGCCTAACCTCCCTCAGCAGGGAGTTCCAGAGCCTGGGACCAGCCAGGCCTCTCCCGAATGCCCACCCAACAGCACTTTGATGGCTGGGAGAATGGCTCATGTGGGAGAAGGCAGTCTTCTTTCAGGTAGCCTGGGGGTCCCAAGCCATGTAGGGCAGTACAGGACATTCACCAGCACTTTGACTTGGGCCTGGAAACAGCCCGGGAGCCAGGGGAGCTGCTGTAACGAGTATGTGAACGCAGCTGTATTACTGTGTAGATGCAAAGGTTATGGGCCAGCATTAGGTGCACAGCAGCATCCCAGAATGCTGTAGCCGGTGACAGGAGCACGTGACTCGCTCATGCTGTCATGTTTCCCCTCAGCCTTCTCTTCTCCAGGCTAAACATGCCCAGTTGTTTCAGCCTCTCCTCACAGGGCTTTGTTTCCAGATCCCCTGATCATCCTGGTTGCCCTCCTCTGAACACACTCCAGCTTGTCTGCATCCTTCTTGAATTGTGGAGCCCAGAACTGGACGCAATACTCTGATGAGGCCTAACCAGGGCCGAATAGAGAGGAACCAGTACCTCACGTGATTTGGAAGCTATACTTCTATTAATGCAGCCCAAAATAGCATTGGCCTTTCTTGCAGCCATATCGCACTGTTGGCTCATATTCAGCTTGTGATCTACAACAATTCCAAGATCTTCTCGTTTGTAGTATTGCTGAGCCAAGTATCCCCCATCTTGTAACTGTGCCTTTGGTTTCTATTTCCTAAATGTAGAACTTGACATTTATCCCTATTAAATTTCATCCTGTTGTTTTCAGCCCAGCACTCCAGCCTATCAAGATCACTTTGAAGTTTGTTTCTGTCTTCCAGGGTATTAGCTATCCCACCCAATTTGGTGTCATCCGCAAATTTGATAAGCGTTTCCTGCACCTCCTCATCCAAATCATTAATAAAAATGTTGAAAAGCACTGGGCCCAGGACTGAGCCCTGCGGCACCCCACTCATTGCCTCTCCTCAGTGGAAGGGCAGACAGGCAAAATAGGGTGTTCTACCCCCCACTCCTCTTGCCCTTCCCATTCCGTGACCTTTTTACTGCCACCAGATAAAAATCTTCCCCACCCTTCTAGCGGGCTTCACCAAACCATCCCTAAAACTCCCTGGCCTTATCCACACAATCACCTGGGACAGTGGGTAGGGAGGGGGGCAAGAAACTACAATGCACAAACACACACACACACACAACCAGCAACCATGCGGTGCACTGTGGATTATTTACCCATCCCCGCACCGTGGTTCCTGCATCCTCCTCCCACCACCACCAGTTATCCCAGCAGCCACTATGCGATGGTGACCATAGGAACGGTCATGCTGCCTAAAGCATTGCTGGACGTTGCAGGTGCTCTAGGTGACCACATGTTTTGCAGATTCATACATTCATAGTATATTAGAGGTGAAAGAGACCTATAAGGCCTTGAGCCGTGCGGCACCCCACTCGTTGCCTCCCCCCAGTTTGAGAAGGTTCCATTGATAAGTACTCTTTGAGTCCGATTCTGTAGCCAACTGTGAATCCACCTAATAGTTGTTCCATCTTGCCCACTTTTAGCTAGTTTTCTAATCAGAATGTCATGGGGCACTTTGTCAAAAGCTTTGCGGAAGTCAAGATATATGACGTCCACAGCATTCCCACGGTCCACAAGGGAGGTTACCTGATCAAAGAATGAGATCAGATTAGCCTGGCAGAATTTGTTTGTGACAAATCCATGCTGGGTTCTAGTAATCACTGCATTGTTTTCAAGGCACTTACAGATTGACTTCTTTATAATCTGCTCCAGAATTCAGGGACTGATGTCAGACTAGCTGGTCTGTAGTTCCCAGGTTCCTCCTTTCCCCCCCTTTTGAAGATAAGGACAACATTAGCCCTCCTCTAGTCGTCTGGCACCTCACCCCTTCTATGATTTCGCAAAGATAATAGACAGTGGTTCTGAAAGTTCTTCTGCCAGCTCCTTTATTACTCTAGGATGCAGTTCATCAGGCCCTGGAGATTTGAACTTCTTTAAAGAAATTAGGTGTTCCTTGACCATTTATTCATCAATCTCAAGCTTCAATCCTGCCCCTTCAGTTTGTACTTTACTTTTGCCAGGGAGGTCATAGACCCACTTTTGGGAGAAGACTGAGCTAAAGTAGGAATTGAGCACTTTGGTCTTTTCTTGGTCATCTGTTATCAATTTGCCATCCTCATTAAGCAATTGAATCACCATTTCTTTCCTCTGTCTTTTACTATGCACATACCTGCTGAAAGCTTTTCTGTTGCTTTTAGCATCCCTCGCTAATCTTAGCAGCTTTAGCCTTCCTGACGCCATTTCGGCACTTCTGCGCCACCTGTCTGTACTTTTCTTTTGTAGCCTGGCCTTCCTTCCACTTCCTATATGTATCCTTTTTTGTTTTCAGGTCATCTCTTTGTTTTCAGGTCATGTTGTAAACCGCCCAGAAACGGTTGTAAACCGCCCAGAGAGCTTCGGCTATGGGGCGGTATATAAATGTAATAAATAAATAAATAAATCTCTAGGCTTTTCGTGGAGACACATTGGTTCCTTCTGTTGTTGTCTTCTGTCTTTTTTCCTTGTTGGGATTGTTTGTAACTGTGCCTTTAAAATTTCATTTTTTAAATACTCCCACCCATCCTGAACTCATTAGGCTCCCTTGCCATGGGACCTTACTTATCATAGTTCTGTTATTATATTATTATTATTATTATTATTATTATTATTATTATTATTATTTATTTATTTATTTATATAGCACCATCAATGTACATGGTGCTGTACAGAGTAAAACAGTAAATAGCAAGACCCTGCCGCATAGGCTTACAATCTAATAAGTTGTAGTAAACAATGAAGAGGGAAGGAGAATGCAAACAGGCACAGGGAAGTGTAAACAGGCACCGGGTGGGGTGAAGCTAACAGTATAGAGTCAGAACAAACTCAATATTTGAAGGCTATAGGGAAAAGAAAAGTTTTTAGCTGAGTTTTAAAAGCAGTGATTGAGTTTGTAGTTCTCAAGTGTTCTGGAAGAGCGTTCCAGGCGTAAGGGGCAGCAGAAGAAAAAGGACGAAGCCGAGTAAGGGAAGTGGAGGTCCTTGGGCAGGCGAGAAGCATGGCATCAGAGGAGCGGAGAGCCCAAGCGGGGTGATAGTGTGAGATGAGAGAGGAGAGATAGGCAGGAGCTAGACCGTGAAGAGCTTTGAAGGTCAGCAGGAGAAGTTTATATTGGATTCTGGAGTGAATTGGAAGCCAATGAAGAGATTTCAGAAGTGGAGTGACATGGTCAGAGCGGCGGGCCAGGAAGATGATCTTAGCGGCAGAGTGGTGGACAGAGACCAGCAGACTGATGTGAGATGAAGGAAGGCCAGAGAGAAGAAGGTTGCAGTAGTCCAGCCGAGAGATAACCAGTGCGTGAACGAGAGTCTTGGCAGAAGAGACAGACAAAAATGGTCGAATCCTGGCAATATTCTGAGTTTATTAAAATCAGCTTTCCTAAAATCCAGAGTACGTATATGGCTACACTCAACTTTTGTCTCCTTCATAATCAAGAATTCAAGTATGATGTGGTCATTTCCCCCCAGAGTTCCCGTAAATGCTACTTTATCCACTAAGTCATCCCTATCGGTCAATATCAAGTCAAGGATTGCCGATCCTCTAGTTCCTTCCTCCACTTTCTGTAGGAGAAAGTTATCAGCCACACATGTCAGGAATTTCTTGGAAGGGCCGCTTTTGGCAGTATTTGGCCACAGCTAGTCCTAAGGTTTATCCTAGGATCATCCAGGTTTCACCCCTGCCTGAGCACTGGATCCCCTGTGTGTCACCTAGATGAACAGGTTTGACCCCTTGACGATCCAGGGATAAACCTTAGGTCTAGCTATGGCCTTTGTCTCCCAACTGATATCGGGGTAATTGAAGTCCCCCATCACTACTACATCACCCTACAGACATCATGGGAACCCACCCCAGGGCACATTACCCCCACTGCAGAGGGTAGGTAATGGGTGTATGTGTGTAAAGTACCTATCATGTGTGTGTGGGGGGGAACCCCACATGACATGCCCAGCCACCCTGGATAGTTCTCAAAGGCGACTCATGGTGACTTCGCATGATTTGTGAACCCAGCCTCTGGGTCTCCGGGGTCTGTTTTAGGTAGTGTGGGAGTTAAGACACAAAGTTTAAATTTTGGGTGAAGAAAGATGTTAAAAAGAGTAAAGTTTTAAAACCTTGTAATGTTTTACCCTTATGTTCACTCCTCCAGAATCTGTCTTCAGTGTGGAGCGGTACAGAAATGTTGTAAATAAATAAATAAAATGGTTACTTTGTTTTTACATACATGTGCATGCATTTGATTTTATTGTTAACCTTTGGACACTCTTCTGTGGATCATTAAGAGATTTTTTTTCATGCTACAAGTTGAGCCTTACATTAAAATGTTTCCACTGGTTGTTTCTGCTTCATATGTTATATTTTTAATTCACTCTCTACATACATGTTAACTTTTTTTAAAGTTGTAAGAAGATATTTTGCTTATTTGGTTCTTTACTTTTATATTAAAAGAATATTACAAAGATATTATCTTCCATTATCCCAGTTTTCTGTTTATTATTATTATTATTTATTTATATAGCACCATCAATGTACATGGTGCTGTACAAAGTAAAACAATAAAATAGCAAAACCCTGCCACATAAGCTTACATTCTAATAAAATCACAATAAAACAATAAGAAGGGGAAGAGAATGCACCAAACAGGCACAGGGGAGAGTAATTCCTGTTGTAGGATAACTCTGACATTATTGCATCTGGGAGTTTTCCCCTGTCTTTTTCTTTTTCTTCCCACCACTGTACTCCTTTTTTGCTTCGGCCGTCTTCCGCACTGGTGGCCCAGGTAGCCATTCACTCTCTTTAAGGAGCTCCTGTTTGGCTCCTGTCCTCACATTCTCAAATGTGATTCTGGGATTTGTGGGGTGAAGATTTTAAGGGCGACTTGCCCTGTGTCCCTGCAAATCAGGTGGGGGGGACTACCTCAGTTCCCGTGGCATCCCACTGTCCCCCTGCCCTGGCCCTGCCACACATCCATGGGTCTTTGTAGGGGACAGCAGCAGGGCCCCCAATATCACACCTGCCCCAGTCCCCATAAACCCTCTGGGGGTCCTGTGCCATTCTAAGCCCCCGGAGGAGAAAGCTATTGCATTGATTTTAACAGTTACTAGTGTGAAGCCCACGTCACCATGGCTGCTAGTAGTCCTGCCCCTTTCCCACTTTTTTGCCCCTTGGTCCCCTCACCTCAGAGGGGCTTATGAATAATGCAAATTTGGCTCATGCATAGTGAATCTCCCCTCCAAAATTTGCATGCGGTGTGGCCCTGCTGCCTTCCTTGCATGCTAAAGTGGGCAGCTTTTGAGGAGGTGATTTGGGTAGGCTTCAGGTTTCCGTCTTTCTGCTGAGATTCCAAGGCCACTGCCTCTGTCGCCTTCCCCCACCCAGCTGGCTGTGACAGCCTAACCATGTGACCACACTGATTGGCCAAGCAGGCTGTCCATCATCCTGCTGGTGGGGGGTCTGCTCTGCCTGTTTGGTGTGGAGGAATTTAATTTCTATTAAAGCTCAAGCTTTGAACTTTATTGAACCTTCAAATTTTTCTGCACATCTACGCTGCTCAAGCTTGAGTTTAAAACAAAAATGATCAAAATCATTTTGATGGATTGCCAGTAATCAGCTTTAAACTACTGTATTCTTATACAAGATTGGCACACTGGTCCCTCAGGGATCCCTGGGAACTGGATCTCTGTGACAGAGGAAGAGTCAGTCATGAAGGCCCAGCGCTCTCGTGAAACTACGATCTCTGGGATTGCAGTGTCGTCTTCTCCTTTGAGGGAGGAGGGATAGATCATGATAATCCGATATCAATTTATGATGCCGATTCATGATCCCAATAAAATGCCAAGCTACAGTTCAACATTTTATGAATGAAAATGGGGACTTCCTTGTCTATTTGTAACATTTCTAAAACCAACCATCGTTGCTTAAACTCCTCCCCCCGCCCCGCCCTCAAGCCAGATGAGGCGTCTCACATGCAAACGCCCTGCCTCATCCACGGAATCGTACTGGGGGTCCAGATGACGTCATTGTCCACTTGCAACCTTCCTCTGTTTCCTCACTGCTTCTACCATGCAAGTTCCATTAAGAAAGAAAAGACAGAAGAGCTGCCTGAGGCCTTCACACGGTTCGAGCCGGGAGCCCTCCGCTTCACTGGACATCTTGATGAAGGCTTTTTTCTATGTGCTGAATGATATATTAATTGGTACTTCAGTAGACTTTGTCATGCAATTGTTAAAAGGGAAGAGGGTATTCTGCAGGCTAAAGATACACTAGAAGAAAAATAATAATGGCCCTGTATGAAGTTTGCAACCTACAACATGAAATAACATTATTATTATTATTATTATTATTATTATTATTATTATTATTATTATTATTTACATTTGTATACTGCCCCATAGCTGAAGCTCTCTGGGCGGTTTACACACACAAACACACATGAGATTTATGTTCTGGAGATCTAAGAGGGCTAAAACCTGAAGTAGGTCGCCTCGTGGTGGCTGTGTGGTGATGCTACGCCAGTTATATGATGCAGCCGCCAACTCACCGTCACCATGGGGCTTTTCCCGAAGCTGCGATTTTAAAGTCGGGGACTCACCCCAACTTTCTCCTTTGAAGCGAGGTCACCACATTCCTTCCACCATGACCTTAAGAATATAAGAACATAAGAAGAGCCCTGATGCTGGATCAGACCAAGGGTCAATCTAGTCCAGCACGCTGTTCACACAGGGGCCAAACAGCCATCGGCCAAGGAACAACAAAGCAGGACATGGTGGAACAGCACCCTCCCACCCATGCTCCCCAGCAACTGGTGTACACAGGCTTACTGCCTCGAATACTGGAGATTGTACACAACTACCAGAAAAACTTCCTGACTGTTAGAGCAGTACGACAAAGGAATCAGTTGCCTAGGGAGGTTGTGGCCTCTCCCACACTAGAGGCCTTCAAGAGGCAGCTGGACAACCCTCTGTCAGGGACACTTTAGGGTGGATTCCTGTATTGAGCAGGGGGTTGGACTTGATGGCCTTGTAGGCCCCTTCCAACTCTGCTATTCTATGATTCTATGATACCAGGGCTAGTAGCCATGGGTAGCCTTTGCCTCCAGGAATTTGTCCAACCCCCCTTTAAAGCCATCCAAATGGGTGGCCATCACTACATCCTGTGGTAGTGAGTTCCATAATTTAACTATGTGCCATGTGAAGAAGTGCTTCCTCTTATTTGTCCTGGATCTCCCACCAATCAGCTTCATGGGATGACCCCATGGGGTTCTAGTATTATGAACCTGTATTATGAGAGAGAGGGGGGCGGGGGAGAGAAATGTCTGCCTACCCACATTCTCCATCCCATGCATAGTTTTGTCCACCTCTATCATGTCTCCCCTTAGCCTCCTTTTTTCCAAGCTAAACAATCCCAGTTCATGTAACCTTTCCTCATCAGGGAGCTACTCCAGCCCCTTCATCATTCTAGTTGCCCTTTTTTGCACTTCTTCTAGCTCTATAATATCTGTTTTTAGATGGGGTGACCAGAACTGTATACAGTAATCTAAGTGTGGTCGCACCATAGATTCACATTATACTGATAGTTTTATTCTCTTTGCTTCAGCATGGAGCTGGGAACATCCTGGGGTGGACGGCAATCACGGATAGATCTCCGGAAGCCGGGCAGGGGGCAGGCCTATTGAGCTGGGTGGCCACCAGAAAGCCCGCGCTTCCTCCTGGTGTGGGGATTTCCACCCACCCCACAGCAGTGATACTGTGGGGGTTTACCGGGAAGGAGCAGCAAAGCAGTGCTATGAAGACAAGACAACCTCACTGGCAGCAAGAGCTTTAAGCCACAGTGTGCCGGTATTTGGCCCTGCCCCTTTTGTGAAAGAGAGTGACTGGCCCAAGATCACCCAGTGAGTTCCTTAGCTGAGTAGGGACTTAAACCTGAGTTCCTCTGGTCCAGCACTCTAACCGTGACTCCACATTGGCTCTCCAAACTGTGTTCTGGGCCGTCTGGAGTGTCTTGGCAGCTGATTTGGGGCTCGTATGGAGGAGAAGACCAGTCATGACAGGCAAGTTTTCTGAATGACACTTAGCTGTCTTAATTGATCTCCCGATGTAATACAGAGCCATCAAAGAGCAATGAGCATGTTTCATGATGTGCCGTCTGATGAGTCGAGGTGACCTGTGCAGCTTAGCAAACCTCTTCTCCCTTGTGCAAACAAGGGGTTGGTGTGGAACAGGCAGCGGGCGGTTTGACCAACCAGCCTTCTGCACCACGGAAAGGGGACCAGGGTGCGCTTCCTGGGTGGCACAATACAGCTGTCTGGACGGCAAAATATCTACCACACAGGCATGGACTGAAGGACCACACAGGTCAGGACCGTGGGATTGGGAAGCATTGAAATTAGAGGTGCCTGGATACCCGCCTGCACACTCGGAAGTAAATGTGACTGAGTTTCTAGTGAGCGTGCATAAAGTGTTAGTTACTTCTGCCATAAGGTCCAACTATCCTGGTTTATCAGGGATGGTGCTGGGAGATGCCGCCTTACATTTTGTTAGCTCCCACCTTGGAAATTCTTGAAACCAATTCCCCTGAGTGGGTGGCTGGCTGCACCTTGTCTCTGGTGCACAGGTAGGTAAATGCACACGCATGGATGCTCAAGTCTCGCACAGTTGGCCATTTCACACCCTGCTGCTGTCGTCGTTTGACCTGTATATACTTTGAATGTATTTGAACTGCTGATCGTACATTGTGGGTCAGTTATGTTTTGGGAAGTAAGCTGAACTCAGAGGGACTGAGCAAACGTCCTTAGGATTACACTGTAAAAGCACCACCAAACTCTTAGCTTTTAATAAATGGGAGGAGGAGGAGGAGGAGGAGGAGGAGGAGGGGGAGAGGGTGCTGCAAAGACACCATGTCCCTCTTATGGTTTTTTTTTTGGGGGGGGGTTAAGGCAGTATGGTAATAGGGATGTACAAGCCCATTCCTATTTATATTTGTGAAATAAGCCTGAGTGGAATTGCTGTAGATCACAAGCTGAATATGAGCCAACAGTGTGATGTGGCTGCAAAAAAACCAAATGCTATTTTGGGCTGCATTAATAGAAGTATAGCTTCCAAATTGCGCGAGGTACCGGTTCTCCTCTATTTGGCACCAGTTAGGCCTCATCTTGAGTATTGTGTTCAGTTCTGGGCACCACACTTCAAGAAGGATGCAGACAAGCTGGAGGGGGTTCAGAGGGCAATGAGGATGATCAGGGGTCTGGAAACAAAGCCCTATGAAGAGAGACTGAAAGAACTTGGCATGTTTAGCCTGGAGAAGAGAAGACTGAAGACACAATAGCCCTCTTCAAGTACTTGAAAAGTTGTCACACAGAGGAGGGCCAGGACACGGAATAATGGGTTCAAGGAAGCCAGATTCCGCCTGGACATCAGGAAAAACTTCCTGACTGTTAGAGCAGTATGACAATGGAACCAGTTACCTAGGGAGGTGGTGGGCTCTCCTACACTAGACGCATTCAAGGTGCAGCTGAACAGCCATCTGTCAGGGGTGCTTTAAGGTTGATTCCTACATTTAACAGGGGTAGGGTGACCCTATGAAAAGGAGGATGGTGGTTCTGTATTTGTAATAGTTGTATTGAAATGCATACAACACCCGGTGAAATTCCCTCTTCTTCACAACACGTAGAGATGCAGGACCCCTGCCTAGCATGACCAGATACAAAAGAGAGTAGGGCTCCTGCAGCTTTAACTGTTGTGATGAAGTGGGAATTTCACCAGGTGCTGCACACATACAAGGGACACCTGCTGAAATTTCCTTTCCATACAACTGTTAAAGATACAGGAGCCCTGTCATCCTTTCCATAGGATCACCCTAAGCATGGGATTGGATTCAATGGCCTTAGAGGCCCCTTCCAAGTCTACTATTCTCTGATTCTATATGTGCAGCATAATAAGATGGTAGAGTCCTGAAGCAGTAACCTGGGCTGTACCACTTGAGACTGCAGGTGGCAGTGAATCACGTTTTAATCATCTCATTTGCAAACAAAATGCAAAAAACAAAACCCAAAAATAATCTCTGCAGGTTAAAAAAAAATGCTCATAGAACAGGGAGCGGGATGGCTTGCAATCATTCTCCCGTGCGTGTGTGTGTGTGTGTGTGTGTTTCTACTTGCTTTTTTCATGTGGGAGAACATTCAGCAGTGGGAGGGACACACCCTTCAGCAGTCTAAAGTGGTATGTTCCTTGCTACCATCTCATTCTGCTGCCTGGAAGACCAGACCTCTCCCACTGCCTGCTCACAAGGAGACCAAACATCCCTCCCAAGCTTAATTAAAAACAAAGGAAAACCCGCAGCTGGTTTCCCAGCAGCATGGGAGTGACTCATTCTGTAGCCATGGCAACACATGCGCACATGCACACACAGACACACACACAGAAACACACACACACAGCCTTTGATGAACAAGTAATCTAATATCTCCCAGTCACTGGCAGGAATGAGTCACCAATTGTCCACGAGCAGAAAAGTTTCTCCTCCTCCTCCTCCCCTGCCCCTTTTAGCCTGCTCTGTGCAATTCTGAGAAGCCCAACAACTGTTGCCCCAAAGAAACCCCACCGAGGCAGAGCCTCCACAGGGTTTGCATGGCTGCAGCCGTCTGTACGTGCTGCTCCAGGCCCATGTAAATGGCGAACCCCAGCAGAGGAGTGCAAAGCTTGGCTGGCAGGCGCCAGCCTTGCATCGTCTGGGGTTGGTTGGTTTGGTTTGGTTTGGCTCCAATAACTAGGATCCCAGCGGTGGAGCTGGGCCTGGGCCTTGGAGCCCAATCTCCTCTTCTCATTTTCAGAAACATTGCATTTGCAGGCCCCACATGGCAGGCATGAGCAATGCTCCTTTAATCATTTTAACTTTAGACGATGATTTCTTTCATTTCTATACCGCCCCGTACTTGAAGCTCTCTGGGCAGTTTGCAACAACTCATAAAAGTACAAAATACATAATAAAAGGTAGCCTACATTTTTTAACATAGAAAAATTAAAACAATGTAAACAGCGAAAAACAATTTAAATATACAATGTTATCCGTAGGAGACCCCCTCCTGTGGAACTCCCTGCCTCTGGAGGTCAGGCAGGCACCAACTTTGTATTCCTTTCGGCGCCTCCTGAAAATGTCATTGTTCCAGGAAGCCTTTCCTTAATGACCAGACACAGTTCATGGTTCACATTGCATTTTGCTTCTTTTAAAAATCTATTTTTATTCTGTTTTTATTTTATTTTCTCTTGTACACTGCTCCGAAATTTTGGATGGGGAGCAGTATATAAACATTGTAAATAAATAAATAAATAAATAGGTGGCTACTAGGAAGAGGGCCTTCTCCACAGTGGCAGCCTGACTGTGGAATGAGCTCCCCAGAGAGGTCTGCCTGGCACCTACACTGTACTCCTTTCGTCGCCAGCTGAAGACCTTTTTATTCTTTCAGTATTTTAACACTTAATTTTAACTTAAATTTAAATTTTACTGTTCTAGCTCTGTATTTTAATCTTATATCAATTTTGCTGTGTTGTTTTATCCTGGTTGTGCTTTTGATACTGTATTTTGTATTTGTGTTTTTAACCTGTTGGTTGTTTTATTATGGTTTTAATTTTTGTGAACCGCCCAGAGAGCTTCGGCTACTGGGTGGTATAAAAATGTAATAAATAAATAAATAATAGACCTGTTCTAAAACAGCAGACATTTATTTATTTATTTATTTATTTCACAACAAAATAGTACTTATTCCCAAGTCAATGTGTTCAGTATAAGAGTACCAGAAACAAGCTCCATTTGATTCTTCAAATCATGCTGGTACTATGATTTCATAGAGTCATAGAATGGTAGAGTTGGAAGGGGCCTCTAAGGCCATCGAGTCCAACCCCCCACTCAGTGCAGGAATCCACCCCAAAGCATCCCTGGCAGACGGTTGTCCAGCTGCCTTCCTTTGCTCTAGGTGAGAGTTGGGTTGACTTCCATCTTGCACAACCCACTTTTTATTTTCTTGGATCCCAACAGATTCTGGCTTGAAATTCATAAAGCGCATACTAGTGATCTCTTAACAGTTTCAGGCAAACCAACACCAGCTGCACTAAGCAGCCCTGGCTGGATAGGTGCTCTTTTGCTTAAGAACGTAAAAAACAGCCAGACTAGACATGACATCATTCATGTAATTATAACAGGCAAGAGGGGACTAATCCAGATTGGGATTGCAGACAGGGCAAAGGGTGAAAACAAACCCCCCCACACACCCCTCACACTTGCTTTTTACGCTAAAAAAGAAAAGAAAGAGTATAGCTAGAGGGAAGGGCCCCTGCAGCTTTAACTGTTGTGTTGAAGAGGGAATTTCACCAGGTGCTGTGTGCATGCAAATGACTCCTGCTGAAATTCCCTTTTTGATGCAACCCGTAAAGATACAGGAGCCCGGTCCTCCTTTTGAGCTCCATCGCACCTACTTTTTAAATCTGGTTTTCATCCTGGATTTCCCCCTCCGTTGCCTTAGCGAGTCATATCTGTGCGTTGTTGTGCTCTTTCAGCTCATTCATCTTTTCACCTGGAGTGCTACTATGCCGGCGAAATCTCCTGCCCTGTCCCCTATGTTCTCATTTCCCCTGCAGTTAATTTTAAAAATATTTTTGTTTATTTCTGTGCAAATACAATAGTAGGGCAGCCTGAAACTGCACAATTAAAGGAGATTGTTACCTTGTCATGGTGCTGGAGCTTGAGCACCTCAAGGATGCCATGAGCTAAACCATGAAGGGACACCCAAGACGGGAAGGTCATGGTAGAGAGGTCAGACTAAATACGATCCCTGGGGAAGGTAATGGCAACCCACCCCAGTACTCTTGCCGTGAAAACTAAATGGATCAGTACAACCAGAGATATGTCGGTATACAATCGGAAGATGGGACTCCCAGGTCGGAAGATGGTCAAAATGCTACTGGGGAGGAACAGAGGATAACTTCAACTAGCCCCAGATGTGATGACGCAGCTAGCTCAAAGCCGAAAGGACGGCTAGCGACTGACGGTGCTGGTGGTGAATGACGAATCCGATGTTCTAAAGATCAACGCACCGTAGGAACCTGGAATGTAAGATCTATGAGCCAGGGCAAATTGGATGTGGTTATTGGTGAGATGTCAAGATTAAATATAGATATATTGGGTGTATGCTGATGCTAGGGAAAGTGGAAGGCAAAAGGAAGAGGGGCCGACCAAGGGGAAGATGGATGGATGATATTCTGGAGGTGACAGACTTGACCTTGGGGGAGCTAGTGGTGGCGACAGCCGACAGAAAGCTCTGGCGTGGGCTGGTCCATGAAGTCACGAAGAGTTGAAATTGACTGAACGAATAAACAACAACAAACACACTACACTTTCCCCTAAGATCATATTGAACAAACTCCGGGGTGAGAAGGAAGGGAGGCCGTTTGTAGGAAGCAGGAGGGAATGCCTGGGCTGAGACTGTTGCTGCTTCTTGGCTTGGGAAAAGTTTACAGGGGAGGAGGAGCGAATGTGTGCTGCAGCTCAGGTAGCCGGCACGCTGGTGCCTCGCCCCATTTCTAAAAAACCCAAGTCTTTAACTGCGAAACTTTGCAGTTCTAGGGAGGTGCAGGGGTGAACCACCACCACCCCTGTCCAGGTGCATTTTCCGCATTTTTTTATGGTGAAAATGTACCCCTGCTCATGCCTACTCAGGAGTAAGAACACAGAGTTAAATGGGACCTCTCTCACCCCCCCTTTATGGTTGAGTGGAGAACTGCTAGGGTGACCCTATGAAAAGGAGGACAGGGCTCCTGTATCTTTAACATAATGTAGAAAAGGGAATTGCAACAGGTGTCAATTGAAGTGGGCGAAATTCCCTCTTCATCACAACAGTTAAAGCTACACTAGCTATAGTAGAGTGGCCAGATACAAAAGAGGGCAGGGCTTCTGCAGCTTTAACTGTTGTGATGAAGAGAGAATTTCACCCTCTTCAATTGACACCTGCTGAAATTCCCTTTTCTACATTACTGTTAAAGATACAGGAGCCCTGTCCTCCTTTTCATAGGGTCACCCTAAGAACCACCCCACCCTCCTGTTTTGTTTGTGAGGCCGCCCTTAGACACACACGCCCCCAACAAAGAACGGAAAGGTCTGATAGGATGCAATGATAGCAACACATGGGAGGGAGGAGTGCATTTATTTCTCATGGAGGGGTGGGGGAAGACCTTCCCCACTGCAAAATGAAATGAAAAATGGAGGGGCAGAGGCGAAATGAGTGCAGGACAGGAATGACATCATGTGAGTACCAGGCATGGCGAGTATGCGATAAATTGCTGGTGTGGTGGAGTCCTTTTTTTTCTGACGGCTGTGAAAGTGGTCTGAAAGTAGCTTCACTTCCTGCGGTGCTCATGCATACATACTACTTTTGTCCCACTGTACAAACAGGTTTGGGAGGTTTTGGAATCAATATGAAAAGCTGCGCGACCTGTTTGGCCAGAAGTAACCATAGAATGATTACACACACACACACACCACGCAGCCCTCTTTCAAACTGCCTCCAGCTCTCTGGGTATCTAAGGAGACAAGGCATCGATGAAGGGGGAATCCACCACTCATAGGTCAAAAGATGCCCACCATGTTTCTCTCTCTAGAACTATGAAGTTGACCCAACACACGTAACGCTGTGGCAATTACTTATCCTAGGCTGGGGAAAAAGGGGCCTCATTTCAGCCTAATGTAGGGTGACCATATGAAAAGGGAATTTCAGCAGGTGTCATTTGTATATATGGAGAACCTGGTGAAATCCCCTCTTCATCACAGCAGTTAAAGCTGCAGGAGCTATACTAGAGTGGCTGTATTTAAAAGAGGGCAGGACACCTGCAGCTTTAACTGTTGTGACGAAGAGGGAATTTCACCAGGTTCTCCATATATACAAATGACACCTGCTGGAATTCCCTTTTCAATACAACTGTTAAAGATACAGGAGCCCTGTCCTCCTTTTCATATGGTCACCCTACCTAATGTCTCAGATCATGTCAAGTATCACTGCCTCTCTTTCAGCTCACGTATGTTCTTGGTCTCCTCAAACCTGGAAACAGTTGAGACACTGCCATGATTTCAAGAGCCATCTTAGGACAGCTGTTCATGTGGAAACAGCCCTAAACTGGGGCTTGAACCCAGATGGGAAGCAACAGCAGCAGCATTTGTATGGAACATTTGGAGTATTCAGTGGATGAGGATAAGTATAGTTTCACCTTCAGAGTAAATCCCCTGCTCCAAAAGATAGGTCTTTGCCCCATAGAGCCTACAATCTGAAATTTGAGATGGAGAGGCAATAGAGGGAAAGAAAATCACATATATTGTATGCATTACTCAGTGGAACAACGCTGTGAATTAAGCCAGTACCGTTGTCCTCAAATTGCAAATGTATGGACGGAGGGATGGGATGCCTATGGGAAAAACTGGACATGGTGCTGGAGACTGGATCCTAATAACTGGATCCTAAAATTATGTTCTTTAGGTGATGGAATGTGAATTGGCTCACGGCCACAACATGACGTTTACCACATGATCCCTCAAATTAACCCCCTCAGTGCTTCTATTAGGCACAGGGGGTTGGAGAAAGACAGAAATGGTAACAGTACCTCCCCCATTTTGTTGTTGTTGTTGTTGTTGTTGTTGCTGCAGCTAATAGCATTTTGTGGAGGAATCGAGTGAAGTTGGGGGAATGGTGCAGCAGGAGCTGGGATGCGCCCCTCCATCAGCACTACGGGCCGGTGCAAACTGGGTGCCCCACTCCACTCTGTGGTTGTCTTTATGCGTAAAAAAGCCTACAGTTAAATCACGTGGGGGATACTTGGCTCAGCAGTACTACAAGCCAGAAGGAACTTGGAATTGTTGTAAATCACAAGCTGAATCTGAGCCAACAGTGCAATGTGGCTGCAAAAAAGGAAATGCTATTTTGAGCTGCATTAATAGAAGTATAGCTTCTAAGTCACATGAGGTCCTGGTTCCTCTCTATTCGGCACTGGTTAGGCCTCATCTAGAGTATTGCGTCCAGTTCTGGGCTCCACAATTCAAGAAGGATGCAGACAAGCTGGAGCGTGTTCAGAAGAGGGCAACGAGGATGATCAGAGGTCTAGAAACAAAGCCCTATGAAGAGAGACTGAAAGAACTGGGCACGTTCAGCCTGGAGAAGAGGAGATTGAGGGGAGACATGGTAGTATTCTTCAAATACTTATTTATTTATTTATTACATTTTTACACCGCCCAATAGCCGAAGCTCTCTGGGCGGTTCACAAAAATTAAAACCATCATAAAACAACCAACAAGTTAAAAATACAAATACAAAATACAATATAAAAAGCACAACCAGGATAAAACCACGCAGCAAAATTGATATAAGGTTAAAATACAGAGTTAAAACAGTATAATTTAAATTTAAGTTAAAATTAAGTGTTAAAATACTGAGAGAATAAAAAGGTCTTCAGCTGGCGACGAAAGGAGTACAGTGTAGGCGCCAGGCGGACCTCTCTGGGGAGCTCATTCCACAACCGGGGTGCCACAGCGGAGAAGGCCCTCCTCCTAGTAGCCACCTGCCTCACTTCCTTTGGCAGGGGCTCACGGAGAAGGGCCCCTGTAGATGATCTTAAGGTCCGGGTAGGTACATATGGGAGGAGGCGTTCCTTCAGATAACCTGGCCCCAAACCGTTTAGGGCTTTAAATGTCAATACCAGCACTTTGAATCGGGCCCGGACCTGGACTGGCAGCCAATGAAGCTGGAAAAGGACTGGCGTAATGTGATCTCGCCGGCCAGTCCCTGTTAGTAAACGGGCTGCCCTGTTTTGTACCAGCTGAAGCTTCGGACCGTTTTCAAAGGCAGCCCCACGTATAATGCATTGCAGTAATCCAAACGAGAGGTTATCAGAGCATGGATCACTGTAGCTAGGCTATCACTGTCCAGATAAGGGCGCAGCTGGTATATCAGCCTAAGCTGATAAAAGGTGCTCTTTGCCACTGAGTTCACCTGTGCCTCAAGTGACAGTTCTGGATCCAAGAGCACCCCCAAACTACGGACCCGATCCTTTAGGGAGAGTGCAACCCCGTCCAGGACAGGGCAAACATCACCTCGCCGGTGATACTTAAAAGGTTGTCCCACAGAGGAGGGCCAGAATCTCTTCTCAATCATCCCAGAGTGCAGGACATGGAATAACGGGCTCAAGTTACAGGAAGTACTGACTGTTAGAGCAGTACGACAATGGAATCAGTTACCTATGGAGGTTGTGGGCTCTCCCACACTAGAGGCCCTCAAGAGGCAGCTGGACAACCATCTGTCAGGGATGCTTTAGGGTGGATTCCTGCATTGAGCAGGGGGTTGGACTCGATGGCCTTAGAGACCCCTTCCAACTCTGCTATTCTATTCTATTCTATTCTATTCTATTCTATTCTACATTTGCATCGCACCTTTTTTGGGCCCTGAGCTAACTCACAAGTAGATGGCTGAAACAAAATCTGAACTGGAAGCTTCCTGGCTCACTGCTGATGCTTCCAACCATTCTCAAAGCTCTCCCAAAGTTCAAGTCCCAACAGTTTAGCTCCCATAACATGCCAATGACTGTAGAGAGATAACTGATTATGCAAGACCTGTAAGAGGCATGCCAGTTCCTGCCAGAAAGAATACCTAACATAGGATGGAAATGTCAGCCCAGGAAACCATCAGGCTCTTAATCCCTGACTTCACCTTTCAGGTATCAACACATCCTTTGAAGCAGTTTTATGTGGAGGTGGAAGCCTCTTGGAATTTGTGGGTGTCGACCAAAGAACATTCCAAGTAGGAGGCTGCAGGTTGGACACCCTTGCTTGCAACCTTCCGGTCTGAATCTTTTACACAGATAGTGTAGAACCATGAACGTGGCCAGGCTAGAGAGGGGCTGCTTCCATTTGTACTATTTTCCTGAGAGGAGAAAACAAGTCTGAATAACAGATTCAGGCAGGAAACAAGCTGAAATAATTAAAGCAAATTAAAGGAGTTGAAATACACCAGACCTTGTGGGAATGAGAAGTCTACTGCTAGACGTCTGCTGGATGGGGCAGTGTGTGTGTGTGTGTGTGTGTGTGTGTGTGTGTGTGTGTGTG
This sequence comes from Elgaria multicarinata webbii, assembly GCF_023053635.1. NCBI lineage: Eukaryota > Metazoa > Chordata > Lepidosauria > Squamata > Anguidae > Elgaria > Elgaria multicarinata. Next base: position 1,294,354 of record NC_086191.1, on the reverse strand, counting down.
TGTGTGTACTTCCCAATTTCAGGACTTGAGACTTGCCGACAGAACTCTTCACACTACCAATCAAAAGTCTTTCTGCAGCAATTCCATCTTGCCTCTTTAGCAGAATTTTTGTGGAAAGAAAAAAAAAGAAGTAAGATGTGGTAGCGGAATAGAGAGAGGCTAAAAATGGAAGACTGCGTCATCTGAAAGCCCCATGAATGAGGCAGTGCAATTGATTCCCTTTTGCAATAACCACAGCGGTCACTGCTCTGAATGGGAGCCGCAAAGAGGGAGGGGAACCTGCAGGACCCCGACAAGTATCAGTTCAACACTTAAAACCCTGAGGATCACCTGGCTAAGTGGCCTGTCATGTCCCGACACCCGTTTGGGTGCACTTTCCCAACCTGCCACTGTCAACAGTGACCAAAAAAGAGCCAGCCCAAGGGAGTCTACAGGTGGCCTGGCCTTGTTATTTTCCTTGTAGGATTCCTAGTGCCCTTCCCTCCCTTTGACAGCGGAAACATAAAAAGCCATTGACAGGGCAAGGCTAAGGTTATCAGGCAGCTTTAAGTACGTACTTGCACACCTCTGAAAGACCCCCCCCCAAAAGAAATTATGGCCCCCTTTACACAAATTTGGGGGATCCGTTTTTTTAAAGGGGGATGGTGAAAAAGGGACAACCCCTCCAAAGCGCTGTTTGGGCATTGTTGGAGGGGCAGTCACTGTCAATGGAAGCTTGAGACAGCATGGGTGGGTGCGATCAGGGAGAAAGGCAGGGCATGCATTGAGCAGGGGGTTGGACTCGATGGCCTTGGAGGCCCCTTCCAACTCAATGCAGGAATCCACCCTAAAGCCTCCCTGACAGATGGTTGTCCAGCTGCCTCTGAAGTGGGGGAGAGCCCACAACCTCCCTAGGTAACTGTTGTCTTCTATCTTTTCTCCTGGTTGGAATTGTTTGTAACTGTGCCTTTAACATTTCCTTTTTTAAATACTCCCACCCATCCTGCACTCCTTTTCTCATTAGGCTCACTTGCCACGGGACCTTACTTATTATAGTTCTGAGTTTATTAAAATCAGCTTTCCTAAAATCCAGAGTATGTGTATGGCTACGCTCGACTTTTGTCTCCTTCATAAGACAACAGAGGAAACAAATGTGGCTATTTAACTGGTCCCATTGTCGTACTGCTCTAACAGTCAGTACTTCCTGTAACTTGAGCCTGTTATTCCATGTCCTGCACTCTGGGAGGATCGAGAAGAGATCCTGGCCCTCCTCTGTGTGACAACCTTTCAAGTATTTGAAGAGTGCTATCATGTCTCCCCTCAATCTTCTCTTCTCCAGGCTAAACAAGCCCAGTTCTTTCAGTCTCTCTTCATAGGGCTTTGTTTCCAGACCCCTGATCATCCTCGTTGCCCTCCTCTGAACACGCTACAGCTTGTCTGCGTCCTTCTTGAATTGTGGAGCCCAGAACTGGACGCAATACTCTAGATGAGGCCTAACCAGGGCCGAATAGAGAGGAACCACGACCTCACGCGATTTGGAAGCTATACTTCTATTAATGCAGCCCAAAATAGCATTGGCCTTTCTTGCAGCCATATCGGACTGTTGGCTCATATTCAGCTTGTGATCTACAACAATTCCAAGATCCTTTTCGTTTGTAGTATTGCTGAGCCAAGTATCCCCCATCTTGTAACTGTGCATTTGGTTTCTATTTCCTAAATGTAGAACTTGGCATTTATCCCTATTAAATTTCATTCTGTTGTTTTCAGCCCAGCCTACCCTTGTAGGCCGCTTCCAACTCTGCTATTCTATGCTTCTATGAAATAAAAGGAAGACTTTCTTCACACAATGCATATGTAAACCTTGGAATTTGCTACCACATGATGCAGTACTGGCCCCCAGCTGGGTGGCTTTAAAAGAGGTTTTTAAACACGAGGCCGTCCATGCTGCTAGCCCTGATAGCTACACTTTACATCCAGTATCAGAAGCAGTATCCCCAGTACACCAGTTTCTGGGCATGGTGCTATTTCACTCATGCCCTGTTGTGGGCTTCCCCCAAAAGGCATTTGGTGGGCCACTGTGCAAACTGAATGGTGGACTTGATGGGCCTTTGGTCTGATCCTGTACGGCTCTTCTGGTGTTCTTATCACTTGATTTCCTGACTTGGAGGCTGTCTGAATGCACAGAAAACCCAGGGTGGGTGAGTGGTGCTGCTACATCGATTATACGACACAGCGCCCACCCTGGGGCTTTCCAGTGAAGCTGCAGAGAAAAAAAGTCGGACTTACCACAATGTTTTTCTCCAGATGGCCGACACCGAAATCAGATTGACTACATCCTTTGCAGCCAAAGGTGGCGGACATCTATACAGACAGTAAAAACAAGACCTGGAGCTGACTGTAGTTCAGATCACGAACTTCTTATTGCACAATTTAGAATCAAACTAAAGAGAATAGGGAAGACCCACAGATCAGTTAGATATGAGCTCACTAATATTCCTAATGAATATGCAGTGGAAGTGAAGAACAGATTTAAGGGACTAGATTTAGTAGATAGGGTCCCGGAAGAACTATGGACAGAAGTTCGCAACATTGTCCAAGAGGTGGCAACAAAAAACATCCCAAAGAAAAAGAAAACCAAGAAGGCAAGATGGCTGTCTGCTGAGACACTGGAAGTAGCCCAAGAAAGAAGGAAAGCAAAAGGCAACAGTGATAGGGGGAGATATGCCCAATTAAATGCAAAATTCCAGAGGTTAGCCAGAAGAGATAAGGAATTATTTTTAAACAAGCAATGTGCGGAAGTGGAAGAAGACAATAGAATAGGAAGGACAAGAGACCTCTTCCAGAAAATTAGAAACATCGGAGGTAAATTCCAGGCAAAAATGGGTATGATCAAAAACAAAGATGGTAAGGACCTAACAGAAACAGAAGAGATCAAGAAAAGGTGGCAAGAATATACGGAAGATCTGTATAGGAAGGATAATAATATCGGGGATAGCTCAGACGGTGTGGTCAGTGAGTTAGAGCCAGACATCCTGAAGAGTGAGGTTGAATGGGCCTTAAGAAGCATTGCTAATAACAAGGCAGCAGGAGACGACGGTATCCCAGCTGAACTGTTTAAAATATTGCAAGATGATGCTGTCAAGGTGATGCATGCCATATGCCAGCAAATCTGGAAAACACAAGAATGGCCATCAGACTGGAAAAAAATCAACTTATATCCCCATACCAAAAAAGGGAAACACTAAAGAATGTTCCAACTATCGTACAGTGGCACTTATTTCACATGCCAGCAAGGTAATGCTCAAGATCCTGCAAGGTAGACTCCAGCAATTCATGGAGCGAGAATTGCCAGATGTACAAGCTGGGTTTAGAAAAGGCAGAGGAACTAGAGACCAAATTGCCAATATCCGCTGGATAATGGAGAAAGCGAGGGAATTCCAGAAAAACATCTATTTCTGTTTTATCGACTATTCTAAAGCCTTTGACTGTGTGGATCATAACAAACTGTGGCAAGTTCTTGGTGGTATGGGGATACCAAGTCATCTTGTCTGCCTCCTGAGGAATCTGTATAACGACCAAGTAGCAACGGTAAGAACAGACCACGGAACAACGGACTGGTTTAAGATTGGGAAAGGAGTACGGCAGGGTTGTATACTCTCACCTTATCTATTTAACTTGTATGCAGAACACATCATGCGACGTGCTGGGCTTGACGAATCCAAGGCTGGAGTTAAAATTGCAGGAAGAAACATTAACAACCTCAGATATGCAGATGACACCACTTTGATGGCTGAAAGCGAGGAGGAGCTGAGGAGCCTTATGACAAAGGTGAAAGAAGAAAGTGCAAAAGCCGGGTTGCAGTTAAACCTCAAAAAAACCAAGATTATGGCAACCAGCTTGATTGATAACTGGCAAATAGAGGGAGAAAACGTGGAGGCAGTGACAGACTTTGTATTTCTGGGCGCAAAGATTACTGCAGACGCTGACTGCAGCCAGGAAATCAGAAGACGTTTACTTCTTGGGAGGAGAGCAATGACAAATCTTGATAAAATAGTTAAGAGCAGAGACACCACACTGACAACAAAGGTCCGCATAGTTAAAGCAATGGTATTCCCCGTAGTAACCTGTGGCTGCGCGAGCTGGACTATAAGGAAGGCTGAGCGAAGGAAGATAGATGCTTTTGAACTGTGGTGTTGGAGGAAAATTCTGAGAGTGCCTTGGACTGCAAGAAGATCCAACCAGTCCATACTCCAGGAAATAAAGCCAGACTGCTCACTTGAGGGAATGGTATTAAAGGCAAAACTGAAGTACTTTGGCCACACAATGAGAAGACAGGATACCCTGGAGAAGAGGCTGATGCTAGGGAAAGTGGAAGGCAAAAGGAAGAGGGGCCGACCAAGGGGAAAATGGATGGATGATATTCTGGAGGTGACAGACTTGACCTTGGGGAAGCTGGGGGTGGCGACAGCCGACAGAAAGCTCTGGCGTGGGCTGGTCCATAAAGTCACAAAGTCAGAAACGACTGAACGAATAAACAAAGGCTAGTACGGGGCATCTGCCGCCTACCCTCACTCCAGAGTCGCAGCGGAGGTGTGGCTGGGCGGAGGGTGACCCATGATTGGTTGCCATCCACCCAGGCAGAGGGCAGGGGGGAGACCCACCTGGTGTGAGAAAGCCAGGGCTGCCTGCCTGCATCAAGACTTCTCACCACCACCCCGCACCAGCAATACCGTGGGGTTTGGTGGCGGAGTGGTGCGTGGACACTTGGACCGTAGCTAGACCTAAGGTTTATCCCAGGATTGTCCTGGGGTCAAACCTGTTCATCTAAGTGCCACACAGGGCATCCAGCGCTCAGGCAGGGACGAACCCGGGATGATCCTGGGATAAACCTTAGGTCTAGCTACGGCCTTGATGTGTGAACTAGCTGCACTGCACAGCTCTGTGTTGGATGTGAAGGCCAACAAAGTGAAAGGATGGTGTTCTGGCCATGAGAGTCCATTCCCCCCCACCCTGGCAAGCCTCCCTTCGCTTAATGTCTGAATCAGCCACATAAAAGAGGATTGCTGTGAATCGCCCACTGCAGATGACACAAGAGTTCCTTGGCATAAGCTGGGTGGGATCCGGGGGCCCTCTTGCAGCAAAAGGGAGAAGCCTGGCTGGGAGAACACAGATGGATCGTGGGGACATGCTGTTCAAACAGTATGCTTGTAAAAAGGGGGAGGGAGGGGGGAGGGAGAGAGAGAGAGAAAACGGAGCTGTGACCCTGCTGCCAAACCTACAGGAATGGAACTCTTCCAGGCCCCTTAACAGAAAACAGTCTTTAGTTCTGAACATCTCCACTTTCCAGAAGGATGGAGAGACATAAATAAAAGAGCAGACTTTCATCCTTCTCTCAGCTTCACATCACACCTCCTCATGCCCAACTTCTGGGGCAGTGATCTACATTGGGGTGGGGGGGGGCATTACTCAGTCCTGTCCTAAGAAGCCCTTCCTGTCCCTCACCATCCACGTCCTCTTGTGAACGTTCACATCAGCTCCAGAGGAGAGCAATGGATCAGGCGCCACTTCACAAAGCCAGGGAACGTGACTCATTCTTACCAAAAAAATTGCCACGCCAAAGGGGAAGCGACCCCCCCCCCCCCGAGCCTCCCTCCTCTTTCCTGGCCAGAGCTGCTGTTCACCACTTGCTTCTTTTTCGAAAACCCTTTTCATTGAGGCAAAATACATAACAAACCTATTCCCTAATTGCCCATTGTCTGAGTGCAAGTGCAAAATGTCACCACACACACACACACACACACACACACACACACACACACGAGAGAGAGAGAGAGAGAGAGAGAGAGAGAGAGAGAGAGAGAGAGAGAGAGAGAGAGAGAGAGAAGCAGGTTTGGGGGATCCCTGAGGTTTGCAGAAGTACAAAACTTCCTTAAGGACCCTCCCCCTAAAACAAAATGAGGAATGAGCATGCCCAATGGGCAGACAGAAAAATGGGATGAGGGGGAATGGAATGGGCTATACCGCTTGTCTGGCACACTGAACATGAGCACTGTACGCCACACTGTAATGGCACACCACATGCGCAATTACAAACCACCCGAAGGAACAAAACCACATCTCCATTCAAAGGCCAGCTTTTAAAGCTGACTTGTGTTGGAGTCAAGGCAAACCTCTTTTAACCAGACGTATGTAAGACCTGCATTTGCTGGGCTTTTCAGCAGTTAGCCACCTACAGGCTGCTGGTCCACTGCACCGCCTGCCTATTATCCCTCTCTGAGGAGCTTCCTTTAAGCTGTCTGGCTATTAGCCTCCTTCCCAGGAAGGACACAAGAAGACTCATGCTGGAGCAAAGCAAAGGTCCGTCTGCTTCAGCGACCCCTTTCTCACAGTGTCCACAGGGAGCCAATGAGCTGGGCAGGGAGGCCACCGTCTCTCAGCACCACGCCCTGCCCCTGGGAACCCTCTCCAGCCACTGGCGGTCATACACAGATCGCTCCTGATCCTGGACCGTTTAGCTATCAGGGCGAGCAGAATCAGACGTGGCCGTGTGGCGAGCGTGCACGGCACAGAAGCCGCACAGGATCTGCCTGTTCCCAGCTGCTACACTCCACCATTTTGCCACTTTCCAGGGTGGCGCTTCTTCCACCCCGGCCCACAGCTTTGCCGAGTGCGTGGATTGAGGATTACGCTAATTGCACCCGCCAGTCATAACATTCCCTCCCCGTTTTCCTATCCGGCCCTCTTCTCTTCTCCCAACCACAGGGCTACTTTAATTGCTTCTGAAGGCAGAGAGATTTGAGACGCAACCTGGCAGGCACCAAACAACTGTTGCTGGCACTGTTTCCTGCCTGGTGGCTACAAAACCAAATACTCCCCCTTGCCTTAGCTGCCAAATTTGGGGGGATGAAACCCCCCCACCCCACCCTTACAAGCTGAAACATAACAAATTGGATCCATTCTGGGCAAGGCCTCGGCCCTCTGAGCCTCCTTGCAGCTGCTTGTGCTGTGAACGCCGGAACTCCCCCACCAAAAAAGTTGCAGGGAGGAGAATGTTCAGCACCCACCAGGTCCCTGAATTGCAGGCAGTTCCTGAGGCAGCTTCCGCTTCCTTAGAGCTTCTAATGTTCTTCCTTTTGCTTTTTGACTTAAAAGCAGAGTCCGGTAGTGAACTAGTTTAGGGCAGCAGAACTGGGAGGTTCAACCCTTTCCCTTGTGTCATTCTTCTGATCAAAACAGCCTTCTATTGTACCTGCCTTTTAGGGCTGTGCAGCCACCCCCACCCCCACCCCGATCCGCCTCAGAGGCCGGTTCGGAGCCCCGAAGCAGCCTCGGTTCACCTCGGGGGTGCTTCAGGGGTTGCCTGACCTGCCTCGGCACCGAAGCTGAGGTGAAATACAGGCCCTTCGAGGTGAAAAGTCTCCCCTTTCCCACTTACCTGGTGCCACTGCTGGCGCTGGACGCAAGGATGGCAACAGCGGAGGCACCAGGTAAGCCTACCTCCCCCCTTATCTGCTGCCTCCAACATCCGCCGCCAACAGCATCCTTGCATCCGGTGGCTTCCACTGCCGCCAACGCATAAGCCCGGAAGTAGGCCACGCGGCCTACTTCCCGTCTTATGCATCGGCGGCAGTAGAAGCCGCCAGAACCAAGATGGCAGTGGCGGTGGAGGCAGCAGGTAAGGACACTGGTGGGGAGCTTGAAGGGGGGCTCCGAAGCACCGAGGCGGCCCAAAGCTTCAGAGCCAATTGGCGTCGCCATCGGGCCGCCTCGGCCTTCGCCTGAACTGCCTCGGATTCAGTTTGGAAGGGTCCGAATCACACCGATCTGCTTTGGATTTGGGGTTCAGATCCGAGGCAGTGCACAGCCCTACTGCCTTTGTCTACTAGCAGAGCTAGCAGGAGTGGGGAAGATTTCCATCAGGAAAATGGTGCAGGAGGAAAGGGTTAAAAACCCTTCTGCTACTGTTGCTGTCCTAGCAATGTCACCCGCACAAGGCTAGAGAGGATGGAATCCAGCTACTGATCTCTAGTGTGGCCCTTGCAGGACCTTTGTGTTGTTTAATTTACACAAGCAGATCATTTTGGAAACAAATGGCTTCATGCAGCTGAGAAAGCAAGGCCACAGGCCTCGATACACCTGCTCTGTATGTAGGCCTCTGGTTCTTGTAAGTGAACTGCATGATGGGATTGGAATAATATGCTGTAATGCTAAAACTGTTATATCAGCAAGGAAATGCTTAATTGGAACTTCTAACTGTCAAGACCCCTTGATATAGTAGAAGACAAATAAGCTAGCTTGAAAAGGAGGAGGACCATCCAGGCAGGGCCGGTGCTACCATAGAGGCCACTCAGGCGGCCGCCTAGAGCGCCAAGCTAAGAGGGGCACCGGGCACAGCGCAGCACTCACGCACGTTGGCTGTGAGCCAGCCCAGCCCAAGGATTCAGCTGGGCCTGGGCGGGCGAGATGGCGCCCCGTGCCCACCCAGGCGAAGCGAAGCCAGGGATGCTGGGGTGGAGGTAGGGCGGCTCCACGTTTGGACTTCCAGAACGCGCCCGGAAGAAAGAGAGAGAGAGAGAGAGAGAATGTATGGGTGCATGGGGTCTTTGTGTGAATGCATGTATCCATGCATGTGTTTGTTTGGAGCTAGTGATGCTGAGTGTGTGTGTGAGAGAGGGGGGATGATTTAGAGGTGATATTCCTATTGAATAATGCATTTTAGACCCATAGACGTTCCTTTCCAATTTGTTTGTTATAATTGGCATGACGTATTTCTTACACTTTAAAATAAATTTAGCAGTTTCAAGTTTTGTGCTTCTTATTTTTTCCAAGAAACATATGTTCTTAATAATCAAAATTGGCATTTGGGGGGGGGGGGTGAAAGTAGCTCACCTTGCCTAGGGTTTTTGTGCCAAGTACAAAGTGCCATTGTGGGCCCGCAACATGGCAGGGGCGGCAGCACCTGTGACAGTACTGTTAGTAATGGAGCCTGCAAGGCTGCAGTAGCCTGGCTGAAGGGAGGGGCTTAGCAGCCACACCTGGAGCTGACAGGAGTGTGCAGACAAGGAAGCCAGCCACAACCTTCAGTGCAACAGCATGGCTGCTCACCAGGTACTATGAGCAGGCTTTCCCCCCACAACCCGTTCCCAGAGTCCTTGGCTGCAGGTGTGGGGATGCCGCCCTGTAGCGGTTCTGAACAGGAGCTACATAGGAGTAGATCTCTTGGTCTCCTGCGTTGTAACTTATCTTGCACTTCCTTCACTATCTCAAAACAGCCTCTGTGCCAATATTGTAGCCATGTGCAACTTTATTTACTTTTAATAAATTAATCAGTTAAAAGGCAGGGGTTAATCAACTGACATTATTTAATTGGGTGACAGCCTTAAAGCCCACCTGGAAAATGTCTGCAAACGTGCTGGGTAAAAAGCCAAATAATGTTTTAATCGCAAAGCGGTGCCTCTTTTTTCTCAGCCACAGGACTGGGCTAATTTGGGAAATGCCGGCCCCTTCTCCTGCCAGCGGAATTTCGCACTGAGTCACCAGGACTTGGTTTTAGTGGGGAAGCAGCTTAGAGGGAGGAGACCCATCCTCCAGAGACACCGAAGGGGATGTTTGTGCAGGATGCGACTGGAACAGGTCCAGCGGAGGGCGGGGGCACGTGAGCTGCAAACCACCACGACACGCAGAGTGTGGAATCCAGCAGCAGCCAGTGTGCACCTTGGGACTGGGGGCAGAAGGTAGGATAGCTAAGGATGGGTGAGGCCAAGGGGGCCACGGCAGGCATGGCCAAAGTGAGATGTTACCTAAAAGTAAGCTGCTCCCACGCCAGCAAGATAAAAACCTTAACAGGACACCTTCCGTGGCTCACCGTTAAGGGAGCTACAACACACTCTCAAAGACCTACGGCCCTTCCTGGCAGATGAAGCTACTCTCAGAGACATAACACAGGCGCTCCCCTCTGCGAGCTTATAGGTAGCCTCCGAAACTGAAGCAATTGTTGACCAGGGACAAAACCTCATCGCTAGACTTAGGGCTCATCTACACCAAGCAGATATTCCACTATGAAAGCGGTATATAAAAGGCAGGAGCCACACTACTGCTTTATAGTGGTACTGAAGTGCACTGACAATGGTTGGGGCCCACTGACACATACCATATATCGCTTTCATGGTGTTATATCCTGCTTGGTGTAGATGTGTCCTGGGCCCCAACAGTTGTCAGTGCACTTTATTACCACTAAAAAGCAGTAGTGTGGCTCCTGCCTTTTATGTACCATTTTCATAGTGGAATATCTGCTTGTTGTAGATGAGCCCTCAGAACGAGGTACCAGGCCTTGCAATAACCCTAAAGGCCAACTGTGCTCATTAATTGAAACCAGTGATAATGCGACTATCGGTGAACCTTCCTGGAACAAAGGAGGAAAGCACCCAGTTCAGATCTGAAGAAACAAGCCCTCCGGATGCGAAAGGACTTATTGTACAAAGCCCGACGCGTTTCGGCCTGTGTCCTTTCAAAGGCCTTTTTCAAGGGGTCGTTAGAAGATGTCTGCAGATTTTCTTCTAGCAATAAACTCTCAGTCACCAGTGATTACAACAGGAGACAGTTTATTGCTAAAAGAAAATCTGCAGACATTAGTGTGCAGGCAGAGGGTTTTCTTAAAATAAAAATATGAAAAATATGCTTCCCAAAGCAAGAAAGCCAATTCCCCAAATGCGAAGTGCCTGGCTCCTGTGAGGAAAATCCAACTGCGCTCATATTTAGGAGGTGAGCAAAGTGGTCCTCACAGAGTCCCTGCCTACCCAGCTCCCTCTGCTGACTAGTACAGTGCTGCCACTAAAGCCTAATGAGAGCAGTGTGGTATAGTGGTTAGAGTGTTGGACTGGGACTCAGGAGACCCATGCTCTAGCCCCCACTAGAAGCCAACATGGATTTGTCAGGAACAAATCCTGTCAGACTAATTTGATCTCATTTTTTGATAGGGTAACCTCCCTTGTGGACTGTGGAACGCTGTGGACGTCATATATCTTGACTTCAGCAAAGCTTTTGACAAAGTACCACATGACATTCTGATTAACAAACTAGCTAAAAGTGGGCTAGATGGAACAACTATTAGGTGGATTCACAGCTGGCTACAGAATCGGACTCAAAGAGTACTTAACAATGGAACCTTCTCAAACTGGGGAGAGGCAACGAGTGGGGTACCGCAGGGCTCAGTCCTGGGCCCAGTGCTCTTCAACATTTTTATTAATGATTTGGACGAGGAGGTGCAGGGAACACTGATCAAATTTGCAGATGACACGAAATTGGGTGGGATAGCTAATACCCTGGAAGACAGAAACAAACTTCAAAGTGATCTTGATAGGCTGGAGTGCTGGGCTGAAAACAACAGAATGAAATTTAATAGGGATAAATGCCAAGTTCTACATTTAGGGAATAGAAACTAAATGCACAGTTACAAGATGGGGGACACTTGGCTCAGCAATACTACAAACGAGAAAGATCTTAGAATTGTTGTAGATCGCAAGCTGAATAGGAGCCAACAGTGCGATATGGCTGCAAGAAAGGCAAATGCTATTTTGGGCTGCATTAATAGAAGTATAGCTTCCAAATCACATGAGTTACTGGTTCCTCTCTATTCAGCCCTGGTTAGGCCTCATCTAGAGTACTGTGTCCAGTTCTGGGCTCCACAATTCAAGAAGGATGCAGACAAGCTGGAGCGTGTTCAGAAGAGGGCAACCAGGATGATCAGAGGTCTAGAAACAAAGCCCTATGAAGAGAGACTGAAAGAACTGGGCATGTTTAGCCTGGAGAAAAGAAGATTGAGGGGAGACATGATAGCACTCTTCAAATACTTAAAAGGTTGTCACACAGAGGAGGGCCAGGATCTCTTCTCAATCCTCCCAGAGTGCAGGACACGGAATAACGGGCTCAAGTTAAAGGAAGCCAGATTCCAGCTGGACATCAGGAAAAACTTCCTGATTGTTAGAGCAGTGCGACGGTAAAATCAGTTACCTAGGGAGGTTGTGGGCTCTCCCACACTAGAGGCATTCAAGAGGCAGCTGGACAAGCATCTGTCAGGGATGCTTTAGGGTGGATTCCTGCATTGAGCAGGGGGTTGGACTCGATGGCCTTGTAGGCCCCTTCCAACTCTGCTATTCTATGATTCTATGAAGGGACTTTGGGCCAGTTGCAGACTCTCAGCCTAACCTACCTCACAAGGTGGCTTTTGTGGGGATAAAATGGAGAGGTCCACGGAATCCACCTTGGACCCATTGGAGGAAAAAAGGGAGAATATAAATGTAGGAGTAAGTAATACAATAATGGAGTACTAATGCTGAGGGGGGGACACTTTCTGAGCATGTGCACCCACTGCACATCCTCAGTAGGAAGGCCACAAGGTTACCATGGAGAACAGGAGGAGAGTAGCAATGAGGAAGCAAGCATGGCAGCAGGCCTGTTGTGCTATCCATTCATTTGCTGGAGAGGGGCCTTGGGGGGGTCTTTTAGGGTCTGGGAGAGGCGGGGAGCCTGGCCCTCCTGCGCATAACATAGGGCTGCCTCTGGGTAAATCTTGGTTCTGCCCTGAACTCACCACGTGGTCAAGCCACGCTGACTGCGCCTCAGCCCTTCTCTCTGCACTGCGCCTCAGCCCTTCTCTCTGCAATATGGGGATGATAATAGTGCTGTCCTGACTTACAAGGTTGTTGCACGGATTGCAGCAAGAAGAGAAATTGCACATGAGCAGCTGAGTGCTCAAAAGGGGTCTATAAATGCTAAGCCTTCTTCCCTATGCGAGGAAGCCCCAATCAGGAAATTCAGTCTGACCTGGGAAAAAGCTTTCTGGAAAACCACAGGTCTATGCATTGTCAGAACAGGGCAGGGCCTTTCATTGGTAAAAGCAGGGAGAGATACAGGAGTACAACCATAAACTTCAAACATTTGAAAACAAATGTTTGCCTTGTGTTCTCAGCATGCTGTCAAGGCAAGGGTGGAACCACTAGGACTTAATGTTTGAAGAAAAAGTCGTATAGAGAGACATCACCCTATTTGAACAGCAGGGCTGTGCTCAAACAAAGCGTTTTCTCACCAGAGCACAAGCTGCAGGAGCACAGCACTAATTGGCTAGCTCCTGTGAAATCAAGGGGGGAAAACCCTTCCACTCTCATCCTCAGAGTAGTTTTGCAACTCTTTTTAAAAACAGTTGTGCTTTTTTAAGATTGTGAAGTATGGGGGCAAGATCACAGAGTCCAATTTCAGATGACTGCACGGGCCAACTAGTGTTTGCATTGCAAAGGTGCTAGAAATGTTACATTAAAAGCCAAAGTGCTGGGGGCCAAGGCCCATGTGGAGGCCTGTCATTGCACACGCTTCTTCATTCGAAGTGAGTGTGTGTAGCACCGCACTGTCTCACTGCTAGAAGGCCGGCATTCCCCTCCCGCGCCCTGCAGCACCCTCTCGGTCTTCCCCTCCCCCAGCACAATCTTTATCCCCATCTTGGTAGAATTCTCTGGGCTTCTCATGAGCTTCTGGCCTGCCTACCACAATTGCCTGATTATTCTTGCTTGGCGGGCAGAGCAAGTGGGGAGGAAAAGAGCTGGGGACGGGGGGAGCAGGTCTAGGGCATGGCTACCTTTTGACGTCATATAGACGATGTTTCCCCCTAGCGTGAAGAGAGATCTTGGGAGCGTTAATAAGAACTCATACTTCTTCCCAAGTGCCTCTTCGAAGCCCATATGCTTCTGACTTCTTCTTACAATGATAAATCTAGGCCATAGCTAGACCTAAGGTTTATCCCTGGATTGTCCAGGGGTCAAACCTGTTCATCTAGGTGACACACAGGGGATCCAGTGCTCAGGCAGGGGCGACCCCTGGATAATCCCACGATAAACCTTAGGTCTGGCTGTGGCCCTAGATAGATTTCCCTCTTCTTGAAACTCACTAATAGTTGTATTTGCCAGAATCTTTGAATAGTTTCAAGGAGGCTTTTTTTATTTGGAGACTAGACTGTATCAATACTTTCAGACCCAAATGTTTCTTGTAGCTTGGCCCAAATAATGTTATTTTCTGGCATCACAGTCCTTCCCTCAACACTTGTGTCGAGGCACGACTTATCAGGACAGCCGCCCTCTGACCACCACGTTCTGGAATTATTTCCTTCCCCTTTGAAGCATTAGTGAACACTCTGTGGGGAGCAGCAGTGGGGTCTGTGGGGAGCGTCCTGGGCAGCAGCAGGGGGAGAAGAAATGGATGGGCTTGATCAGCGCCTGGCGCGCGAGGGCAGCCTGGACTACCCCCTTTATTTCCCCCATTGTTATGAGTCGCTTTTCACCTCAGCTGACCATCCGCCTTTGCCATGACTTGAAGGTCTAAACTGCACGAACGTTCTTTTGGAGCGCCACTCGCTTACCCCCCGCCCCCCAGGAATTGCCCCTGGTGTGTCTAGATGCATCAGTGGGGGGCAGGGCCGGTGCTACCATAGAGGCCACTCAGGCGGCCGCCTAGAGCACCAAGCTAAGAGGGGCGCCGGGCACAGCGCAGCACTCATACGCATTGGCTGTGAGCCGGCCCGGCCCAAGGATTCAGCTGGGCCTGGGTGAGCGAGATGGCTCCCAGCCGAAGCGAAGCCAGGGGCGCTGGGGTGGGGGTGGGGCGGCTCCACGTTCAGACTTCCAGAACCCGCCCAGAAGAGAGAGAGAGAGAGAGAATGTATGGGTGAATGGGGTGCATGGGGTCTTTGAGTGAATGCATGTGTTCATGCGTGTGTTTGTTTGGAGTGAGTGATGCTGAGTGTGTGTGTGCGTGCATGTGTGAGTTGGGGGGGGATGATTTGGAGGTGGTATTCCTATTAAATAATGCATTTTAGACCCTTAGACGTTCCTTTCCAATTTGTTTGCTATAATTGGCATGACGTATTTCTTGCACTTTAAAATAAATTTAGCAGTTTCAAGTTTTGTGCTTATTTTTTCCAGGAAACATCTGTTCTTCAAAATCAAAGTTGGCATTTTTTGGGGGGGTGTGTGTGTGAAAGCAGCTCACCTTGCCTAGGGCGCACAATAGTCTGGCACCTGCCCTGGGGGGGGGGGGGGGCGGCTTCACTCAGAACAAGAAGAGCTACTTGTTGGCTTTCTGTCCCGCCCCCGTTCTGAAAGCTCGGCAGGAACCGGGGGCTTCCCAAGCAACGAAGCAGGGAGTGGGGTGGGGGCAAGTATCTTGCCTCTCCAAAATACTTGCCCCCGCCCCACCCCCGCGGAAAAATGAGCCCGGGCTCTTTGCCCCGCTGTCCCAGGGCTGTTGAGCGCTCGGTGAGAAGTGAGCCCCCGCCGCTCCGCTCCGCTCCCCTCCCCTCCCCGCCCGGTCTTTTGCAGATCAGCCCCGAGGGAGCCACGCACGGGATCCCTTCCGGCTGTCGGCGGTGCTTCCCTCGGCGATGGTGGGGACCCCCCAGCGCCTCTGGCTTCCGAGACGCCACCGCATCACCTGCTTCCCTGGAAGCGTCAAGGGCTTGGGGAAGGGGTGGGGGGCCGGGGGGGGAGACGGAACTGCCCCCGCCCACGCAGGAATCGCGCCGCTGGCGAATGAGCTGCGCGGCTTGGCAACCCCCGTCCCAGCCCGCCCGGCTTTGCGCGGGGCCGGGGCGGCCCGTCCTGGCGCGGGCGCTGCAGGCAGGCCCGGCTCCTGCTGCTGTGGCGAACGAGGGTCCCGATCCCGTAGGCCCTTCTCCTGCACAAGCCTCGTTGCCACGCCGGGGGAGGCGCTTGGGCCGCGCTGCCCGCCCCCCGCCCGCGGCGCCCTGGCCGTTTCCCCAGGCAGGAGGAGGGCGGTGGCGGCGTCGGGGCGCGTGTGAGCGCCTGCCCCGGAGGCCTCGGCTTTGCCCTGCCTGGGGCGCCCGGCGAGGAGCAGCCCTCGCCGCCCCGGGGCGCTCCACACGGGTCCGACTGCCATTCCCGTCCTTCCCAGCCAGCCTGGCCAAGGGCAGGGGAGTGTGGGGGTTGTAGTCCAACACAGGTCTGGAAAGGAAGGGCGCGCAGCAGGCGTCTTTCCGGCCGGCCACGCACCCACCTCCCCACGGCTGCTGCTCCAGCCATCCCGGGGCAACTCCTGGGAACGGATCGCCGCCCCCCGATAGCGCCTCGCCCCGACACGCCCGCAAGCCCGGGCTCGCGTGCAGAGGCAGCCGCTCTCCGCGCGCCCCCGCTTTCCGGCCGATTTCCACCACCGATTGCTGCCATTATCACAAGCTGCCCAGATAGGATCTCCCGCCACGTGCCAGGCTGGCGGCTCCGCAAGTCGCTCTCTCAACGCCCCCCCCCCCGCCGCCCAACGCGCACGCGCCCTCTGGCTGGCTGAGCCCACGACTTGTCTACCCCCCCTCGCCCCCAGGCAGGGGCAATTCCAGCCTCACCGAGCTCAAGGCTACTGGCGGGGGGGGGGGGCGACCTGGGGGAGTCTCAAATGATCGCTCTCCATATTCATAACGTATTGGGGTGGAGTTTTCAAGTGCTTCACATACATTATCTTGTGGCTCTTGTGGATTATTATTATTATTATTATTTCTTACCTGCCTCTCCCTTTGGATCGAGACGGGGAACAACATTAGAACAGGAGTCAATACATCTTAAAAATTCTCGATTTTACATTGATCATAGAATCATAGATAATAGAATCATAGAATAGTAGAGTTGGAAGGGGCCTACAAGGCCTTCAAGTCCAACCCCCTGCTCAATGCAGGAATCCACCCTAAAGCATCCCTGACAGAGGGTTGTCCAGCTGCCTCTTGAAGGTCTCTAGTGTGGGAGAGCCCACCACCTCCCTAGGTAATTGGTTCCATTGTCCTACTGCTCTAACAGGAAGTTTTTCCTGATGTCCAGCCGGAATCTGGCTTCCTGTAACTTGAGCCCCTTATTCCGTGTCCTGCACTCTGGGAGGATGGAGAAGAGATCCTGGCCCTCCTCTGTGGGACAACCTTTTAAGTATTTCAAGAGTGCTATCATGTCTCCCCTCAATCTGGATAGGTCTGCCGGAAAAGGCTAGTCTTTAAAGCTGCCTTAAAATCACACAGCGAGTTAATTTTACGAATCTTGTAAAATCTCCCGGCAGGCCATTCCACAATCTGGGGGCGACAGAAGAAAAGGATACTGTTGTTTTTATACTGTTTTTATGTTTTTGATGGTTTTTAAATTTTGTATACTTTTTAATGTTTACCATTTTTAACTGTTGTAAACCGCCCAGAGAGCTTCAGCTGTGGGGCGGTATATAAATGTAAAAAATAAATAAATAAAAAAACATAAACACCATCAACAAAATTGTTTTTCTTTCCTTCTTCTTCTTTCCCTGTTCCCTCCATCACCCCCTGCTTGTTGTTCCCCGCCTCAATCCAATCGGAGAGGCGGGTAAGAAATAAATTATTATTATTATAATTATCTGGAGATTTCAAAAGCTTGCACAATTTTTGTGATCTTTTGGTTGACCTAATTTATATACGAATAAATTGTAAGGCTGATGACTTGAAATCTACCAGGCTGGTTTTGCTCATTTTTGTTTTAGACTGAAGCCTGAGCATTTGCAGATGTGCAGGGAATTCTGAAACTTTGAAAAAGTTCAAAGCTCGAGCTTTAATAGCAAGCCATTTCCTCCGCCCAGAACAGGCAGGGCTGCCCCTCTGCCAGTGGGATAACGGACAGCCCTACTCGACCAATCAGTGTGGTGCATAGCCCCCCCCCAGCACAGCTGCGCAGTTAGGCTGTGGCCACTGCGTAGGCTGTGGCCACTGCGCACTTCCAAGTTAGCTTGGAAGGCGAGGGGGACAAAGGCAGACAGAGGCGCCGCATGCAAATTTCAGAGGTTCCCCTCCCCCAGTTTACATGAACCGCGTTTGCATTATTCATGAGCCCGTCTGCAGTGAGGGGCCAAAAAGCGAGAAAGGAGCAGCGCTCCTAGCACCCGTGGCGACATGGGCTTGACCCTACTAGAGGAATCTGTATGGGTTTCGGAATCACGTTATTGGAAGCCTGACAATCCCTTTGCAAGGTGAGCCACCCTCATCATCCACACCTTGAGATGAAGGGTCAGGCTGGAAGGCAGGGACCGGCCAAAGGACACCTCCTGCGTTCAGGGCACAGGTGAGGTTCTGCCCAGGGGCTTTCTGGATTTGTAGTTGGCCACTGATCTGGGAGCCCTGCCTCCAGGTGTGGAAGTGGCTTGCAATGCCGCTGCTGACACCTCCCCTGCGACAGCTCACCCCTGGTACAAGGCGGGGCAGCCATGCAGACAGCCCCCACTTTGGAGGAGTTCCACAGGTAGCTGGTCTGGTGCTGGATGCTATGAGACGGGCTGCCCAGCCCACATCCAGGTGAAAGACCCGGGGCCCTGAGAAGGGAGGGCACAGGGGGCTTGAGGCAGCCCAGCTGTACTCAGCATCATTGGGACGGCAGTCTGAAGAGCAGGCTCAGTGCTCACCGTTTCTGTTTAAATGATAGCAATTTTTTCCAAAATGTACACCGATCCATATTAGTCAGCCCATGCAAAGGTCATGCAAATCTTTTGTCCTCTCTTTTGGGGAGGCTTCAATGGCCAGCCGGCCGGCCTGCTCCCACCGGCAGCCTTTCAATGGCGGGAAGCAAAAGAGAGCACGCCTGCCATCTAGTGTTGATCAGCGCTCCAAAAGGAAGCCAGGCCTTGCAGGGACCCACACAAAGAGTAAGACCTTTTTATTTAGAGCAGTACGACAATGGAGCCATTTACCTAGGGAGGTCGTGGGCTCTACTGCACTTGAGGCCTTCAAGAGGCAGCTGGACAACCATCTGTCAGGGATGCTTGAAGGTGGATGCCTGCATTGAGCAGGGGGATGGACTCGATGGCCTTAGAGGACCCTTTCAACCCTACTATTCTTAAATAAATAAATAAATAAAATACTATTCTATGATTTGCACAATCTAGAATACAAACTTTCAAGTGACACAGAACTCTTCTTCATGCTAGGTGCTTTAAAGCAAACTGAAAGCTAGGGAAAATATGTTTTCCGGAGAGGTTAGGAGTGTGAGGAAACAAGTGCCCATAATATTAGGTTGGCAGATTGCAACTTTCTCTGTTTAAGTTGGATTTATCTATTGTGCTTCTAAGTTGCTCTCTTACCAAGACACTCAGAGCAGTATCTATAGGGTTGCCAGGTCGCCCTCCCACCGGCCTCTTTTCACAAAGGGCACATGGGCAGCATGCAGACCCTGCTACAGACTGCTAAAATGGACAAATTTCACAAGCAAAAAAATTACATTTAGGTCTACTATGGAGTCATTTGGTCATTTTAAAATATTTATTTTTCTCCCACTGATGCCCCCTGCTTAGACTCAGGACAGAAAATGGTGCTTTCAGTGGCTATGGCAGACAATGGACACACACACACACAGGCTCTGGGTTATGGGATCCACACCCTGGTAAACTCCTGCTTGGATTTATTTATTTATTTATTTATTACATTTCTATACCGCCCAATAGCCGGAGCATTCCTGCAATGCTTTGTCTGTGGGGCTGTCTGAACAAAAGGGCCAGAAATTTCAGTTGGTACAGAATATGGGTGCTAAAGTTCACACTGGGACAAGGTGTCATGAACCTATAATGTCAGCCCACCTGTGTCCATTTCAAGGCCTATTTCAAAATGCTGTTTCTGACCTTTCAGCCCTTCATGGTTTGAGGCCTTGGTATCTGCAAGACTGGCACGTAATCCTACAAGTGTACCTACCCAGACCTTGTTAGTTACCAGAGGCTAGGGTGACCATATTTTGGAAACCAAAAAGGAGGACAACATGGTCACCCCCCAAGGGGGCGTGTCCACCCGAACATAGCTTTGGTCACATGTCTGATTTTACAGCACACATTTAAGACAAATCTGTTCTACATAATATCTTAATGTTAAAATCACTGAAATAAAGAACAAGTGAGGCCCTTTTCTGAGTGCCCTGCCAGGTGAGGGATACCGGGTGCTTCAAAGTCTCTGCCTCTGCTGATGCTGATTTCTGAAAGTGATTTCATGGTTTTATACTGATGCTGTATTGCTGCATTTTATTGTATTATTGTCATTTTTTTTTTATTTTAATGTTCCCTGTTTATTCCTTTAAGCTGCCCAGAGAAATCTCATTATAAGGTGTATAAAGGGACTCGCCAAAGGCCTCAGCTCTGAGAAGTAGCTGGCTTTCCCAGCCCTGCAGTCCTTTAACTGAAGAGACCAGAGACTGAACTGGAACCCTTCTGGATGCCAACCAAGCATCCTAGCACTGGACCTCCTTACTATTTTATTATATTATATTATATTATTTATTTATTTATTTATATAGCACCAACAATGCACTTTACTGGCAGTCCTCATCCCCTCCTCAATCTATGTACTTCTGGAAAACCTTTGCTAGCAATAACTTGCCTTTTAACAAGGAGTGGAAAAAATTCTCCTCATTAGAGAAGTCAGATTGTCCTTGGGGTGGAATGACGCCTTGCAGGCTAAATTAGAACTGGAGTGGGGGGGGGTGTAGCGCTGAAAGAGGTGGGAGGAGCCCTTGCACTGAACCCCAGAGTTTTTCTATAAAACCTGTTTTTTCCCTTTGCCCCTTTCAAAGGCCCCCATTCATCCTCGGTGTGCCCCCTGCAAGGCTACAAGGAGCCTGGCGACCCCTCCCTCCCTCCACCGCCAGGCAAAGCATCTCTTTGCCTTCTGCAGAGGACGTTGGTTGGGGGTAAGTGGGGAGAGATGTGGACAAATTGTGCAGCAGGGTTCTGAACAGTTGTTTCCCCCCTCCCTCCAAATCCCCCCTCCCCTCACATCCACACAGCTCAACGACATATTTTCTCATTCCCCACCCCCCTCCAAAGGACAACAAGGATCTTCCTACGCAATCAGTCTGTTACTCACTAAAATGGGCTCTGGTTTTCTGTGCCCTGCTCTTAGTCTACATGTCCCCCCCGCCCCCCAAAGCTGCAATGCTGTGGCGGGAAGATTGCCTCCACGTCTACATGGCAAACCTATCATGGTTTTATACCTGTTTGATTGTCATGGGTTGCACTGAGGAATGCTGGTGTTTGTAGTTTGTGAATCCTCCATTAACTACTGCTGGTACCACCGGCATCATCTGTGGATGGAACCAGGAACGGGAAGGCATCCCCAGCTCAGCACTGAGTTTAATGAAGAGCAGCATAGGTGTCTTGTAAAGAAATGTATATACCCCATTGCAACTGCAACTGGTGCTCCAGATGGGCAAGTGAACAGACACTAGGGATTTATTTAGGTCTGAGACCATCTTCAGGGCCCTGATCCAGGCAACCTTGCCTACAGAGTTTAGGTAAGTGGCAACCTGGAAAAAGGGCCTTTTTGGTGGCTGTACCCCAGCTGTGGCGCTCCCACAAGAGATCTGCTTGGCACCATCTGTATTTTCTTTTTGGTGCCATGTGGGTTTTGAACTCTCCCACACTAGAGGCCTTCAAGAGGCAGATGGGCAGCCATTTGTCAGGGATGCTTTAAGGTGGATTCCTGCAATGAGCAGGGGGTTGGACTCAATGGCCTTAGAGGCCCCTTCTAACTCTAACACACTCCAGCTTGTCTGTGTCCTTCTTGAAGTGTGGAGCCCAGAACTAGATGCAGTACTCAAGATGAGGCCTAACCAGGGCTGAATAGAGGGGAACTAGTAGGGTGATCATATGAAAAGGAGGACTGGGCTTCTGTATCTTTAACAATTGTATTGAAAAGGGGATTATATCAGGTATCATTTGTATGCATGTAGCACCTGGTGAAATTCCCTCTTCATCACAACAGTTAAAGCTGCAGGAGCCCTGCCCACTTTTATATCTAGTCACACTAGGCAGGTCACCTGCAGTTTTAACTGTTGAGATGAAGAGGGAATTTCACCAGGTGCTGCATGCATGCAAATGACAGCTGCTGAAATTCCCTTTTCAGTACAACTGTTAAAGATACAGGAGGCCTGTCCTCCTTTCCATATGGTCACCCAAGGAACCAGAACCTTGCATGATTTGGAAGCTATACTTCTATTAACGCAGCCCAAAATAACATTTGCTTTTTTGCAACTACATCACACTATTGGGACATATTCAGCTTGTGATCTACAACAATTCCGAGATCCTTCTCATTTGTAGTATTGCTGAGCCAAGTATCCCCCATCTTGTAACTGTGCATTTGGTTTCTATTTCCTAAATGTAGAACTTGGCATTTATCCCTATTCTTTCTTTCTTTCTTTCTTTCTTTCTTTCTTTATTACATTTCTATACCGCCCAATAGCCAGACCTCTCTGGGCGGTTCACAAAAATTTCATCCTGTTGTTTTCAGCCCAGCACTCCAGCCTATCAAGATCATTTTGAAGTTTGTTTCTGTCTTCCAGGGTATTCGCTATCCCACCCAATTTGGTGTCATCTGCAAATTTGATCAGCGTTTCCTGCACCTCCTCGTCCAAATCATTAATACAAATGTTGAAGAGCGCTGGGCCCAGGACTGAGCCCTGCGGCACCCCACTCGTTGCCTCTCCCCAGTTTGAGAAGGTTCCATTGATAAGTACTCTTTGAGTCCGATTCTGTAGCCAACTGTGAATCCACCTAATAGTTGTTCCATCTAGCCCACTTTTAGCTAGTTTGTTAATCAGAATATCATGGGGCACTTTGTCAAAAGCTTTGCTGAATTCAAGATATATGACGTCCACAGCATTCCCATAGTCCACAAGGGAGGTTACCCGATCAAAAAATGAGATCAAATTAGTCTGACAGGATTTGTTCCTTACAAATCCATGTTGGCTTCTAGTAATCACTGCATTGTTTTCCAAGTGTTTACAGTTTGACTTCTTTATAATCTGCTCCAGAATTTTCCCAGGGATGGATGTCAGACTAACTGGTCTGTAGTTCCCAGGTTCCTCCTTTTTGCCCTTTTTGAAGATAGGGACAACGTTAGCCCTCCTCCAGTCGTCCGGCATCTCACCCGTCTTCCATGATTTTGCAAAGATAATAAGACAGTGGCTCTCAGCGTTCTTCTGCCAGCTTCTTTATTACTCTAGGATGCAGCTTGTCGGGCCCTGGAAATATGCTGCTGGTACAGCTTTAATTTGTGGTGACTTCCCCCACCCCCAAAAGAAAGCATCCATACATATATACAGTAATACAAATACCTCAGAGATACACAGATAACTTGAAATTTACCATAACCTAAGGTTACCATAACCTTAGCTAGACCTAAGGTTTATCCCGGGATCATCCCGGGGTCATCCCTGTTCATGTAAATGACACACAGGGGATCCCGGGAGCAGGCAGAGATGACCCCGGGACGATCCCGGGATAAACCTTAGGTCTAGCTATGGCCTAAAACTCATAACTAAAAAATAAATCTGCAATTTAGTGCTGTATTTATGTTTCTTGTTCTTGAAGGCATGCAGGACACCATCAAATCGATATTGTGTTGGATGGATTTCAATAGGATGTGAACTAGGTATGTGTTCATGTTTGGCCAACCACCTGGACACTTGTGCCTTCCCCCCTTGACCGATTAGATCCAGTAGTGATATGGCTGTTGGAGTCCTGAATTAGGACTGGTTTTTGTGATTTCCATCCTCTGAGGAGGATGCCCAGATGGGTCCAGGAAGTTGTAAATGCCTCTCTGAGAGAAGGAAGGGTTCCAGTCGCTTTCAAAGAGACAGAAATCGGGCTGCTTCTGAAGACACCTAAGTTGGACCCAGAAGTTGAAAACAGCAAAAGACTGGTCACTCACATTCCCTTCCTGGTCAAGTGGTTGCTGATCTATGGAAACTGATCTACTAGATCCATTTCAGTCTGGTTTCAGGCCTGGATTTGGAATGGAAACTGCATTGGTTGGCCTGTGGGTAGAGATGTAAAATTTCCGGAAATTTGGAAGCCAGGGAAAAAAACTGGGTTTTTCCCTGTTTTTTTTGGGGGGGGGGGGGACGGAAATTTTCAGAAAAATTGAAATAATGCAATATTAGCACTTTTTACAGATTGAAAGTCACTTTGTTACTTTAGGAACATAAAATGTAATTATGTCCAAGTTGGTTTGGCATAAAATTATTACATTTGGTATATTAAAAGTAGCGTATTCAAACAATTATTACAAATTTAATTTACTTTTTTTGGGGTAACAAATGGAGCCACAAGCTCCTGAACTGTTAGGAACACCTGAACTGTAAGGAACCTCTTTGGTTCTGCCAGTTTATGAGGAGCAGGCAAAAAACAATTTTAAAAAACAACAACTGAAGAAACCACCAACATTAGTAACAAAGAAAATTATTTATGTCTCCGCTAGTCCTCCAGTGCCAAGACATAAAGCCCTCATTCCCATAAAAAGAACTGAGAAAAAAAAAGGGGGGACCAAGATTCAATGAATATGCATGGAATTTAATCAGACTCATTTTCTGACCTATAGCTATCAGTATTAGTTTCAGTCTCTGCTTCCATGGCAGTGGTGCCCCCTAGAGGCAGAAATGCATCTTGCTCTTGCATTTGAGAGTTGTAGTCTCAGTTTGCAACCTAGGACTTACTTGTCCTTGGTGCACAGACGTTGTAATAATCTGATACTGTACAGTTTTTAGAAATCATTTGGAGAAGTAAATATCTGATCACCTTGTATTAAACATTTTATTCATCATGCTAAAATAAAACATCCCGTAATCCGTTTTCTCTTCATTTTTGGGGGGGGGGGGGAAACAAAAAAGGCTTTGAAAAAAAAAAACGGGGGGAAATGGTTTTTTCCCAATTTTTTCCGTTCCCCCCCCCCCAGGCCTTCACATCTCTACCTGTGGGATGACCTTTGCTGGGAGAGGGACAGGGGGTTAGGGCCACTGGGATCTTTTTCTTGGAGCTCTCAGCACCTTTTGATACCATCAATCACGTTAACCTTTCGGATAGGCTGAGTTGGGATGTGGGGGCACCATGCTGCAGCGCTTCCCCTCCCACAGTTGCAATGCGTTGTATGTGGGCTTCCTTGGAAGTGGTCCTGGCTGAAACCTCCTTTTAGTCCAAAACAGGGCAGCTGCACACCAAGCTGGGACTGGCCGGTGTGGTCATATGAGGTTGTCTGCCAGTGCATTTCCGGGCCCAATTCAAAGTGTAGCATTTAACCTTTAAGGCTCTAAACTGCTTCTGGCCAGGTTATCTGAAGAAGCATCTTCTCCCATATTTACCTACCCAGGCACTAAGGAGACCCTCCCTCAGGTGCCCCCACCAAATGAGGGAAGGCGAGAGGCTCTGAGCTTTTCTATAGGAGTCGGTTAATTGCTGTAGCTACTTTTGGATTCATCGCAGAATTAAGATCTGATCTCTGCACTAAGAACTTCTTCTGTTCTTCTTTTCCACCACCTAATCTCTAGGTGGCGCTGTACTATAGTGGAATATCACAATTCCACAAGTAGGAATGTACCTTTTCTTTTGCTTTCAGAAATTATACTTCATTTTCCCTGCTCTAAAAAAAAAAAAAAAAAAAACATGGAAAGTGCTATTAAAAAACAGAAGCTGGAGGATCATGATGTCATCTAAAGAACCCATAAGTAACCATGAGTAAGGAATCATGAGAGCACAGTAAATGCCTCATGTATTACAGCTCAAAAAAGAGGCTGGCATCTACGTTATGTTTTTTTCAACACCTGGTGAAGACCTTTTTATTCTCCAAGACATTATAAGAACTGTTTTTAGTGCTTTTAGATCAGGGTGAGCATCGCCAGGGGGCTGCATTGCCCCCCCACCTACTGGGGGCCACCCCCACTGAAATTACCAATGCCACCAAATTTGCTGCTGAATTTGTTGTGGTAGTGATTTCACAAGAAAACAAGAAGTGTGGAGACCACACACCTTGGCTTGCAAGCAGAATTGCGCTCCCAGAACAATCCTGGAACTGGATTCTCCTTGCAAACAAGGTGTCAGGTTCCCAGCCATCCTATTTCCTTGCATAGTTGTTGTGATTTTTGCCTCTACTGTGGCAGAAAATTTGGGGGTGGTGTGGGGAGGTAAATAAATAAACTACCATAGGGGGCTGCATGTCTACATTGCCCAACCCTTGTTTTAGCTCATTGCACTTTTATTCTGCTCCTGGTTTTGGTTTAGTTTTATGAGTTGTAGTATTTTTACTCTTTGTTGCTGGCTTTACCTTGGTTTTTTATATGCTGCTTTTATTCATGTTTAATGTTTTTCTGTATTGTACACTGCCAAGAAAATATGGATTCTTGGGTGGTTTATTTTTTTATTTATTTATTTATTTATCATACTTATACCCTGCTCCTCAGCCAAAAAAGGCTCTCAGAGCGGCTTACACTTAGCAAAAAAGACAAATTTAAGAGGGAACCAATAACCAGACAAATTACTAAATAACCTGACTATTTTGGCTTTGAGATTTTAATGATTCTGCTCCAATGACTTCTGGTGAGCTCCATCCAAGAGAGAATGGAGATGTCTTAGTAGATAAAATAACCGGACCACCCTGTGGGGGTGGGGGTGCAGACCTGGCCCAGGTTTGCCAGTTGCTGACCCTTAATGGCGGGAGACCCGGTGCCGTGTGCCTGGCCCGCATCTCCCTGCTGTGTGCCTTGGGGTGGGGGTGCTCATCTCAGCCATCCCTGGAGGAAACTGGGGGCGCTCACAGGTCTCTCCGCTTTCAACCTGGTGAATGAAATGAGACCAGAGGGGAGGCGTGTGTGAGCCAGGCCAGCAACTGGCAGTTGGCGTCAAGCGCTGCAAGAAGCCCAGGTTGCAGCCAAAGCGTCTCCAGTAACCTCAGCCAAGGGAGCAGGAGGGCCGCCGCTGCCGCCGCCGCCAGGGCCTGGTTTTGAATGTCACTGATGTGAGGCTCTCTCGCTCTCTCCCTCTCGCTCGCTCCCTGCAGCTCAGGGGCTGAGTCACCCTCAAGCTGGTGGAAGAGAGCACAGTTCAATTTACGCCTTCCCTTGGGCCAGCTGAGCTCACCCTGGGCTGCCAGATGGCTTTTTTATTTTCAAGGGGAAAACACCCATTAAATGCGGAGCACTGCCAGGGCCAAGCATGGGTGTGTTTGCAAATGCACCAGATGGAATTGCAAAACCTAATGAAAGATTGGGCAGACTTGTGCTGTCTGCTTTTTAAAAAGTAAGTTTCAAGTCCACATGATTGGAGAGAAAATGGGTGCTGCACTGTGCCCCCGCTAGGTGAAGGCAATCAAGTGACCACAAGTTTCAGCCGGTGAAGGTTTTTTTTGGGGGGTGGGGGTTCTGTTTGCACATCTGTACAATCAGACACATTTAAAACTTTGTGATTAGAAATCTCTGAGTAGAAACAAAAAAACAGGTCTGGACTCATCCGTCTAACTTGCAGGTGACTAGATTTAATGCTTACGTGGCACATGCGTTCTTTGACTTGCAGCTCACTTTTGGCAAACTTTCTTTCTCTTCAAGGGGTGGGGGTTCAACAAGGCTGGAGGTGGAGCCAGAGAGCGCCCCGCCCTGGCCAGTTTGGCCTTTAGCAATTAACCACCCAGAGAGCTCCGGCTATTGGGCGGTATAGAAATGTAATTAATAAATAAATACATAATAAACTAGCATGTGGCACAGCTCTGCTCTGCTCAAAACAGCCAGTTGGCACTATAGGCAGAAATTCAATGCTTTCTTTAAGCAGGCAAAATGGCAACCTGTTGGATTTCTGCCTGTTGAGCAACTGTTAAAGGCACAGGAGCCTTATCAGTTCAAGTCTGCAACTTGGAGCGGCAGACCTGGCGAAAGCAACGGCAAACGGCAAACTGATTCACCAGGAGGGGAAAAGGAAGTGGGAGAGGATAGTTTCACCCACGGTTTATAAATCAATAAGTGGGTGTGATTTATACAAGCACATAATAAATAAATACATACATAAATATATATATTTCTTACCCAGCACTCCCTCTGGATCGAGGCGGGGGAAACAACATTAAATACAAAAATACCATAAAATGCATAAGGCTGATTAAAAACATAAAACTGATACAATATTAAAATAACAATCAGACATCTTAAAATTTGACTGGGTAGGCCTGCCGGAAGAGATTAGTCTTTATGGCCTTCTTAAACTCAGAGAGAATGTTATTTTGAACTAGTTGAAGTTTCCAGACTAGGTACAAAAGTAGCCCTATGTACAGCACATTGCACAAGACCTGTAGAAGTGCGCTCTCTAGGAGTGCTCTCTCGCTCTCGCTCTTCCTTCCTCTCTCTTTCTTTATTTCTCTCTCTCTCTCTCCCTCCTCAGAATAGCTGGGTTAAGCCAGACAGGCCCACATATTTCATGGGCACCATTCTATAGAAACTTGATCATTACCTCCATCCCCTCCCCCACCCGTTATTCAATTTACAAGAATTCCCTTCACTTCTGCCTAAGGAAACGGAGATTCCCGGCCCTTATAACTTGCAGATGACACTTCTGAAAAGCTTCTGTCTGTTTTGTACCCTATTTTATTTCTAAACAGGGTTTATTGCGAAATCCAACTATTTACTTCTACATGGGACTAACTGGCTGGGGGAAAAACCCACCTGCTCTGTGCCTTTAGGAGAAATCCAGCTGGTAAAAAGCAATGATTCCTCACCTGGAACTCAACCTGATCAATGCTGCTTATCAAAATGGTGCTGCATGATCCAATACAAAAGCTGGCAACCCTATTTCTCAAAAGTGAAGTGGGCGGGGGGGGGTGTCAAATTTATCTGGAACTGCACCCTCTGCCCTGGATAACTTCCCATCTGTTCCCAGAGGTGTATGAGGATTGGCTGTGGTCATGGAAATGGACTCTGCACATGCTCAGAGGCACTTTAGCATCACTTTACATGCAAGATCTAATTCAATCCCTACTTCGCCCAGCACCCATAACAGGACCTTGAGGAGCTGAGCCAGACCAATCTTGCAGAGAGACCAAATTCCCTGTTCTCCGCTATGAGGTTTAAAACTAATGTTTAAATGTTCCACAATAATAAGATTCTCTAAAGAAAATGTCAGGAGAGAAGGAATAGAATCAAGAAGGGTCATTTCCTCAACACTGAGAATGCATACCAAAGACAATCTGATAACTCTGCTGAAATACCTTCCTTTCATAATTCAAGGTTCCCTCATTTTCATGCTAAAGGGGGGGGATTTTTGTGTGTGGATGTGTTCTTCTCAAATGTATAGTGCCCCTGAGGAAGGATCTTCTGAAACACATTGGGTTGACATGGATTACCACACGCACTTGCCCTCAGATTCTGGAGTTCCCTTCCTGTCTATGGTGCCATTCCGTTTTTGTTGTTTATTAGATGTGTGTTTATTTAATGAGTTTTAATGTTTTAATTATAACATTTTATCTGTATTGTAGCCTTGAACACTTTTTTTAGTGGAAAGGCACAATATTATTACCTCTCTTCTCTCGCTTGTGGCAGTTTTTCTAGACGGCAATGATGGGTTTTGCCAAGTCATGCTGTCTCTTACTGACTCAGGATTTTCCTGACTATTGAACATGTTTTAATTATGACTGCATTATCATCATCATCATCATCATCATCATCATCTCTCTTTTCTCACTTGTGATGGTTTTTCTAGTGTCATGCAATCCTTTACTGATTCAGAAACTTCCCTCCTCCTCCTCCTCCTTCTGCTCAATCTTCTCCCAAAAGTGGGTCTGTGACCCCCCTGGCAAAACTGAATTAGAAGCTGAAGGGGCAGGATTGCAGTCTGAAATTGCTGCATCCTAGAGTAATAAAGGAGCTGGCGGAAGAACGCTGAGAACCACTGTCTATTATCTTTGCGAAATCATGGAAGATGGGTGAGGTGCCGGATGATTGGAGGAGGGCTAACTATTTTGCACCCGAGGCAAGGCAAGCTACTTGCACACACACACCCCAAAATTGCCAACTTCAATTCAACTGTTCAAGAAGAGTTTCTGAACTATTATATTTTCCTTTTATTGTGTTTTTTTTCTTAAAACAGCTAATTTGTATAAAACTGTGACCCTTAAAGGTCACTACTGCGCCCCTCTGAGGTCTGTGCCCTAGGGGGCTGCCTAGTTGGTCTAATGGTAGTGCCGGTCCTGTTGTCCCTATCTTCAACAGGGGCAAAAAGGAGGAACCTGGGAACTACAGACCAGTTAGTCTGACATCCATCCCTGGGAAAATTCTGGAGCAGATTATAAAGAAGTCAATCTGTAAGCACCTTGAAAACAATGCAGTCATTACTAGAAGCCAGCATGGATTTGTCAAGAAGAAATCCTGTCAGACTAATCTGATCTCATTGTTTGATCAGGTAGCCTCCCTTGTGGACTGTGGGAATTCTGTAGACGTAATACATCTTGACTTCAGCAAAGCTTTTGACAAAGTGCACCATGATATTCTGATTAACAAACTAGTTAAAAGTAGGCTAGATGGAACAACTATCAGGTGGATCCACAGTTGGCTACAGAATCGGACTCAAAGAGTACTTATTCAAGAGGCAGCTGGACAACCATCTGTCAGGGATGCTTTAGGGTGGATTCCTGCATTGGCCTTGGAGGCCCCTTCCAACTCTGCTATTCTATGATTCTATGATCAACGGAACCTTCTCAAACTGGGGGGAGGTAACGAGTGGGATACCGCAGGGCTCAGTCCTGGTCCCAGTGCTCTTCAACATTTTTATTAATGATTTGGATGAGGAGGTGCAGGGAACGCTGATCAAATTTGCAGATGACACCAAATTGGGTGGGATAGCTAATACCATGGAAGACAGAAGCAAACTTCACAGTGATCCTGATAGGCTGGAGCGCTGGGCTGAAAACAACAGAATAAAATTTAATAGGGATAAATGCCAAGTTCTACACCTAGGAAAAAGAAACCAAATGCAGAGTTACAAGATGGGGGATACAATCTTGCAATACTACAAGGGATAAGGATCTTGGAATTGTAGTAGATCACAAACAGAGTGTGATGTGGCTGCAAAAGAAGCAAATATTATTTTGAGCTGCATTAACAGAAGTATAGCTTCCAAATTGCGCAAGGTAATGGTTCCCCTCTATTCAGTACTGGTTAGGCCTCATCTTGTGTCCAGTTCTTGGCACCAAGCTGGAGCGTGTTCAAAGGAGGGAAACGAGGATGATCAGGGGTCTGGAAACAAAGCCCTATGAGGAGAGACTGAAAGATCTGTATATGTTTAGCCTGGAGAAATGAAGACTGAGGGGAGACATGATAGCACTCTTCAAATACTTGAAAGGTTGTCACACAGAGGAGGGCCAGGATCTCTTCTCGATCCTCCCAGAGTGCAGGACACGGACTAATGGGCTCAAGTGACAGGAAGCCAGATTTCAGCTAGACATCAGGAAAAACCGCCTGACTGTTAGAGCAGTATGACAATGGAACCAATGACCTAGGATGGTCGTGGGCCCTCCCACATGAGAGGCCTTCAAGATGCATCTGGACAGCCATCTTTCAGGGGTGCTCTATGGTGGATTCCTGCATGGAGCAGGGGGTTGGACTCGATGGCCTTACAGGCCCCTTCTACTATTCTATGATTCTATGATGGTGATGATGATTTGACAGGGGCTTGGACTGTTCTGGTCGGCCCTTCCCTTGTCGTTGAGTCTACCTTCTCATCGCCATTGTCACCATGGCTGGGGATGCGTCCTCAATGCCAGATCTGGTTCTGATGGCTGCTAGCTTAAAAGGCTTTTAAGAAAAAGATGAGACCAATTCAAGGAGGCCCATCAACTGATGATCCACCATGACAGCAAATGAAAGGTCCAAGGGCAGGGTGGACGCAGATGCTGGATGTGAGGACATGGGGCAGCCACCACCTTCATGCAGCACCCAAGTAGAGAAAAGGTACTGGGGCTCAATGGCCCTTTGGTCTCTGGATCCAGCTAGGTGGCTCTTACATTCTCCTTCTTTAAAGAAACAAGCCAGAACAGCAGGGAAACGGTTTCATGGCAGTGCGCCCGTGGTTTGTGGGGCCAATATACCCTGGGGCTCAGAAAAGCTGCCATGTAGGGGGCAGCCCCAAATGACGATGCTTGGCTTAGTGCTGCTGAGGAAGAGGGATGCTCTTGCAGCCGAAAGATCTCAATGTAGGCCAGGGGTGGCGGAAGACGTTTTATGTTGAGGGCCGGATTCCCTCCGGGCGAATCTCTCAAGGGCTGCGTGCCATGGCCACGGGTGGATTCAGGGTTGGGGGGCACCCTCCTGCTGCACCCGCCTTCAAAATCACCGTCCCCCTGAGTGGCAATTAAAGTTTAGAAAAAAACATCTAAGTGGGAGCTTTTCCCCTTAAGCCTGGTTGCTGCACGGTGGAGTGACAGGGCTTGCTTGGTGACAGCTCCCAGGCTCTGGAACTCCCTGCAGAGGGAAGCCAGGCTGACCTCCACTCTGCTGCCCTTCTGCCCACAGGCAGAGACATTTTTATTCAGGCAGGCTTTGGCGTGTAAGAGAGTTTGCGGAGTTGTGTGCAGTTTTTTCTGCCATTCTTGTGTTTTTCATTGTATTTTGCTGTATTTGTTTTATTATTATTTTAGTCAATTTTTATTTATCTATGGTTAGGGTTAGGGTAAGCTGTCTTGAGTGCCATTTTCTCGATAGAAAGGCCAGGTACAAACCAAATCAATCAACCAATCTATAAATGATCTCTGATCGGGATACTCAAGCACGTCCCCATTTTCATCTGTGAGATACGGAAGGAAAAGTCAGCCTTGGTGGTCAGAATTGCACCCCCTTGTTTCTGAGGCGCTTGACTTGCAAGGCAAAGCAGAAACGTTCTTCATCCAAGCAGATTCTGCCATTAGTGGCCAAATTCAAACTCCTCCTGGTCCACGGTGGGGGTGGGGGTGGGGGTTATTCTAAATCCTCTCTCTTGTTCTCTGTCTCTCTGTCATGAACTCCTCAAAGGGAGCCAGGCTTAGCTGCCGGACAAGCCCAGGGTGGGAGGGGCCCCTCTTTCTCTTTCCCTCCCTCCCTCCCCCCTCCACTCCTGCCCCCCCTCCAACGTCTCCTCCTTTGTGCTTCTTATGTCTTGGCATGCAGGAGACTTGAGGGCTCATTTTGCTGCTGCAAAGAGGCCGGTGGGGGTCCCTCACAGGAACATGACACCTCCGCACTCCCCCACGGCCCCGTCTAGACTATAATTGCCCACACCTTTCTGCTTGTACAATGGCAGGGAGGGGGGCAGGAAGGGAGGGGGGCACACAGGCAGGGAGGGAGGGGGACAAGCATTGCCTCCTTGCCTTCCTTTGTGTGTGTGGGGGGAGGCACGGGGGGGGGGAACACACGACATGACTTCTAAACACCTGCCTTTAAGCATACTCTCCCTCCTAGCAGCTGGGCCTGAAATGCCGCAGGGATCAGATTTAGCCTACGGAGCAGGGAGGGGCTGCCAAGGCTACGCCTGCCTCCCCCATGAGTTCAGCCTCTCTGGGACAACGGCCGCCGTGGCTCGTCCGCCCCTTCGCCATCCCTTCCCACCCATCATGCACCACATCTCAACCACTCAACCCGAAAGGGTAGGACTAGAACTCCTACAATCC
Source organism: Elgaria multicarinata webbii (assembly GCF_023053635.1). Classification (NCBI taxonomy): domain Eukaryota; kingdom Metazoa; phylum Chordata; class Lepidosauria; order Squamata; family Anguidae; genus Elgaria; species Elgaria multicarinata. The sequence goes on along the minus strand of NC_086191.1, from coordinate 1,260,900 downwards.
CTGACCATTGGTGCTGGCTGGGGATGATGGGCATTGCAGTCCACAGCTTTTGGAGGGCACCGCGTCGCCTGTCCCTGAAACGCACTGATGGCCCTGTCTCAGAGTAGGCCCCATCCAGCCTCCAGTGGTCCTCCCTGGCCATTCCTGGTCCAGCTGCTGGTCCAGCCGCTCTACAGCCCAACCACCCTCCCTCTCCCACCCCAGTATTCATTCCCCTCCCTTCCAGTACAGAGAGCTACACCACTGCCACCCCAGGACAAGATCCCAGCAGCTACCATGTAGCTTGGAGGAGGTTCAGGGATGCCAGTCGCACAAAGGAAGGGAGACGGGTGAAGTCTACGACTCAATGGCCAGCCCTCATGTCCGGCTCGGGTCCGCCTTTGGAGGGGTGGGAGCAGGCTCTGAGCTGGCAGGGCAGGCTCCTTAAACTGAGTTAGCCACGGCGTCTAAGTCGGCCGCTTGGCCCTGACCTTTCAAGCCCTGGCTCCCAACGATGGGTGGGAGGTCAGCGTTCACCACCGCTTGCCCAGTCCCGTTTGGGCAGCCAGGCCCAGAAACAGAGGAGGGAGTCAGTGTGTGAGAAAGAGGAGGACGGAGCGTGCCCAGTGGCCAAGCCAGGCTTCAGCCTCAGTTCTGCAGAACAAAACAATCAGGCATTCATGGCTGAGACTGGCCGTGCCAAAGGGAGGTCCATCATCCACAGGTGGTGTCCTAGCAGGTGATCAATTAATGTCCTGTTTTGCATTTCCTTCCTGGGACTCCATAAATGGGTGATGGGGGGGGCAAGGTGGGTGTTTTGCCAAGGAGCCGGCAGGAGCTCCTGTCCCCACCTCTTGGCAGCTGCAGTTATTAGGGGGCGGGAGCATGATTTAAGACCCTCTGCTGCATAATCCCTGCAACTTCCTGGGGTCCTTTCTAACCTGGGTTCCAGTTGGGTTGGGGGACCAAAACAGCTTTGGCTGCCTTCGCGGATGACCTATGGCTGGGAATGAGAGGAGTGTGTGTGCCTGTTCTCGTTGGTTCTGCTGGACCTCTCAGTGGCATTCAATACCATTAACTATGGCATTCTTCTGGGGCGTTTGGGACTTGGGGTCATGATGTTGCAGTGGTTCCGCTCGTACCTGGCCGAGTGCCCTCCCAGAAGGCAATGCTGAGGGACTACTGCTCGGTCCCATGGCATCTGGCCTGCGGGGGCCCTTCCATGCCTTGATCACCTCCCGTTTAGATTCTTCCAACATGTTTTATGTGGCCCTGCCCCTGAAAAGTGTCTGAACCTGCAGCTAGTGCAAAATGCAGCACATCGTTGACCATATTATACCAGTCTTGTATCCACTGTGCTGGCTGCAAATCTGTTTCAGAGCACAATTCAAGGGGCCGGTCCTTACCTACAAAGATCTGAAGGGCTTGGGGCCAGGATATTTGAAAGGCTGCCTTCTCCCAAATGAACCTGTCTATAGTTTAAGTACTTCTTCACCAAGAGAGGTTAGGTTGATGGGAAAACAGGACAGGGCCTTCTCTGTGGCAGCCCCCCACTTCTCTCCAAAAGGAAGTAAGGCTGGCCCCTTCCTTGTTCATTTTTAGGTGGGCTGTTAAAGGGTTCCCCCCCCAAAAATTGCTTTTTAGTATTTAAAATGTGTTTGTGTATGTTTAGTTTTCCTTGTGAATGGTTGGGGGAATTAGCATTTAGCAGGCAAGGAAGAACAGGTGCATAGAGAGCAGAAACTCTAGACAGCAGGGCAGAGGGAGCTGGTCGCTGGCATCCCGTTCAGACTTTGTTTCAAAATGCCAATGCCCCCAGTCCAGCTAAAGTTTGTCCTGACGACTGAAACTGAAACTAATGAAAAAAGTCAGTTGTGACTAACTCAGTGAGACATAACTCAGGCATATCAGAAGCAGGTAAAAAGCTGATTTGCCATCACTTCTGAACCATCCACCATCTGACAAACCAGGGTTTGTGAATGGCCAAACCAGGATCTGAAACCATGGTTTAAAGCTGGTCTGTTTAAACAAACAGTGGGTGTGTTTGGACAACATACTACGTCATGGTTAGGCCGGTAACCCTCTTGCAGTAAATGGTTCATTAGCATGCTTAAATGGTGGTTATATAGCCACCATGGTTAGGAATGGTTCACACAACACACCAAGCCATAATGTTGACCTCAAAACGCTTAACCACCATGGCTTAGCGTGTTGTCTGAACAGGGTCAATGTTTTGGATTTATATCTGAACCAGTAAACCCTGGTTAGGAAGTTGCTCCATTCCCAGAGGCTGTTCTTTGGGAGAGTATCTGGAGTATTCAGGAAAGCAGAGAAAAAGGGAAACTACACAACTATTGTTCACCTGTGAGCACAAATCATGGTTTGCAGTGTGAGCTCAAACCATGGTTTGGTGGGCAGTTTTAGTCGCAACTAACTGCCACTGGGTTAGAGACAAGCATTTAGCCAATTTTGTGCTAAGTTAAGAATCCTGTGCATGATGTGCGTGCTAGCCGCAGGGTATGGATATTAGGAAATAATAGCAAAGAACCCCGCCCTGCCACCTTGACCAGTCACCATCTCCTCCACTTTCAGTCCGTTCTACAGTAGCAGTGAGATGTAAACACCTCCAGCGAGAGCAGAATCCCTCTTGCGGCAGAACAGTGGTGCCTGCCGTTTGTTTTCTCCACGCCGGTTCCACCCCTGGCACCATGCGGCCCTCTGGGGCTCCTCTGGTGTCGCCCTCTTAATCAGCCGTCTCTAATCCAGACTCCCAGCAGGGCACATTCTGTCTGAGCATGCGAGATGCTCCTGAGAACCCCTGGCCTTTGTGAGGAACCTCAGGTGGCCCAGGAAGGAATAAGCTGATATTCTGGCTCCAGATATGAAGGGCTAGAAGCCGCAGCGCGGTCGATGGCTTTAGAGCAGAGGTGTGGCTTGTAGCCTGCCCCATTTCTACCGCCCCCGGCCCCCTTTCTCTGCCCATTCTTTCTTCTCCTCTTGCCCCCATCCCTTTGGATCTGCCCCTTGCCCAGCTGCAGAGAGAAAGGGCTCTGCCCACCTAGGGAGAGGTCCCCAATCAGGCCAGGCTCTGGCCGTGCCTGGGCAACCGTCACCCTGGCCCTGGCTTGCCTGCTGCCTTCCGCTTTCGTTGCCTGCTGGATTGTAATACAAAGTGTATTAAAGGGTAGCTATTTGTAGTTTGTATTCAAGCCTTAATGCACAGGAAGGGATTCGTTTATTTGGCTCTGGTTTGCGCATTACTGATAAATGCTAATTGATACTGTGTTGTAATGTTTGATTCTGTCTATTTGCAATTAATTTGAAATGTTATAATGTTAGTATTAGTGAAATGAGTCGTTTCTTATTGTAATAATGTACTGGTATGCGTTTTTGTTTTGTATTGCTGTTTTGTTAGTGCTTGGGGCACTTTTTGTGGAAAAGTAGCATATAAATCAGATGATGATGATGATGGTGATGGATTCCCCTCAGAGACTTGTGCCTCCTGCTCCCTGGCCGGACTGCCCAGGGCCCAGCATCCTCAAGGCCACGACCTTTCCCAACCTGCCTCTCCTATATCAACCCACATCTCTTCTTTCTTTAGCCCATCCTTTCTCTCTGCCCCTCACTAGAATTGGGCAGCTTGGCCAATTCTAGCTTTTACCCGGCTACACTTTCCCCGCCCATCTTTCCATTCTCTTCCTACTGGATAGTTTTAGACTGTGAACACCTTATGGGAGGGCCTCCCCCCCTTTTGGGGGGGGGCTGTAAATGGCCACATATATTCAGGACATTGTAATATTATCTTCCTCAAGAAGTGGCGACAGGTGTCAAGGGGTGAACGGGATCACACCCATGGACTCCGCCCACTCCCATACAACGTGACGGCAGGCACCCAGGCTGCAAACACACAGACTCTGTAAGGCGAGCCTGTTTTTGACAGGCTGACAGCACAAACACTTTGCACGAGTGCCATTTCTTTCAGAGGTTATGCTGAAGGCACGCAGGGGGCAGGGGAACTGCAAACAGGTGCAATCCCAGGATCCCCCATTACATATGTGGCCACATATGTAACCCATAAGCACGATAGAGTTGAGGGCTAATAAATCTGCATTCCTGAGTTCGCACCCTTAAACTCACGCACCCACAGACGCAAAATGTCCACGCTTTCTGGCCTCAGCTAGACCTAAGGATTATCCCAGGCAAATGGAGAGGTCATCCCTGCCTGTGTCACTTGGATTCCTGTGTGTCATTTGGATGCACAGGGATGATCCCGGGACAATCCCAGGATATAAGCCTGGTCTAGCCATGGCCTCTGGCTCCCACAAAAGTGCCTTTCTTGATAGCAACTCTGTTTCTTTGACCTTCCTATCAAGAGACACCCACACCCACACCCTCCGTCTGTCTTGAGCCTGAAACACGAGCTTACCTGTAATACAAAGGGGACGACGTCCATTGGGATCACAAAGTTGGCACCAGCTCTCCCCCTGGCTTTGTTGTTTTGATGCAGACGGCCCTCTCTTGTGGTCACGGCAGCTGTTGGGTGTCTGGCTGGCCTGTGGCAGAAGGCAGCACACCCACACCCACGCCCACACCCACTCCAGGCCAGCAGCCAGGAAGCTGCAGCCAGACCGCCCGGACAGCGGCTCTTGCTGTTTCTCTCCTCGCCCCATGGAAGGTTCCTTTTCAGCATTGCTGATCTCGAAAGCAAAGGAAATCTCAGAACAGATCTGGCAAAAAGACACACACACAACACAAATGTTCAGAAACTTGCACTTTCCTTGTCTGCACAAAAGTTTTGTTCTTTAGTTGTGCTCTTCAGTTTTGCACATAAGTTTGCTCTCATTGTTTTGCTTTTAATGTCGTGCAGCCCTTCCATGTGGCGGTGCCAGCAATGCGTCATGTGCTGGACTTTGGAGGGGAAGAAAGCTCAGGGCCCACGAGGCCTCCAGAGAAGACCACTCTCAGAGCTCAGCCCTTAGCAGATGTTGAGCGGGAGCCAGGAGCTGGGACCAGGAGGCAGCACCCAAGGCCAGGCTCCGAGCTGGGAAGGCGGAACCAGAGAAAAAGCCAAGGGTCAGACCCAGGAAAGACGACAGTTGGCCAGGAGAACTGAGGGGCAGCCTGGATGGACCAGGTCACTCCAGGAGCCTCGCAGCTTGTGTTGCCAAGAGCAGCAGCAGCAGCCGCAGCAGCCAGAGCTGATGTTAGCAACTGGCCGCCTTGGGCAGCAGCCAGAGCTTCGGCTATGGGGCGGCATATACATTTAATAAATAAATAAATATGGCCCGGCCCGGCCAACACTGGCGCTACCGATCACACCCTTCACATCAGACTCCACTTTGGTGAGCTTCTCTGAGTGTGGGAGTGCTCTTCTGAGGGGAGCCAAATGACCAGATGGGTCCCATTGGCACCTGCCATTTTAAATTTCCCATCATGCACTAGCCCAGAGTGAACAATGATCACATTAGACGTTCCAGGTCATTGAATTTGGAGACATTTAAAAGGGCCCTTACAAAATCCATGTTGCTTGTACTAGCCAACCACAACATCACCCCCAAATTTGTGCATGTTGTCAAGCTCCCCAGATCTTGTATACGTTTTTATGGTCAGCACTTTTATTTTATTTTTAAAAGGTGGCACTCTTCCTATGAGAGCCAAGCAGCCTGAGCACAGCAGGGGTGGGGGGAGGCCAAGGGGCGGGGTGGGCAGGTGAAGCCCTGTGCCAGCACCCCCACCCCCACAAGCCTGTTGATGGCTCCAACCTTGGGAGACGCACTGACGGCGAGCCCTGGTGGCTCATCGTACAGAGCAGCTGCGTACAGAGCTGTAGCTTCCCTATGTCTAGCTCCATAGAATCATAGAATAGCAGAGTTGGAAGGCGCCTACAAGGCCATCGAGTCCAACCCCCTGCTCAATGCAGGAATCCACCCTAAAGCATCCCTGACAGAGGGTTGTCCAGCAACTCTTGATACCCCCTCCCCACAATTGTCCTAAAGGTTGGGGTGAAGAGGAGGGGCTCATGCAAAGTGAAGAATGCCCCACTGAGATCTTGGGATGTGTTCGGGCCTCTCAGCAGGATGTGCTGCACCGAGGCCATCTCTCAGGGTCCCCTGAGCTGTTGCAAGGGTTTGTGGAATGTGATCTCACTCAATACAGGGTTTAGACCGGTCAAAAGCAGGTAACTCAGCCTTCCCCAACCTGGTGCCCTCCAAATGTGTTGGACTGCAATTCCCATCATTCCTAACTAGATGGCCAGGTTGGCAAAGGCTGAGAAAACTGGAGGGTGGGAAACAGCGCTGCCTGCTACCGGCCAAGACTGACTGTGCACCAAGCAAGGACCAAGGTGGCGCTTGAGAGGGAGCTCAGCATACCTGGGAGCACTCACAATCCCTCAGCCTAGCCTACCTTGCAGGGTCTGGACAAGAAAAGAGAGGACAGTGTATGCCACGCTGAGCAACTTGCAGGAAGGCCAACGGGGAATGTCACAATAAATAAAACAGCAAATGTGTCTGGTGTCGAGGTGATCTTTGTTGCTGCAATGGCTTCATCACCTACTTATCAGGTAGCACCTGTTTGCAGAAGCACTGCACACCTCTGACCAGGAAGATCTGCCCAAGATGCCCCAAGAAGCTGGCTTCAAAAGCCCCACGCCTATTAAGCGCCCCCTCTGCCTTCTGGGTTCTTGCTTAGCAGGCACAAGATCAGTCCCGGGCCGGCTAAAGGCTGTGCTCTCTTGCTCCAATTACTGGCCATCTCTGACCTGGCCAGGCCCAAAGACCCATCAACAGCTTCTGGGACTCTGGGGAGCAATCTCAGGTCAGGCACAGACCGCCTGTGGGGAGGGGGCATCGCTTCCTGGACCTTCTCCTCTTATACCCCTCCCAACTCGCTGACCTAATGCTCAGGACAGTTAGGGGCCCTCATAAGCTGTGTGGTCCAAGCTCCCACCCCCACCCACCCCAAAAAGCTGGAGTCAGCTCTGCATCCCACCCACTCACCCTCAAAATTACAACCTCATCTGCCAAGCAGGATAGTGTCATAAAGATATGGTTTCCATTTTTATTTATTTATTTTTATTAATTTATTACATTTTAATACCACCCGATAGCCAAAGCTCTCTGGGCGGTTCACAATTTTTGCCTTTTGTAAACAAGAAAGAAAATGACTTGAGACCCCCAGTCACACAGAGGTAATTCTAGAGAGATATTTGAAAATACACCATGTGCAACTCCGTATATCTAGTGTGACTTTGGCATTACAATGCTGAATGTGGATGTTTATGCAGTATAATAAGCACTTGTATGTTAAAGTATTGCTTAAAGTTTTGTTTAACTGTTTAATGAAAAACTAATACTCACACACACACACACACACACACACACACCACCCTTCACCCTGCTTCCATTTGTTCAGTTGGATCCCTTTCCTTTGTCATTCAGTGACCCTGGAGATACAGATGGATTTTGCAGAATTAGTGGCCTGATCCTGTACTCTGCTGTGTTGAGTTGGGTTCTAGAGCCTCAATGATAGACCATTCTCTGAGTCAGTCCTGCTGTGAGTACTGAGTTCTTGCACTTGCATGTCAGCCACAAATCCACAACAGTGCCCAAAAAACACAGAATTCAGCTTCCTCAGTATTTGTGTTTTATTTTGTTTCTAAAAAAGAAAAGCAACTTTCTTTTCCTTAAACTGGTGAATCTCCTTCGGTGCTTTCTCCAAGGCCACCAAGAGAGAGCCCCTGGCCATGCAGGGATTTGACGGCTCCCATTTTCCAGGTTCAAGTCCAAAGTATGTATATACTGACATGCTGCATATGCTATTCCATGCTGCAGCTAAGGAAAAGCACACACATTCAAGTTTGCAAGGCAGTCAATGAGGGTTAAAAGGTAAAAAGCATTTCTTGAAAGCCAGCTGGAACCAGGGCCTCAGCACCCATTGCACAGCACCAAACATGGGTCTGCCAACAAGTCTACATGCTGTGGCTCATCTGGGGCCCCTCTGCATGTGTGTGCATGACACGTGTGCCCAGAAATGCTTACTCGCCTCTGCATGCATTGCAGTTTTCCCAGATGTTTGGTGCGTACTTTCCCTCACCTCCCTGTTTGCCTCCTTCCCCTGATCTCAAAATATGCATTGTAAGTTCAATGGACTGGTGATTTTTGTTTATGTTATTCTATAAAGTTCAGTGTATTTGGATGACGTTGCCACAACAACAATACCTGCAAATAAATAAATAAAATTGCAGAATGCCAAGCTGAGTTTGGATCGCCTATGAAAACGCCGCCACTTTCCACGACTGATCGGATCGTTATTGGCATTTTAGGTCATTACGCCCTAAGCGAGTTGCCGGACCAAGTGATTTCAGATATTCAGAAGGGATGCGCCGCTGCAAGTCGTGCACGGAGACCCCTTTCTTCTTGTTTCTGTGTTAGGCCGCTGCAGCGGAAACAGCAAAGAGTCTTTGCTGCGCCTGAAAGATCTATCTCGTTTATTTATCCGTCTTTAAGGTGCCGTAAGAGGCTCTCGCTGGCTTTGCTATAAAGTTTGGCACCAAGGCCAGCTGGGAAACATGGAAGCCTTGCCCCTTCTCTAAACCACCCAGGCAAAAGTTGCATCCGGAGAGATGGAGGAAGAGCGCGCGAGTTACTCGCTCCCGGTGCCTTACCTCTTCGAGTGAAAGCGTGTCCTGCTAAAGTCCCTCCCAAACGGCAGGATCAACGGATCTGCTTGAAGGCCACGGAAGAAAAAGCAAGTGAAATCGACAAGGCTTGGCTGGTGGGTTCTTCTCGGTCAGCAACGCAACGCTCGTAACTCTTGTTTCCATCCCTCCCTCCTGATCTAGAGGAAGAAGCCGGTCAGCGTTGCTCCAACCAGAAGCTGCGGCGCATGGAGGCTCTCCATGGGGGCCGGCCGGCCGGCCTTCTCCCCACCCCTCCCCGCTCTCGCTTTGTCCCTCATTCTCTCTCCCTCTCCTCCATGAGCTCATACAATCTCATTTCATGGGAGAGACATCTGTTTTGACTCAAAGAGGAACGGGAGGGCGAGCCTTCCAGTTACAACAAGAGGCCCTCCCACCCCTGAGTCCCCCCCTCATTTCAATAAGGAAAAGGACCCCCCCCCTGCATTGGCTTCTTCTCGTTCCCCCCAACCCTTCCCACCTCTCTGGATTTGGGGAGAGGAGCAAACCTACCCGCTGTTCCCTTTCTCCCCCATCACCCTTCCCCACCCCACCCCGTCTTTGATGTTCATGTTAGAAAGGCAACTGGGCGGAATTGGGAAAGGCCCGGCCCGGCCCGGCCCAGGGCTCCCTTTCAGACTTGAAGTGCACTAAGCCAGGCAGTGGCCTTGGGGGCTTCTGTCTCTCTCACACACACTTGCCCCATCATTTCTGGGCTGCCTGTTCCTCTGCACAGGTCTTTCACATGATTTCTAAATTCGCATCTATACCTATAAATCAGCACATACAATTTTTTATGCAAATCCTCTTTTGGGGTGATTTGTTTCCTCTATTTTGATGATTCACACGACACAACTGACGGTGAGGCTGGGATGCATGTGGGGCACATGTGGTTGCCATTTTGAATATGGAACCCCCTGCTCAGGTTGTCGGGTCATGCAAACCGGGTGAGTGTGGGTTGTTGTTGTTTATTCGTTCAGTCGCTTCCGACTCTTCATGACTTCATGGACCAGCCCACACCAGAGCTTTCTTTCGGCCGTTGCCACCCCCAGCTCCCCCAAGGTCAAGTCTGTCACCTCCAGAATATCATCCTTCCATCTTGCCCTTGGTTGGCCCCTCTTCCTTTTGCCTTCCACTTTCCCTAGCATCAGCCTCTTCTCCAGGGTAATGGTTAATCAGCCTTCACGTAACTTATGGCCTGTTAATGCAAGCATTGTTCAACTGTCACAGCACCCATGTTTACTGGGTTTGCACAACACAACAAGAAAAGGAAAGCTCAAGAAAAGGAAACATCCTAATAAAATTAATTAAGGTAGATTCCTGCAATGAGCAGGGGGTTGGACTTGATGGCCTTGTTGGCCCCTTCCAACTCCACTGTTCTATGATTCTATGATTCTATGTGGGACAATCCGCAGCTGCATGCCATGCATTGGAGCAAATGTACCTGGTTGAATGGGGGGGGGGGCTTTCTCTGCCCAGCTTTAGTTTTAAATGAAGTGGGTACAGCAGGTAGGGCAGTGAATCACTACAAATGGGCCATCCACAACTTTTTTTTATTTTTTATTTATTTATATCACATCAAGGAACCCAAGGCAGCGTCCATAATCCTCTTCCTCTCCATTCTATCCTCATAACAACAACCCTGTGAGGTAGGTTGGGCTGAGAGTCTGTGACTGGCCCAAAGTCACCCAGTGGGTTTCCATGGCTGTGTGGGGACTAGAACCCAAATCTCCTGACTCCCAGTCTGACACTCTAGCCACTACGCCACACTGGCTCAAAGTCAGTGGTTAAGCTCCAATTTTGTGTGCAGTGATATAAATGTTGGTACCCCACCCCCAAATGCACATAATCTGTGCACACCTATAGAATAGGTTGGCCTTCCCCAATGGGATGTCCTCTAGATGTGTTGGACTACAATTCCCAGCTGTGTTGTAGTGCTGCTAGGAGTTGAGGTCCAATGCATCTAGAGAAGATCAAGGTGGAGAAGGCAGGAGTAGGTGCTGTGTTGGGGATGAGGGTGCATGGCATTTCTTTCTTTATTTTATTTAAAATATTTATATCCCGCCCTATATCACTAAGCTCTAAGGGGACATACAGATAAAAGCATACAGTATAAAACAATAAATATACACAGTTAAAAACAAATGAAATCATGATCCAAGTTAAAACAATATATCATTTAAAAACAATAGATACAGTTAAAACAGTTAAAACAATGTGCCTGTGAGTTTAACCATGACATGAGCTTAGATGTACCGATTTCTCTATGGGATCAGCCACCCATACATCTTCTGTCCTTCTGTCCTTGCAAACTAAGCTGTTTGGCTCCTTATGGAACCTTTGCTTTGGAAGGGGAAAAGACAAGACCATGATAGGACCATTGGAAACTGCACAAAAGCAAGTCAGACCGTGAGTCCATCAAGCCAAGGGATGGACACACACACAGGCCACCGGTGTCCCACTGGCCACCACACTGCCAAAATTCAGTACCATGGCAGCAGAGGGGGAAAGCCCACTTTAAAAGGAGAATCGGTGATTGGCCACCAAATTTTGGTGGTGTGGCAGCAGCAGTGACAAAAATGCAGCTATTTGAAAGCAAAATAGCCCCATTTGCTGCCACTGCCACTGCAGTGCTGAAATTAAATGGTAAACCAATTTCCCTTTTAAAATGACTCTCCCCTCCTGCTGCACTGCTGAATTTTGGCTGAGGGTGGCAAGTGGGGGCAGCCCCCACTGGGTCCAGAGGGACAATGTGCCCCCTGGCCCCTGGGAGCTGCTCAGCCCTGATCCAGCTCAGTAGTATCTACTCCAACTGGCCAAGGTCCCAGGAAAAGAAAGGTGTTTCTCAGCCCGGGTGCTGGAGATGCTTTAGGGTGGATTCCTGCATTGAGCAGGGGGTTGGACTCGATGGCCTTGTAGGCCCCTTCCAACTCTGCTATTCTATGATTCTGTGATGCTGCTAGCCAGAGATGCCAAGGACGGCTGAGGGACCTTTTGCGTGCAAAGCAAATGACCTCTCAACTAAGCTCTGGGCCCTCCCATGTATAAAGCTTTGCCTTGGAAGTTGAGGGATTGGTTTGTGTGCTTTCATTGGTTAGAAGAGCCCAGCTGCCACTGTTTCAGACCAAAGGTCCAATTCTGCTTCAGCAACCAGATGCAGCCACAAAGGCAACAGCCTTCTCCTCTTCATGGTCTAAGGCAATTTGGGATCCTCCAGATGTTTCAGCCTATCATCCCTCATCTTTAGCTATGCTGTCTAGGGCTAGTGGAAGATGTAGGCCAAAACATCTGGAGGGCCACAAGGCATCATTGTTCCCCCCTCCCCCAATGCCAGCTGGAAGTGATAAACACACTTGGGTCTGAAGTGCCAGATCTGTCAGGACTAGTCACAGAGTGAGGAGGAGGGTGGTGCCATGGAGGTGGGCAAACCGCCGGCAGTTCAATTGTCTGGTGCACAGAGGGAGAACCGGAAGACAGCCATTGTCCAGGCAGCCCTGAGGGTCTTTGTGTTGCTGGTGGCAGTGGATCGGGCCCTCTCACAGCAGCACTTCATTTCTTGGGCCAGGAGAATTAGGGGCTGCTCTATGATCCTAACTAGACAGTACATCAAATCCATGATTGTATTTTACATCTTTTTCTCTGTACGTGTTTTTAAATGGCAGCTGCAGAAGTCTCAAATCAGGACTGGGATCATGGCATGCAGAATAGGGGATAACAGGCACGCTCACTAAAACCCTCCCTGAAGCAGGGGTGGTGGTGGTGGTGGTGGTCAGGACTGTGGCTGGAGCAAAAGGTCACACACACCCTATGCTGCAATCCCAGTCCTCATTCCCCACCCTCACCACCATTGCTGCTTTAAATAAACCTCCAGATACATGAAATTCAAGCATGCATTTCATGGCTCGTCTAGCCTGGCCCTGAATCTCCCAGCCAGAAGCGCCAACAGTTCTTCCTCCTCCTGCCAGCACACCTAGAGGCGCACAGGGCCAGCTCCTGACACACACCACTCCCAGTCCGAGACTTATGGATGGAGACTGGCAATGGGTGGGTGGGTAGGCAAGCAGACTGGGAGGGGTGGAGATAAATAAGCAGAGGCACCTGCAGGGACACCAGGGAGCCACATGTCCATTATTAGCAGGAGGCATTGCTAGCCAAAGTCTGAAGGCAGCAATGACCTCTCCTTTGCAGCTGAAACCATGCTGGCCCCGGATAACTAACTAACTAACTAACTAACTTTCTTTCTTTCTTTCTCAGAGTGAAAACAAGCAAGAGTCTTGTGGCGCCTTCGAGATCAACACATGGGGAGAAGCTTTCCTGGACACTGAAAGGGGTTCCTGGTTGGAGTTCTGCATTGATTCTGACAAGTTTTTCAGGGGCAAAAGCATATTATTGTTTTGTTTTTTAAAACAAAAAACCTGGCAGCTACCTGACTTCACACTGAAGTTAAGTCGTGGGTGAAGGGCACGCAACTGAAAGATTTCTCAGGCCAGGAGGAGCACCAGTTCTTGGGAAGGGTCACACAGCGGGTTCACCACACCGGGCTCCTCCTTCCCTCTAAATGATTGTGTGAATGTTTAAAAGGAATCGACATTACAAGAATGCTCTGAACCAGAATGCAGCCTGATACAGATTGGAAGGGGGGGGGGGGTGTCACGAGGGAAAAACAAGGAAAAGGCGCTTTCTGTGGCTGCTTTTAGGCAAGGTCCCTCTGGCGCCCTGCCTCATCCATGGAAATCGGTGGGGTGGGGTGGGGTGGGGTGGGGTGGGGCTGTCCAGACAATGTCTTCCACTCATAACCCTCCCGTGTTTTTCCACCACTTCTTCCATCTTTTTTCTCACTGCAGAACGTCTGTCAAGGAAAACAATGGCACAATAGCTGCACAAGGCCTTCTCACTGGAGGCGCTAGGAGCCCTAGACTTGGGAGAAGATGCTTATTTGAAGGTAATAAGTGTTTGGAAATTGACTGTTTGGAAAGAACCTGCACCCTTTGCTCAAATGCTACCAACAGCCTCTTTTCCTCCATTAAAGTTGCTGGCGGTCCAGTCCAGGGCTTCTGCAATGCCCTCCTTGCTCGTGGTCACATGCTCGGGTGGCTCTCTCCAAGGAAACCACAGACCCAGCTTGGGTTACGCTTCCTTCCGTGTGGATGCCAAGGGATGTTACCCTGGATTTACCCTTGCTGCCCCTTTCCATATCTGGTCCCCCTTCCCCGGGGGCGGCATTTAGCTGAAGAGCTGTATCAAAAGGGCGCGCGTTCCTTCTCCTTGCTGGCTGGTCTTCGTGTGTATTTCCACTTTGGCTTGTTTCTTTCTTTCCCTGGCAGCTGCCACGTCCTTTCCCATTTCCTCGTTAAGTCCCCCCCCCCCACACACACACTTTTCTTTGTTTCCTTCCGTATTGCTCTCTTTCCTTCCGCCCCTCCCCCCCGCCCCGCCGACGTGTTTCTTTCTTTCTTTGCCCCTCCAGCGAGCGCGCTCAGTCCGTCGGCAGCGGGAGAGCGAAAAGGGGGTGTGTGCGCCAGCCTGCGAAACTACATCCCCCATCAGCCTCCGGGTCTCTTCCTGAGTGTCAGTTTCACGCTGCAGCCAGGGAATTTAAAACAAAAGAGGCTTCCCCCCTCCTGCTGCTGTGGCGGCCGCGATCGGCTCCTCTTCGCCTCCTGGCCGCGGCGGGCTCCGGCTTTTCCTCGCCGTGCCCTCGCGGGTTCTTGGCTTGGTCGCTTCGCAGGCGCGGGGGGCGGGTGGGGGCAGACTTGGCCGGTTTTCCGTTCGGCTGGATCCCCCCCCCCTCCCTGCCGCCGCCGCTGCTGCGCTCTCCATCTCCACACCCCCTTCGGCAGCCAGGCGGGGTCTGGGAGAGCAGCAAGAGCATTTAAAAAGAAAGAAAGAAAGAAAGAGAGCGAGCGCAAGGAAGGGAGAAAACGGGGCGATCTTTGTGCTCCTAGATCCACATTGGGCAGAAGGATCAGGTTACAGCAAAGGGACCGAGGGAGAAAGAGGGGCAGGCAGGACCGAAACGAGAGAAGGGGAGCGGAGCGGCGGGGAAAGGGGGCTTGGCCGACAGGGAAAAGAGGGGAGGTGGGCGGGGGTCTCCCTCTCTCCCTCTTGTCTCTCCCCCCCCCCCGCCACCTCTTTGTGCCTCTCCCCCTCCTCCCTCGCAGGCTCTTTGTTCCCCCCTCCTCCTCTCCCACCAGCCCAGCCCCCTCCCATCCCAGGAGCAGCGGCAGCAGCCCCGGCAGCAGCAGCAGCAGCATCACCATCCCGCCGCCGCCGCCGCGCCCCCCCACCCCCCTCTCTCCCCAGCCTTTGTTAGCCATGCCTAGCCTGGTAGTGTCAGGGATAATGGAAAGGAACGGGGGCTTCGGGGATCTGGGCTGTTTCCCGGGGAGCAGCAAGGACAGGGCGCTGCTGGAGGATGACCGGGCGCTGCAGCTGGCCCTGGACCAGCTCTGCCTGCTGGGCTTGGGGGAGCCTTCGGCCGCCGCCGCCGCCGCCGCCCCCTCCTCCTCCTCGGCCTTGGGGGGCGGCGGGGCGGCCGACGACAGCAGCAGCAGCAGCAGCAGCAACAACAACAGCAGCAGCAGCGGCGGCGGCGGTGGCAACCAGCCGGCGCAGCCCCCTCCGCCGCAGCCGCCCCAGCAGCAAGCGCCGCCGCCGCCGCCCCCTCCGCCGCTGCCGCCAGCCTCAGCCCAGCAGCAGCCCCCGTCGCAGGCGGCCCCCAAAGGCTCCGGGGCGGCGGCGGCGGCGGCGGCCATCCCCCCGCCGCCGCCGCCGCCGCCGCCGCCCGCGCCTCCGACCGGCGCCGCCGAGGCCGGCAAGCTCTGCGTGCTGTACAAAGAAGCCGAGCTGCGCCTCAAGAGCAGCTCCAACACCACCGAGTGCGTCCCGGTGCCCAGCTCCGAGCACGTGGCCGAGATCGTGGGCAGGCAAGGTGAGCGGAGCGCCGCGCCGCGCCGGGCCGGGCCGGACGGGGCGCGAGGGGCCGCGCTCGGCGCCCGCGTTGCCCATTGTCTGCGCCATGGCGCACCCCCAGCCAGCCAGCCAGCGAGCGAGCAGGGCGCGCGGCTCTCCTCCTCCTCCTCCGCCGCCGCCGCCGCCGCCGCGCACCCTTTGTCGAGTCGTGCCACTCCCCCCCCCCCACTCTTTCTTCTCCTTCCGAGTCTCACTTTTCTCCTTCTCCGCTGGTCGTTTCTTGCTTCCCCTCTTTCTTCCCTGCTCCTTTGTCCCAAGTCCCGCCGTTCCCTCCCCTCCACTGACGGCCGTCTCTCCCCCCCCCCGCTTCCTTCCTTCCTTCCTTCCTTCCTTCCTTTGTGCCTCCAGTAAGTCCGCTCTGCGCCGGCTGCACTTGTTTTGCAGCCTTTCCACCATCCCGCTCCTCTTTCCTTCCGCCACGTATTCCCAGCACATCTTTTCCCTTTCTGCATCCCGTGTTCTAAGCTCTCCATCCAGCGCCCCACTTCTCCCCACTCAGCCCCCCTCGCCCCCGCTCCGCTTTCCTGCTCTGGTGTTTTGCCCTTCTCGCTCGGCTTCCCTTCTGGTTCGTTCGTTCTTTCTCTGGACGCCTCTGGCCTTTCAGCTTCTCTGCCTCCCGTATCCCTTTCTTCTCTCCCCCACCCTCCATTCTTTAAGACTTACCTTACACCACCCCCTTTCCTTAACCTTTCTTCCACCCACCGTCCATCTTTCCCCCACCAAAAAAGTTAAAACTCCGCCGGCATCACGAAACCGTTGTTCGCTCCTGCTAAGATGCCTTAACCTCCTTTATGTTGTCCTACAGTGGAAGAAGAAGAATGAAACTGGTGTCCAAAGTTAAATAGTGCCCCTTATTTCACTCACTCAAACACCTTGTAGCTTTCTAGGCATGGTACAGATAATTTCCAGGGCCATTTGCTAAATTTCCCATCCCACACTTAAGATGAATAATGGCCACTGCAGGGGGTAGAAATGGGGGGTGGGGTCCTTCGCCATCAGGCAGCATTTCCTAGCACAAAGTCAATGAATACCTTTTAAGAAAGGACTGGAAATCCAAGCTTTTTACTAGACACACACCGTGCGCCATAGGAATCAAAATGACTTGAACTTCTTGCCTTCTTAACCGAATATAAAATAAAATTATTTTATAGGAGGGGAAATGGTAAAAAGTTGCTCTGTCGCTCTCACACACTCATCGTTCAACAATTGGAGATGCAGAACCTGAAGTCCTAAGTCTTTGTGGGAACATGCCTGTTACTTTTAATTGCATCCAGATCTATATTTTGTGTCTCTGGTGTTACAAATATTAATTCTTAGTCTTGAGGATTTTTTGCGCTCACTCTTTTCCATGGGCCAGTACTAGGGAGATTATGGGAGAGGCTGAGAAAATCCCCCCCCCCCCATTTGTTGGGTGCATTTCTGGAAGCAAAAGGGGGTGTGGTTCTCCTCTGGACTGTAACAGTGGCTGGGGGGGTGGAGGTGAGAGCTTGCAGCCTATGAAGGATTCAAGAACAGATTAATGAAAGTTGAACCCATTATAAAATCATGTGATTGGGGAGGGGGGAAATGACCCTTGGAACAGTCTGGGTTTTAAAATTCCTGCCTTGGCTTTATTTACGCACACTTTTCTTTCTTGTGGGTGTTTTTTTCTTTTCTTTTTTAAGCTTAATGCTTTTGTGTCCTTGCTGTATATGATGGACAACAGCTGAGGGCCTTCAGAAAAAAAGTATGTTCCCCCCATGCATGTTTTTAATTCTCTCCATACCCCAAGATCAATCAGGAAATTGTCGTTTCCCCCCAATCTCTCCATCCACACAAGGATGCCAGAGAGCTAGAGTTACTAGTGTCGTTGTTGCTGTTGTTGTTGTTGTTGTACATAATAATTACCTCCATGCTGGTATTGTGACACCTTTGGAAATGTGGTTTCAACTCCCAATTCATATGTGCCATGGAAGGGGGAGTTTTATGGTGCCTGTGGGAAGAGGGGGTGGGGAGAAAGGAAACTGAGGATCAGATTCTAAGATTAAATAAGGTTGTTGAATTGTGGAAGGGTGACAGGAGCATCAGGGTAGAGGAGTAAAGTTGGAATGATTCACTGTTAAAATCAGAAGCATGTTATTAGAACAATGGAACTGGTAGTGGCAGGGTCTTCCTCCTGCAAAGGAGTGTGCTGGGACAGGCTTGGAGCCCACTAGCTGTACTCCTGCAGCATAGAGATGACCCTCCTCCCTACTGCCACTGCACCTGACCCCTCAAAAAGGAAGCAGCACCTTTCTGAGCCTATGCATCCCCCCCCACACAACCCTCCCTTGTTCCCAAAGTCACTTAGAGTTCATTCACAAACTCTGCAAAGAAAAATGAAGGAAGAGTGCACAGAATAGCACATGTAAGGTGGGGACTATGCATGCCACCACTGAAGGCATACACCTCCTTTCCACCTCGTTTTTCATTGACCACATTGACATACAAACATGAGTCCTGTCTTTGCCCAGACACTCCACGCTAGCGCAGGGAGAGAACTCGCAAGGTGCATTGCAGCGAAAGACAGGCCTCTCTTTGTTTAATTATGCCGGATTCTTGGGGGTGTGTGGAAAGGGCGGCTGTTTTTTGTTTTTTTTACAGAAAGCAACATTTTAAGCCAAACCTAAAGCTGAAGTGTTGCATGGCTGCAAAACAAGAAGCTGCTATTGTGTTCTCTGGGGTAACCCTGCTGACCCACACTCAATGGACGAAGGGTGGGTGTGTTATCAGCATGGTGTATAAGCGGTGCGTTTAGAAAGGGCTGGCAGAAAAGAATGGCTGTTGCTCAGCAGGGGATATGAACCTCTTCCCATTGGTTAGAACCCTAATAAATATGTAAAGGGCAGACCCTCAGTGCATGTGGGTCAGTATTGTTCATATCTTCTTTTTCAATTTCCCATGGAGTGGGATTATTTCTTGCACTAACCAAAAGACCTGGAACTCAAGAGAGATGAATTCACAAGGCCCCAAATGGAGCTACTGGTGCCTGTATCACTTGGGAAAGGTTAGATTCCTGAAGGCTGGCTCTGAAAAGGCCTTTACAACATCCGCTCACCTCAACAAAGAAAGAGTTCTCAGCCCCATTGTTCTCTATGGGGCCTACTTTGGGCATCTTTGGGAAATCCAACCAATCCATTTTGCCAAATGCAGATAACACTACTTCTGTCTCAGGCCCTTGTTGATTTATCTGTCTTGAGTTCCAGGTTTTTGGATAGTGCAAAAACGACCCCACTCCACGAAGTACCAAAAAGGGAAAGGGTTGAACTGTGCTGCTGTACACACACTGAGGATCCATCCCTTACATATTAATTATTCTAACCAGTGGGAGGAAATTCATCCCCCCCTTGAGGAACTGTCATTCTTTTCTGTCAACCTTTTCTAAGTGCACGATGCTGATAACACACACACACACACACCCTTCGCCTATTGGGTGTGGGACAACAGAGTTTCCTCAGGTAACACAATAGCAGCATCTAGTTTTCAAACTGTGCAACACTTCCATTTTGGAAGTCTCTGCAGAACAGAGGATTTCCAGAGCATCCACAGACTTGGGAGTTTTACATTTCTTGGCAGGGTGTGTGTATGTGTGTGTGTGTGTGTGTGTGTGTGTACAAAAGGGAGCATGACTTAAATTGAGCGAGAAGATGGGGGTCATTTAAAAAACACCTTGGGGAAATAAAAATACAAGCATTCTGCTTGCTCCAAATGAATGTTTGGCCTGTATCAATCCATTCCCCATTTAAATACAAGTGTATCTTTCCTCTTATTTTAAGTAGCTTTCTTCAACAATCAAGGCACATTGGGATGATTTGCCTTTAAAGGGCGTGATTCCGTGACATTGCTAAAGTTCCATTTTAACCAGCAGAGGCTACACGAGCATAAATACCCACTGATTTTCTTCTAATGCCCTTCAAAGTACAGTGACAATATATGTGATTTCCACCCCATACTCTACATGTTGGGTTATAGGAATAAAGTCAAGGAACCTTTACTCCTCTGCACCGGAATGGATCTGGTTTGTGGAAAAGATACCATAAGAAATAAAGTTGTGCTTGGACCGTATGCATATCCATAGTTTTAAAACTATGTTTTAAAAAGAGCAACTCGCTCTTGGCTTAATCACCGTGTAAGAACCCGGCTCTTGAAGTTATGGGGTTTTAAAAAGGATGCAAGATAAGTTCATATTCTAAGTAAAGGCATCTGCCAAGTCCTCTTTATTTAATTATTAATTATTTAATTATACATCTTGACCTCCTACCCTAATTATATAATTATATATGTTGCTCTGGATCCCAACAGCTCATGGGCAGGGAGTGGCACATAAGAAAAATGCTACAGAAGAAGGAAGTGTGAGATAAAGATGCCCAGATATAAAATAAAGTATGCAAAAAGAGATCTAATTAACCCAATACCTGATTAATAGTACTGTTGAGAAAAGCCAGCCTGAACAGGAAGGTTTTATGATGTTTCTGCAAAAAAACCCACTTCAGCTCAGCCTTTGGGTGCTTCCAGATGAGGTTTTATTTGCCAATCACTCAGCCTCATTCAAAGTCTTCTACCGGTGGGTGGGTGCATGAGGGCCACATGACAACATCTTCCACTTGTAACTCTCCTATGTTTTTCTTCTGACCTTTTTTTTTCTTTCTGTTAAAAATCTGTCAAGGAGGAAAAGGGAGAATAGGTGTACAATGTCTTTGATTGGTAGCAGTAGGAGCTGACCGTCTGGAAGCATCCTTTGATGAGTCTACAGAGAAAAATAATTCTGTGGTGGTGAGAAAGCCCCCACATCCTCTTTCTGCTTAGCGTTGGTGCATGGATAATAGGTGCTCTGGGTTGGACTTAAAACATGTGATGGAACATAAGGAAAAAGGGCTGTTAGGAGTTTCATGTGGTATAACTCACTGTCACTTCAGAATGCACCTGGTGAGTCATGAGTGCTATCTCCTGTAATAATAATAATAATCCCTGCTTGTGGAAATGTGGTACATAAAGGAGGAGGGTTCCTTGCTTTCTCCTTGATGTGCTAGTCTTTATTTTTACACTTTCAAGCATTCAGCTGTGAGATTCTGCTTACATTATGAAACAGTACAGGCCTCCTGGGAGTGTCCTACAGGATTTTTCTGAATGCATAGATCGTCTTGAAGATTCTGAGGGCTGGATGCAGACGTAGTCATGCTTGGAGTAGACCAGTAAAAATCGGTGGGACAAGGAAGTCATGACTAATGGGTCTGTTCAAAGCATGACTAACTCTGGATACAACCTTGTAAGATTTGATGTCTTAATCGCAAAGACTCTTGGAGCTGTTATAAGAAGGGACTTGTGGATGCTGTAAGCCTCTGGCCAGGGCCAAGAGACTCAGGAGCAGACTGGAGCCAAGAGGGTGTCATGAAGCCCCATCCATGTAATGTTAATGATGTAATGATAGTATCATGTAACATAGATAGGAGTTTTCCTGCCAAAGTGGGTGGAGTTACATGGGAAATCATAGCCCCACCCTGGGAGAAACCATGTTTGAGTGATGCAATTATGCCCCTTGGCATTGAGGGTGAAGGTGGCAGAAACCCTGCCCTTTCTGCATCACATGGGTGCATCAGGCCAGGATGCGGATGAAGTTTTAGCCAGGGCCTGGAACTGGTTTTTGCCACATACCTAAGCGTGCCACTTCCCAAGTGTGACAGAAGCCAGTTTCTCAGCAGTTGCAGAGTATGGCAGCAAAACTGCCTCAAGTCACAGAAACTGCCCCAGTCTGGCCCCAGACCAGAAGACATCCTGGGGGAAGCCCATTGAACACAGTGGGGCTTACTTCTGAGTAAACAAACAGGGTTCACATAGTGCTTCAGGGAAAATGTTGAACAACCCTCAGTTCAGGATCTCATGTAATGGCAAGGATTGGAGAAGACAGCCAACATTACAGTACTATGATCTGTTTCACACATTGTGCTTTTTAAATGTACACTCAAGATTATTTTTTAAGTGTACACCAATAAATGCAACCTCTTTGAAGATAACAAGCCCTAGAAAGCTGATTTTTCTGAGAGTTAGTTGGGCTGCAGACCCTCTAATGCCATCCTGAGAATTCTGGGGACCCTTTCCAATAATGAAGTAGCAACTCCCAGCCAACATTCAACAGAGATTGTTCCCCTCCCCCAAATCCTGTTCATCGCTTGATGACTATTAACTACAAAATCAAGCGATGACTCTCATGTGTAAATGGGTCACCACAGACAGAATCTCCGTTTTGCCTCACGCCATCTGCAAACATAATCCTCAGCTGCCAGTCTTCAAGTGTACACTAATCACCTGGAAATTATGTACATACATGTGTGAAGCGGGCCTATGCTGGTTTCACTTGTGTATGCAAAGATGGGTTTGTTGCATGCACGCTTTGCATTTGTCAGTGTACGCTTCAAGCTGAAGTGGGAAAGCTTTGGCCTGTGGGCTAGATCTGGCAGGTTGCGTTTTGGGCAGGGGAGGGAAGTGGGGTGGGTGGGTTAAAAAAACCCTCCCCATGACCCACCCAATCTGTTTCCCCTCAGAGAACAACAGGGAGAGAGAGAGAGAGGGGGGGGGTGACTAAATGTGTATGAATAGGTATGGGATATTTGTGTGAATGTGGCAAGTGGCCCCTGGAAGATTAGCCAAGAGGAAGGAATGTAGCCTTCTGGCTGAAAGAGATTTCCCTCCCCTGACTTTAAATACCCAAGGGGGGAGATTTAATATTTTTGGCTATTGGGCAGTATAGAAATGTAATTAATAACTAATTAATATTTGTATACCGCCCAAGGAGCTTCAGCTATTGGGCAGTATAAAAATCCAACAAATAAATGTAGGGGAAGAAATCAGGGCAGGTTTGCATCACTTCCACACCATACTTAATTTGTTACATTTTTCTTCATTCACCCCTAACTATATAACTAAAAACACATAATGTGTGAATAGGCTCAGAGACGGGATTCTGAGGGAGGGCTAGTTGGCCTTCCCTAGCCTCAACCAGGCTTCTGCTATGGCACGGGACCATGTTAATTTGGTTTTATGAAACCTGTTTATGTATGCATATCTCCAGTCCTTTCCAAGGCCCTTCTTCAGCTCACCTTGTATTAAAGGCACTTCCTGTTATCTATATAGTTGTGTCTTTTGCTCATGAGTTTACCTCAGGTAGAGGCCCCACGGCCTCAGAAACTGGGTCATAAATTTCCCTTCTGGGATGTTCTGAAGGGCCAAACCAGGCTCTCCTCAGTATTCCCCTCAGAACATGGAGGGCCTTAAGACAGTGGTTCTCAACCTGGGGCACTCCAGATGTGTTGGACTGCATCTCCCAGAATGCCCCAGCCAGCAGAGCTGGCTGGGGCATTCTGGGAGATGCAGTCCAACACATCTGGAGTGCCCCAGGTTGAGAACCACTGCCTTAAGAGGTTCTGCTTCCGGGTTGGCTCTGTAGCATGTCTGCATCAGAAAACCAGAAAAAAAAACTGCTTTTCCTGAGGGCCTTTTTCATTCATTTGGGCAAAAATGAACAGTGTTACGCACACACTCCAACCTCCACATCTTCAGAAGTAGTGTTCTGTATCTACTCCTGTATCTTTAACAGCTGAATAGAAAAGGGTGTCAGCAGGTGTCATTGGTATGCCTGCAGCACCTGGGAAAATTCCCTCTTCATCACTACAGTTAAAGCTGCAGGAGCTATACTAAAGTAACCAGATACAAAAGATGGCAGGGCTCCTGCTGCTTTAACTGTTGTGGTGAAGAGGGAGTTTCACCAACTGCTGCAGGCATACCAATGACACTTGCTGAAATTCCCTTTTCTATTCAACTGTTAAAGGTACAGGAGCCCTGTCCTCCTTTTCATAGGGTCACCCTAACTAAATACATATTCAAATGATCCAGTACCCTGAAAAATGGAGGGTGCCCCCCCCCCAGCCCCCATTTAGGAGCTTATATATGTCCTGGTACAAGTATGTAGGCTTCGTGCAAATGGTACACTTGAACATATGAAAAGGGCTCTTGTGATCCCCACAGGGGATGTGGAAGAGATTTCAGACATAAAGCCCTATTGGGATCTTTCTAAGGTCTCCAAAGGATGCCCTGTGGCACACCCCACACTGAGATGAGCGAACTGTTTCCGGGGCTGAGAAGCAGGTGCCTTGAATAGGGAAAAGAGGGCAGCGGGGGCACCGGCAGCGTCGGCCGCTCTCCGCTCCCCGCCCGCCAAAGCAGCTATCTCTGACATCTTCACATCATGACCCAGCTTTAACACTCACCTGCAGCAAGGGTTCCACTTTTCATTTTTCTTACTGTACAAGTTCCCCCCTCCTCTCTCACCACGCCCCCTCACCTACCTTTCTCCTTTGCCCTCTTGTGCCCAAGAGAAAATGATGGCTGTGCTTAGTGGTTGGAATCCACAAGAACTGGGGAGTAGAATAATGGGCACCGGAGGTTTTGGAGGGTGGGCAGCAGGACGTGATGGCTGGAGCGCCCCTTGGTTGCTGGCTGCCCAGAGAGCAGCAAATAAGCAGGAGGCGGTGAGGAGAAGAGGGAGCCACCGCTGCTGCTTCCTCACCTGCCCCATTCACCTGCCATCAGCCTCAATTGCTGCTTCCTTTGCTTGGTGACAGATATTGGGTCTGGGGGTCCCAATCCTCACCACCACCCAAAGGGGTAGGGCAGGTGGGTGGGCAAGTGGCGAGTCAAGAGCTTTGGCAACTGCCGTTTCCTGAGGACTGTCCAGCCAGTAGCCTTTCAGACCTGGTTTCCACCTTCAACCCCAAGTTGCAGCATGACTTCCTTCTGCAGCCTGTTTACTTGGAAGTAAGCATAGGGTGACCATATGACCGGATTCGCCCGGGTTTTTGATGACAAATCCGGGAGGGGGAGGGGAAGTCTGGATTTTTTTCCCAAAGAGCAGCTCTAATGGGAATTAACAAAAATGCTTATAGCTCTGTCATTTTTTAAGATAAAGACATGAAACTTGGCACAATGGTAGCTCACCGAATTTGAAACAGATCCATTCATCCATTGATTTTTTAGGAATTTTTTAAAAATTGAGGTTTTAAAATTATTATTTTTTAATTCGTTATTTTTAAAGATAAAGAGATGAAACTTTGCACCATGAAAGGATTTAGGTAGAGCTTTAGCCACACCAAATTTGAAACAGATCCGTTCATCCATTGATTTTTTAAGAATTTTTTAAAAATTGAGGTTTTAAAATTATTATTTTTAAAATCGTTATTTTTAAAGATAAAGAGATGAAACTTTGCACCATGAAAGGATTTAGGTAGAGCTTTAGCCACACCAAATTTGAAACAGATCCGTTCATCCATTGATTTTTAAAGAATTTTTTAAAAATTGAGGTTTTAAAATTATTATTTTTAAAATTGTCATTTTTAAAGTTAAAGAGATGAAACTTTGTACTATGATAGGATTTAGGTAGAGCTTTAGTCACACCAAATTTGAAACAGATCCATTCATCCATTGATTTTTTAGGGATTTTTTAAAAAATGAGGTTTTAAAATTATTTTAAAAACTGTCATTTTTAAATATAAAGAGCTGAAAGTTGGTTGGCACCATGATAGCTTTTAGGTATCCAAATTTGAAACAGATCTGGGGCCAGTAGCAAACCCTGTTAACAACAACAGCAGCTTGCAATGAGTGAAGATACAGTCAAAAAAAATATTTGAGGGAAGGGGAGAATGTAACACACAGAGTATAGCAAAAGCTTCAAAGTACAGCAAAACCTACAAAAGTAGGAGTGAGTGAAGTTAATTTCAGATACATTGAATCTCCCACTTGTTCTTTATTTCAGTGATTTTAACATTAAGATGTTATGTAGAACAGATTTGTCTTAAATGTGTGCTGTAAAATCAGACATGTGACCAAGGCTATGTTCGGGTGGCCATGGCCCCTTGGTACTGGACACGCCCCCTTGGGGGCGACCATGTTGTCCTCCTTTTTGGTTTCCAAAATATGGTCACCCTAAGTAAGCACCACTCTATTCAGTGGGATAACCATAATTTTCTAATTCTCCTCTGTGAGTGTTTTACTTCCTTGCCTCTCTTCTTTCTTTCCTGCTCTGCTTTCTTTTAAAAACAAAACAGCTCTATACCAAAATAAAAGCAAAGGAATTGATATGGGCCACCCTAGGCCAGGGAGGAAGCCGTCTGAGGGTACCAAACCACCAGATGGAGACTGATACAATCAGTTATTAAGAACAGGTAACATGCCCAGGGTTTGGAAACCTGAATTTTCCTGTCCCCCAAACTTTTTCCAGTTTTATGAAGGAAGAAGTCTTAATTCCTATTAAATCAAACCAGGCTGGTCTGGGGCAGCAATCACAGCAGGCCCTGGGGTGGAGCTAGGGGTAGTATATCGGGAGAGCCAGAAGACAGTGCAGAAATGGTCCTTCTCAATCAAACACAGAAATAAAATATCAATAAACAAATAAAAGCTGTCAATAATGCCCAGGTTTTTGTTTGTTTGTTTTTATGAGGAGGTAACTGGTCTATTGGTACCCTAAATGGAACTGAGATCACGAGTTTGGTATAGAACCCCAGTGGAATTGACGTTTTGGGTGGGGAGAATGGGCCTGCCTCAGAGCATCTGCTGAGTGAATGGTCTAGCCCGACCCATTTGCAACAAACCAGTGATCTAAAGCACCAGTCTCATACAGATATAGTCACCAGAGAGCCAGATTTAGGGTGACCCTATGAAAAGGAGGACAGGGCTCCCATATCTTTTAACAGTTGTATAGAAAATGGAATTTTATTTATTTATTTATTTATTTATTACATTTCTATACCGCCCAATAGCCGGAGCTCTCTGGGCGGTTCACAAAAATTAAAAACATTCAAAGTATAAAACAACAGTATAAAACCATAATATAAAATACAATATAAAAGCTCAACCAGATAAAAACAGCAGCAATGCAAAATTACAAATTTAAAA
This sequence comes from Elgaria multicarinata webbii, assembly GCF_023053635.1. Taxonomy (NCBI): domain Eukaryota; kingdom Metazoa; phylum Chordata; class Lepidosauria; order Squamata; family Anguidae; genus Elgaria; species Elgaria multicarinata. The sequence goes on along the minus strand of NC_086191.1, from coordinate 1,234,313 downwards.
CACCAAGTTAAAATTTATTGATAGACTGTTAAAATGCTGGGAGAATAAAAAGGTCTTCACCTGGCGTCTAAAAGCATATAATGTAGGTGCCAAGCGAACCTCCTTAGGGAGCTCATTCCACAGCCAGGGTGCCACAGCAGAGAAGGCCCTGCTCCTCCTGGTAGCCACCTGCCTCACTTCCTTTGGCAGGGGCTCGCGGAGAAGGACCCCTGAGGATGACCTTAGGGTCCAGGCAGGTACATACGGGAGGAGGCGTTCCTTCAGATAGCCTGGCCCCAAGCCATTTAGGGCTTTAAATGTTAATACCAGCACATTGAATTGGGCCTGGAGCTGGACTGGCAGCCAATGAAGCTGGAAAAGGACTGGCGTAATGTGGTCTCGTCGGCCAGTCCCTGTTAGTAACCGTGCTGCCCTGTTTTGTACCAGTTGAAGTTTCCGGCCCGTTTTCAAAGGAAGCCCCACGTATAACGCATTGCAGTAATCCAAACGAGAGGTTATCAGAGCATGGATCACTGTAGCTAGGCTATCTCTGTCCAGATAAGGGCACAGCTGGTATATCAGCCTGAGCTGATAAAAGGTGCTCTTTGCCACTGAGTTCACCTGTGCCTCAAGTGACAGTTCTGGATCCAAGAGAACCCCCAAACTACGGACCCGATCCTTTAGGGGGAGTGCAACCCCGTCCAGGACAGGGCAAACATCACCTCATCGGACAGATGAACCACCCGCTAACAGTACCTCCGTCTTGTCTGGATTGAGTCTCAGTTTATTACCCCTCATCCAGTAGGCTAGTTTCAGCAGGTGTCATTTTTATGCATGCAGTACCTGGCGAAACTCCCTCTTCATCACAACTGTTAAAGCTGCAGGAGCTATGCTAGAGTGATCAGATACAAAAGAGGGCAGGGGTACTGCAGTTTTAACTGTTGTGACAAACAGGGAATTTCACCACGTGCTACATGCTTAAAAATGACACCTGCTGAAATTCTCTTTTCTCTACAGCTGTTAAAGATACAGGAACCCTGTCCTCCTTTCCATATGGTCACCCTAGCCAGATTGACATTAGATGAACACACACTCCGTGGGCAACCCTGGGTTATTTTGCTGCTTAAGATGTGAATCTGCTAATGACCCTTGTTTTGGTTGCTGAGATTATAGTTTAGTTTCCTGGAGAGCATAAGGCCATGGTTCTGCATAGCCTGATCTGCAAATATATATGATATGTATACCAAAATTCTGCACCACAGAATCCTGCAGTTCTGTGCCTAGAAACGCTGCATTTTCAATCTGAGTGAATTAAGCAAATTAAGCAACTAGCTTGATTCGTTTTGCATGACTTATTTCACATTTTTACTGTTATATATACTGCTTCTACAAATCACGGTGGAGGGAGAAGGAACTATAGAGGACGCTGAAGCTGCCCAACGTCTCACCACTGTAAATTTTACCCAGCAACTCTGTTTAGGGTGACCCTATCAAAAGGAGGACCAGGCTCCTGTTGCATAGAAAATGAAGTTTTGGCATGTGCCATTTGTATGCATGCAGCACCTAGTGAAATTCCTTCTTCATCACAACAGTTAAAGCTGCAGGAGCCCTGCCCTCTTTTGTATCTGGTCACTGTAGTATAGCTCCTGCAGCTTTAACTGTTGTAATGAAGAGGGAATTTCACTAGGTGCTGCATGCATACCAATGACACCTATGAAAAGGAGGACAGGGCTCCTGTACCTTTAACAGTTGAATAGAAAAGGGAATTTCAGCAGGTGTCATTGGTATGCCTGCAGCAGTTGGTGAAACTCCCTCTTCATCACTACAGTTAAAGCTGCAGGAGCCCTGCCATCTTTTGTATCTGGTTACTCTAGTATAGCTCCTGCAGCTTTAACTGTTGTGACGAAGAGGGAATTTCACCAGGTGGTGCACACATACCAATGTCACCTGCTGAAATTCCCTTTCCTATGCAACTGTTAAAGATACAGATACCCTGTCTTCCTTTCCATAGAGTAACCCTAACTGTTGGGTTCTGCAGAAACTTGCTTTTTTAAAGAAAGAGAAAGTGCTCAGATTCTTAGGAAGCAGAATTCTGGTCCCCACACCATATGCTGTGCTTTTGCAGAATCATAGTGTATAGACAGCCCTGGTTAAAGCCCTTGGTGAGAACCGGACGAGGGAATTGGGCCCAGAACGACCCCCAGGGACCCCTTCCGACTTAGGATTTGCCCAAGGCAGGCTTTCCCAATGAGGTGGCTCAACTCCTCTGATGTTTTTCTTTGCAATGCAGAAGGTCTCGAGCCAAAACAGACTGCCAACCTGAGTGGCTCTTAGCATTGTGAGCAAAACCATACAGCAAGCAAGAATGGAGAAAGGGGGGCAGGGGAGGAGAAGCCACTGAGAGGGTATGGAGAATTTTATGAAGGACCCATCATCTCAAGGCTGCGATGTTTGTCCAAACGGACCTTGCCGCTGCAGATCAGCTGGCAGGGAATCTAGGGCGGTAGGAAATTGTGTCGCAAGGCTCAACTTAGTTTGACTTCATCCTTTATTGTACTCCCCCCACCGACCCACCCACCCCTCACACACATGCACCCAGTGCCTTTTGTTTCCCTCCCCCTCCCCTTTGCACCTGCCTGAGCCTCCTTCCCTGCTCTCTCCCCTCCCCTTCCTGAGAGCACACAGAAAACACGTGTCTGACGGCCATCCGACAGCGACACACCCACCTGGTACTGTATTATGATCGGCTGTTCTTCAAGATCTGCGCCTCGCTGCTGCTGCTGCTGCTACTGCCAGCACTGCTGTTTTTAACGTAGCAGGCAGTTTACACCGGGACTGCAGTGAGCCACAGTCTGTCCCTCCATAGTGCACACTTGTTCTTTTAATCATTTAAAAATAAAACCTGCATTTAACACAATAATTGGCATCTAACCTTTCTCTGTACATACTTGGAAGCTCTCTGTAGTCTTTTGCAAATTTATTTTTTTACAATATTCGTACCAGCACAATAAGAGGGCCTCCCCCTCCCCCCGCCCGCCCTCTGCATAAATATCTCTATTTCAAAAAGAAATCTTTATTATTCAGTCTGTGTTGCAGGCCAGGATTAAGGTTTTCAAAATGCCGGATTCTGTCTAGCCAAGTAAAGGGATCTTTATTATTTATTTATTTAATTAATTACATTTATATACCGCCCCACAGCTGAAGCTCTATGGGCGGTTTACAACAATTAAAAATAGTAAACATTAAAAATATACAAAAATTTAAAAAACATAAAAACATAAAAACAGTATCTTTATTCCTCTTCACACAGTACACTTCTGAGATCTGAGATTTCTATTTGAACACTTGTGAACTGTAGATATGACAAATAGGTGTCCAATTGTATAGGTACACTCCTCAGAACATGGGATTGTCTGCGGTTTCCCTCTTGGGGAGAGACAGATCGGAGTTTGTTGAGTGTGATGTGTGAAACAATCCACAATGTAGGTCAAGAAATAGATTTCTGTTCCCTATCCTCCACCACCCAAAAAGGAAAAAACAACTTTGTGGAAGTCATCTTGACAAAATAGTCTTGGCCAGATTATAAGTGATTAGCTGTAACTGCTTTAAACCTGTTGACAACAAGACCTTTGCAGCCGTCATCCTGGTACCCATCTGTGCAACATGGGATCCCAGCGATGATTTGTTTTATTGCTTTTTCTTCAAACATCTGAAGTTGTCGAATGGCAGGTGAGGCCATTGACTCTTCTAGTTCAGTGCTCTGATGGGTAATGACTCACCAGGGCCACAGAAGGAAGCCTTTCCCTGACCTCTTGCTATGATTCCTTGGACAGGAGGTGGATGAGACTGAAGCTAGGGCCTCCTTCACCCCACGTGCTCTTATCAAAACTGGCAGTGTGCTCCCTGCTTTTCTCCTTCTGTTGTCTGTCTGATCTAGTCCTCTGCCTTCCATCTTTGTACCTCATGTAATGCCTCCACTCCTGCTGTCCTCCTCACCCACCTCCCCTCAATTCTGATGGGAACTCCTTGCTCCAGGTTCCTACCTTCTCAAAACTGAGATAGGTTCGGGCAAGGCCTTTTCCACGGTGGCACTCTCCTTTGGAACTCACTGCTCAGGAAAATCCACCTATAGATAATTCCTTTGTTCTCCTTCCACAGACCTTTTTTTTTTTAACGTACAAAAGCTTACCCGCTTACTGCAATTATTGCTGGGGTTGTAATCTTGATTTTGGGTAGTGTGTTTTTAAAAAGAGCTTTAGTAAAAAGAAAAGAAAAAGTGAGAGAGCTTTAGTAGTGAGTTAAACACACCCTCTAATATGCCACAAATAAGAATAGGGCTGTACCGTCAAAATTATAGCACTAATGTTATACGTTAAACTTATCGTAATACTTTAGTTGTAAAGAACAAAATAAATGACCGCTAGTAGCACATCCAGTTGATACATTTCTATAGATTTTTAATAAAATAAATTTAAAATTTTATAGCTTTGGAAATTTCAAACATAATGTATATGTTTAAAAAATTTAAAGCTATAAAATTTTAAATTTTAGAATTTATTTTTATCTATAAAAATTATAAACTTGATGTGCTACTAGTGGTCATTTGTTTTTTGTTTTTTGAAATGCTGTGCCATGCACATCGCATCGCCTGCATTTATTTATTTATTTATTTATTTATTTAATTACATTTATATACCGCCCCACAGCCAAAGCTCTCTGGGCGGTTTACAACAATTAAAAATAGTAAACATTAAAAGTATACAAAAATTTAAAAAACATAAAAACAGTATAAAAACAACAGTATCCATTTAAAAACAACAATACTGGGGTGCATTAAAAACAAACTTAACGTTGTTAAATGCTGTTAAATATCGGTTGATTAGCTGTAAAGGTTTAAGAATGTTAAACAGAATGCCCCAACATCTTCCCTAAGGGCAAAATAGGAACAGCAGGTACCGAAACCAGGGACAGTTCAGAGCGCATTGTTTTCAGTTATTTAATACAATAACATCTCTAAGCAGTTCAAACTAAAATGCAAATATAATACACTATAAAACAATGGGCCTGTTCAGACAACACACTAAGCCATGATGGTTAAGTATTTTGAGCTAAGCATGATGGCTTAGTGTGTCGTGTGTAGGGCATTTTCCTAACCATGGCGGCTACATAACCATGGTTTAACCACCCTCACTAACCGCGCGCTGCAAAAGGGTTAGCGGCCCTAACCACGGCTTAGCACGTTGCCTTTTGGGGCCCTGTGGTTAGCCCCATTTTTAAGCGAGTGCTGCCGCAGAGCTGTCATTTGAGATGTGAATAATCCTGCAAAAATGGTGGCTATAAAGCCGCCATTTCCGTAAAAGGCCTTTTCCACCGAATAACGAGTTGCCATTTCTACGCATAATGGTGGATCGCTAAGGGCACAGGCGGCCACACAGTGCTTCCTAGGCCCTCGCTGAGCCATCAGTGGTTTGCACGGTACAGCAAATGGGGGCAAACAGCAGTCCGGCAAGTCGCCACCCCCTGTCAAATGCCCACAACATCCCTAAGTGGGGAACAAAAATATTTTCTCAATTCCACACTGCTGTTCTCAGCACAGTAACCGTGAGCATTCTGCACTCACCTGTGGCTGCTCCATAATGCAAAAACACCCCCAGCCGATGGCCAGGAGACACAAAAACTTCTTCCCCTGGCTCTCCAAGCAGTTACAGAAGAGTGGTTACTCCACCACCCTGCAGCAGTGCAAAGAGAAGCTACACGCTCAAGAAGCCGTTTAGGATGGAGAGTGGTTAGGCAAGGCGGTTAATGCACGTATGACGGGAGCGCTTGGGGTGGTTAGTGCTAATCACCATGCACTGTGGTTAGCCTAACCACTCTTTGCCAAATTATTTCTGAGCAGGGCCAATATAAAATAATATTAAAAACAACAACAATAAAACAGAGCATTGTCCTAATCCATTAAAGGTCAGGGAAAGCCTGAGTTTTCAAGAGGCGTTGGAAGCGTGCAAGTTGCTACAGGTTCTGCCTCTTGGACTATACATGGGAGCGTGTTCCAGGGGGTAAATGCCACTAATGAGAAGATTCACTTTTACCTGGCAACATTCTGTTGGTTGTGGAATGACTGATAAGGCCTCCTCTGAAGGTCTCAGGGGTCAGCTGAGTGAAAGGAAAGCGCAGTCAGCTAGGTATCCTGATCCCGAGTTATTTAGGGCTTTGTATGTTAACAACACAACTTTGGATAAGGCTTGGTAGCCACTAGACAGTCAATGTTTACCTTTTACAAGATATCTATCTATATAGCTACTGCATTCTGCACTAACTGCAACTTCCAAACCAGGCTCAAGGGCAGTCCCACATAGAGCACATTATAGTAGTCTAAGCATGGCTCATATTGGCTAGAAATGGGCATAGCTGGCATACCAACCATAATGGCGCATAGTTAAATTATGGAACTCACTACCACAAGATGTAGTGATGGCCACCAATTTGGAAGGCTTCAAAAGGGGGTTGGATAAATTCCTGGAGGCAAAGCCTGTGTGCACCAGTTGCTAGGGAATATGAGTGGGAGGGTGCTGTTGCACCATGTCCTGCTTGTTCATCCCTGGCCGATGGCTGTTTGGCCGCTGTGTGAACAGAGTGCTGGACTAGATGGGCCTTTGGTCTGATATATTTATTTATTTATTTATTTATTTCATTTATATACCGCCCCATAGCCGAAGCTCTCTGGGCGGTTTACAACAGCATGATCCATTATTATTATATTATTATTTATTTATATAGCACCGTCAATGTACATGGTGCTGTACATCCAGCATGGCATTTCTTATGTTCTTAATTGTTAATGGGTGCTCTGGGCCACTGACATCACCAGTGACAAGGATGGATCAAGGAGCACCCCCAAATCACATATTGTTCCTTCAAAGTGAGTGCAAATCCATCTAGAATAGGTGAACAACTCAATTCTCATTCTGATTCAGCTGTCAGGGAGAAACAGTGATGACCCAAATACTGATCCCCCAAATGTCGTTATGACCTCTCTCAGTGGCTTCATAGAGATGTTAAACAACACTGGAAACAAAACAGTGCCCAGTGGCACCCCACAGTTTAGCTGCTAAGGGATCAAGGCACAGCACCCAACGTTATTCTTTGGAACCGATCCCATAAGTAAGAGCTGAACCAATGTTAAGCAATGCTCCCAATGGTTAAACCATTGAGAAATCAAAAATGGTTGAGAAATCAAGAAATAACAGGGTCACACTCCCCATGTCCCTCTCTTGAAGAAGGCCATCCATCATGGCGACCAAAGCCAATCCAGTCCTTAAACTGGACCTAAACACAAACTGGAATGGATTAAGATAATCAGTTTCATCCAAGAGCTGAGACACCATCTTTCCCAGAAAGGAGGCATTTGCTACTGAGGCTTAATCTACACCAAGCAGGATATTGCACTATGAAAGCAGTATATAAAAGGCAGGAGACACACTACTGCTTTATAGCGGTATTGAAGTGCACTGGCCCATTGACACATGCCATATGCCGCTTTCATACCACTATATCCTGTTTGGTGTGGGTCCTGCCTTTTATATACCACTTTCATACTGCTTTCATAGTGCAATATCCTGCTTGGTGTAGATTAGGTCTGAGTGGTAGTTAATATAAATCTCTGGATCCAAGGAGTATTTTATTCAGGAGTGATTGCGCCACTGCCTCCTTCAAGGCTGTTAATGGTCTATCATCACTACACACCTGATCCAGCTGGTCAGTTCCCCATGGCATGAAGGACAAAGGTTGAGAGAGCATGTAATGGGTTGCAAGCAACTTGTCCACATCCTCAGGGTTCGAAAACTGACACTGATTCCACAAAACAGGACAAGGCAATATACTGAATTGTATATTGTACAGTGAGCCTCTGTAGGTTCCATTACTGCATTCACTGGGGTAGATGAAAGCAACCCCCAGACCACACATGAAAGCTCAGTTGGACAATTACTCAGATTCAATCGATGCCACCTACACCACCACGCAGTAGACGCAATTTCACACTCTCACATGTGTTTGGTCACTGTCACAATGAGTCTTGTGCCACTTGCACTCCAGCCATCTTCCAGCCCTGAAGTGAATGCCAGATCAAGGGTATGTCTGGAGTTCCAAAAACCAGGTAGCCAACTGAACTCCACAATGCCAAAGAAGGCATTCAGGAGCCGTTGTGTCAATGGCCCATGGCACCTTGCCATTTCACAACACAACAAGGACCTTGCCAGAATTACTGGCTGTTGCAGCTGGAAAATCCCTCAGAGCATTCATGGATCTGTTGGATTCCATATGCCTACACGGTGGTCAATCGTAATGGAGAGGGACTGTTAAGATGACCCATCTCTGCAAAGAGGGACTGAAACCAAGAGTTCAAACTTCACTAGGAAGTGGTGTGACCATAACAATGTTCTCCACCACCACACCAATATCCACCACACCAATATTTCCACCATTCCCTCTAACGCCCTAAGGTGAATGCCAAATCATATGTTCTGCCCGAAGTGTCAGGCCAATGACAAACTGAGACAGCCACATGGTTCCCATGGAAGCCATGAAATCCCAAGCAAGTCCTATTAAGGCACCATCAGTGTGGATGTTGAAATCCTCCAAGACCATGGTCCTAGCTTTCTCCAAGGCTGTCTCAATCAGCTCAGTCAGAGAGGCCACTGGGCAGCAGCATGGACTATAGTCCATCATCATCATCATCATCATCATCATCATCATCATCATCATTATTTGTATCCCACCTTTTGTCCAATACTGGGCCTCAGTAGCATCCTCAATCTGTCTGTTTGGCCCCACATAAGGCTCAGGACCTCAGTGTCTGTCCCAGGATAGAAGAGCTTCCTAGAGAACAAGATAGAACTTCTATGGATCTTGGCAAGTTTTGGCTTGGCCTGATGCTGCACCATGTGTCCAGGTGGGCAAAACTGGGTCAGATCTACAGCACCCAGCTTGTCCACCAAGGTGTTGGTAATGCATGAGCTATCTTCTTTGGCATTCTGTCTTGAAGAGTTGCTAAGCAACTTATTGATTCAGAAAGCTGGTTTCACTTGATTACTTGGCTGTCCTGGAGAGAATATGGGCAAGCGCATTCTCCAGTACAAAGAGCTTGCAGGGAAGTGGCAGAGAGCCACAGACCCATCCAGGAATCCATAAACTTTAGATCATTGGGATAATAATAACAATAACAATAATAATAATAATAATAATAATTTATTTCTTACCCACCTCTCTCTTTGGATAGAGGCGGGGAACAACATTAGTAAGGGAATCAACACAGCTTTAAAATTCTTGATTTTACATTGATCTGGGTAGGCCTGCCGGAAAGGCTGCTTCCCTAAGAGGGACGGAAAGAGTCTTATACCTGATGTCATATTGCGTTAGAGAGAAAGTCTAAGTGCTTCAGTGCAGTATGAAGTTGTGGGCAGCGTCTTGCCCATCTCCCATCTTAGGAGAAGGGATGCAGCCTGTTCATGAGGCACTGCACTTTTGAGGTACAAAGCATGGGGAGACAGGAATGAGCCAATCGCAGCAACAATTCCACCCCAGGCTTCAAACCTTGGAGGAGGGCTGGACACATTATTCTCTCTGGGAAAGGGGGAGAGGGGTGCTCCCCATGGTGCAAACTCACTTGTGGAGCCCTTGGCCAGTCAACAGACTCTGCTTCTCACTGAGATGGGCCATCCTGTGTTTAGAGCGGTACCACTTTAGACTGCAAGTGTGAGCTCACGTGATGGAATTTTCCTCCAAACCAAATAAATAAACCCCTGCACATAAAAAGACTATTGTGTTAAGCAGAAGGCTCTTAGCTTAGTTCCTACCCTGACATGCTAGTTTTCTTTATGCAGGAAAGTTTTTTGCTTTTTTTACTTTTGCATGGAGAAGCATTCAGTCTCATGACCTGCCATCTGAAGTGGCACAGCCCAGACACAGGTTGGCCGCCTCAGTTCGGTTCAGACTTGAAGAGGCCTGGCACTGCTGCATACTCCAAACACGTGGAAGGAGGGGGAGCCTGGTTTGCAAAACGAAAGGGGCTCGTGGGTAAGAGGAGATGAATCATCTCCCCACTCCGCCCGGACAGTTTACCGCCCTGCAGCCTTTCCCTAAGTGCTTATTTTCTCTGGGCTGACTTCCACGCTTTGGAGGCTCTGCTGGCAGAAGCTGCAGGCGAAGAGAGTCCAACACTCTGAGTGCTCCATTTGTTTGTAAAATTATATATACACACACACGTGATACATGTTTGAGGCAGTTCAGGGTTTAAAGACATTACACTCATCATTGCATTTCCATTGGCCCAAGAGCAAGGCCTAATATTGCAAGTCTTATGATTATTCAGGATATGCAGAGACCAAACACATGAACTCTCTCTCTCTCTCTCTCTCTCTCTCTCTCTCTCTCTCTCTCTCTCTCTCTCACACACACACACACACACACACACACACACACACACACACTTTCAGTTGTGTGTGACTCCAGGGCTGGTGCTACCATTAGGCTAACTAGGCAGCCGCCTAGGGCGCAGACCTCAGAGGGACACAGTACGGCGCTTTAAGGGTCACAGTTTTATACAAATTAGCTGTTTTAAGAAAAAACATAATAAAAGAAAAATATAATAGTTCAGAAACTCTTCTTGGACAGCTGAATCGAAGTTGGCAATTTGGGAGTGTGTGTGCAAGTAGCTCGCCTTGCCTAGGGCGCAAAATAGTCTGGCACCAGCCCTGTGTGACTCTGGAATTCTGTTCTCCTTTTGGCACACTTGAAACCAAACAGCTTTGCTTTATGGGTGGGTTTTCTTAATTGTAGGTGGAGATGAGAAGATTTAATTAATAAGTTATGGTTCAGAAATGGGAAAATATCCCTGGGTTCCACCTGAGATTGAGGGTACATCTACACTAGCAATATGCATACATTTTATACCAACTTGACTGTCATGTTTTCTCCCAAAGAATCCTGGGCACTGCAGTTTGGTGAAAGAGCTCAGAAAACTCCCAAGCACCCTTCTCAGAATTACAGTCCCCTGAAAACTGGGGATTACTATTAAACCAGTATGTGCTGCAAGTATTTTCTGAGTGTATAAGGGTAGGACAAGTGGCAAAACCCAGCCACCAACCCAAGCAATTCAGTCGAAAGTCACAGTGGGGGTAAAATAAACTCAGAATGTGTTGTGTTATTGAAATTCAGTTACGTTAGTACTATGTACCACATGGCAAGTCTGCAAGTCTTTTTTTATTCTTCTGGGGAGAATTTCGGCACAGCAAATGTATTTTCTGCTATCAAGTCAAGATCCTGGGTTCCCACACCACTAATTCCACTTTGAGGCAATCTCCTGGGACCTGGCAAACCACATTAAGGACATGGTTGTGAGTATTCACAAGACCAGTCCCATGGGCCGAAATCCAGCAGGGAAGTTCCATGGTCTGGCTTTTGCACCTGCAAAGAGGTTGATGTGGATCCGCCTTCAGTTCGCCACTGCCGAAGGTGTCACAGCTCATGCTCTCTTGGGACAGGGAGAAGGGAATGGGTTCAGCAGAGATGCCCACCTCTGGATTTCTACGGGCGACATTGCATTCCCCACCCGCCTCCCTGCGTTAGCTCCGTTTACGGTCAGGGTTCCCTCCATCTGCCTGCCTCTGCTGCTGTCCCCTTTGTCCTCTTTCTGGGCCAGTCACAGAGCCTCCCACCCGCCCCACGGCTGGCTGCCCCCTGCCTCCTTTTGTCCCTTCCTTGGTCCCCCCTCCCCTTCTCCTCCGCTTTCTCCTTGTCGGTATCTTCCCCGCCCCCTTCTGCCCTGCATGCTTTCTCTCCCATCCTTCCATCACTGTTTGCTCCCTCCCCGCCCCCCAGCCTCTTAGACCCTCCCCAGAGAGGCTTGTACAACAGCATTTGTCCCCAATTACGGCTCCGGCTTGCCTCGGTTTCCTTCCATCTGCTCCCAGCATGGGCTTCCCCCTTCCTTTGTCTCTTTGTCTCCATGACCCCTTTGTTTCACCTTTCCTATTGCATTAGGCTCCATCCCTCTCCTCCCCCTTAGCCTCCTCCTCCTCCACTACCACCACCACCCATTAAAGCAGGGAAGACTAAGCACCCCTGGGCTGAACACTCCAGTAGCCAGCAGGCTTCAGCTGGGAGCTGCAGAGTCACCGGGGCTCATAAAGGGGCCCTGGGTGATGACAGCAGATTTTTGCAAGGCAGATTCCATGCCCCAAAGCAATTGATCCTTTCTGTGCAGGGTTTTGACGCACATACAGGGAGGGAGGGAAGGAGGGAGATTAGTCCATTAGGAACAGTATCCCGCTCCCTCTCTAACCATACTGCATTTACATCCTCCAAAGCGCAAACCAGCCCTGAGTTGATTTCACTGGCTTTTTGCCAGCCCTTGCCAACTAGAGAGGAATTTCTAAAAGCACACCTTGAATCTTACTTGGGATGGATCATTTATCCCAGTTCCACGAAATTAGGGGAAGAAATAATTCAGTTTTGTTTCTGGGTTGTTCTGTCTTGGAAAATTAAGCTGGATTTCCAGTGGGTATGGTGCAGCAGTTAAAGTGTTGGGTTTGGGCTGGAGAGAACCAGGTTCAAATTTGCCCTTCCCCATGAAGCTTGCAGAATGATCTTTGAGTATAGTCACTCTCTGTTAGCCCAACATACTTTGCAAGGTCGTTGTGAGGATGGGTTGGAGGTGAGGACCCTGCAGGCTGCCTTGAGAAAAGGCAGGATATAAATGCAACAAGTAAATAAATAAATTTGCCTCCTTCACCAAAGATTATTTTATATTTATGGTCACACTTGGAACAGCCACTTCCTTGAGACAAATTAAAATCACATCCAGGTGACCAGGAAGACAAGAAATTGTTTGGCTACAAACAAACACAGTGGTCACACCGGGGCATATGGGCTAATTAAGAGTGGGGGGAGGGCAGCTAGTAACTGATTTGTTTCCAATTAACATCATTAATTTAGAATGGAACAGGATGATGAGAATTGCAGGTATTTTTATCCCATCCACCTACAAGGATCCCATTCTCCATTTTTTATGCTCACAACAACCCTGTGAGGTTAGGCTGAGAAACAGTGGCTATGCCAACTGAGTGAGCTTTGCTAGGGTGGCCCTATGAAAAGGAGGACAGGGCTCCTGTATCTTTAACAGTTGCATAGAAAAGGGGATTTCAGCAGGTGTCATTTGTATATATGGAGAACCTGGTGAAATCCCCTCTTCCTCACAACAGTTAAAGCTGCAGGAGCTGTACTAGAGTGACCAGATTTAAAAGAGGGCAAGGCACCTGTGATGAAGAGGAAATTCCTTTTTCAGTACAACTGTTAAAGATACAGGAGCCCTGTCCTCCTTTCCATAGGGTCAACCTAAAGGCTTTGCAGCTGTGCATGAATTAATGCAGACAGACAGAAATGACGTCATGCCCTAGGGAGAAGGTGCTGCAAACCTCCCACCATCTCTGACCCAGGAGAGCCAGAGGGCTCTGCCTCCCTTGACCTCTGGCATTGGTGTGTGGTTCCCCAGCTGTGTGCATTTCCTGGCTCCCCCCTGCCTGGCTTGCAAGGAGGCTTCTCTGAGGATCAGCTAGAGAACCAACAAAAGTGGGAAGCTCCTGTCCGCTGCCTCTGTGGCAGGGCTGCTCCTGCTTCCCTTGGGGACCCCCTTTATGCTTTGCCCCCCACCTTTCTTCCTCCTACATCTGGGGGCTTCAGCAAGGTGGGATGCTCCCTGTATTCTGCCCCCATCATGCATGCACACACACACACCTTGCAGTAGTGTCAGGGTTGAGCCAAAGGCCTCTCAATCAGTCAAACCGTAGCTCTTGTGAGATGGTCCTGAGGGTCCCCCATGAAATAAAACAGAATTTATTTATTTATTTATTTATTTATTTACATTTATATGCTGCCCCATAGCCGAAGTGCTCTGGGCAGTTTACAGAAGTTAAAAACAATTAACATTAAAACAGATATACAAAATTTAAAACCACTAAAAGTATAAAAGCAACAATATCCATTTAAAACAACTATTCTAGGGCCAGTTATAAAACCAGCATATGCTGTTAAATGACTGGGAAAAGAGAAAGGTCTTGACCTGGCACCGAAAAAATAACAATGTTGGTGCCAGGCGAGCCTCGTCGGGGAGATCATTCCGAAACTGGGGGACCACCACTGAAAAGGCCCTCTCCCTTGTTGCCATCCTCCGAGCTTCTCTCGGAGTAGACACCTGGAGGAGGGCCTTAGATGTTGAGCACAGTGTACAGATAGGTTCATGTTGGGAGCAGCGTTCCATCAGGTATGGTGGTCCCAAGCTATGTAAGGCTTTATGGGTTAAAACCAGCACTTTGAATCAGGCTCAGAAACGTGCAGGCAGCCAATGCAAATGGGCCAGAGTTGGTCTGCTCGAACCTTCTGGTTCCAGTTATCAATCTGGCCGCTGCATTTTGCACAAGCTGCAGCTTCTGAACCATCTTCAAAGGCAGCCCCACGTAGAGCACATTGCATTAATCTAATTTGGAGGTTACCAGGGCATGGACAACTGAAAGGTTACCCCTGTCCAGATAGGGGTGTAGCTGGGCCACCAATCAAAGTTAGTAGAAGGCACTCCGTGCCACTGAGGCCACTGAGCCTCAAGGGACAGAGATGGTTCTAGGAGAACCCCCAAGCTACGAACCTGCTCCTTCAGAGGGAGTGCAACCCCATCCAGAACAGGTTGAAACAATTAGTGGTTTGTTTATTTTAAGATGTTCTTGTTCTGCTCTTCAATCTCTCTCAGGAGAGTTTACACCTGTGCTTGCCAACCTGATACCCTCCAGATACATTGGTCTGCAACTCCCATAATTCCTTGCTTTCCAACACATCTGAAGAACACAGGTTGGGGAAGGCAGGCATGAGCCTTATGTATGTTCTAAAAGCCACCCAAAGTCATCTCAACCACATTGTGTGTCAGCAAATTCCATTAAGCCCTATATGGCTTGGGTCCAGGTTATCTGAAAGACCGTATTCTCCCTTATAGAATCATAGAGCCTGCCCGTGCTTTGAGATCTTCTGGGGAAGATCTTCTGGGGAAGCCCTTCTTTCAGTCCCATTTAGCCTGGAGAAGAGAAGATTGAGGGGAGACATGATAGCACTCTTCAAATACTTAAAAGGTTGTCACACAGAGGAGGGCCAGGATCTCTTCTCGATCCTCCCAGAGTGCAGGACGCGGAATAACGGGCTCAAGTTAAAGGAAGCCAGATTCCGGCTGGACATCAGGAAAAACTTCCTGACTGTTAGAGCAGTGCGACAATGGAATCAGCTACCTAGGGAGGTTGTGGGCTCTCCCACACTAGAGGCATTCAAGAGGCAGCTGGACAACCATCTGTCAGGGATGCTTTAGGGTGGATTCCTGCATTGAGCAGGGGGTTGGACTCGATGGCCTTGTAGGCCCCTTCCAACTCTGCTATTCTATGATTCTATGATCTTCACAGGTGCGCTTGGTGGAAACATGGGAGAGGGCCTTCTCGGTGGCTGCTCCAGTGCTCTGGAACTCTCTTCCCGGGGAAGCTAGACTGGCTCCCTCCTTGATGTGCTTTCGGAAGCAGGCTAAGGACTTTTAAAATTGTCATGTATTTTAAATAATAATAATAATAATAATAATAATTTCTTACCTGAAGATAGAATCTTTTGGGTGATTCTCAGTTCTAACATTATGGGAGACAGAGTTCTGTCTTTCTACTTTATCCACATCATGCATACTTTGATTTACTTCTTTCACGTCCCCCGTTAGTCACCTTTCTGCTAAACTAAAAATCCCCGAAAGTGGTAACCTTTCCTTGTAGAGAAGTTGCTCCAGCCTCCAGATCATTTGGTTGCCCTTTCCAGCTTCTTTTCCAGCTCCACAATATCCTTTCTGAGATGCCAAAACCAGAAGTGCATGCTGTACACATCCTCAATGTCTTTCAGATTTGGGTCTGACCACTAATCCATCACCTTTCTTTCTGCCTTGTCTTTAAAGGTTGCAAAATCAAAGCTCTGAGGGCAAAGACCAACACCTACATCAAGACTCCAGTACGTGGCGAAGAGCCTGTCTTCATGGTGACCGGACGACGAGAGGACGTCGCCATGGCAAGGAGGGAAATAATTTCTGCCGCTGAGCACTTCTCCATGATCCGGGCCTCTCGGAACAAGGCCGGTACGGCCTTTGGCAGCGCCCCAACCTTGCCGGGACAAGTCACCATCCGGGTCCGAGTCCCATACCGCGTCGTTGGCTTAGTGGTGGGACCCAAAGGAGCCACCATCAAGCGAATCCAGCAGCAGACCAACACTTACATCATCACGCCCAGCCGGGACCGGGACCCTGTCTTTGAGATCACAGGGGCACCGGGCAACGTGGAGCGAGCTCGAGAGGAAATTGAAACCCACATAGCCGTCCGGACAGGCAAGATCCTAGAATACAACAATGAGAATGACTTCCTATCCAGTAGCCCTGACTCGAGCATGGAGAACCGTTACTCCGAGGCCTGGCGGGTTCACACTCCAGCCCCTGGGTGCAAACCTCTTTCCACCTTCCGTCAGAACAGCCTTGGGTGTATCGGCGACTGCTCCGTTGACCCTGCCTACGAGACGCCCCGGCTGAATGACCAAAACGATTTCAATTACAGTTACCTCTTTCCTAACTATGGTGTCAACAAACAAGATCTCTATTATGGGGTTCCAGAGTCTGGTGCTCCTTTGTGGGCTGGGCAGGAGAACACCAACCCTGTCTCAGTCCTCTTCTCCAAGCAGCAACGATCTAGCAATACAAGCACCATTCATCCCAACTCACATCGTTCCCCATCCTCATCGATCCAAGAGCCTCCCCTCTCTGGGCTTCCTAGAAGGTCTCAGGGGGAGCCCTTGCAAGGGTTTTCCAAACTGGGTGCATCTGCCACCACCCGGACATCCCTCTCGAGCAGCCGGGAGTGCATGGTGTGCTTTGAAAGCGAGGTGACGGCCGCCCTGGTTCCATGCGGCCACAATCTCTTCTGCATGGAGTGTGCGGTGCGGATCTGTGAGCGGACCGACCCAGAATGCCCCGTCTGCCACGCTGCAGCCACTCAGGCCATTAGAATATTTTCTTAAAAAGAGAGACAGACAGCATTTGGGGAAATGGAGCGGGGACAGGGAGGGAGGGAGAGAAATGGCAGAATGAAAGACATCTGAAGAACGAACGAACAAATTAGAAAAAAAAGATGATTAATTTAAAGAAGAAGAAAGAAATTATTTTAGGAGCAATGTATGTTATTTTTAAAGAAAATAGTGGTAATGATGATAAGATTAAAATGGAGAAGCCAGAAATATTTGGGAAGGCCATTGCAACACAGTAATCTGCGGTGCCATTTTTAGATGGAGAACTCTTCACACACGCAAGTGATTCTCAAGCAACGCAGGAGGTGACGTGGTGACGCTTGGGCAGGGCCCGCAGCTCCTCCCAACCGCCGAGAGAAGTCATGACTGGAGAGGCCGTGGGGGTCTCTTCTCATCCCACAAACCCAGCCTTGGTCTTGGGCTTAACGTGGTTTGACGTGGCTGGGACTTCAACCTGCCTGGTGTACAAAAGCTCAGAAAGACGTTAAATCAGGAAGGTAAACAGGAAAGAAAGAAAGAAAGAAAGAAAGAAAGAAAGAAAGAAAGAAAGAAAAGAGAGAAACCATCAACCTCTGGGAACCTGATCATAGGAGGGCACAACTGTATTACCTCAAACATTTAAAAAGAAAAAGAAGCAGCTAAAGACCTTTATATTCTTTTTCCTCTATTTTTTTCCTAAGAAAAAAATAATAAAATGAAATAAATAATATTTGAGCCAGTGAAGTGGGGAAAAGAGGGTCTGAAGAACCCTTTAGGAAAACCCTCCTGGCCGCTTTGAAATTTTAATTTTGAGTCTTCTGAGCCACCGCAAAGGTTTTCGAACTTTTCTTTTTCTATTTGAGCAGGGATTCATCTAATAAGAATCAGGAGTCACTAACAGGGTATTTCCAAAACAAAAACAAAATCTCTCACAAACAAGCAACTCTTCCAGTTTCCCATTCAAGGGGGAATAGTGAAGGTTGACATCCTTGTTTCTGCATTTTGCTCCTCATGCAACTTAATACAATTTCAAAGGTATATATATATACACACACACACACACATAAAGAGAAACATTTTTCTTTCTTTCTCTTTTGTTTTTAATAACAAATTCACATCAAAACCTAAGAAAGACGATCATGCAATACTGGCAACGCAGCCCACTTAAAACCAACCTACAACCCGACAGAAAGCAAAAAAGAATATTCAAATTAACATGTTTATATATAATTTTGTTGTCTTTTTAAACTGGACCAAAACTTTTGTTACTCAAAATCAAGTAAAGAGATAAAAAAGAGTATTTCCTTATGGACCAAAACCTCTTTTCACTTGTCCTCATCTGGATCTTCCTGAGGTTGCCTAGTTTTATATATTCTATTTTTTTCAGAATGAAGCAGACACATGCTCAAAAAAGAAAAAAAAAGGGAAAAAAAGAAAAAAATAATATTGAATTGCCTTGTTGAACATCTTTAACCATTTCAAGACATTTGACTCCTGCTTTTGTTACATCAGATACTTTGTCAAACTGTTGGGAGTTGGAGAGATGAGCGCCAGAACTCGCCCTCCACCGCCAATTCACGCCCCAGCAACATAAAGTAGGCAGGTTTCTTCAACTTGCTACCTGGATGCCAAATTGCCAAGATTAAAGGGGTGGATCAAAACAACCGAGTCACTCTTCACACGTGTGTGTGTGTGTGTGTGTACGCACACACCCACACACTCACTCATACGCCTTTTCCTCCCATTTCCCCTTTTTACATTTGCTTACAATTCTTGGACCCTTATTTAGAAGGAAACTTTGAACCAAGAAACTTTGCAACTTGTTAGACATGGTTCTAGGAGACAAGAGATTCTGAATATTTTTGTCCTTGTTTAGTTTACAGGAGACTTATTTTCATCATAACTAAACATTCTTCTTGAGCATAATCTCCTTTTCTCTAGCCTGAACACCATTTTTTGACTTCTCTTGATTTGTCCTAGATTATCCTTAACCATCTACAGCACTGGGTGTACTCTTGTGCTAAATCGAATTTCAAAATTCTACCCCAAATTTTGCAATGTCGTACAAATTATTTTGCATAGCGTCATGCACTTCTCTTCGCCTTGGGAAGAAGTCCAGAGCTATGCATGACACCAAAGCTTTGTCCCTCAGACACAGGAGGTCTTGTTGTGACTGCCTAGCTCACATAGCTTCTGAGATTTTGGCACATCAGATCCACTCATTTTCAAACCCATTTTTGCCTCCTGATTTCTCATGATGCCAAATTCCGTCTTGATTCCATGCATGCGCAGTGCAATCACAGAATCGCAAAGAGTACGTGCAGTCCTGCCTTCCGACCATTATTTATTTCGGCAAAAGCCTGAATGGCGTTCTGCTGAACGTGACAACTGAATATGATCCATGTTCCAAGGGAGGGAGTTGGGGGTGCAGGGCTTGAAGGTTTTTTAACTGTGACATATATATATATATATATATATATTTTCCAGGAGTTGAAAATGCAAGGGGCTGAGATAAAGGATGATCACCTCATAGGTTCTGCACTATTTACTGAAAAGATAATACTCTGCTAAAGGGGACACTGTCAGCTCAACCGTGGGCCTTCCCACCCAGGCTACAAGCTAAAGGGGATTTGTTCCACGTTGCAGTTTTATGCCAGCATCTGGATGTAAAAACATCCCCAGATCAAAATGTTTTTCATTTTTTACATTCAAGTGAGCTTTGCAACGCGAGCACAGGTGCTCTCAAACCCAACTGCAGAGTACAGCCACGTCTGGATGGCAGTCCCGCATTTTGGACTGGATTGAGTCAGCCAGCGAGGGAAAATGGGAGTATTTCCATGGCAAACCCAGATGAATTCCCTCCATGAGAGCGAAGGCTGACTGTTGCAAGGAGGACCATATGGGATGGCTGAGTGGGACGGCCATCGGCCTCTCGGTTTCCAGAGCCGGCAAAGTGTCTTTGTCACCCAGATTCATCCAGAGTTGCCCTTGGTTTCCACGCCACGGGCAAAGGGGGCTGGGGCCGCACCCTTCTGTTCTGGCAGCTCTCCTGGCCTGCCAGCAAAACAACGTTCTATGCATTCCTTTTGAAAACCTGCAAAGACTTTACAAGTTTAGTACAAGCTGGTCTCGTGGGTTTTTTTTGTCAAGAGCAAACCCCTCATGGATGCCATTAATTCTGACAGTCTCCCCTTTTCTTTTTTTCTTGAAAAAGGAAAAATTATAATACTTGTTTTATTAAGTAGGATTGTATTAATCCCAGTAGAAGAAATGGGGGAAAGGAAAGGGGGCCGGGGGGAGAGAGAGAGTGGCATTTTCTTTTTGGAGAAAGCAAGCAAGAGGTAACTAACGGATATCGATCTGATTCCATTGGAGTAGAGCGGCGGGGGGTGGGGGTGGCGGCTTGCCTACTCCCGCCCATGTAGATAAAACGGGGTGGAGGAAGAGCAAGCGGATGTTCAAACTCTCTGGGCAAAGGGACGGAGATGCCTGGGACAGGAAGGAAGCTGCTCTGTCCAACGGCGCGCCCCATGGGGGGCAGGGGCTGGAGATGTTCTTTGGATTTAGTTGTTCTTGGCGGAGTGAAGTCTGTTTCGTAGTTAATGTGAGAAGGTTTTCGGTCAATGTTTTATTATTTTATGCCAGGCAGTGGTGGGCGAAGAACAGAGGAGGACAAGCCTCCTTTTGTGGAGAAATGTGTAATTGGGGTGGGGTGGGGGATTTTAGCTCTGGCCCTCGAGGGTGAGTAGGGAACGTGTGGAAAGATGGTGCACGGGGTGGGGGTGGGGGTGGGGGCATGTGGATCAGTTCCTTTCCTCTGTTTTTCCCCATTGTCTCCTTATCAAGACGAAAATTTGAAACTGCCTCCCCACCCCCACCCCCATATGCACGCATGATGAAACAATTAGAATATTCCCCTCTTTTTAAATACAATTAAAAACCTAAAACCCAAACCAATATCCACACTTGCTAATTAGAAACGGAAGCGGTATGTATCCTGTCTCAGAACAAAAGTTGTTCATGATCGAGGCAGGTCTTACCAATCCAGCTTTTTAAAAAAGAAAGAAAGAAAGAAAAACAGATCTGTGGTGTTTTTTTTAGTTCCAATAACCATTTATCTATCTATCTAATCTATATATACATATACATATATATTAAAAGAAAGCCTGATGTAGCAACTCTAGTTTAATAGCAGTATTTTAACTTCCATCTTTTAAAAAATATATATAAATATATAAATATATATATTTCCTCCCACCTGCCCTCCTTGTTATTTTTAATGGAGCAGGAAAAAAAGAAAATGACCCAAGTTGCAGAACCTGAGTTGCGAAACCGAGAGCTACCTCTGGTCTGAGAGGGGGGGGCTGCATACTATTGGTGGGGGGAGTGAGGATGCTGTACGGGGCACCCACCGACCCACCCATTGGAATTCCCAGGCCTCCTTACAGAAAGGGGATGGGAATCAATTTGCGTAATTACTTCTTTTTTTAAATATATGTATATATAAATATCTTAAAAGAAAAAAAGAAAAAATGCCCATGACCTTAATTTTTTGCTCTGACATGTATCTTCCTTGATAGGTATGTAGAGATGGCTTGTTGGTCTGATTCACCAGCAATAAAGATGACAGAAACTGATGATAATATTATTATTATTATTATTATTTTTAAAGGCAACCCCTCCAGTATGATAGGATGAGCTCTTGGTAATCTGGGAACTTTTAAATTCCAATCTGTGCCAATCCCCAAATTTGCACTGAGATTGTCAGACACCCCCCCCCCCCTCCCAAGAAAAAGATGTGTGGGACGCGTGGCTGCTACACGAAGGGCCGGATCCTGGGTTCCGCCCTTGGTGGCATCTCTGCAAGAGCTGCCAGGTGGCGAGGTGAGGCACATCTTCTGCCCCAGATCCTGATAGGCAGCTGTCAGCGGGACCAATGCTCTGACTGAGTAGAAGGAAGCCCCTGTATAGCGTGGGGCTGCACTGGTGTTATATGCAGCTTAAATTCTCCCTAGGCCTTACTGTTCTCATCATCTTGGATACCTTGTGGCAAAGAGAAGCATTTGTGTCTTCAAAACTGCCATCAGCCACAGGTGAGGCTGCTCAGATGATGGGGATCTAAATTTCCACTTTATTCTTACTAAATGGAAAAATGGAGTGTAAGCTGATCTCTTCTCATCATTATTTTTGGCTGGTCTTCTGGAGAACAAAAACTGGGCATCGGGGGCAGGGGGGCAGAAGATTCTTTAGGGAAAGCTGTGGTTTTTCAATTGATTGGTGCTGATATACCCGGAGAGTAGAAAGTTGGATCAAAATAGGGCAAACCTACCACGTCCGTGCCCATTGCTGCAAGGGATCTCTGAGGTAAAGTTACATCAGCCTCCAACTGTACTTCCACACAGCCAAATTCACCTTTGCCCAGCCTAGCAAAATACAATTCCATGCTTTGGCCAATGGCTTTTCATTTGGACCCAATAAAACCCACATCAAGGTGGAGATTGGCTGCCAGGTTGGTCTGCAAAGGCATCTCCCACTGCTGTGTTTTGTTGTGTTTACAAAATGTAGGGTATCAGCAAAGCAACGTAAGTTCCTCTGCTGTTGAAAAACTGAGGGGGCTGAAAGATACGAACTCATGTGACTGTGCAAAGCCAGTGAGTGAACCATTTTTAGAAAGACAATTAAATGCAAGAGTGATTCTGCTAGCAACAACCCTTCAATGTGGGGAGGATCTGGTACAAAATATCATTCAGCAATGTGATGGAATCGGAAATACTGAACTATAAATGGAACGTTGCTGACATGGAATTTGTTGGTGGGGTGGGGGAGGAGATTGATCTGGAATTTGAAATTCTGGAACCAAAACTGGAGCTGTGGCTTTGAGAACTGAATTTCAAAATGTGGATCTTGGAATTAAGATTTAGACCTATTTTAAGATTTTAAAATTTAAACTCTCAGCAAGTTGTTTGTTAACAGGGAAAAGGGCAACATTTTGGATACTAGTCAGTCTTTGCTTCATTGTCTTAAGTGTCAAGAATATCACAACTAAAACATTTTTGGGCTATCACCTGATTACGGAAATCTTAGTTGATTAATCAATTAACTAATGAAGTAATAAATCTGCATCAATTTGCATCTGAGAAAAATAGTTCTAAAGAAAAACATATCTGTTTTTAGATTATGCATACAACTATTTGCCAAGAAGAAGAGGCATGGCCCGATCTCTTCTAAGGTGGCATTTGTCAGTTTTTGTAAGTACTTGTATTAAAACTAATTTTAAAAGAATTAGACTAGGTTGATGATTAATGAGGGGCCAGCTCTTTAGTCATTCAAATGCTTTTTAATTGATTAATCAATTAATCGTGTCAATTAATTGACACGTAGTTTGAACATCATCAGAATTTGCTGGCTTTGATGTGAAATTTCAGTCCGCTCTTTTGAATTTAACGTCAGCATTTTTTATGGAATTTCAAATTGGAATATCAACTCTGGGTGCAGTGCAAAGCACAGTGGATCGTTCCTTTCAGCTCTGCCCATATGGGGTTAATTGTTAATATATGCATTGGTTGGAACAGAAGACAAATGCCAGGCATGAGATATTCAAAGCCATTGTTTAGAGGTATCGTGTGTTGGTGTAAAATGGGTGGGGAGAAATGTAAGGGGGGTGATTTTCAGTTATCATACTATGATAACAGCCTAATTGACAAAGTATATAGAGAATAGTATTATAATGCATTAAGAAATCAATTCGGAATTATATTTAAATGAGGAGACAGCAAAATGATTATCCTATCCAGACTAGTTGCAGAAGTATTTTTTAGCGGGTGGGGTGTCTATCTCTTTCCCCCCCTCTTTTCTCTTTCTCTCTCCCTCACACACACACACACACACACACACTTCAAAAGATCGCCAGCAATGCAGTGGCTACGACTGTTAACACTCTTGAATCAAATCAACAGCAACAAACATTTCAGTCTTTGGTTCCTTTTCATTTCTTTGGCCTTGATGTTACACACCTGGTTGTTTGGGTTTTGTTTTTTTTAATGGAGAGGGGGGGGAAAGATGAAAAAAATTAGAACATTTCTTTATAATTTAATATTCTATTTTAATAAATGCATTTATTACATGTAAATGTAGTAAGGAACTGGGCTAAATAAAAATACTTTTTATTAGGTAATTTATTATAAGGGAAAAAGGATATTTTATTTTATGATAAAGTGATCCTTAAAAAGATTAGAATGTTTAGAATATATGTAGGTTAAAAATACATTTGTATCCAGAGTATTGCTTAAAAAGTGTTTTTAATATATGTTTCATTTTTTTCCTTCCTCTTGTGTGTGCGTGTGTGTATGTATAAGTGGGTAGTTACAGTAAGAATAGCCCTTCCCAGAAACAAAAAGCTGTATCACAAAGTTGTATTTAAAAATGATTAAAAATGACTAATATTATAAATTGGACAAACGAAGTGCCACTTTAAAAAATGCAAATGTTTGGCTTTGATTTTAAATAACCCCAACCTGACCAACGTTTCTATAAAATATAGTCAAACTGTTCGGTTCGATGTGAAAATTAAGCACACGCTTAAGAATTTAACTGCATAGAACTTCATTAAGCTGCAGATTTGGGAGAAACTAGGTCGGTTCCTTTGCTTCTAGGTACATCTGCTTAGACCCATGATCACCACAACCCACCGCAGGTATGTTGTGGCAAGTGCCCCATAGCTTCTGAATATTCCAGCTGTGACTGCAGGTTGTCATGTTGTCCAAACACGTCGAGGGGTGACGGTTGGCAATGGTTAATGAATTATGTAGAACCCCCGGGTGGTTTTAGGGCTGAATATTCAAAACAGCCAGCCAGCCGCACTGCAGCCCTCCCTTCAAGGAGTGGGCTGCTTGATCGTGTGAACTGGCGAGAGTCAGCATTTGTAGGGCTTAGTGCGCAAATTCTAGGACCAACACTAGTGAAGTTCTCTGCCTCAGAGCTCCCTTCAGGCTCATCTGGGAACATGAATTCTTCCAAATATCAGCCTTTTGGATAGGCAGTCAGTCAGAGGCCCCTGTTTGGGCCCGCACAATTGGGATACACCCAGGACTTCCCTTTGGCCCTTTCCTGGCTTAACAGAGAAGGACTCACTTCAGCAACGCTCCCTCCTCAGTTGCTGATTCTTCCTATGGTCAGCAAGCCAGCCAGGCATCTTCATCAGAAGAGTCTGACTCCAGGGACCACCACCTGTTCCTATTACAATAGTCAAAAACATAATGTCGAAGCAGGCACGAGCACTAGAAAAGATGAGACAGTGTTTCTCTTGGATCTTCACTCTCGGTCCTTTTGCCAGTTCCTACCCACCTTCTACATGCACATCTCATCTCTCGAAAGGAGCTGGGGAATGGAAAACCAGCAGCTGGATAGGACGCAAAGTCGGTCCATTCCGACCTCTCCACTGGCCATTCATCAAGGATGCAGACAGTTGCAAGATGGGGGGAGACTTGGCTCAGCAATACTACAAACGAGGATCTTGGAATTGTTGTAGATCGCAAGCTGAATAGGAGCCAACAGTGTGATGTGGCTGCAAAAAAAGCAAATGCTATTTGGGGCTGCATTAATAGAAGTGTAGCTTCCAAATCGCGCGAGGTCCTGGTTCCCCTCTATTCGGCCCTGGTTAGGCCTCTTTTTTAGAAACCAGCCGAGAGCCGAACTGTTATCTTAAGTGTTTTATTGCTTTGACTCATTAGCCAGCCATAAATCTCTGGCCAAGCATGCAGTAGAGAATTGCTGCTGTTGCAGAGGTAAATTGAGAGAAACACAGTTCTTTAAGGGGAATCCAGAAGTTCCATCCAAAGACAAAACCAATCGATACAGAAGTGAAGTCCTACCAGTCCATGTCGGAAAGCCAAGCAGGAGAGCCGATATAACGGAGCAGAGAGCAAAACGGGAGTCAAAAGTCCAGTCCACGTCGAAAGCCAAGTCAGTCATCCAGAATGCAAGGGTCCAGCATCCAAGCGAGGTAAATCAAGCTGGTCCGGGTCCAGAATCCAGGGTCCCAGTCAGGAGGCAAGGCAAGCAAACGCCCTGGCTATCAGGAGAGCAAAAGGTGTTCGCCAGGCCGAGCCAGCATTCGGCTTCTTCCTTTTAAAGCTCTGCCGGTATGACCCCAATCCCAGCTGTCCCTCATTCCTCCACCCTTTGACCCAGCCCCTTATTTAAGCTTGGCATCTTTTCCCTGCTGGTTCTGCAGGCGCATACTTCATCTGACTGACTGCGTCTGTTCTGCCCTTTTCCTACGCCTCCTTTCACAGGGGCTGGGTGTGTTCCTGATCACACAGTCTATGCAGATGTAGTTACAGAGATGTTGAGTGGGGGCAGGTGAAAGGGGATGAGGTCTTTTCCATCCTGGATGCAAACCAAGCCTCCTTGGAGCAGCAGAGGAGCCCAGCTGGATGGGAGGCGGTCCAGCACCATTCCATGGACCTCCGTCTCCGACTCTGCCTCAAGAGAAACAGGCAGAGCAAGGTTCTGACTGGCCTGTGGCTCCCCCGAAGGACCCGCGTCCTCCACTACACGGCTTCCCTCTATCTGTGCACTGGTCTCCAGCCTGGCTGTGGGGAAGGAAACACCCTCTACCTCTAGTAAGTTTGCCGCTGCCTCGTCTGAGAAGGCTTCCTCGGGTGAAACCCTAACAATCTTGAGTCCTGTGTCCAGTTCTGGGCACCACACTTCAGGAAGGATGCAGGGGGGGGGGGGTTCAGAGGAGGGCAATGAGGATGGTCAGGGATCTGGAGACAAAGCCCTATGAGGAGAGACTGAAACAACTGGGCATGTTTAGCCTAGAGAAGAGAAGAGTGAGGGAAGATATGATAGCACTCTTCAAATACCTGAAAGGTTGTCACACAGAGGGCCACGATCTCTTCTTGATCCTCCCAGAGTGCAGGACATGGAATAACGGGCTCAAGTTACAGGAAACCAGACAGAAACTTCCTGACAACAATTGAACTCCCTAGGGAGGTTGTGGGCTCTCCCACACTAGAGGCCTTCAAGAGGCAGCTGGACTACCATCCGTCAGGAATGCTTTAAGGTGGATTCCTGCATGGAGCAGGAGGTTGGACTCAATGGCCTTAAGAGGCCCCTTCCAACTCTACTATTCTATGATTCTATGATCCCATCTGCCTGCTGGGCATAAGCCTGGTCTTCTTGGGGCTGGTACCATTTCCTAAACTCTGTTGTCCGTCTTTAGAGGCACCAGTTGCAAGGAGTGACGGCGGAGATGCACCATTCTGAACAGGGCTCCGGCTCCTTAAGGCATTCTGGGACAAGCAGGTCACATTACCTTTCCCCTGTACTTGCTGGCACAGGAGACATCGCTTGGGCTTCTCTCAGTTCCTGATCACAAAGTCTATGCAGATGTAGCTGCAGAGATGTTGAGTGGGGGCAGGTGAAAGGGGATGAGGCCTTTTCCATCCTGGATGCAAACCAAGCCTCCTTGGAGCAGCAGAGGAGCCCAGCTGGATGGGAGGCGGTCCAGCACCATTCCATGGACCACACACCAACCCCGGATCATATCTGTTTTCTCTTCAGAGGGCTCAGTTTTTACATCTTTGGTCACATCCAAATGGGGGATTTCTAGAAGGGCCTCAGGATTGTGCTGACACTCTTCGTTCTCGTTTGCTTCTTCCTTTGCATCACAATCACCTGCTGTTCTCTGTCCAGGCTCTCCACGATAAGCTTTCAGTCTTTCCACAAGTTCAGCATTCTTCCCCATGGCACGGAGACCCAACTTCTTACATTGGTGTTGGAGCTCAGCCCTTTTTAGGGCAACGTCCACCGAAGAAGTTTCATCGACCAATTGCCTCGACAGGCCCTTGGGCGGAGCAAGCAGAGGTGGGGTGGAAGCAGATTTGGCTGACCTGCGGCCCCTGCGAGGCATTCCAGGGACTCTGCTCTTGCTGCTAAGATTCTTCCTCGCTGCAGACCACCCTCCCTAATCATTGAGACCAAGGATGGGAAATGCCTCGGAAGCTGGGGAAAGGTAAACCGAATACAGATAGGGACCACCCACCCACCCTAGCCATGCTGCACAGCCCTGGATTTGGTTCCAAGGCCCAGCGTAGTTGCACCACTCCGGATGGCCCTGCCTCGTCACCAGTGTTGAAGTAAGATTCAACAGCCAGCCCAGTCAGTTTGTGTACATGGAATGGGTCCTTTGCCTCAGGCAGTAAAAATTCTTGGCCAGCCCTGCTTCTACAGAAGCACGAAAATGGTAGTATTTTCCTCATCCCTTAGCCAGATCTACAGCACGGTCAATTACTGTTTGGTAAATGGTTGTTAGTATCTTTTTTAAAAAATGGATTTCTGGACATCCACGTCAGCCCACTGACTCAGAGGCTTCATAGAATCATAGAATAGCAGAGTTGGAAGGGGCCTACAAGGCCATCGAGTCCAACCCCCTGCTCAATGCAGGAATCCACCCCTCAATGCAGGAATCCATCCCTGACAGATGGTTGTCCAGCTGCCTCTTGAAGGCCTCCAGTGTGGGAGAGCCCACAACTTCTTAACTGTCTGTTGTGCAAAAAAAACTGAAGGCAATTAATTACCTTGCCTATATTTCTATAGTCATCTGGTGAAATTCTTAAGCATGTGTATTTCTTTTTTAAAAATAAAATAAAATGAAGTTCCGGGTAACAACTTAATCCTGCAAGTTGTTGGACACTGAGCTTAGTTTTACTAAATACCAAGTACTTCCTTTGGTGCACTGTGAAATGGGAATCGCACACCCAGCCCTGTTCAGGATAGCACCCTAAGAGGGTATATCTACATCACAGACTTGTGGTTTAGTAATGAATCTCTCTCCCCAGGGAACTGTACATCTGTGCCAGGAAGCTAAGATTCGGTAACACAGAATTGTAAGCAACCTTCCTAGGATTCTTCAGGGTGCATGACAGTGAAACACAGGCATAAAGCTGACATAGAGTTGTAGGGTAATTTTATTACCTTAGAGCTGGTGGTCAAATACCTTGCTTTTAAAAAATCCTTGAGTATCCAAAATTCCTCTTTCATAAAGGACAGTGGCATTTTTGGGTAGGCAAGTCTGCCTGCTCTGTTGGTTTTCTTGGCCTTTGCTTAAAGAATCATTCTGTAGTTTTTAACCAAAAAGAGAGAGGGAGAGAGAGAGAGAGAGAACAAAAAAGGAATTGCTAAGTATAAAAAAAAATCTAAAAGTATAAAACTTTTTAATGTATTTCTTATAATCCTATAGAAAAGAATAAAAATGAATAGTAGATCCTATCCATATAAAATATAAGAAAATTGATAATTCCAGACTGAGAGGAATGTAAAATAAACTCTTATCCAAGGTCAGGTTTTCATTTTGTTTGTTGATTTCTTTGTGTCCCCTCCTTCCATAGTACATTCCTTAGCTGAAATTTGAACCACAGTTTAGTGACTTTCTGTCAGGCAAAGCTGCAATGTTATTTTTTTATAGAATGGGGAAATTATGGGATCTAATAATATGTATTTTTTAAAAAAAGATTTTTTTTATGTTGATCTTTTAAAGAATATACATCAAACACATTTGAAGAGAGAAAGATTAGGAAGGTCTGCTTTTCGAACAGAAATGGGAAAATTTGAGTGAATTAGATTTTTTTTTCCTTTAAAGGCAAGTTACAGTTTTCCTTTGGAGAAAGGAAATTTCTCAAAAATACCAAAAGAGTTTTCGAAGGACTTTGCAACAGGGCTTATTGAAATAATGATTACATTATACATATAAATTAGATGAATATCCGTGATAAACATGACTGATAACCAGAATTCTTAGACTCAGATATCCGTATGGATGAAATATTTGGCCAGTTTTCCTTATCTTTTCCTGCTCATTTCCATTCTTGGTGAATGCACAGCAGCTGCAACTCACCCACCCTGCCATGGAATTTAAAAGGAGAATAAAATTGGCTTGCCAGTCTGCTAAGAAAGTGGAATTAGGTGGAAAACAGCTATGTCCAATAAACATCAGGAGGTGGGACTTCAGGAAAGTAGGGTTGCAACATTTAAATCGATTAATCATTTTGATTAAACTCATGCAGTTAATTGACTAAATTTTCCTTAATTGGGTGCAGGCTCTGCTTAATCAACAGCCATCCTGCCCTCATTTTTCCTTCTTCAATTGCATCTTTAGCATGCTCACCAAGGGTGGGGAAAACCAAAGGCCCCTGATTATGTGGGTGCCTTCAGATTTTATCATTCGATCGAGGAACATTTTTCAGCTTAGTATAATACTGGAATTAGTCTAAAAAGAACCCTGGATGCTCACGTGTAGGAGCTTGGCTTCCCCCCCGCCCCAGCCCTGATCCCACCCATCTTTACACATCCAGATTGTTGGTAATCCAGTTCCTTGAAGATAGGAGAAATTCTGTCCAGCATACAGAAATTTAACTAACCCACATAACTGGAGGATAGACAAGTATGGAATTTGGGTACGTTAAAGAGGTTGCAGCTCATCCCAAGGATACCTAAAGCAGACTGGACAGCATTCAATGGCGCTTTCAGTCTACAAGCATGCACAGATTAAAGTCCTTAAAAGCATGTGAAGAGCAGGGCACCTGGGTCTGCCTCTGCAAAGAGACTGGTGGCCAGTCTATCTGCAGCAGAGGTCTTCCTCCACACGACCCGCTCCAGCAGTTCTGAGCCTTTTCTACAGGAGAATATCTTGGCTGAGTATCTGCATATCCCAGGGTGGCTGGGGTCAGCAGCTTTTGCTGCACTAAAATCTTTCAATACTATATGACATTATTATTGTTATAAATGATAACATAGTTGAAAGTATATAGGTACTATTATTAAAGTAACTTTGAATTTCGCCTCAGAACTATAGTGATGGTTTCCTTTCTTTATTCTGCCAAGCATTGATAAGAGAATTCCAACATTGAGTGATGAACATGCTGGATCCCAAGAAGCAGCATTGTTTTGTTTTTTAAAGACAAAACTAACAGTCACTGTACTCCACGTCTGGAGGTGTTGTAGGTACTTCTGGAGTGAGACAGGCCTCCTGTTTAACAGTGCATGGGCATGTCGTGTGGCCATTCAGGGCAAGGAGCACCCATTTCTTGGCACAAATCTGGTGTGACTCCCATCTTGCACATTTTCAACTGTTTCCCCCCCAGATGCAAAACAAGTTTAGTTCCCCTTTTTCACCCCCAACAGGAATTTCCAGGTAGGCCAGTACAAATATGAAGCAATTCCACCATACCAAACTCTTTTGACTCCTAAACTGGTACAGATATGGTGTCATGCCAGACACCTCTCTTTCTCCTAGTGTTAATCCTGGTTTAAGTCCATCAGGGTTCTTTTGGTGCTCTTGCTTATGGGTATGTACATCTTGAATACCTTTTAAAATCTGCTTTTAAAGTGAAATTTTGACATGACCTATGGGGTCCCCATGAACTTCTAATTTATGTACAAAATATTGGAATTCACTTTCACTGTTGTTCACAATCCAGTTTGGAACAGAAATTACTGAATCTGCTTTGACTTGTTCTGGTGGTTGGTGTTCGTGGTCTACCAAAGCAGGCAAAGAGACAGGCCATTTCATTGTTCTTATGTCATTGTTTTTAATTTTGCTTGTTCACTTATTTTACCTCATTTTGTTCTTTTGGTTTGATACTTGAACAGTAATGCAGTAATGCCCTGGACTGAAGCTCAGATGCACTTTATAGATTACATCTATACTACAAATTTAAACCAGTTTCCAAACAGCTTAATGCTGCAATTTCCCTCAAGAATTTTTTTTTTTTTTTTTTTTTGCAAGGGAGCTGAGAATTCCTTTAATGGTCTCTAGGCTCCTTACAGGACTGGAATTCCCAAGATTTCATGTGGAGAAAGCCACGAGAAGATAAACTGGTTTACATTTGTAGCGCAAATATTATCTAATATTCATACTAGTCAGAAAATTCCATACTAACTTTGGTTGAAGACAACAGCAAGGACATTTCCATTGGCTTCAGTTGTAAGGGTGGAATGAGTGGGTGCTAACTTTTCAAGAAACATTTCAGCTCTTGAGAATGATGTGTGCTTTGATTCTTTGCTCTCTTTTTTTAACTGTCAGGATTAAAATCTGGGATTTACTTATTTTAGTACTTGTGGAAAATGTAAAGACAACTTCATTGGCATCAGTGAAGCCTACTTCTGGTACGTCAGATCCGGAGTCTCTCCAGTTGCTATTGAAGGAAAAAGGAATCCAAGAACTCATTTTGGAACCAGCAATTCACTTCCTGGGTCATGTGAGAGAATTCAGATCTGTTGTCAGAATTTGATGTAAACTGAATGAATCCAGATTTAGAGTATAACATACAGATGCCACTGAAGTCAGAGGAAAATTAATGACTGAATTGAACTGGAGCTGACAGTCTTTGCTCCTGGCATTAAGGGACTGATGTAATAAAATTCAAACTCACTCTATTTTGGATAAATTTAACTAATCAAGATTTAGGAAGAACTACTGTTGCCTTTTAAATTAGTATGAGATTCATTTATTGGATTGGATGAAAGATAGAATGTTTTCCCTTGTCACTAAGGGGACTTCTAATTGCAAACTGGAGTCACACCACTGGAGTCAGTGGAATCTAACCAGAGTCACTCCAGTAAGAATTCACTAACTGAAATACACCAGTTTCTTATATTAGGACATGTTATGGAATTGTTGGGATGGGAATAGATTTATCCTTACAAGTGAAAGAATGTAATGATCTGTCTAAACTTCTCCCGTGATCCTTTAGAAACAGTTTTCAGAAAACGGCTCCACAGCAAAGCTGTGAAGAATTTGCTGAGAACCAAACTGGATGGGGGAGCTCCATCATGCCCAAGGCCTTTCTGTTGTCCAAAAAGCAACCATGACAACCCTTTCTCTCCCCTCCCCAGTTTAGATTGGGGAGTTAATCCTTTGCCTCTATAGAAGAGAACAGCAAGGTGGCAAAGGTTTTAATCCTCCTGCACCATGGCCCTGATCCAAACCCCTCCCCATGACAACAAAAATGCATTGATATCACGGTATCCCACATCACATCTTGCTTGGCCCCATTTTTGATAGGTCTGCAACTGATTAGCTTAAAAAGAAAAGTGGTTATTACATTATTACTTTGTCTTCTGTTAAAAATGGATCAGCACTTCTTTTTTTAAAAAAAAATCGCTACAATGACTTAGGCCTTAGCTAAACCTAAGGTTTATCCCGGGATCGTCCCAGGGTCATCCCTGTTCACGTAAATTACACACAGGATATCCTGGGAGCAGGCAGGGACGACCCTGGGATAAACTTTAGGTCTAGCTAAGGCCTTAGTCTGTGTTGGTCATAAATGAAAGGAGTAGCAACTGCTTTTTTCTCTCCTGCTGAATTCTGGGATTCCATTCCAACCCATTCTACACTTGGGTTCCATTTCAACACCATGTCTACAACCCCTCAGCTCTGAGGCACCGCTGAGTTGTATACATTTCCTTGTTTCCCATTTCCCTGTTGCAGGATACAACTACACAACAGTTTTAAATCACTTTTACTACAATTCCCTAGGGCAAAGTAGTTAAACTAGTTAGTCATAATCTTTCCCTAGGGAATTCTGAGAACAGTAGTTCTGTAAGAGGGGATAGACACTATCTGATAGAGGTCTACCAATCCCCAGGATTCTGAGGAAGGGAAGACAGGGCATGGCTGCTCAAATGGTATAAATTTGCAGGAAAGGGCCACACAGACACCCAGCTGTGCAGTGGGAATGCCTTTGCATATGCATCACCTCCTGTTGAGAGGGGGGGAAAACAGGAAGGCCGGGCCATCATCATGGGAGTTTTTAATTCTCTGGTTACAAAGATGCTGAAATCTCAAACTCTTAGGCTTTTTAGGGCGTATATAGGGCTATTGTGAACTTACATTCTCCTTTTTAACTTGGTGCTGAAATCTTTGTCATAATTTGAAAAATGATATATGCTGATCATCCACAGTTCATTTTGTACTTCTGTTACCATGGACATTTCTGGCCCATTCCCTGTCTACATTTTGGGATTTTGTTGTCATAGGAAATCTGAAATCAATCCTTAGAAGCTGATCATGCATTCCTGCCCAGGGTTTGGGTTTTATTTTATTTTTTATTCTCTTTCTTTCTCTCTGTGTGTGCTAAAGCCCAAGAGATAGAGAGAGAGAAGGAGAGAAAAGCCAAGAAATGTTAACCCAGAAGAAGAAGAAGAAGAAGAAGAAGAAGAAGAAGAAGAAGAAGAAGAAGAAGAAGAAGAAGAAGAAGAAGAAGAAGAAGAAGAAGATTACTAGTTAGACTCAGTGTCTGAGTTTGGAGGCATATAGTAAAGAGAAGATTTTTTAAAAGTTAAAGCTAAAAAAAGAATAATGATGTTGCACAACTTGTAGGAAAACAAAGAAGGGAAAGGGTTATTGTATTAAATGTGCTAAATTACATTAAGAACTTAATTTTATTAAAGTATTATTACTTAAGAAATGCAGAGTCTTGGTCTTGATTGGTTCTCGCAGAAACTAGGCCGCATCATACAACATACAAAAGGAAGGTGGAGACTTTCCATTCCCTCCCTATTTCCTTCATCTCTTTAACAGTACATAGCTGACATCAATGCTGTAACCTATTGCTTCAACACCCAGGAGAGGTTCCCAGCGCTAAACACACCCACCCCAAACTGGCAACAGGGTGAGTTAAGAACCATGATATACTGAGTTGCACCCTTGGTCCACTCCACTCAGTATCCTCTCCAGTGACTCCAGGGTTGCAGGCAGAGGTCTTTCCCCAGTCCTACCTGGAGATGCTGGGGTTTTGACCTAGGACCTTCTACATGCATAGTGGGTGCACTGCCACTGAGCTCCAGCCCTTCTCAACAGCTTCTGTAGCTGGAATTTCAGGTCCTTGCACCTGTTTCTGCTCTGAAACGCTTGTCTTGCGTGCTGTTGCCTTTCATTGACCTGGTTTGCACGATCGCAGGGTGGCTTTTAAACCATCCTGAGCGTGCCGGTTTCATGCGGTGGAGATTAGCATAATTTCCCTTGGCAGCACAGCTTATTGTGTGGTGGGAACCCCAGCCAGGGTGGCTTGTTGCCTTGGGTAACAGGCCACCCACAACTCTACAACAACACATGGGTTCTGGATGGCTTGTTTCCCATGGCAACAACATGACAAGCATGTCAGCAAGTGAACAGACCACATGGCATGGAAAATAAGCCACTGTGGCTTATTTCCCCCGCCACAGTTGTGTGAGTTTTCTCTTCTCCTGCCAACAGGATCAAATGCCTCAATGTACTTCGCGGGGTTAGGTTGCAGGCACAGGGCCAATGAGAAGCTAGGCTGGTGAATGGCTTTTCACATAGCTTATTTAAAAACAAACTTACTAAGGTCGCTTTAAATGGCCTCTGACCACCCTTTCTGGTGGATGCTGGATGTTGTAGTCCAGCACATCCAGGACCCGATGTTTGGGAAGGCTGGACGAGAGAGCTGAGAGCTTAGATGACTCGGCTGCCTCTCCCCTCCTCCTTTCAAGGTCTTCTGCTCAGCATTTGCTGGTTGAGAGGATCTCGGCT
The DNA here is from genome assembly GCF_023053635.1 of Elgaria multicarinata webbii. Taxonomy (NCBI): domain Eukaryota; kingdom Metazoa; phylum Chordata; class Lepidosauria; order Squamata; family Anguidae; genus Elgaria; species Elgaria multicarinata. Next base: position 1,198,666 of record NC_086191.1, on the reverse strand, counting down.
TGTGGCTGAAGGCACGTACAGGGCAGATGGTGGGCGCGGCACACGCCCCTTGCCGCTTCCTGCTACATTGTGCCAGCCAGCTCCATGGCGTAGATCCCAAGCGGCTTAACTAAGGGCCCAGGTGTCACCCCCTCCAACCGGATGACTTCCTTTTCCCGCTTCATGGATGGGCTACAGTCCCTCTCTGCCATGTTAGAGGCTGAGGCAGGATTGTCTGGGCAACAGGGCCTGGTGGAGATTGGAGCAGAGCAAACAGCAAAATGCCCTTACATTCAACAGTTGTATCTCTCCTTGCCATAAACACAAACATACCTGGATGCTCCAAACAAAACATCTGGGACTTACCAGAAATAACAAACAAAAAGGATTCCTGCACTGAGCAGGGGGTTGGACTCAATGGCCTTGTAGGCCCCTTCCAACTCTGCTATTCTATGATTCTATAATCTAGCATTACCTGAAGCTCTTGAGCAAAGCAGGAAGCCCCCTACCCTCGTCCTCCTCTTCCAGGATTGCTTGAGAAGGAGGAGATTCACTCTCTGAGGTCCAGCCACCTTACGCTGGGGGCAGGGCACAAAGTCTTCATAGAATTGTAGAGCCTCTAAGGGGCCTCTAAGGCCATCGCATCCAACTTCCTGTTCAATGCAGGAATCCACCCTAAAGCATCCCTGACAGATGGTTGTCCAGCTGCCTCTTGAAGGCCTCTAGTGTGGGAGAGACCACCACCTCCCTAGGTAACTGGTTCCATTGTCGTACTGCTCTAACAGTAAGTTTTTCCTGATGTCCAGATGGAATCTGGCTTCCTGTCACTTGAGCCCATGATTCCGTGGCCTGCACTCTGGGAGGATCGAGAAGAGATCCCGGCCCCCCTCAGTGTGACAATCTTACAAGTATTTGAAGAGTGCTATCAGGTCTCCCCCTCAGTCTTCTCTGTCAGCCTCACCATTCCTGCCAGGGCCTTTGTCTGGTTCCATCATAGTTCATCCCTTTCCATCATAGTTCACTCGCATGTTTTCCAAACCTCATTGGAGGGATCCCTTTTGCACACTGACTGCCTCCCCTGAGTGTGCTCAGTGCATATTCCAGGGTGCAGAGTTCATTCATGCAGGGCAATATGGGCTGCACTGTTGGCCCAAGGAACCACGAGCCTGCCGAGCACACACACACACACCCATGCTCCCGCGCATCCGAACAATCTCCAGGATAAGCTGTGTGCCAGGAAGGGCTGCCGTCTGCTTGAATCACTGCTGCCCCCTCCTCCCAGGGGCCCACTGATGGGGGTGGGACTCGTCAGAGGAGGGCATTTTGCCCATGACTCCCTCAAGCCTGGAGCTGGCCCTGCTCTCAGGAAAACCTGTTCAATGGTGCACTTTTTAAAATAAACTTTTATTGATCTTTAAAATTAAAATTTCCAAAGGGGAAATAAATCAACAACAGCCTACTAAGCAGCCAGATTATATTTATTTATTTATTTATTTATTACATTTATATACCGCCCCACAGCCGAAGCTCTCTGGGCGGTTTACAACAATTAAAAATAGTAAACATTAAAAGTATACAAAAATTTAAAAATATAAAAACAGTACAAAAACAACAGTATCCATTTAAAAACAATAATTCTGGGGTCCATTAAAAACAAACGTAACATTGTTAAATGCTGTTAAAATGCCTGGGAGAAGAGAAAAGTCTTGACCTGGCGCCGAAAAGATAACAACGTTGTCATTTCCTCTTCCTCGTATCAACAAAATGGGTAATGTACCACTCTCTAAATCTTGGGATTTAGCTGAATTTCCAGTATTTTGCATACACTACCCTCCACAATCCTGTGATTCCTTTTCCTTATTCCTATATAGTCATATGATTCCTTATTCCTTTTAAAGGAGTGTTTCCTTATCTTTATTGACCATTTAAAAGTTAATTTTTAAAAAATCTATATCTTAGAGTCATGAGGATAATAAAAAAATCTTATGGTCAAGAAGTAACACCCACCCACCCAAATAATTAATTGATTGTAACACATGTTGCCAATACCCCTTCCCCTGTCTACACTGTCACTAACAAGGGTAAAACTGCCCCCCCCGTTACATTCCCAGCACATCTCAGAATGCCCCAGATCAATCTTCACAATTCTCTTTGCAAATCCCACAGTACCCTGGTTTTACGCCATTTTCTTTCATGCACGCGCCCAGGGCTGGCTCTCCCATGAGGCGGAGTGGATCCCCTGCCTCAGGAAGTGGCCTGGAACGGTGGAGGACCACGCCCGTGAGCATGCCACTGGGGGTTGCGCCGCTGCCACAGTCCACAGGCAGGTGCTCCAGAGAGCCCCACTGACCACTCTCCTTCGGTCCTCTGGGGCTGCCGCTGCCCATTGTCCTCACTCTAAGTAAGGCACAGGCAGGCAGCCGCTCTCCTGCCAGGGCTGCAGCAGCTGTCCACAGGGCCCACCCAGCCAAACGCTGGGTGGGCCCTGGCTTAAAGGAAGCCAGATTCCGGCTGGACATCAGGAAAAACTTCCTGACTGTTAGAGCAGTGCGACAATGGAATCAGCTACCTAGGGAGGTTGTGGGCTCTCCCACACTAGAGGCATTCAAGAGGCAGCTGGACAACCATCTGTCAGGGATGCTTTAGGGTGGATTCCTGCATTGAGCAGGGGGTTGGACTCGATGGCCTTGTAGGCCCCTTCCAACTCTGCTATTCTATGATTCTATGAAACGCCCCACTCTGAGGGGTCCTTTGTCAGAGCGAGGCACTGGTGGGGAGATTACGCCTCCAGGGCCACCTTCCCGCCAATGCCTCACTCCGAAAAGGAAGCCCTCAGAGCAAGGCATTGTGGGGATGGCAAGGGGTGGGGCCTTCTGCTCCCCAGCCATGGCAAGTGGCTCACACTCCCCAGGCCTGCAAGTCACTACTGTGTATATTGACCTGCATGCTTCCGAATGAAATTCCATGTTCCTCTGAAGCTCCTTCTTCCATTGATTGATATGGCCTGGTTGTTCATTCATTATATTCCCTGAGATATGATACACTTTTGCTAATGGCTAGTACTTGCTCCAGTTGAGTCAGTGTCGCGTCCTCCTTCCCTGATTCACTCTTGTAAAAAATGCCTAATTTGAAAAGACCGAAAAAGAATATCCTCCGGCCCCTGCCTTCCCCCAAGATGTTTCCAAGAGACCCCGAGGCTCCACAGTTTGAGAGCTCTGGCTCCAACCTGAGGGAAGCTCCGGTCAAGAGGATTTCCAGGACAGCAGCCTCCCACCCCCTGGGGGAGAGATCCCCACAGCACCCAGAGGGCCGGCACTATGGAAACAATTCTGCCGTTCCGCAAACAAAAGGCTCTCTGCTCGAACACCAAGGAATCATCACCAAACCGAAGCAAGGTGATTCAGACCGGGTCCACTTCAGACCAACCCAGACAATGGTGGGCCACTGCCCCCACCTGCTGAGCCATGTGAGCAGCCAGGACGTACCAGATCCATCCTTTCGCCCATCCACCATGAGAGAGTGTCACCATTTTTACGAAAGATGGCAGCTCTGATTTTTCATAGGTCTAATGCTATGCACAACAGTGGCCAGAAAGGGCCATTTCTGGTAAGTCCCAGACACTTGCATGGCTCAGCAGATGGGGGCAGTGGCTCGCCGGGTTTGGGGACAAGGTGTGGGGAGCCCAAAAGACTCCCAGTTGGCTTCATGCATGGCTTTCCTGAGTGACCACCCATCAGCTTCTTGCAGCTGCCTGAGAAACCACAACATCCGGCCCACTTCGGATGTCTGAAACTCTCTTTGGATTGCGATCTGAAGTGGGTTGGACCAGGTCCAAAGTGGACCAAGGTGGATTGGGGCCAATTCAGAAGCTCTGAATCGGCCTCAAAAGCACAGCCCTAATAATCCCCGAGTGATAGATGATAGGTGCAGTTACATGCAAGGATATGCGATGGACTGTATTAAATAATGCAAATAAGAGTCACAGTCCTGTTCAGTGTGGAAGAACTGGCAGGTATGAAACATAAGCAGAAGGAGCCTGGAAGCTGATGGGAAAAGAGGAGGAAATGGGTGCCCAGGCTTCAACGGGGCATGCTGTTGTGGAGGAGCAACTGGCCCAGGACACGTCTTGGGTTCTACTTATGCCACAGGAAGCAAAGTTACCTGCATCTCTTGACGCCATTCTGGTTGAAGGAAAGCAAAACACAATGGCCAGTTTTGCAAAAGCCATGCATGGAAGCAAAAATCTGTTCATCCATTCAAAATAAATCCAAAAGCCCCAGTATGGTAATTAATACATGTACTAGGCCAAGCAAAATATCACGAAGTCATGATCAAACACTTCTTCTGGCTGGCTGGATGTTAAACCAAAGAGGAGTTGGGGGTGGGGGTAGAAAGCTGGGCAGCAAAGAGGCCATATGTGCATAGGCCCCTGCGGAGGGAGTTCCAAAGGCGTGGGGCCACCACTGAGAAAGCCCTGTCCGTAGTACTTACCAGCCAAATAGCTCTCCCTGCTGGGCCAGAGAATAGGGCCTCTTGACGTTGATCATAATGCCTGGGCAGGCTCATACTGGTGCTCCAACTTTCGCATGATGGACCTTCAGATATCTAAAGACTGCTGTCATGCCTCCCCTTAATTTTCTGTTCTCCAGGTGAAACATACCCAGCTCTTCCAACTCTTTCCCATAGGACTTGGTTTCCAGACCCCTCATCACCCTGGTCGCTCTTCTCCAAACATTCCCAGCCACTAGAAGCTAGTTGCTGATCAGCAGTTCACACACAGCTTCCCTTGTTTTCCAAACGAGGCCCTCCAATCAGATTCACTGAAGCAGTTGGGCCCAACTCTATAATTAGCAAGGAAGCTGGCTCTCCAAGCACAAGGAGCCCCACTGACGAAGCATCTCAGAGTTCCTGGCTCTTGGGGAGCAAGTTCGTTCCATTGAGGCCAAGGTTGCTGACCTGGAGAAGCTGACGCCTGATCTCCACCAAGCAGGATACAGCACTATGACAGCGGTATAAGGCATGTGTCAATGGGCCCCAACAGTTGTCAGTGCACTTCAATACCGCTATAAAGCAGTCATGTGGCTCCTGCCTCTTATATACTGCTTCCATAGTGCAATATCCTGCTTGGTGTAGATGAAGCCTAAGAGAGGCAGAAAGATTGGTAGACAAGACCTTCAGGGGCCTAATTGCGATATCCCACTCCGTTGGGGGCAGCTACTCTGCAGTCATGGGGAATGCAGGTCTCAAGGAAGGAGAAACCTGGTGCACTGGAGAGAACCAGTGGGATACACGGTCATCTTCGGATCTAAACTCTACAGGAAGGACAGGAAGGGCGTACAGGGGACGGTGTTGCTCTGTATGTCAAAGAGGGCATAGTATCGAGCAGCCTAGGACACCTAAATGAGTCAGTCTCTTCCACAGAAGCGCTGTGGGTGACAAAACTAATTTAGTGCGAGGAACGTCGTGGCGTCCCCCAGCCCAGAATGCTGAGAGTGACCTTGAGACAGGAAAAGAATCAGGGACGCCTCCGAACGAGGAAGTATTGTAATAGTGGGTGACTTCAGTGAACCCCACACTGACTGGATAAATGCATAGTCCAGTCATGACAAACAGGTTACATTTCTCAATGCCCTATATGACTGTGGCCTAGAACAGTTGGTCATGGAACCGACCAGAGGGGTGGCAACCCTGGACTGAATCCTAAGTGGTGTCGCCCAGGACCTAGTATTATGGTGACCCTATGGAAAGGAGGACAGGGCTCCTGTATCTTTAACAGTTGCATAGAAAAGGGAATTTCAGCAGGTGTCATTTGTACCTGGTGAAATTCCCTCTTCATCACAACAGTTAAAGCTGCAGGACCAGATACAAAAGAAGGCACAACTCCTGCAGCCTTATCTATTGTGATGAAGAGGGAATTTCACCAGGTGCTGCATGCATACAAAGGACAGCTGCTGAAATTCCGGGGTCATCCCATGAAGCTGATTGGTGAGAGATTCAGGACAGATAAAAGGAAGTACTTCTTCACACAGTGCATTGTTAAACTATGGAATTCACTGCCACAAGATGTAGTGATGGCCACCAATTGGATGACTTTAAAAGGGGTTGGATACATTTCTGGAAGAGAAGGCTATCAATAGCTACTAGTCCTGATGACTATGTGGTATTTCCAGTATCACAAGCAGTAAGCCTGTGTGCACCAGTTGCTGGGGAACATGGGTGGAAGGGTGCTGTTGCACCATGTCCTGCTTGCTCATCCCTGGCCAACGGCTGGTTGGCCACTGTGTGAACAGAGTGCTGGACTAGATGGTCCCTTGGTCTGATCCAGCATCAGGGCACTTCTGATGTTCTTATGACACATGACTCCAAATGCAGCCTGGTCAGTACAAAATAGAGTGGAACTATTACTTCCTGTGAGCTGGACACAATGCTTCTCTTAATGTAGCATGTGCTTTTTAGCAGCTGCCTCTCAGTGCTGGCTGATGTGCAGCTTGTGACCCACCAAGAAACCGAGACCCTTTTCACATGTACTGCTTCCAAGCCAGGTTTCCCCCAGTCCTTTGCTTCTTTTGTGGTGGCGGTGGTGGCACCTAAATGCACAACTTGACATTTATCTCTGCTGAATTACAACTTGCTGGTTTTGTCCTGGTGTTTCAGCCTGTCAAGATCCTTTTTAATCTTGTTCCTGTCTTCTGCGGTGTTGGTTATTCAGCCAGCTTTGTGTCATCTGCAGATGTGACAAGCACCCCCTCTACACCCTCATCCAGGTCATTTATAAATATACTGAACAATGCAGGGCCAAGGACAGAGACCTGCAGCACTCCACTCAACAGACCTTTGGTCTGGTCCCACAGGGTTCTACTTATGATCTACTGCTTCTCTACATTCTCCTGTGGTTGGTGGGCAAGGGTTACAAGATGAAAAGGCTCCTCTACTCCCCAGCCAGCCAGCCAGCCAGCCAGCCTACCACCATCTCCCTCCCCCCCTCCTCAGAAGTGGCTTGGCCACAGCTTATTGCCATTGCAATTTCTCTCCCGCCCCTTCGTCTCTTCCTGGTCCTTCTCTGTCTGATCTCACCTTGTAAATATAGATGGGTGATGAAGGCAAGAGAGCCCAGAAGAGCTGAGAAACACTGACTCAGGGGAGGGAGAGTTCCAGGAAAGCAAAGATGGAAGGGCTTGTTAAATGGAAAGTCAAAGCCACCATCTGAGCCAGAAAGGCAGCATAACTATGCAATAACCAAGGAAGAAAAACAAAGGATAGGCAAAGTGTTACAAAAAGAGGTAAATTGACCTCTTTTATGAGGCCTACTGTAACTGCTGTCACAGGTGCTTAATTTTTAAAACCCAGGAACACACTGTTGAGCATATCTGAGACTTGCTGAGGCCGTTCCCTGTGAAGGGATAGTAACGCTCAGCACATGCACAAAGACACTCCTGCAGGTGTCAGACAAGGGTGTCAGAGAAGTGTGGTGAAAATACAGGAGTGGAATACTGCCCAGAGCCTTCAAGATCATCCTAGCCCTTGTCCAACTGGGAGCAGATCCTTTATATCACAGAGCCAGAAACATGAACTACAGCTGGCAACAAGTATCTTTTCATATAACCTCAAAGAGCAGATGGCCCAGAGATTCTACAACCTTGTGCTTCTCCCCCGAGGCAGAGATGACATTGCTGAATCTCAGCGCCTCAATTTCCATCTTTACATGGCCTTGAAGAACCCCTTGTTCAAGCCTGGAGCTTGGTTCAAAGGGATCCTCATCCCCTTGTGCGAGTCGGGAACATGCACACTGCGGGAAGCTGTCATTGTGGGCAGCATCCTCACCAAGTGCAATATCCCTGCCCTTCATTCTGGGGCCACTATGCTCAGGATTGCTGAGGTGGAGTACAGTGGGGCCAACAGCATCTTCCTCCGACTGCTCATTGACAAGAAGTACGCCTTGCCTTCCCGTGTCGTGGACGTCCTGGTCTTTCACATCCTGGCCTTCCAGACTGACCAGCGCACCCTGCCTGTCCTGTGGCACCAGTGCCTCTTGACCTTTGCCCAGTGCCACAAAGAGGACCTGTCCTCGAAGCAGAAGGAAGCCCTCTTGGAGCTGCTCAAGTTCCACAGCCATGCTCAGATTTCTCCGGAGATCCGCTGGGAGCTTGTGAACTACAAGTGTCGGGACGCGGAGGGGGTGCAGCCGGCGGCCATGGAGTGAACGAAGGTTGGGAAGGAGGGCTGCCTTCGCTTGGGCCCTTCGGCTGCTGTGATTTTGCTTCTGGTGGGACTCCTGGAGTCAAAGGCGGCAGCTGCTCTAATCCTGAGCAGTGTACAATGAATGGGGTTTGTCCCCACTCCATTATGAGTCTGGCAAGTCATCTTTTACGCAGGGGCAAAAGCATTTGTAGTGTCCCCCACCACCACTATTAAACCTGTCATGAACTCATGGTGAGGTCGGTCCATTTTAGACCCTCTGATGGGCTCAAGTTACAGGAAGCCAGATTCCGGCTGGACGTCAGGAAAAACTTCCTGGCTGTTAGAGCAGTACGACAATGGAACCACTTACCTAGGGAGGTCGTGGGCTCTCCCAACCTAGAGGCCTTCAAGAGGCAGCTACTTCTGTTGTGATGGAGTCTTCTCAGTTTGAGGTGCATCCTGAGGATATGGGCAGAATTTGCAGGCACTCAGGCCTTCCCATCTTGGCTGATTAAAGCAACCAGTGAACTGGCTACATGGACAGGGAGGAGTGATCCGTACACCTCCCTCAGAGAGCAGGGAAAAGCTCCAGCCAGTTTAAAAGCAGCAGGAGACACTCCTCAGCTGAAAAACACTTTGGCTGGACTCCAGTGGGGGGGGGGGACTTTCCACCCTTCTCTGAAGCTTCCTTTTTTCCCAGATGAAGTAAGTTATCTGCACCCATTTCAATCCAGCATTTGGGGTCTAAAAAGAGCCTTGGGTACCAGTGCTGAGGACCAGAGTAGGGGGCTTCATGAGCTGGACCTCTCATGACTGACCCCGGGTTCCCTCACAGCGATACAGCTAGAAAAGCAGCAGGGGTGTGGGAACAATCCAGTTTATGTCACGGAGTACCCTATTATTATTATTATTATTATTATTATTATTATTATTATTATTATTATTATTATTATTATTTATATAGCACCATCAATGTACATGGTGCTGTACAGATTACACAGTAAATAGCAAGACCCTGCCGCATAGGCTTACAATCTAATAAAGTTGTAGTAAACAATAAGGAGGGAAAGAGAATGCAAACAGGCACAGGGTAGGGTAAACAGGCACTGGGTAGGGTGAAGCTAACAGTATAGAGTCAGAACAAACTCAATATGCCTGCCTGCTGGAGAGAAGTCATGAGTATGGGCTTGGTAGGATGAGCTCCTGCCCTCAGGAGACAAGATTGTTCCCTTGAAGCCAAGGTCGCAACCCTGGAGAAGCTGGAAGAGACAGAGAGGTTTGTGGACAAGGTTTTGAGGACCTCATAGTGATGTCCCAATCCCTGAGTGGCAGCTCCTCTAATGTTACAGAGAATGGGGAGGGGTAGGCTCAGGGAAAAACGGTGTCCTTCTGAGGAGGGAAATGATGAATCTCCCACACTAGAGGCCTTGAAGAGGCAGCTGGACAAGCCTCTGTCAGGGATGCTTTAGGGTGGATTCCTGTATTGAGCAGGGGGTTGGACTCGATGGCCTTGTAGGCCCCTTCCAACTCTGCTATTCTATGATTCTATAAGGTACCCGTTCATTGCATATCGTCTTGTGCTGGAGGGAGGGGCTTGTGGTAGTGGGAGTCATTAGAGACAGAGGCAGCTGGGTTTGGGATAGGCATGTGAATCACATGGGAAATTGACTGCCTGGTGCAAATGCTGCTGATACCTTGCACCACCTAGATAGCTTTGTAGACAATGCTAGGGTGAAGTCAGTTGTTGTGGTCTATGCCAGTACCAGTGACGTGGGGAAATGTAGTCATGAAATCCAGGAAGGCAAATTTATTTATGTTGCTTGGTAGGAGGCTGAAATCTGGAACCACCAAAACAGTTTTCTCAGCGGCAGCATTAGATTATGATGCTCAGCCCCTTGGGAGATTTTCCATAGTCCTTCGCCCATGGTCTGGCAACTATTTGACTATCCTTTTTAATTTTTTCAGATTCCCTTTTATACTATTTTATTCAGCTGGAGCCCAATTATTTTATTGTATTTTTAGGATTTTAGTGTATCCTCTTTTCTTGTTTTTAACCTACTGATGATTTCTTTTGAAGTAGAGAGGCAGGGTGGAAATACTGTATATAAATAAAATAAATATTCATCAGGTGCTCAGCTACATTTTTAAGCAAAAAGGAGAATGCTTCTGGCCTTCGCTTTATTATTCCCCCCTGTAAGCATCTGACCAACTTATCCTGAAAGCCCATTAATGTCCCCATTTAAACAAATACTATAAAGACACACTCGGTGCATGGTCTGAAATTGTCCTGCACATAGCAAAAAAAGTCACAAGCGTTAACAAGTAATTGAAAAACACAACAGATGTAAAGGGGAACCTGCATGCCAGGTAATGCTTTTGGCTCTTATGTCACATCATATCCACAAGATTGCATTTGCATGTTTTCTGTTAATTAACCCAGGATAACTGCTGTGCCATATACACAAATAGCTAATGAGGATTGGAAATGAGGAAGAACCAGCAGAGAAATCCAAGCAGGGCTAGCTGTTTTAGCCACAATAGCTCAGACACTCCCAAGAGCCATTACTGCTCTTACGGTATTTGCAGATCTTATTAGCACTTGCTTGGGCAGAAATTGATTGATTGATTGATTGATTTAATGAATGCATTAATTTCCCACCATTTTTCCTCCTTAAGGAACCCAAGGTGGCATACATAATCCTCCTCCTCTCCACTTTATCCTCACAACAACAACCCTGTGAGGTAGGTTGGGCTGAGAGTCTGTGACTGGCCCAGAGTCACCAAGGGAGCTTTCGTGACTGAGTGGGGAACAGAACCTGGATTTCCCAATTCCCAGCCCAACACTCTATCCACTACACCACACTGCTTGTGACACCTCTTCCATAGATTTATTAGCAAGTGGATAGGAGTTGTGTTACCTTCACATACAATAATAATTTCATCATCATCATTTATTTCATTTCTAAACCGCCTAGTAGCCAAAGCTCTCTGGGTGGTTTACAACAATTCATAAAATACAATATAAAAATATTGTATAATATTTTCATTGCTGTATTGCAGATGGAGGAAGATGATAGATTCAAATGGTGAACTTCCCAATACCTGGCTCACTCTTCATACCTACGATGCTACAACGGCTTTCCAGCAGTGGTGAGAACAAATACAACATGTTAGTAACAGCCAAGCTGAGTATTTTATTTTTGCAACCTATACTTAACTAAGATGAAAAGACTTGAAGGGGGGGAACAGTCTTGTAGAGGAAGAGAGCAGCATTTCTACATTCAACAGTGTTGCGCCTCTCAAAAAAGTTACAAAATGGCTCCACCTAATGGGCACAGTATTGTATTCAAAATCCAGTTTTCTGAGCATGGTCTGACATAGAATCATAGAATAGTAGAGTTGGAAGGGGCCTCTAAGGAAGCCATCAAGTCCAATCCCCTGCTCAATGCAGGAATCTGCCTTAAATCATACCTGACAGATGGTTGTCCAGCTGCATTTTGAAGGCCTCCAGGGTGGGAGAGCCCACCATGTCCCTAGGTCATTGGTTCCATTGTCGTACTGCTCAAACGGTCAGGAAGTTTTTTCCTGATGTTCAGCTGGAATCTGGCTTCCTGTAAGTTGAGCCCATTATTCCTTGTCCTGCACTCTGGGAGGATCAAGAAGAGATCCTGACCCTGCTCTGTGTGACAAGCTTTCAAAGATTTGAAGAGTGCTATCATGTCTCCCCTCCGTCTTCTCCTCTCCAGGCTAAACATGCCCAGTTCTTTCAGTCTCTCCTCATAGCGCTTTGTTTCCAGACCCCTGATCATCCTGGTTGCCCTCCTCTGAACACGCTCCAGCTTGTCTGCATCCTTCTTGAAGTGTGGTGCCCAGAACTGGACACAATACTCTAGATGAGGCCTAACCAGGGCCAAATAGAGAGGAACCAGTACCTCACACGATTTGGAAGCTATACTTCTATTAATGCATCCCAAAATACCATTTGCCTTTCTTGCAGCCATATAGCACTGTTGGCTCATATTCAGGTTGTGATCTACAACAATTCCAAGATCCTTCTCGTTTTTAGTATTGCTGAACCAAGTATCCCCCATCTTTTAACTATGCATTTGGTTTCTTTTTCCTAGGTGTAGAAGTTGGCATTCATCCCTATTAAATTTCATTCTGTTGTTTTCAGCCCAGCACTCCAGATCACTTTGAAGTTTACTTCTGTCTTTCAATGTATTAGCTATCCCACCCAATTTTGTGTCATCTGTAAGCATTCCCTGTCTTGGTCGCCCTGTGGGATGACCTTTGCTGGGTGACAGTCAGAGGGAGTGTGACCCTGTTATCATAGAATCATAGAATAGCAGAGTTGGAAGGGGCCTACAAGGCCATCGAGTCCAACCCCCTGCTCAATGCAGGAATCCACCCTAAAGCATCCCTGACAGATGCCTGTCCAGCTGCCTCTTGAAGGCCTCTAGTGTGGGAGAGCCCACAACCTCCCTAGGTAACTGATTCCATTGTCATACTGCTCTAACAGTCAGGAAGTTTTTCCTGATGTCCAGCCGGAAGCTGGCTTCCTTTAACTTGAGCCCGTTATTCCGTGTCCTGCACTCTGGGAGGATCGAGAAGAGATCCTGGCCCTCCTCTGTGGGACAACCTTTTAAGTATTTGAAGAGTGCTATCATGTCTCCCCTCAATCTTCTCTTCTCCAGGCTAAACATGCCCAGTTCTTTCAGTCTCTCTTCATAGGGCTTTGTTTCCAGACCCGATCATCCTGGTTGCCCTCTTCTGAACACGCTCCAGCTTGTCTGCATCCTTCTTGAATTGTGGAGCCCAGAACTGGACGCAATACTCTAGATGAGGCCTAACCAGGGTCAAATAGAGAGGAACCAGTACCTGACGTGATTTGGAAGCTATACTTGTTGATTCTGTTGGACCTCTCAGTGGCTTTTGATACCATTGACCATGGTATCCTTTTGGATAGGTTGTCCGGGCTGGGAGTTGGAGGCACTGCGTTGCAGTGGTTCCGCTCCTACTTAGTTGGCTGATTCCAGAAGGTGGTGCTGGGGGATTATTGCTCTGGGCCGTGGCATTTAGGACATGGGGTTCCACAGGGCTCTATTTTATTCCCTATACATTTACATGAAACTGCTGGGAGAGGTTATCCAGAGATGTGGGTTGAGGTGTCATCAATATGTAAATGACACCCAGCTCTACCTTTCCTTTTCATCAAACCCAGGTGAGGCAGTAGCTGTTCTGAACCAATGCCTGAGCACGGATGAGGGTTAATAAACTGAGACTCAGTCCAGACAATACGGATGTACTGTTAGCAGGTGGTTCACCTGTCCAGCTAGGTGACGTTCATCCTGTTCTGGACAGGGTTGCACTTCCCCTGAAGGATTGGGTCCATAGTTTGGATCCAAAACTTGTTGGATCCTGGAATGGATCCTGGTTATGTTTTCCATTGATTTGTTAATTGCTGAGGATCTGGAGGAACAGAAGACTCAGCAGAAACTTAAAGGTCAACTCTACACCTGGACATTGAGTGTCATAATTGAATAATTGTCTAACTGATTGTCTTCAATTAAGGGTTGCAAGGAGTTGCATCATTGTACAGGTTGTCTATAAAAGTAAATGTATTTTCAAGTTCCTGTATAACTTCCATGTCCCTCATGTGAGCTGTATTGACTGACCGTTTGTAAGTATTTGTATCTGTACTGCCATAACTAAATTATATATTTATTTGCCAGTAAAAAGGTTTATTTTAACCTACATAAATCTCTATCTTAATTCACATCTTTGCTGACTTTGCTGAGAACCGCTGTAATCTCTGCTAGTCTCTGTAGGGCCCAGACAGAGACTTAACACAAAAGGTTATGTGCCAGAAACCCAGTCTGTGCAATAACTAAACAGCTTCTAAAGCCATAACTCAACAAAACTGTCACTTGAGACATAGGTGAACTCGGTGGCAAAGAGCACCTTTTATCAGCTTAGGTTGATATACCAACTATGCCCTTATCTGGACGGAAATAGCCTAGCTACAGTGATCCATGCTCTGATAACCTCTCGTTTGGATTACTGCAATGCGTTATACGTGGGGCTGCCCTTGAAAACGGTCCGGAAACTTCAGCTGGTACAAAAAAGGGAAGCAGGTTTACTAACAGGGCCTGGCCAACGAGCACATCGCGCCAGTCCATTTCCACCTTCACTGGCTGCTAGTCCAAGTCCAATTCAAAGTGCTGGTATTAACATTTAAAGCCCTAAATGGGTCGGAGCCAGGCTATCTGAAGGAACGCCTCCTCCCATATGTACCTGCCAGGACCCTAAGGTCATCCTCAGGGGTCCTTCTCTGTGGGCCCCTGCCAAAGGAAGTGAGGAAGGTGGCTACCAGGAGGAGGGCCTTCTCTGCTGTGGCACCCTGGCTGTGGATTGAGCTCCCTAAAGAGATTCACCTGGCACCTGCACTATATTCTTTCAGATGCCAGGTGAAGACCTTTTTATTCTCTCAGTATTTTAACAGCCTATAAATTTAATTTTCACTTTGCTGTTTTAAATTTGTATTTTAAATTTGTATTTCTGCACTTCTGATGATTTTATCCTGGTTGTGCTTTTATATTGTATTTTATATCATGTTTTTATACTGTTTGTTTTATACTTTGAATGGTTTTAATTTTTGTGAACCGCCCAGGAGCTTTAGCTATTGGGCGGTATAAAAATGCAATAAATAAATAAATCTCCTTGCCCAAATCGTTAATTAAAATGTTGAAGAGCACTGGGCCCAGGACTGAGCCCTGTGGTACTTCACTTGTTACCTCCCCCCAGTTTGCAAAGGTACCGCGTTGATAAGCACTCTTTGAGTCCGATTCTGTAGCCAACTGTGGATCCACCTAATAGTTGTTCCATCAAGCCTACTTTTAGCTAGTTTGTCAATCAGAATATCATGGGGCACTTAATCAAAAGCTTTGCTGAAGTCAAGATATATTATGTCCACAGTATTCCCACAGTCTACAAGGAATGTTACTCAATCAAAAAATGAGATCAAATTAGTCTGACAGGATTTGTTCCTGACAAATCTATGTTGGCTTCTAGTAATCGCTGCATTGTTTTCAAGGTGTTTACAGATTCACTTCTTAATAATCTGCTCCAAACAAATTCCCAGGAATGGAAGCCAAACTGACTGGTCTGTAGTTCCCAGGTTCCTCCTCCCCCCCCTTATTTTTTCAGGGGAGTCATAGACCTGCTTTTGGGAGAAGACTGAGCCAAAGTAGGAATTGAGCACTTCAGCCTTTTCTTTGTCATCTGTTATCAATTTGCCATCCTCATTAAGCAGTTGAACCACCATTTCTTTCCTCTGTCTTTTACTATTCATGTATCTGAAGAAAGCCTTTTTATTGCTTTTAGCATCCCTTGCTAGCCTCAGCTCATGCTCAGCTTTAGCCTTCCTGATGTCATTCCTGCACTTCTGTACTACCTGTCTGTACTCTTCTTTTGTAACCTGGCCTTCCTTCCACTTCCTAGATGTATCCTTTTTTGTTTTCAGGTCATCTCTAAGCTTTTTGTGGAGCCACACTGGTTCCTTCTGTTGTCTTCTATCTTTTTTCCTTGTTGGAATTGCTTGTCATTGTGCCTTTAAAATTTCCTTTTTAAAAAACTCCCAACCGTCTCGGAGTCCTTTTCTTATTAGGGTCACTTGCCATAGAACCTTACTGAGTTTATTAAAATCAGCTTTCCTAAAATCCAGAGTACATGTATAGCTACACTCAGCTTTTGCTTGCTTTAAAAGCAAGAACTCAAGTATGACATGGTCACTTTCCCCCAGAGTTCCGGTAACTGCCACTTTATCCATTAAGTCATCCCTATTGGTCAATATCAAGTCAAGGATTGCCAATCCTCTAGTTCCTTTTTGTAGGAGAAAGTTATCAGTCACTCATTTCAGGAATTTCTTGGAAGAGCTGCTTTTGGCAGTATTTGTCTCCCAACAGATATCGGGGGAATTGAAGCCCCCCATCACTACTACATCAGACTTCCTTGAAACACTGGCAATGTTGTTAGAGAGCTTTTATTTAAACACTTATTTAACAAACAAACCAAATAACAACAACACACACACAAAACAAATTCCAGAGCAATAAGGGAAGGCCATTCCACACATTAAAATGCATCTACTTGCCATATTAAAATCCATATAAATGAGTGGAAGTGGTCATCAGCATGACGATAAGTTGACACGGGGCGCGGTGGCGGGTGAATGTGGGCTCCCGAACCACAAGTGCCAGGCCAACCGTGCCCCCCAGCCAGGCCCAGCTGTGCTTTTAACAAGTGCTTTTTTGCTTAACATCCAGTGCTTTGAAGCAACTCAAGCTGCCTTGTTGACATAAAGCGGGGGTGGGCAACTTATGGTCCTCCTCCAGATGTTTTGCTGTGAAGGCACGTTGCTCCCAAGCGGAGGGGCACCCAAGGGTCACCATCTCCTAGCGAGGCCGGTCTCTGCCTGGCCTCCCTTCCGCAGCCTCTTTAAACGGCCGGCAACTGAGTCAGTAGACCAGGCTTTGCATAGGAGTGGAATTCCGGGATTTGAAGCATGTCTACCCGATAGAAGCAAAATGGTTTAAACAGGCCTAATTCATCATGGCTTCCTTCGAAGGAAATTTGGGGAGTTGTGGTTATATGAGGAAGTGAAGGATTTTTAAGATTTGGCACCTTCACAACACCATTCCCAAGCTGCTTTGGGAAAAGCCATGAGAATGAATCCAATTTAACTCCTGTTTAAGTTAATAGTAGGACAGGTTGTCCGCTTTGCCATCCGACGTGCCCAAGGAGAGCAGCAGAGGCCAACTGGCTCAACCTCTTGATATTCTAGAGATATGGGGTGCGCCTACAATCAATTTATGTGTGCAAAACCACAACTGACTAGCTAGTAAAGACTGTACCCAAACCAAGTCACATACAGAAGGCAGGAAAAGTTTCGGCAAGAAATTTAAGAGGGCAGAATTGATCAGCTACCTGGATACCTCCCCTCTCCCCACTGCTAATCCACCACTTTCCTGGAACAGGCCTTGTGCCAGCAGTGCTCCTCATGCCATGTGCTCCCAGCAGCAGCCTCTCCAGGGGAAGAGGACATGGCTTTGGTGGAGGTGGGTCTCAGCTGGATGAAACAGGTAGCTTCAAATAACCCACCACTTTGGAAGGCAAACCAATGTTTGCCACCCCTAAGGATGTGCGTTTCAGCAAGGAGGAAAGGAACGATCTACACATGAAGCACAATGATATGGTAGCGGTTGGGCACCAGAAGGAGGAAGAAGAAGAACCTGGATTTATCTAGAGCAGGTCTTTCCTCTTGGAGGCACTGGAATCCAGGGAATGCAGCTGCCGACTCTCTTGCCTGCCTCGTCATCTCGGACTGGCCCAACCAACTTTGCCATCACAGTTCCTGCAAGTTAGATGTTCTGTTTGCCATCACAGTTCCTGCAAGTTAGATGTTCTGACAACAGGGTGCTTGTTTCCCTTCTTGGTTGGTGGGCAGGACTTTGATGGGCTCAATGGTGCTGCTGGGGCTGAACTCCGTCTCTGGCTGCCCGCCAGCAATTTGCCTCTGGGATACAATCCGGTAGATTTCTGGAGGTCAACAAAAGGCGAGAAACACAGATCAGGCCAAGAGGATGGCTGGAGCCCATTTGGGTGACCAGAAGGGTTTGAAATTAAGGTGGCAGGCCCCCTACATGGCACCTGGAGGCACTCATGCGCCCACAAACACCTCTTTTGTCAGTGCTCAGCAGGCTCCACCCACCCACCATTTTTTTAGTTTAGGTTTTAGGTTTGTTTGAGTTAGTTTTGTATTTTTAACTGGGAGGCTGGCCAGACACATTTTTAACTGGGAGGCTGGCCAGACACCCCAAGCAGGGGCTCCCCGACAGGAGCCCCCTGGACTTGCTCCTCCCCTTCAAAGTTGCAGCCTGCTTGTTCATCTGCTTCTTGTTCTGGCCCAGGCAACAGAGGTGGTGAGAAAGCGGAGAGGCCAGTGTCTCGGCCTCCTTGCTCCCTGGCTCTCTGCCTCTCAAGCGGCAGCCAGGAGGAGGAGGAGGAGGAGGAGGAGGAGGAGCACCTGTTGACAATGGCTGCAAGAAGGCAGACCCACTGAGGGCCATCCAAGGGGACTTGCCCAAGGGCCTTCAGGACCCTGGTGGCTGCATGTTGCAAGCGGTCATGGTCAACGCAAGCGGTCACTGCAGCCCAGCCCTGCCGTTTTGAGGTGTGCTCAGCTGCCCAGAAAAAAATAAAAAGGTAGGCTGCAGGGTGGGGAGGGCCATGTCCTGGGGACTGAGGCGGTGTTCTGCCTGGTGTGTGTGTGTGGCTTGTTGTTTCATGGTGTGAGTTTTCCCTCGGTGTGTTGGGCTTGGAGTGCAGAGTGGTGTGGGTACATTGTGGGTGCGTTTCTCTGACCATCACCAGTTTGCCTTCTGTGAAATTGATATTTTGTTGTGCTGCCTGGAGCAAATCTGTGGAATATGGCATTTGGCTTGGACCCCACCCTGCCTTTAGCAGCATACGCTGAGTTTTTAAATCAATCCCAGACCGATGTTTAGGTTTGGCTGAGAGCTCAAAGCTGGTTTTGTCTTTGTATGAGCCTCGTGTGGCGCAGGGTGGTAAGCAGCAGTTACTGCAGCCAAAACTCTCCCCACGGCCTGAGTTTGATCCCAGAGGAAGCTCAGGTCGACTCAGCCTTCCATCCTTCCGAGGTCGGTAAAATGAGTACCCAGCTAGCTGGGGGGAAGGGAACTGTGACTGGGGAAGGCAATGGCAAACCACCCCACTACAAAGTCTGCCAAGAAAACGACAGCGAAAGCAGGCGTCCCTCTAGGAGTCAGCAATGACTCAAGTGCTGGCACGAGAGGTTCCTTTCCTTTCCTTTCCTGTCTTTGTATGCTGTCTGTTTTATTTTTTATGGTTTTAAATTCTGTATATCAATTTTTAATATTTAATGTTTTAATCCTTTGCAAACTGCCGGAGAACTTTGGCTATGGGGTGGTGTAGAAATGAAATGAAATGAAATGAAATGAAATGAAATGAAATGAAATAAATAAATAAATAAATAAAAGCTTCTTGGCCAAGTTACTTGTCTCTGACCCTCAGTTACCCTTCTGTGAAATAGGTGCAGGTTTGGGGGCAAGTAACTTTTTTCCCTCCAGTTTGCCTTCTGGGTGCCATGGCAGGTATCTGGTGAATGGGCAAGTCCCCTCTATAGCCGCCATTTTGTGAGAATGTCCACAACGCTCTCTAAAACTTGCAAGAGTCCCCACAGGTCCCCCAAGGCCAGAAGGTAACCAAGATACTCTGCCAAATAACACCACCTTATCCCCATAGACTGCTGCTGCTGCTGGATTCACACCTGCAGGATTTATAAGGCCTAATTATGGTGCAACAAGAGAGGCTACATGGCTGCTAGGTCCTCATGGCTGCTCACAGATGCAGTAATTGTGTGAATGGTTGCCTAAGTACTACATAACCCAGAAGCAGCTGAGCGAACTACCCATAACTTCTCTCCACCACAACAAGCCTCCTAGATCCTGCTGGCATCCTGAGACTAGGAGGTGGGAGCTGAATGTGCAGGCAATTCAATATTGGAGTTGAGAGCTTATTTTGAGTTGCTTGGCTAAGCGGAAACCTTCCTCAGGCCAAATGAGGCTGCAAGAATGCCAGCCCCAACTCTTCCATCTCTTTTCCCCCTCCCCCAACCCCCAAATGATGTACCAGGAGAATTTTCTAACATGATTTATAAATCAAGAATGCAGACTCAGAATCACATTAGTTCTTGAGGCTTCACCATTCTGCCTTACGTTCTTAAGAACAGCAGAAGTGCCTTGCGGGGCCAGACCAAACGGTCCACCTAGCCGCTCTGAGAGCCTTTTTTGGCTAAGGAGCGGGGTATAAATATGATAAATAAATAAAATAAAAAATAAATAGTCCAGTATTCTTTGCAAGGATCCCAGCACACAGCCAGGAGGGGCCAAGTGGCCCACTAGAATAATAGAATCATAGAATCACAGTTGGAAGGGGCCTACAAGGCCATCGAGTCCAACCCCCTGCTCAATGCAGGAATCCACCCTAAAGCCTTCCTGACAGATGGTTGTCCAGCTGCCTCTTGAATGCCTCTAGTGTGGGAGAGCCCACAACCTCCCTAGGTAACTGATTCCATCATCGTACTGCTCTAACAGTCAGGACGTTTTTCCTGATGTCCAGCCGGAATCTGGCTTCCTGTAACTTCAGCCCGTTATTCCGTGTCCTGCACTCTGAGAGGATCGAGAAGAGATCCTGGCCTTCCTCTGGGTGACAACCTTTCAAGTATTTGAAGAGTGCTAGTAACCCAGCCAGTAACCCACAAAACCAGCCAGTAACCCACAGCTGCTAGAGCGCAGTCTGCTTTCTGCCCACGCCTGTATTACAGCACCGCTAGAGCCTGCCCCGCTACGGGTGGGGATGGAAGAGCAGAAGACTTACCCGTTAAGATGTTGTGAAAGGCGGTCTCCACATTGGTGGAATCCAAAGCTGATGTCTCGATGAAAGACAAGCCATTCTTTTCTGTGGCAGGTGAAGAGAAAAGAGATCAAGGCTTGTGCACACACATCTCTCCGACTATTTTAACCCTACATATTAACTCTTCAGATCCCAGCGCTCCATTTTCAGAAGTAGAAATGCCAGGGCCCAAACCAGGAAGTTCTCTCCCAGGAGTATGTGGGGAGTTTGCCAGAGGGAAATGCACTTTGCACGTACCAACCTTTATCGTGCAATCCTATGTACGTGTAGACAGAAAAAAGGTCTACAACTCCCAATTCCCTTCCCAGCATTCCTCAACCAGTATGGCTGGCAGGGGAATGCTAGGAGTTGAAGGGCTTTTTTCTGTTTAAACATGCATAGGATTGCACCCTTAGGCACTTATCCACAGAACAGAAAGATGGCTAGCAGCAGCAGAAAGTAGCTATCAATCAAGATGGATGTTCTACCAACATTGCTTATAACCATAACCACCCATTAATAACCCACTGCACTATCTTACTCCTCATTTCTTCATAACTATTCCATGATTCCACAAAAGCTTAGCAGAAGTTCAGAACACAGAATTTCTTCAGAGTGAGCATCCCAGGTTTCTTCCTCTTCAGGAAAGAAGGAAGGAAGGGGAAAAAAGAAAGAAAGAAAGAAAGAAAGAAAGAAAGAAAGAAAGAAAGAAAGAAAGAAATGCAAGTTTCTACCTCTCATGGCTGTAGAGCAACAAGATAGGATTGATGAGAGGATTATGAAGGGCTGAAATGCTACTAAAGGGGAACATGCAATGTTTCAATATTATTGGAAATCCTAAGGAGAAGCCCCATTGGCTCTCCATCTAAATCTGTGTTTCACCAAATTGTGGTGGCTCCTGGGTCTCTAAGAACAGCTCCCCACCCACCCCTGTTCACCCTCCCATCATCACTGTGTTGGCTAAAGTATCAATGTCATTCCTCTGGAGGCTCCTTGATCATTTAGTCTTCAGGAGCAGCTTGAAGCTTGCACCTCATTACTGAATTTGGAATCCAGGCTGAGTAAATAGTGGGGTCCCATAGGGATCGGTATTGGGACCAATTCTTTTCAACTTGTTCAGAAATGATCTGGAATTAGGAGTGAGCAGTGAAGTGGCCAAGTTTGCTGACGACACCAAATTATTTAAGGTTGTTAAAACACAAAGGGATTGTGAAGAGCTCCAAAGGGATCTCTCCACGCTGGGAGAGTGGGCCTCCAAATGGCAGATGAGGTTCAATGGAAGCAAGTGCAAGGTGATGCACGTTGGGGCAAAAAAACCCAACTTCAAGTATAACCTAAAGGAATCTGAGCTGGCGGTGACCAAGCAAGAAATAGAGCTTGGGACTGTGGTGGACAGCTCGATGAAAATGTCCACCCAGTGAGCAGCCGCTGTAAAGAAGGCAAACTCCATGTTAGGCATTATAAGAAAAGGAATTGAGAATAAAATTATGCATAATATGAAGAATGTGAATAGGGAGACATTTTTCTCCCTCTCTCAAAATACTAGAATCCAATGGGGTCATCCCATGAAGCTGATTGGTGGGAGATCCAGGACAAATAAAAGGAAACATTTCCATAGTTGTGGTCATACTAGTCTATATTTTAGTTTTAATGCCCCCTACCCCATTTGGTTTCCCCCCTCCCTCCCCTGTCTGTTACTGTGATTTTAGATTGTAAGCCATATGGCAGATTGTCTTATTTTATTCTGCACAGCACCATGAACATTGATGGCGCTTTATAAATAAAAGTTAATAATAGTTAAATTATGGAACTCACTACCACAGGATGTTGTGATGGCCACCAATTTGGATGGCTTTAAAAGGGGGTTGGATCAATAACTGCAGGCAAAGGATATCAATGCCCTGATGGTTGTGTGCTATCTCCAGTATTCAAGGCAATAAGCCTGTGTGCACCAGTTGCTGGGGAACATGGGTGGGAGGGTGCTGTTGCACCATGTCCTGCTTGTTCATCCCTGGCCGATGGCTGGTCAGCCACTGTGTGAACAGAGTGCTGGACTAGATGGTCCCTTGGCCTGATCCAGCATCAGGGCACTTCTGATGTTCTTAAACCCACGGGTTTTCTGCAGCTACGACATTTTTCTAACTATTGGCAACCAACCAGGACATGAAATCCTTTGGGTTGTCCTTACTTTGAAGGCTCAGCAAATCCTATTTCTTTTCCTTCCCTCCTGAATCTATACACTTCACCAGCACTCCTGCTCCAATGGTAGCATAGCCACCCAATTGCCCATCCTGCCACTTCCATAGCGCAAACACTAATTTCCCAAAACATCCCTTTTCTCTCTCTCTCTCTCTCTCTCTTTCTTTGTAGGCCCTATTAGAAATAGCCTACTGGCCCAGGCACTAGGTGGAGGGTGGGTAGGCTGACCAAGCCAGTGTTCTCTTCTGTGGGGCATGTGCATGTTTTGAGAACAATAGTCTGTGCTTTATGGATCTGGAACAAAGGCTCAAGCAAATTTCCCCATTCTAGAAGTAGCTATTCCATGCTTTCGTAAGAACATGCGCATAAATCCACTGTGTGCTCAAAACCGCAACTGTGGTGATGAGAAGAAGGAGCAGTAGGTGCCCCTGCCTACTTGCTCACTGGTTTTCTCTGCCTGCCAAGCAACCAAAGGGGTAGGAAGGGTGGTAAAGAGGAGGAGGAGCAAGAACAGCAGATGACCATCATGGTGGTGAGGAGGTAGAATCCTTGCAGGAGGAGGGGGGGCATGGAGGGTGTCTTCCTCAAGGACCTTAAAAAACCCAAAGCCAGCCGGGGTAGCTCTCATGGGACAACACGCTAAGCCATGGTTAGGCTGCTAATCCTTTTACAGTAAAGGGTTAGTGTGTTCATCTTGAAAGCTGCCTTGAAGCCCAGTATGGTGCATAGAGCCATAGGCATTCTGCAAACGAAATGCACGCCATGCCCAGGTCACAGTCCCACGGAGGGAGGGAGAGAGGGAGGGAGGGGCAGAGCGTACCTGCGAGGCTCTTGGCCTCGTCCGTCGGCACGGCCCGCAGGTGCCGGAGGTCGCTCTTGTTGCCCACCAGCATGATGACGATGTTGGTGTCCGCGTGATCCTGCAGCTCCTTGAGCCAGCGCTCAGCATTCTCGTAAGTGAGGTATTTGGCGATGTCATAAACCAGAAGCGCTCCGACTGCCCCTCGGTAGTACCTGCAGTGGGTGGGACAGGAGGGCAGGAGGGACAATGCGGGATCAGGGGGCGCTCAGCACCAAAAAACCACCCCGGTGTGGTGTCCCATGCAGATTGTTTCCAAGACAAACTCATCACCCGTTTCACAACCCAAATTCATTTGCACAGCCTGCCACAAGCGTCCTTGGACCCTGGTGACTCAGCCAGCAGTAGCAAATTCCCCTTTGCTGGGCCAAGGGTTCAGGCAGGCAGCGGCTGCGATGGAGGCCTACGGGCACCTGGCCTGCAAGTGTCCGTTTCAAGGACTAGTCCTGTTCTCTCCCCGAGGGCAGTACACCTTCCTTCCACATGCAACAGCATTCTTCAGCACTGACGCTGGGGGTCTTACGTTTGGAAATAATACAGAAGCTGGTTCTGGAGGTCCCCAGCCTCTCTTGCGCGTTGCCTGAAGAGCAAAGTAGAACTCACCACCCCCTCCTGCCCCCACCCACCACAACACTAACTGTGCCCATGTGCTCCTGCATGGCACAGCATCAGTGGTGGGCTGCTCTCCTCACAATGCCCACCTGCACAGGGGTCTCCAGGCCCACACCCTGCATTTCCAACCTCTCTCCGAGTTATTAGAAGAACCTTGTTGGAAAAGGGACCAGAGATCATGCGGTTATCTTGAGCAGTCTGCCCTTTGATCTAAGCCATGGTAGTGAATTCTAGAAGTTACCCATAGCGCATGAAGGACCAGGTCTCTTCGCTTAGCCCTGACAACGGCATCAAGTGATTCCCAAGTTTGAATCTTGTGCAAAAAGTCAAAGCTGGGTTTGCTCAGGTGCCCGAGTCCTGAGTCCAGGAGAGGAACTGGTCTCAGGATTGTTGCACAGGGCAGCCTGAGAGCTCGCATGATCAGGCTGCACCCTGAGCTGCCCTGCTCTGCCCTCTGATCCACCAGTCCTCCCTCCGCATGGATGCATTCAGCTCCAGCCCCTCCCATCATAGGTGTGTGCTGCACCCTAAAAGGCCCCAATTAGAGCAAAGGAGGGGAAAGCACGCTTTCTTAGCCCCCCCCACTGCCTTTAAGGCCCCGATTGGAGCATGGTGGGTGGGAAAGTGCTAAATTCCCTCGTGCGTACTAATGGGGCCACCATTAATGTGCCTGGGGGAATTACACATTTTCCAGAGGCTCCAGAAAGCGCTTTCCCATCCTCCTTAAAGGCCCCTATTCAAAAAGTAGCAGTGGGGAGGGAAAGAGGAGGCAGACGTGGAGACAGTAGGGTGTGCCTCCCCCCCGCCCCACGTGCACGCCAATGCCTCCCACTAGACCCCAGCCCTGCCCCTGAGACACCACTCCTGAGCTCCCAGGCTCTGCCCCCCAGGCCCAGAGGATCCTGGCAAGCCTAATTCAGGGCCAAAGAAGCCGGGTGAGCAAATGGCCCCCTCTGGCACACCGCCATGACATCCGAGGGCAAAGGAGGCACTTACGCAGAAGTAATGGCCCGGTAGCGCTCCTGGCCAGCTGTATCCCAAATCTGGGCCTTCACGGTCTTGTTATCCACTTGGATGCTGCGGGTGGCAAACTCCACGCCGATGGTACTTTTGCTCTCCAGGTTGAATTCGTTCCGGGTGAAGCGAGAAAGAAGATTGCTCTTCCCTACTCCCGAGTCTCCAATGAGGACAACTGCAAAGAAGCAAGACATTGATGATGATGATGATGATGATGATGATGATAGAATGACTAACGAAAGAACATTTTAATTAAGGTTTTGTTTTTAATCTGTATTGATAAAATACAGATTAAGGAAGTACTGTTAGCACCATAATAAAAATAGTTACTACTTGAGCATCACTTTTGGGGGATATAAATTAAATGAATGAATGATAGATGGTCCCTGTACACCACCCCAAGCTCCTTAGAGAAAGGGCAAGTTGTGAGGAATAATTATTGGAGGTATATTTATTTATTTATTTATTACATTTAATAGTCGAAGAAATACTTTTAAATTACTCACTTTTGAAACAATTTCTACCTGAAATATATTCCAGAGAAGATCTTTTAACCTTGCAGAGTGGCACTTGTGCAACTTTATCTGCAGGGGCTGATATAAATGTGCATGCTCCAACAGTCCATATTTACCCTGTATTTTAATCTCTGTCCTTGGTAAAAACAAACAAAACTATCCCTATTTTCATCTTTTGGAGATGCTTTGTTGTTGTTTAAAGCAAGATGGGCTACTTTTCTCATTCTTTGGGATTCAGAGTCTCTAGAAATTACATTTTGCCGAGAAGAGATGAGTCTTGTCTCTAGCACCCACCCATGCAAATGCATGTGCAAATGCACACTAAGGCCTCATGCAGTGCACAGCCTGCCAAAGAATATTTTGCACGTTTGATGACATAATATTCCCCACCACCACCAAATATCTTTACCCAAAAGGACACACACCCCTTGGGCTTTCAGAGCAATGAAATACAAAACTATTACAGAATGGGTTTGGGAATTTATACTCTATAACGTTCTCAGGATAGTTTCCAGTAAGAAGTACAATGAATATAGTGGGCAGAGTAGACCCTTCAACAATGAGTTACAGGAGGGAGGAGTGCTCAGATAGTAAAGCCAGGCTGTTCCTCACATGAAATCTTGGAGTGGAAGTAGTATCCAGAGTCTGGGCTTCTCTGCCTTTCTCTGGCCAAGGACCAACAGCGGCCTCCACTTCCTGCACGAGGCCTGGACTTGGGTGCAAGAGGCTTAAGAATCACGGCCTTGGTAGAGAGTGGTGCATGCCTGCTCAACAGCCTGAGCTATACAGCTTCTTGGCCCTGAGCCTCAGTCCCTGCAACTCCATCTCAGTAAAATGCTACTAAACTGGAATGGCTGGCTCCCCCCACTGCCACGAAGTGAGCCAAGGAAAGGAGAAGTCACGGACTCAAAGCCTCCTTTCACCTGCATGAATCAGAGCCCTTCCCCTTGTCACACTGCATGGCTTCCCCACCGCTGATATCTGTTCCTCAGAATACAAAAGGACTGTTTGTAGACCCAGATCTGGGTGTGGGGCATGGGTGAGCCAGTGGATGTGTGTGAAAAAATGTTTTTTTAAAAAGAAGGTGTGTAGCCACTCAAGTTGCCGTCCCAGCCTCTTCAAAGGAAAGGGAGGCAAGCCCATGAGAAGCTCAGTCCAATGACTTCATTTCATGAGCAACCATTACTCATTCCTACGAGTTTCACTTCATGAAGCAAGGAGTGCCTCAGCAGTAAAAGATGTTGGGTCAGGATGAGGCCTAACACCTGGGTTCACTCCAAGAATTTGGACCTGTAAAGTTTTGTGTTTGAGGTGAACATCAAGCACCACGGGGGGCGGGGGGGAACCTCTGTGTACTTGATCTGTGATGAAGGGTAGTAAATAAACCTTTCAATGAATTCACATGTGCAAGTTAGGAGCCACCTGCATGTAGCAGCCAGGGATTCCCAACCTTTTTGAGGCAGTGAACACATTTGGAATGTGGAGAGTGTCACGGGCGCTCTAACAAAATGGCAGCCCTGGTCGCGTTGCCCATTCTTGAAATGGCTGCCATGGCAGGCATGGCCAGTAGAAAAAAACCCACTATTCAGAAGGCAAACGGGTGAGACTAAAATACAAATAACTTGCCCAAGAACAAGGCAGAGGTGGAGACTGGGCTCCAAAAGGCAAAGCCAATTGTTGTGAACCCCAATAAAGATGGCGACGGAGGGCAGCCCTTCACTTTGCAGCCTCCCGGTTAATTTTTTTAAACAACCCTTAAGAAATACATGTAAAAAATGCGGAGCGGCAGCAAACGTGGCTTGTGCCGCAAGAGACGTCCACGGGCACATGGACACCCCAGGGCTATGAACCCATGTGTATGAGTATGAACCCATGTGCATACTCAGAAGCCAGAATAAAGGAGACACACATGCCCCAGTTTCATTATTCAAATATCTGGCAATGCATCTTTTACCATTTATTTATTTATTAAATTTATATCCCATCTTCTTTCCACCTCCTCCTCTCCATTTTATCCCCACAACAACCACCCTGTGAGGTAGTTTGCCTGAGAATCTGTGATTGGCTCAGAGTCACCCAGAGAGCTTCCATGGCCAAGTGGAGACTTGAAACCGGATCTCCCAGTCCTACACCTTAGCTGCTACGCCACACTGGCTTTTAGTTTTAATACTACCACTAGCAAGGCAGCTCAGCTCACTTCTCAGCCTTTACAGCCTCGCATGGAGTTCCTCGTTAGCCTTCTGCAGAGGCCCTGTAAAGTAGACCAGTGTGGTCATTCCATCATTGCTGGAGGAGAAGGGTGGGTCCTGAGGGTGAGAGGAGACGGCCATAGGAAGCCGCTTGCAAAAGATGGCTTGCAAAGTTACTGTATGGGAGCCAGGATGGCGCAACACTCTGAGTATGGCTTTGAATGTGTGTTTTTAACGTTTAAAAATAAAGAAGCCTAGTTCTGGATGTGATTTGACTTTGGGTTTTTTAAGACAGACTCCTTTGCAACCCCCTAAGTTCTGGTTTTAAACCTTGAAAACAGTATTATCTGTGTCGCACACACCTGTCGGTATTCGTCACACACATAGCACAAGGCTGGCTGAACCTGAATTTCCCCACATCCGGCTATTTCCCCTTCCACGCAGTTGGGCTCAGGCCCGAACAGAAGCCATAAGCCCCAATTTAAGGCTTGGCAGCAGGCTGCAAGCAGAGGAGGGCGCAGGCCTGCCCGGGCCGCCAGCTTTCGCGCCCCAGGGCAGCATCAGCACCAACCCGGCACCGAGGCAAGAGCCAGTCCCAAGCGAGGGGCTGCTTCTCCCCGACCTCGCCCGACACCGGCTGCCCCCGGTTCTGCTCTGCACGGGGTGAGCGACGACAGCACCCGCCGCCTTGAGAACGCCTCGGCTCACGAGGGAGGGTCGGGTCGGGTCGGGGTCGGCTCAAGAAGCGCTTTAAAAGGAGGGAGCAGCGGGGCCACGCCACCCAGGCTGGGGGAGAAACGGACCCAGGCCGGGCGGAGATGGACGACCGCGCAACTGCTCGGGGAGGCGGCCGAGAAGGCACCGGGCTGAGCCGCGGGATGGCTTGGCCCACCCGACAGGCTCGGCGGGGCCAGGCGCGCGCTCCACACCTTGCCTGGGCGAGGGAAGGGGGGCTCAGGCGCCATGTCCGAGGGAAATTGCGGGTGGGGGTGACGGGAAACGACCAGTAAGCATTACGAGCCGGGGGGGGGAGGAGGAAGCCACAGTCCCCCAGGTCCAAGCAGTCACCCCCGGAAATGGAGGCGCCCTCCCTCTGTTCAGACCCCCAAAGCGCAGAAGGCGAGTAAGTGCTTGCAAGCCCCGGAGAGCGCAGGCCTTGGGCAGGCAAAGCGAGCCGGAAGGGGGGCGCCCCCCTGACTTACTTTTGAACAGGTAATCGTACTCGTCGTCCTTGCCCCGCATAGTGCCTTGAGCTTCGCTGCTCCCCAGGAACGCCGGGTCACCTCCCGAGGCGGCAGAACACACCTGCGCCTCCCTCCTCGCCAGGGCCCGAAAGCGGCAGATGACCTCACGACTCTGCGATTTCCTGGGTTCAGGTAGAGCAGCCCAGAGGAAGCCTTAGGTAGCCTTTCGCTCTCTGCCATTGGTTGTTTTGCTGCCCTCTTCCTTTGCTCTAATTGGCCCAGCTCTGGGCCTGGAATTTTACTGACTACAGACTGGCTGTCAAGGAACTCACCTGGCCCAGGCAGGTGGGTGGGGCAGGTACCTGTCCTTTCTTTTCTTTTTCTTTCCTTTTAAAGGGCCAGAGCTTCATCCCTTCACAACAGGCACAAAACAAAGGTGTGGTGTAAAATTATTAAATTCGGACAATTTGTAATCTGCACGCTTCTTGGCTGACACCACCCAGGCAAGGTAAGTAGAGCATGTGGTTGTTTTTAGTACACAAGATGAACCACCCCAGTATAAAGATATTTTCAAGGATTTTTTTTTTAAAAGCCCAAATTATGCGGCCATAAAAGCTAGGTTCTGTGACCTGGATGAATTATGCAAGTTAAGAATGCTGGCCTGTTTCGCACATCTGCTTCTGCTAGTTGGGTGCTTTAGGGGTGGGGTGCAGGACAAGGACAGCTTGTGAATAACAATGCTGTGCCTCCTCAGTCCCTAGTCCCTGGCGTTCCTCCTCTGCTGCCTCCTGAGATACTGCCATGCATTCCCACACATTTTCAAGATTATTTTCACAGCCATAAGGAGGCAGAAACTCTACAAATGTGCAAGCTTTGGGGACTGATCTTTCCTGATGAGGATTGCTGGATATTTCAAAAGCTTGCACATTTTTCCTGATCTTTTGGTTGGCCTATTAAAGGTATTACGCTAATATGGATTTTGGGATTTTACTTATGGCCAACACAGCTACCATTGCTTTTTAAAAAAACTAAAAACGGTTTTGGTGGACTAGATCAGCAACCAGCTAGATGTTTTCTGGAAGTGCACCAACAAGGCTTAGAGTCCTTCCAGATGAGATGTTTATTGCACTATTGCCTCTTTCACAGAGTTCTACAGAGGAGTCCAGAAAACGGCATCTTCTAAGTGAAGCCCTCCCGTGATTTCCCACTGCTTCTTCTGTCTTTTTTCTTACCTCAGAAAATCCTTGGAGGAGGAAAAGATGAAAGAGCTGCACCAGTGTTTGTACTGGGAGTCCTGTGCCTGGAAGCACCCTGAGGGGCAGCATCCCGTTCTTTGTCCCCAGCATCTGGCAATCGGAGCGGGACGGTCCCTGAACACGGCGTTTCTACAATTAACAGTGTTGAGCCTTGATAGACCAATCCCCCATAAATTTGCTCAATTGTTTAAAAATATATCCAACCAAGGAACCATTATCATTCTTTTTCTTTTCAAAGCAAGGAAAGCTGATATTTTAATGATGCTGGATTCCACCCACTTCGGCAGTGTATTATTTGATGTAACAACATACACACACGGTTTGCTGTCATGTTTGGCTTTTTATTGTATGTCATGGTTCTTGTCCATGGGCTGCCTTGAACTTTTATAACAGGGAAGGGCTGGATTTCGTCTGTGACAAGTTCGCATCCAGCCCGCGGCCTCCCTCCCCCACTCCTCCTGACTGTTAGAGCAGTACGACAATGGAATCAGTGACCTAGGGAGGTGGTGGGCTCTCCCACACTAGAGGCCTTCAAGAGGCAGCTGGACAACCATCTGTCAGGGATGCTTTAGGGTGAATCCCTGCATTGAGCAGGGGGTTGGACTCAATGGCCTTGTAGGCCCCTTCCAACTCTGCTATTCTATGATTCTACGATCCGCAAACTGCTGGTGGAGGAAGAAACTGCTCTTTTCCTCCCAGCTCAATGCATTTTTGTGCTGTGTCCTGAGAAAGGAACCCTCTTTCTCAGCACAAAGCACAGAAGCAAAGTGATTGACAGGATCACTCCCAAGTGCCCTCTCTGGGGTCGCAGAGCCCACCTGGTTTACCAAGGAGCTAGGAGAATGAACTAGGGCACAGATGTCACAGCAACTATGTCATTTTGTGGCAATGATGGTGGCAAAGCAATGTTCTCTGCTACCATTGCTTTCTCCAGTAGTGAAGGAGGTCTTTCATCTCAATCCTACTCAGCATTTGTTGGAAACTGAGGCAATGAATTATGCCTAACTCCATGTTAGGCATAATTAGGAAAGAGATTCCAGGAGGAGGAGGAGGAGGAGGCGGCGGCGGCTATCAGTGGCTACCAGTCCTGATGCCTATATGCTACCTCCAGAAGCAGTAAGCCTATGTGCACCAGTTGCTGGGGAACATGGGCAGGAGGGTGCTGCTTGTGGGTCCCTGGTCATCAGCTGGTTGGCCACTGTGTGAACAGAATGCTAGACTGATCAAGCATGGCTCTTATGTTCTTACATTCTTAATGCACCATGTACATTGATGGTGCTATATAAATTAATAATAATAATAATAATAATAATAATAATAATGCGTGCATGTGTGCGCACGCGTACACACACACACACAATCTAATGTATTTCATTTTTATGCTGCCTATTGTCCATGCAATAGGAGGCATGTCCAGGAGGCCTCCATATGGGCCTCTGAAGTCCTCCTTAGCTTCAGGAAGGTGGGCTGCATTAGATGCCCTCAGAGCTTGCCCTGGCATAGCTATAAAATGAATTATTTTGCAAGCAACCCTAAGCATCAAAGCCCTCCTCTTTCACATGTCCTTTGACCTATTCTCTTAATCCTACTTTCCAACCATAACCAAGTTTTGAAACACGTGTGGTGAACTGCATATGTCTCTCCCACCCCACCCCCTCTAGCTCTCTCCCTCCTTCCCTCCCGGTGTTTTCCTCATTTTCTGTTTTACATAGCGAGCTCTTTCGGGGCCAGGGCTTCTCCCCATTCGTTCCAGCTTTAATGAGCTCCGGTGTCTAGTAGAAAGAGCATCATTTTATTTTTCATCTGAGCTGGGTGGTGGCTGGCACTGACCCTGACTTGCACAACCAGACCGTTTTGCTTTTCAGTCACTCCATGGGGAAATGTTTGCCTCAGAGTCCTGTGCTGTCCTCCTTTCTGACTCAAGATCTTGACAGTGTAGCAGTGAAGCGAAAACTGTGAGCGAGAAGGCCCCTGTTGAAGTGGCCTGTCTGCCCCGGAGTCCAGAGCCCATTTGAGCCAGCCATTACGTCTCCTCCTTCTCAACTCCCCCTCTTCTGCACTATGGAGATAACACCAGCCTACCTTGCAGGATGGTTTTGCCAAAAGTAGCACATGCAAAGTGCTTTTCTCTCTTGAAATGTGTCATATAAATCTGTAGTATCTCAAAATTGAGCAGGGCGTTGGACTTGATGGCTTATAGGCCCCTTCCAACCCTGTGATTCTAAAAGAGCCCCTTTTCCTCTTGATGGAAAGTTTCCCAATATACACACCCTATCATTATGTTAAGCAGAATCATAAATAAAATAGCATACACAATCCAGATAAATTTATTTACAAAATATGTTGTGTATATACACATGTACACACAATATATACCAACCAATTTCCATGGACACAAAAGGATATTTGTGTCTTGTGGAGGGTGTGTTTTTCAAGGCAATCCGTTCGGTTACGGTTACAGAGGCTGAACACAATCAAGGAACCGAAATCACCCCTGCAGTGGGAACCCTACGCTCAGAGCCCAGCTGCCTCTTCCGCATCAGAGGCAGCTTCCTGTTCGGGGGCGTCTCTTGGCCAGTGCTCTGCTTCCCCAAGTTGCCTGGCAGGACAAGAAGCAAGCAAACCCCTCCTGCTTCAGCCCTGGAGGGCTTCCATGTAGCCATCAAGGCTAATCACTAGCACTAGACATCTTCACTTCCTCCTCCATGGAGCTGTCTAAGGCCTTTCAAGCCACCTGCCCTCGCCGTCTCATGGGAGAGCCAATTCCGTAAGTCAGTTAATTACTGTGTTGTGTGAAGCAGAGCTTTCTTTTGTCTGCCCTCCATCTACTGCCCATCAGCTTCTTTGGGGGATGCTGAGCTCTAGTCCAAAGGAGGTGGAGGCAGGAAACACACGGCTTTCTATTGAAATTGTCTGCTGTGGGAAGCTGCTGCCGTCACTTGTCCTACTCCCTGGGTGACCAGCCACATTGGCACCATTCCCAACTCATTCGGGGGGGGGGGAGGGAGAGAAGGGGACAGCTGCACATGTGTTGGCCCCACAAGACCTATTGGTTTCCCAGGCAACTACTTGACTCAGTTACACCATATTTGGAAAGACAGTGTGATGTAGTGGTTATAGTGGTCAGCTGGGAGTAGAGAGACCCTGCCTACAGTAGGACATCAAACTGAATGGCTTCCCCTTCAAACTCTACAGTTCTGTGAGGTTCTGGCCAACAGCTGGTCAGCCACTGTGTGAACAGAGTGCTGGGCTAGATGGACCCTCGGTCTGATCCAGCCTCAGGGCTCTTATGGTCAAACCCCACTCAGACGCCAAAACCACTGACTGAATTTGAGACACCTCCTCTCTCAGCCTAGCTTACCTTACAGGATTGTTATGAAGCAGAGAACCACATACTCTATTCTAACCTTCAGCTCCAGTAAAGAAATGGTGGAATAAAAATGTAATGTTTGATTTGGACCATTTAACATGCAGCTATGCCCTAAATTACCATGAATTCAGTGAGGCTTACTTCTGAGTAAACATGATTAAGATCAAATGGCCCCATAGGCCCCTTCCAACTACACTTCTATGAAATGTTAAGTCCCATTTAAATCAGTGAGAGTTTAGTCATAACCCGTTCCTGTCCCAACAGGACGTGCACCGCCATCCTATGCATACATGAAGTAAGCCCCACTGAATTCAAGTGGCTTTCTCTCAGGTGAGTGAGCATAAGATTACTGGTTGTGATTCGCGTTTCCTGGATTGCAGCTACTGTTATGCTTAGGTCTCTGGGTACCATGGTTTGGTACCATCTGGAAGACAAAATTGGCAGATGGGGGAAAGCAGCAAGAAAAATACGGGGCGGATCCATACTTAGTGCCACTGATTTCAATGGGCCAACCCTCGAGTATAACCATCTCTCTCGATTCAGCCCAGAATTGTTCTGTCCCTGGCTGATGCAAGTTGCATTGTTGCTCCAACACACCCCTGAGTTCCCTGGATCAGGGTGGGCAGAAGGTAGGTCTGGGGCTATTGATAGCTCTCTTGGTGGTCTGACATAGTTCTGCGAGGATTTCTGGTTCCCTGTTGTTTAACAATGGCAACAAAATGACCCTCCAAAACTATACTGCCGAAGTTAAGGAAGCCTGGCCGAGAAGGCGGGACCAGGAGTGGGTGGTGGTTGTCCAAACAAATTCCTGGGCTCAGAGTTCTTTCTTTCAAAGTGTGCATCTTTTGCACCTGGCTCTGTTGGCAGGCCTCAGGGTTCAAATAAACAGCAAAGGAGACCTCTGCCCTAAGTTGATGTTGGAGAGCCAAATCCCAAACCTTCCACAGCTATCCCTGTCCACAGAGGCTACAGTGAGACACAGGCCTCTTCTTAGCTGGAAAATACTCAGAGAGTGTGGAGCCCTTCCTCTTCCTCTTCGTCTTCCCCCACCCCCACCCTCACCCCTTTAGAAGTTCAAGCAGCACGCTCGCTTCCCTTCCGTGGCTTGAGAGGTGGACGCAGCGTTGGGGTTCTCAGCAGAGAGCGCCACAGTGTTGTCCAGGGGGCTTTTCTGTTTCTGTTTCTGCACTTTGTTGAAAATATCTAGGAGGCAGGGGAAGTAAGTATTAATTTCAATTCAGACTCCACCTAAGGCACCTCCCTGCTCTGGCCCTGTGGTGGGTTTCCAGCATGTCGAAAATGAAAACACGGGCCCCTGAGTACTCCTAACGTCCCTCTTCCCACACCAGTAATCAATGCTTGAAGCCCCCGCCCCCACCCCCGCTCCCACGGCCCCCTGCTCTTGCATTGCAGGCTCTACCCTGGCTTATGCGGACTTCTTCGGCACTGAACAGCCTGTCCTGCACTGGCTTCAGAAGCTAAGAGCAATTTGGGAAACTGAACGCCACCATTCTTGAAGGAAGGCTTGCAGCCTGATCCCGGACGTGTTTACTGAGGTGTGCAGGATCGCAGCCTTTGGTCACTCAGGAGGTGCTGTTGGTCTCACCTCTTTCAGCGCAGGACAAGCCCTCACGGCTGCCTTCCTTCGCACCACAACTCTGGAAAGCCCCCTGCATTGCTTGCAGAAGGGACCTGGCCAGGCCCTGGCATCTCCAGAAGGGCCAGGAAAGACCCCTGCCCAAGGCGGGCAGGGCCTGACGTGGCATCAGGCAGCCCCTGCCCATATTCCTCACTCCACTGAGCTCAGTGGAACGGCTTCTTCCCAGGAGATAAGAACAGGGGAGACGGCTAGAACGCAGGTGGAGGAAAACTCGTGCTGGGTCTGATCGAACACGGGTTAGAGCTCACTATCGAGCCTACTCTGTGGCGGTGAGGGTGGCAAAGAGACAGTTCTTCTCCATCAGCATTACATCTTCTCAGTGTCGTCCGGCGGAGCTTTTCCGAGTGGTTCGTGGCCTGTTACACTCTGGGCCAGGGCGTGAGATAGTTGAACCCTCAGTAGCACGCTGTGATGAGTTTGCACGGCACTTTGAAGATAAAGTCACTCAGATTCATCATGAATTGGACACCACACTTAATGCAGCTCCACTAGTAGAGGCGTTCAGAGCGCCATCCGGTTCAGTTTTATTGGATGAGTTTCAGTTATTGAGGCCCGAGGATGTGGACAAGGTGCTTGGCCAAGTCCGGTCGACCACCTGTGTGCTTGATCCTTGCCCCTCATGGCTCATTACATCAAATAAGGAGGGGATCGCCGGCTGGGCCCAGGAGGTTGTAAATGCCTCCTTGAGAGAGGGAGTGGTGCTGGCCTCTTTAAAAGAGGCGGCAATTAGACCACTCCTGAAGAAGCCTAACCTGGACCCGGAGGATGTTAGCAACTACAGGCCGGTGGCTAATATCCCCTTCCTGGGCAAGGTGCTTGAGCAGGTGGTTGCAGGACAACTCCAGGCACTCTTGAATGAAACGGATTATCTAGATCCATTTCAATCGGGTTTCAGGCCTGGTTTTGGAACGGAAACTGCCTTGGTCGCCCTGTGGGATGACCTCTGTCGGGAGAGAGACAGGGGGAGTGCGACCCTGTTGGTTCTCTTGGACCTCTCAGCGGCTTTTTATACCATCGACCATGGTATCCTTCTGGATAGGTTGTCTGAGCTGGGAGTTGGAGGTACTGCGTTGCAGTGGTTCCGCTCCTACTTGGATGGCCGATTCCAGAAGGTGGTGCTGGGGGATTATTGCTCTGTGCCGTGGCTCCTAAGCCATGGGGTTCCACAGGGCTCTATCCTATCCCTTATGCTGTTTAACATATACATGAGGCCACTGGGGGAGGTTATCCGGAGATGTGGTCTGAGGTGTCATCAATATGTGGATGATACCCAGCTCTACCTTTCCTTTTCATCAAACCCAGGTGAGGCAGTGGCTGGTCTGAATGGACTGGATGAGGGCTACTAAACTGAAACTTAATCCAGACAAGACAGAGGTACTGTTAGCGGGTGGTTCATCTGTCCGGCGAGGTGATGTTTGCCCTGTCCTGGACGGGGTTGCACTCTCCCTAAAGGATCGGGTCCGTAGTTTGGGGGTGCTCTTCGATCCAGAACTGTCACTTGAGGCACAGGTGAACTCAGTGGCAAAGAGCACCTTTTATCAGCTCAGGCTGATATATCAACTACGCCCTTATCTGGACAGAGATAGCCTAGCTACAGTGATCCATGCTCTGATAACCTCTCATTTGGATTACTGCAATGCATTATACGTGGGGCTGCCTTTGAAAACAGTCCGTAAGCTTCAACTGGTACTAGACAGGGCAGCACGGTTACTAACAGGGATTGGCCAACGAGACCACATTACGCCAGTCCTTTTCCAGCTTCATTGGCTGCCAGTCCAGGTCCGGGCCCGATTCAAAGTGCTGGTATTAACATTTAAAGCCCTAAACGGCTTGGGGCCAGGTTATCTGAAGGAACGCCTGCTCCCATATGTACCTGCCCGGACCCTAAGGTCATCCTCAGGGGTCCTTCTCCGTGAGCCCCTGCCAAAGGAAGTGAGGCAGTTGGCTACCAGGAGCAGGGCCTTCTCTGCTGTGGCACCCTGGCTGTGGAATGAGCTCCCTAAGGAGGTTCGCTTGGCAGGTGACGTTATATGCTTTTAGACGCCAGGTGAAGACCTTTTTATT
Source organism: Elgaria multicarinata webbii (assembly GCF_023053635.1). NCBI lineage: Eukaryota > Metazoa > Chordata > Lepidosauria > Squamata > Anguidae > Elgaria > Elgaria multicarinata. Next base: position 1,161,092 of record NC_086191.1, on the reverse strand, counting down.
CTCCCAGTATTTTAACAGTTTATAAATAAATTTTAACTTGGTGTTTTAAATTTGTAATTTTGCATTGCTGCTGTTTTTATCTGGTTGAGCTTTTATATTGTATTTTGTACTATGGTTTTATACTGTTTGTTTTATACTTTGAATGTTTTTAATTTTTGTGAACCGCCCAGAGAGCTCCGGCTATTGGGCGGTTAGAAATGTAATAAATAAATAAATAAATAAATAAATAAGAACAGGGGGCAGGATTTTACCAGGAGCCAGAAAAGAGAAACCGTTGGGATTTGGGCTTCCTCTGAAACTTTCAAGGGATTCCTCAATGTAGGAATGGTGAGGTGTGGTGGGGGAGGTGGGGAGGAAATCATTGCAGAACAGGCGGAAGATCAGTGGAGATATAACCTATTGAGCCATTGGCTAGAATTCTGCCCGGATGCAGGATTTTATTTTTTTCATCCAGAAGTAAAAATCCCCTTTTCCTTAATCGAAAGCTGAAATATTGGGCTGGGGTTTGAAACCTCCCCATAGAACCTCACAGGGCCCCCATCACCACCACAGCCTCTGAGGTTCATCAGATGACTGTTTTATTTCTACTGCCCACTTACGGATGTTTGTGCATCCTTGATGTCCGCCTCCCGCTCGTTTTTCCATCACAAAATAGACCCCCAAAACTCTGACTTTTTAAAAAAGAAAAAAATGAATGCGCCACGATCTCCTGCTGTGTGCAGGAAAAGCAGCGTGCTAGAAACAGCCCCTGAATGGGCCACGCAGGGCAGGCAAGCGGCTCCCACCCCTCACAAGTGCTTCAGCTGCTAGAGCAGCAACAGCCCTACAACATACCTCTCAAAATAGTTTCAAATGCCAGTTCTACGTTTGTTGAGTCCAGCGCAGACGTCTCCATAAAGAGCAGGCCGTTGTTTTCTGTGAAGAACAACAGTGAGACCCTCTCAGACCTCTCCCAGTTTTTTTGAGGATAAATGTTGAAAAGAAGTGGATTTGATTTAAGTGAAGGCACTTGTAAAAATTAGGGCCATGCACTGCTTCGGTTCCCAGGCATTTAACAGCATTTAACAATGCTAAGTTTGTTTTTTAACAGACCCCAGAACTTTTGTTTTTAAATGGATACTGTTGTTTTTATGTTTTTGATGGTTTTAAATTTTGTATACTTTTTTAACGTTTACTGTTTTCAACTTTTGTAAACCGCCCAGAGAGCTTCGGCTATGAGGCGGTATATAAATGTAATAAATAAAATAAATAAATAAATTCATGAACCGAATCCCGAACCGAAGCAGGGTGATTTGGACCGAATCGATCCGAATCCAGATCAGGACTGGATTAGTCCAAAGTGGTCCAGAGCGGGGACCTAGGAAACCGCATCCAACCTGCTTCAGACGTCCGAATCTCGCTTTGGATCTGGATCCAAAGCAGGGCAGACAAGTCCAAAGTGGGCCAGGAAATGGCCTTTTTCAACCATTGTCGTTTGCAACAGTAGATCTACAGCAGGCCAGAGCCATCATCTTCCTTAAAGATGGGCAGCTCTCCTGGAGAACAGGCAGCTTGCCAGCATGAGCCAGGGATTCAGGTAAGTCCTGCAGTTGGCTGAGGGGCAACAACTCACCAGGTTCAGGGGCTAAGCGGGAGGGGAGGGGAGTCTTATGGACTCCTGGTCGGCCTCATGCCCAGCTCTTCCAGCACCTGTGAGAAACCAACTCCAAAGTGGGCCAGGGTGGTTTCGAGGCACCCCAAGGCGAATCTGCCTCCAAGGTGCACAGCCCTACCAATTTGGAAGCTCTGAATCGGCCTCTGAAGTAGGTTCAGGGGTCCGTACACAGTCCTACTAAAAACTTGCAACAGGAGCAAACATGTCTTGGAGGGGGTTGGGTTGCAACGGGCCCACCAAAGAAATTCTAAGACGTTAAGCTTCAGAGCTTCCTCTGCACATGCCACCAAAAAAAGAAATGTTCACATCTAGGGAGGCGCTAGAGGTGATCTTCTCAAATGCTTCCTCCTAAATCCCCATTTACTGAGATAACACACCCTCCCAACATTTCAGAGCTGTTTTAATGGAAAAACAGAGGGTTTTAATGGAATTGTTTTATATGTTATTGTAAAGCACCTTGATGCCAGAAATGGTGAAGCAGCGCTATAAAAATGCTTTAAATAAAATAAATAAATAAATAAATAAATAGAAACGGGGACACACTTGATTCACTTGATGCTTGGGCCAACAATCACTTTGTGAGCACACACACACACACACACTTACACACTGAGAAAGACCTTCAAGGGGCAGCAGGAAAAAAGACAACCAAGAAGTCTGTCTCATGAAAGCGGTCAAAGACTACTGGGAGTATTATTGGGGTGTCATGTTTAGCTGATTAATCCACTGGAGTAATCAATTTAAAATGTGCCTGTGGTGGATTGGGCAGTAGATGCCATTTTTAAACAATAGATTATTATTTTTTAAAATGATGTATAAGAATGGCAGGTGTCAAAGCCGCCCTCTTAGAAGAGACATTTCCTCAAGGGTGAGCAAGACCGGGAGAGATGCCTCTTCTAAGACGAGGCCCAAGTGGAGGCTGCTCCCACATTATGGGATATCGTCTAAAGACGGAGTATGCTGGCTTTTTTCTTTGGAACCATTCTTTTTTCCTCAGATGCAAATTGATTAATTGTGCAGATTTCTTAAACCAGGTAATAGACCCAACTAACAGGGCAACCCCGTTTCCTTCCTATTGTTGCTGCTAGCTGTTCACATAGATGCATGCAACCTCTTCTCTGGGCCCAATGTGTTCCTGAGTCCATAGCAAGGCAACGTCTGATGCCTAGGTGAAGCCACAAACCTGCTCCTACCTGCATACATCTTTGCCTCCTCTGTCGGGACCTCCCGGGCTTGGGTCAGGTCCGTCTTGTTGCCCACCAGCATCACCACTATGGTGGCCTCTGCATGGTCATAGAGTTCCTTCAGCCAACGCTCCACCACGTCATACGTCTGGTGTTTGGTGATGTCGAAAACCAAGAGGGCGCCCACCGCTCCCCTGTAATAACTGAGACAACAGAGAGGGAGAGATCAGAATGGGCATGTGGAGAACTGGAAGCTGCCAGAGGGAAGGGAAACGCACGTGAGCTGGTCCACTGTCCTTCACCAGGTGCCACCTTTGCTTGGGGCTTCTTGCCATCACATCTTAAAGAGGTCTTCACTTCCATCACTTCCTCATTTCCCACCTTGGTTTGGCACCTTCTGTAATGACACTATTAGAGTCCACCCCAGCCAGGGTTTCCTCAGACGTGCTGGACTGCACCATCCACCAGCCCCATCATCCGTTGATTGCTTCTGTGCTGAAGTGTCTAATGAGGTGGACATGCCAATATGGGTCAGATTACTTTTTGGCAGAGGTGGGGGGAGGGTAGTGGTTTTAATGGTATAATACATTTGTGATCATTTCTTACCAACTCAACTATTCCATGATTCTATGAGTTTTGTCTTGATTCTGGAATTTGTTTAGTTTTTTTCAAGGGAGTTAAGAGTAGTTCTTTCTTGTGGTCATGTCTCAAAAACTCATGAGGGAGAGAAGACCGTCTGTAACCAAGCAGCTGTTTACCCAACACAACCATGGACTTTCCCTCATCAGGCACAGCTGCACGGGGTTCTGCACATGTTCAGAGCACATAAGGCAACAGTGAGGCCAACACCCAACTGGTGCTCTCCATGAATTAAGCATATGCCTTAGAATAGGCCCTAGGACCATTTGCCATCTGATCGTATTCTTCAGTGGAGGTAAAAAGAGGCCTTCAAAAGTCTGAAAACTACAGAGTCTCCTTAGAGAGCCAGTATGGTGCAGAGGATGAAGTGTTGGACCAGGAGGCAGGTTCAAATGCCTGTTTTCCTGTGAAGTACAGCCCCTGTCCACAAATGCCTTTCGATTTGGACGCTACTCTTCCTCTACAGAATTTGGAGCAGCTGCTATGGACTTCCCAGCCAGCTTTCCATTCGTTAAAAAGCCCACACAGAAAGACAGAAAAGCAGAAATGTGTGTTTGTAGATTTCCAGAGCAGTAGCCATGGTCTTCACTGCTACATATCCAAGAGTCTTGTAGCACCATTAATACTAATAGCTTCAAGTTTTCTTATTCCAGTGCGCACTTTGCCAGGTGCACCTGGTGCCATGCGTTCTTTCCGCAACAGCTCATGCTGCAATAAACCTGATGGTCTTTAAGGTGTCACAAGACTGCTGTTTTAGCATTTATACGGTGCCTTAGGGTGCAGTCTGTGCATAGTAAACATACATACATCTGGGCTGTACAGATATTTGGGGAGCTTCACAAACACTTGTTTGGAGTACTTCACAACATGCGATAGGGATTACAACAGCCCTGTCAGGTGGTCCGTTGCTTTTATCCCCATATTACAGATAAAGGTGCTGGGGCTGAGAAAAAGAGAGGCTTGTCCAAGGCAACCTGGCGAATGTGTGGATGAGAGGAGATCCAAAGCGGTGCTTAGGCCCTGCCTGGTCTGCAGGGGAATCCCTCCCAGGAACTCCTCCCCCCTCCAGCATCCCCGCTCACTGCTTACGCTGAAGTGATGGCGCGGTAGCGCTCCAGCCCAGCCGTGTCCCAGATCTGGGCTTTCACCAGGGCATCTCCCACCAGAATAGTGCGGGTGGAGAACTCCACTCCAATGGTGGTGCGGCTGTCGTGGTTGAACTCGTTGCGGGTGAAACGGGAGAGCAAGTTGGTCTTTCCTACCCCAGATTCTCCAATCAACACCACTTGGGGAAGAAAAGAAGAAAGTCCAGTCAGGCAAAATGCAAAGTGCCTTTATAAATAAATTACACAGAGAGAGAATACAGAGGATGTCCACCCCCCACAGTCCAGGAGGGACAAACTAACCAGCTTTTGTGTGTTCGGAGCACTTCACGGGCACTCTGTCAGGAACCAGTAGGACAAAAGGGGGATGACCCTTCATCTTGCAGGGAAGGGCTGAGGCAGAGAGAGCAGCACTTTGCATGGAGGGCACTTCCAGAGGAGGCGTTTAGGGTGCCGTTGCTTCACCTCAGTCATGGAGGCCCAGACAATGGGCCTGTTCAGAAGACAGCTTAAGCCCTGCTGGTTAAGGCTTTGGGTTAAGCATCAGGGTTTAAGGTGTCCTGTGTGATGTGTTTTGCTAACCCCTGCTCACTCACTAACCACAGTCGGACCGTCTGCAGCAGGGTGAGCGGCTCGAAGTGTGGCTCCAACTGTTGTGCGCGACAGAAGGGCTTGTGGTTAGTGCAAACCCCAGAGAACCACAGTTTTGTCAACCCCAGAGCCTGAGGGGTCGTCTGAACAGGCTCAACGCGACCCTCTTGTGTTTGCTTACCGCTGCTTCCATCTTTTTTCCTACCACAGAAAAGTTTATGAATTTAATTTCTACCCCGCCTTTCCACCAAAAATGTGCCCCATGTGGCTAACAGTAAATTCCAGATTAAAGATGAAATTTTAAATTTTAATAAAAGCATAACATATAAACAAGTAAACTAGTAAAACCAATTATAAGCACATCAACAGAAGAAACGATCAGCATCCAAATTAAGCTCCTCTTCAGCAGCAGGCCAGCTTTCATGGCAAAGCCCGTCTGAATAAAAACCCCTTTGCTTGCCAATGGAAGGACAACAAAGAGGGGGCCAACCGAGCTTCTCTCAGCAGGGAGTCCCAGAGCCTGAGAGCAGCCACCAAGAAGGCCCTGTTAAGGACAAAAGCCCAGTACAGCTGCACAAGGCCTCCTCGTTGCTAGATCTACGAGCCCTCCCTCTGGAGGCAGCCTGTGTGGGTTGGTATTGATACTGCATCTAGCACAGTTATCATACAAGGCATTGTAAGGAGCGACATGAGCTGGAGAGAAAGAGCTCACTGGGAACTTACAATAAAAAAAACGGGCGGTGGAGGAGACAGCAAGGAGAGGAAACAGTAAAGTCAACAACAGAAGAACGTGACAGGGAAATGCAGGCACATACATACATTTAACCTTCATTTCAGTTGGGGGTTGAAGGTGTAACGCCAAATATTTCTCAGGGGAAACAGGGGCACCTGTTGCTTGTCTGATTTTGGGACACTGAGCTTCACAGGACACACTGACTGGGTTCACACAGTGCACTAACTCACACTCAGCAGCTGATTCTTCTTGAAAAAGCCATCTTGAGAGCCCAGGGCTTGTTGTTGGGTTGTTTGGGGTGGTTCACAAGCCACCTTGCAGAACAGGTCCTGAGTCCAGCAACATGGTTCAGCTAATCCATGGTTCAACTAACAGCCCACAGTTCAACAGCAGGCCACACTCAACCACTGAGTGTGGGGTTAGCATGTTGTGTGAATGGTCCCATTCCCTGGCAGACTCTGCTCTCACTGCTGTACTGCTATATTCATCGGTTCAGTAATACTCTCTCCTGTTGCAGGTTCTGAACCACCTCGATTAGTAAATGGACCAAAAGGTTCCTTAAAAAACCCCATTGAATATATTTAATTTCACGGAGGAACTGCTCCTACTCAGCTTCAATGCAAAACGCTTTCAGCAGCATTTACTCTCCGGAGAGGCTGTGGTGTTGGTGGAGATGGGGGCAATGCAAGCGGAGGTGTGCCCCAATACGTTGGGTTCATGCGTGAGCATTTACACACATGCGCACTAAGGCCACAATATAATACTCTTGGGTCAGGGAACCGAAACCTGAAAAATCTGAGCGCACTTCTGTGAACGTGAACAAAAAAAAATGTAAAATGCCTTCCCTGTCTCTTTGGGAAAGATAAAATAGGGTCAAAATAGCCAGTGTGGTGTAATGGCTAAAGTGTTGGACTGGGAGTCAGGAGATCCGGGTTCTAGTCCCCTCTCGGCCATGGAAACCCACTGGGTGACTCTGGGCCAGTCACAGACTCTCAGCCCAACCTACCTCACAGGGTTGTTGTTGTGAAGATAAAATGGAGAGGAGGAGGCGGCCTTGGGTTCCTTGGAGGAAAAAGGGCGGGATATAAATGCAATAAATAAATAAATAAATAAATAAAAAATAGGGCAGAGACAAGGGTCAGAAATATTATCAACAATACAAAATATACCTCGTCAGCCCCAGGATGTGAATCATCCTACACAATACAGCTACTTAAGGGCGGATGAGGTAAATGTAGGGAGTTAAACCACAGGCTGCATAGGAAAAAATGGGTCTTAAGGGCCAAACTAGGCGAGGTGACAAAGAACAGCAGTTTGATTTCCAGCTTCTAAAGTTTCACAAAAAGCACATGGGGGGGAGGGGAGGGGGGCTGGGGGGGGCATTTCCAATGAGGGTTGCCTTCCCCTACTGCTTTTCCCATTAGGGAAAACGTAAGTGTACCTGCAAATAGCATTGTTGGATCAGTGATCTTCATAAGGAAAACAGTGAGAGGGAAATGAATGAACCGCCCCTGCCCCGCCTCCCCACGCACACACAGCATTGCAGCCCCAGCCCGAATCTGTGCACGAAGATCATCCCTGGTTGTGTTTTGAAAAAAAGTAATGAGAAGGCAGGCCTGGTTGTGCACATCCGCCATCTTGTCCACTTTGGCCCTAGAACACCAGGCAATGCGCAGGCTCCCATTTCACATCCTGTGGCTGCCCAAGTGTATTTTGTGTTGTTGATTTTATTGGCTAGGGCAATGATGTGCTTTTCAGGTATAGTTTTAACTATCCCAACACCCAGCCAGCTTTTAAGTCAGTGGGAAGGCGGCCCTTGGAAAGGGCAGATTCCGCCAACATTGAGTGGCACCATTGACTCCACCATACCATGAATGATCATGAAGAGAAACCAGCCACTGAAGTTCAGGGTTAATTTTAACGCCCTTTGCTGTTGCTAAACAACCTGGCCTAGCACAACCTTCTGCCAGCTCAGTGACTTGTTTACTTACTGCATTCCTTCCTCCCAACCAAATTCACACTTGGACCTACCTATCTACCTTTCTTTCTTTCATTATTTGTCAGCGACTCCATCTCTTTGTAAAACCTCGCCTCAAGTCACAGCTCCCACTGCTAAGAAATTCCACTGGCCACTCCCCAACCATCATGCACCACAGAAGTCCATTTCCCACATTCACAAGCTGGGGGTTGCAGTGCAAAAACAGGTTCAGGGGGGGCTTTTTAGCTGGGATGCCTCCTATTCTGCAGAATCTATAGCAGTTGCCCAGATGTCAGGTTTTCTTTCCAGTCCCTGTAGAGTTTTTGTGGGAGACCAACACACCAGTTGGCATCCTGGACTTCCACCACCTTGCTGTGATCACTATTATTGGATTAGCAATAATCACTATTATTGCTAATCCAGCTGTTAACGGTCAGCACTGGGTTTGCAGGCATCAGAAAGGCAAGCAACTGTAATGTTTCTAACTCTCTACCTGCTCCAATTAAGGCTCTGTGTTGGTCTAAAAACCAAACAAACAGCATGAGGAATGAGGGCTTCTCAGAAACCAAAACATATTGTTGTAAGTTGGGGGTCAGTCAAGCTGATCTCTTGCAGGTCTCTTCCAGGCCCAGAGTTCTTGGTTATTTACTAATACAAGAGTGGAGATTTCACAGTGTAAACTTTGCTCTGAAATCTCAACTTGTATTTCAATATTAAACAAACAAAAGGCCTTAAGTCTTCTGTGACCTAATTCAAAAGGAGCCAAACTCCAGAGTAAGAGCTGCAAACCCTGCTTGGAGATTTGGGGTGGGGTGGGGTGGGGTGGGGCACAGGACAATATAGGTTGGCATTAATCATTTGGAGCTGCTCAATGAAGGAGAACAGCAAATGTTATAAATCCAACTCGCACATGGATTTGGGGGTGGTTGGATGGCAAATCTTCTCCCCCACCCAACATAGCGGCGGGGTTGGGGGGCTGCACAAGGCTTGGAGTGTGGCTCCATCTCGCACGGAAGGGTGGCCCACACTGGCCTTGCCAGGACTGCCCGAAGATGTGGCATCAGAAGGCATGAGAAAAAGGAGGAGGCATGATCAGAACAACTGGATGTCAACATGGCTAGTTGACATGTGTGGCGTTCAGCCCAAGGCACGGCTGGCTGACGGTTCCTTTCCAGGCTCCATTCAAGGTCTGGGTTTTGACCGCTAAAGCCCTGAAGAGCCCAGGGCAGAAGACCTCAAGCAGCACCTTCCGCCACACGTGCCCCCCCCCCCTCGCCCACCCAACGCAGCTGGGTTCATTTCCTGGGGTCTCGCTGTCAGGAAGGGCGGGCGGGGGCCTTTCCCTCTGGGGCCCCGGAGACTGCGAACAGCCTCGCTTGTGGGCAGGCGGAGAAGACGGTTTTATTTCCACATACTTGGGTGTAGGGTTTCGTGCTGCTGCCGCCGCCGCCGCCTTCTTTTTCCTTGCCAGATTGTCATTTCCGATACTTTTAGTGTTTCCCTTTGGGTGGGACGCAGCAGGCTTCGCCACGCCTGGAGCGAGAGGCAGCCCCGGGTCCCACGCCGAGAAGCGCCCGCGCCCCCGCCCTGGCGCCCTGGAACTGGGGACGCGGGACGCCAAGCTGGGACCTCGGACAGGCGAAGGCGCTGCTTCTGCCCCGCCCTCGTCCCGCAAGCTCGCGTCGGTTCCGCGCGTGGACGCCGCAGCTGCCCCCTCCCCGGCTCAGCGCGGAGCTCGCCGACCCGAAGCGAGGCGCCGCGGGCAGCGGCCCGGAGGGCGGAAGGCGCTCACCTTTGAAGACGAAGTTGTAGTCCTCCTCGGACGCCCCCATGGCTCCTCCTGGGCTGCCCCGGTGCGCCCCGCTCAGCCGGCAGCAGGGCTTCGCTCGCGTCCAGCCCGCCAGGCAGGGGCGGCGCCGGCGGCGAGAGGAAGGAGCAAAGTTTACCTGGGCAAAGCGGAGGGCGGCGGCTGTTTGGACGGAGGGCGGCGGCGGCGGCCGGGGGGGCAATGGAGCCCGCTGCCGGCGAGGGCGAGGGCGAGGGCGAGGGCCGGGCAGGCAGCTCAGGTGCGGGCGCGGCAGGTGGAAGGCGCAGCGCTGCCTGAGTCGGCGGGGCGGGGCGGGGCGGGGCGCTCTCAGCTGTTGCGCTGGTTCGGCCGGTCCGGGCGGCGCTCACCTGGGCGGGTCGCGGGGGCCCGTGGACGCCCGGGCCGCTCCCCCGGAGGTCAGGGGAAGGGGAAGCGGAAGGGGGAGCGGGGGGCTGCCTGGATGGCGCGGCGGGGGCGTCGCTGTGCCAGCAGGGCTCCTCTTAGGTTGCATTATATGGCTAGGATGATGTTAGAGGAATAGGCTTATTTATTTATTTGTTTGTTTATTGCACTTCTATACCGCCCCCATAGCCAGAGCTCTCTGGGCGATTTACAGAAATTCTAAAATTGAGATAAAAACAAGTATACGAAATTTAAAATTCTAAAACACAGAACATACACACATAAAGCATTAAAAACCGTTTAAAAAAACCTAAACATGTTGGTGATTAAGATGTGCCGCCATATGCCTGGGCAAAGAGGAAAGTCTTAACCTGGCGCCGAAAGATAGCAGCATTGGCGCCAGGCGAGCCTCGTCAGGGAGATCGTTCCACAGTCTGGGGGCCACCACGGAAAAGGCCCTGTCCCTCGTTGCTTTATCAAACAGTATCAAGGCAGCTTGCCAGCAAGCCTAGACCGATAAATACATTCCTTGGGTTACTCACAGCTCCACAACAGGCTGAAGTTCAGCAGGTAACACCTTGAAGAGGCTGCTGAACTTCAGCCTGTTGTAGAGCTGTGGGCTTCAGCTATTGGGCGGTATAGAAATGCAATAAATAAATAAATAAATAAATTGTTGAAATTCCTCTTCATTTGTCACCTGCTAAAAGTGACAGGATGTCTTCCAGACGGGGCAGCCCTATGGAAACCCCTGGCCCTGGCCCTGTGAAATGGAGGCAGCCAGCGCATCTAGGCCTCTATGCACATGCAGGGCACCATGGTCCCAAGGTCAGATGGTGCCTTGCATGCCTTCAGGCAGAGAAATGACACAAAGGTGAGAAATGAATAAATACAATAATAAACCTGTCCGGGTTGTTGTGCATCCTGATGACTCATGATGGGGGGGGTGGGGGGAGGTGCTGAGAGGTAATGATCTTATGGCAGAAGTAAGAGTTGGCGATCATCCTCGCTCACAACCCACACTCTGCATGGCACACCAGCTCACAACTCAGCAGTTTTCACAATCTGCACACTATTTCCTGAAGGAGGCTGTATTTTATTTCTATTTGGTGCTCAAGGCAGCTAACAATAATAAAATGCAAACAAAAAAATAAAATCTGACAAAACCCAATTAAGAACACAACAATAAAAGAAATATGTTTTATAGCTAGGTAATGTTAAGACTCCGAATGCAACAGCCTAACTGCAGGAGCAGCGGCATCATTTTGCTCACACCAACAACTGGTGCATCAGCTCCACTGCAGTCTGGGAACCCTCCTGCTCATAAGGCTGAGTGGGGACCTAGACCTCTGCTCAGAGTAGGGCCCTAGACCTCTGCCCGGAGTGGAGGCCTAGACCTCTGCCCAGAGTCCTGCCCTGTTGGAACCGGAGTCAGGAAGAGGAAGGTTTTCCATTTTGGATTCTGGGCCTATTTGAGGTGGTCTCATTAAGGACCTAAGAGTCAGGGCAGTCCAGTGTCCCATCAGTGGCCAACCAGCTGCCCATCAGAAGTCCACAAGTAGGACGTGGGTGCAAGCCTCTTCGTTGTGCCTATTAAGCAGTAGTGAGGCTGGCAAAAAAATCTAATTATGCCCCTTCCATTTCATCCTTAAAATGCCGTTTGGCAGAACTGTTCCGAGTGGTGAAGAGCTGTTGGGAAGAGGCTCAGGCTCAGAGAAGCCAGGATTGGAACCCTCGGTCATCTGCTGTAACAAAAATCGCTAGGCATTTTGAGGAGAGAGTTGCTCGTATTTGCTCAGAACTTGATGCCACAGTTAGCGCAGAGCCTGGTCATGTTTCCTGGGATCAGTTCCAGTTGTTGTAGCCTGATGATGTGGAGAAGACGCTTAGATCAGTCCATCCCACCACTTGTAAGCTTGACCCTTGCCCATCTTGGCTAATTCAATCCAGCAGAGGTGCATTGATTGGATGTGGGTCCAGGGGGTGGGAAATGCCTCACTCTGTCGGGGTGGTGGTGGTGCCTGCTGCCTTGAAAGAGGCTGCAGTGCGCCCTCTCCTGAAGAGGATGTGAGAACTGCTGCCCCATCGCTAAGATCCCCTTTTGGGGCAAGGTGCCTGAGCGTGTGGTGGCGGGGCAACTTCAGACGTTCTTGGAAGAAACGGATTATCTGGACCCATCTCAGTCTGGTTTCAGGCCTGGGCAAAGTGCTGAAACAGCCTTGGCGGCTCTGACTGACGACCTACTCTGGGTGAAAGACCGGGGGAGCGCTACCCTCTTGCTCTTCCTGGATCTCTCGGCAGCTTTTGATACCATCCGGGGTCCCAGGCAGAGCAGGCCCCTTCCCTTCACCCAATGCCTGAAACCTTTGAACTGGAGATGCCGGGACTCCAAGCATTTGCAGGCAAACCTGGTGCTTCCCTACAGCAAAAGAACTACCAACTTTTAAGTCAAGCGCTCTAGAAGTGGATTCTTTTTCAACAATGGAAGTTGGAATTATTGAGATTGTTTACCATTGGATTCTGAATCAGAAGCCTACACTGTGCTCTCAACAGTGCTGTCACAAACTTGCTTAATTTCTAGCCTCCCTGCCATAAACCTGAATAACTAATCCGGTTAGACCGGAAGAGTGGAATGCAGAAAGTGATGATAACCTCAGGTACATAACAAGCTCAAAATGCAGCCTGAGGGGTTGGCTGGTAAACAAAATGTCCCAATAGTATCATTTTCTGAAGTATTTTTAGTTTATTTATTTATTTATTACAAAAAACAAAACAAAAAACAAAAAAACTTGATGAGTTTGTTATTTGCAATTAAAAAGTAAACCTCATTCAAAGCAGAAGCAGCAATATTGTCACTACAGGAACTGCTGGTGTTTCCCTCAGTGCTTTAAAGATGAACATGAAAGTTTTCCAACTGTTCCTGAACTACAATTCAGAGTCTGCCATTCACAGCTAGATAAGCTACAATTGCAACACCAATTTTCCTGAGCTACAAATGAAGAAGCTACTTCTTCACATGTCCTTCAAGGTTCAAGCAGTTCTAAGTGGAGTTCTTTGAACAGGAGACCCATGCTGGATCTCAAACTGCTTTCTAACACTCCTAAATCCCACCCGCTCCAGAAGTGGCTTGCCCTGGCTCAGCTGCTCTTTCAGAAATGGAGAAAGCAAATTAAAAATTCCTTCAGGCATGCAACGTGTGTCAAACCAGTTTTAACTCTCATGGCTTGCTAGGAACTGCTATTGCACAAAGGTGTTGGGGATCACACACATCCCTCAAAAACCCTCTTGCTACACTTCGATTCCCTAGATTCCTTTGACACATATGAGCCACCCAGGCGCAATCAGACCAGTTTAACACTGCCATGTAGACACATCCTTCACATAGGGCTCCCTAGATTGTGGACCCAGGAGTCCAATACTAGAAATGTAGATAGCTCTGGCTTGTGCCATCACAAATGTCTTGGTGACTTTAAAAATGCCTAAAGATCCTGTTGATTTACTACTATAAAATTCCCAAAGTCCAGAATTTCGAGTGACAAATTACATCCGAAGTGTGACGGGCCATTGTCATTTGCTTTACTTTTTTATTACTTGTACTCAAACAAGCTTAGCGTTGCCATTCAGAAGCAGGAATGAGCTGGTTATTATACATGGCACTTCCTGTGCTATGAAACTGGGATTTATAATCTAAGTGAAAACAAAACAAAAAAACTGAAAACAAAACTCCCCAATAGCAAAAGAACTACCAACTTAAACTCAAGTGCTCCAGAATTTGGCAATGCTTCACAGGAAGGTGCATTCAAATCTCCCTTCTCAAACAGGTAAAGATTCATTCAGGACAGGATGAGAAGGAAAACAAAAGCATTAAAAGATTAACACATGACCACACACATGCTGCAAATCATCCACTACTACTTAAATGGCTCCAATTCAAACCGCGTGGGATGCTGTTTAAAGAGACTTCAACAGGCTTTGGGGTGAGAGAACATGGGACTCCTGAGAAGATTCCTCATAACAAGTATAGCCCTTCTCCTTTGATGGGACTGAGCAAACTGGTTCATATTTTATCGTTCCATGTGCACATGGAATTCCATCCACTAAGCCACCCCTGCGAATGAGCAACGCAGTGCAGGTTGTTCACTGAACAACCTATGGTACACTTGACAATCATGCTTGTCATGGGTTGTTCTGCCGCACCAATCACTACTCCTTTTTGTTCCCCAGAAGTTGTGTTTTTTTGTTTGTTTGTTCTTTGGTGCCTCAAATATACGCAACTGAGACTTTCGCAAGTGAGCGCTGACAGCTGTCAGATATATGTGTACACTTGGCTGGTCAATTTCCTTGTATGTTTTAGGAGTCAAAGGAAGCACCAAAGGAAACATACAAGGAAATTGACAGGACGAGATTGCATAGGCTAATTTTTATGCAGCTGCAAAGGACCAGGGGAGAAATAATACTAAGGGGAAGGAAGGACCCGATTGTGAGGGAAAGGCATGGGTTAACTTGGATCTGGGGAATGAAGTTGTTTTAATTGCGTTTTATGGTTTCGTAGGAAGATAAGGAGGCCAGGCCAGCTGTCTGGGGGAGAAGAGACCGGAGCCAGACCAGCCATATCTGTCAACTGGCCTTGAGTGATTAAGCATCCTGGTCGAAAGGTGTGAAGACACTTCAAGAATCAAAGCTGGAGGGAGGGGGGGAAAGATTGAAAAGAAAGTATAAAAAGCCCCCTGTGAAAGCAACAGGGTGGTTGTCGGCTGGAAGCAGAGCGTGGGTGACGTAAGAATTATTAGAGTCTAGTTTTATATTGCCTGTACTGGGTTCTTATATTATGCATGTTTTTTATTGAGATTTTACCTTGCCTATCCCATGTATTCCTACCCTTAGCCTGAATAAAAGGTCTTAAACCTCACGTTGTGAGCTTGTGAGTGTCTATGCCTGGGGATCCGTGCTAAATCCAGTAAAGAGCCGGCAGAGCGCTGGGGTCTCTTCCTTTACACCGATAGCGCAAGCCAGAAGCACTGGAAAAGGAGGGGGAGCCGAGGCAGCAGGTGCACCAAAAGGGACTGATGCTGCTCACTTCCCCCCACTTTCCCAACACTTCCACGAGTCTCCAGCTAATCCAGAATTTGGCAAGGAGGAGGTTTTGTGCTTTTGTCCATTTGGTGCTTCTACATGTTTGGTTCCCACCCACCCACCCACCCACCCACCGCACCCACACACACACACTTTTTTTTTTTTTTTGCTTCTGAATTGTGCTACCCGGTCTCTCCTTCCCCTTACTATTATTTCCTCCTTCCCAGCTATGCGCAAATGAGCCTGCGCTTCCTCATCTTGTCAATTGCCTACTCCACTTTGACAGCTGAAGCAGACAAAGAAATTGACCAGGCGAGACTACACCTACCTGGCAGCCATAAAATCGCACCTAAGCACTTGTGAACGACTGACAGCAGCAGCAGCAGCAGCAGCAGCAGCAACTTCAACTGCACATTTTGAGGCATTAAAAAATGAAAATAAAAACTGCCTGGGAACAAGCGACCGTCCTTCCGAAGTGCCATTTCAGCCGCTGACAAGACTGCAGAAAGTGGGCGGCCCGGGCTCTTCTACTGCTCTCGCAGGGCAGCTCTGTCGCTGACCATCGCAGCCCACAATGAAACCCTCTCACAGGTCTGGAAGACGATAACTCACTGTGGGGGGAAATAACCCCAACAAGCCGTGGGTTCTTGGCGTGGCTCGTTCCAGAAAAATAAGCCACCCTGCAGGAAGCTCTCTGGGCTTGGACAGGGCAACCCACCACAGCTGTCTGTCCATGATGCGTTCTCGTGTCATGTGAATCCAGTCTTTTGAGAATCAGCAACTTCTATTATGAATAAAAAGAGCATGTTTTTAGCCCTCATTATCAAGTGCTGAACAGATATTAAACGACGACACAGACAGAGTCTCGAGGGTCACAATATATGATGGAAAAGGAAACGAGGGGAGAGGAAAACCAGCACTGGAGCAGCTGCCCTTTCCCCGACCCATGGATGGGGCCGGGCTGGTCTCCCCCTTGCCATGGCGTCCTTCCTGAAAGGCTGGAGCTGGAGGTGCCGCTCCCTTCCCTCCTGCAGCCCCGGGCCAGCTGGCAGGGAGGGACATGAGAGCCTAGCAAATGGGCTCGCACTGCTCTTCTTGGGAGACAGGTGGTGCAGCCAACCAGTGGCCATTGGCACAGGCCAGGGCCGCCTCTCTTCAGCTTTACAGTCCCAGGCTGGGTTTTTTTTAATATATCCCAGAATACATCTGGAAAGTGTACACACCATATCGGCAAAAGGTGTTTTGTTCAAAGGACCATGTCCCCACCACCATGCATGTTGGGGATGCTGCAAACCAACCAACACAAAGGAACTAGTGCAGAATGCTGCAGCTCGGCTGCTGTCTGGAGCTGCCCCTTTCCAGCATGTAACTCCTCTGCTGAGGGAGCTGCACTGGCTGCCTATTCACTACCGGGCCAGGTTTAAAGTTCTTGTACTTGTGTACAGAGCCCTAAACAACTTGGGACCAGGATACCTGAGAGAGCTCTGCCTTCTCCCTTACCAATCTGCCTGGTCACTGAGGTCATCCGAGGGCAATGCTCCTAGTGGTTCCACATTGACCCATCCGTCAATTGGAAGCCACCAGGGGAAGAGCCTTCAGTGTGGCGGCCCCCCCTCCTATGGAATTCCCTGCCACCAACTTTGGGTTCCTTTCAGCCTTTCCTTAATGACCAGCCACAGTTCACTGTACATTTTGCTTCTTTTTAAATCTATTTTAAAGTGTTTTATTCTGTTATTTTATCTTGTACACAGCTCCGAAATTTTGAATGGGGAGCGTTATATAAATATTGTAAATAATAATCCACAACTCTGTATTGTTAATTTGGCAGGCACCGTTCTGCAGCTGTTAAACATCCATGCATGTACTATTCCCAGACTGGTCTGTGTAGCCTTTTATCATTTGGAAGATGGAGTGCTTTGAAACGTGAAGCCTGATACATTAAACTCAAGCAGGTTTGCTCAGGTCAGTCCTACTGAGTTCAAGAGGACTTCTTCCGAAGTGCAGAGAAGGCAGCAGCCTCAATATGGGCCTTCATAATCGTTTATTTACAAACATACAAGTTGACAAAGTATAAGGGAGTGCGGAAACAAGCACACAGACCAGCTGTATTAGGCCCAGAGCATCATCTGAACTTTGAGAATTCAAATCGAAGCTGATTCCATCCTCTGCTCCTTGTGTGTGCACACTAGAACAGGCAGAAGCACCTTTAAGATCCAAGTCCAGGAAGCTTTGCACAAAAAACAGCTTAACATCTTGTTACAGTGCACTATTAGTGTCAAAATCCTTGCAGGCCAAACCCTGATGTGTGTGGGGGGTGGGGGGAGGCACTGTCTGCCAAGTGATTTACAAATTCATGCTTCCCCTACTGGAAATAAGCCCATCCTGAATAGCAGGTGGGAATATTTGCATGGGAGAAGGCAGGCTTGGGAAGGCTTAAGCAATGCAACACACACACCCCCCTCTCAGTGACTGATTCTTCAAACGTATTCTCTGAACTGAAAGGAGCAGGAAGGAAGGTTTTAAGAATGCTTTTTTGATCCTTTGCTGCCACCCAGAGGCCGCCTTCAGGACAGATTCCCAGCTTGGCAACAGAAACTTTAAAAAATGGTTTTGCCTCCAGAGTTTTCTGATCCAGGTTATATCTTCAACACTAGACTCAGGCTGCAATAAGGAACCCAGTGGCACAGCCCAGTGCTACGCAAGTTAACTTGGAAGTAAGCCCCACTGTGTTCAGTAGGATTTAGTCCAAGTAAATGCGTGAAGGATTGTAGCTGTACCGCATGTGCTCATTTCTGTCTCTGTGTATATGCAACACTTTCCCCTTTTTCCTTCATGCTCTGTTGAAAATGGCAGTGATGCCAGGCCATGACTCACTTGAGGGTCCCAATCCATTCAGGGATACCCAATGGGGTGGACCAGTACTTTAAGTTCCATCTGCTGCTTTCCACCCACCCATCCAAACGGTTACCAATCCAGCCTTTTATGAAATGATTTATTCATTTTATTGTTAACAGCGCAGTTCTACACTTAAGATCACTTTGGTCTCCCAAAGGGTGCCGCCCCTCCCCCCATCCTGAAAGAGACAGAACTCAAGCCACCCTTTTATTCTCTTCCCACCGCCATTTCCATCTCTGAAATCCAGGCCATGCCAGAGCCCCGCGCGACCCTCAGGGCTGACGGGAGGCAGAGTCCACAAGGCAGAAAAGCATCTTTGGCGAGCAGCTCCGGGCGAGAGAGGCTCCACCGGCTCAGGACGCAGCCACCTGGGTGAGGGGGTCTTCGAGGTATTGGACCAAAGCTTGAGCCTGGGAAAAAGCACATGAACAGGCTGGTTGGTCACGTGGCTCCCACAGAGGCATTGGCCCAACTCCGATGCCACTCCAACCGGGGTTCACTCTGGTTTACTATCATGTCTGAACCGCAGTAAGATGGCAAACCCAAATCAGAAACCAGAGCTTCAAACGGCCTCACAGAATAGTTAGTGCCAACTATGGTTTGCTGAGAAGCCTGAAAACACACGGCCATTGCTCCACCTCCAGAGGCTGCTGCACAGCACCCAGACGTGGGAGCGCTGAGCGGATAGGAAACGAAAGCACACACAGACACGGGCATTCACATGTTGACGGCCAAGTGGGGAGCGGCCACGGAAAGGGGCAACGGCAGGCCTCCAGAGGGGCAATTGCACCAGTTACTGAGGCAGTTGCGTGACCAGTGTAGGAGCTAGTGGTGTTTGCCCCACAGGGCCACGAAAACAGAAATCAGCTTGCAGAGGCTGCCTCCCACTGGCCTTGGCCTGCGAGGACACCCGGCCACTGACCACTGCTGAGGGTGGAGGCGATAATCAAAGACCCCTGGCTTTACCCAGATGAGCTGCCACCTGCAGAGTTGCCCCATTGCTCAGTCTGACTGGCATCAGCTCTGCAGGGCCTCGCGCCGAGAAGGGTCTGTCCTGACCCCTGTTAGCTGGGAGGCAGCCAAGGACGGAACGCCAGCCCTTCCGCATGCAAAGCCGGGGCTCAGCCACAGACCTGCGGCCTCGTTCGCCCGTTCGCTCCAAGATGGCACCACGGAGAGGGGAGGGGAGGTGAAGAAGCAATACTGTTCCTGCCAAGTGCCAGAGGGGATTCTTACTGTATTAAAAATCATTGGAAAAGCATTACTAGGTTCAAACATGTAACTGAACTAAACTGGTTTGATAAATATTATAAATATTAATAACAGAAGTCATGAATACAGTATACCTTTGGATTTTTCAGTGAAAAATCATAGAATCATAGAATAGCAGAGTTGGAAGGGGCCTACAAGGCCATCGAGTCCAACCCCCTGCTCAATGCAGGAATCCACCCTCAAGCATCCCTGACAAATGCTTGTCCAGCTGCCTCTTGAAGGCCTCTAGTGTGGGAGAGCCCACAGTTGAAGTTGATATGCCATAGTTGAAGTTGATATGGTATTGATCTTATATATAACTTCATTAACTAAAACAGATTCAGAGAAGATGGAAAATACCAGATGCTCCAAGGAAAACAGAAACCTTATGGAAGTTCTGGAGGACATGGGATTTAACGGAACTAAATGTTTGATTTGGCTGACAACTGGAAGGAGACTGGATAAAAGCCGTTTTCTCACACTTCTGGCACCGATATAGGAATTGGTGGGCTAGCCTGCATGATACGACAGCCACGCATGGGTTGTTTGACTCCCAGTGAGGCTGCACAGCCTGCCGACCGCCATTTTGCATCTTTAACCTCCAACCGAGGGTTGTCGTGTCATGCGAAGTCGTCCAGCACAGGTCATGAAAAGGTCAGACAACCCTGTGGGCAGGTTTACACAAGCTGGCAACTCCTGGTCAGAGGCTAAATATGCAAAATGGCACCTGTGGGCTCTGTGGCGCACCGTGGGTTGAATGTGTCGCCAACGCTGGAGTTGGTGGGCCAGTCTGTGTGTCGTGTGAACCAGGTCAGTGAGAGCTGTCCCTTTGATTTTGTTGCACCGCTCTGATTCTTATTCTTTTCGATCACTGTATCATACAGGCCCAGGAAGCAAGAACGTGGGAGCCCAGAAGGAGGGTGAACAGCAAGGGCAAGTCGAGAGCCAGCCAAGGGCCTATGAGTGAGCCAGGGGGCGTGGGGGCCTTACCTTTGCCTTCAGCATGCCGAAGCCCACCGTCTCTTTCGCGTACATGCACAGCAGCAGGTTGGCAACTCTGGTGATGGCAACATGGCCCTCCTGGGATGTCGTTTTGTTTTGCAGGATGATGAAGAGAAGTGGAGGAAGAGATAAAAAGGAAGTAAGAGTACACAGGAAGTGATTCATAGATTGCAGAATCCAGAAGTGTTGCTTTATACTAGGGGTTGGTGACTTGTGGCCCTTCAGATGTTTTGGCCTACAACTTCCATCAGCCCTAGTCAGTGCAACCAATGATGTGAAGGATAACGGCAGTTGTAGGCCCAAACATCCAGGGGGCCACGAATTGCTCACCCCTGCTCTATAGCAATTGGTGGCCATGGTGTCGGTTATACTGGACCTGTAGAAGTACCACCTTCTTCCTCAGTTCTTAAAGGAACAGGAGCCTCAAGGTCTCTAAGCAGATGTCACTCACAAGCCTCCCTTTGGTAGCTGCCACGAGGTGACACAGAAGTGGAGGTTTTCCACCCCGCTCTTGTGGCCGTTGCACAATGCCTGTGGTGCTCAGGCCATGGCCACTGCTGGTAGCCGCTAGTCTCCACGGAGATGGGCGTGTTCCAACCCGACACTCATTGTGTGCTGGTTAAGGTAGAGCCCATCTACACACTGCACTCACCACGTGGCAGCTTCGTCAGCCAAGAACACCCCAGCAACACGCAGAGGATCGATTTGACCGCTACGGTTGGTAAAGCTTGACTATTTGTTGAGACGCCTGAATTGGCAAACCCCGTGGTTTGAGAGGGGGCAGCCAGCCGGGACGAGAAGCTGTGGTTTGAAGAGGATTTGCAGATCGTCACTTCTGCAAAATGGGCTTTGTGCTATCAGGGTCAGGGGGTGCTGCTCTGCCTAGAGTACCACAGCCTAGAAAGGGGCAAAATTAAAGACACCACTGCACCTCACTGGTCGTTCACCAAGCATGCATGGTCAGTCCCCATGCCTTAAGCTGGTTCCTTGTGCAAATAAAAATACTCCAATGACAGCATTTCACTCCTGAAAATTTTGCAAAGGGTGGGAAGATATGTTTTGAGTGGACAAAGATCTGGAAAGAAAAGAGTTGAAAGAGACCCCTGACCATCCCTGTGGTCCACCATGCAACCTTCCCTGAAGCCTCCCAGAACTGCAATGCAAGAAAAGAAAAATCCCTCCTTAGCAGGGAAAGGGAAACCAAGTGATTGGCACTAAAGGTTTCTGGGCCAGCACATCATTGACTGCGTTGCTGCTGGAGGTTACAGTATAATATAGCCATAATAATGCAGTTTACACAGCATGGCTCTCTTGCAGTCATGCAAGAGAGCGCACCAGGGACATGCAGCAGAGCCCGGAAAGCGGGGGAGGGGAAGGTTCAAGCACTGTTCGCTTGCACGTCTGGAACACAATACATGGTTTAGTTTGTCAGCTGAAGTTACCACAAGCCATGATTTGGCACAACGTCCAAATTGAGTGGGTGAGGAAAGAGCAGGGGAGCATTTTTGGATAAGCAAGATGACTCATCATGTTGCTATTTCAAAAATTATTAGAATTTTCACATAGAAAAATAAGAGAGCGCTGATGGAAATAAAAATCCCTGTTCAGACAACGGTTAGGCCGCTAACCCTTTTGCAACAAATGGTTAGTGAGCGTGTTTAAACCATGGTTATGTGGCCACCACGGTTAGGAACGGTTCACACAACACACTAAGTCATGGTTGACATGACACGCCAAGCCATCATGTTTAGCTCAAAAACTTAACTGTCATAGTTAGTGTGTTGTCTGAACAGGATCACTGTTTAGCTCAGAATTCTTAACCACTGTGGCTCATCTGAATGGGATCCCTGAACGAAGCGTTGCCAATTGCCATTCTCTAGCTCTTGCTTATTACCCAATTTCCCCTTTTTCAACTCCTTGGGTAAATTAGACGGAGCGAGACATGGGGGAGCTAGCAGCTACTCCCATCGCCCTGCAGCGATTTCTACCCCCACCTGCTTTCTTTCCAGGGTGGTGGGGAAGCCTCCAGAACTCTTCAACAGCCGAGCTCTCTCATAATGGGGTCACTCCATGTGATGCGCAGCTAGGTTCTTCATGTGATGCGCAGCTAGGGAAATGCCTCCTCCCATATGTACCTGCCCGGACCCTAAGGTCATCCTCAGGGGTCCTTCTCCGCGAGCCCCTGCCAAAGGAAGTGAGGCAGGTGGCTACCAGGAGGAGGGCCTTCTCTGCTGTGGCACCCTGGCTGTGGAATGAGCTCCTTAAGGAGGTTCACTTGGCACCTACATTATATGCTTTTAGACACCAGGTAAAGACCTTTTTATTCTCCCAGCATTTTAACAGTCTATAAATAAATTTTAACTTGGTGTTTTAAATTTGTAATTTTGCATTGCTGCTGTTTTTGTCTGGTTGAGCTTTTATATTGTATTTTGTACTATAGTTTTATACTGTTGTTTTATACTTCGAATGTTTTTAATATTTGTGAACCGCCCAGAGAGCTCCGGCTATTGGACGGTATAGAAATGTAATAAATAAATAGGTTCTTCCTCAAGCCCACTCTAGCATTCGCTTCAGGCCTCCTCTGGCCCATGCTGATGGGGGCTGCTAGGGTAAGCAGAGGAACTCTGCTCCATTTAGATGGGGTGGCCCATAACCGCCATGTTCCGTCTCTTCAACATGCCTCAATATCTTGAAGAGCACCATTGTGTTTCATATAGGAAATGAGCTGCCATCCCATGAAAAGGGTGCACTTCTAGCCACACCTGGAGATCTGAGGATTTGCCCAGGCCAAAAATGGACGCTCTTGAGTTTCTGAAGCTTCGCAGGACAACCATGGCACAACAGGCCTCAGGGACACCAAAGAATGAATGAGACGTACCATACAGTCCATTAAGATGAACTTCAAGTTGTCCTCATTGAATGCTTGGTGTCCGTTCTTGTCATAAGCCACCCAGATGTTGCTGGCGATAGCAGCTGTGACTATGGCATCTGTGTCTCCATAACCAGAATATGCAAGGAGAGAGCCCTCATTGTTCAGAAGCCTACAGGGGGGAGAAAGAAGAACTGCAATAATTAGAGCCCATAAGTATCCTGGGTTTTTATTAATTTTAGATTTATATACCTCTTCCCCATTTGCAAAATCCTGAAGTAGTTTACAGCAAACTATAAAACAATACATCATTCTAAAAGCACAACAACATTTAAGCACGTTGATGGCTGGGTAAAAAAGTACATTTTTAATAACTCCTGACAGCACACAAAGGAAGGGGTCATTCCTCAGGCAGGGTGCCACCACAGAGAAGGCCTGCAAGTTGCCCATCTTTAATCTAAGGAAGCCCTGAATGAGTTACCATATGCATCCCAGCCCATAACATCTGCATACAGGGAGGGGGGAGAGAAGGGAGATTGTTACAAGTTTTACAGAATAAGCAATTTATCTGTTTGGTTGTTTTTAAATTGTAGGCGATAGTTCTAGCTGCCTGTGCCGCCCTTTCATATTCTGTACTAGCTGGCCTTTATTTGCACCCGTTAGGCTACTAAAGAGGGCTGTAAGAGTGAAGACGCACCCAGCCCTCAGAACCACCACCCACCCCTCCCCATATGTCACCGCTAGGGTGACCGTGTGGAAAGCAGGAGGAGGAGGAGGAGGACAGGGCTCCTGTATCTGAAGCAGCTGTAATAGGAAAGGAGATTTCAGCAGGGGTCACTTACATGCATGCAGCACCTGGTGAAATCCCCTCTTCATAGAATCATAGAATCGCAGAGTTGGAAGGGGCCTACAAGGCCATCGAGTCCAACCCCCTGCTCAATGCAGGAATCCACCCTAGAGCATCGACAGATGGTTGTCCAGCTGCCTCTTGAAGGCCTCTCTTCATCGCAACAGTTCCAGCAGCAGGAGCCCTGCCCTCTTTTGTATCTGGTCACGCCAGGCAGGGCTCCTGCCGCTGGAACTGTTGCGATGAAGAGGGGATTTCACCAGGTGCTGCATGCATGTAAGTGGCCCCTTCTGAAATCCCCTGTCCTATTTACAGCTGCTTCAGATACAGGAGCCCCGTCGCCCTAGGCAGCGCCGCCTCCCAAAGGCCTTCAGGCTCGGAGTTTGGTCCCTTCAGGCTCCAGCACCCCCACCCCACCCCCCACCCCGAGGCAGGAGGGCTGAGGCGAGAGGCGCCCCCCATCTCCCCCCACCCACCCAATGAATGCGGCCTCCCCCGACTCGGCGCGTTTGCACTGCAGATCCCATCCTCCCCATGCAGCTGCCCTGGCTGGGGATGGTGGGACCTGCTGTCTAGCGCCTCAGGGGGCGCGGGGTGAGAGAGGCTGCATCCTGACACCCACCACCAACCACCTCCCCCCACTAAGGTGGCCGGCCTCCTCAGGAGAAAGGCCGTCGTCGATCCAGGGCCTCCCTCAGCACCCGCTCCTGGAGCACCTCCCTCTCCCCCCGCCCCCCATCACTCACAGGGTGCTCTGGACCCCTCCGGTGTTGGCCTGGCTCAGCACCTGCGTCAAGGCCTTGGGGCGCAGCATAGCGAGCTCTCCGCAGGGCCCGGCCTCGTCAGCTGACCACGCTCGGGCGCGCCACGCATGCTGGGAGATGTAGTCCCCACGCCCCGCAGCCACTTCCGGCCCCGGCAGCCCAGGGTACAGTTGCTCCTCCGAGCCGGGTGGCGCCGCTCTGACAAAACGAATCCCGCGGCGGGCCGCTCTGCCCTCCGCGTCGCTCTCGCGCTCCTCCCAGGCTGCAGCTTCTCCTCCGAAGCGGACGGCGCCGCTATGATCGTTGCACTTCCGGTGCAGGCTAGAGCGGTTTCCTGCTAACCGTTTTATTTAAGCGCCCGGCTGGTTTTTCTGCCAAGTCAGTTAGCGAGCGGGAGGGCGTCGCCATGGAGACGCCGCCCTTGCCCTCCGGCCATCTGTGCTTAGGTCGTGAGAGAAGCGGCCTGTATCAGCGTCGAGTCCGGGAGGCGAGGAGAGCCGCGGGACGGCTTCCGGGACAGGCCGGAAGAAAGAAAGTCCTGAGCGGGGAACCGGAAGCACCGCGGGGGCGCTCGGAGCCACCCCCTCCGTCTCTATGGTAGGCGCCGCCGGCGGGGCCGGTCTGGCGCTGCCTCCTCGGTGTCTGGCGGGCGGGCGGCCAAGATGGCGGAGCTGAGCGGCGGCATCGGCGGGCCGGGGTCCTCGTCCTCCTCGCAGCCAGGCCCCGGCGAAGGGGAAGGCGGCGGCGTGGGCGGCCCGGAGGCGGGCTCGGGGGGGCTCCTCATCCGCGTGACGGTGAAGACCCCGAAGGACAAGGAGGAGATCCTCACCGGCGAGCGCGTCTCCGTCAGGGAGGTCGGTCTGGCCGGAGGCGGGGCGGGGCGGGGGGCGGAGAGGGAAACGAGGAAAGCTGCCGGAGCCCGAAAGTATCCGCGGAAACGGGCCCCGGCGGCAGAGCGTCCCCGCCAACAGCCGCCGTCCTTCCACGGGAGGGAGCGAGGCAGCCTGGGTCAGGCACAGCGGGAGAGGTCGAGCGGGAGGGGGCGGCAGGAAGGCCCAGAGGAGGGGGGCGGGGGGCGGCGAGATCTGGGCTCCGGCGGGGGCGGAGGGGGGCTTCCATCGGGGGGGGGGCAAGCGGCGTGGCGGCAAAGCAGGGGAGGGCGGCTAGCGCAGCGGAGAAGGAAGCAAAGGGGGGCACAGGGAGAGAAGGAGGCGTTGCCCAGCAGGCCAGAATGGTCTCCCTGGGTCAGAGGGCAACTGGGTTGTTGTTGCTGCTGTTTTGCATAGGCTGCTTTTGGGGTCAAATCCTCTCACAGTGGCTACCAACATACAAGATCCCCATAGCAGTAATGGGAATTAGCAGCACCGTGCCAAGGAGGCAGCAATATCGCTAACCATGCAAGGTTTAGCTCGACATAAGGACAATATAAATCTATTACAGGTAGGAGCAGCACCGCATCACACAGCAGCAAATGCCTTTGTGGCGAAGATGAGATCCAGCCCTGGGGGCCTCCAGGGTCCTTCCAGAACAAAAAGCAATTTGGGGCCTGGGAGGGCTCTTGAGGGGCAAGTGCAGATTGGATTAGGATCCAGGTGAAAGGGATTAGAAAACAGGTACTCCCCAGGTGACTGCTGTGTTGGGAGGCCAGGTGCTGTGTGGGTGTGGAGGCAGAGCCTGGCGGGCAAGACAGGAGGCGGAAGAGCAGCAGAGCTTGAGGAGGGCAGGAGGCTTGCTGGCCCTCTGGGCTCAGGGTTTGTCGCCATCAGCCATCCTTTCTGTCTGACCTAATATGCGTTTTTCTAGTTTAAAGAAGAAATTTCCAGGCGATTCAAAGCCAAACAGGATCAGCTGGTTCTGATCTTTGCTGGGAAGATTCTGAAGGACGGGGATACGTTGAATCAGCACGGGATCAAGGATGGCCTAACGGTGCACCTGGTGATCAAAACCCCACAGAAGTAAGTGCTTGCTAGGACCATTCAAGCAGCTGCAGCTCATAATGCAGATACTTTTTATTGATAGCTTTGCAGTGTTTTTAAATAGCTCCTGTTTGCCCACTGGCCATGTTTCTGTTGGCAGCGTTTTAGTTGCCCTCAAGCGCTGTGCCCATGGCGAGTGGCCCTTCAAGCCTGGGGCACTTCCAAGTTCTTGTGCCACAACCTTTGCCTGCTGCTTGGTCTGGGCCTGTGTAGGCAGCTGGTGCCTGGCTTAATCACTACCATCTAATCCTCCTTCTTTCAGAACCCAGTTTGGAATTGTAACAATAATAATTTGTATCTAAAGGACTGTTTTAATGCAAGCTGCCTTTGCTCTCTTTTTACAGTTAAATTACATTTTTTTAAGAGATGAAAAGTATACAGTGTTTAGCTTCTAGCAGACTTATTAAGGAGTGGCTTGGTTTTCTGCATTGCAAAATGTGTGCTTTCTGTTCTCCGTGTTCCTAGAGTTCTGGAATACACTTGAACGTTTTAATGCACTTTGCAGGGAGGTGACGGCTGTCTTTGAATTCAAGGACAGCTATATGTCCCCTTAACAGTTGAATCTAGGTTGAAACCCTAGCAGGACAAATTGCTCCTTTGCCTTCCAGATAGTGCCACCATCCCTTGGTTTTATTTTTAGGGTTCAAGATCCTTTAGCGGTGACTGCTGTATCTTCTCCTGCTGCCGCCACCGCTCCTGCTGCTGCTGCTGCTACCACTGCTGCTACTACCATTACGCCCTCCGCAGCCCCTGCTTCTCCTGCAGCCCCACCTCAGCCGTCCACATCCAGCAACACACTCTCAGACGCAGGGAACAGCAGCCGGAGGAGCAGCAGCGGATTGGGAGCTACACCAGGCCCAGCTGCAGAAGGAACACCTGGTGGGGCCACCTCCATCTTGTGTGAGTAGGATGGAATAAGTTGGCTGATGGGTTTCTCAGAGAAGGCAAACTGTATGGGCAAGTTGTGCCTTGGGTTAGCTGTTGGCTTTCCCATTCCCTCAGATGCTTCTCAGGTGAGGGTCTGGAGACAAAGTCCTACAAGGAAAGGTTGAAGGAATTGAGTATGCTTAGTTGGGAGAAGATAAGACTAAGAGGCAACGTGATGGCCATCTTCAAACATTTTAAGGGTTGTCACATGGATGATGGAGCAGGCCTGTTCTCTGTTGCTATAGACTTGAACCATACAAGAAAGGGGACTTCAGTGGGAAAGTAGGGTGAGCTTCTGAGGATCAGAGCTGTTTGGCATTGGAACAGATTGCTAGGAAAAGCAATGGGCTCTCCTGCACTTAGGCTTTAGAGCCCTGTGCATGTGGTGCCGCTCCAAAGAGGCGCCAGAAAGTGTGCACTACCTCCCGTCCATGCACTAGTTGGGGCCTTAAAGGCCCTCTTCATGCAAGGTTAAGAGGAGGTTTAAAACCCCGATTAGCACGGGAGGAGGAAAGAAACGTGATTGCCCCAAGGCTGGGGAAATTGCGTATTTCCCCCCTGTAATGGAGGAAATAACGTTTCTCTCCCACACTCGCCAATGGGGGCCTTAAATGCCCTGTTAATAGGGCCTTTAAGGCCTCTATCAACTGGGCACGGGGGAGAGAAACGCAATTTCCCCATGGCTAGGGAAACTGTATTTTCCCCCTCCACTCTAATATCTCCCCCCCCCCCCTCTGGCTGTGTTAATGGCACGCGCCATTAGCACAGCAGGGGCCAAGAACAAAGGGCACATGTCAGGGCGGCCCCGCGCCCGGCTGCTCTAGAAGGCTTGAGAGCAGTTGGGGGTGGGCTTGTCCTAGCACTGGGGGTAGGGGTCTGCCTGGGCCCATGAGATCTTCGATCCAATGCAATCTGCACTGTAGGTTCTAAGCAGAGGCTGAATGGCCACCTTTCAGGGACTCCGTAGCAGCAGATTTTCTGCATCAGCAAGGGGCTGACTAGATAACCTGTGAGGTTCCTTCCAGCTTCTATGATTCTGTGCCCCCTGTCCAGGCAGGCATGGGCCAGCTGGAGGAGAGCGAAGTGCTAGCGAGAGAAAGGACCCCTTTTACTCAAGACATGGATGGATTGAATCCCCACTGACAGCAAAGCTTCACTTGCTCCACATTGAATTTGTGGGGATGGGGGCCGCGTTACATGATCTGGGAAGAAAGGAACTTAGGATGTGTCCCTGTGGGTGGCATAGGAGGTGGTGTGGTCAAGAGAATTCCGGCTCTTCTTCTTCTACCACGCTGGGATTACTTCCCCCACCTTCCAGACCTTCGCAGGCAGCACAACTATGTCTCTTTTGCCTGTCGAAGAGGTGAGTGGTGCAGGGTGTGGGTGCTCCAAGTAGGAGCGTGGGAGACTCTTGAGTTCAGAAGCTGTCTTGGGGAGAAACTGGGTGTTCTGTGTGACACATGTGAGAGTTTGCCTCTTGCGAGAGCCTTGGCCCTTTCTGCCCCTCCACACGGTTGGCCTGGTGGGTCTCTCTGCCCCTCCTGAAAGCTGCTAGCTCCGCAGCAAGATCCCTGGGCCAAGGCTTGGGGTTGCTACGGCTTCCCTTCCCAGCAGGCCAGTCTGATTCTGTAGGCAAGGCTTCGTGCAGTGGTGGTCGGACAGTTTAGCTCATGCCAGTTGGCCCCAGGCAGCCCTCTCTTCGTTGGGGCTCGCATTTCCTAGCTGCTCCTTCCTCTTCTAGCTGGCTTTGGCGGCATTGCTGGGCTCGGTCACTTGGGGATGGGCTCGGCAAACTTCATGGAGCTTCAGCAGCAGATGCAGCGGCAGCTGATGTCCAACCCGGAGATGCTGTCCCAGATCATGGAGAACCCGCTGGTCCAGAACATGATGTCCAACCCAGACTTCATGAGGCAGATGATCATGGCCAACCCTCAGATGCAGCAGCTGATGGAGCGCAACCCAGAGATTAGCCACATGCTGAATAACCCTGAGCTCATGCGCCAGGTGAGCAGTTGTTCCCTTTCTTGTGGCTTGAGGCAGTGATTGTGCGTCACACTGAACCATGGCTTGTGCTAACCATAGGTCAGAGCGCAAGGCATAATTGGCAAACTATGGTTTAGGGTTGCTTGTCTGCTTTCATCTTTCTTTGTTGCAACCCTGTCTCCAAGAAGCAGAGCAATAGCCACGACTAGAGCTGTGAAGGCCCAGGGAAAATTAGGAGAAAACCTGGCTTTTTTTTTCTTTTTCAGAGAACTGTTTTTGTTTCATCCAAAAAAAAAATAACAGTTTTGGGTTATGAAATACTTTCTTTCAGAATTTAAAACAACATATTTATGAATTGTTACCAAGATTTTACTCCCTGCAAAATTATTTCTAAAAGCTATGTAATAAGAACACTTTTATAGGAAAATTAGAGATGAAAAATGTCTGGAAATAATGAAGCCATGGGGAAAATGTTTTTTTAAATCTTCTATGTAAGATTCCAAGTATAATTAATTAATTTCTTTCATTCTTCTTTAAAATTGTTGAACTAAAATATATTTTAGTGATAGACATTTATGCTCAGTTACCCAACATGTGGGTAGAGACATCATTGTGCATTCCTGACAGGGCTCTATTTTATCCCCTGTGCTGTTCAACATTTACATGAAGCCGCTGAGAGTGGTTATCCGGAGATGTGGGCTGAGGTGTCACCAATATGCGGATGATACCCAGCTTCACCTCTCCTTTTCATCAAACCCAGGTGAGGCAGTGGCTGTTCTGAATCAGTGCCTGAGCACAGTAGTCGACTGGATGAGGGCCAACAAACTAAGACTCAATTGAGACAAGACTGCTAGTGGGCAGTTTGTCTGTCCAGCGAGGTGATGTTCACCCTGTTCTGGAGGGGGTTGCACTCCCCCAAAAGGATTGGGTTCGTAGTTTGTGGCTGCTCCTGGTTCCAGAATTGTCACTTGAGGCACAGGTGGATTCAGTGGCAAAGAGCACCTTTTATCAGCTTTGGCTGATATACCAACTGTGCCCTTAACTGGACAGAGACAGCCTAGCTCTGATAACCTCTCATCTGGATTACTGCAATGCATTATACGTGGGGCTGCCTTTGAAAACGGTCCGGAAACTTCAGCTGATACAAAACACGGCAGCAAGATGACTAACAGGGACTGGGCCATGAGACCCACATCACGCCACTCCTGCTCCAGCTTCACGGGCTGCCAGTCCAGGTCCGGGCCCGATTCAAAGTGCTGGTATTGACATTCAAAGCCCTAAATAGCTTGGGGCCAGGCTATCTGAAGGAACGCCTGCTCCCATATGAACCGGTCATCCTCAAGGGTCCTTCTCCGTGAGCTCCTGCCAAAGGAAATGAGGCAGGTGGCTACCAGGCGGAGCAGGGCCTTCTCTGCTGTGGCACCCCGGCTGTGGAGGTTTGCCTGGCACCTATGTTATACTCTTCTTGATGCCAAGTGAAGACCTTTTCTTTTCCCAGTATTTTAACAGTTTATCATCTTAGTTTTTAACTTTGCTGTTTTAAATCTGTATTTTAAATCTGTATTAATCTTTGCATTGCTGCTCTGTTTTATCCTGGTTGTGCTTTTATATTGTACTTTTACATTGTTGTTTTACACTTTGAATAGTCTTCTTGGTTTTAATTTTTGTGAACCGCCCAGAGAGCTTCGGCTATTGGGCGGTATAGAAATGCAATAAATAAATAAATGTGCATTCTTGACAGTTTGGGTTTTGTTCTATAGAGTCCTGTGTTTCTGATGTTTTTGTAGTGTAATTCTAATCCATTCAGACAATAATTACAAATTTACCAACTGAGTTTGCTTTAAAAAAAAATATGAGCAAACTGTGTTATACATAAAATGACTTTTAGGAACAGATAAGCTGCTTTATGTTTCTAAAGCAGCCCTCCCCAACTTGGTGCCCTCCAGATGTTTTGGACTACAGTGCCCAGCATTCCTGGCCATGCTGCCTGAGGCTGATGGGAGCTTAAATCCAAAATATCTCAAGGACCCCAAGTTGGGAAAAGCCGTCTAAAAGAAACAACGTGACTTCAGATCTGTAAAGTGCACTAAAAATACTGATTATTTCCCCATAATTTCTGTTTTTTTCCATGGCTTCAAAATTTCTGTAAGTTTTACATCTCCAGCCATGACCAGCTTACCAATTCGGGCATCACACCAAACTGATGGTGCACAAATGCACTTCAACCCCTGGTTTCTGGCTTGTGAACCAACCAGCCTTTGTCTGTTGCACCAAGGCAAATTAAGCTTTCTTTGCTTAACTTGGTATCCAAAAGAGTCTGAATTTCTTGCATTGGCATTTTCAATATTGGCATTACTGGATTCAAGAAAGTTTCCAATCTCTCAGGTCCTTTGTCTTTTTCATGTCCATCAATCCTTTCTTGTTTCCTGTTGCCCACTTGGCTGCTTATTGTTAGATGAAGCTGAGATTTGGTTTGTCTGCCATTATTCCACAAACCACAGTATCTGTCCTGAGGAACTTGCCTTGATGCTCTTCCAATTTATTTATTTAGAATATTTATATACAGCTCCCCATTGAAAAATTTTGGAGCGGTGTACAAAGTAAAATGAAAATAAAAACAGAATAAAACACTTAAAACAAATTTTAAAAGAAGCAATGATTCAAGTTGCTTCTTGTAGGCTTTTTAGAAAAGCAGCTATGGTTGCCCTATCTCAGAAGGCCTTTGGGCTGGCAGATAGACATGGCTAATACTGTAAGACATTGGCCCTGTTCAGAAGACACCTTAAACCATGGCTTTAACCATGGTGAGTAAGGCAAAAACCATGGTTAAAGCTGTGGTTTAAGGTGTCTTCTGAACAGCGCCAATGTATGTCTGTGAAATTATTATGATTATGGAATTGGGGTTTTCGGATCTCAGTACTCTGAGAAATCCTTGTTGTAATTGCTCAAAGTTTTATGTTCCTTCTTCTCTTCCCAGACAATGGAGTTGGCACGCAATCCTGCTATGATGCAAGAAATGATGCGGAACCAGGATCGGGCCCTGAGCAACTTGGAGAGTATCCCAGGAGGGTACAATGCCTTGCGCCGGATGTACACAGATATCCAGGAACCCATGTTCAGTGCAGCAAGGGAACAGGTATGCTAAGTGCCATTTAACTGGTTGTCTCTTTAAATTGCTAAACTGATTGAGACATAATCTCTGTTAGGATTAGTCAAGGTTCACAATGTCCAAGATTCGCATATTCTCTTGAGATAGGAAGATAAATTCCTGTGATTGACTGTAGCGCTTGGGGGTTGTTCTTATGAAACTTTTGAACCTCGTTCCCTCTGAACTGAATCGTGCCAGAACACGGTTTGACTGAACTTACTTTAGAATGCAGCCCATAGTTCCAAGCGTATAACCAATTAGGGTTTGGAGCTGCTGGTTGGCTTTCATTTTCTGTCTCTCGAGCACTCCCATTTCTCTGGTGGATTGGTATCAATTCAGAAATCACCCCTAACCCTAGGTTTGCAAATCATGGTTTGTACTCTGCTCAAGCTATGATTTCTGGTTTGCCAGCTAATTGCAGACTGTGGCTTGTTAAGGCAGACATCACACCAAACCACGGGTAAGCTTCCATAATTATGGTTTGTGTGATGTCTGAACAGAAGCTCAAGGCTGCTTACAATAAATAACGTTTTATCTATTTAGTTAGTTAGTTTATTGCATTTTTATATTGTGCAATAGCCGAAGCTCTCTGGGCGGTTTACAAAAATTAAAACCACAAAAAGCGTTCAAAATATAAAACCAGTATGAAAGCATAATATAAAACACAATATAAAACCACAACCAGGATAAAATAAAGCAGTAATGCAGAAATAAGTACAAATTTAAAATAAAAATTTAAACCAGCAAAGTTAAAATTAAGTTACTAAACTCTTAAAATGCTGAGAGAATAAAAAGGTCTTCACCTGGCATCTAAAGGAGTATAGTGTAGGTGCCGGGCGAACCTCCTTAGGAAGCTCATTCCACAGCCGGGGTGCCACAGCAGAGAAGGCCCTGCTCCTCCTGGTAGCCACCTGCCTCACTTCCTCTGGCAGGGGCTCACAGAGAAGGACCCCTGAGGATGACCTTAGGGTCCAAGCAGGTACATGCGAGAGCAGGCATTCCTTCAGATAGCCTGGCCCCAAGCCGTTTAGGGCTTTGAATGTTAATACCAGCACTTTGAATTGGGCCTGGGCCTGGACCTGGACTGGCAGCCCATGAAGCTGGAGCAGGAGTGGCATGATGTGGGTCTCATTGGCCAGTCCCTGTTAGCCATCTTGCTGCTCTGTTTTGTACCAGCTGAAGTTTCCGGACCGTTTTCAATGAAATTTTGTTTCAATGAAACTCATGTTGTGTAATTCAAAGCTCTATTTTGTAATATCTTTACTTCATCTTATTTGCTTGCTAATTCTGTCAGGCAGGATTAGGCTGAACGTTTGGGAGGCCACTGATCCACAATATCTCCTTTGTCTAGTTTGGCAACAACCCCTTCTCTGCCCTGACCGGGAATTCGGACTCCTCGAACTCGCAGCCTCTGCGGACGGAAAACCGAGAGCCCTTGCCGAACCCCTGGAGCCCCACCCCCGCTTCTCAAGGCCAGGCGCCGAGCAGCGAAGGGAGCGCCGGGTTGGTCACGAGCCAGAGCCC
This sequence comes from Elgaria multicarinata webbii, assembly GCF_023053635.1. Lineage (NCBI taxonomy): Eukaryota > Metazoa > Chordata > Lepidosauria > Squamata > Anguidae > Elgaria > Elgaria multicarinata. The sequence goes on along the minus strand of NC_086191.1, from coordinate 1,126,745 downwards.
GCCGGCCGTGTCCAACCCTTTGGGGATAAATGCCGCCAACCTAGGGACCGGTACGTACGTCTCCGCGCAAGTGGCCCTGGGCCCTGAGTCAGGATTCTGGCAGCAGCGTCATTGGCTGTGCTGGGTGATCACCCTCGCCCTTGATGATCGTGACAGTTCTTGGGGTTTAAAAACATGGCAGTCGTGAAGTGTAGTTGCTTAGGCTGAAGCGTTTCCACTTCCTTCTTTCGCAGTTTAAGATCTAGGATGTTGCTTAAATGGACAACTCCTGTTTTTCCCATGAGGCTCTCTGCATTGACCAAGAAGACCTTTTTCCTGAAATGTGGTTACAGCTTTAGACACTCTTTTAGCTCGTATGAGGTCATCTGTACAAATCAGTGTTTGCCTGTGAGGTTGGTGCTGTTTAGCCCTTGGGATGCAACCCTGCCCGTTGTGCCCTCGCTGCTTGGAAGCCCCCAAACGTGGGCTGAAGCAGCGCGAGGAGCTGAGGCAGTTGTGGCCTCCGTTTATATCACTTTGAATTGGGTGAAGGTCTTTTAGAGGACGAAATTTATCGTAGGGAATAAGTAGGGATTTCTTTTCTTGTTTCTTGTATTCGTTAGTAGTGGTAAAAATGATACGTTTTGAAAATAAAGTTTAAAAATAAAATGAATTTTTAGTCCTCGTGTGACTGCTACAGACCTGGAAACCAGAAAGGGGCCTCGCCTCTTTTGCCTGGCTCCCAGCTCCTGTCCCACTCCTGATGACTCAATGCATCTTCTGCCCCAGGCATGGGGCTGGCATAATGTTCCGGTTGTATCACGGTTGACTGGTGGCCACAGTGTGTGTGTGTTGATTGCCAGACCTTTGAATGTACCTGTGCTAGTAAAGAAGCCAGAAAGCTGCTTCATGCTTATAGACCGCCCATGTCTGCAGTGTTTATCAAGATGTTGCATTGCATGCTGGGACTTGGAATCCACTGGCCTGTTGCTGGGTAGTAAAGAGGAGTGTGATCAAAAAGCCTGCTGCCTCCGTTGTCCTGTGGTGTAAATCTTGTGTAGCAGCATTGCATGTTTCCTAGTTTCCATCTCTTCTCATTTCCCCTTCCCCCCCCCAACCCCATTATTGCAGGCATGTTTAATAGTCCCGAGATGCAAGTCCTCCTGCAACAGATCTCTGAGAACCCCCAGCTCATGCAGAATGTGATCTCCGCTCCTTACATGCGTACGATGTTGCAGACGCTGGCCCAGAATCCCGACATTGCGACACAAGTGAGTACAGCCCGCTTCCAAGTTTGGAGGGCGCCATCAAAAAGGAAGGCCCACTTAGAAAGGAAGCTTCCTGGAGTTCGACATTGAACAGGGTTGCATTTCTAGCAGAAAACTTTAAAATCTCCATCTGACTGACAAAACTATAGCTGAAACACCTTACACTTGCACTTTGGAGTTTTCTTTTTAAAAGTTGCAGTATACGCTTTGCAGAACTGCCCCCCTTGGGTAATAGTGAATTGATTACTTGTCTTGGAATTTAAAGCCACCATGATGATTCAGTTGTAAATCCATCAGAAAAGAGATGGACTTGAAACGCTCCTAGATCCTTTGCTTTCCATGGCATCAAATTGCCAATTGCTGCTTACCTGGGTGTAGGACGTGTGCGAGAAAGAGCTGCTTCCCCATTCTGAGCGTCCCCCCTTCTGTTTCCTTGCAGATGATGGTGAATGTTCCACTCTTTGCCGGTAATCCTCCGCTTCAGGAGCAGCTGCGGCTCCAGCTGCCAGCCTTCCTACAGCAGGTGCGGAGCCTAGCAGTGTTGCTGTCCTGACTTTCCAGATGTTTACACGCCGGTAAAACCTAACAGGAACTGGTGCTTAAAAGAGCTTTTTTGTAGAGGTTGAGAAACCAAGTCCATGGTGGGGCAAGCAAAGCCCCTTGTTCTAATCGTAGCACGGAAATGACGTGGGGATCTGGCACGTTCCCTCCCTAATCGGTATTTGTGATAACTCTGGGAGATCCACAGGAAGCTGCCAGGACCACGGCCCATGTGCAGAAAGAGGGTCTTCTGCCACCTGACCCTTTTCATTTGAAGTGCTGGGGTTGAACCTGGGGCCTGGGGCTTGCAAAGCAGGTGCTCCCCCACTGAGCCCTGGTCGGCCAGGCACTTGAGCTTAAAGCTCAGGGGATTAAAAAGAGTGGCAAATTGGCAATAGTTGACCTGGTGCTAAAGTCCAGGGTGCTCACTGCTGGACAGAAAACAAAAAATGGAGATTGCCCTACTACACCAATTGAAACTCCGAAAGTTGGAAGACACTCGAGACAAGTGTGGATGGTTAAGAATAATTGTGATACAAAGTCACTGAATACCTGTATGAATCGCTGCCTCCTAGATAATTTTGATTCTACAGCTAACATAGCTGAACTGTTTTCCATGATCGCATGGTGGTTCTGAAGCCTTCAGGGGCTGGGGGGCCGCCCTGCAAGCGCCTGCCGTAGACTGGGGGAAATACACCGCTGTGGCTTCTCTCCCTGGCCACAGCATAGCTTCACAAATTCCACTGTCCCATAATATCCATGTAGGGTGATTCAAAGCCATGTCAAATCAAAAATGGTTAATAAAACAGTATCAAAGCCATAACAATTGCTTAATAATTTGGTTATCAGCAAGAACAAAATAAACCTACCTCTGGCATTGGTGGTAGCAGCAGCGGAGCATGTCCTCATGAAAAGCTAGGGAGGGAGGTGGGACTGGTCCTCCGTCCCAGGCGGCGTTAGCAGGAGCAGGGTGGACTCTCTCTCACACACACACTCACACACACACACACACACACACGGCCGAGGTGGTCAGCATCAGGGAGCAAAGCACTCCTCTCCGGTGATCCAAATGAGCTCTGGAAGGCCGCAGAACTCATTGGCGGACAAACCAGATGAAGGCCAGTGGAGATCTTCAGGTGTGTAAGTGAAGCACAGCAACCCACAGGAGTACAGGTGGCAGTGGGGTAACAGCCCTGCAGCTCCTCAGTGCTGGCAGGAGTATCAAGCTCTCCAGCTAGCCAGGACCCGAAATCTCCAGCACTCTTACTCCGCAAGGAAGTGCAGAACGCCTTTCCAGAGAAACAGGGCGCAGGCTCTTCTTGGCAGCAGCTCACTGTTGCCCTCCCTCCACAGATGCAGAGCCCCGACTCTCTCTCAGTCCTGACCAACCCTCGTGCCATGCAGGCCCTGCTCCAGATCCAGCAGGGACTCCAGACGCTGCAAACGGAGGCCCCGGGACTGGTGCCCAGGTAACAGGAAGGTGACGTGGGCTGGGCGGAGGGATGCAGCACTGCGAGGCGGCTCCTCTGGCAAGGGGAGCCCTGTAGCAGGCAGCTCTTGATGCGGATGGGAGGATTGAGGCAGGAGGCGGCCTTTTTGTTGGCTTCCTGGAAGCTGCATGGAAGAGACCACTGTTTGGCCTGCAGCCACTGGTGTTGGGCTGGTGCATTCGGTGGGAGGGGCCTTGTAAAGCCACAGAAAGCAGCAAAACCCAAATGAGAACGGTCAAGCGCCTGTGGGCCACACTGGCACCTTTTCGCTCATTGTCCAGGATTCCGGAAGGCGGGAGCAACTGGGCAGACTCTTGCCTGCGCTCTTTCCCTTTTATAAGCAAAAGCAGTAAAGTGCTTTTCCTATTTGGGTTGTTTTGAGGGCGGGGGGACTTAATTAGACATTATTATTTCTGCCTATCTTAGGTGGGTTTGATCCTCCATTTCAATGTCCCAATCACTGCAGCACTTTTAGTGTTTTTAAGAAACCCAAAAGGAATCTCCCTGGTTCCTAGATTTCAGCTGGAGTCCGCCTCTTCACCTCCCCTCCCCTCCCTCCTTCTGCTGTGATGCCAGTGCTGGGTTTAGGATCAAGCCAAGTAAGCCATGGCTTAGGGCCTCATATTGTGGGGTGCCTCTAACTATGTTGGTGATAACTAAGATGCATTATAATTGAAACCACTTTGGTTTAAATACATTGGAAAGTCTGCTGTGACTTGCAGCAGAGTTGCCTTATGTAGACAAAGCGTGGCAACACAGCATTTAGTATTGGAGGGAATAAGTGCAATCTAGAGCCAGTTTAAAAGACATACAAATCATCTTACTTTGTTAGCCTCCTCTGAAGATGTGTTTAAAAGCACCTTTTAACTGCAAGCATCCCCTAATGCTGGGTGGTACCCTTCCATCACCCTTCCTGCTATAATGTAATACCCCTTTTTTCTCTCCGTTGTTATGGGATGGGGCCGCCTTGGCACTAAGTGAGTTTCCCGCCTTTCCTCCTCCTGCAGCCTGGGGTCTTTCGGCATGGCTCGAGTCCCGCCACCCTCTGCCGGAGGAAGCACAATCCCCGAGACGCCCATCTCCTCTGCTTCAATGCCTGCCAGTGCCTCTCCAGCTGGGGACAGCAACCCCCACCAGCAGCTCATGCAGCACATGATCCAGCTACTTGCCGGCACCAACTCTCAAGTAGGTGGTGATGGTGGTGCCCTTATTTCCCATGTGTGAGTCTCCTTTTCTTGCCAACCGCTGGGTGCACCATCCCAGGCGGGCGTAGGGAGCTGCCTTAGTCGGACAGCCTTCTATTGCAGGTCCTGTTCCCAGCTTTGCTACCCAGTATCCTTTTAACTGAGGTTGAACTGGGCCTTTTTGTGTGCAAGGCAGGTGGTTGGATACGGAGTGGTGGCCCACATAAGGAAGTGCTGTAGAATCATAGAATAGTAGAGTTGGAAGGGGCCTCTAAGGCCATCCAATCCATCCCCCTGCTCAATACAGGAATCCACCCGAAAGCTTCCCTGGCAGAGGTCTGCCCTGATGCCTCTTGAAGGCCTCTAGTGTGAGAGAGCCCACCAACTCCCTAGGTCTTGGCTGCTAGCAGCCCCCCAGCCAGCGGATGATGGCCTCTGGGGTTGCAGGGGTCGGGATATGGGCAGGCTGCACACCAGCGTGTTGTATAAGTACATGGGGACAGAGGAAGCTGCATCAGACTGAGTGACAACCCCTCCTCCTTGGTCCACTCAGCCCAGTACTGTTGACACAGACAGGCAGCAGCGGGTCTCGGGCGTTTCAGGCAGGGTTCCTTCCCAGCCCGACCTTGAGATGCCAGGCATCAAACCTGGGGCCTTTTGCATGCAAAGCAAGTGCCCTGACGCGGTTGTGCTTCCTGTGTGATTCCCTTCTCTCTCTCTCCTTCCTCCCCTCCAACCCCCGGCAGTCGCAGAGCCCAGAAGTACGGTTTCAGCAGCAGCTTGAGCAGCTCAACGCCATGGGGTTTATCAACCGGGAGGCCAACCTCCAGGCGCTCATTGCCACAGGTGGAGACGTCAACGCTGCCATTGAGAGACTGTTGGGCTCCCAGCCCTCCTAACGTTGTGCGCCCCCCTCCCAGCCTCCACGTGAGATCTGCACACCGGGACCTATCGAGGGGACTGCCATTCTCACACCCATGTTCTCCAGCAGCTGCCCACACATTCAGAAACTGGAACAAAAACGCCTTGAGCTCAGTGCAGCCCTGCTCCCCCTTTCCCTCCCAAATGCTTTAAAGACTGCATTGTGCGTGGATTTTAGTTCTCATGGCCATTTTGAGACATGTATTCCCCCCCTTGCCTCCAACCTTTGCCTACCCCCCCCAAATTAGGCTCCTTCGCTATAGTTAATAGAAGTGTAACTTCTAGAATAACCCCAAATGATTGTGTTGGATTAGCTTGATTTTTAAGTATAAAAGCTGTATTTCTTTTCTTACCTGCCCATCCTCCTTCCAACCAAAAGGGAAATATCAAGGAAATGTCAGCTGTCCTCCCCCTGCCCAAAGACGTTTCTCATGAGCAGTGAGAAGGAAGAGACAAGGTTTTCAAGTGCCAGTAAGTGTAAAGGGATGTCTGGGGGTGGGGTGGGGGTTTATACACACAAGAATAGTTTGCACGGCACGATTGCCCATGCGTCGTTGGGGCTGCGCGGGAGCAAATGTCTGTGCTGTTCCTGCCCCCATATTTCCAGTTTCCATGTTTTGCTGTTGGATGAAAACTTTGGGTTGTTTCTCCCTCCGTAACCTGGAGTGTTGGGTTTAGACGTCCAGGGGTACTACCCAGAAACCTTGTTTTTTGCACAGCAGCAAAGGGGCAGGAGGCAAGCATACTCATTCCCACTGGTGTAACAACCACCCATGGGTACTTGTTACATCTGAACTAGATCGCACTCTGGCACTATTGTCTCTTTGCAGGGACTCCAGTCCCTCCTTGCTGGATGTGAGCATCTCTCAGCCTTTCTGCTTGGCTTTAACGGTTACAGAATGTTGATTAGATCTGGTCGAGATATGGAGTCGGAGGCCTGCCAGGAGCTGGAGATCGATGTGTATGTTTGCTTGCGGAAAGGGATGCTGGTGCAAAGGTGTGGCTGGCAGGGCCGGTGCCAGACTATTTTGCGCCCTAGGCAGGTGAACTGCTTTCACCCCCCCACCCCCACCCCCCCAGTGTACCTAGGCGCATTGCGCCATCTCGCCTGCCCAGCCGAAGCAAAGGCAGGATGCTGGGGTGGGATGGGCAGCTTCGGAACAGCACACCCGGCCGGAAGCCACTCTGCGAGAGCGACTTCCAGGCACGCCGTTCCAAAGCTTCCCCCCCCCCCCCCAGCATTCTGGCTTCGCTTCGGCTGTGCACCCACCCAGCCAAAGCGAAGCCAGGACGCTGGAGTGTGCGTGTGTGGCTTGCTTCAGCTGGGTGGGCGCCCAGCCAAAGCGAAGCCAGGACACTGGGGTGGGCGGGCAACTTCGGAACGGCGTGCCTGGAAGCCGCCCCCTCAGAGCCGCTGTGGGAGAGCGGCGTCCGGGTGCGGCGTTCAGCGCCCCCCTTATCTTGGCGCTCTAGGCGGCCGCCTGAGTAGCCTCTATGGTAGCACCGGCCCTGGTGGCTGGAATTACCTTCTGTCATCTGCCTCAAAAGCCTCCGTTTGAATGTCACTGCCTCCTTCAAGCGTCTGAAAATATGACTTGTAATTTTTTCCTAGGCCTCTCCTCCCCCCTGCCTGCCCCCAAATCCTGTTCTTGACATGGCTTCTCCAGTCAAACATGCTTTGATGCTGCTGTCTTTGGGAGGCTGCTCCTATGAAGAATGGAGGGTGGAGACACTACTGATAGTCTGTGCCTCCTTTATATTATCCCTTCTCCCTCCCCCCCCTCCCGGATTTAGTTCAGGGTGTTTAAAATCACCTGCCTGCCGAAGGATGATGTCCCAAGAGCCTCCGGCAGTGTAATTTGCAAATAAATTTACGTACAGTTTTTAATCCAGGAATAAAATGCACAAAGCATCTGTCTTCATTTGGTGGAGGATTTATTCTCTTTTCTTTTGCATCTTGTACCGCAAAGCGCCTCTGCCATGGCCTCCCTTGGGTCCTCTTTGGGTATGCCCTATCTAGTTTTGACCCTAGCCAGCTCTCTTTGGGCTTGGAAAAGGGGAATCAATTCCATCGCCTTTGGATCAAAAGGTCAGAATTCTGTGCTGTGGTGACCTATGTAAATTTTTTACTCTGCTAATTATGGGAGGTAGAAAAAGGTGCTACGCAAGCCTTTGCAGTCATGTTCGTGGGAAAACTTACTTCTCGGCTTCTCCATTAGCCATTCCGCCACATACTATGAAGCTAGAAGCTAGAATCCAGCTTTGCTTTGCTTTTTTTTTAAAGGAAATTGAAGAAAGCTGAATTCCGTGGCTTCTTTCTACTCCTGTGGAATTACAATATGCCTGTGTTGTCTTAGAAGGAAAGAGCAGTTGCTCTTCCGAAAAGTTCCAAATGTCTTTAATATAGAAGGGCCCCAGTATTTACTCAGAGTAAAGTGGGGCAACAGGGCTAGGCACGCATAGGGGTGTATTACTTAGTCCCAAGTTCCTGATGAAGGGGGCATTGTGCTGTAGGGCCGCAGGGACATGGGCTGCCCAAAGAGCTGCTTTACAATGTCACTGCGTGGGTGGAGGATTCAAGTGTAAAACCTGCCTCAGACCGCAAACAGAAGACAGCAGCTACTGGGGCCCTGGGCTGATTCTTTGCTCCAGCCCCAACATCTCACCTTGCAGCTCTTGGCACAATCACTAGCAGCCTGTCCCTGGGTTAAGCAATAGATTCAAGATCAAGAATGCAGAATGGGCATCCACGGAGCAGCCAAAAAACACGTTCTCACTGAAATACCAATTGCCATCTGCGGGTGCTTCTACACTAGGCTGGATTCACTGGAATTGATAGCTCTTCACTTACTACGGAAAATCCAGATGATGTTGCTGTCAGATGGGTTACATTCCAGGCTTTTCCCTGTTAATGTCTCCACTTTTAAAAATAGTTCGTTTATGCCTGTGTTCCTGACTAAAATGTAATTCTACTGCCAGCCTGCCTGGTGTGAGGCACCTAAGGAAGGACTGGTTGACAGGGTAGGTGGGGGCCCTTCTAGCATTACATAAAATCATAGAATAGTAGAGTTGGAAGGCCATCAAATCCCCCTGCTCAGTGCAGGAATCCACCTTAAAGCATCCCTGAAAGATGGCTGTCCAGCTGCCTCTTGAAGGCCTCTAGGGTGAGAGAGGTCACTAGGTAACTGGGTCCATTGTTGTACTGCTCGAACGGTCAGGAAGTTTTTCCTGATGTCCAGTGGAATTTGGCTTCCTGTCACTTGAGCCCGTTAGTCCATGTCCTGCACTCTGTGATGATCAAGAAGAGATCCTGGCCCTCCTCTGTGTGACAAACTTTCAAGTATTTGAAGAGTGCTATCATGTCTCCCCTCAATCTTCCCTTCTCCAGGCTAAACATGACCAGTTCTTTTAGTCTCTCCTCATAGAGCTTTGTTTCCAGATCCCTGATAACTTTGTTGCCCTCCTCTGAACACACCAGCTTGTCTGCATCCTCCTTGAAGTGTGGAGCCCAGAACTGGACGCAATCCTCAAGATGAGGCCTAACCAGTGGTGAATACAGGGGAACCAGTGCCTCACATGATTTGGGAGCTATACTTCTATTAATATAGCCCAAAATAGCATTTGCCTTTTTTGCAGCCACATCACACTGTTTGCTCATACTCCGCTTGTGATATACAACAATTCCTAGGTCCTTTTCGCTTGTAGTATTGTTGAGTCAAGTGTCCCCCATCTTGTAACTGTGCATTTGGTTTCTTTTTCCTATGTGTAGAACTTGGCATTTATCCCTATTAAATTTCATTCTGTTGTTTTCAGCCCAGCACTCCAGCCTATCAAGATCACTTTGAAGTTTGTTTCTGTCTTCTGGGGTATTAGTTATCCCACCTAATTTTGTATCATTTGCAAATTTAATAAGTATTCCCTGCACTTCTTCATCCAAATCATTAATAAAAATGGTGAAGAGCACTGGGCCCAGGACTGAGCCCTGCGGTACCCCGCTCATTACCTCCCCCCAATTTGAAAAGGTACCATTGATAAGTAATCTTTGAGTTCAATTCTGCAGCCAATTGTGGTTCCACCTAATAGTTCTTCCATCTAGCCGACTTTTAGCTAGTTTGTTAATCAGAATATCATGAGGCACTTTGTCAAGTTTTGCTGAAGTCAAGATATACAGTATTATGTCGATATCTTTTTTCTGATTTTTTTGAGTGCTGCTGCTTTCAACTGCTAACCATCAAAGGTAGTTGGGCTTAATCTGCCTGCTTAATGAGTGCTTATTTTATTTAAAATGTTTCTTGGCCATCTTTCAAGGCAGGAGCCCTCAGAAGGTGACATACAATAATAAAACAAAGTGTTACAGTCTTGAAACCAATCAAAACAGCAAACTGTTTTATAAGCTGCCCTGGCGCATCACTAGGCATCAGGGCAACTGGACGGTGATGTCTTACGTCTTCTGCTGCAGAAAAAAATAGGTTTTGCTTTGTGGTGTCCTGTGGAAGACCTCATCTGAGCGCAGCTGTTGTGATGGTGTGGTAAACATTATTGTCTTGTCATTCACAACGTGGGCCATGTTTGCTATCTCCCTCATAGAGCACTTGAAAGGGGGAGACGGATGGACATCTGAAAAGCTTTTTAGGTTACAGAAAAAAGCTGATGGGGGCATACAGTAAGAGGTTTGTATAATTATGTGTGGTAATCAGGTCATTTGAAGAAATTGATGGGACAGGAGATTCAGCAAAAACCAAAGGAAATATTTCTTCACAGGCCATTTAATTAACTTCTGGAATTAAGTGCCACAAAAAGAAGTCTAGGAAGCCACCAAATGCTGGCTAACAAGAGGAAGAGAGGCTATTCTCTTGTGGGCTTCCTAGGATCATTGAAATGGACGTTGGGTCTGATCCAGCATGGCGCTCGTGCAGAGCCAGACTACGGAGCAGTAAGTACTGCTGTCTCCTGTGTCTGGCAGAGGAGAGGAGCCGCTCTCCAAGGTCTCAGGCAGAAGGCCTTGACTAACCCACATCCTTTTTCAACAGGCGACGCTGGTGACTGAATCTGGGCCTTGCCACAGGCCAAGCAGGTGCTTGCATGGCCACTGAGCCGGTGCCCTCAGGGCTGCTCATGGCAAGGGAACACCGCAGGGGCTGAAGCCCAAGCATCACTTGCACTGGCCATGTTGCTTGGGGGTGATGGGAGGTGAGGGCCAAGCCATCGGGGGCTGCTCGGGGGTTCATGGCTATTTCTGCCTGCAGTTGGGAGTCTTGCGAGGTGGAGCAGCCCTGGCTCCGCTCACACGCCACACCCGGCCAAGCAGCCGCTGCGGCCTTCCTGATCCAAGCGCTCGGGGGGCCGCGTTGACCGAACAGGCCAGAAGCTGCCGCCCCCGCACCCCAGGTGCAAAGGGTTCCGAGCCAGCGGGTGAAGTGGAGCTAGGGTGACCCTATGAAAAGGAGGACAGGGCTCCTGTATCTTTAACAGTTGCATAGAAAAGGGAATTTCAGCAGGTGTCATTTGTATATATGGAGAACCTGGTGAAATTCCCTCTTCATCACAACAGTTAAAGCTGCAGGAGCTCTACTAGAGTGACCAGATTCAAAAGAGGGCAGGGCTCCTGCAACTTTAACTGTTGTGATGAAGAGGGGATTTCACCAGGTTCCCCATATATACAAATGACACCTGCTGAAATTCCTTTTTCTATGCCACTGTTAAAGAGACAGGAGCCCTGTCCTCCTTTTCATAGGGTCACCCTAGCTGAGCCAGCCTCCCGCAAGCTGCAGGGGCTGATGGGCGTCGTAGTCCAGCCCGTGTGGGGAGGCAGAGCAGCTGCCAAGAGCCGCCCCAGGCCCCGGCCAGCCCAGTCGCCGCCGGGGCGCAGGGAGGAGTCTGCCGGCCCGGCCGCGCCTCCTCTTCCTAAGATGGCAGCTGCTGCGGCGCCCGTTTAGCCGGTGCCGCGTGTCGTAGCAGCCCGGCAGCCCCCGCCCCAGGAGGGGTGAGTTTGGGGGTCTTCTGCGGGGGGGGGGAGGGAGGGGGCAGAGCGGCCTTTGGGCAAGCGCCAGCTCCCGGAGCACACCGCGCTCCTCTTCCCCAAGGAGCATCGCCTCCTTATTGTCCTCCGGCTTCCGAGCAGCGCTCCCCGGCCATGCGCCCTCGGATGTGTTGGCTTGCAACTGGGCATGATGGGTGTTACAGTCCAACACATCTGGAGGATGGCCGGCCGCGTTAGACTGGCGCCAACCTAGTGCAATCCGGGGGTGCGTGGCTGGGTGGGTGTGGGAACCCGCGTCTGTGTCGCGCGTTCACGCCTAAAATGCGGGGGCGAGGAATGCTTGCAGCACCCCGGTCCTCTTGTCTGAGTCCGGGCCTGAACATCCCACCCCACTTTTCTGAATGTTCACTTTGTTCTGCAACAGTCTGGCCCTCCTAGAGATGCAACATTTGGGGAAATTTTGAAGCTATGGAAAGCTTATTTTTCTTCTACTCAATTGCAGTTCAGTACTTAACTTCTGTCAAGGCTAAATGTACTCTAGTACATTAACAACATAAAATGCATAATTTCTAACTTAGTATCCAAAGTTGTACTATTTAGTATATTTATTAAACTTTCAGGGCAATTTTATTTATTTTACTATCTTCAGACCATCATTTAGGATAAAAAAAAATCTGTCCTAAGGCAGTTTACATAAAAGAAACCTAAGTGGATATACTCAGAAATCAAATCCACACTGTTTAGTCCCAGGTAAGTGTCCAGAGGGTCGTAGCCTCAATCCTCTACTTAGAAGCAAGTCCTGTTGAGTTCAATTGGACTTGTTTCCAGGTAAGTGTGTATAGGATTTTGTAGCCTTCGTTTTGTACAACAAATTTCAAATATGCTTAATTATAGAGTGAACTGCAAGCCAATACAGCTTGGGAACTATCTTAGCTTTTGCCATTTGGGAACCATTTCATACAGGCACAATATTAAGGACTAGTAGCGTATTTATAACACTGGAAATGGAGAACTCGAGAATAATTTCTGCATATGCTGTAGTTCTCTTACATATATTTTTTCATAATACCCGTTTTGAGTAAGTAAAACCTTGTCTTAAGCATTTCATTCATTCTGAAAGAGAAAATATTTTGTAGGAGTATTTTCAATGGTTCCCCAAAACTTCACTTTTTTCTGTCAGTAAAACTGAAAAAAGAAAAACATTTTCAGGTTGGAGGGATTTCCTATGATTTTCTGCCCTGGCTTTTCTCTAAGCCTTGACATCTCTGGACCTTCCTTAGATTTAAAAGCCAAGACAGCTGGTGGGGGGCCTGAGCTAGAGAAAAGACGCATAGCTTACCTGCTTAGAGTTCAGTAGGACAGTTAGGTTTTCTATTCTATGTTTTTCATTCCAAGGAACAACATCCTCTTGGCGTTTAAATCAGCAGACGACATAGGCTGTTGCAAAATAAATGAAGGCAGATGAGAGCCCCCTGGGGTATGGTGTGACAGGCATGTTAATGCATCCCTCTGTGCAATGTTGGAGGAGGCGGTGTCCATACACCCAATAGCGTATGAAATTTAAAGTAGAACCCAGTTCCTATTGTTAGTGTTTGGGGCTGAAATAAGAGGATGGCAAGTTACTTTGACTTCCTTAATTTGAAATGGTATGTTGTGCTTTAAAGCCATGTTGAGTTAGTGCCTCTCTCTAATCATATGATCTTCTTCTCTCTCTGATGACTAGGTGATCTTGGAGGGCAAAACAAGGAACCAGGTGTCTTTAAGTTAAAAGGTCCCCTTTATGTCTCTACCCACCTTCCATCATGAGCAACGTTTCAGTGGAGAAGAAGAGCAAAGGATTGAAATTTGCCGAAAAGCAACTAAAGAGGCATGGCTGGAAAAAAGGTATGGGGACTTACCTGTATATATGTACCTGTAGGGCTCACCTCTCCCCACTATGGATAGAGCAGGCACAGCTTTAGACTCATCGCAATATAGGACAAAAGGACATAGGTTATTTTCTACCCCAAGAAAAGCTGAATTCTGTGACTTATATAAATGTGAATTAAGTCAATCTGCAGAATTTCTGCAACATATATTATTTTGTGTAGGAGGGAGTTTGAAGCTATGTCTAACACTCAAGTCCCACTGCTGGATTTTTCGCCCATCTTTCTCCTTTATGAGATTCCTCCAGGAATTGTCTGCATACTCAGGTCTTCACAGACAAAAAGATGAGGAACTTAGTGTAATTATAAAAATAAGAAAAAAGGTACTAATAAATGCTGAGTCTAACCCAAATCTCAGACATCCCTCTGGGTTTAAAAATTCTGCTCTACACACTTTCAGGTGTATCTTTTGTAAACATAAGGAACAGATATGCCTTGGTTTCTTTTAAAATGAAATCTGAGATTGACCTGATTTGCATATCATGGTAGCAATTCCTGGGTCGTTTAACCCAGGAATTGTGGGGATGAGCAAAGAGTGCAAACCATGCGTTCATCGTTTCTGCTTTGAATTAACAGTCTAGGAACACTGTAGCTCAGTGCTGCTTTGCGTGCAGCTGTTTCTCCAGGAAGAGCTAGGAAAGCAACCAGCCTATTCACACAACATGCTAACCCATGAGAGTTTATTTTCTGGAACAACCCATGATGGGTTAGCATGTTGTCTGTAGGATGTTCCCCCCACCCCAGTAAGTTACTTCCCCCAAATAAGCCATCATAGAATCATAGAATAGCAGAGTTGGAAGGGGCCTACAAGGCCATCGAGTCCAACCCCCTGCTCAATGCAGGAACCCACCCTAACGCATCCCTGACAGATGCTTGTCCAGCTGCCTCTTGAAGGCCTCTAGTGTGGGAGAGATCACAACCTCCCTAGGTAACTGATTCCATTGTCGTACTGCTCTAACAGTCAGGAAGTTTTTCCTGATGTCCAGCTGGAATCTGGTTTCCTTTAACTTGAGCCCGTTATTCCGTGTCCTGCACTCTGGGAGGATCGAGAAGAGATCCTGGCGCTCCTCTCTGTGACAACCTTTTAAGTATTTGAAGAGTGCTATCATGTCTCCCCTCAATCTTCTCTTCTCCAGGATAAACATGCCCAGTTCTTTCAGTCTCCCTTCATAGGGCTTTGTTTCCAGACCCCTGATCATCCTGGTTGCCCTCCTCTGAACACGCTCCAGCTTGTCTGCGTCCTTCTTGAATTGTGGAGCCCAGAACTGGACGCAATACTCTAGATGAGGCCTAACCAGGGCCGAATAGAGAGGAACCAGTACCTCACGTGATTTGGAAGCTATACTTCTATTAATGCAGCCCAAAATAGCATTGGCCTTTCTTGCAGCCATATCGCACTGTTGGCTCCTATTCAGCTTGCAATCTACAACAATTCCAAGATCCTTCTCGTTTGTAGTATTGCTGAGCCAAGTATCCCCCATCTTGTAACTGTGCATTTAGTTTCTATTTCCTAAATGTAGAACTTGGCTTTTATCCCTATTAAATTTCATTCTGTTGTTTTCAACCCAGCACTCCAGCCTATCAAGATCACTTTGAAGTTTGTTTCTGTCTTCCAGGGTATTAGCTATCCCACCCAATTTTGTGTCATCTGCAAATTTGATAAGCGTTCCCTGCACCTCCTCATCCAAATCATTAATAAAAACATTGAAGAGCACTGGGCCCAGGACTGAGCCCTGCGGTACCCCACTCGTTGCCTCTCCCCAGTTTGAGAAGATTCCATTGATAAGTACTCTTTGAGTCCGATTCTGTAGCCAACTGTGAATCCACCTAATAATTGTTCCATCTAGCCCACTTTTAGCTAGTTTGTTAATCAGAATGTCATGTGGTACTTTGTCAAAAGCTTTGCTGAAGTCAAGATATATGACGTCCACAGCATTCCCACGGTCCACAAGGGAGGTTACCTTATCAAAAAATGAGATCAAATTTGTCTGACAGGACTTGTTCTTGACAAATCCATGTTGGCTTCTAGTGATCACCGCATTGATTTCAAGGTGTTTACAGATTGACTTCTTTATAATCTGCTCCAGAATTTTCCCAGGGATGGATGTCAGACTGACTGGTCTGTAGTTCCCAGGTTCCTCCTTTTTGCCCTTTTTGAAGATAGGGACAACGTTAGCCCTCCTCCAGTCGTCCGGCACCTCACCCGTCTTCCATGATTTTGCATAGATAATAGACAAAGGTTCTGAGAATTCTTCTGCTAGCTCCTTCATTACTCTAGGATGCAGTTCATCGGGCCCTGGAGATTTGAACTTATTCAAGGAAATTAGGTGTTCTTTGACCATTTGTTTATCAATCTCAAACTGTAATCCTGCCCCTTCAACTTCTGCTTCACTTTTTCTAGGGGGGGTCATAGACCCGCTTTTGGGAGAAGACCGAGGCAAAGTAGGAATTGAGCACTTCAGCCTTTTCTTTGTCGTCTGTTATCAATTTGCCATCCTCATTAAGCAGTTGAACCACCATTTCTTTCCTCTGTCTTTTACTACTCACATATCTGAAGAAAGCCTTTTTATTGCTTTTAGCATCCCTCGCTAATTTCAGCTCATTCTGAGCTTTAGCCTTCCTGACGCCATTTCGGCACTTCTGCGCCACTTGTCTGTACTCTTCTTTTGTAGCCTGGCCTTCCTTCCACTTCCTATATGTATCCCTTTTTGTTTTCAGGTCATCTCTAAGCTTTTTGTGGAGCCACATTGGTTTCCTCTGTTGTCTTCTATCTTTTCTCCTTGTTGGAATTGTTTGTAACTGTGCCTTTAACATTTCCTTTTTTAAATACTCCCACCCATCCTGCACTCCTTTTCTCATTAGGCTCCCTTGCCACGGGACCTTACTTATTATAGTTCTGAGTTTATTAAAATCAGCTTTGCTAAAATCCAGAGTACGTGTATGACTACACTCAACTTTTGTCTCCTTCATCATCAAGAATTCAAGTATGACGTGGTCACTTTCCCCCAGAGTTCCTGTAACTGCCACTTCATCCACTAAGTCATCCCTATTGGTCAATAACAAGTCAAGGATTGCCGATCCTCTAGTTCCTTCCTCCACTTTCTGTAGGAGAAAGTTATCACCCATACATGTCAGGAATTTCTTGGAAGGGCCGCTTTTGGCAGTAATGGTCTCCCAACAGATATCAGGGTAATTGAAGTCCCCCATCACTACTACGTCACACTTCCTTGAAACACTGGCAATTTGTTTCTCAAAAGTTTCATCCTCGTCTTCTCCTTGATTGGGTGGTCGGTAGTAGACTCCGATTATCATATTCTTTTTATTCCTAGCCCCATTTATTTTAATCCAGACGCTCTCGACGGGGCTCCCAGTCTCATCCGCCTGTATTTCTGTGCAGGGATAGGTATTTTTAACATATAGCGCAACTCCACCTCCCTTTCTATTTCTTCTGTTCTTTTTGAACAAGTTATATCCTTCAATTGCTATATTCCAGTCATGGGAGTCATCCCACCACGTTTCAGTTATACCTATCAAGTCGTATTTGCCTTCATGTAATAAGAGTTCAAGTTCGTTCTGTTTGTTTCCCATGCTCTGGGCATTAGTATATAGACATCGAAGACCATGTGCTTTATAGTCTGGCTTTGTTCCTACCTTGTTGCAGACACTATTTTGGGACACTGTTGGAGCTGCTCTCTGTACTGTGGTGCATTGGCCTTCATCCATTGTTGCCTCGAGGTTTACGTCTCCCGCCCCCGTAAGATTCAGTTTAAAGCCCTCCTGATGAAGTTCTTCATGCTGTGGCCGAACTCATTCTTTCCAGCCCTTGTGAGGTGCAACCCATCCCTTGCCAGCAGTCCATGTTCCAAGTAGCGTAGCCCGTAGTCCCAGAATCCAAAACTCTCACGACGGCACCACCTTCGTAGCCAGTCGTTCATCCGGAGTATTTTTCTTTCCCTTTCTAATCCTCTTCCAAGAACCGGGAGGATGGATGAGAAAACTACCTGGGCCCCAAAGTTCTTCAGTTTCCTTCCCAGAGCTTCAAAGTCTGAAATGATTTCTTCGTAGCTCTGCTTGGCGACATCATTTGTTCCCACATGGATGAGAAGAAAGGGGTATGTGTCCATGGGCTTTATGAGCTTTGGTAACCCTTCAGTCACATCTCTAATCTGTGCTCCAGGGAGACAGCACATACTTGGGTTTCAATCCCACGCAGCAGGGAAATCCCACGCAGCAGGGAATTTACTGTAGACCTGAGAACCTAAGGTCTACAGTAAGGGTTATTTTACCCATGGTGGGTTAGCATGTTGTCTGTCACGCAGCATAGGTTACGGAGATGGTTTACAGTGCTACTCAGCGAGAGCGGCCAAAGGCACTGCCGCTGTTCTGCTCCTTTCAAGCAATCTCTATTCCTGCTGCGAAGGGAGTGGGAATGCCTGCCCCGCTGGGTGGGAAGGACTACAGGAGGAGGAGGAATGGAATAAACTACCCTGTGTAGCTTGTTAGCCTGATTGTCTGATGGGAGCACAGTAGGTTGTTTGCATAACCACGTAACTGGCCACCCACCATGGGTTGGCGTGATGTGTCAACCCAGCCAGTGTTGGTAATAGTGGGCTAGATGGACCGAGGCTCTGACTCAGCATAATAATAATAATGATAATAATAATAATAATATATTTGTTACCCGCCCTTCCCTCTGGATCGAGGCGGGGTACAACACAAATAAAAACACCATAAAATACGTAAAACTAATTCAAACATTTAAAACCAGCACATCATTAAAAGCAGCACACCATTAAAAAAGGCAGCTTCCTGTGATCTTATATTCTGTGCTTTTCCTGCACTTGCGTGGTGTTATAGTCTGCATTATCGTTCTAGTTCTGCTTTTGATTGTTGTGGACTTATTTGCTCTTTTACGAAAAGTATGGGATCATATTTGGAACACACTTGATGCAAAGGTCTTTTATATCCCTCCCCTTTGTTTTTCTTTCCCCTCCCCCTCCCCCTCCCCCCCTATTCCTTTTTTTAAAAAAACCAACACCTTCTTTAGGTAAAGGACTTGGGAAGCGAGAAAATGGGATCTCTGAAGCCATAAAGGTCAAAGTGAAGTGTGACACAGCTGGGGTAAGGAAGGGGGCGCTCTCGAGCCAGTGAAGCTGCAGGCGGCCGAAACCCAGGCCAGCAAGCCCAACAGACATGCAGGGGCTAGAAACAGTGCTGTTGGCGAGCTCCACGTTGCCTCTGGTGCACTTTGAGGAGGGCGGACTCTGCATCACGGGCAATGGCTGCCCCTTCCCTCATCCCTTGCTTAAATTCATCATTTCCCTTTCGGAAAAAAACTCTGAAGGTTTGCCTCTGTTTCGTTGGTCTGAAGGTTGGTGCTGCCTGTTCCTTTCTGGAAGGCTGAACCTTGAAATGAATCACCATTCCCTTTCATCTGTTATTACTCACATTTTTAACTGCTTCTCAGCTAAAAAGAGGCCCTTGAGTCAGCATGGGATAAATATATTATCTGCATATATGTATTTACAGGAGTAAATCAGATCAGTTAGTGTTTCTCATACAGTGGTAAGAACATATGGTGTGTGTATAATATATATATATATATACCTTCATGTTCTTAGTTTGTAGATTTCTGTTCCCAGCTTCTACACTTGTTTCATGCAATCGTGGGGTGGATTGAGTTCTAGCTAAAGTTTGCAGAGAGTTATCCACATCTGCTGTGGAATTCATAGCTGACTGAACAGGAAAGAATTTAAAATGCAGATTGCTAGAGAATCAAGAGGGCCTGGGCAGTGGGGGGTGCTGCATGGTCTCCCCCCCCACACACACACACTTGGAATGAGCGGCCTTTGGGGATCCCTTCCAATTTAGGGAGTTCTTACTGTCTTGAGAGGTCTGTGGGGGGCCCGTGAGGAGCCAGGGTTTGTAACTTCTGCCTCTTCCCGACACAGGTGGGCCACAACTCAGCTGAGCAGTTCACCTTCCACTGGTGGGACCACCTCTTCAATGCATCTGCTGCTAACATTGCTGTCGAGGCTGAGCAGGTAAAGAAGGCACCAGGTAGACCTGACTTTGGTCTGGGTACCAGTCAGCAGCGACCCATAGAAGGCACAAGCTCTGTCACAGTTGGGATATTGAAGGTGTCGGCTTTAAACCTGTGGATTGGGGCTCTTGTAAGCTAGGGGAGTATCTGATTTAAAGGCTGGCTGGGCCTTCCTAAATCTGTGTGCAACGGCGCAACGGTGGCAGAAGTCCGTTACCTCCTTGACCTGCTTGTGGGCTTCCTGAAGCATCTGGACAGCCACTGTGGAAAACACCGTGCTGGATTAGGTGGTGCTGTCTTCCAGGGGGGTCACTTGGCCATCCACAGTCCTGTTATTATATTGGCTTGGATCCAAATGTAGCCATGCTTAGAGTCGAGCCATTGAAATCAATGAGACTAGATTTAGCCTTGACTAACTTAAGTCCCACTGATTTCAGTGGCTTTACTCTAAGCATGAGCAGGGGGTTGGACTCAATGGACTCTTCCAACTCTGCTATTCTGTGATTCTATGTTCCAACCCAGGTTGTGTACAAACATGCTTGGGTAGCCCAGCCGTATTGTCCCTACCACAAGTAAACAGAGTTCAGCATCCTCTTCCCACGCCTGACAGGAAGTGCAGCCCTTTTGGGGGCCAGGAGCAGGTGCTCTGTAGTGGTGAAGAGTGTGAAAGAGCAGGGAGGCCATTTCAAATCCCAGCTCAGCCTGGATCTCGCCCGGGGTGGGGTGGGGGTGTTGAGGCCAAGCCTCCCTTCTTTCTGCCCCTGTGCTATGGGACGGATCAGGACACTGGCGCGCTTTGCAGGGTTGTTGTGAAGTTCACTGCAGCCATGTTTGTGAAGCCCCTCCCCTTTTCTTTTCCTAGGACGGTGTCCAAGTGAAGGTCTCTGGGCAGGCTGGAACAATAACTAATAAAAAGCCCCGTAAAGCGCAAGTGGGGAAGGACATGCTCTACGGCCGCTTTGTGAAGGTGACGCCACGATTTGAACCTGTAGCGCTGTTGAGGCTTGTCAGTGGTAGAGCGTCTACTTTGCATGCCGGCAGTCGTGGGCTCTGCTCTGGGCAGTGGGGGGGAGCGCTGCCAGTCAGAAGGTGGATCCAGAATGGTCTTGAATTGGGCCACAAGAGCTTCGTGTGGCTTCTCAAACGTTGGGAGGACCTGAACACAGGTTTTGCCTGCCCGGGGTCCAGAGGATTGAAATGGATTGGCAGCCGATTGAGGACAGGCCAAAGAAAGAGCTCTTGCTAAAGCACGTCATAAAAATGGATGGACTCCACTGCCACTCGCAGAGGAGGAGGAGGAGGGACAGCAGTGGCTACTCGGCATGGTGGCCCCATAGAACCTCTGTGTTCAGAGGCAGCCTACCCCCTGAATACCAGCCGGTGGAGAGCCACAATGGGGGAGGGCTGTTCCCTTCCTGCCCTGCTGACGGGTTTTCTGGAGGTCTCTGCTCGGCCCCTTTGGGAACCGGGACACTGGGCTGGCTGGGTCTCTGCTCCTTCTGGCCACTCCTTTTGCTTCCCTTCTCTGCTGCTTCCCCAGCCAGCCTTGCCAGGCGGCAGGCAGCTGCAGCCGGCTCTGACCTTCCACCTTTGCCCCCTTTCAGGCAGCCACGTTGACATCTGGCGGAGAGCAGCCCTTGAACCCGGCTCCCTCTTCGGACAGCAGCGATGAGGATGAGAAGCTTGACCTGTCCACGGCTAGGAGGTAATGGGTGGGATTTGGCCGGTTCAGCCTCGGTCCAGTTGGCTGGGCCCAGTCAACTGCTCCCGAGGTTGTTCTGCTCAAGAGCATCTGCGTTGCTGGCAAGAGAAGAACTCTGGGCAGGAGCCTCTCCTCCTCGACTTCCTTCCTCTCTTTTGCAGGCTCACTGATGAAGAGCTGGTCCAGGCTTGTGGGGGCAGAACAGCCCACAAGTGAGTATGGTGTTCCAGCCAGCTT
Organism: Elgaria multicarinata webbii; assembly: GCF_023053635.1. Lineage (NCBI taxonomy): Eukaryota > Metazoa > Chordata > Lepidosauria > Squamata > Anguidae > Elgaria > Elgaria multicarinata. The sequence continues at coordinate 1,105,476 of NC_086191.1, read as the reverse complement.
GTGCTTCCCAGCTCTCTGGGAAGGATAGTTTTAATGGCACAGGCAGGTCAGCATTGAGATGGCAGCTACCTTTGCAGCGGTGGTGGGCTCCGCTTGAGAACCCGGGGCTGGGGGAGGGGGAAACAATTTGCAACCTTCGTAAACTGGCCACTGGCGCTTCCTACCCGCTGGTATTACTGCTGCCGCCGCTGCCTTAACCCTACTGCATCAGAGAATTGGTGGGCTAGGCAAGGCCACATGGAGCAGGCTGGAGCAGGCCCGCGGCTTCTGCCTCCTGACCACTGGTGCATGAACTGAAATCCTGACCTCTAAAATTAAGCTGTGGCCAGGTGTGGGGGGCTTCAGCGTGGGCTGCTTTGTAATGCGCCGTGTGTCTCACCCTTGCTGTCTCCAGGGGCGCTCGACACGGCTTCACCATGAGTGCCAAGTTAGCCCGGCTGCAAGAGCAGGAAAAAGCTTTCTTGGCAAGCCGCATCCAGCAGAAGAAGAGCGAGCCGGAGGCCGGGGAGGAGGCAGCCTTGAAGGGCAGCAGCTGTGTGGATAGAGAACGGAAGCGAGCCAAGAAGGGCAAGGAGAGAGATGTAGGTGCTGGAGCTGAGGAGAGCCTGGAAGGGACAGGAGAGGAGGAGGAGGAGGAGCAGGAGGAGGAGGAACCCAGAAAGACGAAGCTGAAGAAGAAGAGGAGGAAGAAGAAAAGGAAGCTGCAAGAGCAGAGGGGAGGGAGGGAGGACAAGGAGCTGCCGGCAGAAGCCACGGAGCGGGAGGACAGTTGGGCCGGAGCTGCCACTCGCAGGGGGAAGAAGGCAAAGAGGGCATCGCAGTGAAGGGGGAGGGGGGCGCATGCCCCAATTCCGGGAGCCCCGTTCTTCTGGCGACGTCCTTTGTGAACGGCGTTCGGCCCAGTTGGCTCATCTTGTGACACGGAGACCAGCTGACGTATCATCTCCTTTTTAGTAAAAATAAAATAAAAAACACTATGTGTGTGGAAAAAATGCAGAAAGAATGTGTTTAAAATACATGGATATGAAGTCTGAGAGGCTGCATGGATTGGTTTTGCTGCCTCAAGCCAAGGCCCATCTTGTCTGGCATCCCCAACCAGGTGTCCACAAGCAGGGTCACGCAGTATTGCTCCCTGGAAATTGCTGATCAAAAGGAGATCTGAGGTGGGGGTGGGGGGAGAGAAGAGGGTGGCCTCATATCTCCTCCCCCCCCCCCAACTGGCTGCATTCCCTCAGGGTCCAAGTTACCCACCCCTCAGCTGTTGCTTCTGAACAGGGGAGGGTCCATTCAGCTGCAGCAGGGCTGATAGCAGGGCTGGGACCCCCACTCCCCAAAAACAACACAAGCAGAAGGTCCACGACTTCTCCATGTGCCGAATAACAGCGGACTGGCGTGGCACTGAGCCACCTAAGGAATTGGAGGGGCTGGATTGGACCCGCGGTCTTTTTGCCGAGAATCTCTCATCTAAACGGTGTCTAGTAAGTGCTTCAGCTGTCTGGATGAAGAGTTTAAAAAACAAACATTCTTTTTATAGGTGTAACACATTTTTATTGAAGGACAACAAGGACCTTTAGTTATCTTGAGACGTTGTGGCTCAGGATCATTTCGATTCTAGCAAAGCAACTTCTTTGCCCAGGCTTTGAGAGCAAACCTACCTTGCCCCTGAACGTCTCCTTCCTTGGCCTAGAATCACCGATGCAACTGGGTGGAAAACACTCTTTTCCCACCAACTTGCTCAGAGCTTTATGAGCCAGATCTGGAGCGGTCACTTAGTTGAGTTCTCTCTTCGCAGAGAGAGGAGGTTTGAACGCTCTCTCCTTCCCAGATCCTCTCCATGGCCAGCTTACGTGGCCACAGAGGAACCAGTGCTGCTACCAAAAAGCCTAGTTCACGACATGAAATGATGAACCCTCACGTCTTCACCCGCAGTTCCCCGACCCAGCCTATTTCTTCCCTATCTCTCCTCCTCCAGAGCCCACCGAAACAGAAGCCCCCAGCTGGGCCAGCCTCTAGGAAAGACGCAGGACACAGTCCGTCTCCGGGTAGGGAGGAAGGTTGAGCGAGTACTTCTTCTGCAGCGCTGCAGGCACAAACCTGCCCCCCAGGAAATGGTAGCGGCCTGTGAACTGCTTCGCTGCCTTCTTGGGTGCAGTGAGTGAGATCAGCATGTCTGGCTGCAGCCCGCCAGGGTTGCCTTTCTCCACGTCCCAGCCTGGAGAACCACAGGGGAAGAGAGACCACGGTTATGGAGTCACCATCCGCTTGCTCTGACATCCGCCTCCCCCAACCAGGCCCCCTCCGCAGGGCTTGCTGCTCCCACCATCCCAGAGTTGTAGTCCAGCACAGCTGGCAGGGGGGTGGGGGGAGGCAGAATTACTTTCACAAGGCCATGCTTCTTTGCGACGGCCCTCAGCCCTCTTCAAATGAAGAGGAAAAGGATTCCTGGCCAGAGGATTTCACAGGCATAATACCCGTACACTAGTTTGAAGGCTCTGAAGTGCTTGGTGTACATTGTCTTGTAATTCTTACAATAATCTTGTGAAGTGGAGCATATTGTCTCCATGTTGCAAATGGGGACCTGAGGGACAGGCAGGGGGGAGGCCCATTTGTGGCCAAGGTCAGACTTGGACAAAAGAGGGACAAGGGGGTTCTCTCACAAGGACTCAAACCGCGAAAGGGGGAACAGAACCAACGCAGGACAAGAATAGTTGAATGTTTATGAATCTACAGGGGTCTAACGCCCAGGGTGGTGGGCTGCTCGTGAGACCACGTCAGGCCGTCCATATGGAAAATGCAGGTTAATTCAATCTCTTCCGAACTACGGACCTACAATCCCGCCGTCTTCATGAGAGGCCAAACTGGTCACGAGCTGACTGGGCCTTGTTCCGGGAACCCATTTCCCCAAAATTCAAACCAGGGACCTCCTGATCTCTTGCACGCCATGCTGCCGTCCCTGCTCTCTTGCTATCCTAACTTGGAAGGCTCAGGATCTGGCTCTCTTAAGTCTATCTGCCCTGCTATGGACTTGTCCAGTTATTAAGTCCAGCTCCAGCCAGCTTGGCCAATAGACAGGGATGATGTGAGCTGTAGTCCAATAAGGTCTGGAGGGCCACGGGCCTCCTCAGTGTTTCTGCCAACAGAGATTTGCCCGGCCCCAATGCTGTGCTGCTTTAGGTAATATGTAAACGCTTGGCTCTTAGAGAAGGCGTTTGGCTAAGAACTTCACTACCCTTTAGCGGGGAGGGGGACAGCTCTTTAAAGCTGTTTTTTGTGGACGGTAGTTTGTTTGGTTTTTTAAGATTGTTTTCAATATTGCTGCTTGATACTGTCTGTTTACCACCTTGAACCACCTTAAGGAAAGAGAACTCAATTTAAGCTTTTAAAGTAATAAAGCATCACGCAAAAATGGAGGAAGTCACCAACTCTATTTGGGTATTCCCCCCCACCCGCCAAATCAGCCCAGGCGGCGCCAAACTTACCAGATGGAATATCAATGCTCACAATGGGGACGGTGACCTTCTCCAACGTAGCCAGGATAGTGGCAAAGGGCTCCCGCACAGCCCCTTGGAAGCTGAACCCAAAAATGGCATCCACCACCAGGCCATAGATTTCGTCAATGAGTGCAGCCTGCCAACGAGAGGGGAGCCTCTTTAAGGCGATGCCATGGGCCGGAGTGACAGAGGGATGGTCTGACAGGGAATTACTAGTAGTGGACTGGAAAAACGGGATGTCTAGCCTCTACTCTTTGCTAGAACATCAACAACAAACATTAAACTGTAGCAATATAAACTGCAGAAGCCATGAACAAAGAGAGTAAGACGACACATCTGAAAAGTAATTTAAACAGAGGTAGGAAATAAGTCTTGTTTACAACCCCAATTGAACGAGTCTCAGGTGTTTCAAGCCAAAATAGCCCTTTATTATGGGAAGAGCACTGAGGCAAAGAGTAGGCTCTGGGTGGCTGGTTCTTCCCAACTGTGTCGCGGATCTTTAAGGAAGGGAGGGAAGACGGGGGGGGGGGGGGGAGAAGGAAGGGCAAAGGGAAGAAGCCTGCTACAGAAAGCTGTTGCTCTCAATTTAGAAGTGGATGAGGACTAGAGCAGAATTTCTAGTTTTAAAAGATTTTAAAATCTTTTACAAAGATTTCCTCCCATTATTTAGAACATGACTGTTGTATCACATACAGGACTATTTAAATGAAAAACAACCTGATTAAATCAAATTAATAATGTTATCCTGCAATCCTATGTGCACTTACCTGGGAATAAGTCCCATTAAACCCAATGTTTTACTTCTCAGTAGACATGAATAGGATTGCATTGTACCACAGTATGTCAGAATACCCCAGAACTCTCTCCCAAGATAGTCTTAATCCATCTGTATCACTGAAACCACCTTCCAGAGTTTGAATCACGTATGTCAACATCATTATATTAGCCATATCCCATAGTTTTACAAGCTACAAATATCTAGAGAGCAGTCAGTTGTTTCCTTATTTGGTGACTAATATTTTTGCTACTGCCATTAAACAGGAATTATATTTCTTTCTGTTCTTTCTTAACCTGATTTAATATGCACACTTCTGGACTGGAAGGAAAGAGGGAGGGGAGGGAGGGAGGGAAGGAGGGCTGCTACCTACTTCTGATGGAAACTCCGAGAGGAACACGATGTCCATTTTCTTGCATTGTGTAGTTAAACCTTCAAAGAGCGGCTTGCTGGGCCGTTTGGGGTAGTACAGCGTTGGCTCATAGCCCTGCAAAAGAGAAATGTAGATCACGTAGGGCTCAGTGTTTTTCTTGATTGGTCTCAACAAGTATTAGTCAGGATGGTGATCATTTTAATATTTTTTGTAAGTGAGAAGACACTCTAATCAGAGGATAAATCCATAAAACAAAGTATGTGCTACACACACACACACGGAATCTCCCAAGTGCAGAGGTAATCTCACTCTGAGCATCATTTGCGAGAGAACAATAGCCACGGGGGGCGTCTCGTTGCCTGCTGAACTAGATGGACCATGGCTCCATCTTGTGTGATGGCTCCATTCTCAGCTTTCCCAAGACCCTCTTAACCCTAGTTTTGTTTTGTTTTTAAGTTCTGCCATTGTGCCATGCCATTAGGCCCGGCCAACTGGGTATGCTGGAATGCTAGCAGCCCTTCATCCTCAGAAACAGCGTGTGCGTCATTTCTGGTGATCAGGGGGCATCTTTTCCTAGGGTCAGGAGGTGCCAGGACAAGAACTGGAGCCCCCGGTTCCTTGGACCGGTGGCCCTTCAAGCAACGAGAGGCTGGAGTCTGTCCCTGGGCAGTAAAGAGGTCTCCCAGCACCTAATGTGGCTCCGTCCACGGGCTCTCCTCTCCTGGGAGGGCTCTTGAGCCAGCAAAATGCCTAGACTTGAGCCTCTTGCTGGTTTCTGGTATCACACACACACACACACACACACACACACACCAAAAAACATACGATCCAGCTACAGCATCCCTGACAAGTGGCTGTTGAGCCTCTATTGAAAAACCTCTAGGGAAGGAGAGCCCACCGCCTCCCGAGGCCGGCAGTTCCACTGCCAGACAGCTCTCACTGTGAGGACGTTTCTCATAATGTTTAGCCAAAATCCGCTTCCCTGCAACCTCCACCCCATGGTCCTCGTTCTCCCCTCTGGAGCCACAGAGAACAACGCTGCTCCCTCGTCTGCCTGGCAGCCTTTCAGGTTGCTGAAGACCCTTAAATCTTCTGGTTCCCATTCAATCTTATATGAATGAGAAATCAGAAGCATGTGGTCCACCTGACACGCAGTATGTCAATTTTGGAGAGTCAACCTAAAAATGTTGTAGTACATTTAGCTGTACCTTTACAAATTTTAAATAATATAGTTTTAAATAAATACATTTTTGTGAACCACTCAGAAAGCTTCAGCGGTATAGAAATGCAATCAGTGAATAAATAAATAAATAATAAAGTTCAAAAGAAAAAGAACCAGGGCTTGGTGAGACGGAGACAGCCTGACCTGGTATAACCTAAGACGCTTCCTATGTTCCTCTACATCTACACAACCATCACCACCCAAAGAGCTACATTTCTAAGGGACGGGCATACCAATATAAAACTCTTGCTTTCTGCATTGCATGCCACAGTAGCCATCTTGAGAAGGCCAACGCTACGTTACAATGAAGGCTCACTTGCAAATCTGCCCTGGACTAGAAAGGAACGGAGCAACTCACAAACATTTTTAGGTGCCGCGCGCAAACCAGGCCGTCTCCGCCGTTGTTCCCGGGGCCACACACAATCAACACAGCTGGCTGGCTGACGGTGAAGGAGCTGCTTGGGTATGCCTTAGGGTAGAACGAGAGAAGAAATGCAATGCTTTCTGTGTCTAGGCAAATTCCATGGGAGCACAGAAAGCCCATGGACTGTGGTGCTGAGCAAAGAATCCAGTATCCTGAGGATCTCACTTTTATTTTTATTTTTTTTAAAGGTCAGGCTTCTGATTATAAGGATCATGAGGCGGGGTGGGATCGCATTTCCTTACCCTGGGCTCTTTTTCTGGTTCTCTTCCGCCTTTGAAACAAGCACATGGCCTGTTTGAATAAGTCCAGAATAAGGCATAGGGACAGTGCCCTCTAGTGGGCATCTTGTAGCGCAACCTCAGAAGAGTCGAATTAAAAATTTTATTTTGTGACGCTAAAACTGAGAAGACGCGCAGGAGGTGGACGCCGTAGTCAAAAGGACCCGCGAACCTCCATGAGTGGCCAGTAACGAACGTGCTATAACACGCTCGTCTGATAACACACTCTGTATCTATGCTTCTGAAGTCTTCTTGGAAGAGAAAATTTACAGTGGGGGAAAGTGTAAATAAATAACGTTTACAGGGCCTGGGGACAGGGCTTCAGCACCCTTCTCTTATCCATCACTATCGAAAGCAAAATGAATTTTCCACATTTGTGGTTCTTTTTTTATATATATAATTATACTTCAAATCCTGCTCTTATAACAGGCTCCCCGGGGTCTCCCCACCGCAGGACAGCCAGGTCCACTCCTGCTTAGATTCCACACAGCTGCAGCCTGGGTCCCAATTTGGTTCATTTGTATAATTTATTTTGGTTGCAGGATTGAGTTTCTCTAGGCACAGAATATGGATTACCATGACTATATATATATATATATATGTAACTCATACAGGCCTGGCACAGAAAGCTAAAACAGAAAGTCGTATAAATCCGAAATCCTCTGAATGTGGTTTAAACAGCACGGAGTTCTCAAGTGGTCCATGTGAGGTTTGCGAGTTCTGCCATTTTATTTATTAAATAATGTTAGCAACCTGTAATTGTTAATGACATTAAGAGAAAGAAGCACCAGGTGGTCACCCAGCACCTTTGCAGTCATTGGCCAAAACACTGGAGAGGGGAGGTCTACTCCCCAGCCCCACCGCACTGGTCTTTAATACTGCTTGCGGCTCTTGGCAGGTACCACCTACCTGGGCAATGGCTGTGGCACAGCTCAGCCCAGCCAGTTCCATCAGCTGGTCAACACTGAATTTGTACTCATCAAACAGCTCTTGGTCTATGGCTTGAGCTTCCTTCTGGCTGGTTGGGAGAGAACAGAAACTCTCATTAGTTTTATCGCAGGGCATCAGCCCACACGCACACGCACACGCACACATCCCATCCTTAAACCACACAACAGCCCTATGGGGTGAGTGAGCCTGAAATGGGCTTTCTGGCTGAGCAGTGATTTGAACCTGGGTCTCCCTGGTTCCTGCTACAGGTTAGGGTTCTTCTTGTTATTTCTATGGACAAACTACTTGGAGGAACGCCTTGTCTGCTCAGCCTCTGCCCTGCCTGGTGAAGAAGAGCAAAGGTTTGGCCAGGGGGGACAGGTGCCTCCTTTTGACTGTGAGTCCAAAGATAGGCAGGGAACTTAGGGTGCTGTACTGGGGTGGTCACAGTGGTCACGCGCCAAGGACAGCCGCCTTCTTTGCCAGGTTTGTCTTATTTCTAGGCTCTCCATTCCAAATTCTACTTTTGTTTTGTTCCGACAGTCTCTAATAATGGCTGTGCCACATGTTTGTCATGACACATAAAACATGCAAGTTCATGTACGTGCGTGAAACAAAGAATGCACCCTAATAGATGTTCTTGGGTGGCCAATTATCTGCACCCCATTTCAATCTAGTTTCAGGCCTGGCTCTGGTGTGGAGACTGCCTTGGCCGCCCCCCCAGATGACCTATGCTGGGAGAAGGATTGGGGGAGGGGAGTGTGGCCCGTCCCATTCTCCCGGGCCTCTCTAGCTTTCAATACCATCAACCCTGGTTACGATACGATCAGGTGACACCCCAATTAATCCTATTCTGGCTTAATCAACCAAATGTATTTAAATAAGGCATGCAGGCAGGCTACACCTACTACAGAAACTATAATTTATCATCCCACTAATGTAAACAATCAATGGTGCATTCTTTAATTATTGCTATCCCGTTGAGCAAGAGCGAGGGGCACGGATCAAGACCACCAACCTAACCCCACAAGAAGGCTGAGAAAACGACCTTTTTGAAAAAATGCAATTTAAAGTCAATATAGGGACTGCCAGAAAAGCAAACCCTCAGACATTTTGACTTCTATACCTCAACCATTGTTTTTAGCTTGTGGGCAAAACTACTCTCGTCCTGGAGGTGGGTCAAAGGTAGGAGACGGGTAGAGGCACTCTGTGCATGCACAGATTCCTTCTTTTCTAAAGCCCCGCTGTTCTTCCAAGACCTCTTCCGGGATGAGTATAGCCATGTTATTCGGCATCTAAACAGCAGCGCAGGACGCGATGCGCTCAGCGAGTAGGTGCGCGGCTGGTCAGTAAGCGGGGCAGCGCACTCTGTGCTTGCTCAGGGGCACTCTTGGCGCCCAGCCCTCTTGGCCCCCGAGCCACGCAGCTCTTCCCGCGCTGCTCGCGGCCTTTGGGCCCCCGGCCCGGCCCCCGCTCTCCCAGCGCCCCAGACGCCCGCGCGCGCCCTACCCGAGGTACTTGAGCCCCTGCGCGCCCGCGGCGCTCTGCATGGCGGCGGCCTGGAGAGGCGGCCAGAGGCGGGCCTGGCAGCGTCCGGCAGGAGCCGCCGCCCTCGAGAGCAGCAGGCCGAGTCCCAGCAGGGCCGCCCTCCGCAGCCCGGACATGCGGCGCGGCCGGGCGGGCTCCTTCCTCGCCAAATGGAGGCGGCGGCGCGGGACCGTGCGTCAGCGCGCGCCCTCCGGCTCGGCCTCTCCACGTCCGCGGCAGACAGGGCTCCGCCTGGGCGGCTCACGAGCCCGCCAGCCCGCCCCGCAGGAGGCGCCTGCAGAGGAGAGGCGGTGCACTCTGTCCCGAGTGCCTCTGAGAACGGGCAGAGTGCCATTCCCTCCCTGCTCATCCCTTTCCTCGTTGCCGCCAGGCAACGCTGGCCCGGAGACCTAAGCTGAGGTTGCTTTGGGACTATACGATAGCTCTGTTTAGAGAGGCTGTGCTTTTAAGCAGGATAGGAGTGCGATAAATATATAAAATGAAACGAGTAGGCTGCACACGCGGGCATTGTTGGTATGGGGGTGTGGGGGGTGTCTGGGGGCCTCTTCTGAGTGGGCGTCTGAGACGGGCCCGTGGTGACCTCATCCATCCAGTGGGGCGCCAGGAATATCCTGACACACGAACACCTGATAGATCCTCGGTGGGCAGGTGTGTGTTGTCCCCTCTTCACCTGGGCTGCAGCCAACAATGGAACTGCCACGTATGCCAAATCATAGAATAGCAGAGTTGGAAGGGGCCTACAAGCCCATCGAGTCCAACCCCCTGCTCAAGGCAGGAATGTGGACGGGGAGGCATTTTTCTTCCTTTCTCGTAATACTAGAACCCAGCAGGGTCACCTCGTGAAGCTCAGTGGTGGGAGATTCAGGAGAGCAAAAGGAAGGACTTCTTCACCCAGTGCAGAGTCAGACTCTGGAGGATAAGGCTATCAATGGATGCTCATCCTGATGGCTGTATGGGGGGGGGGTGTTGATTGCAGGGGGGAAAGCAGCCGTTGTGGCTTCTCTCCCTCACTCTTGTGAGTGCTGCACTTCATATTATTGCATTTATATGATTACCACCACCACCCCGCTGCCCTGCACCACTTTCTGCAAGTCGTGGGTTGTAGGATGGTTACAGAACTATCCCCACTGTGCTGCACACTGGGTTTGCATGACACACGCCAATCCATGCTGCAGTGCAGGTAATTATGTAAGCAACTGGCAGAGGGAGAAGCTATGGTGGCTTCTCTCCCCCACCTCCAGGATCCTCCAAATTCAGTCAGCACCTCCAGTATCAGAGGCACTGTGCCCATGTACGCTAGTTACTGGGGCACATGAGTGGGAGGATGCTGTGGCACTCATCCCATGCTGTTGCGGGCTCCCCGCAGGCACCTGGCTCACCACTGTAGCAGCAGGATGTGGGACTAGATGGGCCCGTTGTGTTTTGCAGCAGGGCTCTCCAGATGCTCTTATGGGTGTTCAGGTTCCTACGGAGGAGTGTAGAACTCTGGCTACTGGCAGCTGGGAGGCAAACAGTCACAGGAACACTTTGTGCTGGTAGGCCCTCGGTGTGGCCCTGGCTGGTGTGGGAACAGGATGATGGCTTGTTTGGGCCCACGTTGGTCTGAGCCACAGCAGAGCAGTTCTTGTGTTTTTACGTGAAACTGTGTTTGTCCCTTGCTACCCTTCCTGCTCCTCTCCCTCCCACTGATGATATTAAAATTGTTCATCAATTAATCTGTGTAGGCAAACCACAGAGAAAAATGCAAGACCCTCTCAAGAGGAAACAGCAGCCGGTGAGCACTTTGCCTCCAGCAAGGCAGCCCTCTGGATACAGTAGCGCCTCCTTCTATGACCTCACGAGCCTCTCCTCCCTGGTGGAACCCACCAGCTCTTCTGGCTTTGAATATAGCAGTTCTTTGGGATACAGCAGCTCCTCGGAGAGCCCCAGACCATCCCCCTCGGGGCAGAGCAACAGCTCTGCTGCTGCCGTGGCGGCCCATTCCGTGGTGCCCACGGAGCCTTTGGCCTTTGAGTATAGCAGCTCCCCCATTGGACGTTCCTTACTTTTTGAAAGTGGACCTTCCCTGGAAAGCCCTGTGCACTTGGCTCTGGGGGGCGCCACTTCCCCTGCCCGCAGCTCTGTGGGTGAAGGATGTGTCATGGACTCTGACTATCAGAGTCTTGGTAGGGATTTTGGAGCCTGCTTCACCTGTCCTCCAACTTCTGAGGGGGCCAGCCCAGAGGAGGGGGCCAGAGCCTCTGCCAGCTCTCCCGCACAGTCTCCTGGATCTGGGCCTCCGAACCATCCACAGAGGCCCGGCCACCAAGAAAGTACAAGCGGGCCGGCCACAGAGGGTGAGCAGGACCGTCAAGGCCCCCTCCGGCGCGTGGTGTTTTCCCCAGCTATGGCACTAAAGCACCTGAGTGGGCACTGTGGCTGCTGGCAAGAAAAAAGGAAGCGCTGGGAAAGAGATTTGAGGCAGCAATTCACCAGCACGGCTGGCAAAACCACCTTCAGCTCACCGGGACGGCTTCCGCTGGGGCTTAACGGCTTATAGCCAATGGGCAGTGGCCCTTTGCCTCTGCAAAACACACCTTGAATGACTACACAATAAAATGCGGATGAGATGCAGTGCGTGTTCTGCTTACTGGGCTGAATAATGTCTCTCCCTGACAGGGGAATCAAACATCCGTGCCCTTTGGCTGACCAAGTGAAATTGAGGCAATTGAAATAACTGATTCAACCTCCAACTTTCAAATTAGTTGTGATGGCTCTGGGCTACCTCCAGTACCAGAGGCAGTGAGCCTATATGCTGGGGAACACAGGCGGCAGGGTGCTGTTGTACCATGGCCTGCTTATGGGTCCCTGGTTGGCCACTGTGTGAACAGAGCGCTGGACTAGATGGACCCGTGGTCTGATCCAGCTTCAGGGCTCTTCTTCTGTTCTTAAATTCATACCTTTCCTGAACAAATGTGCGTACTAATAGGCTGTGATAGTAAAGCATGTCTGCTTGAAACTAAACAGAGGCCCTGTTCAGAAGCCACCTTAAGCCACAGTGGTTAAGACTTTTTGTTAACAAAAAAGCCTTCACCACCATGGTTTAAGGTGTCTTCTGAACAGGGCCAGAGTCTTTTTGCTATCCAGGAGCAGAATCCAAAACCTCTGATTATTCAGCCCATGAGCAGAACTGGTATCTCCTTAGGTGAGCCTTTGTGAGATCAGAGGTGTCTACTTGGCTCACTACACATGAGGAGGTAAACAAGTGAAGACTTAAGTGTGCCAAATGTTCCAGAGCAAAGAAAGGGTAGTTCCTGGGAACAAGTTTTTCCATGACATTGAAAGAAAATGTTCAATTGCTCTTTCGGTGACAGAGTTTACACATTAATAATTCACACATGAATACTTACAAACCCCAACTCCTTGTGGCATGTAACGCTCTACATGGAAAGCTAGACATGCTTGCCCCTGGTGCATACTTCTACGTAGAAAAGGAGGGTTCAATCCCATGGGATGTTTCAGACAGGACATTTCTGGTTTTTCAAAGTATTTGAGAGACTTGGAATAAGCTGTGCTGGCACCTAACACACACCCTGCCTGCCCGCCCAAGCCCCACCCCACTTCCCTTCTCCTCTACATGTGGTTTTGGAGTATTGGAAATGCTAGGACTGAACCATCCCAACTTGTTTAAGAGGGGCCATGAATTATTTACTTTTTATTTATTTTTATTATTGCATTTATATCCCACCTTTTTTCCTCCAAGGAAGCATATGTAATCCTCCTCCTCTCCATTTTATCATCTCAACAACCCTGTGAGGTAGGCTGGGCTGAGAGTCTGTGACTGGCCCAAAGTCACCCAGTGGGTTTCCATAGCTGAGTGGGGACTAGAACGACGCATCCGCCATCTACCACCGCTCCGGAGCGAGGCAAAGACATGGCCGGGCAGATGGTGGCCCCTGATTGGTCACCATCTGCCTTGGGCAGGGGGTCAGGGGCAGGCCAGCGAGCCGAATGGCCGCCAGAACACCCCCATGCCAGTCTCCCTCTTGCTGGGGGGAAAGTTCTTTGTTCCCTTGGCTTCAATCCCCACAAGTAAGGGGGGGGGGGAAAGAGCCAGGGAGGGACAGCCGGTGGCAGTGGCTGCAGCTCCCAGATGATCCATATAAACCCCACACTCACGCCTTAGAATCATGGAGTAGTAGAGTTGGAAGGGGCTCATAAGGCCATCAAGTCCAACCCCCTGCTCAATGCAAGAATCCACCTCACAGCACACCCTCCCTGGCGTGGGGATAACGTGGCCCAACCCTGCAGGAGCAAAACCACAGGGTTTGGGGGGCTTGAGCACCAATGTGCTGTCGCCAAGACAGGCCCCTACTTGTGGCTTTCCTGTGGGCAGCTGATCGGCCACCGTGTGTGAACAGAGTGCTGGGCTAGATGGATCCTTGCTCTGATCCAGCATCAGGGTTCTTCTGATGTTCCATGTGATTGGGTTCTACCACGTCGACTTGGCCCTCAGAAAGACCAGTAGTCTAAGTGCAAAAAAATAATCTGTTGCAGGGACTTTTGGTTCTTATCTCATAGCTCCGCCCCTCCTCTTTGAACCATTGAGGACCACCCCTTTCATCACTGGTGTATTTAAAGAGTCAGACAATTTAACTGCAATAGAATTATATTTATAACATCAATATAATGTGATGTTTTGTTAGAACTGCCAGCAGCGCTAACTGTAGCATCCAGGGACACTACTAGGGGGGGTTTAAAAAACCAAAAAAAGCCCCCAGGAGATACGCCCTTGGGGTAAACGGATCATAAGACCCAGAACAGACCAGGGACATGGCAGAGTCTAACAGGAGCGCTCTAGTGCCACTTGTAAACTCAATGCTTGACCACACAAGTGACAGGAAGCCAGATTCACACAATTTAACTATGCTGTTAAATGATCGTCCAGTTCTGGGCTCCACAATTCAAGAAGGACGCAGACAAGCTGGAGCGTGTTCAGAGGAGGGCAACCAGGATGATCAGGGGTCTGGAAACAAAGCCCTATGAAGAGAGACTGAAAGAACTGGGCATGTTTAGCCTGGAGAAGAGAAGATTGAGGGGAGACATGATAGCACTCTTCAAATACTTAAAAGGTTGTCACACAGAAGAGGGCCAGGATCTCTTCTTGATCCTCCCAGAGTGCAGGACACGGAATAACGGGCGCAAGTTAAAGGAAGCCAGATTCCAGCTGGACATCAGGAAGAACTTCCTGACTGTTAGAGCAGTATGACAATGGAATCAGTTCCCTAGGGAGGTTGTGGGCTCTCCCACCCTAGAGGCATCTAAGAGGCAGCTGGACAGCCGTCTTTCAAGGATGCTTGAAGGTAGATTCCTGCATTCAGCAGGGGGTTGGACTTGATGGCCTTAGAGGACCCTTCCAACCCTATGATTCTAAGAATGACTGCTCTGTATTACGTAGACAACTACCCAATAGATAGATGGAAGAGGGCTGGTGCCTATGTGAAAAGGCTGTAGAGCATTTGAGTTTTTTTAGTTTAGGAAGATGACTGAGGAGGGATGTAAGAGGTCTGTCTGCAGGGTAGAGAAAATGGGCAGAGAGAAATCTCACTCTTCCAAGATACTAGAGCTGAAACTGAGTGGCAGTAGATTCAGTGCAGGCAAAAGGAAGTCCTTCGTCAGCAAACACATCATTGCCACCCGACGTGGTGATAGCCGCTAGCTCAAATGGACTTAAATGAGGAACAGACGAAGAGATGGAGGATGAGCTATCACTATAGTCATGTGACTATATGAAACTCTCCTCTTCATAGGTAGGCTACCTCTTGAGGACCAGCTGCTTGGAGGCAACACTGAGTGGAGGCCTGATGCTCTCAGGGCCAGCTTCTGGGCTTCCTGGAGACAACTGGATGGAGCAGAATGCAGGACCTGATGGGCCTTTAGTTGGACTCTTGTCATGTTCCTGCCGGCTGTGCAGGTGCCATGCCTCAGCAGACAATGATGATTCGGTCTTGGGCAGAGTGATCATCAACGGAAGACAGAAAAGGTCCAAGACCTCTGTGTTGAAACTGGTGCCATCAGTGCACTGACAATGTTGGGGTGTCTGGAATCATCACAGGCGCATTGAACGTGAACCCCTGTTGAGGACAGGTTGGGGGACAAGATCGACCCACTTTGGCCTGACCAACAGGCTCCTCGTGTCCATCAGAGCATCTGCGTACTGGAGTTTGCGGGTGGCGTTCCTTTCCCGACCGGAATGACACAACACCTCTTGAACGCCTCTCAGTTGGTCGGTCCAGCGCCAAGGTGCTGTCACATCAGGACACACACGGTGGATTTGAACCTGCTCCTCCATCCCTGTTGGCTGGGCTCCAAACTTCGGCTGGGGAAGTGAGCTGCAGAAGCTGCTGCCCTGCAGAGAAGAGAGAAGAGGTGAGAAGGGTGGGAAGGCCGGCAATGCCCTTTCCCCAACAGCGCCACTGATGGAGGGAGCCGGAAAATAGCAAGGCCCTTCCCAGTCACAGCGTGGCCTTTGAGGAAGGCCTAGCGATAAAGGAAGAGGCCGAAATGCATCGGGCTTTCCAACTACAGAGTTGTTCTCTGCATCCTGAGACTATTCTCTCCCTCCTGATTCGCCTCGGATGCTCACTCGCCTTGCACCTTCAGGAGTAGGAGGCCACCAGAACGCCATCAGCAGTGGTGCCACCAAACCCAACTTTTGCTCAGCACCACCTTTCATGTCAATGGGCCGTGTGCAGATTCTGTGGATCAGACCCTGCGACCCTGGGAACGTTCCAGGATCCCTCCCTAAAAGTTCAGCTTCCTTTTTAAAAAACCCACAAATTTCTAGTTCTTTAAATTTGTAGGAATATAAGGAAAAGCCTGCAGGCCCATATTAGACTCATTTGCTCACAACAAAGCGAACTTGTTGTGGCCAATGACAGCAAAGGCACTGGGGTAACTGTTAAACTCTAGGCCCTTATTTTTAAATTTCTATAAAATTACATTTAATTTTATTAATAATTTCATTATTAATTATTCACAGTATTTTATGTAGCTCATGAATCCAATTCTCAAGGTGGTTTACAATAACATTCAGTTTAAAAACACACACACAATTTAGCTATGCTGTTAAATGATCATTGGCCTTTCTTGCAGCCATATCGCACTATTGGCTCATATTCAGCTTGCGATCTACAACAATTCCAAGATCTTTCTCGCTTGTAGTATTGCTGAGTCAAGGATCCCCCATCTTGTAACTGTGCCTTTGGTTTCTATCTCCTAGATGTAGAACTTGGCATTTATCCCTATTAAATTTCATTCTGTTGTTTTCAGCCCAGCACTCCAGCCTATCAAGATCACTTTGAAGTTTGTTTCTGTCTTCCAGGGTATTAGCTATCCCACCCAATTTTGTGTCATCTGCAAATTTGATCAGCGTTCCCTGCACCTCCTCGTCCAAATCATTAATAAAAATGTTGAAGAGCACTGGGCCCAGGACTGAGCCCTCCGGCACCCCACTCGTTGCCTCTCCCCAGTTTGAGAAGGTTCCATTGATAAGTACTCTTTGAGTCCGATTCTGTAGCCAGCTGTGGATCCACCTAATAGTTGTTCCATCTAGCTCACTTTTAGCTAGTTTGTTAATCAGAACGTCATGTGGTACTTTGTCAAAAGCTTTGCTGAAGTCAAGATATATGACGTCCACAGCATTCCCACAGTCCACAAGGGAGGTTATCCTATCAAAAAATTAGATCAAATTAGTCTGACAGGATTTGTTCCTGACAAATCCATGTTGGCTTCTAGTAATCACTGCATTGATTTCAAGGTGTTTACAGATTGACTTCTTTATAATCTGCTCCAGAATTTTCCCAGGGATGGATGTCAGACTGACTGGTCTGTAGTTCCCAGGTTCCTCCTTTTTGCCCTTTTTGAAGATAGGGATAACGTTAGCCCTCCTCCAGTCATCCGGCACCTCACCCGTCTCCCATGATTTTGCAAAGATAATAGACAAAGGTTCTGAGAGTTCTTCCACTAGCTCCTTCATTACTCTAGGATGCAGTTCATCGGGCCCTGGAGATTTAAACTCATTCAAGGAAATTAGGTGTTCTTTGACCATTTGTTTATCAATCTCAAATTGCAATCCTGCCCCCTCAACTTCTGCTTCATTTTCTCCGGGGGGGGGGGGGGTCATAGACCCGCTTTTGGGAGAAGACTGAGGCAAAGTAGGAATTGAGCACTTCAGTCTTTTCTTTGTCATCTGTTATCAATTTGCCATCCTCATTAAGCCGTTGAACCACCATTTCTTTCCTCTGTCTTTTACTACTCACGTATCTGAAGAAAGCCTTTTTATTGCTTTTAGCATCCCTCGCTAACCTCAGCTCATTCTCAGCTTTAGCCTTCCTGACGCCATTTCGGCACTTCTGCGCCACCTGTCTGTACTCTTCAAATGAGAGCACTCTTCAAATACTTAAGATCTTCAAATCCTCAGAGACTTCACATGTGAGCACTCTTCAAATACTTAAAAGGTTGTCACACAGAGGAGGGCCAGGATCTCTTCTCGATCCTCCCAGAGTGCAGGACACAGAATAACGGGCTCAAGTTAAAGGAAGCCAGATTCCAGCTGGCTCAAGAAAAACTTCCTGACTGTTAGAGCAGTACAACAATGGAATCAGTTGCCTGGTGAGGTTGTGGGCTCTCCCACACTAGAGGCATTCAAGAGGCAGCTGGACAACCATCTGTCAGGGATGCTTTAGGGTGGATTCCTGCATTGATCAGTGGGTTGGACTCGATGGCCTTGTAGGCCCCTTCCAACTCTGCTATTCTATGATTCTATGATCATAAACATATTAGGCTACCTGCACTTACGCTCTTCTGCAAAGGTTCTTCTCCTCAGGTGAAAGCCCCCCCTCCCGCCCCTGTTCCACTCATACTTCTGGCTGCACCTGGGGCTTCCGCCTCCCCTCTGCGTGGACAGCCACCACTCCTGTCATATCTGCCTCAACTTACCTGTCCAAAGTCCTCATCCTCAGCCGGACAGTTTCGCACTCGTGGTGGCCTGCTGGGTGTGACAGAAGAACCGTGGAGTAAGCAAGAGCAGGAGTTCAGGGGGAAGCCATTCCCTCAGGCCAGGAGAAGAGGCAGAAGTGTGCATTCCATTCCAGGGCACACTTCAGGGCAGGCAGGATTTCTTCACCTCGGGCCCATTCAATGCAACCTGCAAGATGTTTGACAACCTCCCGGTTTGTGCAGTCCCAGGAAGTTAGCAAAACCAGAGGTGGATTTGGGGCCAACAAATTGTAGTCATGGCTCTCTGCCTTGTTGCCTCAGAGATGGGCCATTACTAGGATGTGCTGAAACTCGAACTTGTGACTGGCATCTCCCACCCAGCTTGGCTTAGAACCCCATCAGGGTGAGACCCTGCCACCTGGGACACATTTTTCTTCCTCCTCTTGAGCCGCCTCTGTCAGAGGCACGCTCTGCAGGGCTAAACCCACCTTGGCCACAAATGTCCCGGGCCTGGAGGGCCATATGCTTTCTTTCAGGATCAGGCCTCTTCTCCCTAGTGTTGGGGAAGGGGTTTCAGGAGGTCAATCAGACTGAGAATCTGAGGGGGGAGGAGGAGGACTAGAATTTTACCAGCCAAGGCAGGAAGCGGGGGAGGAGAATCTCCAGGAGTCAAGGGGGAACCTTCCCAGGAGCTTATCAGAGAGAACGCCAAGGACTCAGAACCCATCCTGTCATTGCATTGTCCCTGGGAACTCGGCCTCTATCAGAGGGGGAGGGGACTTTGAAGTCGACAGATCCCAGAGTCTGCCGCAGGGTCAAGCGGGAAGAGTTGCGAGCAGGTGAGAAGTGATCTACCAGGCCAGCCCCTTGCCAAAGGTTTCTCGAGAAACACCCTCCCTAAGCTAAAATGGCTCTTGGACTGCGCTGGAAACGTTCCCTTTTAGTTGAAAGGGCAACTGCCTAGGTTAGTCAGTCTAATGAAGCTTAGAGGAAAGCTCCTGGCATTCTCACTCCCTTCGGGTATGGAAAGATGTTTATTTGCTAAATAAAGGTTTGTGGATTACACGGCAGACCCCTTTCTTGTCTTGCATCTCAGCGAGAGGGCCTGGAATCATGACACTTTCCCAGATTCCTCCCCAAGCCCTGTGAGACCTTCAGGGCCACGGTATCCAGCAGCTGTAACTCAGCTACCAAGACAGCCGGGCCACCCTACACTTCCTAGCAGCTACTGTCCTGGTCATGGCTGTTCTTTGCTGCTGAGGCCACCTTGGTGGCAGTGCCTCTGGCTCGTGTCCTGGCCCTTTAGCTCTGCTGCCTGTGGCTGTGGCACGTGGCCCTCTCTGATCAACCAAGGAGGATGGAGGATAGACAGTGGCTCACAGGTTTTGCTGGCCTGAAGTAACGAAATGTTGACTTCCAGAGCTCCTATGTGCGTAATACAAAGATCCATTATAGTTTTGCCCCCGCTTAACGAGTGCTCCTGCAGCCACACCTCTGTACGTACATCTTTGTGAGTGATGGAACTTCCTGTTCTGGAGGCAGCTGTGGTAGAAGGGATCCGGGTATGGAAAAGTGTTGAGATTGCTGGGGGGGGAAAGAGGGGTAACATTGAGACCCAGTTTCCACAGATATATCGTAAAGTCGTCATGTGAGTGTTTTTTTTAAGGGGGCGGGGCATTGTTTGCCAATGTAAGACATTGAGAAGATAGGCAGTGAATGGATTTGTGTGAAATTGGTCTTCTCCCCTAAATGGTCCTTTTTGCCATACAAGTTCAGAAAAGCAACCTTGGACATGGGGGAAAGGGCGGGATACAAATGTAATAATAAATAAATAAATAATAAAATAAGGGAGGAGGCCCAGATACAAGTTGTCCCGAGTCTCTTCCAGGCTCCCTCCTTCCCCCTCTGAAACACTGTCACTAGATGGACAAAAAACCTGGTTTATAAAAAATGCATTGGATGATCAGAAACCCCTGAGTTTGGAGGCTTCTGATCATCACAGGTACAATAGATAGGACTGCACCCTAAATGTTTTAAACCAGAGGTTCTCACCTGGTGGTCTACAGACCATTGATGGTCTGTGTGAGCTCCATTCAGAGGGTTTCTGGAAAAGTTGCGGAACAGTTGATAATATTTCTACTTGGCCCTGCCTTGATTTATTTTTTCTGGTGATGAAGATGAAGGCAATTTTGGCCGGGGCCTGATGATCAAGCAGGCGAATAACGCCCTGGCCTATAGCCCATGGTTTTCATACTATGGTAGTGGAGTGGCCTACTGGGCCTTTTTATTCTCCCAGTATTTTAACAGTCTATAAATTAATTTTAACTTTGCTGTTTTAAATTTGTATTTCTGCACTGTTGCTGGTTTTATCCTGGTTTTATATTGTATTTTATATTATGGTTTTATACTGTTGTTTTATACTTTGAACGGTCTTAATTTTTGTGAACTGCCCAGAGAGCTCCGGCTATTGGGCAGTATAGAAATGCAATAAATAAATAAATACTGATTTCCTCCAGTGCCATCACCCAAACAATTTACCAGTTAAAGGTAAGGGCGTGGTTATTAAAATATTAAAAAATAGTTATTAAAATATGAGTTTCACATGTGCTTTGTTTCATATAACAACAAAAATTAAGTGGCCTGCTGGTACCTCCAACACTGTTCAGATGGTGTGTGAGAACAACTGTTTTAAACAATGCAGGACAAATCTTTTGAAGACCTTTGTTTAGGCAAATTATGGACATCTGTAGTGGCCAAATCTTCCAGGAGAAGCTGTGCCTTCTGAGCTCACCTGCTAGCCTGCACCTGGTTGTGAGAGTCAGGAAGGGCTGCAGGCTGTGCGGGGTCTTCCGTGCTGTTGCTGACCATCACTGCGTGTCCATTCGGAATGCCAAGAGTGAAAGCACTGCTTTCCTGGGTTGCCAGCGCAGCTGCAGCTACAGGAAGACAGAGACTTAAGAAGCAAGGCAGGTGCATGTGAGCGCATGTGCGTGTGCTGTCTACTGACCCCATTTTGTCCTTGCAGCCCTGTGAAAGGTAAGGGCGGGCCCTTGCCACCCAAGGAGCTACATGTCCAAGTAGGGATTTGAACCCAGCTCTCCAGCATGCACCCACAAAAGTATAACGCTCCACCTTTATAGTCTCCTGGACCGGCTGTCATTGCATTGTCTGAATTAACAACACACAGGAATGGGGTTGAATGTTAAAATGTAATTTCTGGCAGGGCTCCTGTGCTTTTGACATTTCTATGACAAGCATAAATTCGGCAGGTGAAGCTTTCCTCAGCAATATTGGCTCTATGCACACATCTGACTTCACTACGGTCTGTGCTAACCATAGTTTAAAACCGCAGCCATAATTTGATCTTCCAAATTTGTAGCAAGCCAAGCATGGCAAAGAGCACTCCCATCTCAAAGTGCAGTGACCTCTGAGACAGAGAGCTACATCTCTGGTTTGTCAATTCTGACATCGCACTAAACCACAGTTAGCAGAAACCACAGTTTGTAAATTCCACCTCAGTTCAGTCTGAACTATGGCTGGGCCTGTTGTTTGACCTGAGACACCATCTCCATGCTAGGGGGGAAATCGCTCTTCCTGCAGGCTAAGAAAGCAGCATTAGGGGGGAAACAGCCGAGAAGATGGCTTACCTGATGCCCCAGGTCCTGCCTGCTGTGGTTGCAGCTGGTTAGTCTGAGGGACTGCAACTTCGCCCCACTGAAGTGCTCTCTGATTCAATGGGGCAGAGGCAGGAGGCTTCTCAGCTTGGTGGCAGTGTTGTGCGACAGACCTACAAACAGTGACAAACAGGGAACCGGGGCTTGGAGACACTACATTCAGACAACGCAGAATGGTTTACCCTGGTCCCAGAAGGTGTGGCACTGCCAGGGTGTGGCAACCATGGTTTCTTGTTATTATTATTATTTATTTTATTTGCTGGTGGTGAACTCAACATTTACTAAACACCAGCCATGATCCAGGATTGTTTATTTAATATCCGCCTTTGCCTGCGAAAAGCAAACCAGTCAGATAAACAAAACGAGAGAGGCCACTGGAGCAGAGGGGTGCCGGCGTGTTCCACTTACGACTCATGTAGGCGGCCTGCTGCCGGAGGGAGGTTCTCTTTCTTGTGATGCAGCGACATCGCAAAGTGAACCTGGCTTGGGGCCTGGGAGGTAGAGAAGTGCTTCTGAGGAGAGAGACACAAAGACAGAGTCATAACTAAGATCCTTACGTAATAGAAGCTGTCTTGATTTGATTTGATTTATTACATTTATATACCGCCCCATAGCCAAAGCTCTCTGGGCAGTTTACAAAAGTTAAAAACAGTCAACATTAAATAGTATACAAAATTTAAAACCATCAAAAACATAAACAGTATAAAAACAACGGCATCCATTTAAAAACAACAGTTCTGGGGTCTGTTAAAAAAACAAACAAACTTAGCATTGTTAAATGCTGTTAAATGCCTGGGAAAAGAGAAAAGTCTTGACCTGGCACCAAAAAGATAACTATGTTGGCACCAGGCGAGCCTCATCGGGGAGATCATGCCATAATGGGGGGGGGCACCACTGAAAAGGCCCTCTCCCTTGTTGCCATCCTCTGAGCTTCCCTCGGAGTAGGCACTCGGAGGAGGACCTTAGACGTTGAACACAGTGTACAGGTAGGTTCATGTCGGGAGAGGCGTTCCATCAGGTATTGTGGTCCCTAGCCGTGTAGGGCTTTATAGGTTAAAACCAGCACCTTGAATTGGGCTCGGAAACGTATAGGCAGCCAATGCAAGTGGGCCAGAATCGGTGTTATATGTTCAAACCTTCTGGTTCCGGTTATCAATCTGGCCGCTGCATTTTGCACAAGCTGCAGCTTCTTAACCGTCTTCAAAGGCTGCCCCACGTAGAGGGCATTGCAGTAATCTAATTTGGAGGTTACCAGAGTATGGACAACTGAAGCTAGGTTATCCCTGTCCAGATAGGGGCGTAGCTGGGCCACCAACCGGAGATGGTAGAAAGCACTCCGTGCCACTGAGGCCACCTGACCCTTAAGTGACAGAGATGGTTCTAGGAGAACCCCCAAGCTACCAACGTCTTCAGGCGCTCACCAAAGAGGACTTTCCTGTAAGCATGCAGGCAGCCGGGGGAGGTCTGCAAAGGATGCTGTAGCTCTCATGGAATGGCAACAGCCTCTGGCTTGGATCTCCCAACAACTGGTATTCAGACAGGCCTATTGTCTCGGATCAGAGTCATCATGACTTGATGCCACAGCCACCTTTTAAAAAGACTGGTGTATAAAACAGTAGATTAGGAACTCACCATGGGAGCAGATGGCATAATCCCATCGCCACAGGAGATCCGGCTGTTCATAGACAGCTTGTACTGGAGGGCATCTGTAAGTTTGTTCACGATTCGCTCTGGTGCTGTTTCTGAGATGTCCTACAGGTAAGGAAAATATATCTATGGTATGATCTACTCATTGAAATTAGGGAAGTCAACAGATTCAGGTTGGTTTGTTTTTTAAAAAGGTTGATTAACAATCTAGGTATAAACAGCCAATTGGCACCGTGAAGCTCATTTTTTGGTTTTTAGTCCTGAGGGAAAGGAGACAAGAAAGGAGCTGTCTTTTAAGAAGGAGTCAGCATAATCTTTAATAGCCACTTGCTATTTCAAGGAAAGGTCGCCTTTAGGATTTTCTTCTCACTATTATTCGTCTTGGAAATGGCAGCAATAATAAGCAATGACTCAAATTTTCAACAGATTCAATTAGTCGAAATTTCTAGATTGTGGATTCTTTTCAAGCAACTGTAATGGGTCAGTCAAAATAAGGCTGATATTTAGAGCATCAACAGACAAGCATTTTAATCACGCTCGCTGCTGCCCACTTACAGATGTTTGTACATTCTCTAGACGACATCACACGCCTCCCACTCCTTCCGCTTGTTTTTCTGTCACAAAATAGACCCCCTTTAATCCAACTTCTTTTTTAAAAAACGGAATGTGCTGCAATCTCCTGCTGAGTGCAGGAAAAGTAGCACGATCAAAACGCCCCCTCAATGGGCCACATGGTCCTTGTTTACTTCCTCTTTCCCCTCTGGGAAGAAAGAGGAAGTAATGAAGGACAAAAGTGGGGGCGGAGAAGCGACGATAAGGAAACACAATTTCCCCCTGTGTGATGATGCTCTTAAACACAGAGCCCTATTCGACAAGCCTTACCTGGCATTTAGAGATCAAAGTTAGTGCCTCTTTATAATACAAAATGGCCTTTCCGGGGTCTCCCAGGTGGAAGTGTGATGCCCCCAGCCCTTCGCAAGCTTGCCACTGGCCTTGAAGGTCATCTGTGGATACACAGGAGGAGTCTGCTTGGGGGGAGACACGGTGGTGTTGCATCTGAAGGCCAGAAGAATTAGCCCTTTGACTCACTGCAACAACATGAGCCACTGATGGAGGCAGCGACAAGGAAACCACCCACGTGCTCTGATGAAAGCTCTGGGTCAAAAAGGTGGCACAAGCCCTGCACTGACGGAGCACCCAGCCGCCCAATTCCACCAATGGCCAGGAAAATGCAAGGCAATAAAGTGTTACTCCAAATGTGTGCTGTGCTCTGCTGCTAGCCTGAGTTTTACAAATACCTTATGCTTCCAAACGTCAGCTTCCCTGGCAACAATTCCTCAGGGGCCTCCAAAAGGGTGCTGCCCAGAGTTTTGGCCCCTTGGCTAAGGCCTCACACAAGGGAAGGGAAGGGAAGGGAAGGGAAGGGAAGGGAAGGGAAGGGTGGGGGATACTGGATATTGGGTCTTACTTTACAAACAAGTAACTGAAACAGGGAAGGGGCACCTCCTGCAACCACAGATGTTTGGGCCCACCTCTGGTTTTTGCACACTGATTAGGGACCTTTAGGAGGCACCTTTGCACTTGGAGGGAGTTGTGGGTGGGGGGTGGACCTCCGCTTTGCCTTTCCTCACCTGAGTCCTTGAAGGCCTGGAGTGCGTGGAGGTAATTTTCCCCAGCAGCTTCATGATCACCCAGTTGGCTAAATGCATAGGCCAAGTTGCCAAAACACTGCCCTTGGGCTCTCCTGTTCCCCAGGGTACCTGTACCAAAAAAAACACAAAAAAACCCACAAATTGTGGGTCCCAGGAACTGTTCCTCCTTTGGTTACCCCTCCCCCTTGCTTTTTTTTACTGGGCCCACCCCTCTGTCTTTAGTAGTAGCCCCACACAGAGATGGGAGGGGGTCTCAGGGGACCACATTCCATCTTGGGGGTGGGGGAGCATGGCCAAATCCAGAGTGGGTGGGACCAAAATGTTGTTATCACTGAATTTAAGCCTACCCAAAAGTTAGCAGGACTGATTCACTCAGCAGCACTTTCGGACAGTATCCCAAATACCAAGCCTTTCCATGTCTGCTCACAAGTAAACAGAACATTTATTAAAATTCAGGGTTTGACAGTGAGTGTCATCAGACGAGCGCTTGTTACTCCCCAATTACGGATGTTCACAGGTCCTTTGGATGACGACATCCGCCTCCCATGCGTCTCCCGCTCCTTCTTGCCTTCTTCCCGTTACAAAATAAACCCCTTTAAATCCACGTTGTTGTTTTTAAATGGAATGTGCCACAATTTCCAGCTGCGTGCAGGAAAAGCAGTGTGATAACAATGGCCATGTGGTCTTTGTTTACTTCCTCTTTCTTCACCTGTGTGAAGAAAGAGGAAGTATCCTAGGACAGAAGCAGGGAGGAAAGTGAAGGTAAGGAAACACGATTCCCCGCATCTGGTGATTCTCTAGGATCCAGCACCAGCTTATTTAGTTGCTTTCAATAGATAGATCTGCCAACTAAGGATGACACTTCACATATCTGGCAACCCAAGTTTTGCTACAATAAGCCTGTTAGTTTTTGAAGTCTTTAATAGATTAAAAGTCTCTTTTCAACATCTGGGCTGTTTTACTCTAGATTCCTCTCTTTTTAATATATCATGATGGGTGGGTGCTCCATGTTGGACCCCTAGGCCTGCTTGGTGTTCTTCACGGCAACCTACTGTGCAAGGAAGCGGCTCTCTGGTGGAAGCCCATGGCCGCGCAGAAATCCCCAAGGGTATTATGTGTGGCTCCAAGGTTCTGAAGGACAGCCGCTTCTCTGCGTGGGTCATCAGCATCTGTTTGGCAGAGTGGGAGAGCCCTCTCAAAGCTTTCAGCCGCCAAGGAGAAGATTTTGAGCTGGGAGAAGATGAGCCCAATATCATTGTAGAGCTTTCCTGGGGAAGGGAAGCAGGGGAGAGAGAAAACGGCATTCATTGAGAAATACCTGAACCAATTTAAATGAGAGCAGCATCCCCAGTGGCAAAGGGGGGCAGAAGAGATTTCCTCTGCCATTTTCTATCCGTCAGAGGGGCTGCCCCCCCACCCACCCCGCGTTCATGCAGAGTGAGCCGGGAGGAATGTGTCTCTCTGCACAGAGAAAGAGAACCCTATGATATCATGGGGGGGGGGGGCTTCAGGGGAGGGGCTTGTCCCTGACATCATCCAGGCCCCAGGGGATGAGCCAGACGGCTATTTATTTTATTTCAGAAGATTTCTACTCTGCTTTTCATTTTTTAAAAATACACAAATCACAAAGCAGTTTACAAGGTAAAAACATGATTGTGACTGGGTTCAGACAACACAATAACCAATGGTGGTTTAAATAGTTAACAGTTGGTTATTTAACCCACCATGGATTATTGTGTTGTGTGGAGGGAGGATTTTTAATAACCAACACAAATAACCAACGCTGTGCAGAGTTGGCTATTTGAACCACCATTGGTTATCGTGCTATGTGGAGGGCTATTTCTTCACCACAGTTGGTTATTTCATCAGCCACACAGTCGGGAGGCAGGAGCGATCAAAGCAGGGCTGCCACTGTGGTCCAGCCAGCAGGATAAATTTTTGGCAGCAATGGCTGATGAGACACTAAGCAGGAGGACTGAGAGGGAGAGAGGCCGGGGGATGCGTGAAGAGTCAGCTCAACACTGATCCTAATCCACATCATGGTTGAATATTATGTTGTGTGGGCCCTAAATCAACAACTGTCAAGTTGATTATTAACTGTCGAGTTGACTATTGTGTTGTCTAAACGCAGCCAAAATATAATAAAACCAATCACTAAAACAGTTCCCCATTCTTGCAGTATAGGATTTGGTGCAAGTGTGCTCCTTGCCTGCTCAACTTTGCCTCAACTTTGCCCCAGCATATACAAGGTGTGACTCCATCTTTTGTCTGGTATTTCACCAGGGTTCCTGCCATGTCCTATAGCTATTATAACTCAATTTAGGATTGTGCCCTTCCTTAATCAAATATACAGCAGGCCAAAGCCGATTATTATTATTATTATTAATTACATTTGTATACCGCCCCATAGCTGTGGCTCTCTGGGCAGTTTACATAGGATAAAAACACTTAAAAACAATATACAAAAATTGTAAATAACAAAAACATACAATTAAAACCACAAAAACATAGAAAAACAAACCCAGGCTAATTACATATTGCTAACTGCCTGGGAGAAGAGAAAAGTCTTGACCAGGCCCGAAAAGATAGCAATGTTGGCGCCAGGCAGGCCTCGTCAGGGAGATTGTTCCACAATTGGGGGGCCACCGCGGAAAAGGCCCTCCCTCTTGTTGCCGTTGTCCCTCTTATCTTGTTGTCCGTATTACCTTAACAAGGATTACTACCTAAGATGGGGCAGGGGGCTCTGCTCCATCCCCTGTACACTGCATTGGCTTATTGTCCAGTTTAAAAGCCAAGAGGAAGATGGCTCTTTTGGTTAAAGATACTCAAGAAAAATAATAGTATTACAACGTGCTATCAAATAGCTCAAAGTATATGCTGGCAGCTACAGTGTGAAATGGCAGGTTGCACACTGCACAGGAGGTTAGTGCTTATGCGCATGCATTGACATGAGTGTGCAAGACACACAAGACACATCCACGGAGGAGAGGTCTGGACCCTGGAGAATGACAATCTTGTGTTAACGAAATGTTAAATAGGTAAAAATAGGGCGGGGATTTAAAATAGGGTCAGGACCCAGAAAACAGGGCTTGTCCATACGGACAGCTGGAGCCCATGAGGCCACCCTTAACTCTTCCTTTCAGCCTCCCCTGAAACGTACCGAGAAAGGCTCTGTTTGGGATTTGCTCACACATCAAGCGACACTCGTTCAACACCTTGACGATTTCACTGGCCCCGTGCTGTCGGCTCTGCAGCATCTGGTTGCCCGCTTCGCTGAGGGCTACTGCAGCAGCCTCCAGGCTCTCCACTTCTGCGTAGGCCCGGCCGGCTCCCAGGAAGCACTGGGCGGCCCGCGAAGGGTCTTCCATGCCTAGATAACAGTAGCCCATCTTCATATAGGTGCCAGCCTCGCAACCAGCCTGGATGGAATGGTAATGGCCCTGGGCCTTGCGGAAAGACTCCAAGGCCTTGGGGAAATCCCGCAGGGCCTCGTGGGCAGCTCCGATGTTGAAGAAAAGGTCCCCGTGGTGCTCAGCGGCTTCCCCCTCCCCAGGCTGGGATTGCAGGAGGAACTCCAGGCCTTTCTCCGGTATGCCGGCCTCCACATAGGCTGCACCGAGATTGAAAGCGCACACCTTCTGGGCCTGCGGACTCGGGGTTTCCACGGAGAGGTCAAAAGCCTTCTTGAGGCACGACAAGGCCTCCTCCACATTGCCAAGCACCAGGGCCTGGTGGCCGGACTTGGTGAGGCCTTCAATCTCGGCTTCTCTTCTCATGAGCTCCTCACAGGCCTTCTCTGGTTCCGCAGCAGGCTCTGCCTGCCCTTTCCTGGTCTTCTTTTTCTTGCCAGACCCCGTGTGAGACCCCACTGGGCCACCATGTTGGCTGAGCTCTGCTTCCAGCACGGAGGAGTCTTCCAAAGCCATCAGTGGCTGAAGCGGCAGGAGCCCATTGGCCTCCTAAGGAAAGAGGAACGGAGAACAGCATCATGGAAGACTTATCATTTCATATTTCTAAAAGCACTATCCTACAGCATACTGTGCACTTAAAAGCCAGCCCAAAGAAAAGACAAATGCCGATGGATACCAGAAAGAAAACAGCAAGAACAGCAACAAGTTGTGGAGAAATCCAAGGCGAATCAAAATGAAAAAACAGGGTGGTGGGGAGGGAGCGAGGGCTAAAGAGTGTTTTATTATGAAGGGAAGAACAACAGGAAGCTGAGTGCATGTGAGCGTCACCTGCGGAATTTCTCCCTGTTTTGCAGTCAAAGACAAAGGAGCCTCCATCCACTAAAAAAAAAGTTGGTAACTTATTTAAATGCATACCTACAATAATAATAGAGATCTACAACTCACCGAGATGACTTTCAACAATATTTTTTCTAATGACCTGCTAAGATCGTGGATGAGAAATATTTTTTGCAGATATTGTCAAATGCCAACACTGCATTTGGCCCTGCTGATTCCACTGCTGATTCCACTCCAGGCTTTCCAGGGCTGATTAAAGATACATGTTTTGGTGCCGGATGTCTTTGTAGGGCACAGCAAAGCGTATCTGAGCCTCCTTTTTAAAAAGGAAACTCCAACCGTTAATTCAAGCTTGCAAAACGTGGGGTTTGACGAAGCCCTGCTGCAGGAACATTACGAAATACTTCACATGCCAGTTGCCCTGCAGAGACCAGCGCTGGTCTCACTCCCTGCTGGGATGGCTTGCAAGGATTCAGTTTCTGTAGGATAGGCTTGAGATGTGCTGAAGCTCTCCATGGCAACCAGCTCTAACAATTGAAGACCCACCTCTTCCCTCTGCTGGGTTACCTAGGATGGGTTTCATGTTGCTTTTTAAAGGCACAGGTTCGTGTTTGTGAGTCCCATCCACATGGATGCACCAACACACATTTGTGCAGATACATGCAACTGCAAAAAACACTGGCAAGAAGCAAAGGCTGTCTAATGGTCACCCTCTTCCCAGCAGCAGGAAAGACCATTAGCCACTGACTGAAGCCCACCTCTACCGTAATCCAAGCCTCAGGGCTCGTAAATGAAATAGTCAGGTATTCTTTCCCTGTTTAGACCACCTGCATTTCCCTCCCTTTCCTTTGTTGTCTCCCCTGTGTTGAATTATGGATTGTAAGCCTCCTGGGAAAGGGTCCTGTACCCTTAAGCTCTGTAAAATGCTGCGTACACCAATGGCCTGATATAGAAATAAATAATCCAGTACATTTATAATCCAGGAACTGAGAATAAAACTGCCAGTATCACACTGCCTTTATACAAGTCCATGGTGTAACCACACTTAGAATATTGTGTGCAGTTATACAAAGGCTTCAAGAAAAGCAGACCAAATATCCGTGTATTTATCCACTTGCAAGTTGTGTCTATATCACACCTGTTCAAAAGTTGATAATGTTATTAAATCCTCAATCCATTGCATTATGGGAGGTGTGGATTTGTCCTTCCAATGCGATAGTGTAAGTCTTTTGGCTGTCATAACCCCCTCCCCCTTTTATGAACAGTACACATGATGGAAATCGACAATAATTCTATATAATGATGCATGGTGCAGAGAATGTGGACAGGGAGACATTTTTCTCCCTCTCTCAAAATACTAAACCCAGTGGGGTCACATCCCATGAAGCTGATGGGTGGGAGAATCGGGAGAGATAAAAGGAAGGACTTCTTCACACAGTGCAGAGTTAAACTATGGAACTCACTACCACAGGATGTAGTGACGGCCACCAATTTGGATTACCATAAATTCCTTAGTCCTGTACGGCTAAGTGCAACCTCCAGTATCCGAGCCAGTAAGCCTGCGTGCACCAGTTGCTGGGGAACATGGGCGGGAGGGTGCTGTTGCGCCGTGTCCTGCTTTGTGGGTCCCCGGCTGGCTGGCCGGTCGCTGTGTGAACAGAGCTGCTCTGGACGGAGCCTCGGCTCTTCCGACGGGGCTGTGAGCGCCGCCGCCCCCGCCAGGCTGCCCCACCTGCGGGCCATGGGCTCGTGCGCCCCGCCCCGCCCCGCCGGCAGCCCAAGGAAACTACAGCGCCCGGCATCCTCCGCGGCGGCGTCCAGCTGGGCGAGGGGAGGCGGCGGGAGATTCAAACCTCCGCGGCAGATCCCAGCTGGAGGAGCGGCAGGAAGGCGGCATGGAGCGCCCCGCGGATGGCGGCTGTAAGTCCCGGGCCGCGGCTCTCCTGCCCGTGGGGCAAGGAGCAGGCGGGTCTGGTCAGAGGGCCCTGAGTCGGGCGGGGAGCCCCGCCACATAGAATCATAGAATAGCAGAGCTGGAAGGGGCCTCTAAGGCCATCGAGTCCCACCCCCTGCTCAGTGCAGGAATCCACCCTAAAGCATCCCTGACAGATGCTTGTCCCGCTGCCTCTTGAAGGCCTCTCGTGTGGGAGAGCCCACCACCTCCCTAGGTAACAGCATCGTGGGGAAGGAACGGGCCAGCCTGCAGGGTGGCCGCCTTGGTCACGCCCTGCCCCCCCCCTCTTCCCACCCCGCGGCACTCCCCCCCCACCTCTGCTGACGGGCAGCAGCAGCCGCCCCCTCCTCCGAGCATGCAGCCCAGGCAGCGTGAAACCTGCGCGCGCAGGAGGCAGGTAGTCGGAGCTAGGGTGACCCTATGAAAAGGAGGACAGGGCTCCTGCATCTTTAACAGTTGCAGAGAAAAGGGAATTTCAGCAGGTGTCATTTGTATATATGGGGAACCTGGTGAAATCCCCTCTTCATCACAACAGTTAAAGCTGCAGGAGCTATGCTAGAGTGACCAGATTCTGCAGCTTGAACTGTTGTGATGAAGAGGGAATTTCACCAGGTTCTCCATATATGCAAATGACACCTGCTGAAATTCCCTTTTCAATACAACTGTCAAAGATACAGGGGCCCTGTCCTCCTCTTCATAGGGTCAGCCTAAGTCGGAGGCAGAGAGTGGTGGGGCTGGGCTGCTCCCAAGACCCCGAGGGGCGCCCCTCCAGCCTGCGACACCCTGGGCCTGCTCAGAGCACTCGGGGGCTGGAGGTGCCCCGTGTGGTGTGCTTCGCTGAGCCCCTCGCACTCACTCGCCCCAGTCTGCAGCAGGGTGGCTTGCGGTGTTGCGGGCGACAGCAGGGCTTGTGGTTAGTGCAAACCCCAGAGAACCACGGTTCCCCGCAAAACACGGGCCCTAACCATGGGCCCAGTATCCATTGGCCTCGGATTTAACGGGATTGACAAAGAGAGCAATAATCTGCATAACCTTCCACCTTCTCTGATGGGAAGCTCAATGGCAGGTGTGTTTATGCAGAACTGAAGATGCCCAGGGACTCTGCCGCCT
Organism: Elgaria multicarinata webbii; assembly: GCF_023053635.1. NCBI lineage: Eukaryota > Metazoa > Chordata > Lepidosauria > Squamata > Anguidae > Elgaria > Elgaria multicarinata. The sequence goes on along the minus strand of NC_086191.1, from coordinate 1,073,172 downwards.
TCATGTGCGCTTGTGAATGCATACAAAGAAGTGGTGGCCGTTCTCCATTGGGAGCTCCGTCACTGCATCAATAGAAATGTGGGCTTGTTTCCCCGGAGCCTGGCAGCTCCTCAGAGTGGACCTGGTTTCCAAGCCTCTTTCGTGGGGTCTGGTGAGCAACGCGCCTTTCCAAAGGCAGGTGGCGGATCTTAACTTGACAACACAGATATGGGAAGATGCTCCTTGCCTATGAAAGACATTTCTGGTGCTGGGGATGCTGGGAGAGGCGAACAGCAGGGGGCCCTTCATGCCTCACCTGGCAGCTTCTCGGAGGCAATGAGGGACTGCACCGCCTCCCGTATCAGAGGCAGTTAGCCTGTATACACCAGTTGCTGGGGAACATGGGTGGGAGGGCGCTGTGGCACTGTTGCTTGTGGTTCCCTGGTCGACAGCCGATTGGCCACTCTGGGAACGGAGTGCTGGACTAGATGGACCTTTGGTCTGATCCAGCACGGCTCCTCCTCTTATGTTCTTATGACTGCTGGCCACTGTCTGCAGCAGAACGCGTGGCTAACTGGACATTTGATTAGACTCAGTGAGGCAATTCTTCCACCCTTATGTATCCACCATCATGTGGCTGGCTGCAAAACAGTTTTCTGTTGGCTTTCTTTTCCTGTGAGTAATGCAGCCAGGGGCAGGCGGGTGGGGGGAACCCTACAATGGATCTGTTTACTTCAGGCAAAAGAGACCGTTGGGGACAGAGGGATCCTGGGAAATCACACGGCTGTTCTGGCAGCGGTGCAAGGAGACTGGAGTCAGTGAGTCATCGCCTTGAGTTCTGCTTTTCAAAGGCTGCTTCTCGCTCCCATGGTGGAGGAATATTTCTTGCCATTTGGGCCTGTGCTTCCTTCATACATAAACAGAAGAAAGGCATCGTGGCTAAATTATCAGCTAGATGAGGATGGAGTAGGCCCAGGTACAAATCCCTATTTGGCCAGGAAGCTCCTTGGGCCTTTTCCCAGCCCGATCTACCTCCCAGGGTTGTTGTGGGGAGAAAGTAAGAGGGCAGGAGGACCTCATAGTCCACCACAAGCTCCTTGGAGGAGGTTGGGATTGAAGTAAGCACCTGTGGGAAAGCTCCTTGGCCTCAAATCTTTCCTTGGAGTAATGTAACCCATCCTGTAAATTGGTAGCGCTGTATCAATACTAATATCCTGAGTGAAAGCACCCAAAGAAACTCGAGGCCAAGACGAAAATGTTGGCCCAGTGTGCAAAACCTGTGGACTGCATGTGGAACCGTCAGGGCAGAATCCGGGGCCATATTCAGTGTCTAGGATTTACATTCCTCTTTTAATACTTGGTTCTGGCTTGAACCCACCCATCCACCCCCCGCCCCACAGGGAAACCTGAGACCCCAATTTGGATGTCTGGGTAGCTGTCCCCACCCACGTACACACCTGAGATGATCAAACCAGAGTATTTATTCAAATTAATGAAGTGCAACAACAGCAAAATAGCACAGGCAAAATCACAATGATATCTCCCATTTTTCCCAAATGTGGTTGTGGCAGTAAGTTTTGGTCTACGATTAACCTGAAGATGCCAGCTGTGAGCTGTTATGCCTCACTTTCTCTGCCAAGGTGCAAAAAATTAAGTGTGCTGAAATAAGCGGAACCACTAAGTGGCAGCAGCAGCAGCCTCCGGTAATTCCTTAAAAAAAGAATTCTTTGCTGTACAGATCTTAATAGTTTAACAACTCATAGAATTTCTTAACCATTTCTTGTCCTTACACTTTTAGTCTTAATACTTTAAAAAGGAGAGGTCTCATTCTAAGTACCAAGTTTCCTAATCAGTACTGAATAGGCTATTCAACAGGTACTGGTGAGCTTCTAAGAAGCTCCCGTATTCTAAAACCAGCATGTTTTTATACCTTTTTATGGTAGAAATAACCTCATAACTAATATTATCAACTGTCCCATAAATTAGGGCTCACTGTCTTAATTATTTCATTGTTATTACACTTTCTAAAATATGGGAATATCAAAGTTTAACACCTTTCATGCTAGATAAGATCAATTTTGAATCACTCTGTCTCAATAGCATTGCTTTCGTTCATTTCCCCAGATGAGCGCCTTACAGCAGATGAAATGGATGAGAAACGGCGTCAGAACATCGCCTACCAGTACCTGTGTCATCTAGAGGAAGCCAAGCGGTGAGCCTGCAATGGCTGTTGCGGCGTGAGGGACCAGGAGGGCCTCTGGACTGCAGCTTCCCAGGCTCCCCTGCTTCAGGGTTGGGCAGCCATGTGGTGGGGGCGCACTTTGGTGCCTTGCACAACAGCAAGGCTTAAGATTCAGGCTTGTCAGGAGAGGGACAATTCAGAGATCCCGGGTTGGATGTCATGCTAAACACTAGCGGTGGAAGTAGCCGCAGTCCAAATTCCAGCCATTTTGCTGATAAACTAGGCACGCAGGGAGGGCTCGCCCTCTTTCCCAACAGGATTGGCGGCTGTTTGGCTGGCTCTTGGGAGCCCAATTCTGCTAGGATAGGATTTCTGTGGCCAGCCACATCCGGGCTGAGTGTTGCCCATCTCTGTGCTGAACAAGCCACAGAGTCCCTGTTTAGCCACTGCCACGGGCAGGTGGAGCGAGAGGGAGCAGCGCGCGCCAGCATGGTTGCTTGTTCAGTCAGCCAGAATTCCAAGAAGTCCTGGCTTACCAGGGCGCCTGAAAGTGGCCTTTCTGTAAGCCTTCAGAGTGGCGGCCCGTGGACGGCAGTGGCCTTCCCTGGTCATCCCACCTTAAAAAGGGATGTTGTAGAACAGACGACAAATCCTCTTTCGGCCCGAGGCTTGCATTTGGTGTTGGAGAAATTCTCAGCAGCTGCATTCTGGGGTGGGGGAGGGGGACCTTTTGGGGAACCGTGACAGGCTGGATTGAGATTCCAGGCCTCAGTTTCCCTGCCGCTGTCGTAAAGCTGCAAAAGGCAGTCCAAATGGAGACCCTTCCTGACAAAGAAAGGCTAAGATGTTTGGTGCTTTATCATTTAGAAAAAAGGCAACCAAGGAGCCCCCAATAAGACAGCATCCCCCAACCTGGCGCCCTTCAGATGTGTTTGACTACAACTCTCATCCAGCCGCTGCTTGTGGAAGATGAGAGTTGCCATCTGACACTTCAGGAGGGTGCTGGGTTGGGGGAGGCTGTGATAAAGCAGCTGGGTTTTTCTCCCTCTCCCAGAACTAGATGGTTTAATATGTTTTATTGCTGCCTTTTGCCCTGAGAGGCGGCCGAGGAATGTTTTAAATCAATCGATAAACAATGGAACTTTGTGTCCCTCCATGGCTGTGATGGGCAGCAGATTCAGGATGGGTGAAAGGGATGGAAGCGGATCCTTCCACAGTGCGCATGGATGCCCTTAAAGGGGGACGAGGCAGTGGCACGAGGGAGGAGGAGGAGGAGGAGAGGTCCATCGGTGCCCCTTGGCCCTCGTGCAGTTGCTGGGAGCAGGGTGGGTAAGCGGCAGGGGCTGCCGTCGGCCAAGCGCCCTGCTTGTGAGGGTCCCAGGAGGGCATCTGGCTGGCCCCAGTGGCAGGCTGGGTGCCAGGCGAGAAGGGGCATGCTCCAATCCGTTGGGGCCCATCTCTCGCTGCGACTTGGGAGGATTGGGGTGGGCCTCCCCCCAGTGCCTGTGGAAGTCACGGAAGCCTGAATGTGGCCCATCGAGAGGAGCGCCAGCCCTCCGTCCCCTTTGTCTCTGCGTGTTCCAGCTGGATGGAGGCCTGCCTGAGGGAGGACCTGGTCTCGCCGACGGAGCTGGAGGAGAGTCTGCGGAACGGCGTCATCCTGGCCAAGCTTGGGCACTTCTTCGCACCAGACGTATGTCCCTTGAGGAAGATCTATGATCTCGATCAGGCCCGGTTCAAGGTGAGTGCCTGGCGGTCGGGCCCTCACACAGCCTTCCTCCACCTGGGGCCCAACGGAGGTGTTGGACTGCAAGTCCCATCGCTCCCAGGCAGCATGGCCATTGGGAGTTGCAGTCTGCATCTGCAGGGGCCCAGGCTGGGGACGGCTGATGCAGGGAGCTCTGAGTTCCTCCTCCCTCTCCCCTCCCCCTGGTCCTCCTGATGGTATCCCATCAGCCATTGCTTCAAAAAAACAATCCCAGTGGCTCTCCGAGAGCAACACTCAGTCCTTTCGCTGCTCTTGCTAGAGAACTCAGTAGCCAATGGGAAAAGTCAACACAACACAACGGAGAACTCCACGGAGCCTGCCACACAACAGCTGTGCAGGGACTCCTCTGCACAGCATGGATCTTCTGCATGGAGTGTTTTCCAAAGAAACTCCACTGCTGCGTGGAGTTTTCCCACCAGACAACACATTTCTCAACGATGGTGTAAAAACTGCACCGTGGAGTTCTAAAACCAGCGTTGAGAAATGTGTTGTCTGAACTGAGCCTCTGTTTGATAGCTTGCCTTGGTTATCCATGCACTAGTGATGTGCAGGCTGGACTACTGTAATGTAGTGTATGTGGGGCTGCCTTTGGAGACAGTCTGGAAACCTCAGCTGGTGCAGCCCAAGTATCGGTGAGAGCAAGGCGGTCAGATCACTTCAGCCTAACTGCACCATGTGCACCGGCTACTGGCATGTTTCTGAGCCCAATTTTAAGTGCTGATTTTTACCTTTAAAGCTTTAAATAGTTTGGGTCTGAGTTACTTGAAGGCCCACTGCCACCCACACCAGCCTGCCCACTCTTCAAGGACAGCAACAGAAGCTCTATTCACTTGTCCACCAATTAGGTTGGTTACTCCGAGGGAGAGGCCTTTTCTGTAGTGGCCCCATACCTCCAGAATGGGTTCTCAGCAGGGTTTGCCAGGCCCACGGCTGGAAGTTTTTAGGAAGTCCCTGAAGAATGACTTGTTTTCTCTGGCTTTCTTCTGAGTATGTTTTATTGGACTGTTCTCCGTTTTTTAGCTGCAATTGTTGTTTTAGAATTTAATACTGTTTAGGCCAGTGTTTGTTGATTTTGTTTTTGCTGTTCTGTCCTTGGATTTACTGTGTGGGACTTCATTGTGTAAGCCACTTTGGGAGGGCCGTTGCCCTGCAAGGCAACCTAGAAAGAATAAAAACATAAACAAATTTTGGGTTTGATCCGGAGCGTGCAGTTTTTCGCTGGCTTTGGTAGCCAAGTCAACACTTGTGATTGCCGGGATCCTCCGCCTTGCCTCTTGTTGTGCCTCCATGTCACAAAGAGGCCATCCCGTGCTCCTCTCCCCGGGGGGGGGGGGGGGGGCTGGCCTTGTTCGGTCCTGCCTGCCAAGGATCTCCGGACAGCACCGACTCCAGTTCTGGAGCAAAACGCTCTCAGCAGGGCCTTGTCTGAGTGGGTCCACTTCCTCCTTTCCACTGGCATCACTGCCTGTTCACGTGCCCTTGTCCTCTGGGCCCCGTTCACCTTGTGAAATGCCCTCAACCAAGAGGCCCGCCTGGCCTTTCAGTCCTTTGCTTTTAAATGTGCGGGGGTTTTGTTTTTGTTTTTATCTTTACACAGCTGCTGTCTCTTACTCTGATTTTTACTTTGGCTTAATGCTTTATCGTGCATCATTTTCAGCACCATTTAACGTTTGTGAACTACCCAGAACTAGCTGTTGGGTGGAACAGGAATGTAGAAAATAAAATAAAAAATTACCCAAGAGGTGAGTGCAGGGCTTGAGGATGATACCGCTCCGTCTCCTCGCTCTGTTTATTGGTTGTGTGCTTTGTTGTCTGCTGGAGAGGGGTTCTCCAGCAGTGAAGGCAAGGAGGCGGCGCAGCAGGGCCAGGAGGTTCTGGGGCTCAGCCGCGGGGACCCTACAGGGCTGTGGGCCATGACCGGTGCCCCACAGCGCCAGCTCCTGTTGCCGGCCTTCTCACCAGATGCCACGCAGCCCCCTCCCCGCTCGGCAGCTCTGAGGCTGGGGCTGACCATGTTCTCGGGGAGCACCCTTGTGCATAGGGAACGTGGGCTTGGATTCGAATGCTGTGCTAGCTGGAGCCCTTCTTTCCCATCCTTTCTGTTTTTAAGGCGTGTGGGCTGCACTTCCGTCACACGGACAACATCAACCGATGGCGAGACGCTATGAGCCGCGTCGGATTACCCACGGTAACCCCTCCCTCTCCCACCCTGTCTGTGAGCCTGGAGAGAGCTCCTCAGAGGCTTTGACTTGGGGGTTTCTCGTGCTCTCAATAGATCTTTCATCCGGAGACAACGGACATCTACGACAAGAAGAACATGCCCCGGGTGGTTTACTGCATCCATGCTTTAAGGTGAGAGGAGAAGGGGGGCAGCGGGGGGGAGGCACCTTTCAGAAACGGGGTTTTTTTGGGTGGCACTAGGCAACGTATTACCAAGGTGGCAAGCTCCTTTCATGGGTCAGCCCATGATCCTGGCACTCCTGGCCTAAAGAGCTACTGCCCCCTTCCGCTTTTATGCCATGCTAGATTACTCCCACTTCAACGACCCCAATAAATATCCCTACTATAAGACTTCTCTTCCAACAGCGATGTTGGAAGAGCTCTGGGAGGAGGGAAAAGGATTGTGTCCCAAGTCAGATTTTTCTTTTTGCCTTGAAGGCTTTTCCTAGATGGTATGTTTTGGCTGTTAATTTTGCCTGTGCAACTCTTTGAGTTCCCTAATGGCTGAGAGAGAGAGAGAGATTTATCTATGTATCAGCTGGCATTTTATTCATCTACTTAAAATATTTCTATGCCACCTTTATTGAAAAAAAACAATGTGCAGTTTACAAATACATCAAAAAACAAAAATCATAGACAAATTAAAGACATAGTAAAATCTTAAACAGACTTAAACATAGTGGTTGTCAGTTTGGGTGCAGGAAAAATATTTAAGGCAGCCTTGCAAATGGAGTCCCCCCAAAGCTACTAGTCCACAAGAAACTCCTTCCTCCATGAATACTAATGTCAGTCATTTCTGGTACATCAGCAGCTGGGGTAGGGTGGGGTGGGGGGGGACAGATGCCGATTCTACTCCCATTTGTAAACTGCTATTGCTGTCTTCACCATGGATGTGTAGCTCTTTACAAGCCTGATCCAGGAGGCCTGTGCATGTCTACAAACAACTCCACACTCTCCTCTTAATTTTTTAATGTCTCCCCTCCTAGTTTATACCTGTTCAAACTTGGGTTGGCTCCCCAGATCCAGGATTTGTATGGGAAAGTCAACTTCACAGGTAAGGCCCTCCCAGAAGGAGAATTGAGGGTTTCTTTTGTTAACACTTGAACAGTTTGTGAATATTGTGGTGCGTGTGTGCGCGTGCTTCATTGGGCAGTTCAACAGGAATCCAGATTTGAATGTTTAAGTACCCAGTCCCTGGCGTCTCAACTTAAACAGATCTTGGGAGCAGGCTTGGAAGAGACTCTCTGCCTGACAGAACAGTCCTATGCAAGTTTACTCAGAAGTAAGTCCTGTGGAGTTCAATGGGACTTGGGGCGTTGGAAGCCCTGTATTTTTCATTCATTTGTGCATTTATTATATTTCTATATTGCCGCATAGTCAAAGCTTTCTGAGTGGTTCACTATTATTATTATTATTATTATTATTATTATTATTATTATTAATTTCTATACCACTTTAATAAAACCCACCAAGGCAGTTTACAGACATTACATAAAAAACGTAGCAGCATGCATTCAAAATTGGCAGGCTGCTGGATGGAACATCTGGTTAGTGAGGTATAATTTTTTGTAGGCTGCTGCCCCCCATCTCCCTGCCCCCTCCCATCTCTAGGCTGCTGGACTACAGAATAACCTGGCAGGCAGAGCTAGATGGGGCAAACTATCCCCCCACCTCACCCCCGCTGTTCACGCAAGCAGGTCTCCGTGCTACCAGCCAGGTCAACATGTTCATCCCAAATCAAATCCCAAATCCCAACAACTGACTGGGCATTCAAAAGTAGGCCTTAGTTTGCAACATGAGAGGAGGGGAGGACAGCCACCACCCTACTTTCCTGTCCTGGAACGGCCAGGCTGGAATCTACCCCCATGCCTCCCCTGCTGGTAATTACCTGAATGGCTGCTCTCAAACACTTTCCATTTTCCCAGTCTCCAAAACATCTTCAAGGCCCAACCTCTTCCTAGAGTTCAAAATTAAAAAGACCCAGGCAGTGCAACCTTCCAGTTAAAATTTCCTATGCCCTCACATCACCTGCATGTATACACACACACACAGGCTGTGTTCAGACAACACAATAGTCAACAGTAGGGTAATAATCAACTCAACAGTTGTTTATGTAGGCGGGACTCATCACACAACATGATCATAATCAACCATAGTGTGGATTAGGATCAGCGTTGAGTTGACCATTTGTCCACTCTGAGTTGACCCACTCATCCCCCGCCTTCTCTCCCCCCTCAGTCCTCTCGCTAGGATCCTGTCTGCTGTTGCTGTGGAAAATCTATCCTGTCAGCTGGACTAGAGCGGCAGCCACTGCTTTGACTGCTTTTGCACTGTGAATTTGTGGCTGACGACGTAACCAACAGTGTCCTCCACACAGCATGATAACCAATGGTGGTTCAAATAGCCAACTCTATACAGCATTAAAAAACTCCCTCCTCACAACGCAATAACCCATGGTGGGTTAAATAACCAACCGTCGATTTTTTAAACCACCATTGGTTATTGTGTTGTCTGAACCCAGACACAGAGTAAAAAACAGCAACCCACACAACAACAGGCTAGGATTCCGTGCCCTTGGCCTCCAGGTCCCCTAAGGGTTTGCACAGGGCCATCCTCCTTAGGTAGTGGCCCCTGATCGTGAGCTCAGTGTCCCAGGGCAGCGTCTCTTATAGTGCCAGGCTCAGCACTGGACCAGTGAGGTTGGGGCAGCTGGCAAAGTGCTCCCTAGAGAATCCTTGGGCTTCTCTAGGGAGCAGGAAGCTCTCTGGCAGCAAGATCTACTCATGAGCAAGGTGCCAGGCAAACAGAGGCGTGAGCAGATGGCAAGAGCCCACTGCCTATCAATCCCTGGGCAGCTGATCTTGCTTCCTTCCCTTGGGTAATTTATACCCAACTTGCCAAAAATTAAAAGTAAATTATGTCCAGGGCTGTCTCCTCTTACAGCTATAAATTATAATGAAGAATTAGACAATGGCCAGTTGGGAAATATAGGATTAGCGGAGGAAGCTGATTTAACAGAGTTAAGGAAGGCATAGTGGGAGGGGTGGATAAAGTCATCAAGGCCAATTAGGCATCCGAAATGTTCAACCCCCTTTGTTTCAGCATGCCCAAATGAATCAGGCAATCAATTATGGTAGAAATACAGTTTTTTGAGGGACTGCTCTGAGTTTGAGAATGTGATCCTCTCTCAGAATTCAAAAGGGTAAGCAGCTGTATGTATAATGAAAATTGAGATAGTAGAGGATCACTCTCAAGTTAGATGGGAATTAGATCTCTAGAAGGATTTCTTTAGTAGTATGGAAATTGATTTGGAAAGCTGTACTTGCTATGACTCTGATTATGTTCAGGAGACATGCTAAGCCATGGTGATTAAACATTTGGAGCTAAACGTTATGGCTGAGCATGTCATGTGAACCATTCCTAACCATGGTGGCTACATAACCACAGGTTAAACATACTAACCATTTCCTGCAAAAGGGTTAGTGGCTTAGTGTGTCGTCTGAATAGGCCCTGTGTGTTCAAGTGTTAAAGAGAGCTTCTACAAGTTGATTTGTACATAAACTGTCCAAGATTAAATAAAATCTATCTGGGAGTGAGTGATAAATGCTGACAACACAATTCAAGGAAAATGTGTTCATCGTGTTTTTCTATCATGGTCCGGATCTTGGTCTTGAAGAAAATTAAGAATATAACAGGCTATGATTTACATTAGACCCAGTGGTGTTATTATTTTGTTATCTTAAGGCATGTAGAATATATAGAGCTAATAATGTATTTATTATCTCCCAATGGGTCTTCTATATATGAATGGATAATAGAATGTGGGCTCTCCTACACTAGAGGCCTTCAAGAGGCAGCTGGACAAGCATCTGTCAGGGATGCGTTAGGGTGGATTCCTGCATTGAGCAGGGGGTTGGACTTGATGGTCTTATAGGCCCCTTCCAACTCTACTATTCTATGATTCTATGTGAGATATTTCATCTCTATACCGCCGAATAGCTGAGGCTCTGAGCGATTTATGACAATTCATAAATAAACAAAACCACAGCGTAAAAACATATATAAAATTTAAAACAATTGAGACAGCTAAAACAGTTTTAATTAAATACTAGACCTGATTAATTGACTGGCATAAATTCCCCATCATATCCCTCTAAATGCCATTAAATGCTTGGGAGTGGAGGGCAATCTTAACCCGGCACTGAAAAGAGGACAGTGTTGGTGCCAGGCAGGCCTGAGAGGGGGGTGCTCATCCCACAGTCGGGGGGGGGGGCACCACTGAGAAGGCCCTCTCTCTTGTCCCCACCTTCCGAGCCTCCCTTGGAGAAATCACTTGGGCGGGGACTAGACGTTGATCGTAGTATCCCGGTATGTTCAGGTTGGACAAGGCATTCCATCAAGCATTGCAATCCTGAGCCGGATATGGCATGTAAGGTGAAATTTCCAAATATGGCAAGAGTTAGGGAACATAGCAGGATAAGAGGTTTATGTTGTTGTTTATTCGTTCAGTCGCTTCCGACTCTTCGTGACTTCATGGACCAGCCCACGCCAAAGCTTTCTGTCGGCCGTCGCCACCCCTAGCTCCCCCAAGGTCAAGTCTGTCACCTCCAGAATATCATCCATCCATCTTGCCCTTGGTCGGCCCCTCTTCCTTTTGCCTTCCACTCTCCCTAGCATCAGCCGAAACTCCATGCTTATTATTGGGTGAAATTTAAGGTGTAGATAAGGTAGCACTTTCCCCTTCAAAGACAAGAGACTTATTTTCTAGTTGTTTGTAGTACTTTACATAGACTTGGATATTTCTTTGAAGGAGATGATGAATATTATTCTATATGCATGCCTAAAATAATAAAGGAAGTCGTCATGCCTATCCCAGCCAACAATTCAGCCTGATATGGGGAATGTTTGGTTGCTCTGAGTTTGGCAAGAGCACATTCCTTGCTCAGGACGATTAAGGAAGGGATTGAAAATCAAACTGCCGGCATCATCATGCCCTTGTCCAAATCTATGCCACAGTCACACTTGGGATACAGCGTACAGTTCCGGTTGCTTCGTCTAAAAAAGATATTTTGGGGAGAAGGTCTGTAGCTGAGTGGAAGAGCGCCTGTTCTGCAAGCAGATGGCCCCAGGATGAATCTCTGGCCTTTCCAGGGACAGCTGGGGGAAATGACTCTGCAAGAGCCCGGGGAGCTGCTACCAAGTCAGCGTGGTGTTGACAATACTGACCTAGACTTGGGATAAAGGAAGCCAGATTCCAGCTGGACATCAGGAAAAACTTCCTGACTGTTAGAGCAGTACGACAATAGAACCAGTGACCTAGGGAGGTTGTGGGCTCTCCCACACTAGAGGCATTCAAGAGGCAGCTGGACAACCCTCTGTCAGGGATGCTTTAGGGTGGATTCCTGCATTGAGCAGGGGGTTGGACTCGATGGCCTTGTAGGCCCCTTCCAACTCTGCTATTCTATGATTCTATAAGGCAGCTTCTGACATTCTGTTGCAGAGCTGCAGGTGGTGCAGAGAAGGCAAACTGCACCTTCAAGCATTGGCACCTTTGCTGCACTGAAAGGCTATGTTTGGGGCGGGGAGTGGGGGGGACAGGCAAGTTACAGCCGCCTTCCGCACCCTGGTGACCTCCCGCTCTACTGGAGGAGGGCAACTCCCCAAATCCCCAGCCAGCTTAGCTTGGGGAAGGCCCTGATGGAAGGTTGCACACTTACACGTTGCACTGAAAGTGGATAGAAAGAAGCTTTCGTCCCTTTCCTAGAATGCTTGGCAAACGAATGGAAGTCCTTCTTCACGCCACACGTTCTGCTGTTGTCAGGGATAGATAAGGCACTGCTGTGGGGTCTTGTATTCCCTTTTAGCTAAGATTTAATTAGGAGGCGTCTTAAAGACTTTGGGCCTGTTCAGCCTCTGGAACGTCCGAATCCGTGTGAGCTGATTTCTGTCAGTGCTTTCAGAGCAGTGGGGGGTGGAGAGTGGCCCTACTCCCCACAGGCACCTGCTTCTATGGCCTTGACCTTGGCAGAGAAGCTGTCTGGGAGAACTTACTGGAGTTCTGGCTTGCAGAATCACAGAAACATAGAATAGCAGAGTTGGAAGGGGCCTATAATAAGGCCATCGAATCCAACCCCCTGCTCAATGCAGGAATCCACCCTAAAGCATCCCTGACAGATGGCTGTCCAGCTGCCTCTTGAAGGCCTCTAGTGTGGGAGAGGCCACAACCTCCCTAGGTAACTGATTCCATTGTCGTACTGCTCTAACAGTCAGGAAGTTTTTCCTGATGTCCAGCTGGAATCTGGTTTCCTTTAACTTGAGCCCGTTATTCCGTGTCCTGCACTCTGGGAGGATCGAGAAGAGATCCTGGCCCTCCTCTGTGTGACAACCTTTCAAGTATTTGAAGAGTGCTATCATGTCTCCCCTCCATCTTCTCTTCTCCAGGCTGAACAGGCCCAGTTCTTTCAGTCTCTCTTCATAGGGCTTTGTTTCCAGACCCCTGATCATCCTGGTTGCCCTCCTCTGAACACGCTCCAGCTTGTCTGCGTCCTTCTTGAATTGTGGAGCCCAGAACTGGACGCAATACTCTAGATGAGGCCTAACCAGGGCCGAATACAGAGGAACCAGTACCTCACGTGATTTGGAAGCTATAGTTCTATTAATGCAGCCCAAAATAGCATTTGCCTTTCTTGCAGCCATATCGCACTGTTGGCTCATATTCAGCTTGCAATCTACAACAATTCCAAGATCCTTCTCGTTTGTAGTATTGCTGAGCCAAGTATCCCCCATCTTGTAACTGTGCCTTTGGTTTCTATTCCCTAAATGTAGAACTTGGCATTTATCCCTATTAAATTTCATTCTGTTGTTTTCAGCCCAGCACTCCAGCCTATCAAGATCACTTTGAAGTTTGTTTCTGTCTTCCAGGGTATTAGCTATCCCACCCAATTTTGTGTCATCTGCAAATTTGATCAGCGTTCCCTGCACCTCCTCGTCCAAATCATTAATAAAAATGTTGAAGAGCACTGGGCCCAGGACTGAGCCCTGCGGCACCCCACTCGTTGCCTCTCCCCAGTTTGAGAAGGTTCCATTGATAAGTACTCTTTGAGTCCGATTCTGTAGCCAACTGTGAATCCACCTAATAGTTGTTCCATCTAGCCCACTTTTAGGTAGTTTGTTAATCAGAATGTCATGGGGCACTTTGTCAAAAGCTTTGCTGAAGTCAAGATATATGACGTCCACAGCGTTCCCACAGTCCACAAGGGAGGTTACCTTATCAAAGGTTTGCCCAGATTGATGCGTCGTCTTGGTGGGCTGAGCAGTGCCGCTTTCTTTGGACAGGGGCATTGCTGAAAGGACCAAAGCCATCCAGACTACTTCTAATTAAATGTTAGCTAAAAAAAACCACCTTCAAGACCCCACTGCAGTGCCCTAACTATCCCTGGCAGCTGTCCCAAGATGCTCCAACGGCCTCAGGCTTGGGCTGTCTGTGGACGAGAGGCAGACCAGGGAATGGAGGAGCATCGCTGGCCCCAAGAGCTCCACGGGACCTCTGTGCTCAGAGCCCGTGGGGGAGTGGGAGAGTTCTCAATCACGGCTGGAAATCATCCCTTGGCGAGACCTTTTCTCACTGCCTGTTCCCTTCTAGATGAAGAAATAAACCATATGAAATGTGAGCTGGAGAAATACGGCCTGCAGCTTCCATCATTCAGCAAGATTGGTGGGATCCTTGCTAACGAGCTCTCAGTGGATGAGGCTTCAGGTATGCAGCTCTGAGGAGGAGGAGGGTGGTGGTGCATCAACGGCTCTTCATGTGGACCAATGGCACCTCCATGCGCAGAGGCAATATACCTCTGCACTCCAGGTGCTGGGAGCAAGCAGCAAGGGAGAGCAGTCGCCTTCATCCCTACTTGTAGGATTCCCAGAGGCATCTGGGCTGTCCACTGTTGGAGACGGGATGCTGGGGAGAGCGGGCCTTTGTCTGTTCTCACCCTCCGCCAGAAATGGCATCAGGCAAATTTCTCCCCCTCCCCCACTACTCAATAGACAACCAACAGGGGAGAAGAGGGTTTATTATGATGCTAATAAAGGTATGATGCAAAAAGGAGCTGCCTTAGCTTTGGCATTAGAATAATCACATTTTAAGGCTTCCGTGTTTGCTGTTGCCCTCTCCCTGGGTATGGCGGTGGCTGCTCTGTTATGGCAAGATAGTTAAACCTCGGGGTGTTTCGTCTAGAGCTGGTGGGTTACAGCTTTCCTCAGGGGCAGGTTCTAATGAGGAATGTGGCCCCCTGTCTCCCGGGGGGGGTGTCCGTGTGAAGCCCCCATCTCCCTGGGGGGATCCATGTTGGCCCCTGCCCCCCCCCCCCCCGTGCTGCTGTTGACCCTTCTTACTGCCCGCTTCTAGTCCATGCAGCCATCCTGGCCATCAACAAAGCGGTGGAGACGGGGATCGTGGCGCAAACCCTGGTGGCCTTGCGCAACCCCAACGCCATGCTGTCCAACCTCCGGGAGCGTCTTGGGGCTGTCTACCAGGAGGTGCTCCACCAGGCCAAGGTGGAGAAAGCCCAAAACGCCAGGAACCGAGTAAGCAGGAATGCCTGGTTGCGGGTGGGGAGGGAGAGCACGAGGGGGGTGCTGTCTTTCTCACCCCAGGCAATACCCTTGCCCGTAGGTGAAGGTGGCCTCAGCTATTATTATTATTGTTATCATCATCATCATCATCATCCCTCCTTTTGCCCAATACTGGGCCTCAAGGCAGCCTAAGGTTGATAAATTCTGGCTGGCCAAATCAGTGCTTCCCAGGGTCCCTGTCCAGCCCTTGAAAGGCAGGCTGTCTTGTCTCTGACGTAGCGCCCGGTGCCTCTGAGGCCCACTGCAACAGTGAGGGGGCAGGCCTTGTCTCTGGCGTCATATGGCACTTCGGAGGTGCCTAGGGCTCCTCTGAGCAGCAGCGTGACTATGGGGCTGCCCCCATCTCCTCCTCAGCCTTACACTTGGGGTGGAGGTGGGGGGTTCAGAAGTTCACCCGAAGCTGTGAGACACCAGTGGCACACCCAGCTGTGGACCCTTGTCATTGAAAGTGGGAGCAATTCATGCTGACTGTGTGTGTGTGCGTGTGTTTGAGTGGGCTCCGTGGATTATCTCTCCACATGATTCTTCATGCAATTGGAAGTGGATGGGACCGTGAGAAAGAAAACCCTGCCATTGTGGATGACTCTGTGCGATCTCCCTGTCTCTCTCTCTCTCTCTCTCCCCCCCACCAGCACCTGCAAGAAGTTCCTGGCGGTGAAGACATTTACAACCAGTGTCTGACCCAGGCTGAGATTCAAGGCAGCATCAACAAGGTGAACGGTAAGCAGAGCGGTGGCCCTGCGTACTGCTCATGGCAGCGCCTTCAGGGGCAGAAAAGGTCCCGGGCTCCGTCTAGGCGCTGTGCCTATCAGGGTCTGCCCTGACCATAGCTAAGAACCCAGACCAAGGACTGAGCTTCCGACATGTCCAACAGGCAAAGCACGGCTTACCTGGAGATGCTGCCAGGCCAGGCGTGGGACCGGGGCTCTCCTGCAGGCAGAGCCTTGCGTTCTACCACTGACTGGTGGCTCTGAGAGAGAGAGAGAGAGAGAGAGAGAGAGAGTAGCAAAAGAGAATTGGCCACCTTGAGGCCCAGCATTGGGCAAAAGGCAGGATACAAATAAGTGTAATAATAATAATTTCCCTGTTGGATCCATAACCACCCCTCATGACTACTCTTTTTAAAAAAAAATGCAGAGAAAGGTGCTCTAGAGTCGGTGGATGATGCCCTCGAAGAACAGGACCCCCAGGGCTTGTTCTGCGCCTTGCAGGATCCTGCCCTGGCCTTGAGGAACCTGCGGCGAGAGAATGCAGACTGGTACCTGGATCAGCTGAGTACTGACCGGGAGCAGAAAGCGCTGGTAAGTCATAGCGGGCGAGGCGAAGCTCACTTGTGGATCAGGGCCACATGTCGCTCGCTTCTGCCCCTGGAATTAATGGGGCCGGGAAATTCCCAGTGCTCCCATTTCATAGAATCATAGAATAGCAGAGTTGGAAGGGGCCTACAAGGCCATCGAGTCCAACCCCCTGCTCAGTGCAGGAATCCACCCTAAAGCATTCCTGACAGAGGGTTGTCCAGCTGCCTCTTGAAGGCCTCTAGTGTGGGAGAGCCCACAACCTCCCTAGGTAACTGATTCCACCGTCGCACTACTCTAACAGTCAGGAAGTTTTTTAGCAAGGACAGGCCAAGGGGCCTGATGCAAACAGCTCTTCTCAGCCCTACATAAGCCCTGCGCCCAAAAGGATTAAATTTCTGCACCTGGACAACGTTTGCATCAGGTACCTTATTTTGCATAATTTATTCTAGATCACGGAGTCAGAGGGCAGAGTAAGGAGTTGAGCAGGACAGTAGAATTGTGCCCACAACCCTCTGGTGCCCGCCCCCCCCCCCCCGAGCTAAAGGGTGAGATATAAATGCTGCAAGCAATCAAATCACAGAGGCTAGGAATGTGTGTATGTGTGTGTGAGAGAGAGAATTTTAAATGGAAGCTGAGCTTCTCAGGATGCAAAATCCTTTACCCAACCTTTCATCCAAAGACGTTTCTGCAAAACGTGCACAAGACGCAGACTCTCTAAGAACCTGCCCTGAGCCTCCCTTGTTTTGGTGGTTCTTGCCAGCAATTATGCTCGGATGTGACGTTTTCTTTGTTTGCTTCCCTTCCTCCTGGGGCTCGTGTCTGTTCTCCTGAAGAGTCCCCTCTTTGGGACTTTTGAGTCGGAGATCAACAGCTGTGGTCCGCTTGGGACAAGCCTTCCCCAGCCTGGCACCCTCCAGATGTGTTTGACTACATCTCCCATTTTCCCCAGGTAGTATGGATGATGGGCACCAGGTTGGGGAAGGCTGATTTTGACTTCATCTACACCAAGCAGGATGTTGCACTATGAAAGCGGTCTATAAGAGGCAGGAGCCAGGCTACGGCTTCATAGCGGCATTGAGGTGCACTGGCAACTGTTGGGGCCCGTTGACACAGACCATGTGCCGCTTTCATACCGCTAGATCCTGCTTGGTGTAGGTTAGGCCCTAGAAAGCTGCAGGAGGCTGATTGAGAAGGATCCCAAAAGTTACACGTTACCTTTACTAGGACCAACTAAAACGTCACAAGGAAATGAGTTCCCAAAACCCTTCATCATGCTGGATCTCGAGCAAGAACAGAACAAGAAGGGCTGCCGGGGACGGGGACGGACACTCCAGATCTGCAGTTCACATGTTTTCGGATGGAATGGGGCAAATATCATACAGATTTAATTGGGGTTGGGGCTACTGTAAGCCAAATCTGGCCTCCTGAAGCAGACAAGCCTCCTTGCTGGATGTTGGGAGGCGGAGTGCCAAGTGTTCTGTGTGCTCACTGAGCCTAGAAGGGGCTGGGAGGAAAAATGAAAACCAAGCGGTAGGGTGGGTCTGCTCAAAATGGCTGGTGGGCTCTGCTTGCATCAGCCTTCCATGTGATAACTAAACAGCTGCAGTGAGTTCCACCGGCCAATCGTGGTCTTCTCAGACCTTCTTGTTAACTTGCTGTGCTCATTCCTCTTTCTCCTCCCTTCGTTCAGGAGCTGGGCTACATCGACTTGCTCGAGCAAGAGGAAATCCAAGCTGGACTTTTTGCGGCCAACGAGAGAGGAGATCAAGAACGTGCCGGTGAGTGGGGTTGAACCTGGTGCTTGGAAGCCCCAAGCTGCCGTGGCCCCTCGATGCCTGGGCTGCCTCTTTAGAGCCCTTCTCTGGAGTTGCTCTTGTGAGTCGTGTCCCCAGAGGCCTTGCTCTCCGCCTCTCGGGTGTGAGCACGAGGCAGTGCGGTGGTGTGTTCCTGGGTCACCCCGGGTTCCTGGTGCCGGACGACACGCTTGTGCTGCTGGATGTCTGGCTGCCATGCCAGTGAAGGGCTCACCGTTAATGCCCTGATGTGAGACTAATGGGATGAGTGTTACCTGGGACCATGTGCAGGATGGATTTTAAAGGAACTACGGCAGTGTGCTGCAACATGGCTAGCAGCCGTGGCACATGCCCTAATCTGTTACAGGGCAGGAATCCTGCTGTTCTGTAACCATCTGTCAGGGATGCTTTAGGGGTGGATTCCTGCATTGAGCGGGGGGTTGGATTTGATGGCCTTAGAGGACCCTTCCAACTCTACGATTCTATGTTTCTAAGCCTCTCCTGTAGAAGCTCAGTAGGAGTCGTCCACGTCCCTTGGAGAAAGAGAGAAAGCTGCCATTAGAGGATACTTCTGATGTTGGTGACTTTAGCATTAGGACCAGTGGTCAGGTTTTGTCTCCCACTTTGGGGTTTGCTCCACTCCCTTAGAAATCGGCAAGGACCAGTAGCTTAGCTCTTTGTTTCGTTTATTCATTTAGTACATTTGATGGGCGGGGCGGGGGAGAGTCTGAGGAGGCAGCCTCGCCTTCATAGAGGGCAGGTGAGGTCCCCAGCCAAGGTCGGCACCATGCAGGGCTGGACTAGCATGAATGGAGGCTCCTCCTATTAAAACAAATTCTCTTCATATAGAAAAAAAAGTCAATTCAAAGAGAAGGGGACGCTGGAGCCCGTTCCCCGGCATGCTCACCTTCAGTGTGCAGAGAGTATTGTTTTCTGTCAGAATCTTTAATCATGCTGGCCATCTGAAAGACTCCACCTGAGGCACGGGCTGACCACCTCTTTTGCTGCTTGTGAGAACGTGCCCAAAGGGTGATGGGCTTTCTCCTACGGGGAAACACTGGGGCCCTTTAGCGTGATGGATCTGTGTGCCTCTTTGTCCCTGTTTTTCACGAACTCCACCCCAACTTCTTTTAAAAAATCCCCCCTCCAATGCACAGTGGCGCTAGCTGTGAGCCACATCAACGCCTCCATCCGGAGAGGGGTAGCGGAGGAGACCGTGCGAGCCCTCACTAACCCTGAGGCTCAGCTGCCGGACGCCTTCCCCTTTGCCGCCGAGCTCTACCAGCGAGAACTGCACGCTCTTCAGCGGCAGCATCCACAGGTGAGTCGACATGATGGAGGACTTCTCTCACCTGGATTGTGGGCTTTTCCACAGGAGGTTCCACAGGGCCTCTGTCTCTCCTCTCCTGCTGCCTTGGGCTGCTGGCCCATTTCCTCACATCCAGAAGCCATGTGCGCACCACAATCCTGCAGGAGCCCCCAAACAACCACAGAATGTGCCATTGGGCTCCCCAGATTTGTGGGGCGGGGGAATTGTTTGTTTAATTAAGTTTCTAGCCCTTATGTCTCTGAAGATGTGATTGCAACAAATGTGTGGACAGTCAGTGCCTGCTGAAATCTCAGAAGCCTGAAATCCCCCCACAACATTCTGCCCCACTGGTTGGAGAGAGCATTTCAATGCACAACCTCCATGACCTTTCCAATTTACAAAATCAGGATAATATTTTTCAGAACAACGATAATTGCAGAATACATTATACAAAATGAGCCAGGTTACAGAACTGAGTTTTCTTGGTGGCATAATTTAATTTCCTGGGTGCCAAATTTTAATATTGGTAAGAGAATGCCCCCAGGCTTGCCTGTGCCTGCAGATATAGCCATGGTAAGTCGTGACGGTGCCTACGGGACCTCATGGAATATGGGGGAGGGGGCAGCCTGCCTGCCTGCCTGCCTGCGTCCCGCCCTCCGCCTACAGCTAGCCCCGCCTACAGGGGGCTCAGCTGGGTTCATGATGACAACAACTTGAGTCCCCTGTGAACACTTTCGCCTGGCAGGGTGAGCTGGTCCAAGAGGAGCTCTTTGTTGCCGTGGAGATGCTGTCTGCCGTGGCGCTGGTCAACCAAGCCCTGGAGGATGGAGATGTTTGCGGCTTCTGGAGGAGCCTGGCCAGTCCTGGGTTGGGCCTGCCGGAGATAGAGGAGAGCGGTGCACAGCGGTAAAAAGAGCTCTAGTCTCTCTCTCCCTCCACCCCACCCTGCCCATGTAGCTCAGAGTGTTTGAAACCAAACCCCTTTGCAATGCTGTTTCCAGAGCTGCAGGTTGAGTCACAGACAATTGCAAACTGAAGGCACTCCCAATTCCTCTTTCTTTCTGTGTTTAGAATTTTGCACTATATGTCTTATAGAGCATTTTGACCACCGCCACCACCCGCTCCCACCCCGGGGCTTGTTCACCCGTGTAAGTTGCACCTTTTGAATTTTCACTCTGCCCCTGTTCAGACGACACACTAAGCCACGGGTGGTTAAGCATTTTAAACTAAACGTTACGGCTTAGCGTGTGAAGCATTCCGAACCATGGTGGCTACGTAACCATGGTTTAAACACACTCACTCACCATTTGCTGCAAAAGGGTTAGCAGCCTAACCAGGGCTTAGAGCGTTGTCTGAACAGGCCCCGTGTTTGATAAAGGTATGACCTGTCTTCATAGAAGACCCTGTATCTGAGGCCATCTGGGAGTTTGATCTCTCTGTGGCGTTGAGCCATGACTTGCAGTTGCCATCAAAGCCCCAGTAAGGGCCTCAGGCCACACTGATGGCCCTCCTAGTCCAGCGTTCTGGTTCCAGCCAGATCCCTCTGGGAATCCCACAGAAATGGCATTTCCCCTGGGTCTGCATCTCCCCATTGCCCCCTGGAGATGCCATCTTGTATTTTGCCATGATCACCCCTGGAGTCCACCTGAGTGAGCTTGCCCTCCTGTGTTACGCTCCGCGTTACCTGAGCTCTGCAATGTGTCCAGTTCTGAGACCTGAAATGGTGGTGGCTCTACCAGCCAAACAACATTGCTTTCCTTCTCATGGGGAAACACCCCCTTCCTTGTCCAGGAATGGCCAGCCCTTGTTTCTGGAAAATTCTACGCAATTCCTGCCCGAACCTACCACATGCTTATTTGGAAGCAAGCCTCACTTGGTTCAGCGGGTCTTATGTTCTCACATTCATGTATAAAGTCTTAATTTAGTTGCAAACTAGTCTGTTTTGTTCTAGCAACTAATTAGTTTGGCCACTCTCACATTTTCTCATTTCACAATGGGAAGCTTCATTTAAGGCAATGATTTGAATTGGCCTTTTTAAAAAATATATTTTTAAATTGGTGACTTCAGTTGTCTTGGTCTGAATCAATCCACAGTGAAGGACGTTTTACAACCGTAGAGGCCAGAAACCTATGCTTAAAACAACAAAAGCAAATGAAAGCTCTCTCACAAGCCTAATGCCCTTTTTCTGAACTGCAGCCTGTGTGCACAACCCTCAGCGGTGGCAGCGGTTTAAGGGGGATTGCAAAATACTGGGCTAGAGTCTACCTAGAGTATATCTCCTGGAATCCCACTTTATTGCAGTGGGTTTACTCCAAGTATGACTAAGCCTGGATCCAATCCAATGTCCTGCTTTGTTTTCACTTTTTCCCAGTTACTTTGATGACTTGTCAAAGCAAAAGAACCGATCTCGGGAGGTGAGGAACGACTTCCTGAGCTGGAACGACATCCAGGCTTCCGTGCGCCGTGTGAACGTCTCGGTCGAAGAAGAAAATGAGAGTAGGCTGCCTCTTCATAAATGTGTGGTTTGAAATGGGGGGTGGGGCGTGTAAAAGCCCCAGTGGCCAAATCCAGCCCTGCAGGGCTTCTTGGGGCTTGGCCCCAATCCCAGGTGACACGTGGCCAGAGGGCTCCATCACACCGTCTCCTGCTGAGTGAACTAGTGAAGCCCCGCTCCCTGACTCCGCCAAGGCCTTGGTTGCCATTGCAGGAGAAGGGGGTCAAGACACCTTTCTGGCTTGGGTGGGCCGCGTCTCTGCTGTTGGCCTTTTAGCCCTTTGTCAGGGGGGAAACATGGATGTGGGAGCAACGTGAACCTTTGACTGCGACCCACATGTCGGCTCAGGTGGTCTATTTTGGCCCCCTGGGATGGAATCTCGGGAAGGCCTTTTTGTGTAGAATTTCTTGTAACAGCTGCGACCGCCGCCTCTTCCTCCTCTGCCTCTTGGGCGATGATGATAGCACTCTTCAAATACTTGAAAGGTTGTCCCACAGAGGAGGGCCAGGATCTCTTCTCGATCCTCCCAGAGTGCAGGACACGGAATCATGGGCTCAAGTGACAGGAAGCCAGATTCCAGCTGGACAACAGGAAAAACTTCCTGACTGTTAGAGCAGTACGACAATGGAATCAGTTGCCTGGTGAGGTTGTGGCCTCTCCCACACTAGAGGCCTTCAAGAGGCAGCTGGACAACCATCTGTCAGGGATGCTTTAAAGTAGATTCCTGCAATGAGCAGGGGTTGGACTCGATGGCCTTGCAGGCCCCTTCCAACTCTACTATTCTGATTCTAGGGCCAAAACAGTGTGTGTGAAATGGTCCCCTGGGTTCCGTTGTTTTCAGACTTTGGGGAAGCCTCCTTTCCACCACAGCCGATAGCAAGCAAGTTCAAGCTCTTAGCTGGTGGAAGTCCTGGCAGGAGCAGTTTGAGGGGTGGAAGAGCTTCCCCAAAGATCCGTCCACTGAGCCAAATGCAGCCCACCAGAGACTCCACGGACCTCTTTTGCTGCCTGTCTAGGATGGTGAAGGGATGACCCAAAAGTGCAGGGTTCTATTTTTTTTTGGCGAACAGCCATTGCAACTTCCCAGCGTTTCAGTATTATTTTATTTATTTATTTATTTATTTATTTATTTATTGCATTTCTATACCGCCCAATAGCCGGAGCTCTCTGGGCGGTTCACAAAAATTAAAACCATTCAAAGTATAAAACAACAGTATAAAACCATAATATAAAATACAATGTAAAAGCTCAACCAGATAAAAACAGCAGCAATGCAAAATTACAAATTTAAAACACCAAGTTAAAATTTATTGATAGACTGTTAAAATGCTGGGAGAATAAAAAGGTCTTCACCTGGCGTCTAAAAGCATATAATGTAGGTGCCAAGCGAACCTCCTTAGGGAGCTCATTCCACAGCCGTTTCAGAAGTACAAACACCCTGAGATTCAGTTTCGAGATAGAAAAGAAACCTGAAAGTTAAAATCTTAAAACAAGGAACAGCCTAAGAGCCTGATAGACCAACAGGTTCCTTAGATGAAAGTGTTCCCACGACAAATAACTGCCAGGTCTGAGATAATTTAATCAGACCCCTGCCTGTGGCTATTGACCAGCAGCTTCTTTAGGATTTTGGCCTTGAGCTCAGCCTCACCAATAATCAGTTCTGCAATCTCCCTGTTGTGGTTTACAGAAATCCTCGCTGTCCGACTGATCAACGAGGCTCTGCAGCAGGAAAGCCCCGAGAAAACCCTCCGCGCGCTCTTGCTGCCGTCTGCCAACTTCCATGATGTGGCGCTCCCCATTGCTAAGCGTTACCATGACGTATTGACCAGGATGCTGAGACGGAAAGCCCAGGTAGGAGAGGGAGAAAGAAGAGGCTGAAGCTCAGGGTGGGAAAAGGCAAGAGTCCTGTGGCGCTCCGGGCCGGTGTGTCGTCTTTGTCCAAATCCATTTCCAGCCACCACCTCGAGATGATTGAGGAAGGAGGATGCTTTCGTGAATTCCAGCACAGCAAGAGTGGCTGGATGAACTGATGTGGGATTGTGTGCGTGTGCAGGCGGAGGGGGGGTGGCGGCGGCTGTACTTCATCCCTTGGTGCACGTGGGTCTCCCTGCTCCATTTTATCATCAAAATGGCGCAGGGAGATGGGTGAGGTGAGAAAGAGGGAATGGTGAACCTCTCAGCCAAGGGGTGAGTTGAATCAGGCTCTCTCCTGGTCCAGCCCTCAACATTCTAGATCACGCTGGTTCTCCACAAATAGAGCATTGGATCAATCACTCACCATCCTGGAAATCTCAGCCTTCGTTTTTTAAAATAAGCACATTTCCAGGCCTTCTGGATTAGAGGGCCCACCTGCATGCATGTGGGCCGTGACGGGTGGAACCTCCAAGCCAGAATGGGGATCAGTAAGGCTGCCACCGGGGCGGGGGGGGGGCCTTCGTTGCTCCTCCCTCTTCCCTTTGACGAGTGCGGTGTCGCAGTTCAAGTGTTGGGTTTGGGAGGCAGCGCTGTGCGAGGAGAGTCGCTGAGAATCGAGGAGGGAAAAGGTTCAGCCGTTCGCCTTGTGCCGGTGGCAGCGTGTATTCTGAGTGTGTCCCGCCCAGTCCAGCAAGGGGGGAGGCTCAGTGCCCCCCTGACATAACATGAGCCCAGGATTGAGGTGCAGGGTCTGGCTCCCAGAGCCAGCCCAAGTGCGTGACGCCCTGCTTTGGGGAGGCCCTTCCAGGGTGTCATGCGGAGCTGCCTTTGTGCCTTCTGCTCTTCTAGGTGACTGGGGACGCTGGAGCCATGCTGTGGTGGGAGGAGATCCAGGAGGGCGTCTCCGTGGCCAACCAAGATGATGAAGCGGCAAAGAGAAGTACGGGCGCTGTGGCCTCTTTGGTTTTCCTGCCTCATTCTGAGCCGCAGACCTCAAGTGAAGGGGCTGCTGTTTGGGCCCTTCCTAGAAGTCTGAGCAAAGGGGGCGATCGGGTGCTCCTTTGCAGGGATGCTACAAATCCTATGAATGTGAATATGGGCTTGCAAACCTGGGGGCGTCTCCAGGCCTCAAGTCCTGTTTCAAGATGGAGACCTGGTTCGCACCACACAACAACCCACCCTGGGTTTCTACAGGGTGGCTTATTTTCCACAAACAAGTCAGCCTGAGGAGCCATGGCTTGTTCTTGGGTTGTTCATAGCTTCTAATGATGTCCGAAGCCGGCAGGACAACTTTATCATGGGTTATCGGGAGCAGCGAGAGGGACACCCGGCAAGAGCGGCAAAAACCTCTACTGCTCCTTGGGCTATCTCGAGTGCCGCCACCATCCTTGCTCATCCCTTCTCAGTGCCCTCTGCCCTGTGTCCTACAAATCAAGAAGAAAGGATGCCAGCCAGCATCTTGGACACAATGGCCATTTATTTTCCTGGTCCTGTGCTAGTGGACAGGCGTGAATGTCCGCTGGGGGGAAATTTGCACTATTTCCCTCTCCGTTTTATTGCTTTGCCATGATATTTGTGGGTGTGTTGCTCTGTAACCCATATGTCTATGTGACAGCTAGCAATGGAGACCAGTGGAGAGAAGTGGCACGAAGGGGGGTGCAAGGGGGAGCTGCAAGAGTCCGGCGGCTGCAAAAACAAAAAGACTTTAGGTGTGGGTGTTCTTACTTGCGTAAAATGTGGAGCAGCCTTTTTTTAAAAAAAAAATACAGGAAGGGTTCATGACAACAACAACTTGAGTCCCCCGGGACCCAGCAAACCCCAGCAGACCAACTTCAGAAAGGGTGCTGCGGTAGAGACCACGGAAACTAGGAATTGTGCCGCAGAGGTGCCTGGCAGACGTGCTGGGAGCCGTTGGGGCAACTGGCAGAGGAAACGAGCCTCGGCAAGCCGCAGAGCACCGACCGCCTGTTTGATTATTCCTTTCTTACTGTCTTTTATTCTACAACGCTCAATCGCCGAAGCTCTTAGCGAGCCAAGAGCCGAGCCGAGAGGGTCACCTGGTCTCTCTTGTTTTGCTTTCCCCCTTCTGCCCCTTCCTGCAGTGGCCCTTGGAATCGCGGCCATTAACCAGGCCATCAAGGAAGGGAACCCGGCACAAACGGTCAGAGTCCTGCGCAATCCAGATGTGGGCCTCTGTGGCGTGGTGGCGGAGTGTGCTGGGGCTTACCAAGCACAGCTGGGGGCCGTTATGGCGGCCCGAAAACCCCCAGGTAAAAGAGGGTGCTTTTTTTGTTTTTATGCTGAAATTCAAGCACTTAAACCCCACGTTTCCTTACACCGCTCTGACCTTCATTCTCATTTTTCATCCTAACTTGACATCCAGGGCACTCAAAAATGCCCTGGGTCCAGCACACGCTGAGAGATGGGATGGGCTATTTCTTCAGCCTGCAGACATTTGAAGGCTCGTGGGACCGGCCTCGTCCCTGCGCCCTTAATATGACGCACCTCAGCCGGGAGGAAATCCAGGTAGGGGGGGTTGTGTGAACTGGGGGCGCCTCTTCGGAGACGGAGGTGCCACCTCACACACAGGCACCATCTTAGACAAACATCCTGTTTTCCTTAAATATTTTTTCCATATGCTGATTTATGCAGATTAATTGATTTTATTTCGTTGACCAAAATTTCCTTTAGCCTGTGACAGCCTTACATTGGGGTGGGAGGCTGCTGTTGCACCGTGTCCTGCTTTGTGGGTCCCTGTGTGAACACAGTGCTGGACTAGGTGGACCCTCGGTCTGATCCAGCATCAGGGCTCTTCCTATGTTCTTGAGTTCTTATGTTTAATATTGTGTTGCTGAGTTAGACAATTATTTCATTTCATTTATTACATATCTATACTGCCCAATACCACAGCATCGTGGGTGGTTTGCAAGATTAAAACCTTAAAAATACAATATTGTAACATTATGTAAAAATCATTTACATGCAAACATAAACACGTGTGTGTGTGTTGGTGTAAAACCCTTTAACATCACAGCTACTGATGAGGGCAAAAGCCAAAATGTTTATCTCTAAATATATTTTGAAGTCATTCTGTTAATCTATCATTCATACACACACACACACACACACACACACACACACAATTGTAACAATCAGCAATAAGAAATCCCAGGACCTGTTGAAACCCCTGTCATGTGTTGCCAATGCTTGAGAGTAGAGGGTCTTACCCTGGTGCTGAAATGATGTCAGTGTTGGCCCCAGGCCAGCTTCACTGGGAAGATTGTTCCATAATTGGGGTGGGGTCACCATGAAGAAGGCCCTCACCCTCGTTACCATGCCCTGAGCCTCCCGCTGAGGAGGGCCTCAGATGATGAACCGAGTATATGGATAGGTTTGCACCTGGACAGGTGCTCTGCATTGTGGTCTTGAGTCACGTAAGGCCTTATGCGTCGAAACCATCGCCCTGATTCGGGCTCGGAAACGGACCGCCCAATAGCTGAAGCTCTCTGGGCGGTTCACCAAAATTAAGACGCAAGGTACAGCATAACATATAAAATAAGGACGTTTAAAACTACAATGTAAAAGTACAACCAGAATAAAACCTAGCAGCAATGCAGAGATGTAAGATACAGGTTTAAAGCAGCAGAGCTAAAAGACTAGGATGCTAAAATGCTGGGAAAATAAAAAGGTCTTCACCCGATGCCGAAAGGAGTGCAGCATAGCTGCCAGGCGGACCTCTCTAGGGAGCTCATTCTACAATCTCTGGCCGCTGCGTTTTGCACACGTTGCAGATTCCAAATAGTCTTCAAAGGCAGCCCCATGTAGCAGTAGTCTACTTTGGAAGTTTCCAGAGCATAGACTACTGAAGCCAGGTTATGCCTGTCTAGATAGTTGCATAGCTGGGCCACCAACCGAACGCCACTGAGGCCACCTGAACCGAGGCGTATTATTGTGCTTTTAAACCTTTAATTCTTCGTCTGTGATTGATGTCGCCTTTCCCTGGCCAGTTTTCTCTTGTGTTTGTCAGCTCAGCTATTTCTGAGAGTGGGGAACACTGGTTGCTTGGCAACTGCTAAGGCAGCCCACCCCCCTTACTACCCTTGAGTGGCAATGTGGGGAAAACCAGGCCAGGAGGGGAGGGGAGGGGATCCACCCAGTGAGATCTGGGCTGTGTGTGGTGTCGGGTGAGCGGCAGCCCCCTTTGAGCCAGGAGCTGGATGCTTTCCCGGAGAGGGGCTGAGGAAGCTGGAGGGGGTCTGAAGAGCCCCCAGCCGCCTTTCCCCAGCAGTGCTAAACTAAGCCTGGCTCATCCTTTGCGGCTCACTCTCCCTTGTGTGGGAGGTGGAAGAGCAGGGGCAGCGAAGACGAGACCGGTGGTGTCCTCCACCTTTCTCTGCCGCTTCCGCTTCGTTCTCAGCAGTCGGAAGCCGGCATCCCCAGGGCCACCCTGGAGGAGTCTGGCCCGTGGCCAGGTCCTGAGTGCGCTTCCCGCTGTTTTTCTGGGTTTGGGCCATTCCTCACTGCCATCGCCCTGTTGACCCCTGGCCTCTCTGTGCTTCAGGCCACCATCGCTGGAGTGACGGTTGCCCATGATCGGCGGCGCCTGTGGGAATCCAGTGCCCGGCTGGTCACCCGACTGCAGGCCCGGATGAGGGGCTTCCTCGTCCGCCAGGAGTTTGCAGCCCGGCGGCACCTGTTGTCAAGGCAGGTGCCAGCTGCTATCAAAATCCAGGTAGGCTGCCGCTGCCCAGATCCTGGGAAGTTCCACATTCAGATCTCACTTTTGCTGTGAACTTGCCGAGTGTCCGTTCGCCCTCAGCCCCTCACCTGCAGTATGGGGGTGACGTGGTTGACTTCTAGCTCAACGGTCGAACACTTGTTCTGCATGCCAAGGGCCCCAGGCCCAGTACCTGGCAGCAACTCCAGGGGAAAGGGCTCTGGGGGGGGGGGGGGGCTAAGCAGCCTGGCCTAAGGCCCGGCGTTCCGGCCCGACAGAGCAGCTATAAAGGGCGCGCCAAGGTCTGGTATGTGAAGCCACATGCATGCAAAGCATTGTGGGAGAGGCCACAGCCCAGTGGCAGGAGTTACAGCAAATAGGGCAGCTGAGAAAATCACAGTCTGACTAAAGATGTGTGGTGAGGCAGGATTTGAACCCAGGCCCTTCCACCTGCTCCCATTCTGTGTACTCACAGGCCTACTGGCGTGGATACCGTCAGCGGAGAAGTTACCTGGAAAGGCTGAGGCATTTGAAGGAGAACACGGGCGCCATTGTCAAGGTAGCAGCATTGGTGTCGCCTTGGCGGTCTGTGTTGGGGCTGCTCTGCGGGAGGGGAGGGGCTTCCTGGGGGCTTGATCCAGTGGCAGAAAATGACCTTGTCCTCCCTGTGCCCCTTCCTGCTGCGTTCAGATCCAAGCGTGGGTGCGGTCGCGGCGTGCGCGCAAGCAGTACCTCGAGCGGCTGCGCTACTTCAAGAAGAATGTGAGTGTTTTTGCGCCTGAGCATTTTGAAATGGCCGTGCTGGATCACACCAGGGGCCCATTTAACTCAGCCTCCCACCTTGGCCGGACAGAGGCTCCCAAAGCAGCCACCCGCAGGGCGTGGAGGCCACTCCCGATCGCACAGGCCCTGAGCTTCCCAGTGTGGCTCAATGGCCCCGGGGAGGCCTCTGCACCACAAGTGTGTGTGTGTGTGTGTTTCTTTAAAGCCATCCTAGGGCCTGAGGGCAATGAAAGGAACATTAGAGATGACTTTCCCTTCTGATAATGAATGGTAGCTTTATTCGTCTTGAGCCTCCCATAAGAATTTCTGCAGAGTCATCATTCTATTGAGCTTTTACCATTTAGAAATCATTTTTTACTGACCAGGTACATGCTCGCCTAATCTGACGGTGCGTGCGTGCTCATTTAATCTTTGTAACCCAGTTCCTTTATGCGCTCTCTCTCTCTCTCTCACACACACACACACACACACACACACACACCCTGCATCTGATGTGGCACAGTACAGCCTCGCTCCGCTTTCCCTCGACCCATCATGTCCCCGCTTGCTGTTGGGTTACGTGTTCGAATGACCTTCCCTCTTCTTGTGTGTATTGGCAGGTTAAGGCTGTAATTAAAATCCAGGCGTTTGTGCGAGCTAATAAAGCCCGGGAGGATTACAGGCTGCTGGGTAAGAGCCCAGTTTCCATGCAGGGGTTTGCAGGGCAGGCTGTGGCTGGGCTGTGGGATCCCCCTAAAAGTGCGTAGTGGGCAGGATCCCGCCCTCTCCTTTCCACCTGCCCCCACACGCCACCCAGGTGGGTTCTCGTCTCTGGTTTCATGCTCTGCTCCCAGAGCCCTCGTTCGCTCTTCCTCTCCTCAGCTCCGTGCTTGGGAGGATGAGAGAACGGCAAGGGCAAAGCAACAGCCTAGTTCTGCCTCTGGGGAGCCTCCGAGGCCCAGAGCGCCTGCTGGGATGATCCCGCCCTGGTGGGCATGTGGGCTGCCTCCTGCTGTCCTGCGGGGTAGGAGCGCTCGCCCCAGTGAGGTTAGCAGCTGGCACAGTGGGGCCCTGATCTCCTGTGCGGTGCCTGAGGCTGCCGTCCTCCGTTGCCAGTGCACAGTGAGAACCCTCCGCTCAGCATTGTCCGTTGCTTCGCCCACCTGCTGGAACGGAGTCAGCGAGACTACTGGGAGGAGCTGGAGCTGCTGGAGCTCCAGGAGAGTGTGGTGAGGGGAATCCGCTGCAACCAGCAGCTGGAGAGCGACCTCAGCCTCATGGACATCAAGATCGGCTTGCTGGTCAAGAACCGGATCACCCTCCAGGTCAGGAAGGGTCTCTGTGGGGTGGGCGGATCACGGCCAGGGATGTCGAGGGCTGCGTGCAGGACGGAAGAGCCGGGATGCTGCAGGGTGCGTGTGTGTGCGTGTGTGCAATTTCTTGCTTTTTGACATCCGTCTCCCGGGGCAGGAGGTTGTCTCTCACTGTAAGAAGCTAACTAAGAAGAACAAGCAGCAGCTCTCTGACATGATGGGCAGGAGCAAGGAGAAGGGACTGAAGGCGCTCAGCAAGGAGAAGCGGAGGACCCTGGAGGCCTATCAGCATCTCTTCTACCAACTGCAGGTCCGTTGGCATCTTCCTAGAAACAGGCACGTTGAGGCTGAGCACTCCTGGCTCTAAAGCACGGGGATCCCATGTCTAGTTGTGCCTGGTGGATCCTACGGTCAGGGCTCCTTGGATTCTATGCATGCGGCCATATTGACATCTGACCTTGGAGGGCTCAGTTCTTCCCTTTTGTGAAAAGGAAACTGCACTTCTAGTCCTTGAGTCTGTGGAGATGAGCGATCTCTGTGGAAATTATGGAGCCAGAAAGGGGCGGAGCTTTGTTCTCAAAGGACCAGGCGTTAGATCTGCTCCCTCCCCGTGCTGAGCTGCAGTAGGGTTTATGTTTTAAGAAGAACAAGAGGAGCGCCCGCTAGACAGACCGAGGTGGGACTTGCTAGTCGGGCAGCCTTTTTTCCGGCAGTCTCAAGGCAAGGCCTCCCCCTCGTTGCTTCCGCCCCTGAGCAATGGATGTCCTGCAAGGGGGAGAGACTGTGTCCATTCACCTGCCAGGGTTAATACTCATTGGTCTTCCATTACCCATGCATTGTCTGATGCCCCCCTTTTAAGCCCTAAGCAAGCAACCATCTTGTGGCAAGAAATTTCATACACGTTATGTGAAGAAGAACGTTTCTGCCCATTGAGTATTGGCCAGGTTTGCGCAATCATGAGGGCAGGCATTGTGATTCCTCGCCCTGCCCCCTGGGTGTGTCGCGCGGACCCATTGTTCACATAATTCCCTGTGCTCCTGCCGTCCAAACCTGCCACGTCGCAAGCGTGGCTTCAGTCTCGCCCTATGACGTTGGGCAAGGGTCGTGGGGTGGGTACGGAGCCCGTGGCTCAGACAACGGGCCAAGCGTGTCAACAAGTGGAGGGGGGCACAATGGCTTCTTTTACCCCTGCGATCGTGCAAAGCCCATCTCTGTGTGACCCCACAGATAGTCTGGTATTAAACAAATAGTTTCTGATTTATGCAGAACTGCAGAATAGATGCCAATTTGAGTGCTTCACTCAGGCTGTTGGTGTCTGCTTTCCATGGCACGTAATTTGGGTGTCCCTGGGCACGGAAGACTTCGTCCGAGAAATGATTTCTTCTTTTAAAGTATATAGCCTACACGGCCCCAGCAATTTTGTATACATTTTTGTATACATTTTTCTGCTCTGAAGAACAGGCTCCCTACTAGGAAAGCGGATGCTTGTTGTTCTAATTTGCTTTGGAGTTCACAACCATTTGTGTCTCGTAACAAGGACTCCTTCCTCTCCCTGTGCTTGCCAAGAATTCAACTGAGGACCCGTGAGTTGGGTGGGGTGTGTGGTGGTTGTTTTGCCCTGAATGACCCTAGTCCCAAACAGACCCTTGCATATGAACCACTCTCCCTCCCCCCCCCGCCTTTCTCTCTCCCTCCCTCCCTCCCTCCCTCCCTCCGCCTGCTGTTCTCCTGCTGCCTTCCAGACCCACCCGGTGTATTTGTCCAGGCTGATCATGCAGATGCCGCAGAACAAGTCCACAAAGTTCATGGAGTCGGTGGTCTTCACCCTCTACAATTACGCCTCCAACTCCAGAGAGGCCTACCTCTTGCTCCAGCTCTTCAAAAGCGCCCTGCAAGAGGAGATTGAGTAAGTCCCTGTTCCCCATCAGCGGCAAGTTTGGGCCTTGCTTGCTTACTTCTCCCCCACGCCTGCTGTGGCGGCGGCATCCGGCATCCTGCCCTTAATAAAGATGGCAGCTTCCCTTTCATAGGAAGCTGCTTTAGACCAGGTGAGACCATTGGTCCACCTAGCCCAGCATTGTCTGCTCTGGCTGGCTGGAGCTCTCCATGACCTCAGGTAAGCCTGGCACCTTCTGCCCCCCAAACCCTCCATTGGGTGGGAGGATTCCCACCATTCATGGCTGACTGAGGTGATTCCCATAAAAACTCAAGGTTCCTGAAAGCCCCAAACACACACACACCCCGAGGGGAAGGCACTCCGCTTGAGATGAATACTGCTTGTGAAAACTAGCCTTGAATGGAAGAAATGGAAGGAAAACCCAGGAGGGTCAGGAGAGGGAGATGACAGCAATGTCTGGATCCCCTGTAAAATTCTGCAAATGAGGCTGGGCGATGATGCTATGACCCCCCACCCACCCCAACACCATCAGTGTTCTTGGGATAGTTTAGTTCATTTTTACTGTAAAGTGGCAGCAGGTGGACCTGCCCTCCATGGAGTCTCCCTGTGGTGCAGGGTGTGTGTGTGTGTGTGTGTGTGGCCCAGTTTCCTTCTGATCGGGAGGCCCATCCAGATCAGCATTTTGCTGGAATAGTATGGGTGGGATACTCCATACCCTTGCAAGCTCAAAAAGTTAACTTTGGGGAGGGTGTGTGTGTGTGTGTGTGTGTGTGTGGCCCAGTCTCCTTCTAATCAGGAGGCCCATCCAGATCAGCATTTTGCTGGAATAGTATGGGTGGGATACTCCATACCCTTGCAAGCTCAAAAAGTTAACTTTGGGGAGGGGTGTGTGTGTGTAAAGATGAAGTTGTACACTTCCGTCATCCCAAAGGGGAGCAGGGGATTGTGCCTCCTTTGCTCAAAATCTGGGAAACGCTGGTTGGGAGTAAAGAAATCTATCTAGGCATTTACAATCTCCATCCAGTTTGTGAACCCGGTAATGCCAAGCTGGTCTGATGTTTTCATTGTTTACCTGGATCATTTCTGCAGCCAAAGAGAGCGGGCCACGCTGTGGTCCTCATTCTCCCCACCCCCTGGGCCTTGTTCCTTTGCCCCTCGCTGCACTCCCTCTGTCCTGTTCTGCCTTCCAGGTCCAAGGTCAGCCAAATCCGTGACATCCTAACGGGGAATCCAACGGTGATCCGCTTGGTGGTGAGCTTCTACCGCAACGCCCGTGGCCAGAACGCCTTGCGTCAGATCCTGGAGGGTCCCGTACAGGAGGTTCTGCAGAACAAGACTCTGAGCATTCGCACCAGCCCTGTGGAGATATACAGGGGGTGGATCAACCAGCTGGAGTCCCAGAGTGGGCAGAAAAGGTCAGGGTGGATGACCGGTTCCTTCTTAAAAATCCTCTTCATTGGGAGGGAAGGTTTTCAGCACCTTATGACTCGTCACAGACAAGAAAATAATGCTAAATTATAGGGTGAAACATAGGACACTGCCTTAGACTGAGTCAGACCGCTGGTCCACCTAGCCCAGTGCTGTCGGCACGGACTGGCAGCAACGGCTCTCAGGAGGGCAGGAGTTTTTCCAGCCCTCCTTGGAGATGTCAGGGATTGAACCTGGGAACTTCTCCTCTGCCTCTGAGTTACAGCCCTTCTCTTTGGGGGCGGGGTGGATCAAACCCAAACATAACCTTGTTACAAAAGTTGAAGAGCCTTTGGGGGCAAGGTGGATGGGTGGTCCCACCTCACCGAGGCCCAGGGAGGGCACTGGGCAGAGGAAAGAGAGCAGAGGAGGCACAGGGGCCAGGTCCCGGGTTCTAGAGCAAAGGGTGTGCCCAGCAACCAACCCGGAAAGGAGGAGGGGAGTGCTGGGCCTTCAGCAGTATCCGCCCACCAACCTTCCCCTGCGTGGAGGCGAGATTCTCGCCTGCCCGCAAGGATGAAGGCCGGGGGTGGGGTGGAGCCCTTTCAATGGGTGATGGAGGGGGGCTCCCCGTTTTGGGGATGAGGCCCAGAAAATGGGTCTGTTTCTCTTCACAGCAACCTCCCGTACAACGTCAGCCCCGAACAAGCCCTTGGTCACCCAGAGGTCCAGAGGCGGTTGGACATCTCCATCCGTAATCTCCTGGCGGTGACAGAACGGTTCCTCTCGGCCATTACATCTTCCGTGGACAAAATTCCGTGAGGATTTGGCGTCTTCTCATTATTTGTTTATTCATGTTGGCTCATCAACGACTCTGTTCACACAACCAAAACAAGCCATGGGGGGCTTGTTTAAATCACCAGCATGCGCTGGTCGCCACTAGCCTGATTACCCGCCACCAATTGTGAGAGCTTTAAGCTAAAACAGGCTGGCATTTTTTGCATTTTGCGCCCCTCCCACTTTGCCTTTGGCCCCTCCCCACCCCCCAGAATGTGGCCCTCAAGAGCGACTCTGGAATGGCCCTTGGGCCGAAAGAGCCCCCCGCCATAGGCCTTCGAATGGCCCCCCTTGGCTCGCACGCTGCCCTTGACGTTCCAGTGTGCTAACTCCCACCACCCTCTGGCTTCTTCCCTAGTTATGGGATGCGCTACATTGCCAAAGTCTTGAAGGTGTCCTTAACCGAGAAGTTTCCAAACGCTGCCGAGGAGGAGATCGACAAGGTGTGTGTCAGCCTCATTGGGGGGGGGGGGGTGGCTGAGTCCGCGGGTTGGGAACTGGACTGCAGCAAGCTGGCCTAAAACGGCCTCTGCCTGGCAGCCATTTTGTGTTCCTCTGGTCCTCAGGCTCTCTGCAGCAGGGTTGGAGCCAAGCCTTGTATAGATTGTTATGATGGCTTGTGGCTCATGCAGATGTGGGCAACTGGTGGCCCCCCAGGATTTTTGGCCTACAATGCCCATCAGCCGTGGCCAGCAGAACCAGTGGTGAGGGATGATGGGAGATGTAGGCCAGAACATCCATGTGTTGTCCACCCCTGCACCCAAGGAATAAGAAGAACAAGGAGACGTGGAGGCTGTTGGAGGCTCGTCAACGGTGCTGAGGATCAAACGACTTCAAAATGGCCTCTCCCCTCTCCGTGTTATCAATGCCTTCATAGAATCGTAGAGTTGGAAGGGGCCTCTAAGGCCATCGAGTCCAACCCCCTGCTCAATGCAGGAATCCACCTTAAAGCATCCCTGACAGATGGTTGTCCAGCTGCCTCTTGAATGGATGGTTGTCCAGGCTAGGAGGAGAAGGCCTTGAGGCTGCTCTCTTGATGTGGGCTACTGGCTGGGGGACGGTGTGTGTGTGTGTGTGTGTGCCTGGTGAACCAAAATGAGTGAGGATCTTTTGGGATGCACAAACTCCAGAAAGAGTGTGTGTTTGTCACTGAATTCTCAGACTTTGCGTGCCAAAGGCTTCTAGTCTGTTCTCCAGTGGCCACGCTGGGAAGGGCTCCCTCTCTCTGCTGACGGACGGCAAAGGCAGCTCTTTCCCAGCCGGCCCGGAGTTCTCTTCAGCTGTTCTCGCCCTAGATCGTGGGGAACCTCCTCTACTACCGTTTCATGAACCCGGCTGTCGTGGCTCCAGACGGCTTTGACATTGTGGACCTCTCCGCCGGGGTGGCGCTGCACCCGGACCACCGGCGCAACCTGGGCTCCATTGCCAAGATCCTGCAGCATGCTGCTGCCAACCAGCTGTTCGAAGGGGAAAATGCCCACTTGAGGGTGGTAAACCAGTACCTGGAGGAAACGCACCGTACGTTCAGGTTGGTCCAAAAAAGGGCAGAGGGGGGGGGGGCTGTAAGCCATCTTGTCTAGCCACCACCCCTGGGCCGCCTTTCCATCCGGTCTCTCTCTCTCCCACCCACCCCTGGACGCAAATCCAAACCTCACTGTGATGGGGTCCGAGAAGCAGGGCTGCGTGCCTTTGAGTAAGGGGGCTCCCGGATTGAGGGCTCCGGTGATGTCAGTCAAAAGACATTCTATCTGGTCCTCCTTAATGGATTTTCTTTTGTGGGGGGAGATGGAAGAAGCTGTGGAGAAACTAGAAGGTTACAAGTGGGCCGAGATGTTGCCTGGATCCTCCCTAAAACTCTTTGTATGAGGCAGGGCAATTTCATGATAAAAGCCTCATCTGGGAACACCCCAAATCTCTGGGTAGCTCTGCTGGGCAGGTGTGGAGTTTTCTGTTGGAATTCCTGATCTGTCGTAAGTCACATGTGAATTTGACTGGCATTTGTTAAGGCATCCCGGAGTGTGGCTCATACAGCTTCAACCATTTGGCTGATGTTAGTTAAATAATAATAATAATAATAATAATAATAATAATAATAATAATAATAATAATAATAAAAAATTCCCACAAGCCTGAAGTCCTCCTACCTCTATGGTAAGTCAATAATGGCTTATAAAGGCTAGTAAAAAGTCAGCTTATAAGTAAAGGCTGTTTTGGGGGTGGGTTCACTGTTTCTTTTGCTCTGGTCCTTCTAGAAAATTCATCAGTGCGGCCTGTTCTGTGCCTGAGCCAGAGGACAGGTTTAACGTGGACAAGTATTCCGAAATGGTGGCCATCACCAAACCAGTGGTCTACATAACAGTTGGAGAGCTACTTAACACACACAAGGTGAGAATGTGAACTTGTGGCTGGTCAAAGGTCTGGCTTACATCAGGTGTGTGTTTGTGGTACAAGATAGCCAACTGTGTGTGTGGGCAAAATCTATCACCTTGGGAACTTGGGAACTCCTTCACTGTTATTATTTTTTAAAGTTTCCAGTCCTCATTGATGTAGACAAACTCTGAAATGTTTCTCTACATCTCTTAAAATTTCCGTTGTTGCAACCGCAGCAATGGGTAAACAAGCTACATACCTTCAGTCTTTGGTTTTTTTACTGTGACATGAAAACCAGTAACTCTGGGTTGTCATTTTATTTATTTCTTACATTTTTAATCTGTCCAATAACTAGTGTCCTCTTTCTGCTTACAAGCCAGGGAAATAACCCAACAGCAAACTGGAATTT
The DNA here is from genome assembly GCF_023053635.1 of Elgaria multicarinata webbii. Taxonomy (NCBI): domain Eukaryota; kingdom Metazoa; phylum Chordata; class Lepidosauria; order Squamata; family Anguidae; genus Elgaria; species Elgaria multicarinata. Next base: position 1,035,875 of record NC_086191.1, on the reverse strand, counting down.
TTCTCCGGCTTGTCAAGTTAAAGCTGAGCTAGAGTTCCTGGTTTGTATGTCACAGTAAGCAAAGCGTGGACAGAAGCTCAGCCAGCCTGCACCATCCCGTGGCTTTATGGAAAACCCAGATTGTGCGCCCTGTTGACTTTAAACATCGGATCTCTGTGCCATTTCACAAAATGCTTTTGAATCTCCGGACAGTTTAAAAAAAGCAGCAGCATGTGGAACGGAGGCGTGGGGATGGACAGCCGTTTGGATTAGAAATGTCTAGAGCCCTTTTGGGCCCAAAGAACTGAGCCCTGCCTTTATTTAAAGGACCGGCTTCTGCCACGTCGAGCTGCCCATTGAGATCAGCATCTATGTCCAGCCTCTGGCAGTGGGTGCGACTGGCGGAGACTTAAGACAGGGGCGCTGGGTGCTGGAACGGCCCCCCGTCCTCCTGTCTCCCAGATTACAGATGTTCCGGTGTCACTTACTTTGTTTGGTTTAGATCGTTTTCTCCTGCTTTGCTGTTTTGAAACGATGCTGCTGTTGCTCTGGCGTCTGTTCGTTGTTTTTGTCACCCTGTTTTTGTCTTTCTCTGTATCTCTGTATAGGATAAGCTGTGGCTTAAACTGAGTCAGAGCTTTGGCCCACCTGGTCAGCTGATTGGCAGCCGTGGCTCTCCAGGGGTCCAGGCAGAAGGTTTTGCTGCCCAGCCTGGGGCTGCTGCCAGGGATGGACCTGGGTGCGCCTCATGCAAGCCAAGCAAGGCCCCCCCTCTGCCGCTGGGCTCTCTCTGCCCCTAAAGCTAGTATTTTACTCAGATCTTGTTCTGTATGTCGCTTTGAAGGTGTTTTTGGTAGGGAAGTGACCTAAAAATATTGATTCAAATAAGCATTTATGTGTTGGCCTTCTCCCTCCCGCCCTGTCTCTGGCAATGTGCTAGCTGCTCCTGGAGCACCAGCGCTCTGTGGCTCCTGATCCTCGAGACCCTTTACACGGACTTTTGGAGGACCTTGGAGAGTTGCCCACCGCCCACTCCTTAATAGGTAAGCGCAGTGCACATTTCAAGCTGGCAACGAGCCCAGTTCAGTACCGTGTCTGTTGCCAATGACTGGTGCTGTGAACAGTGACGCTGCTGCTCAGAGACAGGAGTTCTGTAGCGTGATCGTAGTGTTGTAAATAGGCCCAATTCCTAATATGAAGCTTCTTCAAGGTCATTTTCTATCAAACAAGTGCACACTTTCTAGCCATAGACAATGACATAAGAATGTCATTCAGGGCTTTTTCTGAAACTCGGGACCCATTTAAAAATGTAGCATGCCCAAATTAGCAGAAATACAGCAGTAACTGGTGGCTGAACATTTAGGGAATTTGCAAGAACTTCCATGCCAGTATCTCCTGTGTGTAGATTCAGTAGTGGCTTTTTGTGTGTGTCAATCAGCCTACTACTGAAGCTTTCACACACAGCCCATCCATGATGACATTCGGTTACCAGGTATAGGAGACACGCCTCCTTTCTCTCTTTAGCTAAAAGTCGCAGCGTGGCACAAGGATGTTGCACTTCTACCAGGCCAGAGGCTAGAGCTGCCTTCCCCAGCCTGGAGCCCTCCAGATGCATTGGACTGCAACTAATCCCACAGCCAGCTAGGCTCTGTTGACTGTGGGATTGTGGGAGTTGTAGTCCGACATCTCTGAAGGTCACCAGGCTGGGGAAGACTGCTCCAGTACGGCACTCTCACTGAGGGAGAGGGGAAAGAGGAACACAGGCATTAGCTCTCCTAGAGTGGAGAAGGAAACGTGCTTTTTCCCCTTCTTTTGGGGGATGTTGTGGATACCAGAAGGGCTCATGGCCCCAAGAAGCCGGGGTTCCTTCTCTGCTGGGGCTCTCTAGACAAGAGGAGCCCCATCAAGGCCTTTGGCTAGCATTTTCTCTGGAGAAGGCTTGAAGGAGGAACATGGCCACCGCCAAGCCCTGTGGATCCTGAACAAAGCCACATGTGATGCAGTAAAAATGGTGAAGGTGCTTGGCAGGATAAAAAAAGGAAGACCGTGAATGCTGCTTTGAACACCTTTTCAGGGAAGGGGACGGTAAAGACGTGAAGGGATTGGGCTTGTGAGTCCACCAAAAGCAGCACTCCCAGGCGGAGTCCTCTTCGCTCTCATACCCTGGTTTCCTGCCAGTGACACAGGAAGAAACGTGGCAAATGTCAGGGCACACGGGAACGGTTCCTACACCTGATGCGGGGGGGGGGGGGGGAAGCGTTGCGTGTGGCTCCGGCCTGCAGGTCTCTCGCCTACAGACTCTGGTTTTGCTCTTTCTCAACTCTCCTATCCACCTTTGATTTCTGCCTTTTTACAGGCGAAGGCGAGGCACGTGGCGCAAATGGCAATTGGGAGCAGACTCTGCCTCAGCTGGCCAAGATGGAGGTCTCTCTCACCCTGAGCAGCAAATTCGACGTGGCCGAGGAAGACGTTGATGATGGGGGGAAGGACACGAAAAGCTTGTGGCTGAGGTGGGTGGCTGGCTGGCTCGGAAGCGGCAGAGCGGCCCTCTGACCTCCCCCACATGGCAGAGCGGCCCTCTGACCTCCCCCACATGGCAGAGCGGCCCACTGACCTCCCCCACATGGCAGAGCAGCCCTCTGACCTCCCCCACATGGGTCTCTGCAGCCTTTTGAATACTAAAAGATACCAGAGAAGGAGCCGCAGGGCAGAGAACGGCACCAACCCGTTTCTAACTGGCTCAAACGCCCAGCAAAGAGTTGCCTTGCTGAACCAGATCACAACTCCGTCCAGCCCGGCCCGGCAGCGCAGGCTGGCCAGTTGCCCCAGGAGGATTTCAGGAAGGCCTTGAGGGAGATGCCCCCCCCCTCATTCCTTTGCCCCAGCGTCTCCGGTGCAGTGGCAGGCGGCTGCATTGGATCACAGAGATCCCATTTGGGCGTCAGAATCATCACTGGGCCTGTTAACATACTCCCGCTCATTTTCTAAAGCCATGATGGCCATGAATTCTATCATCATTTAGGAGAAAGCTTGGTGGGAAAGTGCACGCCTGGCCTGTACAAGATCACAGGTGTCATCCATGGCAGCATCTCCAGTTAAATGACATTGGGAAGCCGGGCAGAGCAGGCAGGCTGGGTTGGACTGGGTGGGCCCCTGGATTGGGTCCATGACGAAGGGGTGTCATTTCCCCCCCAGCCAACTCTGCGTGATGCCTTCCCCAACCTGGTGCCCTCTAAATGTGCTGGACTGCAACTCCCATCACGCCAAGCCGGCCTGGCCACTGGGGGAGTTGCATCCCGAGGGAAGCCGGGCTGTTTCTGTTCACCCAACAATGAATCTATGGCTGCGATCCGAGGTCGTGCCTCTTCTTGCCACAGTTGTGCAAACCTTGATAACTGAAGAATTGCATTCCTGCCCCAATCCTCAGCGTGCTTCCTTGGAAGTAAATTCCCCTGTGTTCAACCACGGTTACTCCCCAGCAAGTGTATACAGGGTGGCAGCCAAAATCTTACGGCGAAGGTCATGGTTTTCTTAACGGACGCATCACTTCACCCAAAGAAGCCTTTCTCTCTCTCCCTCTCCCTCTCCCCACCCCACCCCACTCTTTACCATGCACCTATGATGCTGCCCTGATGCCAGAGCCGCCCCAGTAGTCCCTCTAGCCCAGCCTTGTCTATCTGATGGGGAACAGCCCAGGCAGAGAGACCTTCTCTTGGATCTGCTGCATGAAAAACAGCTGCTCAGCTGCTGTGGTGTGAACTTTTGGCACGCTCTCCAGCTAGCAGGATAAAACAACTAACCAGCACTACAGCAGATTCAGCCCACGGCAGAGCAGAATTGGGCCCTTGGGGACCGTTTCTGCTGCTTTCTGAGGCAAAGCTGACTTCCTCTTGAGGGAACCAGAGCCTAATCTGGACCCTGCATGAGGTTTCACTGGCAGTTGGACTTTGAAAAGGCAGACGACATGTCTCCGCAAATAGCGTCTTTTGCTTTCGTTTCTTTACAGTGGGGTTGAGCGAATGACAGGCCCCCCTCCCAGTCCCAGCACATATTTTACCAGGGGCCCCAATCACTGCTGTTTGTGTGAGGGCAAGGATGGGACCTGGAGAGGTCCATAGAATCATAGAGTAGCAGAGTTGGAAGGGGCCTACAAGGCCATGGAGTCCAACCCCCTGCTCAATGCAGGAATCCACCCTAAAGCATCTCTGACAGATGGTTGTCCAGCTGCCTCTTGAAGGCCTCTAGTGTGGGAGAGACCACAACCTCACCAGGCAACTGATTCCATTGTCGTACTGCTCTAACAGTCAGGAAGTTTTTCCTGATGTCCAGCTGGAATCTTTGCAGGGCCACCAGGGTTCACTATGAAAAAAAGTCTTAAACTAGTTTTTGATCACCATAGCTCCCTAGCCCCTGCACCTATTCTTCTAAAAATTCACAGGTTTCTTGCTTGGAGACACCTATATGATGTCTGCCATTTTCATACAAATTGCCTAGAACACCATGGGGATGGGGAAGAGAAGCTAATGTGTGGTGTAGAGGCTAAAGTGTTGGAGCCGGGAGATCCAGGTTCTAGTCCCCACTCGGCCATGAAAACCCACTGGGTGACTTTGGGCCAGTCATAGACTCTCAGCCTACCCCACCTCACAGGGTTGTTGTCGTGAGGATAACATGGAGCAGGGCTCATACTTGGTCCCTAAAGTCCCTAAAACTCCCTTTTTTAAAATCCTAGGTCCCTAAAAATGGGTATATGGATTTTTTAATATAATTTATGTAATTTTTTTATGATTTTCAGTATAATTTTTAGGCAAGTTGCAGCAATTCAGGCCCAATGTCTTTAAAAATTGGTAAGTTCCAACCTTTCGTCCCGGTACGACGTTTTATTTCACAGTTTTTTTAATATTTCTTGTGGCAACATGTTGACTAATTTTTTCAAAACCTTTGGTAACATTTATTTTAGAGTCACAAACAATACGTAACACTTCGGTGACACTTGTAATTTTTGCCCATGTCCTGATTTGATGTCCAAGTAAATCATTTTGTCGCAACCCGTCTGTACTAGGACGGCGCTTCCCCCGTTTAACAAAGTTAAACTTTTGGCCTAATTTTTTTCGTGTCTTCTCCAAGCACCTATAACAAAACAAAACTATCGTAGCCCTTCAATAGTCTTGGGATGGAAAAAAAAACACAAGGAGTGGCCAAGGGACTAAGAATGTGGTGCCTGAATTTGCTTTGCTTTCCCCCTTCCTCCTCCCTCCCAATCCCCTTTCCTTTTGTGTCGTGTCTTTTAGATTGTAAGCCTGTGGGCAGGGACTGTCAAGAAATACTTTTGTAAGCCGCCGTGAGGGCCTTTTTTGGCTGAATGGCGGCATAAAAATGCCTAAATAAATAAATAAGGGAGAACCACAAGGAAGAAGAAAGATTACAGTTTTTCCTCCTAAACCTTCTCCTCATCTCTCATTCTCTCTTACTGTCAATGATGTTACGCTTACTCCGGTCAAGGAAGCTCGTAGCCTTGGCTTTATATTCGACTCCTCGCTCTCCTTTATTCCTCATATTGAGGCAGTAGCTAAATCTTGTCGATTTTTCCTGTATAATATTGCCAGGATTCGATCATTTTTGTCTGTCTCTTCTGCCAAGACGCTTGTTCATGCGCTGGTTATTTCACGGTTGGACTACTGCAACCTTCTTCTCTCTGGTCTTCCTTCTTCTCACATCAGTCCGTTGGTTTCTGTTCACCACTCTGCCGCAAAGATCATCTTCTTGGCTCGCCGCTCTGACCATGTTACTCCGCTTCTGAAATCTCTTCATTGGCTTCCAATTCACTTCAGAATCCAATATAAACTTCTCCTGTTAACCTTCAAAGCTTTTCACGGTCTAGCTCCTTCCTATCTCTCCTCTCTCATCTCACACTATTGCCCCGCTCGTGCTCTTCGCTCCTCTGATGCCATGTTTCTCGCCTGCCCAAGGGCCTCTACTTCCCTTGCTCGGCTTCGTCCATTTTCTTCTGCTGCCCCTTACGCCTGGAACGCTCTTCCAGAACATTTGAGAACTACAAGTTCAATCGCAGCTTTTAAATCTCAACTAAAAACTTTTCTTTTTCCTAAAGCTTTTAAAACTTGATGTTGTGCGGACTTTATACTGTTAGTTTTTCCCTACCTTGTGCCTGCTTACCCTACCCTGTGCCTTTTTGCATTCTCTTCCCCTCCTTATTGTTTTACTATGATTTTATTAGATTGTAAGCCTATGCGCCAGGGCCTTGCTATTTACTGTTTTACTCTGTACAGCACCATGTACACTGATGGTGCTATATAAATTAATAATAATAATAATAATAATAATAATAATAATAATAATAAGCTACCACAAGAAACGGAAGAGACGCCAACCAAAGAGGAAAGGCTCCAGGGCAAAATAATAATAATAATAATAATAATAATAATAATAATAATAATAATAATAATAAAAACGTTAACAAGGGCGAAGGGCCCTGAAGAGGCAGTTTAACGTTGTACCCAGGACAAAAGGTTGAAACTTACCAATATTTAAAGACACTGGACCTGAATTGCTGCAACTTGCCTAAAAAATTATACTGAAAATCATAAAAAATTACATAAATTATTCAAAAAACCTTATTTTTGGTCATTTAATATGGCTAAAATAATCAATGAACGTTAAAGTTAAAAGACAAGCTAAACATTGAACTTAAAGAGTTAATATGCAGTGAAAAGAGGGGTTTTTTTGTTTTGTTTTTTTAAGTTTTTTGGTTTGACCTTAGCTGGCTTAGTGGTAGGGTTTTGTTTTTGTCTTTTTTGTTTTTAAAAAAACATTCTTTTGAGTGACTTTTTTGTTGTTTCCATAGTTTTTATGAGGTCCCTTTTTTTGATCTGAAAGTACCTTAAAGTCCCTAAAATAATTTTTGTGAACCGCCCAGAGAGCTTCGGCTATTGGGCGGTATAAAAATGTAATAAATAAAAAATAAATAAATAGACCTGAATGTGGAGTATGAGCCCTGCATGGAGAGGAGGAGGAGGATTATTTACACCGCCTTGGGTTCCTTGGAGGAAAAAAGGTGGGATATAAATGTAATAAATAAATAAATAAATGGCCGCTCACCCCACCCCCAAAGCTGAAGGCTCCCTTTCCCCATAAGCCCCTTTGCAGAGCTCTTCCTTAGGGCCACCTCTATGCTGCGTGCCGTTTTTGGAAGATATAGGGGCACAAGCCCATCCTTTCTTGGAGATCCTCAAAATGCAGAGCCTGCTCTTGCACAACCATCCACGCCCCTATTCATCTGAAACTTGGCAGGCTTGATCCACTTAGAAGAGACAATTATCCCTGCAAGTGTGATCTACTTCTGCCAAGAAATGATACCATTTGCTTTTTTAAAAAATAATCCTCGTAATATAAAGGTCCGTAGCATAAAAAACACTGTGCCTATTTTTCTGAAAGTTGGCAGGTGTAATTCCCTCCTCAGGCGCCACTATGCCTGCAAATTTCATCTACTTCTGATCAATGGAAAAAACATGACAGGCTTTGTATTTTGTTTTCCATGATCGTCGAGGGGAGGCACAAAGCCTTGGATTTCCAAATGTCTTCTTCAGTTTGGTCCTTGTAGACGGCATCCAAAGTGGTCTGAGCAGAGCCTGGCTGTTTTCCAAAGTGCTGAATCGGGATCCGAGTTGAATCCCTGAGACCCATTTAGAGGTTATGAGAAAGGCCTGAGGATGATCAGGGAAGCCGCAGGGAGTGAAACGGTCTTTGCTCTGCCGACACTGAACCTGGGCCACTATCTTGTTTTTTTTTCAAAGTACCAAGCAGATGCTAGTGGATGTGATCCAGTCCCAGCCTGGAGATTCCCTTGTGGAGATACTGCAGACAAAAGCATCAGACGACCAGGTGGGTAAATTTTGCACCAAAGTCATCCGTGTCTTTTGCAGCAAAATGGCAGGCGCAGCCAAAAGATGCCGGAAGTTGTCGAAATGTGTTGGCCTTATCCATCAGCCTGGTTGAGGAGAAACATGATAGCACTCTTCAAATACTTAAAAGGTTGTCACACAGAGGAGGGCCAGGATCTCTTCTCGATCCTCCCAGAGTGCAGGACACAGAATAACGGGCTCAAGTTACAGGAAGCCAGATTCCAGCTGGACATCAGGAACAGACACCCTGACTGTTCGAGCAGTACGACAGTGGAACCAGTGACCTAGGGAGGTTGTGGGCTCTCCCACACCGGAGGCCCTCAGTAGGCAGCTGGACAACCATCTGTCAGGGATGCTTCCTACACTGAGCAGGGGGTTGGACTTGATGGTCTTATAGGCCCCTTTCAACTGTACAATTCTATGATTCTATGATCTACCTCGCAGGGATACTGTGAAGATACAATTGGGGGAGGGGAGGGGGACACACATGCTTTCCTGAACTCTTTGGAGGAAGGGCAGGATAAAACAGTGATAAATAAATAGATAAAATACCTTGAATGCAAATGAAAAGGGACTCTTTTTCAAGTATATTTTCCTTGTTCACACCAAGCTATCTGAATTCTCATGAGACCATTTGGTCTTTAGAAACCAGGCTGCCTCTCTAAGTGAAGGGCAGTCTATAAGAACGGCTAGCCCTCACAGCAGCTTTGGAACGAACAGAATCCACTGTGCCGCGCAATTGCAAGTGGAACATGTGAGCCCCACGCCCCCACCCTGTTCTCTGTGGGGTATTTCCCCTTGATAAAGCGAGGGAGGTGTGACCCTGACTCTCTCTTCTCCAGGAAACCTTCCACCACTGCCTCATGAAGAGAAGGGCCTTCTGCAGCGCCCAGGTCCCAGACAAGGTGAGGTACAACCGCTCCCTGGCCGCCGCCACCGACGGGCACCTTTCTTTAGAGGAGAAGAAGAGGAAAATCATCAAGAACCTGCGGCGTCTCGAGAGCCTGGGCTTGGTCGACTCGGCTGACCAGTATCAGGACGTCATCAATGAGATGGCCAAGGTGAGTGGGGCAGCGGCTGTTCCCTTGGTGCCGCCCAGGACAAAACTGGAGGGCAGAGGCAGAGGGAATGGGCAAAATCTATCTAGCAGAACCTTGCCCTACATTTTAAACACAGCAATAAAATAACAAGACATCCAAGAAACAGATAAAAAACGTTTTAAAAAACAAAACCAGAAGCCTGAAGGTCTAGCGATTGATAAGTGAGGAGGGGCAGCGAGGCAGCTTCACAATGTGGGGCCAGGAAATGGGCGGGGGGGGGGGGCGTCCAGCCGGGGGCCAGGAATGGGCAGCCTTCTTCTGGAGGGCCACCCTCCGTCGGAGATATCCTGCTGGGGGTGTCTTGCCAGGGGTGGAACCTCCCCCTCCCCGCTGACCCTTTCACGCCCTCTCTCGCACGTGCGCGGCCATTTCCGTGCACTGAGCTCTCCCGCCCGTCCCGTCCCCAGGACATCCGCCATCAGCGGCAGCACCGGCAGCATCGCAAGGGGGAGCTGGCGAGGCTGCACCAGGCCTTGCACGGCCTCAGCGCCAAGAGGCTGTTCCACGAGGAGCAGGTCGACTACTACAACCAGTACATCCAGACGTGCCTGGACAACCTGGCTGCCCGAAACAAGTACGTTGCAAGGCCCTCGCCGGCCGTTCTTGCCATGGTGCTTCCTGGGCCAGGAACAAGGCAAAGCTGTGGAGCAGGGAGGGCGTGTCTTTTGCATGGGCCGGGGCGCTCCTTATTTATACTGTTGTTTTATATTTTGAATTGTCATAATTTTGTAAACTGCCCAGAGAGCTTTGGCTATTGGGCGGTATAGAAATGCAATAAAAAAATTAAAAAATTCTGACTGCACCCTGGCAAATGGGTTTCAGTGCTAGACTGCTTCTGTGCATGGAGGTTCTACTCCTATAGCCATGGTGAATAAACAGGCCTCTCTTCCTTTGTCTAATCCCCTTGTCAAGCCATCGAAGTCACTACACTGTAGCAGCAAGTTAATTATGTGCTGCGTGAAGCAATACTTCAAACTGACTCCGTTGAATCCATGACACTGGCCAATCTGAGCTCTAATGTTAGGAGCGAGGGAGAAAGAGAACTTCTCTCCACCGTGTACATAATTTCATAAATCTCTGCCCCCTTCCTTTGATCACCCTTTTCCCCCTGAAGAACCCCACCCCCCAAATATTGCCACCCTTCCTCCCAGCCCCTTGATCATTGTGGTTGTCTTTTGCTGCACCGTTTCTCACTTTGGGGCATCCTTTTTGAGATGCAGTGACCAGAATTGTACACAGTTTTCCAAGTGGGCACCGAAACAGCGTTATGCAAGTGGCCCCTTCCTATTTTCAATCTTCCCTTTCCTAGTAATCCCGGGCGTATTCCAGAGAGAGGACGGAAGAGAGCTTGGCTTTTTAAAAGAGCTCCTATCTGCAAACGCTGTTTTTTGTCCTTCTTCCTTCCAGGCCCAGCAAGAAACAGGCAACTTTGCATTACACGGCGGCCCGTCTCTTTGAGAAGGGCGTTTTGCTGGAGATCGAAGACCTCCCCGTCAGCCAGTAAGTCAAAACCGCTCCCTTCTTCTCCAGGTCGCTGCTTCTGGTTGACGTTGCAAGTTTTCTCTCAAGCAGCAGCTGGTTTTTGTAGCTCTGGTCCTGTTTGCAGCATCTCACCTGAGACTCAGTTCTCAAAACCAGCTTGCCGGTGGGGCCCATTCATGTGCGAAGTGTCAGGTCAAAGCTGTGAGCTCTTGCAAGGTCACGGATGTAGCTCAGTGGCCGAAGAGCCCCTGCTTTGCATGCAGAACGTCCCGGGTTCGATCCCTGGCAGCATCCCCTGGTAGAGCTAGGAAGGAATCCTAGAACAGTAGAGCTGGAAGGGGCCTCTGAGGCCATCCAGTCCAACCCCCTGCTCAATGCAGGAATCCACCTGAAAGCATCCCTGGCAGATGGCTGCCCAGCTGCCTCTTGAATCCTGCCAGAGACAGTGGAGAGCCGCTGCTGCTGCCAGTCAGTGCCGACAATGCTGGGCTAGGGGTCAAGCGGAGTGGCTTGGCCTGAGGCCCTCTGCCCTGTTCCTCGCTGGGAAATGCTTCCCTTTCCCCACTCCCAAATTGTGACAGGAGCAAACGCCTCCCGCGCTGCACGGCCTGCATAAGTGGGTGGGTGGCGCATGCAGCTGTTTCCTGGCTATTCAGGCGGGCCGGCTGGCTTGGTGATGACAGGCAAATGGGAGCCACTGCAGCACCTTTCCACGATGCCCCTGTTGTCGTGTCGCTCCAGGTGGGTCATAAAAATGCCCCCCACCGTAGTCCCACAAGGCGCCTAGAACGACTGTTTGTCAGGGAGGGTAAGAAATTGAAATGGCAGCACACAGAACCGCCCACCTAGTATGGGAGGCGGGGGAGGGGGCGGGCAGGCAGGCAGGCACCCATGCCAATGGCAGCTGCCTGCCAGTGCCCAGTTTGTCAGTTTTGATCCAGCTCTGAAGCAGGATGACAGTCCAGATACACTACGTTCGTTCCGTCCCATGAAAAGGCGGGCCTTGTCCTCCTCACAGAAGAGATCAACCCTTGTCGGGGTTGTAACATTTCAGACTTCAAATGTTACACGGGGCTCACATGACTGAATGCTCCTCCATATGAAAAGAAACACCATGCATGTAGAAATCTAGCTTGTCAGGGAGAAGCAGGGTTCTGATCTAGTCTACCTTTTATTATTATTATTATTATTATTATTATTTATTTATATAGCACCATCAATGTACATGGTGCTGTACAGATAACACAGTAAATAGCAAGACCCTGCCACATAGGCTTACAATCTAATAAGTTGTAGTAAACAATAAAGAGGGAAGGAGAATGCAAACAGGCACAGGGAAGTTTAAACAGGCACCGGGTAGGGAGAAGCTAACAGTATAGAGTCAGAACAAACTCAATATTTGAAGGCTATAGGGAAAAGAAAAGTTTTTAGCTGAGTTTTAAAAGCAGTGATTGAGTTTGTAGTTCTCAAGTGTTCTGGAAGAGCGTTCCAGGCGTAAGGGGCAGCAGAAGAAAAAGGACGAAGCCGAGTAAGGGAAGTGGAGGTCCTAGGGCAGGCGAGAAGCATGGCATCAGAGGAGCGGAGAGCACGAGCGGGGCGATAGTGTGAGATGAGAGAGGAGAGATAGGCAGGAGCTTTTGTAAAGAGGAGGGTCCAGTCATGTGAGCCCCCAGCTTCTGTCTGACATCTTTGCTTCATCCCACCAAGCCCCTCCCCCAAAACACATCCAGACAGCCCTGGAATGGCCAGGTGTGTTCTTGATGGGCCGCCCCTTTACTTCCCTTCCCCTCTGCTGAAATAAAAGCCCTGGAGAGCGCTAGGTGGCATGAACTATGTCCAACAAACTTGTGAGGTAGAGCACAATTGGCCAACGCGTCTCAGCTGAATATGCTAACCACTGTCCCGCACTGCCTCACAGGGCTGAGAAGTATTCCCACCCCAGTTGCACTTGTTCCCTGATATGGTTTTCAAATTTCCACCCTTTCCCCCCAGACTCAGAAATGTCGTCTTTGAAATTGCTCCGTACGGGGAAGCTGGCAAGTTCCAGGTTAAGGCGAAGTTCATGGGAGTCGATATGGAGAAGTTTCAGCTCCACTTCCAGGTGAGGGGCGTGCAGGGCTCTGGCAGAGGCTTCATGGTTGCTCTCATTAGGGTCGGCGTCTCGTCGACGTTGCTGGTACCAGAGGGCAGGTCTCTGCCCAGAGGAGCTTCCGGTCTAAAACTGAAGACAAGAGAGGAGGCAGGGGAGAGGAAGGTCTCCGCCCCCAGCAGTAAGCAAGGGATGCTGCTCCAGTTCAGCTGAGTGGTTAGTCCTGGCCGCAGAAGGATGGGGAGACCAGAGAGCATCAGCCTGCGCAAGGCTTCGTGGGAAAGGACACGGCCAGGGCAGGGCAGGCTCAGAGGAGGGCAACGGAGAGGGTCCGGGGGAAGGAGCCTGGGATGTTCAGGGTGGAGAAAAGGAGACTGAGGGGAGGCGTGTGAGCAGCGTTCAGGTGCTTAAAAGGGTCCCACAGGGAAGAGGGTCAAGGACTATTTTCTGTGGCCACAGAAATTAGGACCTGAAATAACAGGTATCAGTTACTAGGGGTGTGCACGGCCCCCCCACTCCGCTTCACTTTAAGATCTGCCATTTTCGGATCGGCCCGCTCTGCCCCGCCCCCACTCCGCCTGTGCCCACTCCGCTCCGCTCGGAGCTCCGGATCCGGATCGGAGCTCTGGTCCCCCCCCATAGGGGGGGTTACCGGGCCCTGCCGCCATCGCCGCCCATGCGGCGACAGCGGCAGAGCCCGGTAAGGAGGAGGGGGGCCTTACCTGCCTCCGTCCGTGGTCCGTCGCCGTCTTCAATTGAGCCCGCGGTTCCACCAGGAAGTCTGGGCGTGCGGCCCAGACTTCCTGGTGGAACCACGGGCTCAATTGGAGACGCTGACGGACCGCGGACGGAGGCAGGTAAGGGAGAGGAGGGCGGGGGGGTTACCGGGCCCTGCCGCCATTGCCGCCCATGTGGCGACGGCGGCAGAGCCCGGGGAGGGGGCCTTACCTGCCTCCGTCCGCGGTCCGTCGCCGTCTTCAATTGAGCCCGCGGTTCCACCAGGAAGTCTGGGCCCGTGCGGCCCAGACTTCCTGCTGGAACCACGGGCTCAATTGGAGACGCTGACGGACCGCGGACGGAGGCAGGTAAGGGAGAGGAGGGCGGGGGACGTTACCGGGCCCTGCTGCTGTCGCCGCATGGGCGACAGCGACAGCGGCAGGGCCCGGTAAACCCCACTTACCTTTCCGGCGGAGCTCCGGATCGAGGCGAAGGATCCGCCTTCACCTCAATCCTCTTCGCCACGCTCCGCCGGCCCCCCAATCCTCTTCGCCTCCGCCTTAAGGGCAGGCGAAGCCCCCCGCTCCGCTACTGCTTCTCCGGTCCGATTAGAAGCGGAGCACATCCCTATCAGTTACAGCTCCCCAGATTCCAATTAAATATAAGGAAAATCTTCCTGTCGTTAAGATCTATACCACAGTGGGACAATCTCCCTGCAGAGGTTGTGGGTTCTCCATCTCTTGGGGGGGGGGGGTTAAGAAGAGGCTGGATGGCCACCTCCCAGCCATGGGAGTAAGTTCCAGGCATACGAGGCAGCAAGAGAGGAAGAAGAGTGGCAGCGTCCGAAAGAGCGGGGGAGCCGGAGGGCGCTGGCTGGCTGGCTGGCAGGGAGGCTTCTTGATATGTGCATGGAGAGGGGGCGGGGCAGGGGCCAAGCCGTGTGCCGGCAGCTGACCCTTCGTGTTCTCCCATCCCCTCAGGACCTCCTCCAGCTCCAGTACGAGGGCGTGGCCGTCATGAAAATGTTTGACAAGGCCAAAATCAACGTCAACCTCCTCATCTTCCTGCTCAACAAGAAGTTTTTCAAGAAATAACTGCCGGCACATACAGCCGGCAACGGGACGTTGGCAGATGGACTCAGGCTGTGCTGTTGGGGAGGAGATGGTGGAACGATGCCGAAAAGACCGTGGAGCCTCTGCCTTGAGCCCCAGACCAACCCACAGCGGCCCACTCCTAGCACTGGCTCCGGCCTCCTGGCTGCAGTGGTCGGCCTGCCTGCCTGCCTCTGGGCTGTACCGTCTCAGAATGCTGCTCCATATCCGCTTCCCCCCTCCTTGCATGTAGAATGCTAGCATGTCAGGGAGAAGGCTCAGCTAGAACTTTTCTCTTGGATCCACTAGTTTTCTAAGCACAGAACTTTTGTAGGGTGGAGTCTTTCCTCCTGTGGACCCTCAGTACAGTCTCGATAGGGGTTGCCCACCTGGCTGAGAAAGAGGCCCCTCTCTTTTCCTGCACTCCAGTTTCCAAAGCCCCATTGCCAGGGGAAGAATTGTTAAAGCTCCAGAGGCTGGGTTTATCAGCTGGGGGTGGGGAGCATCCTTGGCCACCCCACCCACTCAAGCTGATGCCTCCCCCAATTGCTAGTCACTCCGCTTCACCCCTTTCATGAGCTGCTGGCATAGGGATTTCTGGGAAGGTTTCAGCTGGTCTGGAAGTGTTTCTTGTGCCAATGGGGTTGCTGTGGGACAGCCTGCAGGGGTGGGGTGGGGGGCAAGGGGGTCGATGCCTTGCTGAAGGGGTCGATGTGCCACGAAGCCTTCTCTCCGATTGTGCTTTGCTGCTTCCCCTCTCAAGCAGTGACTTTGGATAGCGGGTTCATCCCTGGTTCTGGGCTGCCCCACCTGCTCTTCCTTCCTGGGTGTCGCACACGAGACATTTTAATGGACTTCACATCAGAGGTACCAAACTACCTCAGCTGTGTGCTGGTCAAATGCGTGACTCTTGAGATGCTATTGTAAAATACTGAAAATTAAGGATACTTCCCTGATCTCTGGAAATTCAAGTAATTGATCAGAATGTGGCGACCCGCAAGAGTTTGGTCATGATATATCAAATTTGCATGGAGAGTTAATGTTGCTGGATGCTTTTTATTACTATTGCTTTAAAATCTGCATTCGCCTCTCATCCAGCAGCTTTATTAAATTTGGCTTATAAAATAGTTTAGCCAGTGGAATCTCTGTCTGCTGGAGGACTTTGGTGTTCTTATATTATGTACTCGAGGCATTTAAAAAATAAATATATTATATTTAGTTTCTATGTCATAATTCAGTATAATACAGTTTCAAAGAAGAGGGATTAGAGGCCAAAAACCCAGAGAAGGAAAAACCAGCGGGCGGAAGCAAATCGGGGCCTGCGCAGGGGTTGCTGCTGCGTTGCCACGGCTGGATTAGGGCCACAGAAAGGAGCAGCTCTGTCTGCAAGTCGGTGAGAAATATTTTTGGGTGTTCCCAAATTGAGGGATAGGTGGGGTTTTTTTTTAATGTGGCCGGCACCAAACCCGAAGCAGAAGGAAGGACTTTGCGGAACTTACGAGCCGTTGGCAGAGTTTATTATCACAAGCTGTGCTGCTGGTGTAGGATGGATTTGAACAAGGGTGAGAAAAATCAATGGGAAAAGGGAGGACCGCTGATGGCGAAGAGCCAGGAGAGCAAAGTGAGGTGAGTTCCTCCACCTCTGGGGACTAGCTGGATGCGGGGGGTGAACCCACATCTTCACCCCTTATGTGTAACATTTCCCAGCAACATCTGGCCACTCTTAGGCACCAGGTGCCGGACTAGACTGGAGAAGAGAAGATGGAGAGGAGACAGGATAGCACTCTTCAAATACTTGAAAGTTTGTCACACAGAGGAGGGCCAGGATCTCTTCTCGATCCTCCCAGAGTGCAGGACATGGAATAACGGGCTCAAGTTAAAGGAAGCCAGATTCCGGCTGGACATCAGGAAAAACTTCCTGTTAGAGCAGTACGACAATGGAATCAGCTACCTAGGGAGGTTGTGGGCTCTCCCACACTAGAGGCCTTCAAGAGGCAGCTGGACAACCATCTGTCAGGGATGCTTTAGGGTGGATTCCTGCATTGAGCAGGGGGTTGGACTCAATGGCCTTGTAGGCCCCTTCCAACTCTGCTATTCTATGATTCTATGGTTCTAGACAAGACCTTTTTGGACTGATCCACCAGGGCTCTGGACGTTTGCAATACACCTGGAGTCACTATGGACTTGGAAGCCATCCCTATAAATCAGTATCCCTTCCCTGTGAACAGTAAGCATCAGCACAGTTTAAATGCATCCCGTTGTTTTTAATTTGGGTCTATTTGTCCCCAATATCTGATTAGAATAGTAGCTTTTATTCGCATAGGAAGGCTTAAAAAATAATTGGAGCGAAAAGGCGACACAGAGAAGGTCTTTCCATTAGGTGGCATCATTATCCAGGGAACCAGAGAACAGAGGACCTGCTTGCTGGTTGCACTCACATCCCCAGCTAGTCAGCAGCTGATGCAAGTGGTCCAAAGGGCACTGGGTGGGAGAAGAGGGCGGTGGGTGTTGTGGCTTTCAAAAGTGAGATGTGGCTGCAAAACGGCAAATGCTATTTTGGGCTGCGTTAATAGAAGTATAGCTTTTCATGCAAGGTACTGGTTCCCCTCTATTCGGCACCCCCTCATCTTGAGTACTACGTCCAGTTCTGGGCACCACACTTCAAGAAGGATGCAGACAAGCTGGAGCGTGTTCAGAGGAAGGCAACGAGAATGATCAGGGGTCTGGAAACAAAGCCCTATGAGGAGAGACTGAAAGAACTGGGCATGTTTAGCCTGGAGAAGAGAAGATGGAGGGGAGACACAATAGCACTCTTCAAGGACTTAAAAGGTTGTCACACAGAGGAGGGACAGCATCTCTTCTCGATCCTCCCAGAGTGCAGGACACGGAATAATGGGCTCAAGTAACAGGAAGCCAGATTCCGGTTGGACATCAGGAAAAACTTCCTGACAGAGCAGTACAACAATGGAACCAGTTACCTAGGGAGGTTGTGGGCTCTCACACACTAGGGGCATTCAAGAGGTGGCTAGATGGGTATGCTTGAAGGTAGATTCCTGCATTGAGCAGTGGGGTTGACTCAATGGCCTTATAGGCCCCTTCCAACTCTACTATTCTATGAACACATTCTAGAAGAAGCCTGGGTCCCAGGGCAGTTGCTACACTGCAGTCTGACCTGACGCCTTCCCAGCATTCTCAGCCAGCAGGGCCAACGTCATGGGAGTTGCTGTCCAAGGCATCTGGGCATGGTTGCACCATAGGATTGGCTTCTGCAGCTATGAGGGCTACAGGTGAGAAGAAGGGAAAGAGTGGGGGAAGCAGATGCCAGTCTGGCCAGGCAGCCATGAGCTCGATGGAAGAGCCGGCTTCATCCCTGTGACGCCAGGTGAATTCATATCAAGGAGGAGCCTCAGATCCATGCTGGGGCACCTGCAGAAGGCCCCAGGTTCATCTCCCAGCGAAATCAGGCTGGAGGGTCTGTGGCCCCCCAGATGTCACGCACCTGCCTCCCCCCATCAGTCTTAGCTGTGGGCCTCAATATCTGGAGGGATGCAGGTGGAAAAGCCCCCAGTGGCAGGGTAGGGGAAAGCCCCCCTGGGTAGAGAGCTCATGTCAGCCCTAAGGCAGCTCTGGGGGCAACACAGGCTGCTTGACGGCCCGCCTGCCTGCCTTGGGATGAGGTGGCTCAGTTGGGAGAGGCTCTTCCGCAGTGGCCAAGCTCCTGCTTGGCAGGCAAAGGCTCCAGGCTCCGTCCCTGGCCACTCTGGCTCGCAAGACCGGAGGACGCCGTAGCACGGGGCAGGGCTCTTGCCTGGCGCTGTGGAGGAAGCCGCTCCGGGGTCAGTTGATGCAAGTCCGCAGATTGCAGCCACCGATGTATGTCTTTGGCCCCGGCCCTTAAGCCTAGCTGACTTCTGCCTCCAGGAAACCAGGTGTTCTGTGATTCTCACTCATTTGCTGCAGCGTAATTTTAAAAAACGAGCTCCTGCCTGTATGCAGACTTTGGAGAGCCCATTTATTTCTGTTGTCTTGGATGCACCTGTCAGGCCAGATGCACACAGCACCATTGCCGAGTCAAACGTCCTGCCCCACTTATTGTAGGTCTCAGGGCAGGGAGTGGATTCCCACAGGCAAGCTGTTGAATGGAAGGGCTGTTTTGTCCAAGTGTAACGCATCTCATGCGTTGGTCCAAGGTGAGACGGAGCCCCTGCTGTCTTCCCAGTCATAGCCTGGCAACCAGGTTAAAGGATTTTAATACCCACTTCTGAGTGCCATTTTTCCAGTAAAGCTGGGCTGTAACAGATACGTACGGGTGCATTTAGTACCAGGCATCTCCAGCTGGGCTTCTCCCAATTGCAAATCCTTTCCCCCTCCGGCCACTGCCTTCCCACCCTGCAAGTCAATGAGGTCACGTAGGAGCCCTGCTGGATCACATCAAAGGCCCACGGGGCAGCATCCTCTCTTACACGGTGCCCAACAAGTTGCTTCCAGGAAGCCCCGAGCAAGATGTGAAGGAAACAGCCAGCGCTACCGGGGCGGGATCCTCAGCAGCAACTGAGCATCCAGCCTGAACATGGAGCCTCCTGTTGTGGCCAAGAGGCAGTCAGAGACCTCTGCTTTTCCAAGAAGAATTGGTCTAGTCCCCATTTCAAAGCCACCCAAGCTAGTTACTGCCACATCCTGTAGCAGGGAGTTCCACAGAACATGTTCTAAAGGAAGGAGTGCTGTCTTTTGCCTGGCAGGAGACTCAGAGCAACTTTATTGGACAACCCCCGCCCTCAATGTCTCCACCCTCGGCCGTCTTTCTCCCCCAATACACCCCCCCCCACCAAGTGTGCTTGCCTTTCTTTGCAGGGAGAGTGGTCCAACACCCTGCGCCCTTGAGTCGCCCTCTCCTGCACCTTTTCCGGCTTTGCAAAGTGGAGCAGAAGCACCTGAGTAAAAACACCCACCTGGGACCAAGGGGATGACAGATCACAGTTGCCTTCCCCTCCAAAACCTGGTAGTCCCAGGGGAGCCTGCTCCTTCTCCAACTGCGGCAGCTGTCTACCACCACCACGGTTCCAGATGTTTTTTGCCTCTTTTTTCATGCCCTCTACCCCATTTCCGCCTCTGCCCACATTTTAGAAGCCACCAACTAGATGGTATCACTCCGTTGCTTCCTGCCTGCCTGAGGCAGTCACAAGGCTTCTGCACCTTTCGCCCCACCCCCCGCCCCCTGGGAAGCTTGGTTTGGCGTGGTGTGTTGGTGCCAAACGAAAGAGAGCCACGTCACCAGTTGCCACGCAACCCCTTAGCAACGCTGCCGCTCTTCCATGGTTGCCGCCTTTCTTTTTGCATCATTATTTATCATAATTGTCTGTGTGAGAATAAAGTATTTTAAATGAACTGACAGACCGGGGATGGGATGGAACGGAACCAACGGAACCAGAAATGTCAGGTACACAAAAATCATGAGGAGGAGGAGGGGGGGTGGCCAGTCAGGCCACATGGACGGGAAGGAGCCTTCCACACTGGAGCTGGTATGAGTTTTAATCGGTTCACATTTTGGAATGGAAAGGTGTGCTTTTTGGAAGACCTGTATAACACACACACACCCAGCCCATGGAAAGAGTGTTTCACCACTCTGTTCTTACTTTGCCAACCCTTGACACTCTGCCAAAGCTTCAAGGTGGCCCAGAGAGCCACACGTGTCACCTAGTGGCAAAGAGATGGCCACGGACTGGGGCGTCCCTAGTTCAGAACTCTGCTGTAAGCTTACTCTGGGGCCTCAGGCAAGCCCCCTTCTCCCAGGAGTTGCACCAATAAGAGGAGGATCATGCTTAGACGTTTGTTGGGATGGTTACAAGGTGGCTGACAGGCCTATTGTATGAGTGGATGGCTTTTCTTGGGTTCTGGGTCCTCCAGCTGTAGGGTGGCCCCTTGGCTACTGGCCCAGCAACCAAGCCTCATCTGGGACAGCCAAGACCTGCCATCTTTCCGGTTGTCCCAAACCCTGATTGGCTGGGAGCTGTCCAAGCAAGGCGACTCCGTTCCTAAGCGTTGTGTGGGGAGCTACATAAAGCGAGCCTGGCTACTCCATCACTCAGATTCACTGGTCTTCCCCACGGATGCTCCTCAGCTTACATGAGTGGGTTCTTTGCAGCGCAGCCGTGTGCATCTCCCGAGCCTTGTTTTCTGAGCAGAGTCAGGCAATGAAGTATTTTAAATTTTCACTAAAGCAGCCTTGCCTAACCCTTTCCTTAATAACCTCAAGGAATTGCACGGCCTTCCTAACAGTGATAACGTTCTACCTAACCCTGAATGTAGGAAGGCTTTGATCAACCCATTCAAGAAGTTGTGTTACCATTGCAAGCTTTTGGGTGACATGTCAGAAACTGAGCAGGGAAAGTTTTCAAGCATTCAGGCAAAAGACTTCACTGGTTTAGTTTCTGCCTGTCACCTGCGAGCCCTGCCGGACTGGAAAGACAGCAGCTTGAATGTGCCTGCTTGACTGCAGGGTTAGAGCCCAGCTTGCTTTCAGCATCCCAAAATCTCATCAGGAGGGCTTGCGTGGAGATGAAAGGCAGGCCAGAAGCCTCCATAAACTGCCGGAAAAGCAACATGAAAATGTTCTAGGATGGTCCAGGCCCCCTTCCTGGCAGACGTTTGCAAAATGCCTGGACATCCAGTCATCTTAAGAATATTTTGTCCGTGGTGGCGGTGGCAGCAAAGACAGCCTCCTCCTCCTCCTCCTCGCATGGGGGTGGGGAGAGCACACATGAAACCAGGGAAGCAAATGTTTTGCCAACTGTCTGCCGTGTGTGTTGCTGCTCTCGCAATTGTGTGTTTTCTGCTGTTGCTATGGAAATTCCAAGGAAGACGGGGCTGGAGATCAGGATGTGATGGGTCAAAAGGGAGACGCTGATTAAAATAGATCTGTTGAAGTTATTGTTTTGGTGTTTCGTTTTAAGTTGCCTGAAATTGTCCTCTACTTGTAAAAAGTAATAATAATAATAATAATAATAATAATAATAATAATAATAATTTATTTATTTATTTATTACCCACCTCTCCCTCTGGATTGAGGTGGGGAACAACATTAGATAAAAATACCACAAAATACATAAAACTGATTAAAACATAAAACTAATACAATATTAAAATAACAGTCAAATATCTTAAAATCGACTTAGTAGGCCTGCCAGAAGAGATCAGTCTTTATAGCCTCGAATTCGAAAAGACTCTCCCAGCAGGCCATTCCACAGTCTGGGAGCGGCAAAAGAGAAGGTCCTCTGGGTAATGGTTGTCAGCCTAGTTTTCGCTGACTGAATAAATTCTTCCCAGAGGACCTGAGTGCGCAGGGCGGATTGTACAGGAGAAGGCGATCCCACAGGTAACCTGGACCCAAACCATGTAGGGCTTTAAAGCTGATAACCATCACTTCATACTTCGCCCAGAAACTAATTGGCAGCCAGTGAAGTGATTTTAAAATTGGTGCAATATGGTCACCCCTGGATATACCGGTGACTAACCTGGCTGCCATATTTTATTTATTTATTTATTTATTTACTTACTTATTTATTTCATTTCATTTCTATACCGCCCAATAGCCGAAGCTCTCTGGGCGGTTCACAAAAATTAAAACCATGAAGAGCATAATAAAACAACCAACAATCTAAAAACACAAATACAAATACAATATATAAAAAGCACGACCAGGATAAAACCGCACAGCAGAAATTGATATAGGTTAAAATATGAAATTAAAATAGCAGAGTTTAAATTTAAGTTAAATTAGGTGTTAAAATACTGAGAAAATGAAAAGGTCTTCAGCTGGCGACAAAAGGAAAACAATGTAGGCGCCAAGCAAACCTCTCTGGGGAGCTCGTTCCACAGCTGGGGTGCCACAGCAGAAAAAGCCCTCCTCCTAGTAGCCACCTGCCTCAACTATTTTGCACTAGTTGAAGTTTCCGGACTAGGCACAAAGGTAGTCCTATGTTCAGCGTATTGCAGAAGTTGAGCCTCGAAGTTACTAGCGCGTGCACGGCCGTCTTTAGGTTTCCAACTCTAGGAAGAAGCGCAGCTGGCGTCTCAGCCGAAGCTGATAGTAGGCACTCCTGGCCGTTGCATCTATCTGGGCTGTCATTTGGAGCGACGGATCCAGAAGCACCCCCAAGCTGCGAACACAGTCTTTCAGGGGGAGTGGAGCCCCATCCAGAACTGGTTGACACACCTCCAAACCCAGGTTGGGGCCTTTGACAATAAGACCCTCCGTCTTGTCTGGATTCAGCTTCAGTTTGTTTTTCCTCATCCAGCCCATTACCGCCTCTAAGCATTCATTCAGAGGAGACACACTATCCTTAGCTGACGCTGTTGTCAAAGGCATAGAGAAATATATTTGGGTGTCATCAGCATACACCTTGCCCTGTGCCTCCGGATGATCTCTCCCAGTGGTTTCATGTAGATGTTGAACAGCACTGGGGATAGGATGGTGCCTGGTGGTACGCCACACAACAGCTCCTTCTTTGAGGAGTAGCTATCACCATCTGGAACCTGCCCGAGAGGTAAGACTGGAACCACTGGAGCACGGTGCCCCCAATTCCCAGGCGTTGCAGAAGGACACCATGGTCAATGGTATCAAAAGTCGCTGAGAGATCCAGAAGTACCAGCAGGAACACACTCCTCCTGTCAATACTCAGGCGTAGATCATCCACTAAGGCGACCATAGCAGTCTCAACTCCATACTCTGCCCTGAAGCTGGTTTGAAATGGGTCTAGAAAATCTGTATCATCCAAAACTGCTTGGAGTTGGAAGGCAACTGCCCTCTCAATCACCTTGTCCCAAAATGGAAGATTCAATACTGGTCTGTAGTTATTAAGGTCCAGGGGGGTCCAGGGAGGGCTTTTTTTAGAAGCGGCCGTACCACTGCCTCGTTTAAACAAGATGGAAAGCTCCCCTCCCTGAGAGATGCGTTAATAATATGCTGTAGTTGTTGTCTAACTGCATCTCCTCCCTGGAGGACCAGCCACGAAGGACAGGGATCGAGAGGGCAAGTCGTCGTCCTCACTCTTCCAAGCAGCTTGTCCATGCCCTGGGTACTCACCAACTGAAACTGATCTGCCTAAAACACATGCTTAGCATGATGTATCATTAACTCAAGGGATTAATCTCCTCAAGATATGATAATGGCCAGGTAGTCCACCAGCACATACAGTTTTAAAAGAAAAGGATTAGGCCCACTCAGGGAGGAGAACCTTACAGGCAATGAGTAGCCACAATGGCTAGGTGGAACAGCCCTGATCGGAGGCAGCCTGAATAGCAGGTGACAATGTCTTCCTGCACTGCTGCACACCACTGCATGTGCATCAAAGCCTTTTTAGGGAAAACCAGCCCTGACAGAGGCCGTTCATCCACACCTGCTTGGCTTCATCTATGCTCCAGCTACAGATTTATTTATTTATTTATTTATTTATTTATTTATTTATTTATTTATTACATTTCTATAAATAAATAAATAAATAAATCTGTAGCTGGAGCACAGCTACAGATGCTCCTTGGCCATTTGTTGAACTCCCTCTCTGCAACAACTCTTTGAGGTAGATCAGTATTTTCCACATGTTGCAGATGGGGGGAGGCGAGTCTGAGAGAGGGATGGGTTTCTAAGGCTACCCACTAGAGTTGTGGTAGCATCTAGATTTGAATGAGGGGCCTTCCTGGTCCAAAGGCTGGTCACTCTTATTATGGGCTCAACGTGGGGTCATGTTATGCTCCTCAGCAGAAGACAAGACAGGCGGCGGGTGGGGGAGGCCGGATTCTAACGACAGCCGGTGTTGTGTAGTGACTAAGAGTGACAGACTAGGTCAGGGGAGGCTCACGTTCAACACCCTCCACCCCCACCCAGCCACAGCACTCACAGACCCTTGACCTACCGCACAGGGCTGTTGTGAGAGAAAGCGGGGGGGGGGGGGATCATGTGCATCACCTTGAGCTCTTGGAAAATTGAAAGAATGCAAATGCAATAAATTACTGAGGGAAGCAAAATTAATTAAATATAAATAGAGGTTAACCTTTTGCCTCTCTTGAATCCCAGAGAATAAGCAAGACCTCAGCAACAGTCTTGAACATCTCTTTCTCCCCTGGTATTACACATTGGGCATGTCTACACCATGCATATATCCTGGGGTCATCTCTAGGTCAGCCCTGTGCATCCAAATGACGCACAGGGGGTCAAGCAGGAACAAGCAGACTTTCCCTGGGATAACTGGGGCCGCGGATTTCCCATTTTTTCTGCGGTCCTGGGACACCCCTGAGGACCGCAGCTGGCGTGGCATGTGATCACGGGTCATCCCTTAGAATCATAGAATCATAGAATAGCAGAGCTGGAAGGGGCCTACAAGGCCATCGAGGTCAACCCCCTGCTCAATGCAGGAATCCACCCTAAAGCATCCCTGACAGATGCTTGTCCAGCTGCCTCTTGAAGGCCTCTAGTGTGGGAGAGCCCACCACCTCCCTAGGTCACTGATTCCATTGTCGCACTGCTCTAACAGTCAGGAAGTTTTTCCTGATGTCCAGCTGGAATCTGGCTTCCTTTAACTTGAGCCCGTTATTCCGTGACTGCACTCTGGGAGGATCGAGAAGAGATCCTGCCCCTCCTCTGTGTGACAACCTTTTAAGTCTTTGAAGAGTGCTATCATGTCTCCCCTCAATCTTCTCTTCTCCAGTTTAAACATGCCCGGTTCTTTCAGTCCTTCTTCCCTACGAGTAGCGGGGCTCTAGAAATGGGCATGGAGCTGCACGTGGGCAGTCTGTGCCCATCAGGGGTGGGGAGCAGTTGCAAGTTTTTTTTTTTTTTAACTTACTTTGCAATGGAGCACACTTGCACTCCCGTCTCCGTTCCACGGGGTGAAATGACACCTGCAATGTCCCTTCTTACTTCCGGGACATCGCACTGCCGTTTGGATGCTGGGGGAGGATCCCGTAAGGCAGAAAGCCTGGGATCCTCCTCTATCCCGCCTAGAAGCCCATTGTTGACAAGCTGGCAATCTGAGGTTGGATGCCCCTTTTGGGTTGAGTGGTAGCTATTTGATGGACCACACATCAAGGCCTCTCATCAACCTGGAGAGAAGTGACCAGTGGGTTGCCGAAAGGTCCTGCTCTGAGCCCCGTGTTGTTGGACATTTTTATAAATCACATGGATGAAATGCTAATAAAATTAGCAGATGGCCCAAATTGGGGGGAGTAGACAATATTTTAGAAGATAGGATTCAGGATGGTCTTGATAGGATGAGGAACTGGATCAAAATAAACAAAATAAAGTTCAACAGAGCCAATGTCAAAGTTCTGCATTTACATAAGAGTCAGATGCACAAATGCAGGATGGATGATACTGGCTTGATAACAGGCACATGAAAAGGATCCAGGGAATTTTGTAGACCACTCGTTAAATATGAAGCAGCAGGGCTAAGAAGCCAAATGCACTTCTAGGCTGCATCAACAAAAGTACCTTGTCCAGATTTCAGGAGGTCATGGCACTGGTCTATTCTGCTTTGGTCAGACCTCACCTGTATTGTGTCCTGTTCTGGGCACCGCAGTTTCAGAAGGATATCAACAAACTGCAATGTGTCCAGAGGTGAGCGCTAAAGTGAAGGGCCTGGAGATCAAAGCCTAAGAGGAAAGGTTGAAGGAGCTGGGTATGTTTAACCTGGAGAAGAGACCATTGAGACCATTAAGTGATCTGATAGCCATCCTCACATATCTGAAGTAGGGCTGTGCAGGGACCCTCCGATCCACCTTGGAGGCCAATCCAGAAAACAACACCCAGAAAACTCTTCCCACTTACCTGGTGTCTCTGCCACCCACGGCAGCGGCCTGCTTCCATCCTTCAGCATCCTTGAGTAGAAGCCACTGGACGCAAGCCAGCGGCAGTGGCAGCAGACACAAGTAAGTGGGGAAGGGGGAGGGGGGCTTACCTGAGTCCACTGCTGCCACTGGCTTGCGTCCAGCGGCAGCGGATGCAGGTAAGGGGGGAGGGGGGCTTACTTGCTGTCTCCATTGCCACCACCGGAAATGAAAGGAAGTAGGTCGCGTGGCCTACTCCCTTTCATTTCCGGCGGCAGCGGCACTGGAAGCTGCCAGAAGAAAGATGGTGGCGGCGACAACGGAGGCAGCAGGTAAGGAGACGGGTGGGGGAGTGGGAGGCGGGGCCGGCTCCAAAGCGCAGAGGTGGCCTGAAGCTTCAGAGTCAATTGGCTTCAGCTTCAGACCGCCTCGGCCTTTGCCTGAACCACCTCAGATCTGGTTCGGAGGGGTCCGAACCACCCTGATCTGCTTTGGATTTGGGGTTTGGATCCAAGGTGGTGCACAGTCCTAATCTGAAGGACTGTCACAGAGATGAGGGAGCAGATTTGTTCTCTGCTGCTCCAGAGGGAAGGACCTGAACAAACAGGTTCAGGCTACAAGGCAGAGAATTTTGACTAAACATTAGGAAGAACATCCTGATGATGCCTTGGAAGATGGCGGATTCTGCTTCATTCCAGGTGCCAAGCAGGGGGTGGACTAAATGACCTTTGGGATTTCCTTCCAACTCTGATGGTCTTTTTTGACATTCCTTGGCCAGAAGTGATTTGGGGACCAAGATATTTCCATCACCTCCTGGCTTTTTCCTTCACCCTTTTTCTGTGTTTCTTCCGCCCGGCTGTCCTTCATTTCTCCTTCACGGATCTGGGAGTCCTCAGAGATGCGTCCTTTGATCACTGTGAGCCTGTGCTGCAGATTCCCAGCCTCCCCCTTCTCTCCAGCAGTTCTGCACTAAGCTTGGCCTAGTTTTCCCTTCCTTTTAGCCTCTTGCTTTGCTCTTGCAATTGGGGCATGAGATGATTCAGAGCACATTTGCGTGGCTTTAAATCCAGACCAACGCCAGGCTGGGCAAACGAGTCCCAGAGCTTTGACAGAAAGAGCGGTAAAGTGTGGCTGGGGCAGGCCACACCCTGGGGGCGGGGGGGGGGGGCTCTACTAGCTGCTTTGGCTGTGGGGTGGGGGGTGAGGAAAGCTCTTTGCTCTCTCAAAGGCAGGAGGAAAACGTCAATGAGGAAAGCACTCTGGGTGCAAACAGAAGCACTATGCTGTTTCATTTATTTATTTAAAATATTTATAGTCTACATTTCAACCCCATCGGGGCCTTGAACAGCACTTGCAGCATAAAGCAAACCATCTGACACCAGACAAGGCTGATTCAAAAACCCAAACAACAATGTAGCAGTTCAAACGTGCAGCACCCCGCTCCCCAAATGTTGCCAATAGCTGTCGAAGCCTTAGTCACCCAGAGCCCCCAGAGCCTTGGTGGGGTTGGGTGGGGAGTTACCATTTTAAATCAATTGGCATCAAAAACTTAATTTGCCAGGTTGCGGCGGGGTGGGGTGGGGGACAGGGCGGCAAATATAGCCACAGATGGAGCAGGAAAGCCCAGGAGCGCCTCTTTTGTAGCCACTTGCCTCTCTTCTGAGAGTGGGGCCTGTGCAGATTGATTTATTGACATTTATTTATTACATTTCTATACCACCCAATAGCTGAAGCATATCCCCAAAAGGGTCAAAGCAGCACAGAACTTTTGTGATGGCCGGGCAAGAGTGAAGGTGTCTCAGGTGAGGTGGCTTTGAACGCCCGGGAGGAGACGTCCTTCTGCTGAGTCAGCAAGCAACATCCAGAGGGCAGCTCTGACTCCTCAGCCAGACGTCCGGTTGTGGAGATGATGAAGCACAAACGTTGGGCACATGAGCCCCTCTGGTTGCAGGTGGGGCCCTGCAGGGTTTCCTTTCTGTGGGCATGTTTGACTTCATTGCAGAGGGAAATGCTGGGTCAGGGGTCCTCTTAGGATGATCTGTCAGGGTAGACTGCAAAGAAGATGAATGCTAATTCTCCCCTCTCCCCTATTTTTTTTTTTTTAAAGATTAAACATATTTTTTCTGGCCCTCATAGTTTCAGGGTGGGGTGAGGAGGACAGGAAGTTACATTCACCCAAATAGGCCATAAAGAGATTTATTTTATTTTATTTAGATCAGTTTCTTAACTTTTAAGAAAGTTCTATGAAGCTAATTTAGCTTTCACACAAAGACGAAATCCAATAACATTGTCAAACAGGAAACTGATGTTCTGGCAAGGAAAGTCAAGGGCAGGGTTCTCCCTAAACCATAGGCTATCCTAAGGCCTGTCAGGGTCAGATTTGATGTCCTTGGTGTGTATCCCATATTGGACTTAGAACCGGAAGAAGAAGAAGAAGAAGAAGAAGAAGAAGAAGAAGAAGAAGAAGAAGAAGAAGAAGAAGAAGAAGAAGAAGAAGAAGAAGAGGGGAAGGAAATTCTCCAAGATTCTCCAGGAGTCAAGGAGGATTCTTTCTAGGAGCTTATTGGACAGGAGGCCCAGGCTCAGAAACCATCCTCTCCATCCCTGGGAACTCAGTCTTTGTCAGAGGGGGAGGGAGCATTGGAATTCTCAGATCCCAGAGTATGTCACAGGTTCAAGCTGGTAGAGTTGAGAGGAGGTGGGAGGTGGTCTGCTAGGTTAGCTGCTTGTCAGAGGTTACAACTTGAAGATCCTCCCTGAAGGAGGAGTTCGGTAAAAGCCTGTTGGGCATCGCAGGAAACTGCCCATTTAGCTGATAGGCCACTGCCTTGCTTTGTTAGACTAATTAAACTTAGAGGACTAGCATTCACACTCCCTTCAGGTGTGAGTGATGTCTATTATTTACTGAACAAAGCTTTGTGGATTGCAGATCTCTTTATTGTCTCACATCTCGGCAGGAGGGCTTAGAATCATGACAGAGCCCTTCTGCCTGAGATGCTACATTTCTGTGTGCAGGGGGTTGTTATAAGGAGAAGCATTCAAAGGGAGCTGTTGGCACTCTTTAATCCATGCAGTGATATATTAACTAATCTAATCCTGCAAGAAATTCAGGCTGCTGACTGGTCCTGAAAATCTACACAACTAGTTTGAGAGCAGGCTGAGGACAGAAACTCAGTGAAGTGGGTGAGTCCCAAAAGCAAGCTCTTGAGTGAAGCCAAAACAAGACTGAAGTCAGTGAAGCAGTCCAGAAGCAAGTGCCCATGTGCAATGGCCGAAGCAGGTGTCTAGGAATCAGCAGCCCAGGAAGTCAGTTAAAAAGCTGGAGCAAAGTCAGAGAAGCTGTTTTGCAGGAGTCGGGGAGCCAAAGGACATATGTTGATTCAGCAGCCACCAGACGTCAATGGAGGGTTTATATAGCCTGGCATCCTGGAGCCTGTGCAAGTCCGGCTGCAAACTGGTTTGAAACCAGCTTAATTATCATGCCTCCTCACTGTTGAGAGTTGCTAAGAATTTGTTGTTTCAGAATTCACTCCCACGGTCCTTTGGCTGGGAACTCTGCTGTTGAAACAGATGTGAAATTGGGTTAAACATTTGTCTAGACCCAAACCAGATTGTGGTGGTTTTGTCTCAATAGAGGCTCTGTATTGACCTACAGAGAATAAGTATTTGATATCTTAAAAAAAAAAATTAAAAACATTAACTGACCAGGAGCCTATGTCACCAGGGATAGTTTGTGTCCTCTGCGTGGGACTCGCTCACCCTTTCACCAAGCACATTCTTGGGGAGTCCGATGCCCCCACAAGGGCGCCTCCCAACCCACCCTTTAGTACCTTGACACAAGTGTCTATAACAATTTCAATTGTTAGACGGTGAACCTTCTTAAAATTAATGAACATAAGGTTGTCACAGTTGCCATGGCGACAACAGATCGCCTTGGCAACTGCAGCGATGCAGAGCCAGCAGAGTTTAATAAAGGGTCACGTTAGCAAACACGGGGAGAAGCGAGAATATTATTTATTTATTTATTTATTGAGAAGAGGTGGGAGAGGAAAGGAGTCAGATCCCACCCACGGGTGAGTGGCTGGCGGCTCAAGGCCTGGAAATTGCTGACTGCCAACCACAACTATCCGCCCCTCTGTGCCACACCGTGGGGAGAGCTGGGAGCAGGATGTGAGGCTTGTGCTAAGAGGTGGGCCTGCTCCACGTCCAATGTGCCGGTCCATTTATGCGTCCTCAGAAGGGGGGAGAGAGTGATCTTTTCCTCCCCCCCACCCTATTTTCAAAATGTATTTAACAGCTCAAGCCCTACCTCCCACCCACCCCACCATTCAGCCACCAGGGCTGCCAAGCCACACAGAGTTCACCTTCTAAAACTGTGTCCTGTGAGGTGACAAGTATTGGGGGACTGAATAGACAGGAACCCACCCACCCCAATCCTGCCAAGTGCGGCCCAAACCTCTCCAGGCTGCCCTGCCTCCGTGCCTTGATGGAGGGGTTGTGGCAGCCCCTGCTTGGCCTGTGGAGAGGCCCATGTTTAATCCCCAGCATCTCCAGGTGGGACTGGGAAAGACCCTCTAGAGCCTCTGCTGGTTGGTGGAGAGCCCAGCCTCCCCAGCATGGTCCTCTCAGATGTGTTGGACCACAAATCCCACCATGATAGAATCATAGAATCGTAGGGTTGGAAGGGGCCTCTAAGGCCATCGAGTCCAACCCCCTGCTCAATGCAGGAATCCCCCTTAAAGCATCCCTGACAGACGGCTGCCCAGCTGCCTCTTGAAGGCCGCTAGTGTGGGAGAGCCCACCACCTCCCTAGGTAATTGGTTCCATTGTCATACTGCTCTAACAGGAAGTTTTTCCTGATGTCCAGCTGGAACCTTGCTTCCTGTAACTTGAGCCCGTTATTCCATGCCCTGTGCTCTGTGATGATCGAGAAGAGATTGTGGTCCTCCTCTGTGTGACAACCTTTCAAGCATTTGAAAAGTTCTGTCATGTGTCCCCCTGATGCCCCCAGGGAGAGGTTTCATCTCTCTGATGAATGTAATGTGCCAAGGGTTAAAAGATGGCTTCTCTGCCAAAGGGTGGCTACAGGTGGCTACATGCCAGATTTGCATTCCTTAATGGTGGATATCATGTCCTAGCAGACAAAGGGGAAAACTTTCGACAATAGAGCATCGAATGTAACCTATGACTCATTGAGATTGTGCACCTTAACTTGAAAATTGAATGTAACTTAATTTGCTAATCCAGAACTGACCAATAGAAAGGTTAGAAAGAGACTAACACCCTCTTGTAGTCAGGGCCTATATATACTGTGAGATTCCTTTGTTCTGGGCGCCTCCATCTTGTGGAACCGGAGAGCACCCCCATACTGCAGTATCGGAAGTAAATGGATTAAGTGTATTTGATTGGCTATTAACGCGCCGGGGAAGCGGGCCTTTAAATCCCTGGTTGAGGGACAACACCCCCAGCCGTCTCTTCTCTAGGCTAAACATGCCCAGTTCCGACACATCTGATGGGTGCCAGGGGTGGAAGGCCAATGGAGGCCCTCCTGAACTGGAAGGACCAATGCCCTGACTTGCCAGAAGGCATCTTCCTGCACTGCAAGAGGCATCTTGTTTGCAGGTGGGATTCAGCAAGCGCTGCTTTGATGGCCTGCAGGTGTGCTCATTGCTGCAGACCCTGGGGCTGGGGAAGGAGAGCAACAGGGGCCATTCCCAGCGTTGTCTGCCCTCTGCCAAGCCCCACTGAGTCCCCTCCTTCTCAGGGTCTCTACTGGAAAAAGTGAAAAGTGTGGGGCCAGAACCAAGTCTGGGCTTGGGAGCTTTGCTACTTGCTGTGCTGCCCTCTGCCCATCTGGCGCCACCCGGGCAGCACCGGGAGCAGCCAGGCCATCCAATGCCACGCTGCGCCTCCTTCTTCTAGGGACCAAGAGGCCCAGCCCCTCAGCCCGCTTTGAGCTGCCAGAGTCTACTGCTGCCTCTCAGGGCCCCTCAGGCTCTGCTGTACATGAATATTCATGACTCCAATTGTTTTAAGGATAGTGCACTTTTAATTATCTGTCCTCATTTAGAGAGTTGTACCGATTTGTGCCCAATCAAAGGCACTGATCCTGCTGGGCTTGGGCCTGAGGGGGACCTGGGCTAGGTGCCTTCTGCCCCCTGCTTTCCCACCCCATCCTGGGCATTCTACTACCTACCACCCCACCCCGTTGCACTGGCTGCTCACTCTCACTGCCCCCCCGCCAACCCCCCCCCCCCAAAGTCACCAGGCAGCAGGAAGGGAGAAAATGGGTCGGTCCCTTTTTTCCTTTCTTTGCTATGGAAATCTTTGCAGGGCTTGTCCAACACACTGGGCTGCCCGATGATGTCTGTCCAACGTTTGTTCTCCTCCTGCTACCAGGTCACTTGCACTTCTGCCACTTGCTCTCCCTTACCAGGTGGCAACACCCCGGAGTGACATTTTTAGTTTCTTTTATGAAAAACCTTTTTCCCAGCAGATGTGCTGCTGAGCAAAGCACCCGTTGCAATAGGAGCTTAGCTCTGCAGATCGCCCACGCTGGAAAGGAAAACAAACCCCCACCCCCACCCCACCCACCCCACACCCCAACAAGAAGAAGACATTGCTGCTCACTGCCACTTTGGGCCCCTTGGAGCTGCAGAACCTCCGACCCGGGCCCATTAATCTGAGCCGGGCGGCGCCACGTGTTACTGCTTTCTATCCCTGCTCCTTGAATGGGCGGGTTTGTTCTGACCTCTTGCCAGCCTTCCCCAAGCAGAGGTGCTCGGCTGAAACTTCTGAACCCATGGAGCTGCTGTTCGGAGCACGGGCCAGGAGCTTCTGCAACATGCTGGGGTTCCACTGCAGGCAAGTGGGTGCCAAAAGGGTTGCGTGAAAGGAGGCTGCGAGCTCAGCCACAGAGGTGGTGCTCATCCTGCTGCTATTTCCAATCTAAGAAATTGGCAATAGCAGCAGCGGCGGGGATGAGGGCCGGCAGGTGTCGGGAGCCATTGGTGATGGCGAAAGCAGCGCTCGGTGTCATGCAGGTTGTGTGCCAATGCCCAGGCTGCCTGGCATCCCCACAGCCACCGCCCACTGGAAATGGCAGCGGAGACAAGGGGAGTTGGGTCTCAGCTGTGGCGGGCAGGGAGAGCAAACGCCCTGCCCCACACGCAGGCAAGTCCCACAGCCCAGCACCCTGCATTCCTGCTGCTGTCTCCAAAACAGTTTCAATTTGTTCTTGATGGCTTTAAGAACAAAAACATCAGAAGAGCCCTGATGCTGGATCAGACCAAGGGTCCATCTAATCCAGCACTCTGTTCATAAAGTGGCCCACAAAGCAGGACATGGTGCAACAGCACCCTCCCACCCATGTTCCCCAGCAACTGGTGCACACCGGCTTACTGCCTCAAATACGGGCTTTTTAGCAGATAAGGCAGCATATAGTGTTAATAAATGAATAAATTGCCTTAAGTCAGACTGCAGACAAACAGAGACATAAAAAAAAATCACTTAATTTTTTAATGGCAGATTTTTCATAATTTTAAACGACACAATTACAACCACACACATACAAGGAAAAAAAGAATCGGAAAAATCAACACTCTTGCAATGCATGATTCACATCTTTTAAAAAGTAAATAAGATTAAGAATATATGGCATATAGCAGTAACTTAAATAATTCTAACTGGTTGCTGTAAAGCATTAGCCTTTCAATATACTTAAGAAATAGAGCCTGTTTAGCACAGAAACTATCTCGGTTTGTTAACCCAAGTTGAAAGGTTAGTGTTTCCATGGTTGCTTCGTCTGGAGCCCTAAAGCAAAAAGATTAAATGGTGCAAGAAATGGGTGGGCGGTTCCAAATGAGCTGAGAAAAGTTTTGTTTTGAATGTGCAAGTCCAGCTCTTGCTAAGCTGAGCTTAATGGCCAGTAACTTTCCTTTCCAGTCATTCCGTTGAACTTCTGGGATATCAAGGTTGCTCCACCAATGAATGGGTTGGTTGGTTTGCCTGTGCTTTTCACCTTGCAGCCTGCACTGATGTGGGGTGGGGGGAGGCAGGCTGCTAACTGCTACCGCAGGCAGATGTCCTGATGGAGCACTCTTGGGTGCTGACAGATCTCTCACTATAATTAAGCAGGCAGGGAACCCAAAATAGCACTGAGATCTACTGTATGTGGGCAGGATATTTAAGGGGGAAGAATAAGTGCTCCCTGGGGAACAGCATCCTCACCCATTTGCTCCCTCCTTTGTAACGAATCAAAACACCTCTCAGTTGAGAGGCCCCAGGCATCCCTGCTACATCGCAGGGCGTGTGGTGGGTTTCTGGCCGCTTTGAATAGAGAGAGAGTGCACACGTGCAGGGCCGGTGCCAGACTATTTTGCGCCCTAGGCAGGTGAACTGCTTTCACCCCACCCCCACCCCCACCCCCACCCCTGTGTACCTAGGCGCAGGGCGCCATCTTGCCTGCCCAGCCGAAGCAAAGCCAGGACGCTGGGTTGGGGTGGGCGGCTTTGGAACAGCGCACCCGGCCAGAAGCCACTCTGGGAGAGCGACTTCCGGGCACACCGTTCCGAAGCTGCCCCCCCCCCCATATTCTGGCTTCGCTTTGGCTGGGCGCCCACCCAGCCAAAGCGAAGCCAGAACGGTGGAGTGGGCGGGTGGCTTCGGAACAGCGCGCCCGGAAGCTGCCCTCTCAGAGCCGCTGTGGGAGAGCGGCTTCTAGGGGCAGCGTTCAGCGCCCCCCTTCCCTTGGCGCTCTAGGTGGCCGCCTGAGTGGCCTCTATGGTAGCACTGGCCCTGGCCATTAGTGTGGTGGAGGGAGAATGATGCGCTTTCCAGAAGCTCTGAAAAGCACGCTCCCCCCCATTGGGTGTCCTAAATAGGGTCACCCTACATGTGGCCCTCGGGGGCAGAACGGCAGCCCAGCCTGGAAATACAGTGACATGCTGATGTTATGATCGCTGCTGCCTGACCTTCCTTTTGCTGAGGCCGCCTGCGTGGTCAGGGGATCTTCATCAATAGTTGGGAAATGGCCTCCTGTGGCCAGTGAGAAGAACATCGCACCACAGAATTTTGGAATAGGATCCTGGGAGGGCAGGGGTGGGGAGATGGCGGCCGGTGGGCCATAGGCAGCCCACGGGGGCTCTCACCTTCCCTCAGCAGCATAACTTTCACACCGAGGAAAAAATTGGGGGGCACAACTGAAGAGGGAAGGGGTAACTCCCTTTCCCCTGTGCTGCCACACCCCCATAAATCCTCCCCCCATCCCGGCATGAAAATTAATTTTTAAAAAGCAATGGCAGCAATGGACGGGTTGGGGTTTGTTTGTGTTTTAAGTATAATTGCTGCATGGGGATGGGGGGTGCAATTTGGAGGGGGGGTGCAGCTTGAGAGGGAAGGGTTAACCTCCCTCTGCTCTCCAGGCTCTGCAACCGCCATGAAACTCTGTGTGTGTGTGCGTGTGTGTGTGTGTGTGTGTGTGTGTGTGTGTGTGTGTGTGAGAGAGAGAGAGAGAGAGAGAGAGAGAGAGAGAGAGAGAGAGAGGTGGGTGGGGTGGCTCTAGCACCACCCACAAGCACCTCTTCCCCCACCCCCCAGCAGTAGAAATTCAATAATGACACATTAATATCCACTTTCTGCCTCTTCATGAAACCCCAAATCAGCTGCCTTACCCTGCCTAATGGTTGAGCCGGCCCTGCTCCTTAGACATGGAGAACAAAGGTCTCAGAGAAGGAGGGCATCACTCAGAAGAAGTGGGAAATGATCCCTTAGAAGGGACCCATTCCTTGGTGGACAAGACAATATCCTCTTGCGCCGAGGATTAACCTTTGGTGGTGGGAAACTCCTACTAGAAGTCAATCTACTAGGAACACACAGGGATGGGTTTGCGATGGGCCTGTAGAGACCACATGTTGACTTTTTTGGCAAAGATAGCGGACATCACTCTTCATTTAAGTAGGCTGGGAAATAGTGTTGGAGAGGAGTAAGTGGCACCAATCATGTGGGGGAAATGCAGTTGTTTGATCTTGGAAGCCAAATTTAGGTTGCTAGGTGGAATGTGGAACTCCAAGACCTCCAAGGTAGGCTTCTCTGAAATGCTACCTGATCCATATGCAGGGCCAGCTAGACCAGTGAGATTGAGGAGTCTCAACGTGTGGATGAGATGGTGGTGTCAGGAGGAGGCGTTTGGATTTGTTAGTCACTGGGGAACATTTCAGGACAAGTTCGTCCTGTACAAAAGTGTTGAGCTTCATGCTGGAATGGAACCAGCCTGCTGGCACTTTATATCAAAGAGGTTGCAGAGCAGCTTTTAAAGTGGGCCTTGATGAAAGCTGACAGAAGCTGGGAAATATCCACCTCAGGATGAGTCATCCCAAGGAGATGAGGGTGAAAATGTCATCCAAACATCATCCAAATGGGGACGAGGTAGAGTGTGCAATAGGACATGATAGACAGCCATAGAGACCACAGGACGTAGGGGAAGATGCAGTCTGCGGCCGCTGTAAAGAAGGCAAACTCCATGGTAGGGCATTATTAAAAAAGGAATTGAGAATAAAACTGCCAGTATCATACTGCCTTTATACAAATCTATGGTGCGACCACACTTAGAATACTGTGTACACTTCTGGTCACCACACCTAAAAAAAGATATTATAGAGCAGGAAAAAGTGCAAAAAAGGGCAACTAAAATGATTAAGGAGCTGGAGCATCTCCCCTATGAGGGAAGGTTACATCAGCTGGGGTTGTTCAGCTTGGAAAAAAAGGAGGCTAAGGGGAGACCTGAGGTGGACAAAATGCAGCGTGTGGAGAATGTGGATAGGGAGACATTTCTCTCCTTCTCTCAAAATACTAGAACCCAATGGGATCACCATCCCATGAAGCTGATGGGTGGGAGATTTGGGACAAATAAAAGGAAGTACTTCTTCACACAGCGCATAGTTAAACTATGGAATTCGCTACCACAAGATGTAGTGATGGACACCAGTTTGGATAACTTTAAAAGGGGGTTGGATAAATTCCTGGAGGAGAAGGATATCAATGGCTACTAGTGCTGATGGTTGTGTGCTGTCTCCAGTATCCAAGGCAGGTAAGCCCATATACACCAGTTGCTGGGGAACATGGGTGTAAGGGTGCTGTTCCACCATGTCCTGCTTGTTCATCCCTGGCCAAGTGATGGTTGGCCACTGTGTGAACAGAGTGCTGGACTAGATTGTCCCTTGGTCTGATCCAGCATCAGGGCCCTTCTGATGTTCTTACATTTGGAAAGGGACTTCATGCATTAGTATCTATATGCTAATGTTAGAAGCCTTTGAGGTGGAGGGTTTCTTTTAAAGCAGAACATCAGTATAGCAGGCATAATGGAAACCTGGTGGAATGGAGAGAACCAATGATTATAGTCATTTCTGAATTCAAACATTACAGGAAAGACAGGGAAGGGCGTGACGGAGGTGGCGTCACTCTGTACATCAAAAGCAGCATAATGTCAATCAATGCATAAATCTCACAAGAGGCAAACTCCTTCGCAGAATCACTGTGGTCGGCAATTTTAGGCGCAAAAGGTCATTTAATATGGGGAACATACCACCCCCAAGCCCAAAATGCTTAGAGTAATCTTGAGATGGAAAATGAAATTAGGGAGGCATCTGAATGAGAAAGTGTTGTAATAATGGGTGACTTCAGTTACCCCCATACAGACTAGTTAAATTCATGTTCTGATCACGACAAAAAGGTATAATCTCTAGATACCAATAATAATAATAATAATAATAATAATAATAATAATAATAATAATAATAATAATAATATCCTTGTACCATAGAACAATCTGATAGGAAACCAACCAGAAGGTGACAACCTTGTACTTATCCTGAGTGGTGCCTGAGGCCTGGTGAAAGATAAGCTGAACCCATTGGAAGTAGTGATCATAGAATCATAGAATAGTAGAGTTGGAAGGGGCCTCTAAGGCCATCAGGTCCAACCCCCTGCTCAATGCAGGAATCCACCTTAAAACATCCCTGACAGATGCCTCTTGAAGGCCTTTAGGATGGGAGAGCCCACCACCTCCCTAGGTCACTGGTTCCATTGTCGTACTGCTCTAACAGTCAGGAAGTTTTTCCTGATGTCCAGCTGGAATCTGGCTTCCTGTAACTTGAGCCCATTATTCCATGTCCTGCACTCTGGGAGGATCGAGAAGAGATCCTGGCCCTCCTCTGTGGGACAACCTTTCAAGTCCTTGAAGAGTGCTATTATGTCTCCCCTCAGCCTTCTCTTCTCCAGGCTAAACATGCCCAGTTCTTTCAGTCTCTCCTCATAGGGCTTTGCTTCCAGACCCCTGATCATCCTGGTTGCCCTCCTCTGTTCGCTCCTTGGGGGTGGGGTGGGGGGTGCCTTTCATTTAGTACAGGGATGGAGGGACTCTCAGGCCCAGCAACCAAACCCAGGCCTCACGGGGTCCAAATCCTGCACCCAGCAGCCCACAGCTAGCTACATCCCCACCCCTGCCTTTCCCCCCACAACGGACTCTTTGGTGGCTTCCTAGCTTTTGTTCAGTTTCCCCCAATTCTCAGAGACTGGAAAAGCCTCTCCGGGAAGGAAGGGCTTTAAGCTGCCACGCGTTGGCCTTTGGGGCCCTTCCTCTTTTGCCTTTGGTCCCACCCACTACTGGTATGCAGTCCCCAGGAATTGAATCTGGCCCTTAGGCTGAGTTTCCTCACCCCTGTTTCACCCTTTCTCTCCAATTACAAGCCCCAGCCCCAGCCTCAGCCCTGGTCTAACTCTTCCCCTTAACCATTCCATAACCATTACGGAATAACGGGCTCAAGTTACAGGAAGCCAGATTCTGGCTGGACATCAGGAAAAACTTTCTGACTGTTAGAGCAGCATGGTGAGGGAGGGGGACCTACTCCCACTGCTCCCTGCTTGGGATCCAGAGCCTCCCCTGCCCCACCCATGCCATGCTTCTGATCCTCCCCCACTTTCCCCTCTCTGATGTCAGAGCTTAATAGGTGTTACTTCACAGTAGACATGCACAGGATTCCTCCATTAATGTCCATTCTGGGTAAATTGGTGGAAAGCGTTACTAAAGGGAAAATTACAAAGCATATAGAAGGACAAGTCTTGCTGAAGAAGAATCAACAAGGCTTCTGCAAAGGTAAATCCTGTGCGACTAATCTTATAGAAATTGGGTGGTTGTTGTTTTTCTTAAAAAATAATAAGCCTCGTGTGGCGCAGAGCGGTAAAGCAGCAGTTTCTGCAACTGAAACTCTCCCCTCGGCCTGAGTTCAATCCCACCGGAAGCTGGTTTCAGGCAGCCGGCTCGGGTCGACTCAGCCTTCCATCCTCCCGAGGTCGGTAAAATGAGTACCCAGCTAGCTGGGGGAAAGGTAATAACGGCCGGGGAAGGCAACGGCAAACCACCCCGCTATAAGGCCTGCCAAGAAAACGTCAGCGAAAGCTGCCGTCCCTCCAAGAGTCAGTCATGACTCAGTGCTTGCACGAGAGGTTCCTTTCCTTTCCTTTTTAAAATAAGGATAGGGATGGGGTGACCCTGTAGCCATTGTATACTTTGACTTTAGAAATGTTTCTGACAAAGTCCTTTGCAAAATCTTTGTGAGTGAATTTAGCAGTCCAGGGAAAAGAGAGAGGATAGATTCCCCTTATGGGTCAAAGCATAGGGAGCACGGAGTAGGAAAAAATTGGCAGTTCCACTGTGGAGGGATGCTAGAAGTGGGCTTCCCCAAGGATCTGTATTTATAGCTAGCTTAATTCTTCTTTCATGGCTAGCAAATGTTATTTTTTTATCATGTTGACACACTGGTACTTTTTAACTTGTTCATTAATGACCTAGAATTAGGAGTGAACACTAAGTTCATTTTCTCCCAATCTAGTTCAGAAGACCAGACCCAAAGTGTACCCTGCCATATGTGCCACCTGAGACAGGCCCATGGTTGACATAGTGGCCGTGAAACCTTGAGCAGCTCCTCCTGACAACGTAGTCTTGGCATGAATATTAAAGTCCTCCAAGTCCAGAAGTCTTGGGGTCCTCCATACTACACTCAAGCCCACCTTTGTCAGCTCAGGCAGGGAGGCTGTTTGGCAGTGGGGTGAGTGGCACACCAGCAGTATCCCAATCCTGTCTCAGGTACCAAGCTCTAGGTACAGGCACTCAAAGCTGACTGGCTGTTGGATGGGGTACCTGACCGGGGAGGTGGAGTCCCTATAGATGAAGGCTCCTTCCTCACCTCTCTAGTCAAGCTTGGTGCTGCCCAAGAAACCCCGGTGAACACATTTCGGGCAGGTTCATCCAACCAGTTTTCCATGACGCAAGTGAGGGCAGCACACTCCTCAATGGTTGGGATGGGGTTTGCCCAGCCTTTCCCGTTAGCTGAGCTGGCTTTAATCAACAGCACCTGCAGCCTTGAGGAGAATGCAGCACACAAATGTATCAGCCACCTTCCCCTCCACAGATGTTGTCCCTGCCTCCCACCACCCACACATCCCCTGTCCTGTGCTGCATCAATAGCGGCCTCATCGTCCTTCACTCCTAACCACAGGACCACCCTTAATTGGCCTCCCCAAACCACCAGAAATTCAACCCCTTGGCCTAATAGCAATACTGGCTAGCAACTTTCTTTCCTGTTCCACCAGAGGCCCAGTGCACACAACACACACCTAGATATGACAAGGAAAGAGCCCCAAACACATACGCCCACCCTACTGTTTACCTGGAAGCTCCACGTTTCAGGATCTTGGTCTTTGCTCTTGGTCCTCCATGAAGGGACACTCCCATGGCTGCTGTGATGGCTGCCTGCTCTCAACAGGGATTCTGAGGAGCTCCAGAAGGATGACTCCAAAATGGGTGAATTGCTAATAAAATGGCAAGTGTAACTATGTGTAAAGTGAGGCATACTGGAGCAAAACCCCTAACTTCTCATGCACATTGATGGCAGAGACTGACCAAGAAAGGAATCTTGGGGATGGCTCAGTGAAAACATTGACGCAAGGTGCTGCTGCTGTGAAAAAGGCAAATTCCATGCTAGGGAAATACAAATGGCACCTGCAGAAATTCCCTTTTCTATGCAACTTTTATAGATACAGGAGCCCTGTCCTCCTTTTCATAGGGTCACCCTAGTCAATGGCGACTAGTCCTGATGGCTCTGCTCTGCTGGCAGTATCAGAAGCCATTTGCCTCTCAATAGCAGCTGCTCTGGAACAACAGCAGGAGGGGCGGGGCCTTGCCCTCAGGACCCATTTGTGGGCTTCCTGGAAGCATTGGGCCTGATCCTGAAAGACGCTTTTTACGTTCTTTTACATTCTTATGCTATTTAGTGCTGCTCTTGGAATTGCTCAGTACGTAACAACATTTACTTTAAATATCTGTGGTAATCTCTCAGACCCATTGTCTTCCCTATCCAGAACCCACCTCACCCTACTTTATCCTGAGTGGAGTCTCCCCACCTTCCTGGGGGAAATTCCTGCCCACTTCCCCGCTTCTAACCATTCAGGAAGCGACCTAGTGCAACCCAAGGCAGACAATGCACTGCCTTTTCTTGTCATCATCCCCCACCCCCGTTCCTGCCCCAGCTATTCCTGTTTTCTCCCCTGTGAAAATTTATATGGCATTAGTTTAAAACATGCACACACCACATCCCCAACAGCTCAAAGCAATTTATCACACATTCAGAATCTAAGAAATCTGAAGATCTACTCCAGTTGACAGCTCTGCGGAGCAGGGCCTGGCCTTTTAAAAATTTTGCTCATTCTGCAAAGCAGATTTAGGTCCTGCCTCTCTGTGGCCATGGCTTGTTGTTGTTTATTCGTTCAGTCACTTCCGACTCTTCGTGACTTCATGGACCAGCCCACGCCAGAGCTTTCTGTCGGCCGTCGCCACCCCCAGCTCCCCCAAGGTCAAGTCTGTCACCTCCAGAATATCATCCATCCATCTTGCCCTTGGTCGCCCCCTCTTCCTTTTGCCTTCCACTTTCCCTAGCATCAGCCTCTTCTCCAGGGTATCCTGTCTTCTCATTGTGTGGCCAAAGTACTTCAGTTTTGCCTTTAATACCATTCCCTCAAGTGAGCAGTCTGGCTTTATTTCCTGGAGTATGGACTGGTTTGATCTTCTTGCAGTCCATGGCACTCTCAGAATTTTCCTCCAACACCACAGTTCAAAAGCATCTATCTTCCTTCGCTCAGCCTTCCTTATGGTCCAGCTCTCGCAGACCAGGCCTTTATCTCAGAATCGCCCCGGGACCATCCCTGTGCATCCAAATGACACACAGGGGATCCCGGGAGCAGGCAGGAACGACCCCTCCATTTGCCTGGGATAATCCTTGGGTCTAGCTAAGGCCTGTATCTCCTTGTATCTCAGTCATCACCATTTATTTATTGAGTACATGGTCCTTTTGCTTTTATCCTCCCAACAACCGTGTGAGGTAGGTGACGCTGAAAGATGGTGACTGGGCCAAGATTATCCAACAAACTTCATAGCTAAGTGTGATGTGGATACAGCCTCTTCTCTGACACACGAACCACTACGCTGTGTGTTGACTTTCTTCATCATAGTTGTCTTCATCTCCATCTCCATAGTGCTGCCATATTGAAAGTAGGGCGTATGTGAAGGCGCACCTGGTAGAGACTGGAGGGCTGGGCTGCTGGTGGAAGGCTCTTCCCTCAGTTATCTACACCTGGCCCTACATCCCTGTCCCCATTCCTCCCCCCTCAACCCACAAGGCAAAGAGCTTAGATGTTGTATTACATAACCAGGGAGATGTTAATCAGGCCGGGAAATTATGGCTGTCAGCCAATGTTTGGCATCAAACTGGTGCAAGGGATTCTGGGGAGGAGCTTGGATAGTTGATGGGGAATCACACATTGACAAATGAACAGCAGCAGGCTAAATCCATGGGGTGGGGGAGATACTTAAAGGGGAAGGCAGAATTAGTTCCAGCAGGGGCTTCAGCAGACCACCCACCCACCCACCCCACCACTCTAATTCTCTTGGCCTTTGAAATCTCATCCCACCCACCCACACATTTTCACACCTATCTTAAGGGCTGGAAACTTGAACCCCTCTTTTCAAAAACGTTAAAGTTGAAATCCTCTAGATAATTATTTCTGTATGCAGTTTCAATTCCTTGCTTGCATGGTATGACCACAAAATCACACAGTGCACACAAGCCAGATGCAAAGGAAGGCAGTGGATGGAGTGGGGAGGGGGCTCCTGTGCTTTTAATCATTTGTAGTAAGTAGACGGAAGGAGCTCTGGCAAATGCAACTGTCATGTAAGGGAGACAAAATTTGCACCTGCGGAAAAATTGGCATCTTCTGTACCCCTGTTAAAGGGACAGGAGCACCTGCCAGTCACGGCTTCCGAGAGCCACACTGCAGCATGGGGAGGGGGCATTTGCCCTTGTGTCCCGTCGTCAGTGTGATACAAACTCTTGCTGTTGCCTTGCTTGCTTGCCACGCAGTTGCAGCTGGTGCTCTACAAGAGGAGCAGCTTTGACTCTGAGGT
Organism: Elgaria multicarinata webbii; assembly: GCF_023053635.1. Classification (NCBI taxonomy): domain Eukaryota; kingdom Metazoa; phylum Chordata; class Lepidosauria; order Squamata; family Anguidae; genus Elgaria; species Elgaria multicarinata. Next base: position 992,172 of record NC_086191.1, on the reverse strand, counting down.
CCACACAGGGGCAGGCAGCAAAGGGAGAAGCGGGAAACAGGGAAATGAGAAGAGTAAGTGTCCAGTTCAGGATGCCCATGTATTTAGGCTTCAACACCCCAGCGGCATCTTAAAGACTAACAGATTTCTTCTAAACAAGACATTTCTTGTTATTGTTAGCAAGGAATTTGTTTTTCAGGTGCAGCCGGGCTCTTTGCTGGTTTTGCTGCAGTAGACTAAGACGGACAACCTCTGGAAGTTTCAGTAGGGTAGAAGGACTAAGGGGTTATGCCACAGGGTTCAGGCAGGAGAATAAAAAATATGAAATAAGCCAGCCGCCAAGTATTGCCCTGATGAGCTTTCCTGTTGGCCCAATACAAATGGGTATGGTTGCAGCTACACATATTGACACAATTGTTTTAAGACCATCAGAAGAGCCCTGATGCTGGATCAGACCAAGGGTCCATCTAGTCCAGCACTCTGTTCACACAGGGGCCAGCCAGCTGTTGACCAGACCCACAAAGCAGGACACAAATGCAACAGCACCCTTCCACCCATGTTCCCCAGCAACTGGTGCACACAGGCTTATTGCCTCGAATACTGGAGATAGCACACAACCATCAGGGCTAGTAGCCATGGATAGCCTTCACCTCCAGGAATTTATCCAACCCCCTTTTAAAGCCATCCAGATTGGTGGCCATCACTACATCTTATGGTAGTGAGTTCCATAATTTAACTATGCACTGTGTGAAGAAGTACTTCCTTTTATTTGTCCTGGATCTCCCACCAATCAGCTGCATGGAATGACCCCATTGGGTTTGAGTATTTTGAGAGAGGGAGAAAAATGTCTCCCTGTCCACATTCTGCATTTTGTCCACCTTTATCAGGTCTCCCCTTAGTCTCCTTTTTTCCAAGCTAAACAATCCCAGCTGATGTAACCTTCACTCATATGGGAGATGCTCCAGCCCCTTAATCATTTTAGTTGCCCTTTCTGCACCTTTTCCAGCTCTATAATATCCTTTTTTAGGTGTGCTGTACACAGTATTCTAAGTGTGGTTGCACCATGGACTTGTATAAAGACAGTATGATACTGGCAGTTTTATTTCAATTCCTTTTCTAATAATGCCCAACATGGAGTTTGCTTTCTTTACAGCAGCTGCACACTGGGTTGACAGTGTTTGATTATGCATCTGAAGAGATGTTCTTAGGTGGGACAGGTAACTGCTTCAGTTTGTGGGAGCCTGGACAAGCCCCAAAGCGATTCAAGAAAAGTGGGAGAGGGAGGGGGAGAGAGAGAGAGAGAGAAGGAAGGAAGGAGGGAGGGAGGGAGAGACGTTGTTACTCACCAAAAAAGGAAAACTTGTAGAGGCCAGGCTGCAGGATGTGGGGGAGGGGGGGCAAGGAGGGAGAGCCGGTTAATTTGAGATTTAAGATGCTGTGCATTTTTATTCTGTGAGACAGGGGCTTTTCGCAGCCTCATTCTCTGATAAGCGACAGTCCTTCTGGGAGCTGGTCCTCGCGAGTGGAACCAGGCAGCTGGCTCTCTGGGCCAATGTATACACCAGGGAGCCAAAGTGTGGGAACCAGAGCAAGAAGTCCCAGAAGACTGGGAACTGGAGGAGAACCTGGCAGTGGATCAAGGCCGTGTGGGATCCTTACAGGGCTGACGTGAGAGCCAGAGCCGGGCGGGGTCTGGCCAAGAGCTTTGAGGCTGCCCACCCCTCCATCACAGTTGGGTGAGGTGTGCCGCTTTGGTGCTTGCGCACATTTACGCAGAAGTAAATCCCACCAAACACTACGTGTCTTCTTTGGGAGTCCAGAGTGAACCAAGACTTTCTCCAAGCAGTGAGCAAAGTTGACCTAGGAGGACAGGAATTCATTCGACGCTTCATCAAAAGCCAAAATTTGAGGAGGATTTGGAGGCCCTGCTTGGGAGGAATTTCGATGAGATTCCTGATGGCTATGTGCTACCTCCAGTATCTGTGGCAGTAAGCCTGTGTGCACCAGTTGCTGGGGAACATGGGTGGGAGGGTGCTGTTGTGGGTTCCTGATCAACAGCTGGTTGGCCACTGTGTGAACAGTGTCATAGAATCATAGAATAGCAGAGTTGGAAGGGGCCTACAAGGCCATCGAGTCCAACCCCCTGCTCAATGCAGTAATCCACCCTAAAGCATCCCTGACAGATGGTTGTCCAGCTGCCTCCTGAATGATTCTAGTGTGGGAGAGCCCACAACCTCCCTAGGGAACTGATTCCATTGTTGTACTGCTCTAACAGTCAGGAAGTTTTTCCTGATGTCCAGTTGGAATCTGGCTTCCTTTAATTTGAGCCCGTTATTCCGTGTCCTGCACTCTGGGAGGATTAAGAAGAGATCCTGGCCCTCCTCTGTGTGACAACCTTTTAAGTATTTGAAAAGTGCTATCATGTCTCCCCTCAATCTTCTCTTCTCTAGGCTAAACATGCCCAGTTCTTTCAGTCTCTCTTCATAGGGCTTTGTTTCCAGACCCCTGATCATCCTGGTTGCCCTCCTCTGAACACGCTCCAGCTTGTTTGCGTCCTTCTTGAATTGTGGAGCCCAGAACTGGATGCAATACTCTAGATGAGGCCTAACCAGGGCCGAATAGAGAGGAACCAGTACCTCACATGATTTGGAAGCTATACTTCTATTAATGTAGCCCAAAATAGCAATTGCCTTTCTTGCAGCCATATTGCACTGTTGGCTCATATTCAGCTTGCGATCTACAACAATTCCAAGATCCTTCTCGTTTGTAGTATTGCTGAGCCAAGTATCCCCCATCTTGTAACTGTGCCTTTGGTTTCTATTACCTAAATGCTGGACTAGATGGACCCTCAGTCTGATCCAGCCTCAGAGCTCTTGTTATGACCTTTCCTCCGACCCCCCTCAACAAAAAGCATCTCTACTTTTAACTGGTGTTATTGTTTTGACTTGCCGTGTGTGTGTGTGTGTGTGTGTGTGTGTGTGTGTGTGTGTGTGTGTGTGTTTACATTTTAATCCCTCCCTTTTGTTTTAGCTTTCCATTCCTGCCCAATTTTATCCTCACAACACCCCCCCTGTAAAGTAGGTTAGGCTGATGACTGAGCTGCAAGGCTGAATCCGGCTCTTGTCACCATCACCACCATCACCATTATCACAGCTCCATTTGGGGCCGAGGGAGGGTTCCATCCATCCAGCAAGGAGACGAAGAGCCCCAAGCCCGGCAGGGGATCTGCATGTGTTGTTCAGCAACACCACGGGCTGTGAGGCAATGCAGGCAGCTTCTTCCATGTGAAAACAGCTCTCAGCTGCGAGGCGGCGGCGGCGGCGGCGCTGGGCTCCATCGCCCCCTGCTTTGCAAGCCAGCCCCCCCCCCCACCGACCATCTGCAGCTGGAAGCCGAAACAGCTGCCTGCCTCTTTAAATCTCTCTCTCCCACGTGCTGTCTGGTTGTGGTGACGACGGTGACGCACTTGTGACGTCAATGGGTGCTAGGGGAGAATTTAGACTTGAAGAGCGGGAGGGGGAGGAGGAGGAGGGAGATGTCAGGTCATTTGCATTAAAGGGCCGGCCGCGATTCGGGAGGGGAGGGGAGGGGGCCGCCAGCGGGGCGAAGGGGGCCCTGCCATGCGCCACCCGGGGGCGCCCCTGGCGAGGCCCTGCTGGCCTCCGCGCTCCCCCGCCACCAGTAAACACCGTCTCCCTCCGCTGCCAGCCCCAAAGAAAGAATCCCTCGCTGTCACTCAGTGGCTACACGCCAAGCAGGCGAGGGGCACGTGAGAAGGCACCGCGGCGTGTGCAGGCGGGCTTTTGCCCCTCTTCGCCCAGGCGGCGCTCCTGGCAGCTGCCTCTGGGGCGCAGCTCTGCCTGGCCGGCAGTCGCCTCCGCTGGGCGGCGGAATCGGGGCCCCCTGCTCTGCCGGGCTTCCCACGAGACGGGCGCCGCGCTCACCCTCGGCCTTTGCTGCAGCGGAGGAGCGGGCAGGGCTGGGCAGAGGGCGGGGGGCCCGGGTGGCTGGGGGCCACGGTTAGGAGAGCGCCGCCGCCGCCGCGTCCCCCTGGGCAAAGACCCTTGATGTTGCTGCTGTTGATGATGAATCGGCCCAAAGAAAAGCACGCGAAGCGTTTCTGAATGTGAAGGAGTGATGTCTTATATGCGTCTTGAATAAAAGCGCTTGCCGTTGCCTTTTTTTAAATAAATCGTTCTCGTTCATATGTATTTAGAACTGATTAAAAAATACTTAATCTGGCCCAGGCCTACGACCAGCTTTGCCCGGCCCTGGCCACAGGTTCTGGGTTTCGTGGCCTTCCCTGCTCTCTTCTTCTGTAAACCACCTTGGGCAGCTTCATTAAGTCCAAAAGGCGGCTCAGAAATGGTCCTAAAACAACCAGGGCAGAGCACATGGACACGCGACAGTGTCCTGCGTTTATTAAGCACATTTCAAGCGTGGAGCGATTCATTTTTGTATCATAAATTTAAAATCAGAATGGGGTGTGTGCATTGGAGCATAAGCAGTAGGCTTAAGCCCATGTAGACAAGGAGATGCTGCTGGACCGGGCCAAGGTGGTGTCAGGATCCATGCAGGTTGGACCCCAGGGACCCTCCCTCTGCGGAAGAGGCGCAGAGGCCCACGGAGAAACCCAGCACAACCAAGGACCTGGAAGGTTGTGGTCACTAGAGGCCTTCAAGAGGCAGCTGGACAACCATCTGTCAGGGATGCTTTAGGGTGGATTCCTGCATTGAGCAGGGGGTTGGACTCCATGGCCTTATAGGCCCCTTCCAACTCTACTATTCTGTCATTCTATGATTAAGAACCAGATTTGCTATGTGTGTTACATTGATTTACTTGTTACAGTTATACCCCACCTTTCCTCCAAGGAGCCCAAGAGCTCCATCAGATAAGAGTTTTATTGTACGCTCGTTGCTGGGCACTCACGGATTTTCGCAGGTCCCGCTCACGTGTCATCTGCCTCCCAGGTGCCTCCCTCCCCTTCTTCACATGACAAAAAACACACCCCAGCAAGTCCGACTTATTTTAAAGATGGAACTTGCTGCTATCTCCTGATGTGTGCAGAAGAAGCAGCGCGATCAAAAGGGCCCACTGAATGTTTACTTTGTTTACATTGTTTACTTCCTCTTTCAAAAGAGGAAGTAATGGGGGACAAACGCGCAGGCGGAGAAGTAATGGTAAGGAGATGTGATTTCCTCCTGTGTGATGACACTCCATGGTATCATACATGATCCTCCTTCCCCTCTCTATTTTATCCTGGGGTGCTTTGTATATAGGTGGGGATATAAGTGTTACAGTAAATAAATGTAACAAATAATAAATCAGGAGACTCTTCAAGGTCCCTGGTTGTATGCAGTATTTTGTATATAGGTAGAATTATATGCCACCTAGCGTGTTTTGTATATAGGCAAAATAATGATGATGATGATGATGATGATCATCATCATCATCATCATCATCTCACAACAGCCCTGTGAGGTAGTTCAGGCTCAGAGTCCAGGACTGTCCAAAGTCATCCAGTGAGCTTCATGGCAGAGGAGGGGAATAGCGCCCAGCTCTCTCAAGTCCACCCACTGCAGAGGAAGGGTCCCTGGGGTCCAGGCTGCAGGGATCCTGACACCTCCTTGGCCTGGCCCAGCAGGGCTGCTCCCATATCCTTGCCTACATGGGCTTAACCATACTCCTAAGGCATCCCAGTGTTTCTTGCCAGGGCTCCCTATAACCACATCCTGGGCTCTCCCTCAGTCTCCTATTCGTGCCCTTTGTCCCCCAAGCATCAAGAGCAAAGATAGCAACAGACCTGGTAGGAAGTTCAGAGTAAACAGAGAAGCAATTGTTCATCTCCTTGGGAGATCCAGCTGTAAACACCAACCTGGCAGGTGACCAGGAAGAAGGAGCAAGGTTTTCTGGTCAGTTGGCAGCCCTATTATCCAGCTGGGATCAGTAACTGGCAATCCCAAGATGAAAAACTGGCCATGGAGGCAGCCCCAAGATGAAAAACTGCCCCACCCCCACCCCAATTTGAAAGTGGGAGGCAGAGGAATAGCAGTAGGTAACTTTCTGTGTGGAGTCTTTCAAGTTCAAAGTGGATAAATAACTTCAAAAACAAATTTTAAACGATGCATCACCCTGCCCTTCTTAAGGCAGGTATGGTCAAGATGTCCGCGTAATCTTGAGCTTGCCACTAGAGGGAAATAGAGGGCCACAGCCTCTTTGTGGCTTGTTGCCCCAAATACTCCAGGGCTACGTTTAATGCATGTGTGTGCATGCATATGCATGAGAGTGAGTGCTCACTAAAGACATTTAAAGGGCAAATTATTGAAGGGATACTGCATTCAAAAACCATATAACCATCAGCAGGTTGTGACAAGCAACATCAACCATTATGAACAGCTCTGTTTACATTGTGCCTGTTCAGACAACCTGCTAAGCCATGGTTAGGCTGCTAACCCTTTTGCAGAAAATGGTTAGTGAGCGTGTCTAAACTGTGATTATGTAACTACCATGGTTAGGCATGTTCACATGACATGCTAAGCCATAATGGCCCTGTTCAGAAGATCCCTTAAACATTGAATAAGGCTTTTTGCCTTATTCTCTGGCCCAATTCAGATGACACGCTAAACCATGCTGCTTAACCACAAAATGGTTAACAGGCCATTAACCATTTTGTGGTTAAGCGGTATGGTTTAGCGTGTTGTCTGAACGGGGCCACTGTGGTTAAAGCCATGGTTTAAGATGTCTTTTGAACAGGGCCAATGTTTAGCTCAAAATGCTTAGCCGCTGTGGCTTAATGTGTCGTCTGAACAGCGTCATACTGCATTTCTTCACATTGCCCAGAAACTTGTTTAACTAGGAATCTCAGTTGGGTTTGTTAACAAACAAAATGCTTCTAGTCCTCACTGAAATGTTCAAACAGTGTTTCTTCCAAAGTCTCAGCCATGAATCTTGGAAGGACCGGGGTGCAAACATGTGCAAATAATACTTGCGCTGAAACACATCAGTGAAGTGTTACAGATTTCTGGCGCTGGGGCTTGATCTGGCAGCTGCTCACAGGGCAGGTGGCAGCTTCTTCAATGACCAAACTGCCCACACAGAAACTGCCTAATGTGGGGGTTTGGTGCAATGGTGATGGGGCAACTTGCAAGTAAGAATGATATCCAGGTAAAAAACATTTTGAGATATTAGATGTAATTGCCTGAAAAGGAACTAATGCAGGTGATCATCTTACACAAGAAAACAATTTGTGTAAGATGAGTTTGGAGGACATAAATGACTTTTTTGTTTTCAGGTGTGTGAATCATGCATGTGTGTGTTTCAGTTGCAGCCACCTGAAGATGGCTTTATGAGCATGATAAAGGTTCTCCTAGATGGAGAACCTTTCCTGTGGCAAACAGAGGCAGCCAGCCCAGCAAAGGGAAGCAGCCTTGTTTCCTTTGTTTCTGTCTGCTGTGTTGGCACAAAAGGAGCAACTTGGGTTCCAAAGCCACCTTGGCCACAGGGAATACTCATCATATAAAAGAAATGTTGCTATTGATTAATTCTCAGTTAATCTCATCAGTTCTAGGATAATACTCTGGAAATATGGCATCATGCTAGAGAGCCTAACACTTTCCTAACACTAAAAATTGGTTGCGTGTGAATTCATGTCTTGCAATTGGTCTCCCAGCCATGCGGAGTGGGGAAAGCGGCTCATCTTTGCTGATTGAGTGGTTAAAACCTTTCTTGTTACAAGCTGCTGTTTCTGCAGAGTGTGCCCCCACTGCCAGGCTGGGAGAAGCTGTCCTGCAAATAAGAAGCCCAAAATCACAAGTGCATTTTAAGTTCTTTAATGACCACACAGGAATCTTCCCCTGCTTCAGTTAATAACGCTTATCACTAACCATTACGGAATAACGGGCTCAAGTTACAGGAAGCCAGATTCCGGCTGGACATCAGGAAAAACTGTCTGACTGTTAGAGCAGTACGACAACGGAACCAATTACCTAGGAAAGTTGTGGGCTCTTCCATACTAGAAGCATTCAAGAGGCAGCTGGACAACTATCTGTCAGGTATGCTTTAGGGTGGATTCCTGCATTGAGCAGGGGCTTGGACTCAATGGCCTTATAGGTCCCTTCCAACTCTACTTTTCTATGATTCTAAGTTACACACCAGCCTTCCCTAACCTGGTGCACTCCAGATGTATTGGACTATAACCCCCATAATTCCCAGCCAACATGGCCATTGGGGTTATCTGTATATAAACGGAAGTGTTCATTTGCATGTTCTCAATGGATTCAAAAATAATACATCCGATTGTTATGAAACTTTTAGGATTTGTTCTATCTCTGGGATGGTTTTAGGCCCAGTGAAAATTTCGTCCACCATCTTGAAACAAAATGGCAGTCAATATTTTTTTTTTTTAAAGATGGACAGCTTCAATACCATTTCATAGATTTTTTGATAGATTCAGTGATGCAGCAAGTAGCTTATAACCATACAATTTAATCCTATGATTACCTATAACCATAATATAGAAGAAGATGTGTCCATCCGTCATCGCCATAGCTTCAAGACCGTGAAAGCTAGACCCCTGAAATGTGACATGTATATTAAGGGGAGCCTAGGAATGTGCATTTCAGGGTTACTTTGTTTTTAAAACACATTCATTGTCGTCAATTTAAGTGTGTCTATTTGCCTCCATGCCTCTCAATGCCAGTTGCTGGGGAACACGAGCAACAAGGGGGCAGGGGCTCTTGCCCTCCTCTCCTGCTGGTGGGCATCTGGCTGGCCCCTGTGGGAACACAATGCTGGGCTAGAGAGGCTTGATTCAGCATGGCTCATCTTATGTCTTATACCTGCCTATCCTAAATACTGACCTCCAACAAGGCACAGACGCAATCGTAGTTTGGGAGTGCTCTTAGATCCATCATTGCTCCTGGCAGCCCAAGTTGGCTGGCTTGCCAGCTACGGCCTGTCCTGAACAGGAATATAGCTTGGCCACAGTGGAACGCAGTGCGGAACGCAGCAGCTCGGCTGTTGTCAGGAGCTGCCTCTTTTCAGCATATAACTCCTTTGCTGAGGAAATTGCTCTGGCCAGGTTTAAGGTTTTGGTACTAGTGTACAAAGCCCTAAACAACTTGTGACCAGGTTACCTTCTCTCCTACCAACCTGCTCGGTCACTGAGGTCATCCAAGGGCATGCTCCTGGTGGTTCCATGTGAACCTGTGGCCTGACTGGAATCCACCAGGAGAAGAGCCTTTAGTGTAGTGGCCCCTTCTCTGCCCCTGGAGGTCAGGCAGGCGCCAACGCTAGGCTGCTTCCTGCACCTCCTGAAAACAACTCTGTTTCGAGAAGCCTTCCTCAACTGACCGGCCACTGTTTTTCTGGTTCCTTTTTTTAAATTGAACCATTTTAATTTCCTTTTTAAAGATTCTTTCTTTTACTGTTTATACCTATGTTCACTGCTCTGGAATCTGTGTTAGATAATTGAGCAGTATATAAACATTGTAAATAGTAATTCCACCCGGCGCCTTCTAGCCTGGCCCACCGCCATTTCCTTCACCGTTGTACCCCCCTCCCCCAATAACATGGCAGGCCCCACCATCACTGCAATCTCACGCCAAGCAGCGGGGGCTGTGAGACTTTCCCATAGTCTGCAGAGTGGCCACTATGCTTGAGTTATTAAAACAGAGGTTTACTCCTGTTTCTACCACGATGTAAACCACAGTAGAAGCTGCTCCATCATAGGAGGGGATCACCAGAGGGCACTTTGCAGAAGGCCCCATCAAAGTGGCCCTGGCACCGCTGAGGTGTTCCCACCACACTTCTCTGCTGGGTGACCCTATGGAAAGAAGGACAGGGTTCCTGTATCTTTAACAGTTGTAACAGAAAAGGCAATTTCAGCAGGTGTCACTTGTATGCATGCAGCACCTGGTGAAATTCCTTCTTCATCACAACAGCTAAGGCTGCAGGAGCCCTGCCTAGCATGATCAGATACAAAAGAGGGCTGTCCATTGGTCACCACAGCACGCTTTCTTCTTCTTTATTTACATGTATACCCCACCATTTTTCCTCCAAGGAAGCATGTATAATCCTCCTCTACTGAGGACAGGTTATGGCAGAATAAATACAGCAGGCAGAGAATAAACAAAGCTTCCTTCGCCCCCTCTGTAATTTGGGGCTGCTGCTATTTCGCGTGTGAAATGTTGGAGGGTTTGAAGTCTTGCCCACCATTAAAAGGGCAGCAAATTATCAGCGACTGAGTATCATTAACAGGAAGATCATTGTGCCACTTGGGTGCCTTTATTCCTCAGCCCCCCCAAGAGCTCCTGAGGATGCTTTAATTGCAATTCAAGAAGTTCAAGAAACCCTGTTCTGCGCGTAGCATCTTCCCTGCAAACATGCTGACAGGGATGAGCTACTTCCTAATGTGTGAAAAGCATACCTAGCTTGCAACGAGGTGACACCATTTGCATCAACATAACTTCTTCGCATCTTTTGCCTGTTTTAAAGTGCAGCTTTTGGAAATTGAAAAATTGAGACGTGGTGCAGCTTCGGACAGGCCTCAGGGCTGATGTCTAGGGGTCCAGGGCACCCCGGCCCAGCCCTCCCCAAAATGACCCCCCAGAGAGCAGCAGGTGAGGGGAGCTGTGGCAAACAGGCCCAGGGTCAGGCTGCCCATTGGTCACCACTGCACCCTTTCTTCATATATATAGATATGTGATCGTGTCAGGGGGAGGCCAGGCAAGTGTGTTTATGGCTACAAATGCCAATTTTATCATTTAAACGTTAAGTATCTATTATCCTTGTCTACATCAAAATGGTGCGTATTTCCAAGCCCGTGGGCTTAGCATCTGGGCAGCAGAAGCAAACTCCATTTTATTTCCGTAGTCATGGCCGTGTTATGACGGGAGTTTAAAACATTAAACTGCACACGCTCAGAGTCTCTCTTTCTGTTTTCTAAACAGGGTTGGCAAACCGGCCTTTCGGGAAAGGTCTTCTTTGGCGCTACCGACCAGGAACGTGGCGCCTGGAATGGTTGCTGGCTGCGGGAGGGAGGAAGGGTAGGGAGGGACGGGGGGGGGGGGAAACGCAGGCCGCGCGCTTCACCGCCTGAGCGGGGCGGGGGGGCGCCGCCGCCTAAGGCCCCCGCCAGGCCCTTCAGCCCGGGGGCCTCGGCCGTTCCTGGGCAGGCGCCCGCGGAGCCCGGCTCCTCCAGGCGGAAGGATACGGGGCAGGCGGGGCCGCAGGCGGGATTGGGCGCTGGAGGAGGAGGAGGAGGAGGAGGAGGGTCGGCTTGCTTATTTATTTATTTATTTATTTATTGGTGTGGGGGGGGGGAATGGGTGGCGCTTGGCCCCGCCCTGCCTCCCCGGGCCGGCCCTGCCATTGGCCGGCAAGCCCCCTCTGCTCCGCTTCCTCTGCCCAGCGCTGGCGACGTAGCTGCCTCCTGCCCGCCCCGGCTTGTGCAATGTAGTTGCCGCCGCCGCCGCCGCCGCGCTTTATTTATTTATTTTCAATTGTCGCCAGGGAAAGAGAGCGCGAGGAAGGGAGGAAGGAAGGAAGGAAAGAAAGAAAGAAAGAGGCGAGGAGGAAGAAGAGGAGGAGGAGGAGGAGGAGGAGGAGGGAGCCGCCCCCGCCTCGGCTGCGAGGAAGGCGCACGCAGGCTGCGCGCAGAGCGGGGACGGAGGTGGATTATCCTGCCCGGGCCAGGCGCTTTCCCTCCGCCTCGGCCGCCTGCGCCGCCCAGCCCCCCGCCCCTTCCCGCCAGAGGCCGGAGAGCGGGTCGAGCTCCTGCCCGGGGCCGCGGTCGTCGGGGCGCGCGGAGGTGAGTGAGGAGCGGCGCTGCGCTGCGCTGGGCGCTTCGTGGCGCGGCTGGTGTTCCTGGGGCGCCGGGGCAGGCGGGCGGGGGTTGTTGTCGCTGCCGCCGCCGCCGCCGCCGCTTCCTCCTTCGGGGGCTCGGAGCCGCCCGTCAGGATCCGCCTCAGGCCGCGCAGGGGGGGTCTCGGGGGAGGGGCGAGGGTCTCCTCCAGCCCTCCTCCTCCTCCTCGTGCCGTTTCTTCTCCAAAACAAACTAACAAACTGCCCCCCCCCCGCCACCAAATGGTGCAGAAAAGGAAGGAAGCGGCGAGAGGTGTGAAGGGGCTGGTTCCTGGGGGGCGGGGGCGGCACGGGGAAAGGTCTCACGGCCGAGGGCCACTGCGGGCAGGGGGAATGCTGGAGGGCCGAGAGCCCGCTTCCAAGGGGCCCGTGTGGGCGGCGGGGCGGCTCTCGAGCTCGGCTGCCTGTCGAAGGGGAGGCGCAGAAGAGAGACGCGGCTCGGGAGTCCGGAGTTCGGGGAGGGGGCGGAAAATCTCCTGCGCTGAAAGGGGGCCCAAGGAAGCAAGGGGGAAGGGTCTCGCGGGGCGCCAGGTAGGTTTTGTATTGGCAAGGCGGCGGCGGGAGGGGGGGCACTGCGTTTGGGTGTTTTTGCCTAGAGGAGAGAGAGAGAGAGAGAGAGACGGTGGGGACAGAAGCGTCCCGCTCTAGAAATCTCTGGCCATGTATCTCGGGGTACCCTGAAATGTGGGGCTCCTTATGGAGAGAGGGGCCAAACGATTGGGGGCAAAAAGTGACTTGAAAAAAAGGATTCTAAGAAGCACTTTGGGGAGGGAAGAATGATGGGAACTGGGAAATAAAGTGGGGTGTCTGGGGATCATATATGAGGAGCTGGTGTTTACAGAAGAGAGGGGAGAAATACGTATTTACAGAGTTGCCTCGTGAAAAGGGGGATTGAAAAGGAATAAGGAAGGATAATCAGGAAGCAGGATGAGTGTGAATTATGTTGGCAGGCTGGAGAATATAGGGAGAAAATTATGCAAAATTGGAATCAGGGTGACTGAGGATGAGGAATTGGTGCAGTTGTGGGAGGGTTGTTGTTTTTTGAGGAGGGGCAGGAGAAATGTGGCAGCAATACCTTCGGGAATAAAAAGCTAGCCGTTATTTCATGTATCCAGCACTGCTAAAGATGTGCCAAGCTGTTCTGATCTTGACCTTCTGTCAGCCAACATTGTTCCTATTTGACAGATAGAGCTCTGAGACTGACAGTGTAACCCTATATTTGTCTTGTCAGATGTAAGCCCCATTGGGATCCCTAGAAGTCTGTGTCTAAGATTGCAGCTGAAGTTGCTCAAGGCCACCTAATAAGGCTATCGTGGGAGGGGTGCTTGAACCTTGGTCTCTCCATCCATCTCCTGACTGTTTCTCCAGAGTAGAATAGCAGAGTTAGAGCTCAGTGCTGACAGTTTGCTGGGAGACAGTTGAGGGTTGGGGTGAGGGAAGGAAGGAAGGACAGACAGACATGGCCTCTGATGGTGACCCTCAACACCTGTCCCAAATTGCAAACCAGGTTTGTGTGTGTGTGTGTGTGTGTGTGTGAATTTTCATTGCAAGCTGTCATCATGGATCCTAATCAATATCGGAGCAAAAAAAGACAGAGGAATTGTGGATTGGTGGAGAATCTGTGTATGCTTCTATAGCAAGGCCTGTTATTTTAAAAATGACAAAGTCTCTGGAATATTGCCTTAAGAGTGAGAGTTTCAAATCTCCCCTCTGGCATGACCTCCCTGGTATCCTTTGGCAAGTCTTTGTTTCATCCTCAACCCCCTCCCAGCCCCTTAAACAAGGCCATTCTTATGAATATTAGCCATATGCAGCTTCTGTGATTAGAAACTATGCTGTGCTGTCAGATGAGCCCACAGGGAAGGTCTGTAGCCTCCATGACCTGCTGATGGGCTCCTTGGAAGCACAAACAGTTGGTGGCAGTTAAGACTACATGGTCCCACTTTGGTTTGATCCAGTGTGGCAGTTCTTGTGTTCTTAATCAATACTGGGCTTCCTTACAGCTCTGTTGCAGGAATTGCCATGATAATGCTTGTAAAATATTTTGAGCACTTAGGAAAACAGCTGTATGAATATTACCATGAGACGTCCAAACAGAGTTCTATATTTTATATATTAAACTTTGCTGCTTAGTTGGTTCCAGAACTAATTCAAGGTTGGTTCCAGAACTAATTTATCCAGATTCCCTTGGCTTTTAATAGTATTGCACAGAACTTTACACTGGATAGAATGGAGAATTTAATTTTTGTGCACTGCCCAGAGAGCTTCGGCTATTGGGTGGTATAGAAATGCAATAAATAAATAAATAAATAAATAAATTCTGTGTAACCTGAAGGCGTTCACAGCATTATAAGTCGTTTTCATGAAAGTTTCACAGTAACGTGTGTGTATGTGTGGTAACTGTTCTCTTTGGGTTTTGGAAAGGTGCTTTGAAGGGCCGTTGATAGGGTCAGGCATCTTCAGGAAACTGCTTCTCCTGTCCCCTCTAAATCTGGTCTGTGCTCAGGTGGCAGCGCTCAGGCTGTTGCTAGCATAAAGAGCCACTAGCAAAATATTAGTGTGTGTGTTTGTGTTTATGTAAGTGGTACTTAGGATGGCGCCTGTGTCTGGATACGGCACTGTGTGTGTGTGACTTAGACAGCCAGACTGGGTTGGGGCAGTGAAGGCAACGATTCTGTGTTGGCAACAGGAGCCGTGGTCTTGATAAACAGGGGTCCTGGAGCTTTGCAGTCCTTGCCCTGTGGTGGAGGCTGACAGCTCTGACTTTTAAAAGTGGAAATGGAGCCAGTGGGGAATTGTAGGTGATGGATGGTGGAGACTCTTCTGCCACTTCCCAGCCAGGCCTTATGGGGAAGAGAAGAGATGGTGGGAGTGAGAGGATGTTGGGAGAGGTCAGTGTGAGGGGTGTCTGCAGCAGCTGTGTGCGAAGCGTGAAGTTGGTCTTGACATGTTTTCAGGCACTTGTGTCTGCCGGTCTCCTTTCTGGAAGGGAAGGCTGTGGGAGAACACTCCTGGGTCGCTTGCTCCGTTGGATGTCAATGCTGTTGCAGGGGATGAGAGAGGGAAGGAATTTCAGATGCTACGGAAGGAGGATTGTCACAGGGGTGGAGGTGGGTGACAGTGGGGCCCGGATTTATACAAGCGTGAACAATTGCCTAGACCAGCCTCCCTCAACCTGGTGCCCTCTGGATGTGTTGGGCTACAACTTGCAGCTATGCTGGTTGGGGGTTTCTGGGAGTTGTAGCCTAGAGGGCACCAGGTTGGGGTAGGCTGGTCTAGATTGCTTGGCAGCCAAGCAGTGGAAACAAGCATTGCGCTCTTTCTACACTTGTAGCCATTCTGTCTACATTCGCACATGCTCTGTTTCCTTTGTGGCCATGATGTGGTTTTCCTCCCTTTCTGTTCACTGCCTTGTGACATGCTTGCACAAACACGTGAACACACTTACACACTTATCCTTGATCTGTTGTTGCCTGTGTGTTTCGGTTCCCATAATGGGTTCTTGTGTGTGTGTGTGTGTGTTGTTCCATTGCAGTCTTTTCTCTATGTTCTTTGATAAACTCACTATACATACGTTTTTACTCAGTTGGCTACTGCCAGTCTCTCACATTTCCTTTATCTCCTCTCTGCCTGTCTCTCCTGCCTTCCGAAGTGAGAAGGATGATGACTAGCAGGAGGGCCTTTTCAGTGGTGGTGCCCCATTTATGGAACACTTACCAGAACCAGCCTTAGGCCTGGAGGGGAGGCACTTTTGGATGCCTTGTTTTTTTAAAATTGCATTTGTAGCGCATTTCATGAATCTGATGTATGATTTATTCCTTTTATATAGGGTAATGAATTTGCTCACTAAGATCTGTAAACTTCTCTTTATTCACACCCTAAGAACTGTTGCTTCAGCTGAAGGGTAGACAGTCTAACATATAGCCCATGGCACCTACTCCCTGAATCCGGTGCTCCAGGCTGCTGCCTGGCTCACCAGCCCTGAATCTGGCCCTGGTGCATAGTTCTAAAGGAATAATGGCTGGCTGCATTTACTGGTTTTGCTCCTATTGGTTCCTTTTATTTGCTATCATTTTACATATCTTGCTGGGTTTTGTGGTTATTTTTATAATTTACAGTTGTATGCATTTTATTAGCTGGCTTGTACTATTACACGTGAAAGCAGCATATACGTTCTTAACCAAATACATCATTTTATATTATACTAGAAAATTCAGCTTCTTTTCTGCATTCTTTTAGATGACATTCTGGGATTCCCCCCCCCCTCCAAATTGCAAATCGAAGGTGGAACGGATGGCGCTCTCATAGTCCAAGATTCTTTATGTCCAGCTTAGCTTGCTCTGTGCAGGGATGTTGGCTTGTATACTATATTATTATTATTATTATTATTATTATTATTATTTGCATTTTTATACCGCCCAATAGCCGAAGCTCCCAGGTTGTGATGGGTATGAATTAAAATGTCCTAGTTCTAAACTTTCCTCCAGATAAGGATATCTTGGGATACTTATCTACCAAATTTCAGCTTTCTGTGTGACCTGGAAATACCCTAAGTATTTTTGTGGTGTATTTCTTTTCTCCTGTATCTAGAGAGAGACTTACAAATGTTTGCTTTTCCAATGTTTTGAGTTATATGTTCCAACCAAGGCACCCTGATGTGGGCCAAATTTCAGATTTGCAGATGAAGTGAGAAGCACACTGATCCTTTTAGGATATACTTTTGTAAGCCCTTGTTTTGAAGGAGACTTGTAAAAATGTCAGGCTTTCAGATTTCTCTCTTGATCAGGGTACCTTCAGCTGTGCTTTTGCCAAATTTCAGGGACCATGGGAAAATCACCCCAATCATTTCATTACTGGAGTGGGGGAAAAAGGCCTGGCATATACAGTGGGGTGTTACAGGGGTTAGTACCACTTCAGTCTCTTGGTGGAGAAATAGCATTTTATTTTATTTTATTTTTTTATTTATTTATTTTATTTATTTTATTACATTTATATATCGCCCCATAGCTGAAGCTCTCTGAGCGGTTTACAAAAGATTTATATACTGCCTTGTTTGCTAAGAAGCTATCAAAGCAGTGCACAACAACTTAAAACAATCAAACCTTAACACAATAAAGAACAAGAATGTTAAAACAGTAAATCTTTAAAACAACTACATGATTAAAAGGCTAAATTAAAAAGATGCATCTTCACGCCCTTTCTAAAAGCCAAGAGAGTGGGGGCTAATCGTCTTTCTTCAGGGAGTACCTTCCACAGTTTGAGAGTGGCACCGGAGGGAGCCATGTGACCTACGAAAGGGCTCCTCCTGCAGATCTCAGTGCTTGGGCAGTTTCGTAGCAAAACAGGCAGCCCCTTAGATATCCAGGTCGAAAGCTGTTTAGGGGTTTAAAGGTTAAAACCAACACCTTGAATTGAGCCTGGAAAGCAATTGGCAACCAGTGCAGGTCTTTCAAGATGGGTGTAACTTGATCTTGATACCATGCACCATTTAGAAGCCTAGCTGCTGCATTTTGCACTAGTTGAAGCTTCCAGACACTTTTTAGGAGTAGGCCCAGGTAGAGTGCATTGCAGTAATCTAAACATGATGTTCCTACATTTTGGGATGTTCTCCCACATTAAAACCAACAACAACAACCACCCAACTCCAGCACATCGGGGAGAAATCTCAGCATAGCCCTGCTGTGCTAGTTTTCTGTAGCCTTTTCTGTCAAGGTATGTTCAAAAAGGGAATTTCCCCCTGGTAGTCTAGAGTAGTAAGTACCATGCCTTCAAGACCCTCAGGGGGGCACGACCTCATTCTGCTGCTAGTATATAACTACATCCTGAATGAGTGAGACCCAAAGCATCTTCTAATTACACAACTCTTTGCTTTAAGAGCCCTTCTTTCATATGCAGTTCACAGAATTTCCATCCTCTGTTTCTTGCACGGGGTTACTGGCTATAACCCAGTTGCTACTCTCAGTATTCTGGAAATTGTTTCCACCCACAGTTGAGAACACAACAGGGCAAAGTGTATGTGTTTCCCATAGATACAACCTCTCCTTGATCCTTGTGGTCTTTCAGGTGGCTGCTGGGGAACAGGTAGGCTGACTTCTCAAAATCCACTTCTCTTCCTCCCATTCCACTATTAATTTGTTACATTTCTATACCACCCAATAGCTGAAGCTCTCTGTGTGGTTCACTAGGCTGTTGTTTTTCAGGATGTCTTGTGGAACCATCTCACTAGGCAAGAGGCCAGTGTGTTAGTGTCCCTGAACAAAACCCAACCCCTTTCCTCTTGGGACTCGTCTACAGGGCCATCTCCTCTGCTCCAAAGAGTGATGGGCTCTTGTGGACAAAAAGGACAATTGGCTTCAAATGTGGCCTTGGCATAGCCTTGAGCATTTGGGTGTTCTCTTTGGATGGCCTGATGCACCTATAGCTGGTGTCTGTTTTTCCATCTTTGTTCTGAAGTCGTTGCTCTCTTGTTTATCTCTCCATCCTTCCTTCCTTCCACCAGCTGGGTTCAACTGCCTGTCTGTGGCAATGTCTATAGTACTGTGCCCTGGGCTGACTACTGTTTCCCTTTCCTGTTTCCTTCCTCGATGCTTTATTGTCAGCATCAAAGAATCTGCTGTAAATAGTTCAGATTATGATGTTGAAGCTCTTTGGTTTCTAAACTATTGTCTGAAATGGGTAATGGACAAGGTGCGGGCGAACCCTCCAAGATTTAATCCACTTCAGACCACAGTGCTCTTGATCAGTAAGATTACTGGCCCAGGCTGCAGCCTCCTTGGCATGGGGTTGCAACACCCCTTGAAGCATCCCTGAGTACATGACTCCATTTTTATACTGACTTCACTAGCTGCTGTTCCATTTCTGGACACAATTTAAAGGGCTGGTTATTATCCTTTGAAACCCATTTTGGTTTGGGACCAGGAACACATAAAGGACCTTTCCCTCCGTCCCCCTGCAATCCTACCTGGCCAGAGGGAGAAGCCTTTTGTGTGTCCTGCCACCATTATTATTATTATTATTTATTTATTTATTTATTTATTTATTTATATAGCACCATCAATGTACATGGTACTGTACAAACAATAAATAGCAAGACCCTGCCGCATAGGCTTACATTCTAATAAAATCATAATAAAACAATAAGGAGGGGAAAAGAATGCACCAAACAGGCAGTATAAAAGTCAGATCAAAATCAAGTTTTAAAAGCTTTAGAAAAAAGAAAAGTTTTTAGCTGAGCTTTAAAAACTGCGATTGAACTTGTAGTTCGCAAATGTTCTGGAAGGGCGTTCCAGGCGTAAGGGGCAGCCGAAGAAAATGGACGAAGCCGAGCAAGGGAAGGAGAGACCCTTGGGCAGGTGAGAAACATGGCATCAGAGGAGCGAAGAGCACGAGCGGGGCAATAGTGTGAGATGAGAGAGGAAAGATAGGAAGGAGCTAGACAGTGAAAAGCTTTGTAGGTCAACAGGAGAAGTTTATATTGGATTCTGAAGTGAATTGGAAGCCAATGAAGAGATTTCAGAAGTGGAGTAACATGGTCAGAGCGACAAGCCAAGAAGATGATCTTAGCAGCAGAGTGGTGAACAGAAACCAATGGATTGATGTGAGAAGAAGGAGAGCCAGTGAGAAGAAGGTTGCAGTAGTCCAACCGAGAAATAACCAATGCATGGTTATTTGCCGAGAAATAACCAATGCATGGTTAAAGAATAACCAATTCTTTAAACATACTTGCATGGCTGGCTAGAATAAAGAAAACTAAAGCAATTACTCTGAAAGTTACTGGTGCTCTTTGTGCAAAGCTTGACTGAGTAATTGCAATTGAAAAAGGCTTATAGTCAGGGGGCTTTACTTTCCATTCTTTGGACTGCAAGCTAAGGACACTCTCAGCTTTAGTTAGGCAAATGCTATGCTCTGTCCATCTGCAGAACAGTTAGTGGGACGGTGGGAAGCACCTTCTTGTGTGCAGCACCCCTGGATCTGGACCTCTCCCGTGCCCTTGGAGGTCCATTTAGCCTTCTCCTTGGGAAACCATTTTGGCTTTTGGCCTGACCCCCCCCCCCCCATTATTTGTAAATTACTTGCAGTTGTCCTCTTTGTTACTGTGTTCGCTTTTAAAACTGCTTTATTGAGTGGATTGTTTTTCATCAATGTTGTTTAGCTACCTTGAGAGCTTGATGAAAATCTCAAAAATAATAAATATTATTTTTCCTTGTCTCTATACACAGGTTAATCTTGTTGCAAATATATCGGTCCTTTGTCTTAATGGAAATATTTGGAATTGTCTTTTCTGGTATTGCTGTTAACGCCACGGAATTCCTATTTATCACTGGTGTGTTGCTAAAACCACATGTAGGCTTATTGGTGGGGTGCCCATGACAACGTCCTAACAGATGCTGCTGCAGAAAATACAGAATGCTGTTTTGGGACATGTCCTGTGCAAGACTTTGGAGGTGACGGTGAGCCTACCTGGCATTATGTTCTGAATCACATTTGGAATCTCTTGAGAAACTCAAGCCGGTGAATGGGATTATCCTCACCACAACATTATGACGTAGGCTACTAGGGCCGTAGCTAGACCTAAGGTTTATCCCAGGATCATCCCGGGTTCGTCCCTGCCTGAGCGCTGGATGCCCTGTGTGGCACTTAGATCATAGAATCATAGAATAGCAGAGTTGGAAGGGGCCTACAAGGCCATCAAGTCCAACCCCCTGCTCAATGGAATCCACCCTAAAGCATCCCTGACAGATGGTTGTCCAGCTGCCTCTTGAATGCCTCTAGTGTGGGAGAGCCCACCACCTCCCTAGGTAACTGATTCCATTGTTGTACTGCTTTAACAGTCAGGAAGTTTTTTCTGATGTCTAGCTGAACAGGTTTGACCCCAGGACAATCCTGGGATAAACCTTAGGTCTAGCTACGGCCCTAGTAGCTCAGTTCAGACATGGTGTTGAAACATGGTTAAAGAAACATAACTCTGGTGTGACATGATGTCCGAATTGATAAACCATGACTAGGGTCATCTTCCTAACTGCGGAAACTGCTGCTCCGTGGTGGCAGGAGGGGATTTAAGGAATTCGAGCGATGAGCACCTTTGAACCTTGGCTGGCCTCTTGCACTGTCCATTTGAAGGCTCTACATGATTGGTTTGTGCAACCCCTGGTTTGGTATTCCCATCGCCCCCTCTGTCCCAGCATGCCTTTGGTTTTTTAGTTTCCCTGAGATCACGTAGAGCAGTTCTTGAATTCATTCACTGTTTTGGATTTGTTTTTAGTTGCTGCTGGATTTCAGGTTTTTATGGTGTGTAATTTTATGTTTATGTTTATTTTTGTTTAATGTTTAATTTTCTTTCACTTTGTGTGTCAGTGGCCGGCCAGTGGGGTGCAGAGAGGGGTGGATCAGAACTCAGACCTCCAAGCAGGAAGCAAAAAACACACACACCAAAATACCCTGTAAGCAATTTGGATGGAATTGTCTACAGCAATCACAGATTTGGATGTGGTGTGATAAGAACCACAGTTAGCACTGCTTCGTTGCTTTCTTTTGGAATCCTCTTATTAAAAATAAATAAAAAGGAAGATGGGATTATGGTTTGTTTTATTGCCATATTGTCAGCACTTTAAGTACATAGAAAGATCTGTCCCTGGAGAGATTTGCATTGTGAAATATTACGTTTTTATTACTTTATTATGTAATCCACCCAGATAACTTTTTGTTACTGGGCAGACTAAAAATATAATAAATAAACAAATGCTTGCAAAGCAGCAGAGAGGGCAAAGTACATCATCTGTAATATTGGGCAGATTACAGCGGGTTGGGTTTGAGTGGGGTGGGATTAAATAGCTTGAGTGGCCCCTGTAGCTGGGTAGTGAGTTGAAAGATGGGACAGCATCAGTAATGAGGTGGGGCTTCCACCGTTGAGGCACTTAGGGACCCGGGCAGCTGTAGAACAGAGTTTCCATTTGCCGCAAAGTGTAGTGTCCCCTAACTTTGCTGGACAGGCCCAATTTTTTTAACCTTGCCCCTGATAAATTACTGTTCTGATTTTGACTGTCTTTATAATTATATCATAAAGTTAGAAAGGATCTGGGAGATCATCTCGCTCAACCCTGTTCCTCAATATAGGGTGCAGCTACAGCATCCTTGGCAGATGACCGTCCAGCTTCTGCTTAAATATCTCCAACAAAGGAGACCCGATCACCTCCTGAGGCAGTTGGTTCCATTGCTGAAAATCTGCAACTTCCAACTGTTTGTTCTAGTTCTGCTATCTGCCCCAACAGAAAACACATTTGCTCTGTCATCTGCATGATGGCCATTCAGATAGTTGAAGACTACTCTGCTTTTCAACTTAGGGTGTAATCCTGTCCGTGCTTAGACAGAAAACGGTCCTATAATTCCTAGCTTCCCCAGCCAGCCATGCAGTAGGGAGTTGTAGGGAATGCTGGGAGTTGTACCACTCCCCCCCCCATCTAAACATGCATAGGATTGCATCTTTAGAACTTTCCAAATGTAAATGTCAAATAAAAAAAGCAATAACAACATTAAACCATTTGAACTAAACTGAACCCCCACCCCACACTTTTCGTATGTTGCTAGAGTTTCCACTCATTGTAAGAACTTCAGAAGAGCCCTGCTGGATCAGGCCCTCTTCTCCAGCACCCCGTTTCTACATTGGAGCTTCCAGGAAGCCAGCAAATAGGGTATGACCGCTGTGTGAGCCAACAGTCCTCCTGTGTTGTGTGGCTTCCGATAGATGGAGGTTCTGTGTAGCTGCCATGGCTAATAGTCATTGACAGACCTCTGTACTGTATTGCACTTGTGGGAGTGACACTGATTGGCTGGGCTGCTGTGGTGGCACAGAATGTTCAGTTAAGGGAACTGCTTTGCTTGCACTCTAGCTCCTGTGAGGGAGGGTAAAGTCGTCAGTTTGCGTGGATTGAAATCTCACACCATGATGGGACAAGCAAGTAGGAAGTGTGCAGAGAAAGGAATGGGCTGAGAAAGAGGAGCATGATGAGAAGGTAGGTGGAGAATGAGGAAAAGGGTCAAGGAGGCAAGGAACTGAGTCAGTGGAAGAAGGGCTTTTAAACTTATCAGTGCATAAAATTCAGACGCTGGATACTCTGAGGTGAGAGAGTCTACAGAGGAGTGTGAGGGAGGGTGGCTGAAGGAAGTCGGGCCAAAGAGAGCCCTGGAAAGCAAGATCCTGATAAAACAAGGGGTGGGGAAGACATGAGGAAAGGGGGCACCCAGGAGAAAAAGGACGCAAGGAAAGGAGCTGCGCAGTCTTGGAGGGGAGCAGACAGGAGGTGCTCTTGTGAGGGCTGGGTCCTATGGCCAAGTGGGGGGACAGAGGTTTGCTAGTCTTGGGCCCTCTGGCAGGGGGACTCCACCAGCTCTGACACTACCAACACTATGCCACACTGCCCAGGAGCTTAGGCAGCTTGGAAAAAAGGTGTTAGGCAAATACTCCAAGGATTAGAAGCCTGCAGCCAAAGAAGGGTTATAGAATCATAGAATAGTAGAGTTGGAAGGGGCCTACAAGGCCATCAAGTCCAACCCCCCTCTCAGTGCAGGAATCCACCCTAAAGCATATCTGACAGATGGTTGTCCAGCTGCCTCTTGAATGCCTACATGAACTTCACTGCACACAGCAAACACACACTGCTGTTTAGCAGAGTCCCACAGTAATAGTAGAAATAGTACTGTGGGGGTGCTAAAAAGCTGTGTCTGTGTGTGTGTGCTTGCCGTGTGTATTGAAGTTGAGTGTCAGGCTAGGACTGGGAAGACCAGGCCCAAAGCCCCACTTAGCCATGAAGCTCAGTGGGTGACTCTGGGCCGGTTACCATCTCAGCCAAACCTACCTCACAGGGTGGTTGTGAGGGTGAAGAGTGTGTGTGTATGTGTGTGTGTTCGAGGGAGGGAGTGTGAGTGCATGCGCCATTTATGCCACCTGTGATGAAGAAATAGATAATGGCTACGGCCACATCTTGCAGCCGTGAATGCCATGTGCTCATTATGTCTTGTGTAAAGATACACTTTCTTTTGCTGCCCTGAGTCTCATGCCAGTCAACTCTTCAGGACACAGCACCCTTTAGAAGTCAAATCTATCGTTTGTTTTTATTTTATTAGTATTCTTTGATGTTACTTATAAGCGGCTCTGGAAGGATTTGTATCCTGGAAGGTGGGACATAAAAAAAGTGTAATAAATGAATTAAGCAATACATCTCTGAGTGGAGTAAGGATAGGGGCTGTGGGAGGTGCGTTTTGCCTCTAGTGTAAGTGGAGGCACAGGGGCAGGGAGGCGCCATGTGCTGCGTGGCCCGGCCATCTCTCAGGGTGCAGCTGATGAGGTCTGGTTTGAACAGTTGGTAACAGAATGTAGGACAATTAATTTTTAAAATACCTTTGGACAGAAAGAACAGATGTCAGGCAAGGAGGTTTAGCAAGGCAATGGGGTTTGTCAGTTGAAGTGCTGAACTTCTCTAGGCAGAGAAACTTAACTGCTGGAATGAACACGTTAACAACTCTAATTAATGGTTTTAGTCATTACATAGCATTTCTAGCACTCAGAATGACTAGATGTCATTAGGCTTTCCAAGAGCAAGGTAGGTCATGATTAATGTCTATGTTTTATAGATGGGAAGCCAAAGGCAACTTAGTGAGATGTGGCGTGAGCTAGGACTTGAACCCATTGAACCCAGATGCTATTCCAGTACTGTGCATTGAGCCCCACTGGATAGCTAAGACTTGGATAGCCCTGTCATGTGTGCATGCTGAGTGGGGCTTACTCCCTGGTAAATGTACATAGGGTTACAGTCCTTCACAGGCCTTGTATTAACTCTAATAACTTTAGTTGCTTTTCCATGTCAGCTGACACTGATTTCATGTTGCTTTCCTCTGTAGTGTTTATGGAGAGGATGCTGCTGGAGTTATAAAAAGAGGACCAGTCAGACTTTTTATTATAGGCATGCCTTATATAAGGTATCTTGGAATGGGGTTATAAAAGTTGTTTTGGGCCTGAGTATATGCCTTAATAGGTCATGGTTACAAGAACATTGATGGTTACAACTGGGCTTTTAGAGAGTGTATAGCACTGGGTTGGCCTTCTTGTGTTTCCTAAACATTAATTTAACCCTTTTTATAAGCGGCAAAATGCTCCTTGACCACAGGGTGCTGAGATACAGCTTTCTAGGGCCACAAGCCGAGAACGAGTAAACAAAATCTATTTGACCCCTACAAAATCATGAGACGTGAGTTTTCAGATCAGGTTTTCAATCACAATTAAATAATCTTTGTCATGTTTATTATTTATTTATTACATGGAGCCTTGCAGGTGGGCTCCCCTAGTCCAGCACTCCCTTCACACTTTGGGCGGCCAGGTGCTTCTGCCCAGGAAGCTCACCAGTGTGCCCTGCAGGCAGTAGCCCTCTGCTGTCATTTGTCTCCAGCATGTGGCCCTGGCTCTCTGCACATGGCAGTTCCATCGAGCGATCCTGGCAAAGAGCCATCGACTCCTCCATCTCCTCATATTTGTTCAATCCCCCTTTAAAATTATCTAAGCCCAAGTCCGTCTCCAAAGGGCACAGAGTCCAAATGTAGACTTGTGGGTGTTGGGCAAGAGGGTGGTGTAAAAGTGCAGGACACGGAATAACGAGCTCAAGTTAAAGGAAGCCAGATTCCAGCTGGACATCAGGAAAAACTTCCTGACTGTTAGAGCAGTATTTATTTATTTATTTATTACATTTCTTTACCGCCCAATAGCTGGAGCTCAACAATGGAATCAGTTTGCCTGGTGAGGTTGTGGTCTTTCCCACACTAGAGGCCTCAAGAGGCAGCTGGATAACCATCTGTCAGGGATGCTTTAGGGTGGATTCCTGCATTGAGCAGGGGGTTGGACTCAATGGCCTTGTAGGACCCTTCCAACTCTGCTATTCTATGATTCTATGAAAACATTTTATTTAGTTCTCTCTCTTCTTTTAAATCTCATCCTTCCCCCAAGGAATATCTCCCCTCCTATCCTCACAACAACGCTCTGAGGTATGTTTGCTTGAGATATAATGACTGGCCCAAGGTAAGCTCTGAGGCTGAGCAGGATTTGAACAGGGTTTTTCTCAGCCCTAGTCCAACACTCTAAACACTACCTCATATTGGTCCAGTTCACACGGTCACTAGCCATGGCGCTTGCTGGGCACCGTTAGCCCAATTACTTACCGAGGTGCTCCTTGTTGTGTCATATGGGACACAAGTTGGGACCAGGATACCTAGCAGCCCACCTTTCCTTATATACACCCAGGCAACATTTACAATCTTTAGAGGAGGCCCTGCTCGCCATCCCAACACGAAGATAATGTTGCCATGAAGAACCTCCATGGTGGGCCTTCTCTGTAGCGGCACCCACCCTCTGGAAAACCCTCCCTTGTGCGGTTCAGGAGGCAGAAAATGTAATAAGTTTTAAATGTTTCCTAAAAACATATCTTTTAAAACAAGCCTTCCCTGGACTGTAATTTATTCTGGTTTTATGTGATTTTAAAGTTTTAATCTGGATTTTATGGTTTTAGTTGTAAACTGCCTAGAGAGCTTAGGCTGTTGGGCAGTATAAATATGTAATAAATAAATAATAAAAATGAACTCGGGTGGTTGAGGGGGAGCAACCCTCGAGCAACCTATGGCAGGTAATCAGACATAAGAACATCAGAAGAGCCCTGCTGGATCAGACCAGGGGTCCATCTAGTCTAGCACTCTGTTCACATAGTGGCCAACCAGCCATTGGCCAGGGAACAACAAAGCAGGACATGGTGCAACAGCACCCTCCCACCCATGTTCCCCAGCAACTGGTGCACACAGGCTTATTGCCTCGGATACTGGAGATAGCACACAACCATCAGGGCTAGTAGCCATGGATAGCCTTTGCCTCCAGGAATTTATCAAACCTCCTTTTAAAGCCATCCAGATTTGTCGCCATCACTACATCTTGTAGTGAGTTCCATAATTTAATTATAATAATAATATTTATTTATTTATTTATTTCTTACCCGCCTCTCCCTCTGGATCGAGGCGGGTACAACATCAAGTATAAATATACTATAAAACATATAAAGCTGATTAAAAACATATAAAACTACTACATTATTAAAATAACAGCCAGACATTTAAAAATTTGACTGTGTAGGCCTGCCAGAAGAGATCAGTCTTAATAGCTTTTTTAAATTCAGAAAGACTGTTTTGTTGGTGGATCTCTTCCGGCAGGCCATTCCACAGTCTGGGAACCTCAGAAGAGAAGGTCCTCTGGGTAATGGTTATCAATCTAGTTTTCACTGACTGAAGTAAATTCTTCCCAGAGGACCTGAGTGTGCAGGGCGGATTGTACGGAGAAGGCGATCCGGCAGGTAACCTGAACCCAAACCATTTATATTTATTTATCATATTTATACCCCACTCCTCAGCCAAAAAAGGCTCTCAGAGCAGTTTAATGTAGGTCTTTAAAGGTAATAACCAACACTTTTACTTCGCCCGGAAACTAATTGGCAGCCAGTGAAGTGATTTTAAAATTGTTGTAATGTGGTCACCCCTAGGTGTACCGGTGACCAACGGCGCTCCAGTCGTCATCCTTCCTGCTTCAGCTCCCTGAGATCTTCTCTATACCAGGGTGTTTGGTTAGAAGTGGGTCAGAGAGGACATTTGGGGGCGATTGTGTTGATAGGCCTAATCAGATTTTGATTCCATCTGTTGACCAGGGCTTCTACAGGATCGTCAACAATACCAGCCATAGAACCCTCTAAGGCTTTCTGGGATCCAAGAGGATCCATCAGCCTTTGAGGATGGACCATCTTAATGGGTCTGCCACACCTGC
Organism: Elgaria multicarinata webbii; assembly: GCF_023053635.1. NCBI lineage: Eukaryota > Metazoa > Chordata > Lepidosauria > Squamata > Anguidae > Elgaria > Elgaria multicarinata. The sequence continues at coordinate 964,490 of NC_086191.1, read as the reverse complement.
AGGGGCAGATAGTAGCAGTGATATTAACCCTGACCAGAAAATGGTTTGTCCATGACAACGCAGAGGTATTTAACACCGCCGCCCTCAGAGCCATCTTTTCAGAACTGAAAACAGCATTAAGGGTGTGACCTGCTGAATGTGTGGGTCCAGAGACCAATTGAGAGAGACCCATGTTTGTCATGAATGCCATGAACTCCCGAGCTGCACCTGACAAACCAATCTCGAACGAGATGTTGAAGTTGCCCAGGACCAAAAGCCTGGGCGACTCCAACACCAGCTCCGAGACCAGTTCTGTGAGCTTGGCCAGGGAGTCTGATAGGCAGTGTGGTGGCTGGTACACTAACAGAATCCCCAGTCTATCCCTGGTCTTCAGACTCAGGTACACACACTCTATGTGATTCAATTTCCGGACAGAGAGTCTGGTCAGGTTAAGATGTTCTGTGTGAAGAAGTACTTCCTTTCATTTGTCCTGAATCTCCCACTAACCAGCTTCATGGGATGACCCCATTGGGTTCTAGTATTATGAACCCATATTATGGGTATTATGAGAGAGAGAGAAATATCTCCCTGTCCACATTCTCCATACCATGCATAATTTTGTACACCTCTATCATGTCTCCCCTTAGCTTTCTTTTTTTCCAAGCTAAACAATCCCAGTTCTGTCGTAGGGGATGTTCCAATCCCTTAATCATTTTAGTTGCCCTTTTCTGCACTTTTTCCAGCTCTATGATAACCTTTTTTAGGCGTGGTGACCAGAACTGTACACAGTATTCTAACTGTGGTCGCATCATAGATTTGTATAAGGGCAGGATGATACTGGCATTTTTATTCTCAGTTCCTTTTCTTATCATGACTAACATGGAATTAGTTGAAAATAATTGGTCCCAATACCGATCCCTGTGGGACCCCACTATTTACCTTCCTCCATCAGGAGAATTGACCATTTATTCCTACTCTCTGCTTTCTGTTCTCTTACCAGTTACTGATCCATAAGAGGACCTCTGCTCTTAGTCCATGACAAATGGCATCTGGCACGCGCCACAGTGGTTGTGTGAACCATTGGTTCAAGCATGGAATGTAGCAGGGGGCTTCTCAAACTGGGACTCATTGCTCCTACAAAAGCTGAGAGGAAGATGAGAAGTGGATACTCCTGGGGGAAGCCTGCGTTGTTTGGTGTTTCAGCAGCCCACCTTACTGATCTGTTTGAAAGCTGAGCAAAGTGTCTGGAATCTGATTGGGAATGAGAACAGAGCCTGGAAACAAGGCAGTTTGGGCCTTGCTATTGAAAGCCAGTTGATGCTAATTGAGGGTGGGGGAAGGAGAAACCCCCCCTCCAACATCCTCGCTTGGAATGTGGCATTGGACACATGTTTCAGTTTCCTAAGAATCTCCGTTTCTATTTTTAACAAAGTTCCTGGTGTTTTTGGTAGTGACGTTACGTTCACGTGCGTGAACCATTCCTGCTGAAGCCCCAGCTGAGTCCTAGCACTGACACACCAGAGCTCTGTGCCACATGAAGCCCTGTGCTTTGGGTATGAGTAACTGACATGAATATCTTGTAATTATTTTGGCTCCACGCGCCTCTTGGTCAACTCCTACAGCACCATGTAGGTTACTAAATTCTTAGCCCTACTCTACCTCTGTGTGCATATCGCTCACTTGACTCTGGCCTCCAACTGTCAAATGAAACTCCACCTTATGATTTCCTGGAAGATATCTGGGGCCTGTTTATCTTTTCGTTTAATATTGGTTACTCCTGACCTTCAGGGATGTGCGGAAGAGAAAAAATTGATTTCCTTTGGCAAGTGGTAGGGATAGTTCTAAGAGGTCTGTTTTCCGACACACACCCTCAGAAAAATGGGAATAACCTGGCTACTGTTGGAGTCCTAGAATGCATTGCAGTTGAGCCAAAGCTACTGTTGGACAAACCGTTCCTTTGCAGCTGAGTTTGCCACTACTTTCCCCTTTGAAATTATGGCCTTGGTTAAGATATTCCTAAATTTGGGACAGACATAAAAAATACTTGCTGGCATTTGAAACACATTGAGAATCTTGGTTTCCCCAAGGGTAGCAATCTTTGTGCTTACATTTCTGAGGACCACATTTTATTGTTAGTTTGCTCCATGTCTGTCTGAAGGAGGGGGAAATGAAGAAAGAAAAGAAGTGTGGTGATGATACTGAAGTGAAATATAGAGAATCTTAAAAGTTCATGATTTCTTTGAAGTCTTGTGATTTCTAAAGGCATTTCAGGAATTTTAAGTGCCAGTTCACCCCTGGGAAATTTGAGGTTAGCAATCTCAGGACTCCGTGGGTTAAGGATTAATCTCTAGTCTTAGATGGTTTGTGCTGGTCCATGTGGCCAATAGGTCTAGTGGGAGAATTCTGGGCTGGCTCCAGTCATGCCCCGGGCAAGTGACTATGCACTGCCACCTTCCCCATGTCCATGCCAGTCCCAGCATCCTATCCTGACTTAGTTCTAGTTCTTCCTGAGATGGTCAGCTGGCATCTGGGCTCTGCTGTTTCAGATGGCTGTCGTGGGGTCCTGATTGAATACTCCCTGTCCACAGCAGCCCTAGACCAAATGGTGCCTCAGGGTCAAGAATGACTTTGTTTAACCTTTGAATATTTTATCTTTTATTGCATTTGAAGCTCATTTTGCAACTTTGTGTGCAAGCATTGTCTCTAATGTATAAAGTGATATACGTGCTTTTACGGATCTGATCGCAATCAAACACACACCATTTGTTGAATGGGCTATGATGGTGAAATTTTCCGAGTGGTGGTGGTGGTGGTGGTGGTGATAATGATAAGAATAAAAGGTGCTAACATAACACTGGCCATGCAAGTTAGTGTTGCCACCTGTAAATTTGAACATAACAGGTTTGTACTCTTTTTTTCCCCAGTTGTTGAATGGGGAGTTGAGTAGATGGACCATGACCACACTCTCCCCCCCCAAAAAAATAAACTAGGCACCTGAGACCCTTGTCTAGGTCATCAACCCCTATGTCTGGCCCTGTTCCCCTTTGCCAAAAAGTAAATAAATATCTCTGCTAATGGAAAAGTAGCATTGTCAAGGAGAAGGCTTCTTGCTAAACTTTCCTGGCATGCTAGGTTTTACTGTGTGCAGGGCTCAGGCTATTCAAACAATGTGCTACTTCATATATTGGATAAATTAATGCATAGCATAAGCATGCTGGTGTCATCAGCCCATAGTAGGCACTGTAGTCTCTCTGTGCATGTCTTGTTGCGTCGTCTTTGTGGAGCAGCCTGCATTCATCCACCCTCCTCCCCCACCACCTTTGAAGCGTGCACAAAAAAATGGCAATGGCTTCAAAGAAAATGCAAACACAGCTGAGGTTGGTGGCTGCTTAAGTGGGCATAGGATCTCCTGAGGAAGGGGGCAAAGGCTTGGAGGTAAAAGGTGGTACCTGGCAGATCAGCAGGTGGAGCATAGGATGGTGCCTGGCAGGTCAGGATGATGCCTGAATTGGAACTAAATGTGTTGCCCGGTCCTGACTGCCTCTTGGGAATGATTTGGTTTATATGCACTTCTGTACTGCTTTTCAGGTATGCAACCTCTGAAATCAGTATGCAATGTAACTCCACCCCCACCCCAATATATCAGCAGTGAGGGTTAATATAGTGAAACAGAAGATGGCAGCAAAAGAAGAGCTTTTTTTTTTTTTTTTTTTTTAAGATAATGGGATTTATAACTCCCTGGCTTCACCTGGTCAGCTCTCTCCTCCTTGGTGTGGAAGAGCTAGGAGGGCGAAGAAGTCTTGCATCAGGACGGGGTCTTAAGTTTTCTGCTGGCCACATATATAATAACGTTGTCTTGTATAGCTTGCATATCATCCATAATAATTGCTTCTCGCAGTCCTGGCTTACTGGAAATGGTGATGCATTAAGCCACTAATTTACATTAAGAGCAGGGTCTTCCTAAAAATTCCCAGGCTGCCTGCTGAGGGAGTAAAAAAAAACCTGTGGACAGGATGGTGCCAGCAAGGTCTGTGTCATGCCAGACCATGGTTGAACGTCCTTTCATTTGGGACCTTGTACCTTCCTTTTTGCAAAGCCAGGTCTTTTGCACGATTTGGATCTGCAAAGAGACATAAATGAATTTGCAGAAATGTGAATTTTTATTTTTATTTTGGGTACCTCAATTTAAAATCCTCTCCTCTTTTCTTTTAAATGAACAGCCATGCTTCCATATTATAGTACAACAACTTCAATCTTGCACATCCAAACAGTTGTAAAAAACAAGTGCATAGTCCGATGGGAGAGAGTTGAAATACTTCTGGCCCTGTTGGGGGTCTGGTATCGCTGAGTCACTGGGTGTGGGTAGGATCTGCTGGGCAGTCTTTTTTGGATTTTGGAGGGGGAAGATTACACTTCCTAGGCTTGTAGCATAGTGGCTGAGAGACGGCAGTGAAGCAAGAGACCTCCAGGTTGAATCTCATCTCTCCTGTAGGCTGTGCCCCGCATGAGGCCTTAGTGCTCATGCGTGTCCATTTCTGGAGATCCAGGGGTGGGAGCCGAACCCTGAGAGATAACACTGCTGGCGGCTGGCACTGCAACACATCCCCAAATGGGAAATGGAGGGGCAGTGATTAATTTTCCGGAGAAAGGTTAGTTGGGGCATAGGAGGCAATGGAAGGGAGGGATGTGAGCAAATGCAATTAACATGCACTTAAACCTTGGTTATAGTTGGGTAACAGGGTTAAGGATATAAGCCAAAGACCACACAGGAAAACTGGGATTTGAAGGAACGGAAGGAGAGTGATGGCGATGGTGTTCTGTATATGTTCAAGGAGTGGGTTCTGCACATGGGAAGAGAGTGGGTGGGGTCATTTAAGGGAGCAGGACGGTGCTGGGCTTCTGTCCGTGAGTATGCATCCTTTGCTGAATGGGGTGGTCAGATGCTTTGCAAGGGGTTGGGGTTGAATGTATTCTCTGTCCCCTCACTATCAAGAGGTCCCTTTGGTATTCTTTTTCATCATCCCCACTGTGCATGGAGGGAACTATACATGAGCCAGGGATGGGAGAGGCTGCATTGTGGGGGAAAGTGTTTACCAAATTTCATAACCAAGGTACAGCCCCATTTCTGAAATAACTCATATTTTTGTTCTTGCCTCTGCCTTTGTTCCTGCACCCAAACAGTTTTCACATTTAGAGCAAGTGTGGCTAATTCTTACCCTCATACAGAGGGGCTTGTCCCATGTGTTTCTGCGTGAGTTGCTGTTCTGAGTGTGAAGGAGAGGGAGACCATGAGCAGTTGAGAGGCAATGGGCAGCCTCCTCTGAGGGCAGGTAATCCTGCTGTGTTTCTCTGCATTGGGAATGATTGGATAATTCGTTCATATCCCCCCGCCCCAGGCTTTCAAAGGTGGCAGATTCCTCGGATGCGCTCCGCATGCGTCTGGCTGAAATGACAGGACGCTTCTGCTCCTTACCAGACCTACAAGGATGGCTAAGTGAGGAAGGATTTCAACCCACGGTCCAACAGAATAGAGATATTCTCACAGGGTCTCAGAATAAGCTCTGAGACCCTGTGAGAATATCTCTATTCTGTTGGACCGTGGGTTGAAATCCTTCCTCACTTAGCCATCCTTGTAGGTCTGGTAAGGAGCAGAAGCGTCATGTCATTTCAGCCAGACGCATGCGGAGCGCATCCGAGGATACTTGACGTCTTCCAAGAGCACACTTTGCCTCGTATTAGGTGCCCTGGGGTTGGATAGCTACCCTAGCCTGACCTTGGCTTCTGCTAGAGCTACCAAAGGCACCCTTAAGTACGCATCATAAATAATAGGTAATGCTTGCTCGCTCCTTCGCTCACTCACTTACATAAGGGCCGTTAGTCATGGTGCACGGAACACTTTAGGAGAGAAGGTCAGAGACATGGTGATGGTGCGTCTTGAGAGCTTGGAAACTGAGGCAAGGAGGACGCAGTGGATGACCTTGGCTAAGGTTATCCCTGAAATTGCTTTTCCGAGCCTGGAATTAAAATCCCAAGGAAGCCTTGGCTGCAACTCAGTGAACCAAAGAGGGTGTTTTTTGTTCCAGAGATGAGAGAAGATGATTCTTTTTCTGTCAATAATACAGACAAGTACGGAAGACAGAGCAATAGACTTACTTGCATTTTCCTGCCGTTTCTGCCTTTAAAAATTGTAACAGCACTTTCCTCCCTTTTTGAGACTTTGATAATTTTAAATTAAAAACAACAACCTGATTTCTCCTTCTGAACTTCCCTCCCCTGCCTTATTCTCTTCCCCTTTCTAGCCTCTTCCTTCACTAGGATCTCTGATGCTGATTCTGTAGCATCCTGGTCATTGCCATGACAACTGTCTCTCTCTCTCTCTTTAAAAAAAGGCACATATGTGGGATCAGGCAGGAAAGATGCAAAAAATAAAAATTGGGGGCATTTTCCACCTGTCATCCAGTGGTGCAGCTAAACCCTGGATTTAATGTTCTTAAGCTCTCCTCTCCCCCCCCCCCCACTTTAGATGACCATGTCTTGCCAAGCACACAGCTAACATTTCTCGGGCACTCCATGGAACCACCATTCAGAGCTTTACAACGGCTTCTGCATTCCTGGTATGTCAGAACAATATTCCCCCCCCCCCCCAAAAAAAAACCTGAGACTCTTGAGCATGTGCAGGTTCACATTTTAAACTCACTCCCACCATAGCATTCTCATGACTTTGAGTTTGCTTCTGCTGCCCAGATGCTAAGCCCACGGGCTTGGAAATACGCACCATTTTGATGTAGACAAGGATAATAGGTACTTAACGTTTAAATGATAGAATTGGCATTTGTAGCCATAAACACACTTGCCTGGCCTCCCCCTGACACGATCACATATCTATATATATGAAGAAAAGGTGCTGTGGTGACCAGTGGGCAGCCTGACCCTGGGCCTGTTTGCCACAGCTCCCCTCACCTGCTGCTCTCTGGGGGGTCATTTTGGGGAGGGCTGGGCCGGGGTGCCCTGGACCCCTGGACATCAGCCCTGAGGCCTGTCCGAAGCTGCACCACGTCTCAATTTTCAATTTCCAAAAGCTGCACTTTAGAAACAGGCAAAAGATGCGAGGAAGTTATGTTGATGCAAATGGTGTCACCTCGTTGCAAGCTAGGTATGCTTTTCACACATTAGGGAGTAGCTCATCCCTGTCAGCATGTTTGCAGGGAAGATGCTACGCGCAGGACAGGGTTTCTCGAACTTCTTGAATTGCAATTAAAGCATCCTCAGGAGCTCTTGGGGGGGGCTGAGGAATAAAGGCACCCAAGTGGCACAATGATCTTCCTGTTAATGATACTCAGTCGCTGACAATTTGCTGCCCTTTTAATGGTTGGCAAGACTTCAAACCCTCCAACATTTCACACACGAAACAGCAGCAGCCCCAAATTACGGAGGGGGCGAAGGAAGCTTTGTTTATTCTCTGCCTGCTGTATTTATTCTGCCATAACCTGTCCTCTACTGACTTAAACCCTAGAGGGTGTTTGGTTCTTTGGCTTAAAGACATGCTGTTTTATCCTGGTTGTGCTTTTTATATTGTATTTTGTAATTGTGTTTTAAACTGTTGGTTGTTTTATTATGCTTTTCATGGTTTTAATTTTTGTGAACCACCCAGAGAGCTTCGGCTATTGGGCGGTATAAAAATGTAATAAATAATGCTAGAAAAATGTAATTGTCCTGCAACATGTTACCAGAAGGTCAAAATATACCTCAGTACCTGCAGCGAGTGAAATGGCTGTCTTGCATACCTTGGCGTCTGTGCGCTAGAGACAGGGTAGATCCATCGCCCACTCTTTGAAGGATGGCAAACGGCAGCTGCTCACAGGAACAAAACTTCAGCAGGGCATATCGCCAAGGAGGGGGCATGTTTTACCAGGGACTGGGAAACTGAAACTATCCCTAATCAAGGGGAGGAGCATACATCTGCCCCTTGAGGCAACCCGAGTCTGCCTCGTGGGAGGGCCAGTCCTGGTACACTAGCTCTCTGGGGCTGCTACTGTTTTCCTCTGGCCCTGCTGTTATGCCTTGTGGAGGACCCTGGGATGGGGATATTCATGACAGTAACATATATGGCATGCAAGAGGCCCCGAGGGGTCTTCCAACCCTCCCTTCCAGATGAAACGGAAGATATGTCAATATGCTTTTTCCACATCAGCCACCCTAATTCATGCCCAGTCTTTTTTGCAGAACCCTTTCCCTTTTTTTCTGGATTGGTGTGACAGCATTGCTGGCTTTCAGTGTGGGAAATCCAGCTTCAAATCCCTGTTTGGTCAGGACATTTGCTGGGTGGCCTTGGCCAAGTGGAATTGGCTGTACTTTGGGCTTGACCTCAAGGTTCTGGGTTTTAGCCTCTTTTTCAGGTTTTCTAGGAGAAGAAGTAAATCTCAAGATGACAATCCAGGGTCAAAGGGGGCAGGGCAGGAGACTCTGTGCTTGACTTCAGAGCTTTTTCTGAAAGTTCTGCTCCCACATTAATCAGGCTCCAATCTTGAGCTACAAGGCACAGCCAGGCTATCGTCAGTGTGACCTGCCAGGTGCCAGGTGCCATTTGCTCTTGCAAGGGGAGTAGATTGTCCACCAAGGTGACCAAAAAAGTCTCTGTCCCATAACCAGGTCAAATCAGATTGAAATGGATTTAGATAACCCGCTTCCTCCAGAAACCCCAAGGCCTGAGATACCACCCCACATTCCCTACGACTTGCTCAAGAATGGAATATTGGAGCTTGACTGGAAATTATCCAGTATGATGGAGTTCAGGGAAGTTTCATTTTAAACGAAGGTCTCAGCACCGCCTTCTTTAGGCAGGATGGAATCACAGCTTGCTGGAAAAGGCATTCACCATTAGCTTTACGTGCTTGGCCAGTCTCCCTCAGGCTGCTCTTATACGTCGGGAAGGGCAAGGGTCCCGTGTGCATGTGGTGAGCCTCATGTCTCCAAGAATCCAGTCCGAGCTATTTTCTCTGCGACGTGTCTAGCAGATTGGTCACAATTGGGCTAACAAGTGGTCCAAGAACTTGAGAGTGGTGAAATTTGCTCCCCTATATTCTTCTCACAACAAACCTGTAAAGTAGCTTAGGTTGATAGACAGATGTAGTGAGTGGCACAAGGCTGTCCAATAAACTTCATTGCTGTGTGGAGATTTGAACCTGGGTCTCCCAAGTCCTAATCTAATGCTCTTAACCTCTGTGTGTCTCTCTCTCTCTCTCTGAGTATGAAACGTAGGCTGCCAGCTACTGCCATCAAAAACATGTTATGAAAGGTTGTCAGAATCTAAGTCTTGGTTTTGTGTTTTTCCAGGGTTAGGCCGAGGCAGTGAGCAGCCACATCTGAACAGAGGCCCTGGGCAGGCTCTTTCAGTACGGTTAGGGAGTTGTGCTGGCACCTTATTCTGTGGGCCAGGCAGGCCAGGGCAGAAGGCCAGGCTGGTGACATTTGTACAGACCCTCCCAAACAAGAGGTTTTATGCTGTCTGCCAATAACAGGGGCTGAAGTGGTATAGCCCTAGTTCCCTCCTGTGCCTGAAGAGGGCTCTGAGCACAGAGGACCCAAGATAGTCCAGCTTCGGGCGGTGAGGTTTGTTGGCAGTTCCAGTCCCGGAATCTCTGACATTGCCCTGAATGGCCGCACCTCCCAGAATAGCTGAAAGAGGCCCTGTTTATATATTTAGGAATCCCCCCACCCCACGATCATGTTGAAAGCAACACAGTTTTGGTTGTCTTTGTGGTTTATGCACTGCTTCATCCCCCCAAATAAACACTTGGTTGTTGTTTTTCTCCACACCCCCAGATCTGCTGTTGTGCATGGCAAAGTGCCCAACTCTGCCGCTTTCATTCCCTCTAACATTACTCAAGGTAGCTATGTTTGTCCACAGAGGAAGTAAAATAGGAGGGAAACTCTTTGATTATTATTATTTTTTCGTATTTATTTTTAAAGATTTTTTTTCCTCCAGGAAATGGCTGTACAATCTAACCTCTCCAGTAAATTTCCATCCTATGTAAATTTCACTTGTCAAGGTTAATGCTGGAATAATGAGTTTTGCAATTGTTAATATTTGTAGAGGAACAAGCAGTATACAAATGCTAAAGATGGGTCTGGGAGAGCACAGCTTGTCTAAGTGCACCCAAATGAAGGTGCAGAGCACATGCTTTGTATGCAGAAGGATCAGTCTCTTGCATCTCCAGGTAAGGGTGGGAACGATGTCCATGTTAAACCGTGGGTTGCTGTTGCCACTCAGTGTAGACCATCTGAGCTAGATGGATCAAGGCAGGTCTCACTTGGTCAGAGGCCAGCTTCCTGTGTTCCTGAGGAACAGATGGCTGGGCTGAGTTTTCAGCTGGGAGTGTGGGCATCATGCTTGTAACCATGATGAAAAACAAGTGGTACTGGGTTCCTCAGTAGTTGCCAGGAAATATGCATGGGCAGCAGACAAGGGAAGAGTAAGGTTGCCATCCAAAGAACGTAAGAAGAGTCCTCCTGGATGAGATCCAAGGCCTCTCCAGTTGAGCATTCTGTTCTCACGGTGGCCAACCAGATGCCCCAATGGGAAGTCCATAAGCCAGACAGGAGGGCATCGGCCGCTTCCCACTCATGTTCCCATCAGCTGGCATACTGCTTCTGATACTGGAGGGAATGTACAGTCATTGGGACTAGTTGCCATTGGAAGCCTTATTTTCTGTGAACTTATCTAATCCATGGCCAGGCTCAAATTTTTTTCTGGTTCAACTTCCCACTTTCATATGATAGTCCTGCTGGTATTGCCACTGCCAGTTGCCCTTTCTCTGATTCTGTCTTGTTTACTTTCTGTTGGGGAAACAGTAGAAATTGGTATTTGGGTGCACAACACAGAGACTTTGCCGTGTGCGCTCTGTTACGCATGCAGTCGCCACTTCTACGTGATGTTTCATGCTAGGTTTGTTATAGCAGTTGCGTCCACTGCCTCCCTTTTTGGCATTTGGCAACTCCTAAATAGTTATTACTGCAGGTTACACTATGATAGCATCTGTATGCCCACTCACAGCTGCAGTATCTCTATTGGGTCCTCTCACCTGCTCCCTCCTCCCTGTAGCATCCTCTTCCTGGGCAATCCTATGAGCCTATCCCATCGGGACAAGTTAGCTGGCATCCAATCTCTACCTGCCTGGCACAAATGGTGAGGGGGGGGAAAGTACTACTTCAAAAGGCACAGAATGGAGCAGCCCTGCCAGCCACTCTCTGGCATCCAAGCCAGCACTGCTGTCTCCCACCAGTTATGGGCTACCACAGCAACAGCACCCCCATGAGAGACAGCCTGACTTAGAGCAGACAATGGAACCAATTACCTAGGGAGGTTGTGGGCTCTCCCATGCTAGAGGCCTTCAAGAGGCAGCTGGACAACCATCCGGGGTGGATTCCTGCATTGAGCAGGGGGCTGGACTCTATGGCCTTACAGGCCCCTTCCAACTCTACTATTCTATTATTCTAAGACACCATGCACTCATAGCAACAGTGAGCTGGCCCTGTGACATTTCCTCCATACACAACCTGCAACCTGCCAGGCCTCTGGCACACTTTATGGCATGAACTACTGTGGTGCAAGCAAGGAGAACCCAGGAACTGGGAGTCCCCAGAAATCCCTGTACAGGAGAGGGGAATCCAACCCCCTTGTACTACTTGCATGTCCATGCGCACCCTTTCCAGGTCCAATTTGAAGTGGATTTTGACCTTTAAAGCCCTTCATGGCTTGGGAGGGCCCAGTTTACCTGAAAGATCGCCTACTGCAGATATGCCTACCTGGGCCTTGCTCTATGTTCCCCTGCCAAGAGAAGTGGGGCGGGTAGCTGCTAAGGAGGGGGTCTTCTTGCCAGTGGCACCCCAGCCATGGAATTGCATCTCCCAGAGCAGCTCACCTTTACACTCTTTTTGCCGATTGGTAAATTGCTTGTTATTCATCTAGGCCTTTTAAGCAATGTATGCTTAAAACAGAACAAAGGCAAATGGCAAACTGAACTTTGCTTTTATTTATTTTTATTGAATTTCTTTTTTAATAACCTGAGTTGCAAAATACGGTTTTATTTTCCTCTGCTAGAAAGGAAAGGTTTTTTTAATGCTGCATTTGATTTTCAATTTTGTTGGATTTTAGTTATTTTATTTTGTATTTTAATATTGACCTTGTTCAGATGACATGCTAAGCCACAGTGGTCAAGCATTTTGAGCTAAACATTAAGGCTTAGCATGTTATGTGAACCATGATGTAGCATGTCATGTGAACCATTCCTAACCATGGTGGCTACATAACCACGGTTTAAATACACTCGCTAACCATTTGCTGCCAAAGGGCTAGCGGCCTAACCATGGTTTAATGTGTTGTCTGAACAGGTCCATTGTGTTTTATTCTTCTCTAAGCTTCTCAGTGAGCATGTGTTGATGAATGGTCATACAAATGTAATAAAATAAATAAAATAAGGGAACCCACAATGGGGGTATGTGTCTCACAAGAGCAGCCCCCAGTCACCCATTGCAGAAGTCAGGAGTTCCAGCCCCACCACAGGGAACAGGAGCAGCAAGGCCCTACATAGGGCCTTGCTAGATGGAGGTTCAACCCGGTGCTCGCCCCGGGCTTGCCCCTGTGCGTCCAGATGACGCAATAGGTGGTCAATTGACCAACTGTATTATTCCTCTTTGTCTGCCCTCTGTGCTTAATTGCTGTCACTGCCCTGAAGGAGATAACAGAAAAAATGGCTTCTGGTATGATTCTACAAAAATAAATAAACAAATAAATAAAATGATGTAGGGCAGGGTTGGGGAAGGCTGTCTTTACTTTTTCTTTACTATAGAGTCCTTGTGGGTCACCAATGTGCAAAGCCCAACTACATGCTTAGGATTTTGTAATGCCAGTAAAGGCAAAGCTAATCTGTGTTTATTTCCAGTGCGGTAGTTGTATTAGTCCATGTTCAGTAATCCTGAGCATGAAGTTTTAGTGAAGGATGTGGATGTGCTGAGCCGATGCCTGGATGAGGGCCAACAGAGATGTTGTGAACAGGTGGTTCTCCGGTCAGGATGGCTTCACACTACCTGTGAAGGAACAGGTATGCAGCTTGGGGATACTCTTGGATCCGTCACTGTCTATTCTGTCAGGGATGCTTTAAGGTAGATTCCTGCATTGAGCAGGGAGTTGGACTTGATGGCCTTACAGGCCCCTTCCAACTCTACTATTCTATGACTCATTGGAGGCACAAATGGCAGTTGTGGCTCAGAACCCTTCTCCTACCTTTGGTTGATGGCCCAGTTTTAACCTGGTATGGACGGGGATTGCCTGGCTTTGGAGGCATATGCTCTGGTAACTTCTGGGTTAGATTATTGTAACACACTTCATGCTGGCCTGCCTTTGAAGATGGTTTGGAGATGGCAGCTAATGCACACTGCATGTTCTGGATATATAACTCCAGTTCTGCCCTGCCTGCACTGGCTGCCAATTTGTTTTCAAGCCCAATTCAAGCTGCCAATTTGTTTTCAACCTGATTTTGACTTCTAAAACCTCGCATGGCTCATGACCACAGTACCTTAAGGGCCACTTCCCTCCTATGCACCTGCCCAGACTCTGGGATCGACATCTGTGGCCCCTTTTCTCGATGCCTCCCCTGAGAGATGTTCATAGGGTGGCAATGAGAGAAGAGGCCTTTTCTGTGGTAGCCCCCAACCCAGTTATTGAATGCTCTCCCTATCAGATGATCCTCCAGAACCTGGTCAGGGGCCTACTTTCTGCACACCCGTGGTAGTGGCTTCAAGAAACTTGCTGTTTATAGGCAGGAGCTGGGAGAAATATCTAGTATTTTTCTTCATAAAACTTCCTGACTGTTAGAGCAGTATGACAATGGAATCAGTTGCCTGGTGAGGTTGTGGCCTCTCCCACACTAGAGGCCTTCAAGAGGCAGCTGGACAACCCTCTGTCAGGGATGCTTTAGGGTGGATTCCTGCATTGAGCAGGGGGTTGGACTCGATGGCCTTGTAGGCCCCTTCCAACTCTGCTATTCTATGATTCTATGATGCACAGAGATGCATGAAGCCACTGGTTTTCAAAAGAGTCCCATTACCTACCTAGTGCAGGGGCCCTCAACCTTTTTGGGTTGATGGACACATTTTGGATTTTGAGACTGTGTTGTGGGCACTTGCACAAAATGGGTGCCATGGGGGCTGCCCATTCATAAAATGGCTGCTATAATGGGCATGGCTGATCAGCAAACACTTATTTCCCAGAAAGCAAATTGGTGAGTAGAAAAAAAGAGTAACTTGCCCAAGAATGTACATCTAAGGCAGTGGTGTGGTTTGAGCTCCAAAACACAAAACCACTCATTTGGACCCAAATATAGATGGAGCTGGAGGGCAGTATTTTGCTTTGCAGCATACCAGCCTTCCAGTTTAAAAATGATTTTTTAAATCTTAAGAAATAAAATAAACAGGAGAGACAGAGAGTCCGGTGGGCACCAGGGGTCATATCTGTGGGAATGTTGGTGTCCACAGGCAGCACATTGGAGACCTACTGGCTTTATGACATGCTGAGCCAAATCTGACCTGGTTTCTTGGGGGAAAATGTGCTTTAGCCTGCTAAAGGCAGTGTGAGAATCCAGGTTTCCAAATGAGGCCTAATGGGTTATCATGGCAACCAAGCCTTTTCTGTAGTAGCCAAGTTATTTGATTGTTCCTGCCCAAATTTAGGGTAAGCGAAGCATAGATGTGTATTTATAGGCTTTAAGAGAAGCAGTGAGTCTTCATGTTTTTGCTTTATGTATGTTTATTAAAAAGCTAACAGTAGCATCCCCAATTTGGCTGTATGACCTAATGCTCTGGATTTTTAAAATGGGATGGAGGAAGACAGGCATGAAGCTGGGTTGCTTTTCAAGGTCTATGACTAGTTGGAGCTTCTGGAATGTGAGGGGAGCATTTGGAGTGTTCTGGTATAACTGGGATCCTGTTTATTGCCACATAGTTGCTGATGCTTCCAGTACTGGCTGCTTCGGGTGTCGCCAGCTGTTCTTCAACAAGGTGCCAGGTCTGGGGGCAGTGTGGGGAAGACATTTTGTTGCAGACCTGCACAGCATGTGAGCCACTCTGCCAAACGTAGCCCATGTACCATGTCTGATGGCCTCCTGGCATTTCCAGTAAACCTCTTTTTTGCTGTTTAGAACCAGAGTGAGGGTTGGTTCAGACCTGGGTACGCAGTCATAGGAAGAATTTAGTTTCACGTTGTTAAAGCTAAAATTTAGCAGCCTGAGTTAAACAATGTTATACTTGTGATACATTTTTCAGAATAACAATGTACCAATACCAATGTTAGATCCTTCTCACCTTTTCCATATGCAGCTGTGATCACAAAACACGTTCCAACATTGCTGTCACCATCAGTGGCACCAACTCCCTGCCAGTCTCTAGAGCAGTAGTTCCCAAACTTTTTCAGGTCACCGCCCCCTCGGTTCCACAAACTCATGCCCAGTGCCCACTACCCTATCCTATAAAAATCATTATTCAGAATAGCGGTTTTCAACGACCCACTAAGGAAGATAATAACAATAAAATTCAAAACAGTAACAATTAATTGAATATTTATTGAAAATCCAATTACATTTTTTTAGTTTATTCAATTAAACATTTCAATTCACCGTTAAAAGGACTCTTCTTAAACGGTATTAATACATGTGTGGATTCTTCCCCTATATGGCTTGGGACCAAACTACCTTCTCCCATAAAAATGTCCCTGGGTTTTAAGACCTTCTGGAGAGGCACTTCTCAGAAAAGACCACCTCGAGCGCCCCCCTGCCACCCCTTCTCCTCTTAGCGCCCCCCTGCCTCCCTCTTGCCTCTTAATGGCCCCCTATGCAATCTCACCGCCCCCAAGGGGGCAGTACCGCCCACTTTGGGAACCACTGCACTAGAGGTTAAATCTGAAAAGGGCTCATTTTGTGCTAAGAGCGGGAACGCCGCTCCGACTGGAAGGCCTGCTTTGAATGCTCCTCACATCCCTTCAGGATACTGGCATTGTAGGGTGCAGCTTTTAAAATGGTCCCTCGTAGAGGAATGGGGATGTTACATAGATGCCCCTACTTTCTTCTGTGAGAAGTTGGAAGATTGTGGAATGATGGTGTCATTTATGGAGAGGAGTGTTTCTCTCCGGTGATAAAGGTGTGTGTTGCTGCTGCTGCTGCTGCATGTGTGAGGTTTCGGATCTGGGAAGGAGATCCCCTTGCTGTCTGTTGGTTTGAGGAATGCTGGAGTCTCAGCAGCCATGCCCTGCAGTGCTCTGTTTCTCCGCTGTTTTTTTCTTTCCTGTCCTCAGAATGGTTATTGCTTTCAGTCTTAAATGCCTGTTGATTGAGATTAACATCTTAAATTCTTAGTGATTGTATTTTGCATCTGGCTGTCTCAAGATTCTTGTTTTGTTATTTGGCTGGAGTGAGAGAGGAAGGAACAGCCTGTTCTGATTTGATAAAAAAAAGAAAGAAAGAAAGAAAGAAAGAAAGAGAAAAGGATGCCTTTGGGATAAAAATTAATTCCTTCAAGATAATTATTTCTATGCTTATTTGCGTCACCAGTAAACAGTCGGACTGTCTCCAGACATCTTAGTTTGATTTGTTTGTAAAGACAGGTGTTCCCTGCCTTCATACTCCTTCTGTTTTAGTTGCACCTGATGTATTATGGGATTGTGGACTCAAGGCTGGTGTCTTTGCAAAGGCTGTGGCTGGCTGAGGTCGAGGGCAACCTCTTAATACATCAGGCATTGAGTGTGGTATTCCCATGATTGTTTTTGTGGGTAGAAAATGTATGTGAGTTTAAAGGCCAAGGAACGGTATGAAACAGGCATTTTTGGTTGTGTTTTATGAAATGGATTGAAAATAAATCTGCAGGTATCAGGATTATATAAACCTATGGTGCTGTCACACTTAAGATAATTGTGTACAGTTTAGTCACCCCACAACAAAAAATCTTATAGAGCTATAGAAGGACAGCAAAAATGATCAAGTTGTTGGAACATCTGTATGACAGCCAGTAGGGAGTAGAATGTGGAAGCGGTCAGAGCCCCACTCTCCCATGGGTGACCTTGGGACAGTGTCACACTTTCATCCTAATCTACCTCACAGGGCAGTTGTGAGGCCTTGTACATTGCCCTGAGCTCTTTGAAAGTGAGGAAGATAGAAAAGTAAGGCAAAGGCATGCATGTTTGAGGCTTTTTAATTAAGAAAAAAAAACAGTGGTGCAGGGAACATGATATAGCCTTGACTTGCTGGCTGCTGGGGGCATGGCTACTAAACAGGCCATGTGGCTGGAAGGTGCTGCGCTGTAAAGACAAGGGAAGCCTCGATCCGGCTCTATCTCTGCTGTCTTTCTGGTGCTGCAGGGATTTTGGGCCTGAGCCTTTTTCACCTGACAGGCCGTGTCAAAAATGACTGAACACAAATGACCGGCTGTTAATCTTTTTATGTGGTGTCTCGTTAATCCTTCATTAGCATCTTGTTGTAAGTTCATTACCCAGTTATGAGTTTCAGTTAGCAGGAGTTAGTGGGGTTGTTGGCAGGGTAATTGCCTTCGGTATTAAGGTTTTGTTCCAGAATTTAAAACTGAGAGGGCTAATATTCCAGAAGAGAATTCAAAAGACTTTTGGTATTCTAAGAGATGGTTGTGGAAACTATCCAGGGAGTTGCTTTTTCAAAAAAACAAAACAAAACCCAGCCCTTTCAAATTGGTGTTAGTGCCTCATATGCATTGTTTGATGGTAAAAAGAATGGTAACTACTGTTTGATGGTAAAAAGAAAAGGAAAGAGAGGGAAGAGACCTCATGCCTAAGTTTCTGCATTGAGATGAGATCTTTATTAAACTCCTGCTGAGAATTCACATAATCCATAGGATTTAACAACATACCCACGAGTATACATCACTAAAAGCAAAACAGCATTTAGATAAGTTAATGGTTGGGCAAAGCCAGGGTAAACAAGTGAGTTTTTAGTCATTATCAAAAGCAAATGAAAAGTGCCTGAGGTATCACAGATGGGAGGTCACAGAGGGGATGGGGCCACCACAGAGAAGGCCCGTTGCTGTGTTGCTGCCAGATGGGACTCTGCAGGTGTGGCACAGACAACAAGCCTCCCCTGAAAATCCTATGGGGAGAGAGAATCTTTGAAGTAACTTGGTCCTAAGTTGTTAAGGGTATTGAATGCCAAGAGCAGGCATGAATGCCACACCATAGAGGTGTCTGCAGCAGACTTGTAATAGTGTAATAAAACAAACAGCTGACTGAAGTGAATGAGCCAAGCTGTATGCTGCAAAGTAAAAGATGGTGAAATAAGCCCAAGGCTTCCAGATGATCTAAGCAGCATATTCATATAGTGGTTGAAAGAAATAGATCATTATTGATAACTTTGTAGTAGCTGCAATTTTACAATAAGGCCACAGTTTCTCTCCACTTTATGGATAAGGTTTTCTTTATTTATGACATTTACGTGCCACCCCATATTGAAATGGAAGAGAGATATGGATGTAGAAAGAACCTTGAAGCTGCTCCAGACAGTGTTTGCCTATCTAGTCCTTCTTCCTGCTTCACAGTGTGGGCAATGAGGAAGACCCCAGGCATGGCATGAAGTCAATAGCCACCTCCCCCTGTGGTCCCTTATTAATTGGTGTCCAGGTAGGCTGTTTCTCAACTTGAGGGCTCTCTAGAGGCATCATGACTAGTAGCCAATGACAAACAATCCTTGGAGGGGAGTTCTGTTGAATGCACTGGCCTAGGGTCACCAGCCAAGTCTATACCTTGGCTGGGCAAGAATTTGAACATAAGAACATCAGAAGAGCCCTGAGGCTAGATCAGACCAAGGGTCCATCTAGTCCAGCATTCTGTTCACACAGTGGCCAAGCAGCTGTCAACCAAGTACCTACAAGCAGGACATGAGTGCAACAGCACCCTCCTGCCCGTGTTCCCCAGCAACATATATATATATATATATATATATATATATATATATATACATATATATATACACACACACACACACACACACATACACACACGATACTGGAGGTAGCCATCAAGACTAGTAGCCAGAAAACCCTCCTTCATTCAGGAAATGTTGGTTTCTTTGTCATTGGTATGATATGATGATGATGATGATGATGAAGAAGAAGAAGAATAATTTTGGCAAACTGCAGGCCTCATCCAGCAAAGCAAATAGTGTGTCAGGATGGATACCAGCAGAGAAGATGACAGTGAGCCCCATTCCCTTGTGTGATGCAGATCTGCTGCTGGATTGAGTTTCCCCGGGATGATGCTATGGAGATTTCCAGTTTCACATACTAGTAACTGTAAAGAGATATGCAGAAGGAGGGCTCCTTAACCTTGTATGCACTCCCCATCTCTGCTCCAATAGAAGGAGCCTTGTAGAAGCTGTGATCTTGTACAGCAGTGCAGCGAAAACTTGGCTAAAGCATTTTTAGTCTGATTATTCTAGCATTTCTAGCATTTTTAGTCTGATTATTCTCAAAGGTGCATCCATTCCCTCCCAACCCCAATATAATAGATGAGTGTCCCAGAGGGAGCCCTGCTTAGTTACAGACTGGCCAGCCTAGCTTGGCAAGTGGGCAGAACGACTCTATAAATAGCCTCTCACCTACAGCGACAGAGAACCTTCTCGGGCCAACAGATCGGAACCTTCTGTAGTGTGGGGGAGCGTGATGGTCCTTTGAAATCTATGTTCTCCAGGCTGTCATCCTGACGCAAATGATCGATACACAGACAGATGTGCAAGTAGAGTCTTCTTTTATTTTTCATTCTGGGCTAATAATTTTGGAATTGTTTGCAAAGCTGTGCTACTGTGCTATTCTAAGCTCCCTTCCAGGATAGAACTTAAGGTCTTTTCTCAGAAATTATATATATAAAGTGCATATGTAAAACTTACAAAGGTTATTCCCCACCCCTGTGCCACATAGCCATCTTAAAGGCGCAAGAGAAATAGGTCTGCTCAGGCAGGTGGGCTTGAGTATTCAGTGCCTGGTTTCTTATCTAGATGAAAAGTTCCACACTGTTCTTTCTCTCTGGCTGAGAAAGTTTGGTACATTCCTAGGGTTGGTGTGCGCACACAAAGTCTGACCCCCTTTCCAGGACTCTACAATATAAGATGGCAGGGAGCCAGGGTTAATTATAGGAAAGGAGGAAGCGGGATGTGGGAAAAAGATGGCATTTGAAAAGGCAGCACCCTGTCATTGAGGCCATCAGGGCTAGTGGTACAGTCTGCAGCAAATATTCCTTTTGGGTGTGTGTGTCTGTATTGCATATCTCTGTGTGGGGGGGTGGGGGGGTGTATAAATGTCAGTTCCCAGCAACTTTGTTACACGCAAGAGCAGCCTTCCCCAACCTGGTGTCCTCCAGATGTTTTGGATGAGAACACCATCATCACTGACCATTGACCATGCTGGCTGGAATGGAAGAGTCCAAAACACCTGGAGGGCAGCAGGTTTGGGGACACTGCTCTTGAGTGGCCAAGAAATAGAACATAGGATGACACTGTGCAGAAGCAGACTCCACTTTCCATGATTGGGGTCACGTCATATTCATAAGAATTTAAGAGCCGTGCTGGATCAGACCAAGGGTCTATCTAGTCCAGCACTCTGTTCACACAGTGGCTGACCAGCTGTCGACCAGGGATCCACAAACAGGACATGGTGAAACAGCATCCTCCCACCCATGTTCCCCAGCAACTGGTGCACACAGGCTTACTGCCTTGGATACTGAAGGTAGCACATAGCCATCAGGGCTAGTAGCCATTGATAACCTTCTCCTCCAGGAATTTATCCAATCCCCTTTTAAAACCATCCAAATTGGTGGCTGTGGCGTTACACCCCACAAGTCAATTCCCAAAGGTATGCCTGCAGTTTAAATTCTGGGAAATTTGAGAGTCAGTGTAGTGAGTAGTGTCTTTAGAGTGTGGTGTGCACGTAGTGGAAGTATATTAATCAATACTGATAATAAAGAAAGTTCAAGAGTGATTGTGTGAGAGAAAGGAAAGCGCGAATGTGAGAGTGACAGGATTGTATGGAAGGTTTCAAAAAGGTTTTTAAATGTTGTTATTTGAAACAAAGCTTATGAACTTTTAAAAATAAATTTTGATTGTTTTGTTTTTAAAACTACCACAAAAATCCCACGTGTCTGTTTGGCGTTTATCATCTTAAGTTTACACATTCAGCACCCACTCTGACAATCATTCACCTAAGCAGATATAACTCACAGCACATTATTATATATATTAAAATCCTTCTCCATTTTAAACCCCTTTCTCCACATAGTTTGGAGGAAGGTGGGCTTTATCCCTTGCCTCAGACGTATCAAGCCGTGGTGCTTGGCTTGAGCAGGGAGTAGCCTCGGCTAGGTCTCGAGTTCAGAGCCTGTGTCGCCCCATAAGAAGTGGTGGCAGACGTGAGGTCTTGTGTTCAGAGCCTGTGCCGTGGCAGTGGCCATCACTACAACTTGTGGTAGTGAATTCCAGAGTTCAACTCTGTGCTGTGTGAAGAAGTCCTTCCTTTTAACTGTTCTGAACCTCCCACCAATCAGCTTCATGGGATGACCCTGTTGGGTTCTAGTATTATGGGAGAGGGGCGAAAATGTCTCCCTACTCACATTCTCCACAGAGTAGCCCAGCCTTCCTCAACCTGGTGCTCTCAGATGTTTTGTGCTACAACTCCCAGCAAGCCTGCTTATTTGCCACACTGGTTGGGGCTGATGGGAGTTGGTTGGAAACATGTGAAGGGCACCGGGGTTGGAGAAGGCTGGAATCACCCCTTGCAGTCCTACTAATGAAAGCATGCAGGGGGAAGATGGGATTGCTTGGGCCTTATCTCTGCACATTCATGGGAAGGCTTACAGGGAGTCCCTGCGCATACAGCTCTATGTGTGGAGAGAGCCCTCTGGGCTTACAGTGCATACGTGGAGAACTCTTCAGGCCTTTAAGCAAGCGCAGGTAGGTTGGGGTCTTGAGTCTGCCCTTGCAGCCCCACTCTTTCATCCTCACGTGTTTTTGTTCTAGGCCATATGAAAGGGGCTCCTGTCTTTGTGACGGCGTTTTCATCTCTGTATCTTAGGCAGTTCCCAGCATTCTTCTCTTGCTAAGCTCTCAAAAATCTCCAGTTCTGACATGCACAAACGTTGTTCCAAACGATGAAACCCAGGTCATGTGTGTGCGGACCAAGGATATAACTCGGTTATGCTGAGAAGGGCTGGTTCAGTGGTTCCCACTGAATTCCATGGCAAAGTGTAATAGTCTGGCAGGCTCAGACGGAGTTGAAAAGAGGGTTCATCTTGCTGCACTGGTGGCTGAGAAGTGAACCCCCATCCCTCAGCATTTCACAGATGAAAAGAGGGCCTGCTTGCAACACTTCTCACAGCAAGGACTACTACCTGAGACCCCTTCTCCCCGTTTCACATTGCTAAAGGCAGAATGTAGATCTTCAGATGTAAGTCCAAACATCTGAGATGCTAAAATAAAACCTTAAAAAACCCCAGAAAAACAAAAAACAGCTACTGAATAAAACTGAAGTAAAACCAACAGCAGTGCTAATATCTAAAATGCCTGAACACGGAATTTGTCTCCTCCAGACCATGGACTGTCTCTTGTCCACGATTGTTCTCTGAGGTCCCCAGGGGTGGCATGGCCTCCTTTGTTCTGAGGTCCCCAGGGGTGGCATGGCCTCCTTTGAATGGTGGTGCCAGGGCTTAGCATCTTCCACAGCAGTTTGGCCCTATCCCAGATGAGGCAAATCTTGTTGCAAGAATGATGACAACAACTAGCTGGGGAAGATGAATGTTTTTCCCTCTTGCAGATCTTAAAGTTGAGGAAGTAGAGATAAGTATAAGAATGCATCAGCTGCAGAAGAGACCAGAATAAATGGCATGGTTGTCATTTCCTCATTCTGTTCTGCCGTATTTAGGGTATTAACACCAATGCACGTCTGGGGCATCTGGTGTTCTCCAGCTTGACGTGAGCTTCGTGGCATAAACAGATGGATGGGGGAGAGACATCTTGAGCAGGAATCATGCAAAACTTGCACCTACCAATGGCATGGAAACCCAATTTTGTCAGATTTGCAGATTAAAAAGTAATGAATTTACCATATAAACTTATTCAGCTGATGTCCAGAAGAATATTGACTGCCTCATGGAATTATAAGAGTTCTAGTCCAGCATAGCTGCGTTGCAAGAAATCTGCTGTTGCTGCTGCTGCAGCATCCCTGAGAAGTGGCCATCTAGTCTCTGCCTAATACCTTCTAACAAAGGAGAGTCCACCACCTTCCCAGGCCATCTGTTGCACCATTGATGAACTGCTTGTCAGGAATGTCTTGGTTTGGACTTCCATGTGAACCCTTCCGATATTTGAAGATGGCTGTCCTGCTATCGGCCCTTAATCTTCTCTTCTCCAGGTTAAATATACCCAGCTCCTTCAACCCTTCCTCCTAGGGCTTGGTCTCCAGGCACCTTACCATCTTTGCTTGCCCCCCTTGGGTCGTGCTTTGGTTTGTTGATATCCTTCTGAAACTGCAGTGCCCAGAACTGGACACAATCCTCCAGTTCAGGTCTGACCTAAGCAGTACTGTTTCTTCTTGTGATCTGGGCACTATACTTCTGGTGATGCAGCTTAGAATTGCACTAGGCTTTTTAGCTGCTGCATCACACTGCTGACTCTATTACTCATCACTGGATGCTCTTCTCTCCTACTTTTTGTAGGTTTTTCAAGTCTTCTGAGGGTCAGAGGTCTGAGGGATGGAGCAAGGGAAATGAAGGGTAGGCCATCATAGGTTGGGTCTGCAACCTTGTGCAGCCGAGGGTGGGACCCAGAGGAGAGCCTGGTTCTGCTAGGAGTCTGCTGGACAGAATGAAAAGCAAAAGCTCTTTAAAAAAGTAGACTATTTCTTTGCATCTCACCCCTCACTTTGAGATTTCCCACTTCTGCTGGAGACCCTGAAACAGCCAGTCACATCCTGTCAATCCTAGGTTGCATTCACTTTATTTGGAAGAGCCGGTCCTGAACTCGATGCCAAAAGATGGATGAGGTAGTAAATGTCTATAAACATTTTCCTTACAGAAAAGGAAAAGGAAAGGAAAAAGTAATAGCCCCAGTTCCATTTACTGTAAAGCAGATGCACTGAAAAAGCATTTCTGTTGTGTTTTCTATCCTTGCAGGCAGTTGATGGGTAGAAAGGAAGTGGGCACTAGCATTTTATGTCCATGCATGTGCATTTATACACACTGGCACCAGATAAGGCGATTTAAGCTCTAGAGACAAAAAAACTGAAGAGTTTGAGTGGATATTTTATTATGCACATCAACTGAATTTTTAAAAGATATTCCTTGCATTTCTCTCAAAACTAGGATAACTTACTTTCTGAGGACCAGAACGTTGGAATATCTCTGGAACGCACGGAGAGGGGGATCACGTGGGCAAGCACAGCTTTTGTGTACATGTCTCTATGCGTGTGGTGGAACCATCATCTAGGGAAGGTGTGGGGGTCGCAATTGCCCCCCTTATGTGTCAGTTGCCCTCCCTGCATTTAACCACTTCTGCTTCATTTTGTTGTTGGCAGCATTTTAAGACAGAAAAGCGTCGGAAAGATTCTTTGCAATACCTCAGGAGAAAGATGTGGCTCCTGAAGAAGAGAGTGGTTAGACGGCCATCAGGTTGTCTACCACAAGGTGTAGTATTGGCCACCAATTTGGATGGTTTTAAAAGGGGGTTAGATGACTTCCTGAAGGAGAAGGCTGTTATTGGCTACTTGCCCTGGTGGCTGTGTGCTGCCTCCATTTTCAGAGGCAGAACAATGCCGGTGAATTCCAGCTGCTGTTGCACTCATGTCCTGCTTTGTGGGTCCCTGGTCGACAGCTGTTTGGCCACTGTGTAAACAGAATGCTGGACTAGATGGACCCTTGGTCTGATCCAGCCTCAGGGCTCTTCTGATGCTCTTAGGTGATTCAGAGCAGCCCAACTCATTTTCAGAGCCTCTGCTGCAGGATCGCCCCATGCAACAGGTTCCACACACCTTGAGGCCCTTTTGCCAAATCTTCGAAAACCTTCCCTCTTAACCGCCCCCACATCAGCAACAGCAACCTCCCCCTACTCCCCAGTAGGTGAGGAGACCTCTGCCCTGGAGAAATGAGGGGATGCAGCAGTTGCTTTGGTGTCCCCATTTCATCCTTCATCCCACCCAGTGGTTTGGCCCTACTGGGAGGGCTCAATGCCTTCTGCTTGATTCATGGTGGCTTCATTACCTCTGGGAGGGTGACTTACAACCTGCCACTGCGTTTTGTCAGAAGTACCACTCAGAGAGTTACTGTTGCAAATTGTTTTCTGGGACCAGGAGAGTGCGCTTGTGTGTGTGTGTGTGTGTGTGTGTTTGGTTGCCATGGAGAGGATGATAGGGCGAGCTGTCACTCAACCTTGAGAGTGGTGTGTTTGCGTAGGAGGTGTGGGCCTGGCAGGCTGTATGAAGCACTTCTTTAAAGTTGCTGACTCATGTGAAAGCAAACATACGTGTGTGTGTGTGTGTGTGTGTGTGTGTGTGTGTGTGTGTGTGTTAGAGAGAGGGAGGGAGGGAGGGAGGATCTGTAGCTTCATCTTCTCTTCCTAAGCCTGTTCTAACCATCACTGGAAAGAGCTTGGTGTGAATTGCTGTGCCCTTCCCCTGCTGGCTTTCTTTCAAGTCAGTAGCATTAACACCTGGCCGGTTTTTAAGCAATGGCTGAATCCTTCACCACCAGTTTCTCCAACTTCGAAATGGGAGAGAAAGGGGAGACCAGCATCAATATCTAGCTTTCCTACCCAGATAGGGTCTGTTGTGGTTTCTGTTGTAGTTGTTGTTGTTGTTCTCTTCAGTGTAACCATCTAAACCCTGCAGGAGGTCCCCGGCTTCTCCAGGTACATCTAGGAAAGAAAAGCTGGGGAGCTGTTCCAGCCAGTGTTGATGGAACTCAGCTAGATGGACCAAGTGTCTGATCAAGCAGAGTTTACTGTAGCTCTTGTAGCTTGCTGTGTGTGTGTGTGTTCAGAGTCACAGACCTGCTTCCCACAACCACTGCAGCCTACCATGGCTTAGTTGCTTCAGTGGGTTGCAGCATCCATGGGCGCCAGGTTGGCCATCTTAGCTGCTGCAGGTTCTCATGTGCGAACCCAGCTAGGGTGTTTGTTGGGGCAGCTGTCAAGCCACCCAGAACCCTTGGGCTGCTTTAGGGCTGCAGGTGGCTTGTTCACCACTCCAGCCACCTACTCTTGTCATTTCAGCATGTAATGAGACGCTAAGGGCCGTCCCCCGCTGCACTTCAAATATTCAGAATGGTGGGAGCTGCCACCATGAGGAACCGCCATGGAGAAATTCACCCACAGTGACACTTGTTACATGTGAATTGGGCACTTGTAAGATTTTTTAGTACTTCTTGAGGTGTAGCAGGCTCAAACTCAGTTTTAGAACAGAGGCTGTTGATGAGTGAGGATAGATAGAAACTGATGCATTAAAACCGTTTTTTGCTCTATTTTTGCTTGCTCTCTTTTGCCTTCCTGTGTTCCTGAGCCAGGGGTGGGTAACTTGTGCTCCTGCCTCTCGCACAATCCATCAGCATCAGCAATGCTGGCTAGGGCAGACCAGCATTGTAGGCCAAAACATCTGTAGGGCCACAAATTGCCCACCCCTGTAAGCAGGGCAGGGAAGCTTCCAGCATAAATTTTCTAGCTCAGCAGCTTGGGAAATTCAGCTGTAATGTAAAGAAATCAAACAAGGTCCTCGTAGTCCTCATGGGTCTGAATGGAAATTTCAAAGTGAATGGGCCAGGTCTGGTGAGTTCTCTGAAGCCAGAGGTGGCTCAATAGGATTTTCCGACAGTAGGGGACTGCATAATTCTTTTTATGTCCCCATTATCAAACAGAATACGTATATGTGACTTGTTATAACTTTTAGACCTTGCTAAATGCAGCTTGTTACACAGAATTATTTTGATTTACAGCTCTGTCCTTGAGTATCTGGAAACCGAAGCTGTATTTCAGGAGAGGGCTTTCTTCCCATGCCTTCAGAACTCTTGGGAATTATTTTTTCTTTTTACATTGCGCGTGCATGAGGCTCTCTGTGCAAACTGTGAGAAATGACACCTCAGCCTACGTGGGAATTGGCCATCTGTAAACCATCCCTGTTCTGGACCAGCAACCAAAGACCTGTAAATCCAGCTGGCGCTCAGCTCCCTCCTTGTAGGTGCTATTGCATGGCAGATAACTACAGTATTATATAACACTGCAGTCTACCTTGGCATGCGATTAGCCAGAGGCTTCTAAATCATTAATGCCTTTGCAATCTTGCCGTTAAGTAGGTCAGCAATGAGATGAGAGTTTGGAGGGCTGTGCAGAGCCTCAGCAGACTGGAACATGAGCGTGGCTGGCAATGAGTGAGCCCCCTCCAGCTCTGTGGTTGTCGCCAGGGCTGGATTGGAGATGGCTGCACACAAATCCAGAGCTGGGATGGCTGGTGCCTTCCAGCCTAGGGTCCTGCTGTCTCTTGCTGCAGCTGGAGGCAGGGCTGGGCTGAAGTCCAGGCCGGGGCCTGAAATTGAGAAGGCTGACCTGGCCAGAGACCTTTTCCATCTATTTGCTACATGTATGGAGATATGGGTGTGCGGTTCAGATTCACAGCAGTGGATAGCCCTGGGAGGGGGCACTTTGGGAGTTACCCAGGTCCAGGAGATGCCCATTCCACTGGCCCAGAAGTCTCATAGTTCTGGGGACACTGGGGCCCTCTTGCCCATTATCTCCATGTAAAGAAAATGGGTCAGTTGTGCTGATCCGTGCAGCAAGCCAGTGGCTGAAAAAGGGGTGCCTTTGCTCCTCTTACATTACAGGACACTTCTCATAACACATAATGAGTGAAATGGCCACGACACCCAGTCAGAATAGACACGTTTGGACTATAAGGTAGGGGAGGCCTCGGCATGTGCCACAACTTTGCAAATGTGCAAATTGCACTGGGTGCAGAGATTCAACTTCTTAAGAACCTTGGACTGTAGTTGTCTTTACTTGTTGTCAGAAACGCTCCATGCTAGTAGGACCTTGCCTTATGGTTGTGAATAAATGTTTATAGTACTATCCTGGGCATGGCTGCTCAGAGATAAGTTCCATTATATTCACTGTCCTCAGATGGGTGCACCTAGATTGTAGTCTTTTTTTTCTTTTTTCTTTTATAGTTTTTGATTAACACAAATTAAAATACATCAACTTCACATTAAAACAATCAATCAAAAAGAAAGAAAAAAATTACATAAATTTGCTCAACTGTTAACATTTGTAATTTATCAATATTCATAATCAAACAATACAATACAATACAATTGCTCCCCTTCACCCTTTGGGATCTATTCCTGCTTCCAAAATCTCATTACTTCTTCTGGTGGTGGTTTTCCACTTCCCTTAGAGAACACATATACCAGGAACTGTTTCCAAATTCCCTCAAATTCATTCGTATTTGTTATGCCTCTTCTTACTTTTTATATTACATGTCAATTTATCATTAATGGCAATATCCCAAATTTCCTTATACCATTCTTCAATACGATAATCTCCTTGGACCTTCCAGTTCCTAGATATAATTAATCTCGCTGCTGTCAGCAAATTTGTTATCAATTCTTTAATTTCCTTATTACACTTTAAATCTCCATATAATTATAGTAATGCCACACTAGGTGTCTCTTCAATCTCCATTCTAACAATTTCTTTTATCTCATTAAACACCATTTTCCACAATTTTTGTACATATTCGCATTCCCACCACATATGTAAATACGTTCCTTTTCCCCCACAACTTCTCCAACAATTTGCTGAATACAGCTTATTTATTTTATTTAATCTCACTGGGGTTAGATACCACCTCCATATAATTTTATAATAATTTTCTTTAATTCTCACCGACATGTTTCTCAACACTCTTTGTCTCCATATTCCCTCCCAACTCTGTTGCCCTATCTGTACCATCAAATTTGTTTCCCAAACCATCTTTCCCATATTCTCTATCTCCCCCTTCCCAATCAATATTCTATATATTCCACTCGTTAAACCTTTTATCCCTTTATTTTCTCCCTTTTCCTTTTCTTTTTTAACAATCAGCTCCTCAAATTTTGTCAATTCTCTGCATTCACCATTATTTCTTAACCATTTCTTCATCTTCCAATTGCCAATAATTTAACCAGGTTAAGTTCTTCCCCTTTAACACCTAATTTTTCACGAGTGTTCATCTCGCTTAACCAATTT
Source organism: Elgaria multicarinata webbii (assembly GCF_023053635.1). Taxonomy (NCBI): domain Eukaryota; kingdom Metazoa; phylum Chordata; class Lepidosauria; order Squamata; family Anguidae; genus Elgaria; species Elgaria multicarinata. The sequence goes on along the minus strand of NC_086191.1, from coordinate 935,199 downwards.
TTTAATCTCATTCTATTTTCCTCTATTAAAATTTTACTCAAGCTATCCTTTAAATTTCCTGGGAAATTCCTTAACATTATCACAGGTGTTAATGGAGATATACTCGAGAGTAACTCCTTTTTATACATTCGCCATATTTCCCATATTTCGCCATATTAAAAGAGGGTTTCCTATTTCTTCACCCCATTTTTATTGCCTTCTTTAAAAAATATATTTTCCAAATTCCAATCTTTTTCCATTTTCTAGATTGTAGTCTTAAAGCTTCTGACCTGAAAGGTGATCTAGAAATATTTTAAATAAAATAAATAAAGCAAATGAGCATTGCCTAGTAGAATCTCAGAGGCAGTATGCGATTCAGAGCCCTCCCTGCAGTGAAAAGGAATTTATTTGCTTCTTCTCTTATTTTGGACAATTTACTGTCTTGCATTCAGGACAGACAACAGAAAATCTCTCTTTATACAATGTGTCATTAACCTCTGGAATTCACTGCCACAGGATGTGGTGATTGATATGGTTATGAATTAATCAGTTTCATAAATGAGGAAAGGTCTCTGAGCAGAGGCTCAGAGGCGGTCTGACCCTGAATACTCATCGTTGAGGGGCAGCGGGTGGGAGGGAGCCAGCTTGGTCTGATTAAGCAGGTTCCTCTTACGAGACATGCAGAGGAAACCAATGTGGCTCCACAAAAAGCTTAGAGATGACCTGAAAACAAAAAGGGATACATATAGGAAGTGGAAGGAAGGCCAGGCTACAAAAGAAGAGTACAGACAGGTGGCGCAGAAGTGCCGAAATGGCATCAGGAAGGCTAAAGCTGTGAATGAGCTGAGATTAGCAAGGGATGCTAAAAACAATAAAAAGGCTTTCTTCAGATACGTGAGTAGTAAAAGACAGAGGAAAGAAATGGTGGTTCAACTGCTTAATGAGGATGGCAAATTGATAACAGATGACAAAGAAAAGGCTGAAGTGCTCAATTCCTACTTTGCCTCAGTCTTCTCCCAAAAGTGGGTCTATGACCCCCCTGGAAAAAGTGAAGCAGAAGTTTAGGTGGCAGGACTGCAGTTTGAGATTGATAAACAAATGGTCAAAGAACACCTAATTTGCTTGAATGAGTTCAAATCTCCAGGGCCCGATGAACTGCATCCTAGAGTAATGAAGGAGCTAGCAGAAGAACTCTCAGAACCTTTGTCTATTATCTTTGCAAAATCATGGAAGACGGGTGAGGTGCCAGACTGGAGGAGGGCTAACGTTGTCCCTATGTTCAAAAAGGAGGAACCTGGGAACTACAGACCAGTCAGTCTGACATCCATCCCTGGGAAAATTCTGGAGCAGATTATAAAGAAGTCAATCTGTAAACACCTTGAAATCAATGCAGTGATTACTAGAAGCCAACATGGATTTGTCAGGAACATATCCTGTCAGACTAATTTGATCTCATTTTTTGATAGGATAACCTCCCTTGTGGACTGTGGGAATGCTGTGGACGTCATATATCTTGACTTCAGCAAAGCTTTTGACAAAGTACCACATGACATTCTGATTAACAAACTAGCTAAAAGTGGGCTAGATGGAACAACTATTAGGTGGATTCACAGCTGGCTACAGAATCGGACACAAAGAGTACTTATCAATGGAACCTTCTCAAACTGGGGAGAGGCAACGAGTGGGGTGCCGGAGGGCTCAGTCCTGGGCCCAGCGCTCTTCAACATTTTTATTAATGATTTGGAAAAGGAGGTGCAGGGAACGCTGATCAAATTTGCAGATGACACCAAATTGGGTGGGATAACTAATACCCTGGAAGACAGAAACAAACTTCAAAGTGATCTTGATAGACTGGAGTGCTGGGCTGAAAACAACAGAATGAAATTTAATAGGGATAAATGCCAAGTTCTACATTTAGGGAATAGAAACCAAATGCACAGTTACAAGATGGGGGACACTTGGCTCAGCAATACTACAAACGAGAAGGATCTTGGAATTGTTGTAGATCGCAAGCTGAATATGAGCCAACAGTGCGATATGGCTGCAAGAAAGGCAAATGCTATTTTGGGCTGCATTAATAGAAGTATAGCTTCCAAATCACGTGAGGTACTGGTTCCTCTCTACTCGGCCCTGGTTAGGCCTCATCTAGAGTATTGTGTCCAGTTCTGGGCTCCACAATTCAAGAAGGATGCAGACAAGCTGGAGCGTGTTCAGAGGAGGGCAACCAGGATGATCAGGGGTCTAGAAACAAAGCCCTATGAAGAGAGACTGAAAGAACTGGGCATGTTTAGCCTGGAGAAGAGAAGATTGAGGGGAGACATGAGAGCACTCTTCAGATACTTAAAAGGTTGTCACACAGAGGAGGGCCAGGATCTCTTCTTGATCCTCCCAGAGTGCAGGACACGGAATAACGGGCTCAAGTTAAAGGAAGCCAGATTCCAGCTGGACATCAAGAAAAACTTCCTGCCTGTTAGAGCAGTGCGACAATGGAATCAGTTACCTAGGGAGGTTGTGGGTTCTACCACACTAGAGGCATTCAAGAGGCAGCTGGACAAGCATCTGTCAGGGATGCTTTAGGGTGGATTCCTGCATTGAGCAGGGGGTTGGACTAGATGGCCTTGTAGGCCCCTTCTAACTCTGCTATTCTATGATTCTATGATTCTATGAAATGATTGGCTTGAGAATCGCTGTTGTTGTTGTTTTTGTTGTTGTTGTTATTTGGCTCATTGTGACTTTTGCCTGGGTTGCTTCAGGGTTTCCCGCTAAGTCCTTGTCCCTCCTACACCTTCCGCTCATGTCAGCTGTGTAAAGGACCAGACTCATGTGCTTTGTAACAGTGGTATGGACAAAAGCATGTGAGCCTGCCTTTACCACTGCAGCCCAACAGTATTAAAGCTATCCACAGAAGCCTGGCCTCTATAACTTGAGGCCACTTATGCCCTCCCCGCCCCCAATGCACACACATGCACACGCACGCATATACCATTTCACCCCTCGCCCTTCCAGCATCCATCCATCTGTTGGTTTCACTTCTGTCTCTCCCTGTGCAAGAAGGAAGTTGATCAGTGAGACTGAAACTCGTGGTTCTAACAGTCACAGCCCCATGTTGTTCTCTGGATTGCCAGGCCGGGCTGAGCTTGGAGGCTCTTGCCACACACAATGCTGCACGCACTGTCGCGGGGGCAGCAGCACCCTGTGTTTATTATGCATGCCATGCCTCCCTCTCTGTGCCTCCTGAGCTGACTGAACGAATACCAGTCGAAGGGACCACATCCCCTCCAACAGTCCTCAGATGAAAAAACCAGGGGCCTGCTGGTGACATCCCAATTCTGTGCACACGGACCACTGCCTGAGCCTCTCCACACTGTTGCACAGTGGTGAACTCTTTGCTTTGCTTTGCTTGCTGTGTGCCGTATTAATTTTCCCTACAATAATTTTCCCTCTATTGATTTGAAAACCAGGAAGGTCTTTGTTCTTTGCAGAGGAACAAAATTGCAATTGTCCTGCAATATGTCATCAACCGTTTGGTAGCTGCAGGGTGTGGAATGGCAGACTGTGCATGGCGTGGTGCCTTAACATCCTTGCGTGTCCACGTCCATGCATGTGCGCTATGAACAAGCTGCATCTTCTCCTCACTCAGAGATGGAAGTTCTGCAACCCTCCCTTGGAGAGGGGGCTGAACTCTGAAGAGTGACCACACTGCCAGCTCTCATGTACAACATTTGTAACAAGGGATGCCCAAATAGCAGGAATGAGCAGGACCAGGAGGTAGGGAACAGTCTCTGGTCATCAGAAAGGATAAGTGGAGGATCTGGAAATAGTGTGGCTTTGTAAGTAGCACTGGACGGCACAGAATCCCTGGTTGAACCCCAAAGTGCCAGTCGCTCTATTTCACAGGCTGCCTGTGAGGATAAAATGGCAGGTCGGACACCATGTTGGCCACACTGAACTCTTTGGACAAAAGGTGAGATACAAACTCAAGTAATAACATTGAAAGAATATGAGAAAGCAACAAAAGAGATGCTCCTTCATAAAAGATGTGTCCATTTTGTTACCTGCTGGAATAAGGAGTGCAGGAAAACAAGGTAAGGAGGAAGGCACATGACGTCTGCAAAAGATTATCCAACCTTTTAGAGTGCTTTGAGGTTATTAACAGACGTGAATATGGGTGATCACAGTGGGAGACCCTGCATACTAGGACTTTCCAAAAGCTTTTGACAAAGACCTTCCCCTGGGCAAACTTAGCACCCGTGGGATAAGAGGAGAGACCCTTTCTTGACTAGTAACTGGTTAATGGACGTTTCTCACAAGGGAGGGAGCGAGAGGTAGGAGGCTCTAAGGTCTGTTTTGTGAACTGCTTTTGTGTGAGCTTTGGCTAATGGGCAGTATAGAAATGTAATGAATGAATATAGGGACCATTTCTTTTTAACTTGCTCATAATTGTCTGGTAAACTCTCAGGAGGCAGAAAGTGATCCCTGGAAACTACGTTCTGGAGGAAAGAGTGTCCTCCTCTTTAACTGTGACAGTCTTGAGTAAAATAGCAGTTTATGAACACTGTGCAGGATCCAGAGAACTGCAGAATTACCGTAGTTGTTGAACCCAGATGGGTTTAAGCTTCCTCTTTATTTAGTTCCCACCCCCACCCCCACTGTTGCATGGCTAACTGCTTTTGTGCTCTATTATTGTGGGATGGAGGGGATAAAGCGTTTTTAAAAAGTTTCCAGTTCCATTGGGCTATCAAGCTTCTTTTACAGTCGGGTAGTCGGAGTGTTGGACTAGGACTAAGAGGGGAGGCCTGGGTGCAAATCCCAACCGCTGTAAAGCTAGTGAGTCTTTGGAGCAGGTGTCTTTGGAGCAAGTCTGTCTTTCACGGGGTGGCATAGAGTGGGGTGACGGAGGAGAACCGTGTGCTCTTTGGAGGAAAGGTGGAATATAAAGGTTGTAAATCAATAGGGGTATCTTTGGCCCTTCTTTCATACAGTCAGTGAAACGACAATTTTCTCAGATGAGCATAGTTTCCTTTCGGCGCACCCGCTCAGAACGTGCCGTGTCGGGCAAACGGGACGGACAGGTGTGGGCGCCAGGGGTGCAGCCTCCGATTCCCATTGGCTGCTGATGGCAGAGGTATTTCAGTTGCCCCCCTGCGCACCACCATCGTAAACACTCTCCTACCCCCAGGGAAGAGAACAGCTGGCATGGTGTGGCCTTGGTTGGCCTGAGTGCCTCAGGCTGGAGGAGGAGCAAAGGGGCGGGGGGGGGGGGGCGGTAAGAGCAAAGACTGTTTGGATTGCAATTACCTCGAACCTTCTCTGTGGTAGATCCTGCTGTGAAGGACAATCCTTTTAAAATCATCAATATTTTTTTCCTGAAAGCTGGGTTTTTCCTGTATGCAGACAGGCAAAAGGCCATGTGGGGTTAATGCTCTGTCACCTTCTACTTGACAAGTCAGATTAGGCCTGGCAGTTCACCCTCACGGTGCCTTATCAATTAGAGCTAAGGAGATTACTCGGTTGCTCCAGAAGCGGGAAGAACTTCGTAGCTCGTGCGTCGGTAGGAATATGGCCCTCTCACATCAAGGCCTGATGCAGGCTGATGGCAAAGGGATTTTCTGTTGCCCCTGCTGTTTTTGCAATTGTGCACTCAAGCACACAGTTCCATTCTATACTGCCTTGAAGGGAATGACAGAGGCAAAGAGCCTTTGGACACCCAAAAGGCTTGCAAATTTACTGTGGCAAAAGGACGCTTGTGCCGTCCTCCCAGCCAGGCAGGGTGTTGTTGTCACCTTGTGAGCGTGCTCTGGGCTGGGCTGGGTAGCGCCACAGGCAGCCATCACTGACATACCTCCAGTAGGATCATCCTTTCAGGGGTGGCATGAGGGGGGAGGCCCCATTTTTCATCCTGTGGGGTAGGGTATAGTCTGGCCACGTGTGGGATCCTAACCTGGCCCAGATAAGGGCTGGATCCATCCCTTCTTGTGAGATCTGGAGGACCCAGGAAAGCATTGATGAAAGGGTGTTGCCTTCTATTTCCTCGGCTGTTTAAAAAGGGAACATAACTGTTTTAAAGCAGGTTTTCTATTCTAGTTTCTCAATCTAAAACATTTGTTTCTTCTTGGATGGTTCTGATAGTACATTGCTTTTAGTGCAGCTTTATTGAGGAAAAGCAGTGGAATAGCAATGAAATATATAAATGATACAGAATAAATCTGTTAATCTTTTAGCTCTCAGAGGCCCTGTTCAGCCTTGAATTCCTGGGCAACCTGGAGCAAAGATTCTCTCTCTTACTATTACTGACCCTGCAGGGCTGTTGTTTAAGATAAAAATAAGTTCTTTCCTGTGCTCCTTGGAGGATGGAAACCTGACTAACCTCTTCTCCCATCTCTCTAGATTGACTGACGGGTGTTGGCTACAAATCGTCTTACAAAGACAACTGAAGATGCAGTGACCTGGCAGACAGGTGAGGGGTGATACCCAGGGATATTGTTCATTTTAAGGGCGTTGGCTGGAGCCCTCTAGGTATGAGGGAACTTGCAATTCTATGTCGTGAGAAGAGGGAAGTCTTTGCGGTACTAGGAAAGGGTCCATCTCATACGAAATGGCCAAGAAATAAAACTAGAATTGCTAAACCATTATGGTTCTAGCTGGAAACATTTGAGACCTTCATTTTGTCAAAAGCTGAATCACCAGCTTGTAATTCTGTTACTATTTAGGTCTGTGTCTGGAGCTGCCAATGTATTTAATCAGTCCTGCTCCTATGTCTTCTAAGGACCATCTGACGCCAGAACAAAGTGGGTGAAACTTTTTCCTCATCACTTCACCTCCATGGCAGAAAAAATCCTTACTAGCACAGTAAATTAGCAGTTCTATCGATGTCTCCAAGTCTTTGGCACCTTTGCTTTGTACAGAGAAGGAGAGGAAGACAGAGGGATCTTTCTCCCTTCCCATTGGGCCTAAGAGGCTGTGCTGAGATCATAGAATCATAGAAGACTAGAGTTGGAAGGGGCCTATAAGGCCATCAGGTCTAACAGAAGGTGATTGACCTCCTGTTTTATGTCATGTATTTTTACATTGATTTTACTCTTGGTGTAGGTTTCGCTGAAACTTTAGCTATAGGGCGGGGTGCACATATCTAGAAGGTGTGAATGCACACAGCCATGCTTCCTTGGTTCAGGTGGGGTGAGAAGCTGCCATGGAGCTCAAATGCACAGGGATCTAGGGAAATGGATGTTCCCAGGCTTCTCACCCAGCAGTGGTTACTGGGAAACTCTGTGTGCATTTATTAAATAGGGCTGCCAGGTTTCAGGGTTTGAATCAGCGTTTTTCAAGTTTTTGTCCTCCTTCTCAGAGCCTCCAGGGAAAGGAGGAGTGAGAGAGCAGAAACTCACAGTGAGGGAGTAGAATTGGGCGGTGGGGTGGGGGTGGGGGCAGGGAGGGGGGCATTTTTCTGCTTGACTTGTAAGTCTTTGCTATTCACTTTAGGCTCTACTGTGCAGCCCCCTAGGCTTCCAGACATGATTGGTCATTGATTTCAGAAGTATTGACCTCCCTGGGCCAAGAGTCACTTGGAATTTTGGGGGCCTCAGGGTAGAGCCGGACCAGAACATGTGCTCTGAGTTGCTAGAGCCCAGGGAAAACCACTGGAACATGATTTTACTGGCTAGACCAGTAACATATTGGCTGGGAGGCAGTGCTGTGATTTCTAGCATCCACCACTGTCATTTTGAGTGGGGAGTGCTGGTGCAGTGGGGTGGGGGTGGGGCAGTTGAGCAAGGACAAAATCATGGCTTTGCCTGATTTTGGGTGGCAAAGGTTGTCCCTAGAACTGTGTTGATAGCTCTAATGAGAATCAAGAAATGAAGGTGAAGGGGGGGAGTTAGAAAAATGTATGTGCAGGTGTGTGCGCATATTCCTTCCTCCCATAATTTATATCCTCGTTTTATTGCTGTTACCGTAAACGTTAGCATCTTTTCCGTCTGTAATGAGATTGTGGCATGCAGAGCACTGAGGAAACTCTTTCCCCCCCTTTTTTTAATTTAATAAAGGCTCTTGATTTTGCGTAATGTACATTCTGCCGGTCAAAAATCAATGAGAGGAAAGATGATAAAAAATGAAAATGAGTCCAACACTAGAAATGTGGGCGTTTTAAGTTCATCTAAGAAAAATAGGATCATGATGGTTTCAAAATGGGCCGTGTGAAAAGGGATTTGACATGCAAATTGTCCAACAAAATCATTTTTGTTAATGTTCCTTCTGCAAGGTCAGGATTGAAAGCGGAGGCATTGACGTATTAATTTCTTGTAGCCCGAGTGCTGATCCTGCCCCAAGGTCAATGGGTTATAAATCATAGGCATGCAGGAGCAAAGGGAGCTGCCTTCGGCCAGTGCTGCATCTGGCCAGCAGCAACTCTTCCGGTTGTTGGGCAGGGGTCACAGAATCATAGAATAGTAGAGTTGGAAGGGAGCTATAAGGCCATCAAGTCCAACCCCCTGCTCAACGCAGGAACCCACCTTAAAGCATCCCTGGAAGATGGCTGCCCGGCTGCCTCTTGAATGCCTCTAGGATGGGAGAGCCCACCACCTCCCTAGGTCATGGGTTCCATTGTCGTACTGCTCTAACAGTCAGGAAGTTTTTCCTGATGTCCAGCCGGAATCTGGCTTCCTGTAACTTGAGCCCATTATTCCGTGTCCCGCACTCTGGGATGATCGAGAAGAGATCCTGGCCCTCCTCTGTGTGACAACCTTTCAAGGACTTGAAGAGTTCTATCATGTCTCCTCTCAGTCTTCTATTCTCCAGGCTAAACATGTCCAGAGCTCCAGCCTATCAAGATCACTGTGAAGTTTGTTTCTGTCTTCCGGGGAATTCGCTATCCCACTCAATTTTGATAAGCATCCCCTGCATGTCCTCATTCAAGTCATTAATAAAAATGTTGAAGAGCACTGGGCCCAGGACTGAGCCTTGTGGTACCCCATTTGTTACCTCCCCCCAGCCCTGCTGCCAAAGACCCTGTAATGGTGGGGTCCCTGTACATGCAGAGTGTGTTTATTTACAGTGTTCTTACCCTGGCTTTCAACTTAAAAAGGCCTCAGGGCGACTTGTAACACAATCACATAAAACGTAGCTGTGTGTTGCTTTCTTCCGCCATCAACATATCTGGGTCAAATTCTGATACTGGAGTTGTGTCTACTATCTGGCAAGTTTGCTTCTACGGTTTCTTGGGGTCCCCCCGCTACAGCTTTGGCCTGCCTGGTACTGTCTATTTGGAGCGGCATCAACTCCTCAAGATGGTTTGGACTACAACACCTCAGGACTACAAAATCCTCAGGCAGCCTGTGCTATGCTAAATGGGCATTATGGGGATTGTAGACCAAGCCATTTGGAGGGTGTTAGATTTGGGGAGGCTGTACAAGATCCTTGAACTGGAGGTGCAGACAGCAACTGAATGCGAGCTCTTGGGCCTGCAAAGCAGGTGCTCTCGTGGCCACTGAGCAGTGGCCATGCCCCTGAAGCTGTACACAAACAGTCAAGGAATACACCGCTTAAGACTGGTACTCAGTGAGGTCTAGTCTCAATGTTTAGCTCTCGGCTGCACTGGAAACTAGAGTGGTGGGCACCACATTTCCAGAAGGACATTGTCAGGTCAGGACAGGTTCAGAGGAGAGCAATGAAGAGGATCCAGGGACTTGAGGACAGGCTCTACGAGGACAGGCGGAAGGAACTTGGTTAAGCAGGGTCACAAGTCCTAGGGAGGGACTCTACCAGAAACCTCTGGCCTGAAACCCTGGACTTAAATGAACCACCAGTCAGTCCTATGAGGACTGGCTGAAGGAACTTGGGATCTTCAGTCTGGAGAAAAGGAGACTGAGGGGAGACACTGGTTCCTCTCTATTCGGCCCTGGTTAGGCGTCATCTTGAGTATTGGGTCCAGTTCTGGGCACTACACTTCAAGAAGGACGCAGGCAAGATGGAGCGTGTTCAGAGGAGGACAACCAGGATGATTAGGGGTCTGGAAACAAAGCCCTATGAAGAGAGACTGAAAGAACGGGGCATGTTTAGCCTGGAGAAGAGAATACAGGATAGCACTCTTCAAATACTTGAAAGGTTGTCACACTGAGGAGGGCCAGGATCTCTTCTCGATCCTCCCAGAGTGCAGGACACGGAATAATAGGCTCAAGTGACAGAAAGCCAGATTCTGGCTGGACATCAGGAAAAACTTCCTGACTGTTAGAGCAGTGCGACAGTGGAATCAGTTACCTAGGGAGGTGGTGGGCTCTCCCACACTAGAGTCATTCAAGAGGCAGCTGGACAACCATCTGTCAGGGATGCTTTAGGGTGGATTCCTGCATTGAGCGGGGAGGGGGGGTTTGGACTTGATGGCCTTATAGCTCCCTTCCAACTCTACTATTCTATGATTCTACGTGTGAGCAGTGTTCAGGTGCATAAAAGGGTCCCACAGGGAGGATGGTCAAGAACTATTTTCCATGGCCACAGAAATTAGGACCTGAAATAATAGGTATAAGTTACAGATACCTAGATTTTTGATTAAATATAAGGAAAAACTTCCTGACGGTAAGATCTGTAATGCAGGGGAACAGTCTACCTACGAAGGTTGCGGGTTCTCCATCTCTGGAGGGTTTTAAGAAGAGGCTGAACAGCCGCCTCTCATGGATGATTGAATTGCTTTTCCTGCTCGTTGCAGTGGGTTGGACTAGATGACCCTTGGGGTCCATGATTCTAAGTGCAATAGAAACAGTAGCGGAAGAGAGCTCCAGCTATTGGGCAATATAGAAATGCAATAAATAAACAAATAAATAAATAAATAAATAAAATAGCAGTGGGTCTTAAACAATTTGGCAGAGGGTTGTTTATCTGCTCCAGCCTTCTCCAATCTGCTGTCCTCCAGATGCTGGGAGTTGCAGTCCAACACATCTGGAGGGCAGAGGTGGGGGAAGGCTGGTGTACAGGGTTCTTAATTTATGGGGAAGACCATGGTGTGATCTTCCAAGAGGGTAGAGGTGGTGCTTAGCGTTGGCTAGCTAGTTAACAGGGTGCCTGATTGGGGGGGAACACAGGGCTTTTTTTAGCATTTTGTGGGGATGGGGCGAAAATGCCCCCTAAAATATAGGATTAATCTTCAGGGAAGGGGAACGGGACATTCTAAGAGCCTTTGAAGAGATGGGGTGGTCTTACCTTACTTAGGAGAGGTAGCTTTGCAAAGGGATTCAGGGAGGGAGTTCATATAGCAAATCAGAGAAAACTGTTACAACAGCAAGCTAAAATAGCACTGGAAAGTGTTCTCAAATTAAAAGCCTGGGCGGATAAGAGTCTTCACTGGCACTCCCAAAATAATGGGAGTCTGTGCAAAGTGAGCCTCCTGAGGGAAGGAGTTCCAAAGGCAAGGTGCCACCACACAGAAGGCCCTGTCCCAGGTGCCCACCTGACTTGCCTCAGATAGCAAGGGACTGACAGGCAGGCCTCTGATGAGACTCTAACTACTGGGGAGCAGGTTCAATGTGGAAAAAGGTGCTATTCTTCAGCTATCAGCGCCTTTAGTGGTGCTCAGAAACAGACAGGGAGTCAGTGTAGTTCACTGAAGATGTTTTTGTCTGTTTGTTTGTTCTACTTATATACTGCTTAATATAACAATATACACTATTAAAAACAATTGCAACTACAGTAACAATGCAAAACAGTACAAGGAACAGTAAGACAGAGCAGCATATGATTTATTGCTTTTAATTACAAGAGAAAGCCTTTTCAGGAGGCATTTGAAACATACCTCATTTTCTGCCTCCCAGACTGCACTGCGGAGGGTTTCCCAGAGTTCTGTTTGTCTTCTGTGCTGTGGAGCCTACTTGGGCCTCCGGAGATGGGCCTGGAGCTCCCGAGGGGCAAACCTGAGCCTTAGTACCAAGACATCCAGAACAGGTGGCTCTCCAGCCTTCCCAGCCTGGTGTCCCCTGGATCTGTTGGCCTGCAGTTCCCATTGGCCGTGCTGGCTGGGAGTTGCACTCCAACACGTCTGGAGGGAAAGTTGGGGAAGGCTGCTGCACGCCGTCTCCTAAATCAGATGAACCACCTCTCAGCAGCATCCCCACCTTACCAGGATGGGCCAGCTTGCTGAGTCTGCCTACTTCTATTGACGTCTCTTGTAGCATCCAACGAGACCTTGTGTTGATGAGGGACGGGGGTGCTGCCACTCTCCACCTGCTTGCTTGTGAGCGGCAGCCACCCTCCAGAGGCCCTCTTGACCAGGGGTGGCCCTTATTTTTTGGTCCCTGTCCCTGGTTCTTTTATTTTTACCTTTTGGTGATACCTTGTCAACATTCAGCTAGAGGGAGTAGTTGCTAGTTGTTATACTCTGTCCAAAACCCTGCTGGAACTTTTTCAGTTACTGCCTGGCCTTGGTTTTGAGCAGTTGGAGCCTTGTTGGCTGCAAAGCTGCCAGAGAGGCAGCCCTCCTCAGCAACACCCATCCTTCTGTGAAGAGAAACAAGTGGCCACCGCCTGTTGCCATCTGGCAACAAAGGGTGTGGGCAGCTTGCAGACATTAGGAGATGCAATGGGGGGGGGGCACAGTGACCCCAGGAGCAGAATTCGTAAGTATTGCACCAAATGGTAGCTATGACGATGTTTTGCAGGCTTACAAGGAAGGCTCTGACTAGGGAAAAAAGGTTTGAAAAATTCAAGGTGTTCTATAAACTTATAGGTACAGGTTTTGTAAACTCCTAATATGATTGTTAAGGAAAGTGAATTATTTGTCTATTCTGGGTTAATTACTGATCCCCAATTATTTCTTTCTTTATTTCTTTATTACATTTCTAGCCAGCCTGGTGTCCCCTGGATCTGTTGGCCTGCAGTTCCCATTGGCCGTGCTGGCTGGGAGTTGCACTCCAACATTCAAATTAAAACATTCAAAGTATAAAACAACAGTATAAAACCATAATATAAAATACAAATGTTACTCTGAAACCAAAAAGCATTTGCGTTAGTTTGAAAAGATATGAACCATGGTGAGTTTTCTGAGGTGAGTTCCATAGATGAGAGGCAGCCCTGAATGCTGAGCTGGACCCCTGGTCCATGGAGCCCAAAACTCTGCTCTGAGCCGCTCTCCAGGGCCTCCCAAAAGCCTTCCCAGCCGTACTGTTTTTTAGCTGGAGATGCCACGGACTGATTGGATTGGGACCTTCTGCCTACAAAGTGGCTGCTTGGACCCTGAGCTTTGGTCTCTGCTTGCCTGCCTGCCTGCCTGCCTGCCTGCCTGCCTGCCTGCCGGCTAGCATTGCCACCCTTTTGACGAGAGAGGCTGGGACGGGGCGTGTTACGTGCAAAGTGAAAACTTCATGCGTGTGCTTTCCATGCCCAATAAGGTTGAGTTGTGTGCGTGCTGCAGTCTCATGGAAGAACCGGAGAAAAGCACAGCGTATGTTACTTAGTAAAGAATTCAGTTTCCTGAAAATCCTAGCTTTTGTTTAAAACAACAACGCATGGTTCTAGCCCTTATGGAGGCAGTCATATGTTTACAAATGTGTGTATCATGCCTGCTAAAATCTTAGGCTACAGAGGTGGCATAATAAGGTTTCCGGAGGTCCAGGATATCCAGGACAGGGGCGATAGGAATACATTATGCAAAATAGGACAATTGATTTATGTAGCGGAATTGAGCTCTCTTGTGGGGCAGGACTTGCCTTGCACAGTTGCACAATTTCATAGGGGGTTGTGCACCCACCACTCTGTGTGTGTGTGTGTGTGTGTGTTTTCAAAAATTCAAGCAAGAGTCTGCCCGAAGGGCCCCAGACCCAATGATGTTCCAGTGCATGAAATGTCAAGATCGCGGTGGTGTCTGTCCTGCAAGAAAACCAGGGTGGGGGGAATTCCTCACCTCTTCCCCCCTCTCACTCATGCGCGGCCCCCTCCCCGCCTCTCCAGCAATGGCCCTGGCTTCTGCTTCTTCTTTTCGGCCACAAAGGAAGCAAGCTCTGGCGGCTGGCTGGCTTTGGGCAGCTGTTCCGAGCGAGGCTGCCTCCCCCTCCCCCAGCCCCCCCTCCGCACGCACTGGAGCCACCCTCCCTCCCTCCCTCAGATTTCTGCATCTGTTCCTGCCCTTTAGCCAGCCTGGCGGTTCCTTCCTGTCATCCCGGGACAGTGTTTGGGCAAAGGAACAGATCAGCTTGATGGTGGAGAGGGAAAAGGGAAGCTGGCATGATCCTCTGGAGCTGTTGCTGCCTGTGACATTTTTGGGACGTTTGTTCAGGCCGTGGCTTGTGGGGGACACAGAGGGAAAGACGTGAGTCTTTCTCCAGACCAGGGCAGCTGAGACGCCAGCTCTGCCCTGCCAGTTTCCTCTCTGACATCCAGGGCCGTGTAGACGTGGAAAAGGACGCAGCCATTCCGTCTCCCGTGAGTACTGTTTCACTCTTTCCACTGGAGAGTTAAAATTAGCAACTCCCCCCTTCTTCTTCTAAAGGACAGGCATTGCTTGAACGGAACCCAACAACCGCAGAGGTCGTGTTTCTTTTTAAAGCATAGATGGTGTTATGTTTTGGGAACTGGTACCAAAACGGCCCGGCCCAGCACCTCAGATTAGATCGCGGATGGAGAACCTTGGAATGCAACCAGAGACTTGGGAATGCAATTAGCCAGGCTTCTCATTGTACTGTTTTCCTGTTGGTGTTAATACTCTTTCCGATTTTTTTTCTGGAATTCCCAAAATAGATCCTGGAGGCGTGCTGGTGGGGATAGAATCATAGAATAGTAAAGTTGGAAGGGTCCCACAAGGCCATCGAGTCCAACCCCCTGCTCAATGCAGGAATCCACCACCTTAAAGCATTCTTGACAGATGGTTGTCCAGCTGCCTCTTGAAGGCCTCTAGTGTGGGAGAGCCCACAACCTCCCTAGGTAAATGGTTTCATTGTCATACTGTTCTTACAGTAATAAGAAAGTTTTCCCTGATGTCCAACTGGAATCTGGCTTTCTGTACTTTGAGCTCATTAGTCTGTGTCCTGCACTCCAGGATGATCAAGAAAAGATCCTGGCCCTCCTCTGTGTGATAGTCTTTCAAGGATCATGTCTCCCCTCTTCTCTTCTGCAGGCTGAACGTGCCCAGTTCTTTCAGTCTCTCCTCACAGGGCTTTGTTTCCAGACCCCTGATCATCCTCGTTGCTCTCCTCTGAACACGCTCCAACTTGTCTGTGTCCTTCTTGAAGTGTGGTGCCCAGAACTGGGCACAATACTCAAGTTGAGGCCTACAGTTCCGACTATAGGGGGACCAGTATCTTGCACGATTTGGAAGCTATACTTCTATTAATGCAGCCCAAATAGCATTTGCTTTTTTTGCAGCCACATCACACCTTTGGCTCATATTCAGCTTATGATCTACAAAAATTCCAAGATCCTTCTCTCTTGTAGTGTTGCTGAGCCAAGTATCCCCCATCTTGTAACTGTACATTTGGTGTCTTTTTCCTAGGTGTAGAACTTGGCATTTATTCCTATTATGTTGTTTCCCTGTTCGTGGTGTTCTGATTGAAATGCCTGTTAGCTCAGGGGGAGCTCCTCATGGAAAGATTTTCTATAACTTCTTAGTATGTGGGATTTTCTCTCTGCTGAAGATCCTGACCTGGACAGCCACCTTCCCACTCCTCTGCCTCTTGAACATTACCAAAGTGTCCTGGTGGCTCTCCTCACATCTTCTAGGTATTTTGATTAACCAAAGAGACAAACATGATATCACAGCCGTGTAATGAGGGCATGAGGACTTCCTTAATAACAGCTCACCCTTATGTCTCCATCTTTGGAAGCTGGGTCACTGTGTTTCCTAATATGCTGATCAGAAACAGAGAAGCTTCACAGTGAGGCAGAGGGCAGGACTTGAACCCAGGATTCAGAGGTCAGTGCTGGGTTGACTGGATGCTCCTGGCTTGATTCATACACATGTATAAAAGGCTTTCTTGATCATTTGTGTAGCTTTTTCTGTGAATCCTTCCAAAGGGGGGCAATGCCCTTCTTGAAGTGAGATGCTCATAACCAAAGGCAGAACTCCAAATCCATTTGCCGAGCAAAGCAGAACATCTTTCAGGCATGCCTGACGCTTACAATGGAACTGAATGGTAAGAGAAATCAGAAGCAGAGAGAAGCAGCGTGAGCATTTTCCGCACTCTAGCTTTAAGCCATAGCTCAGAGGTAGAGCCCGTGGTTTTCATGCAGAGGGCTATGTTCACTCCCTGTTACCTCCAGCCCAAAAGATCAATGGTGGGAAAGTTGTTCCCTACCTGAGACCCCTGGGAGCCCCTAACAGCCACAGTAAACAAGATGGGTCAACTCAGCCTGACTCCGCAGAAGAGCTAAACCAGGTGTGTTCATTCATGAAGTAGTAGCTTCCATGGGGAAGGGGTGAATTGGACTCGGATTGTGGTGATGGAGAAAGAGTTCTAAATCCCTTGCTCTGACTCTGGATTCCTAATTTTAAACCCCCAGTGCTATTTTACCTTGAAGGGGAGATCTTACCGGTGGCATTTGAGTACCTATACATTTCTCTCCTCAGGGCAAATGTCAGCATCAGAGTGTGCACGTGGGGGCTTCTGGTGGGGCAAGCCCCCTCCCATCATGACCACCAAAGTGTAGGAGGAAAGGGTTAGTGCTGGGGGCCCTGATACAATTCTCACCCCCACCCCACCCCCACCCCCAGTGCTTTTTACTTTATTTATTTTTGTTAACAAAGCCTGTGACTGATCTAGTTAGGCCCTTTGCCTGGGTCCAACCACTTTGGGACATTTGACAGAACAATACCTGTATTGAGCCTTAAGGTTTCGTGGTCTGGAGCCCACGTTGTCATATACACACGCCGTGATGCATGTGGTTGTGTGGATGCTTGGTGATCTCCCATCCCTCTAGGGAAGCGTAGTTTTGTGAAGGACTGGAGATCGCTTCATGGAAAATTAGCAGCACCTTTGGTAGGCTTAAAGTCCTGGGATTCTTTGAGGGAGGCTGTGGCCATGCCACATCTCCACAGTCACTGTTATTATTTTCTGGGCCCTGGGCCTGTAAAGCCACAGTCCCTATTTCAGTCATGGGTGTGTGTGCGCCTTATGACAGTGTCATTGTTGGATTTGCGTTTCTGCAGGTTTCCACCCCTGATGTCATGCCTCGTAGAAGTTTCATGACATAGGATTTCTGCGGGGTGGCTGCATCTTGTCTGTAATGTACAGCCATGTAAATGCACACAAATCCCTGTTTCATACAGCAGTGAAGCTGACCAACATGATAGTTGATAACAGATTATAGCGCAGTTATAAAAACATAAGAACAGCCGGGCTGAATCAGAGCAGAGGCCTCCCTAGTCCAGCGTCCTGTCCCCACAAGTAGGACATGAGCACAATTACAGGACCCTCCTACTTGTTTTCCACAGCAGAGGCAAACGGTCTCCAATACCAGAGGTAATATAAAGCCATCACTACATGTTGTGTAGAGATACATCACTATCAAATTCCATAGTTGAACTATGTGCTGTGTGAAGAAGTCCTTCCTTTGATCTGTCCTGCATCTCTCACCATTCAGCTGTATTGGATGACTCTGGGTGTTTCTCTCTATCCACTTTCTCCACACCATGAATAATTTGATATATCTCTGTCATGCTCCCCTTGTATTTGTATAAGGGCAGTATGATATTGGCAGTTTCATTTTCGATTCCTTCCGTAATTATGCCTAGCCTAGTCTTTTTCACAGCCCCCGCACACTGGGTTAACATTTTCATCAAACTGTCCACCACAACCCCCAAGATCTCTGCTAACTTTGATCCCATCAGGTTATACTTGAAGTTGGGATTTTTTGCTCCAATGTGCTTTATTTTATGTGTGTTTATGTTAAACTGCATTCACCACTGTAATGCCTATTCTTCCAGTTTGGAAGAGATACTTTCAGATCCCTTTCAGATCTCTTCACCGCAGTCATCAAAATGTTTTGGGCCAGCTCTGATTCTACCCACTTGTTCAGTAAGAAGTTAACCTTCTATCGACCTTCTAGTTTTCTGGCCAGTTGAGTGCAAATGCTGAGATATGCAGTCCCAGTAAAGCCAGTGATTGAAGTTATTCATATTTTTGGCTTGATCCTGACACCCACCCATCCCTGGTACTCCCTTAGGCATCCTTACCACAACATTTCTGACTTCAGAACTGAGATAATAGGGGTGCTGAGTCTGAAAAGGCCAAGGGGCCCTCTGCAACGTGACATCTCTCTCTCTCTCTCTCTCTCTCTCTCTTTCCTTTTCTTTTTGTATTAGACCATTTTAACAAGCTGTTCACCAGGATTCTTTTGCAATGGTCTTCTTTAACACTTTCTCCCCTCAAAATGCACTTTTGTTTCATTTGGGTGAGTGGGGTTGTGGGTTTGCAGAGAGGAAACAGATGCACAGAGAGAGAGAGAGAGAGAGAGAGAGAGAGAGAGAGAGGTCTATAAAAGCCAAGGTGGTGCCTGGCCCCAGAAGGGCAGGTTGAATGCTGCAGCCTCCACCGTTTCCTGTGAGAAAAGAGGGACATCATGCTTGCAGTGCCCCACGCCTCACACTAAGGGTCACTGCCTGAGCTCCTGCCCCACTATAAGTCAGCTATTTATTTTCATTTAAAAACAAGCACCTTACCAGGCATTTCTCGCAAACATTTCCAAAGCCACTTTCAATAATCTATAGAAACACACATTAAAACTAAAATCCATACACACTTGCCTAGGAAACAGCCCCATCAAACTCAGTGGGGCTTACCTCTGAGTAGACAGGTACAGGATTGTACTGTAAGACGATTCATTTAATTGTACCTAACAACAATTGAATTAAAAATGAAAGCGCAGCAGAACTAGCTATTCAAGTGGGATCTAAAGCAAGAAACCTATGCATTGCTGAAGGCTGTACAATTGTGTTGGCATGGTATATTTACCACTGGCTTTATTCTGAAGTTGTTCAAACTTATTTTTGATTTTGTGCATTTTGTGTTTTTTATATTTTATGGCTTATTTTTTTCTCTGTACATCGCCCATAGAAATGCTTTTAATAATAATGATGACTTTTGGGGGTTAAAATACATATTCGCAAAACAAGGTGCTCCTAACTTTTTACCAGCAGTTCAAAATACACTTCAGCAGCTGCAGAGTGTGCGTGCACCCCCCCTGTGCTTTGCATATGCCTTAGCGTGAACGTGCCTTCATTTACTTGCATGGGGGCCAGAGACAAGGTGCATCTGTTCCCTGCTCTGAGGAGGGAACTGAACTCTGAACATCTCTTCCACACTAACAAAACTTTGAACATACGGGCTCTCCTTGATTATCAGGGCCAGTTCAGTTCCGTAGAATGCGGAGTCTAGTTCAGGGGGCTCGGAGGTGGTGGTGTGGAAATGGCACAAGTTCTGAATGTTGCTTCAGCAACCAGATGGAGCCTTAAATTGATCTGCAGCTGGGTCTGAGTGGTTTGATGAAGGGGCCTTGCCCATTCCAACTGCTGTTGACTCCGGTACCTTCTGGGTTGAAGTCCTCCGAATCAGAGGGTGGCAATGCGAGAGAGTTGCTGGCAGAACAGGCCCCATCTGTGTTCAAGCTTCTATGACTCTGGGGACCTCCTGAGGCTGGTTCTGAGGACCATGTCCTCTCATCCTCTGATTCGTCTTCCAAATCCATGGCCTTGTTCCTCAAGGAGGGTGAGTCCAACCTTGAGGTCATGGTAAGGTAGAACATACGTTGTGAGCTGGATGCAGTAAAAGAATAGCAGGATACTGTCGTTTTGTCATCGGCGTCCCCCCTCCTCCGCCCCCATGCATGGTACCTTCTCCATCATTTTGGGAAATACACTTCCAACTGGGTCCCTTTATTTGGCAAGTTCCTTACCTGAGAACTCTCTCATGCTGTCTCTGATCTTCTCAAGTGCTACAACAGAGGGGTGTCTGGGAATTTTGTTTCAGTTCTCAAATCACTCAAAAATGTCCCATTCGCAATCCCAAATGCATGTTGGCCAAAAATGTTAGCAAGTTCTCAAACTTGCATTCACAATATGTTTGCTTTAAAAATGTGCGCACTTTCAAATGCACAACTTTTAAAATGCACAGCTTAAAGGGTATATGGACAACTTTGGAAAAATGTGCTCTTTCTCTGTTTGAATAATAATAATAATAATAATAATAATAATAATAATAATAATATTTCTTACCCGCCTCTCCATTCTGAACTGAAAAACAGGTTGCCAGCAAGAACAGGAGCGAGTAAGACATAAATTTATTATTATTATTATTATAGGCTGACAACTGTTACCCAGAGGACTTTTTCTTCTCTCGCCCCCAGACTGTGGAATGGCCTGCCGGATGAGATTCATCAACTTAACTCTCCGAGTTTAAGACAGCTATAAAGACTAGCCTCTTCCGGCAGGCCTACCCAGATGAATTTTAAACCAAGAATTTTAAGATGACTTTATTGTTGTTGTTGTTGTTTTTATATTGTATTGGTTTTAAATGCTTTTGTGATTAATTTCATATATTTAATTTATATTGTATAGTTGTACTAATGTTGTTCCCCACCTCGATCCAAAGGGAGAGGCGGGTAAGAAATAATAATAACAATAATAATTTATTGAAATTGGAGAATTTCAGTGAGCTCAAGCATCCCTGATCCCCCCTCCCCTACTGTAACGTGGGAGTGGTGGCCCTTTTCACTGGCTGGGGGTTTCAGCAGACACGCGTCATCCGTTGCAGCCTCCTGGGCTCAGCCCTGCCTGGGTGGAACCACTGCTTTCGCATGACCAGAGACTGTGGCTTGTGTTGAGTCGCAAGGGAGCATGCAGAAGGTCTCAGGCTGGTTCAACCCCAATACGCCCAGTTAAAGCAGGCCTGGGAAAGACTTAGTCCCACCTCTGCCTGATGGCTTGGAGAAGCCGCTGCTACTCAGATGAAACTGGAGCAGTTGGGTAGAAAGCCTGACCTGCGACGAGGAAACTTCGCCTGCTTTTCGCTCTCCTGCGGAATCACCCGTTGTGATACGGTGAAGCAAGGCCTGCCATATAATATAATATAATATAATATAATATAATATAATATAATATAATATAAATATATATTAAATGTGTTTGTATCTGTGCAGAATCTGTTCCTTATGCGTGAGCGGCTGCAGCTCATCACCAGCTGTCCTAGTTTTTGTTCTGGGTTTCAGCTGCTGCTTTTAAGAGGCAGCAAGAGATTCCACAGTGTGCACAAAAGGCTGCTTTTCGAGTCGTCTGGTGGTGAGAGATCATGGAGGCCCCGAGAGAGATGTGTGATGGGTCCTGGCTGGCAGAAGAGTCACCTGTCCTGCCTCCCCCTCCCCACTTCCTCCTCCAGCCCTTCTCCAGCCCTGCCTGCCGCGTTCTACTTGAGCGTAAACACCGTTTCCTTGTTGGGTGTCATTGGTGCAGCCCAGTTGGTCTGCCTGAGCAGTACCTTTAGCAAAAGCTGGTTCGCAGGTCCTGTGACCTTGGGAGGAATGTGATACCCTCCACAGCGGATGGGTTTCAGCTGCCTCTGGTCATTTGCCTGTGTGGCTTTGCAGGGAGGCCTTAAAGTCCAGGCATGTATTCAGTTCTGTGTAGTGTTGGGGCCTCTTGGCAGCGCTGTTAGTGGCTCTGCTTGGATCCCCAGGGTGGGTTTTGCTTCCCCTTGAAATGGGGGAGACTCCCCCCTCCCCTGTATAGTTTAGGGTTCAGGATTTTTGAGAGAAGAGCAAAATCCACCATTTTCTCAGGGCTGCAGCTGGGCTATCTTTCTCCTGGGTGTTGGGGTAGATTACACGCCCACCGTTCTTCCTTTCCTTTCCTTAAAACTATTGTTAGCCAAAGAATCCTGCAGCCCTTGCCACACAGCTGCCCTCCCGCCAGAGCTGGGTCTGGCACAAAGGCCTTTGAAGGAGGTCTTGGAGGCAGGGCGAGCGTGAGCAGGCACGGGGGCGCCCGAGGGCTTCAGCCTGGGGTAGATATACTTCTTTAAGTTCCCAACTTCGCATTGAAAATAATGGGCTGCATTTTTCAGGGTGTACGCCAAAGAAGGGGCAGCCGTATGTCCTAAAAGGAACCAGGTGGGTGCTGGGGCTCAGGCCGGAGAGGGGTCCCTGACAACTGGCTCAGAAGGAGACGCTGCCTTAATTCTTAGGGTGCTGCCAGATGGAAGCTCTTCCTAACGCCCCCTGTCCAGCTCTTCTCTCCTTCCCTCGTTCATGGAGTATTTACGGTAAGGAAAAAAAAGATGGAGGAAATGGTGGGGAAACATGGGATGGTTACAAGTTGAAGATGTTGTCTGGACACCACCACCGCCCCGCCTCCATGGTAAAATTCCATGGGCGAGGAAGGACAGTTTCCCAAGGAAGTGGAGACCGGCTGCAGGTGGTTAGTGAGCAGGGGCAAGGGCTTGGGGCTACGGATACTGTCGCATATTCTCATCCTGCACTTCTCTCTGGAGGTTATTCCTCTCCCTGGCTGTGGGCGGCTGGGTGGCTTCGTTGCGTTGGCGGTGTTTCTGTTGTTCACTGTTGGGATTGTTTTGCTGCACCTCTGTGAGAAGGAGGGCTGCTGCTTACCTCCCCTGGCCTTCTTTCTGTTAGCAGAACTCGGGCTACAGGTCATAGAATCATAAAATAGCAGAGTTGGAAGGGGCCTATAAGGCCATGGAGTCCAACCCCCTGCTCAATGCAGGAATCCACCCTACAGCATCCCTGACAGATGGTTGTCCAGCTGCCTCTTGAAGGCCTCTAGAGTGGGAGAGCCCACAACCTCCCTAGTTAACTGATTCCATTGTCGTGCTTCTCTAACAGTCAGGAAGTTTTTCCTGATGTCCAGCCGGAATCTGGCTTCCTGTCACTTGAGCCCGTTATTCCGTGTCCTGCACTCTGGGAGGATTGAGAAGAGATCCTGGCCCTCCTCTGTGGGACAACCTTTCAAGTATTTGAAGAGTGCTAGTCACTGAACCTGAAGCTAAAGGATTAATGTGTACCTGATCAAGGTGGGGGAGATTGCTGGGATGCTGGCTCTGCCCTTTCCTGTCTCCTCCCTCTACCTCCTCCTCCTCCTCCTCCTCCTCCTCCTCCTTCTTGTTCCCTACTTGCATGGATCGCTGGCCTCAGCCATCCTACCCTAGGATGGGAAATTCCTTGTCCCTGAAAGTAAAGCTGCTTCCAGACCACCACAGCTGGAGTGTTTCTTTTGTCGACACGCATAGCTACTCTGAGCGTGCTGGTTCAGATGACAATACTTTCTTCCTCCCAGGCCTGCTGTAGTGAGTCTGGCCTCCTATGGATGTGTGAGCCATTGGGTTGCATCCAGTGCTAGTTCTACTTAGAGTAGACCCGTTGAAATGAATGGGACTTATGTTGGTCATGACTAAGTGGATCTTCTGTAAGTAGGGCTCACATTGGATACAACCTGCTGTGTGGAGTGGGGTCTCCCCACTTTTGTTGTTGCTGCTGTTGTATTAATTAAACCTCCATTGCCACCTCCAGTCTCAGAGCCTATGTACACCAGTTGCTGGGAAGCATAGGCGGCAGGGTGCTCTTGCACCCGTGTCCTGTTTGTGGGCTTCTCATGGGCAGCTGGTTGGCCACTGTGTGAACAGAGTGCCGGACTAGATGGATGCTTGGTCTGATCCAGCCTCAGGGCTCTTCTGATGTTCTTACGTTCCAACTGGGAAAGTGATTATTTTAGAAGTTGACCTTTTCTGGTGTGTTAAAGGTTTTGATTCTCTCTCTGCTCCTCATTTTCACTGGTTTGCTAATAGTCAACGGTCAACAGGTTAGCAAAGTTCTGGATATTGGTAGTTGGTGTGTGTTGTGGACTGGTAAACTTGAGCAATCACTCAGAGATACTTTTTAGACATGGTAGTAAATAGATTAAATGAATAAATAAAATAAACTGTGTCGTGGTTAAAAATTCGGCATGGTTTTTGCTAGTTCTAAAGATTAATATTTACATTCACTGATATTCCCCGGCTTGAAATTAAATTAATCAGGCTGCTCCATCTTACTTGTATTGCACTTATTGTAATTGGAACTGTATTTTAAATAAAGGGATTTTATTCTATTTAGCAGTATATAAATATTACAGATTATTTATTTATTTATATAGCACCATCAGTGTACATGGTGCTGTACAGAGTAAAGCAATAAAATAGCAAAACCCTGCCACATAGGCTTACATTCTAATAAAATCATAATAAAACAATAAGAAGGGGAAGAGAATGCACCAAACAGGCACAGGGTAGAGTAAAACTAACAGTATAAAAGTCAGATCAAAATCAAGTTTTAAAAGCTTTAGGAAAAAGAAAAGTTTTTAGTTGAGCTTTAAAAGCTGCGATTGAACTTGTAGTTCTCAAATGTTCTGGAAGAGCGTTCCAGGCGTAAGGGGCAGCAAAAGAAAATGGACGAAGCCGAGCAAGGGAAGTAGAGGCCCTTAGGCAGGCGAGAAACATGGCATCAGAGGAGCGAAGAGCACGAGCGGGGCAATAGTGTGAGATGAGAGAGGAGAGATAGGAAGGAGCTAGACCGTGAAAAGCTTTGAAGGTTAACAGGAGAAGTTTATATTGGATTCTGAAGTGAATTGGAAGCCAATGAAGAGATTTCAGAAGCGGAGTAACATGGTCGGAGCGGCGAGCCAAGAAGATGATCTTTGCGGCAGAGTGGTGAACAGAAACCAACGGACTGATGTGAGAAGAAGGAAGACCAGAGAGAAGAAGGTTGCAGTAGTCCAACCGAGAAATAACCAATGCATGAACAAGAGTCTTGGCAGAAGAGACAGACAGAAATGATCGAATCCTGGCAATATTATACAGGAAAAAAATGGCAAGATTTAGCTACTGCCTCAATATGAGGAATAAAGGAGAGCGAGGAATCAAATATAAAGCCAAGACTACGAGCTTCCTTGACTGGAGTAAGTGTAACATCATTGATAGTAAGAGAGAATGAGAGATGAGGAGAAGGTTTAGGAGGAAAAACAAGCAATTCAGTCTTTGCCATATTAAGTTTCAAACGACGATGAAGCAACCAAGCTGAGATATCTGAAAGACATGCCGAGATACGATCATGAACATCAGGAGAAAGTTCTGGAGATGAAAGATATAATTGTGTATCATCGGCATACAGATGATATTGGAGGCCATGAGATTGAATAAGATTACCCAAGGACAACATGTATAAAGAAAACAACAATGAGCCAAGCACAAAGCCTTGCGGAACCCCTACTGAAAGGGGAAAAGAGGAAGACGAGCTGCCATTAGCCAACACGTTGAAAGAGCGACCCGCTAGATAGGAGGCAAACCAGTTATAGATGGAGCCACAAAATCCGAGGTCATGAAGGGAATCCAAAAGAAGATCGTGATCAACCGTGTCAAAGGCTGCAGTAAGATCCAGGAGAATAAGAATGGAATAAAGGCTTTTAGACTTGGCAATAAGAAGATCATTGGTAATCTTAGTAAGGGCTGTTTCAGTGGAATGCAAAGGACGGAATCCAGATTGAAAAGGATCCAGAGCAGAGTTACTAGAAAGAAAATCAAGACAACAAGAGTAGACCACACGCTCCAGGATCTTTGAAACAAAAGGCAACAAAGAGACAGAGAAAGCACATCAGGAGTAGGTTTTTTGAGAATAGGAGAGACTGTGGCATGTTTAAAAGCAGAAGGAAATGAACCAGAGGACAAAGAAAAATTAATAATATGAAGCAAGGAAGGATAGCAGGGATAAGATTAATAAAGATCCGAGAAGGAATCTGATCATGAGAACAAGTGGAAGGCTTCGAAGAGCGCAGTATTGTAGACAGTTCATCCGCAGAGACCGAAGGAAACGCAGAGAAATTTGCAGGAGGAACTGACAGATGAGGGACAGGAACTGGAAGAGGAGCAGAGCTGGCCAGATCAGAGCGGATAGTTTGGATTTTAGCATTGAAAAAAGAGGCAAAGTTATTAGCAGACAGAGAGGCGGGGAGAGATGGTGGATTAGGCTTCAGAAGAGAATTGAAGGATGCAAAGAGCCGCTGAGGATGCGTAGCGTTTGACTGGATCAACAGTGAGTAATACTGCTGTTTAGCCAAGGAAATAGCAGAAGAGAAAGAGGAGAGAACAAATTTGTAATGGACAAAGTCTGCCCTGTCCCAGGTCCTACAGATAAATAAATAAACTGATATTGTCAGTGAATTTGAAATTTTAGTATAGTATAGTGATAGTATATTTTATTAGATTTGTATACCATCCATTTGGCTAATGTCCTTGGGGTGGTTTACACATAAAACCAAACAACAAAGTAACAATAAAAATACAATAAAAGTATCAAAATAATACACCACTAAACGTTAAAAATACGAAAAGATTGAACAGTAAAATTAATAATTAAGAAACTGATTAAAGATTGAACATCTGAACTTGATGTCTAAATGTATGCAAATGTATAGTATTAATTTAGTGATTGCTTATCTGGCAATGAACTTGTAATATTGTTTATAAACCTGTTTTGACATGAATTTGATATTAGATAGTGTGTATTGGCATGGAATCTTGTCTTTATTAATTGCTATTATTATCATCATCATCATCATCATTATCATCATCTTTATATACTACACTGGGTGGTTCATGTTTGAGTTGTTACTGGCTGTTGGGTGTGTGTAGTAATTTCTTCTACTGTGAGCCACTTAGGGGATATTTATTTGGAATATAAGTGGCCTATA
The DNA here is from genome assembly GCF_023053635.1 of Elgaria multicarinata webbii. Taxonomy (NCBI): domain Eukaryota; kingdom Metazoa; phylum Chordata; class Lepidosauria; order Squamata; family Anguidae; genus Elgaria; species Elgaria multicarinata. The sequence goes on along the minus strand of NC_086191.1, from coordinate 908,525 downwards.
AGATCATAGAATCATAGAATCATAGAATAGCAGAGTTGGAAGGGGCCTACAAAGCCATCGAGTCCAACCCCCTTCTCAATGCAGGAATCCACCCTACAGCATCCCTGACAGATGGTTGTCCAGCTGCCTCTTGAATGCTTCTAGTGTGGGAGAGCCCACAACCTCCCTAGGGAACTGATTCCATTGTCATACTGCTCTAACAGTCAGGAAGTTTTTCCTGATGTCCAGCTGGAATCTGGCTTCCTTTAACTTGAGCCCGTTATTCTGTGTGCTGCACTCTGGGAGGATCGAGAAGAGATCCTGGCCCTCCTCTGTGTGACAACCTTTTAAGTATTTGAAGAGTGCTATCATGTCTCCCCTCAATCTTCTCTTCTCCAGGCTAAACATGCCCAGTTCTTTCAGTCTCTCTTCATAGGGCTTTGTTTCCAGACCCCTGATCAACCTGGTTGCCCTCCTCTGAACACGCTCCAGCTTGTCTGCATCCTTCTTGAATTGTAGAGCCCAGAACTGGACGCAGTACTCTAGATGAGGCCTAACCAGGGCTGAATAGAGAGGAACCAGTACCTCACATGATTTGGAAGCTTTACTTCTATTAATGCAGCCCAAAATAGCATTTGCCTTTCTTGCAGCCATATCGCACTGCAAGTATCCCCCATCTTGTAACTGTGAATTTGGTTTCTGTTTCCTAAATTTAGAACTTGGTATTTATCCCTATTAAATTTCATTCTGTTGTTTTCAGCCCAGCACTCCAGCCTATCAAGATCACTTTGAAGTTTGTTTCTGTCTTCCAGGGTATTCGCTATCCCACCCAATTTGGTGTCAACTGCAAATTTGATAAGTGTTCCCTGCACCTCCTCGTCCAAATCATTAATAAAAATGTTGAAGAGCACTGGGCCCAGGACTGAGCCCTGCGGTACCCCACTCGTTGCCTCTCCCCAGTTTGAGAAGGTTCCATTGATAAGTACTCTTTGAGTCCGATTCTGTAGCCAACTTGAATAGTTGTTCCATCTAGTCCGCTTTTAGCTAGTTTGTTAATCAGAATATCATGGGGCACTTTGTCAAAAGCTTTGCTGAAGTCAAGATATATGACGTCCACAGCATTCCCACGGTCCACAAGGGAGGTTACCCAATCAAAAAATGAGATCAGATTAGTCTGACAGGATTTTTCTTGATAAATCCATGTTGGCTTCTAGTAATCACTGCATTGATTTCAAGGTGTTTACAGATTGACTTCTTTATAATCTGCTCCAGAATTTTCCCAGGGATGGATGTCAGACTGACTGGTCTGTAGTTCCCAGGTTCCTCCTTTTTGCCCTTTTTGAAGATAGGGACAACGTTAGCCCTCCTCCAGTTGTCCGGCACCTCACCCGTCTTCCATGAGTTTGCAAAGGTTCTGAGAGTTTTTCCACTAGTTCCTTCATTATTAGATGACAATTTCTTTAACAATGGCCACAGATTTGAGGGGTTGGCTACCAGCCAGAGAAGATACTTTGCTTGGAGGGCTGAATTAAAAGCCAAATTGCATGTTCACCTTCCAAACTGGCCATCCCCAGTTGGACTGCACCAGGCCCTGGTTATAGGGCTGCTTTGTAAAATTAGCACCTGGAATTTCAGTTGGGTGAACCCATGGTGCTGACCCCGAAGGAGGCATAGCTGCGATCCATGGTCTGTGGAGCCACAGTACCTGCTTTGAGCTGTTCACAGGAGCGGGCAGCATTGGCTTGCCAGTTTCCTTGATGCTCTGGATCAGCTTATGCATCCAGCAGAATCCAGTGTCACACCTGCAGTGCACATTTTCAGCTTGTTGGAGGGGCGTTACTTGTCTGAATGCTCACCCATATTGAAAACGTCCTGCATGTAGAAAGCCAGCATATCTGGGAGAAAGGGGTTCAGATTAGCTTTCCCCCTGATTGTTCTATCTACAGGAAGAGTTTGGTTCTCCCCCCCCCCCATGTAGGAGCATTCAGACATGCAAGCCCCCTCCCCACTCACCTGCAGCATGGAGTGGTGCAGCCGTGGATGAAAACGTTGACCTCTTGGCTTTGCAGAGTGTACCAACTGGTCCTCCCATGGGTTGGAGCCTGGAATCTCAGTGGCAGCGCCTGTCGGAGCAAGAGGGGAGCCCAGCTACACTGGGCGGAGGAGCAGGACGGTTGCCTGCTCCCCCGTCGGTTTTGAGGACATGTTTCCTGGCCCTGTCTTCCCAACAGCTGCTCTCTCCCATAGAAGAGGAGAGATGCTGAACCTGGAAGAGGGGTGGGGTGGGGTGGGCTCCCAGCATGCTTGTGGCTCCTCACCCTGCAACATTATTCCATTTCCCAGGAGGAGGAGGAGGAGGAGGAGGAGGGGAGGCAGCCCTAACACTTTGGCTCAGGCCCTGGCAACCTTCTGCACTTGAGGCAGGCCGTAGATGCCTTCCCTTGGCCCTCGTTGCTGAAGAGTGTGTAAGAGAGAACATGTCCTGGATGGGAACTCGGAGGCAGCTGCTTGAAATATAATATGGGGTGCAGCCTGGCTGCTGGTGCACCATGAACCTCCCCCCCTCCCGCTCCTCCCCCCCCAGCCCTTTCTTCCTGGCCTGGCTATGTGTATTTACACAGCTGAGCCTGGGCCGTGGCCCACCTGGCCTTGGTTGTGTGGGTCTTTCTGCCCAGGGCTGCCAGGTCTCAGGAGTGGAGACTTTGGGGTGGGAGTAGGGGAAGAAGCCGTAGAGGTTGGATGTAGGGCCAGCGGTGGATGTTGGTTGCTCCCGATGGCTCAGGGCAGAGCTACTGGCAAAAGCTCTCAAGTCAAGGGGGAAGATTCTGGCCTCCCCACTTGAGTTTTCAGTCCTTCCTCTGGAGCCTCCGATGCCCCAACGGCCAGGTCAGATCCCACAGTCTGGCCGTCTTATTCCTGCTGGTTCCTTCCTGCCCTCTTTGGTCAGGCTTCTTGGCTGGGAACTGGGCTTGTTATAGACCCTGTGGATTAGCCTCAGCCCTCTAGGTTGAAGAGGCTGCTGGGATTCACCCCTTTACCTCTTCATGCCCTGGGCTGGCCGCGCCGCAGCCCAGTGCTGGGCCAACCTTCCCCCCAGTCTGATTTTTCAATCTGCCAGTTTTTTTAGAATTGTTTTGGCTTTAGCTTAACATCTGTAAGAATGCAGCCTGTAAAAACCCCACTGCTGCTAATGCAAATCTATCATTTCCAATTTTCCAAAATCTGGTGGAGGTCTTGAGCAAAATCCTGGGCGGATGACGAGTAGCCCTGGAGAAGCAGAGGTTTTCATTTTCTCTTTAAGTAATTTTTTTAATGAGGCCACCTCTCATCTACCACACTGAAGCACCTCATTATCAGGAATCTACATTTTTCACAATGACACTAGTGACAGGGAGAAATCTTGCAGCAGCACCTTCATGCAGAGAGATGGTGGTTGGTTATTTCATGCCCTGCAGGGTGCTGAAAGGGGTATGGGTTGAGGCTGGGAGTCTAATGGTCTCTTGCTTCTCTTCATTGAGATAGCAAGCCGGATGTATGTAGTGGGAGCAGGTTGATGGAGTCACCTGGTGTGCTGGCTGCTGCCGCTTCTTGACTGGTGGCAGAAACGGAGTAGTTCACACCAAGTTGCCCACTTAAAGTCCTGGTCAGTTTTGCGCTAGTTTCTTTTTATTGACTTCAATATACAATTTAAGTCATAATATGTATGTTAAGCAGGTTCACAAGTCCTAGGGAGGGTCTGTATCCCTGGGGTAGAACACATGTTTTGCGTTGAGCAGGGGGTTAGACTTGATGGCCTTATAGGCGCCTTCCCACTCTACTATTCTATGATTCTATGATCATGTAGGAGGTTCAAGCCCCGGCATCCCTCCGTAGATGCTGGGGATCAGAAACCTCTGGCCTGAGGACAGGCTGAAGGAACTTGGGATGTTGTTCAGTCTGGAGAAAAGGAGACTGAGGGGAAATGTGTGAGCAGAGTTCAGGGGCATCAGGGAGGATGGTCAAGAACTTTTTTCCATGGCCACAGAAATTAGGACCTGAAATATTGGGTATAAGTTACAGATACCTAGATTTTTGATTAAATATAAGGAAAAACTTTCTGACGGTAAGATCTGTACCGCAGTGGAACAGTCTACCTACGGAGGTTGTGGGTTCTCCATCTCTGAGGTCTTTTAAGAAGGGGCTGGACAACCACCTCTCGGGGATTGTTTCACTGGTTTTCCTGCACATTGCAGTGGGTTGGATTAGATGACCCTTGTGGTCCTTTCCAACTCCACCATTCTACGATTCATGTTCTTGAATCTTGAACGTTTGCCATTGATAAACGCAAGAAGAGCCATGCTGGATCAGGCCAGCATCTTCTCTCTCATCCAGTGGCCAACCAGATGAATGAATAAATAAATTTATTACGGTCATTGACCAGAACCAATAAAAACATTAATAACAAACAGACAATCCCAAACACATACATACATTATTATATTACATACATCCAGCAGTTGCTGAGAAATTGTATCACACAATCAGAGGCTGCAATCGACGGTTAAAAGATTTTAAAAGAATTTGACCACTTTATTCATAATATGTGGTATCTCATCGGAAAGAAACAAGAAAATATAAAAACTGTCAGTCCTACCAGGATAATTATATAAAATGGGAAAAATAAGATCCCTGAATAAATCCTGATAGAAAGAGCAATGTAGAAGTACATGGCCCACTGTTTCTGTTGTTGTGTATTCTTTCAGTCGCTTCCGACTCTTCGTGACTTCATGGACCAGCCCATGCCAGAGCTTTCTGTCGGCTGTCGCCACCCCCAGCTTCCCCATTATTGCAGGGACAAAGTCGATCTTAAACTGGAATTCCCTGGAATCTTCCATCCAAGAACTTAGAGGGCAAAGCATCAATCTCACTAATGTAAAGGCTCTTCTATATTTAGGCAGGGTCATACTATAGTCATAGTTTGTTTATTTCGGTCATAGACCAGCACAACAGAAAACATCATCACAATAATATTAAAAACCCCAATATACCATAAAATACATACATAAAATCCATAAAATGTGGCAGTCTCAGCCTAAGTCTAAGGTGCAATAGAATTCTTCAACATTAATTTCCGTCGGCTTATGGCAGCCGCACAAAAACTGGCCACTTTTAGAGTAACCTGAGGATTCTGATCCGATAGAAGATGTTTTATGTAATATTCATCTGATCTACCGGGAGTTCGCTGCAAGATAGAGGTTATAAATGTTTGGCGTAAATCTTGATGAAAGGAACAATACAGCAGAACATGGCCTACTGTTTCCACTTTACCCATCTCACAAGGACATACCCATCCAGTGGCCAACCAGATGCCTCTGGGAAGCCCACTGGCAGGCCAGGCCAGGCCAGGCCAAGGCAGTGGGGAGGTGGCAGCAGCAGCCATTGCCCTTCCAGTTGTTGCCCCACACAACTGGCATTCAGATCTACTCTGCCCCCAGGCCTGGGCACATTGTTTGGTCATCAGGGCCATGGTGAGACCTCCTTTTCTCTAGGGATTTGTCTAAACACCTTTTAAAGCCACCTGAGCCAGTGGCTGTCCTCACCAAATCTGGTGGCAGCAATTTAGATTGTAAGCCTATGCGGCAGGGTCTTGCTATTTACTGTGTTATCTGTACAGCACCATGTACATTGATGGTGCTATATAAATAAATAATAATAATAATAATAATAATAGTTATGTCTTGCTTGAGGAAGTTATTTTGTTAATAGGTTTTCATAGCATCAAGATGTCAGCAGTGACTCTGTATTCATCCTCTGTGGGTTATTTTAAAAGTAGAAACAAATTCTTTTGAAATGTATACTTTTATTGAGTTTTTCAGTTTTTATTACATTTTTAGAAACAAAACACAAATATATGAAGAGAAAAAGAAGGGGAGGGGAGGGGACCAGCTTGCAAGACAGAAGGAAAAACACTTAGTTTTCGGTGAGTTGATCACAGTCCACGGAAAGATTCACACTAACGTGTCCATGTAGAAGATTGTTGCCGGAGGATTGCTACATGTTCAGATACGCAGATGGCAGGATGGTCTTTGGTCCACTCGTGTGTCTTTCCAATGTTGGAGGATGAGTGTTTTTGCTACTGTGAGTGCTTGCAGAATCCTCCCTCCCCCGACTGAGAGGCCTTAAAGTGCAGTAATAGAGTTGAGGAACGTGAAGATAAGAAAGGCTTCTAAGTACATCATCAATGCCAATATACACGTCGTGGCCTCATCACCTGCAAGAGAGTGCCCACAGCATCAGCATGGAGCCAAGCTAGTTAAACTATTCTGAACAAGACACTGCAGAGTCCAGGAAGTTCTCAACAGTTACTTCGGTTGGATGAGGCACCACCGTACTACTGGCAAGGAGAGGCATAGAGAACCAAAGCGTCAGTCGGTCTCTGTTTGTGTGTGTAGGTCTTTCTAGGTGCCTCTCTGATAGTTTGTATTTCCAATTCAAACTTCTCAAAGAGCCATTTAGACACAGTGTAGATTTGGAAATGGGTTGGCGTTAATTATTGCTTCCAATATCAGAAGTGACTCTGAAGTGCTGCATGCTATAAATGCAAGTTTAAGAGTTAAATAATATTACTTGATAGAATCAAATAATTGTAGAGTTGGAAGGGGCCTACAAGGCCATCGAGTCCAACCCCCTGCTCAATGCAGGAATCCACCTTAAAGCATCCCTGACAGATGTCTGTCCAGCTGCACCTTAAATTCCCTAGTGTGGGAGAACCCACCGCCTCCCTAGGTCATTGGTTCCATTGTCAGACTGCTCTATCTGTCAGGAAGTTTTTCCTGATGTCCAGCTGGAATCTGGCTTCCTGTAATGTGAGCTCATTAGTCTGTGTCCTGCACTCTGGGATGATCGAGAAGAGATCCTGGCCCTCCTCTGCGTGACAACCTTTCAAGTATTGGAAGAGTGCAGGCTAAACATGCCCAGTTCTTTCAGTCTCTGCTCATAGGGCTTTGCTTCCAGACCCTGATTATCTTCGTTGCCCTCCAGCTTGTCTGCATCCTTCTTGAAGTGTGGTGCCCTGTACTGGACGCAATGCTCAAGATGAGGCCTAACCAGTGCCGAATAGAGGGGATACATTTCATCCTATTTGAAATAGAGCTGTTTCAAAAAACACAGAATCCTAGAATAGCAGAGTTGGAAGGGGCCTACAAGGCCATCGAGTCCAACCCCCTGCTCAATGCAGGAATCTCAAGAGCTCTTATAACAAGCTTGTAGTAAATGATTGGGGCTTTGTTGTTGGGGCTTTATATGGTTCTGTTCACTTCATCTCAAAAATAACATTGTCGAGCTGGAAAAGATGCAGCAAATAGGACCAGACCCCCAAGGATTATGGGGCTGGAGCACTTTCTCTACAGAAGGCTAAAATGTTGGAGGAGTTGGGGGCTCATGGTCATGTGGAAAAAAGCCCACTAAGGCAGGGGATGTAGAACAGGTTTCATAAAATTATGAATGATGTGAAAAAGATGTGTTTTCTCATTCTCTTGCATAGTAGTAGAATTTGTGTCACAAAATGAACCCAACGGACAAAAGGGAAGCTTTCTTCACACAAAAGCCATCGCTCTGTGGCAGAACACAAACTTGGCCTATATAAAGTCCCGGGTTCAAACCCTCTGGCAACTCCATCTGAAAGAATTCAGGTAGCAGGTTCCAAGAAAGGGTCTCCACACGCGCACACCATCACCACCATCACCAGAGGACTTGGAGAACCACATTGTCTGCTGTTGGGATAATCATAATGATGACTAGAGGAATGGAAGGCCTGACTTGCTGCACTAGGAAACAGAAATCTCTAGAGGAGTCGGAGGAGCCTTAGCAATGGCTAATGGGAGTGACCGAGATGTTTGGAGGCAGGGGACCTCTGAATGCCAGATGCTCTGGTGGGGTACAAACGACAGAGATGCAGTTTCATCTTACTCTTTTTGAGAACTTCCAGAGGGAGCCTCTGGCTGTCCTCTTTCAGAAGCAGGATGCTGGTCTAGTTGAGGCTTCAGCCAGAGCCAACATCACTCTCCTTATGGCTTCATCTTGGTCTTCCCACATTTGGCATGGGGTGTTGATTTAGCCTTTTTTATGTTCAAGCTACAAAAAGAAAGATTGCATGAATCAGCCGACTGGTCTTAAGGGTTTCCTTACTTTTTGCTTTGACTGGGGCTTCCCTTGGAAGAAACTTGATGGTGGCTCTTGTTTCCTTGGAAATCACTCTGTGTAATTGCTTGCAAGCCCCAATTTGTCTTGGGACTATAAATTGCCTTTCTCTATCTTTTTCCTTTGCTCTCTCTAGCCCAGGGTGGGCAGACTTCAGGCTTGCAAGGCTGCTTTCCTTTTTACTAGAATCAGCCAACCAGATTCTGGTACAAAGGAGATAAACTTAGAATGAAGTAACTCTTTGCCCAAGACTCTGAGAACCACTAGTGAAAAGAGTTCATGGTCCTTCCACACTCCTCATTAATTTCTTAATTTCAGATGCATATTTTAAGGTGGAGGTGGGGGTCATACGTTTTTTCTGCAATAGTTAAACAATGGAGAGTCCGAAATCCTTTACAATCTCCTGTAAATTGAGAATTACGCGTAGACCCAGACCTGTCTTCTCCCCACCCTTTGCTCTCCTCCATTTTACGTCTTCCTGGCCTGCTGCAGGGAGAGAAAAGGATCTCTGGCAGGTGCTCAGCAAGGCGCCCCCTTCCCAGAATCACTGATGCTGCCTAATCTCATAGCTGGCTGGCGCTTGCCTGCCTCTTTTGTTCAGAAGAGAGGGGGAGGCAGGACGGGTCTTTAAGACCTTCTGCCTTTTCACATTTCCATTCCAGTTTCCTGGATGGTAAATGGGCAGCAGCTAAGGCAACGTAGGTCTGAAAGGGTTTGCAAATAACAAATAACAGTAGGACTTGTATTCACTTGCTGAATGCTCAAAGAGCTGTGTGTGCATCATCATAGTGATCTTTACAATGCTGCAAGGTAGGGCTGGCAAGCAGAAACACTGCTTTACACAGTGCACAGTTAACTTATGGGACTCACTGCTACAAGGAGATGTGATAGCAATGACCTTACATGCCATTAAAGAAGGATTAGGCAAACCCATGAAAGAAGACCAACCTCTTCAACGGCTGATGGCTAAGGGTTCGCGTTCAGAGGCAGCCGTGTTTTGCAAAGTGCCAGATGCGAGGGGGGGGGCAGGGTGTGGATGAGGAGATGGTGTATTTTCAGAATCCCAATTTGTGGGTTTGAACATTTGTAAGCCAGCCCCAGAACATCCTCCGCATTCTTCCCAAGAAGAATTGTTTACTTATTTGGGATGGCTAGAGAGGGGCAAAAGCTCCCCATTTTCTTCCACTTTTGCTGAGGGAAGGAAGTGAGGACCAGCGATGGTTGTTCTGGGTTAGGTTACCCATGAAAACCAGGCAAATGGGAGGGGGCTGTTCCTGCAGAAATTGTGTCCTTTGTGTCCCTGTGGCATTTGGGAGGGAATTGGCTCATTACCTAGAGGCGCGTAGCTGCTTCCAGCTCGTTGCCATGGTGCCTGATTTTTCTAATATGCTTTAGGCAGCAATCCTTATCTAGTTGGGGTAAGACCCATTGAACTCAGTGGGTTGGTTCGCATGATGCGAGGGTGGTTAATGATCTATGGTGCCTCATTAACCACCTGGTTGCTGTGCTGGCCCGATTTACATAATTACCGTCTCCAGGCACAGCTTCTCATGTCGTCCGAACTTTGACAAAGGTAGCTTGTCGGAGTAGTTAACAAACCACCCAGAACTGTTGTAGGGTTGTGCAGTGTGTTTTTAAGCTGAGGCAGGGGGCTTGAATTGGCAACCTGGCGCCCATGGACACTGGAACTGCAGCGATCATGCAAAAGAGGTTAGTGAGATTTTCTTCTGAGTAGACATACATAGGATTGAGCTGTTAATGAAATATACCATGCTAAATCTCACTCTTCCACCCCATAGGACAGAGGTGGGCAACTTGTGGCTCTCCAGATGTTTGGCCTACAGATGTTTTGGCCATTGCTATGCTGGCTAGCCCTGGTGGGGGTTGCAGTCAAACAATATCTGGAGGAACACCATCATTGCCACAAGAGCTAAGGAAACAGTTAATGATGATGTTCTTCCATTTGAAAAAGGGGAAATTGGAGCACTTGGATTAGGAGACTTTCCTTGTGCAGACTTGAGACACCGGCGGGGAACATGGGAAGCTGCCTTCAACTGAGTCAGACCCTTGGTCCATCCAGCCCAGTGTTGTCAACACTGACTGGCAGCAGTGGCTCTCCAGGGATTCAGGCAGGAGTTTTTCCTACCTTTCCTGGAAGTGCTGCCGGGGATCGAACCTGGGACCTTCTGCATGCAGAACGGGGCCTCTGAGCTATGGCCCTTCCCCTGCTGGGAATTGTACCAGCCATGCAAGAAGCCCGAAGTCACTTCTAAATAGCAAGGGATCCTGAAAGAAAAAACCCGGCTGCTTTGGGGTTAGTTTTGTTTTTGAAGAACAGGAAGTGGGAGGTTGTATCTTGGAGACCCATCTGGTCTCATACTCACTAGTCAGAGGCTCACAAATTGGGCAAGGTTGAGATACAAACCAAAGTCCCGGTTGACTTGTTGTCCAGGCTAGGACAGAAAGCCAGCACCACATTCTGATGTATGTCAGATCTTGTGACAGGTCACACTTGGGAAGAGGCACATTACAGGCAATTGGGTTCAAGGAGTTTGCTGCAAATCCAACTGGGCCAGAAGGAGGTGCATGGTCCGAACCAGGCACTGTCCTCACACCAGAGATGAGTTGCCCTGACTGAGGAGCAAGCTCTGAGGCAGGGCTTTATATGGCCCGATGAGCTCTTGGGGATCAGCAGCCTGGTACACCAGAGCTCCACTGAACAGGCTTACAGGGGGAAGAAAGCAAGGGCTGGTGAGCGGGAGCCCTGGTTTGAGACCCCCCACCCCACCCCATGCCCCAGCATGGCTAACCCAGAAGCTTCACGCTGGCTGCTACCAATCCCAGGGGTTGATGTTGCACATCTTGTGTGTTCAGTGGTTTACAAGTTGTGCTGGTTGAAAACAAAATAAATACAATAATCCAGCAGGTTTTGAGGAGGGATGTGGTGCTTGTGGATCTGGCAGCAAATGAGAATGAAGGCCGGTAAGAGCTTGTGCACAGCCGTTAGAACTGGGGGTGGGGGTGGAAACAAATGGGCTCTCTTCTTTCTCAGCTGCCCAATTTATTTTACTCTTTCCCATTTTTTAAAAAAGAAGAGCTTGTATTTAGGGTTGCATTTCTCCCCTCCCTATGGTGGTGCAGAACTTGGCAGGGACTCAGGAGCTGCAGCTGGCATCTGTTACTCTCCAGAGAATGCTTCAATCTGGGTCAGGAATATTATAAGTGTGTGTATGTGTGTGTGTGTGTCTCCTCCCTCTCTTAAATTCCTCAGGGGGGCTGATGGCATTTGTCCTCTGCTTCTATCATTTGAGCTTCCTGCCGGTGGAGCCTACCTGTCAACTTCAGCTGCTTTCTGCAGGTGGCGGGGCCAGACCACCAGTCCTTGGAACGGAGGGCAATGATTGCACACAAGCTCTGCCTCTTGATGGTCAGTGCTGGCCACAAATTGTCTGGGCAGGGTAGTGGAAACGTGTAATTGTTCCCTCCAAGGACGTCACGGTGCATGACTTGTGCTCCTAGCTCAGGGTCTTAATGATCACAGTATTTGCGCTCATGAAGGAAGGTGGGATTCTCAGGATGGCCACAACATATTGACACCTCTGTTTCTCCCACTCCTTATTGCTTATGCAAAATTGTCTCCTGCCCAAGGGTTTCTCTCCCCCTCCATTTAATTCTCCTTCTCTCCCTCTCGTTTAATCCTCTTCCTCCAGAAAGCAAACGCTTCTCCCCCTCTTCAATTTGAAGCAATTTATAGGGAGTTGGGTATGCATTACAAGGCACGGTGCTAACAAGCACCTGCTTGTATGTAATTGACTTGCCTGCTAATTGCTGGGGTAATCATACTTTTTGCATAATAGTTTGAGGGAGAGAGTGCCTTGCGCTTGTGCCAGTCAGTCGCTTGCTTGGCTCTAAGGGGGACCAGCCTGGATCCTGTTCCCTCTGCAAGCTGTCTGTCTGTGCTGGTCTTGCCTTTTTGAAGCCTTGACATTGGCCAGTGCGTGAATCACCACAGGTCATGCTTCTCTCTGTGCCTCTGCAGGAGCCTGGTTCCCCCAAAGGCTTGCTGGAGAGGCCAAACTGTGCTGGGTGACAAGGATTTGGGTCTGAAGTCATAGAATCATAGAATCATAGAATAGCAGAGTTGGAAGGGGCCTACAAGGCCATCAAGTCCAACCCCCTGCTCAATGCAGGAATCCACCCTAAAGCATCCCTGACAGATGGTTGTCCAGCTGCCTCTTGAAGGGCTCTAGTGTGGGAGAGCCCACGACTTCCCTAGGGAACTGGTTCCATTGTCGTACTGCTCTAACAGTCAGGATGTTTTTCCTGATGTCCAGCTGGAATCTGGCTTCCTTTAACTTGAGCCCGTGATTCTGTGTCCTGCACTCTGGGAGGATCAAGAAGAGATGATGATGATGATGATGATGATTAATTTATATAGCACCATCAATGTACATGGTGCTGTACAGAGTAAAACAGTAAATAGCAAGACCCTGCCGCATAGGCTTACATTCTAATAAAATCATAATAAAACAGTAAGGAGGGGAAGTGAATGCACCAAACAGGCATAGGGTAGGGTAAAACTAACAGTATAAAGTCAGAGCAAAATCGAGTGTTAAAAGCCTGGCCCTCCTCTGTGTGACAACCTTTTAAGTGTTTGAAGAGTGCTATCATGTCGAGCTCTGAGAGAAAATAAATTCTATATAAATTCTGCACATACCCAGATCCCCACACCATGCCTGAATTTGCCCAATTTAGTCTCTGAAGACCCCCTGAAAAGCCCACTCACACTGCTTTCTGGGAATGAACTTCCAAACATATTTCTGCAGCCTTGAGGACTAGAAACTTAATTTAAACAAATAAGAACTGAGATTCTTGGGATTTATGAATGCAAATATACAGTTCCAGGCTCATTTATTTATTTATTTATTTATTTATTTATTTATTGCATTTCAATAATGCCCAATAGCTGAAGCTGTCTGGGCAGTTTACAAATGCTTGTGTGCTTTGCAGTCATGGAATATGCCTCGAAAGGCCCGGGGCGGGGTTGAAGTGGCTTCTCGCTCGTGACTTGAGGAGGTCTTTCCCCAGCACCTGCGCCCCATCACGGACCACAGTACTCTGTCTGTCCAGTGATCTGACAGGAAAAGGAAAGGCAGGGGGCGGGAAGGAAAAGAAATGGGAAGAACTGTGGCATGGCGATAGTTACCATGGAGACCATTCCATCGGTATCCATGCATCCTGGGCGCCTGCATCTTTCTTTCTTCATTCCGCACCTCATGGCGCTCAGTGAATTTGAAAGAGAGGCATTGCTGGCTGGAAGGAGGAGAATAATTTTCCCATAGTGGAAACACCGGAAACCTAATTGCTGGGGAGCAGCTACATCCCCCTGGATAAAGCTATTGGGGCTCTAGAAAACATTCAGTCATTTTTAGTGGGCTAAGAGCAGGAGAAACCGTTCATAATGTATGTTGCACTGTGTGTGTGTGTTTGTGTGTGTGTGTGTGTGTGTGTGTGTGTGTGTGTGTGTGTTGCTGTGTGGTTCATGTGGGCACAAGAAAGATGCTCCCTGGCTGTGCTGGTGTGTGTGGCATGGGAGTTCATGTGGTCCCCCTCAGCAACTTCGGTTTTGCCCCCTCCCCACCTGTGACACATTGTCCTGTTTTAAACAAATCACAGTCTTGCTTTCCTTTGTCACAACTTCGCTACACACAACCCTCCCTCAATGCATGGCATATTTTACGGGCGGCTCCTTCCAATCCTACAATCATAGAATAGCAGAGTTGGAAGGGGCCTACAAGGCCATCGAGTTCAACCCCCTGCTAAATGCAGGAATCCACCCTAAAGCATCCCCGACAGATGCCTCTTGAAGGCCTCTAGTGTGGGAGAGCCCACAACCTCCCTACGGAACTGATTCCATTGTCGTACTGCTCTAACAGTCAGGAAGTTTTTCCTGATGTCCAGCTGGAATCTGGCTTCCTTTAACTTGAGCCTGTTATTCCGTGTGCTGCACTCTGGGAGGATCAAGAAGAGATTGTGGCCCTCCTCTGTGTGACAACCTTTTAAGTATTTGAAGAGTGCTCTCATGTCTCCCCTCAATCTTCTCTTCTCCAGGCTAAACATGCCCAGTTCTTTCAGTCTCTCTTCATAGGGCTTTGTTTCCAGACCCCTGATCATCCTCGTTGCCCTCCTCTGAACACGCTCCAGCTTGTCTGCGTCCTTCTTGAAGTGTGGTGCCCAGAACTGGACGCAATACTCAAGATGAGTTCTAACCAGGGCTAAATAGAAGGGAACCAGTACCTCGCGCAATTTGGAAGCTATACTTCTATTAATGCAGGCCAAAATAACATTGTTTTTTTTTGCAGCCACATCACATTGTTGGCTCATATTCAGCTTGTGATCTACAACAATTCCAAGATCCTTCTCGTTTGTAGTATTGCTGAGCCAAGTAGCCCCCATCTTGTAACTGTGCATTTGGTTTCTTTTTTCTATATGTAGAACTTGGCATTTATCTCTATTAAATTTCATTCTGTTGTTTTCAGCCCAGCACTCCAGCCTATCAAGATCACTTTGAAGTTTGTTTCTGTCTTCCAGGGTGTTTGTTATCCTACCCAATTTGGTGTCATCTGTAAATTTGATAAGCGTTCCCTGCACCTCCTCGGCCAAAACATTAATAAAAATGTTGAAGAGCACTGGGCCCAGGACTGAGTCCTGTGGTACCCCACTCATTACCTCCCCCCAGTTTGAGAAGGTGCTGTTGATAAGTACTCTTTGAGTCCGATTCTGTAGCTAACTGTGGATCCACCTAATAGCTGTTCCATCTAGCCCACTTTTAGCTAGTTTGTTAATCAGAATGTCATGGGGCACTTTGTCAAAAGCTTTGCTGAAGTCAAGATATATGACGTCCACAGCATTCCCACGGTCCACAAGGGAGGTTACCCGATCAAAAAATGAGATCAGATTAGTCCAGCAGGATTTGTTCTTGACAAATCCATTTTGGCTTCTAGTGATCACCGCATTGTTTTCGAGGTACTTATAGACTGACTTCTTTATAATCTGCTCCAGAATTTCCCCAGGGATTGATGTCAGATTAAACTGGTCTGTAGTTCTCAGGTTCCCCCTTTGTGCCCTTTTTGAAGATAGGGACCACATTAGCCTTCCTCCTGATTCCATCCTCTCAACAGCCTTGCAAGTAGGCCACTCTTGCGCCTCTCTTTTTCTCTCCATGAGACTGCGAGGTGAGAGGCAGCAGCCTGCAAGAGTCCCTGCTCTCTTAAATGTCTCTACCCATTCTCCCTCACTGCTCATTCAGCAGACCTTCGGAAGGTCTGTGCTGGATCAGACCAATGGCCTCTGCAGCCCAGCACGCTGTCCTTGCAGTGGCCCAACCTCCGGCCACGGGGAAGCTCACAAAATAGAAGCAGGAGCTGCGGTTGCACTTGTGCTATACTCAGGCATATGACCTCCGATACTAGAGGTAATACACAGCCATTGTAACTAGTAGCCATTGATAGCCTTCTCCTCCAGGAATCTGTTTAACCCCCTTTTAAAGCCATCCAAATGGGTGGCCATCACTACCATCTTGAGGTAACAAATTCCATAGTTCAGTTCTGTGCTGTGTGAAGGACTTCCTTTGATCTGTCCTGAATCTCCTACCATTCAGCTTCATGGGTTGAGCCCATTGAGTCCTACTATTATGAGAGAGGGAAGGGCTGTGGCTCAGAGACAGAGGACCTGCTTGGCATGCAGAAGGTCCCAGGTTTGATGCCCGGCAGCATCTCCAGGTCGGGCTGGAAAAATTCCTGCCTGAAACCCTGGAGAGCCATGGCTGCTACCAGTCAGTGTCAACATTAATTGTACTTAGATGGAGCATTTCTCTGACTCAGTAGACGACAGCTTCCTCTGTTTCTAGGTCTATCAATGGCTATGAGCCATGATGACTAAGTGGAACCTCCATGTTCAGAGGTGCTCTACCACCCAGCAACAGCTAGAGGGGATACCTTGAAGGGGGAGGCTTTCTTTCTTTCTTTCATAGTCCACCCACAAACAAGAGGTCTCTGGGCAGGTACATCCTCCTTGAGTACTGGCCATTGCTGGACTCCGTGTACGTTGGTTTGATCCAGCACGTGTCATGGCAGAGGCTTGTGTCATTTCAAGTGTGGAAGGTGAGGAAGGGATATTAAGCTAAAGATTTCACAAAAAAGATGAGTTTTGGGAAAGAGTTTTAAGGATGCAAGAGCGAGAGAGAGCCCTGCACTACTGGACTAGGAGGAACATCCAGGGAAATAGTGGTGACAAGAGATGAAGTTCTAAGTCTTATTGACACATTTTCTTCGTAAATTGCTTCAGGACTCCTTTCAGTTGTGTAAAGCTATTCATAAATGTCATAAACCAAACTAAATAGAAAACAACAACAACAACCATCAGACCACTGGGTCTGGATGGTATCTATCAGAGAGTTCTTCAAGAATTCAAATGCAAGTTGCTCATCTTTTAACAAATATATGTAACCTATCCCTGAGATCAGCCTCTTTGCCAGACAATTGGAGAGTGGTCTGTGTAATGCCAGTTTTTAAAAAGGGAGCATGTGTGTGTGCGGCAGGGGAAGAAGGTATCTAGGAAATTACAAGCTAGTTAGCGTAACATCTGATCTACGTAAATTGGTGGATGGCACCACATTATTCTGTGTGTTGAACACAAAAGCAGATTTCAAAGAGCTCCACAATACTGTCTCCTAAGTGGGTGAACGGCAAAATGGCAAATGTAAGTAAATGTAAAGTGATGCCACCTAACATCACCTATACAGTGATGGGTGAACTGGGGGAGGGGACCAACCAGGAAAGAGATGTTGGAGTTGTGGTTCAGTGAGAATATCAACTCCACATGCAGCACCTATGAAAAGAGACAAATTCTGTGCTAGAAAGTATTAGGGAAATGATCAGAAATATAATTGCGAGTATGTAATGTCCTTATATAAGTCTTTGGTGAAGCCACACTTGGAATCCTATGTACTGTTCTAATTGTCTTATCTCAAGAAAGAATATCGTAGCTCTGGGATATATGCAGAAAATAACAACAAAGAACTGAATATCATCCCTACAAGGGAAAAGCAAAGTATTGGGGGCTTTTACTGTCGTTCAGACATCCCCAACCTGGTGCCCTCCAGCTGTATTGTGCTGCTTTAACTCCAGATGAACAATATGAACATATATAAAAGCACCAGTCCCAACAGACCCCTGGGAGCCTCGCTGCTTTCTTCTCTTCACTGTGCTGTGTCAGTGCTCCATATTAACCCCCATCTGCCAAATTGGGGGGGGGGGAATGCAAAAAACGCCCAGAGAGCTTCAGCTATGGGCCATAACAACAACAACAACAACAACAACAACAACAACGGCCTACCTTACAGTGCAGTGGTGGAGCAAAGGAGCTTCACGAATCAGTAAGTCCCCAGTTCAGATGTTGCCACTGACCAGGTGGCTGTTATTCTCTCAGCCTCATCCCTCCCATCTCTGAAACAGAGTTGTGTCCCTTTTTCCTCAGGGAGTGCAGCCCCATCCAGAGCAGGGAATCTCCTTAATTCCCAGCCCTGAGAACCACTTACCAAGGATTGCCAAGGATTTGGCTTCCATTTGTTGGCCTTCAACCAGTCCATCACTGCCTCCAGGCACCTGTCCAGCACCTCTCCTGACTCAGATGGAGCATCATCACCATGTCCCAAATCCATCCCTGGATGACACCTCTGAGCAATTTCATATGGATGTTAAAACAGTATAGGGGATTGGTTAGGATAGACCCCTGGGGGCCATGGAGCTGAGCAGGCACCCCCTGCTCTTCCTGCTCTGTGGTTGCAACCCTGCAGGTAGGAGTGGAGCCACTGTGGCACAGGGACTCCTGCCCCACACTCCAGGAGGATGCCGTAGCCGTGGCCACCGAGAGATCCACCCCTGTCTTTCTCCTGATAAAGGCTGCTAGTCAAGCAGCCTTTATCAGCTACCAAGGCTACCAGGCCTAGTTATAGCTACCAAGGCTATAACTAGGCCTGAAGCCAGAGAGAAATGAACCTTGATCACCCACTTCCTGCACACAGCTGCAACCTGCAAACAACTTCTCTGTGTTCAGGGAATAAGCCCATCCAAAACACAAATGTTGGCGAAGAATTTAGCTCAGGTGTGCTCAGCCAGCGGTGGGCAACTTGTAGTCTAACAACTTCTGGAGGGCCACAGCTCTTCTCAGCCCTCACCATTGGCTATGCTGGCTATGGCCAATGGAAGCCATAGCAGGGCCACAAATTGCCCGTTAGAGGTCAGGCTACTGCCTGTCTGGTGGAGCTGGCCCAGAAATGAACACATTGATCAAATACCCAGGAGTACAGCATGCATAATTTGGGTCATTTAGTTAAGGAAGCAAAGTACCCACATAAGGTACGTGGGAAACAACAGAGATGAGGTCAGAGCTTTTCCAGAAATGGAGAGCATAAACGCAATGGCAGTTTAAAGGCTGGCTGAAGAAGGCCGCCCCAGAGATGGGAGGGAAGGGCGAGAAGTGATGCCACCAAGCAGTTTGGAGTGGGAAGTGAGGGGCAGGGAGTTGCAGTGGGGATGGAGAGGGAGGAGGAGAGGGAGACCTTTCCTTCCCTGCACCCTGTCCAAAACAAAGAGAGGGAGAATGGGGATCCTGCATGCCTGAGGAAATCCCAAAAGCAGGCTTCCTTTTGTGCAGCAAGGCTTTTATCTGGCGGACCCCTCTGGAAATGGGGTGCAGAAAAAGAGCACGCCAAACTGGGAGGCCAGTTCAGGCCACGTTGATCCCAGAAAGATCTCTCCTGGAATTACCTGATGTTTAAGGGTGCATGAACTGGAAGTTTCAAAATATGGGTAACCAAAGCAGCACAGAGAGAACAAGGGGAAGGAGACTTGTGTAGGCCCCGGGGGTGCCTCACTTGGAAAATCCATGGAGCCCGAGGAGTTGAAGGCTTGTTTAGCCTCTAATTGCAAAGACACTGAAGAGCACAGGGCAGCCCTGGAAGGGTGAATTTCAGCAGGTGCTGAAGAGGGGAGCCGCTACCTTGTTCCTGCCTAACAAGGAAGGGGGTCTAGTTGGCTTTAGGGGGGTGTTGAAAGCACTTATTTTTTAACGTTGGGTCCTGCCCCCCTTCTAGAGCCACAGATCACCACTCCGCATGACGGCCTTTCAGGTAACTGACACAGTGGCTTCTGCCGGTCAGAAACCGCTTTGCTGAGATATGTGGAACTGGTCCCTTTTATTTTCACATATTTTTTTGCTTTTGTTCTCCATGGTGTCACGTATCCATGGATATCTACAGAGGTTTCTGAAGAATGCCGGTGTTGTTCCTCACCCCCACCAAAAGCTGCCATCTCTCTCTCTCTCTCTCTCTCTCTCTTTCTGCTTGCATATGGAGAGTTAAGTGCTAATTGCATATGATTCAGTCATTGCAACGGTTCCAATTAGCAGTGTTGGTACTGACATGGTTTCACGGTTTCTCTGCAGCTCTGCTGCCAGTTGGTAGAAGAAATGCTTTAACTCTAGTGGAGGAACTGGCAAAGGGCTTGGTAACGTTGGGTCAGTTTCACCCCACCAGTTGAATGGGTGCCTCTGAACTTGCAGCCTTTGTACAAAAATGAGGGAGCTTGTGCTATCTCTGCCTGCACGAGACTTGAGATCTGTTGGAGGAGCCCTCCTCCGCATCCCACCAACACAAGACATACGCTACGCTATGGTGGGACACGGGAGAGGGCTTTCTCTAGGGTGGCAGCCCGGCAGTGGAGGCCCAACTGGCACCAACGCTGACTTTAATCCAGCACCAGGTAAAATCATGGGTTTTTAACAAAGCCTTTAATGGTTGACTTCACCAAGCTTGCACATTGTTTTAACCGTTTTTATTGGTTTTTATTGCTTTTAAATTCTATACTGGTCTATACTGCTTGACGGTTTAATTTGTTTTTAGCTGTGTATATTTATTGATTTGTATTGTATAATTTTATCTCTACGCTGCTCTGAGATTCTAGTGATATAGGGCGGGATACAAATGGTTTAAATAAATAAATAAATGTAAACATCCAGGTTCATCTGTGTATCCCCCGCTTCTTTCTGACCACATGCACAAGTTTGTGCATCAGATGTTGGTGACTTTTTTTCCCTGGAAGATCAGTTGGATAGAATCAGACATAAGGAGGTTCCAAGATGTTTGTTCGCAGCGTCCTCTTGGGCAACTGCGAATATCCCCAGTCATCTCCTAGTGAACTACCCAGCCAGTTCCCCACTTGGGCTCCCTTCAGATTGAAGACTGCGAACTCCAGCCCCATGTGGGAGGGGCTGTTGTTGTGGCACCCAGGTTGGACACCACCACCACCCTGATAGGGGGTTATATGAGTCCGCTGGAATAATAGTCCCATGCAGAAAGCAAAGCTGGACCTCTGTTACCTACCATCACCTGTTATTGTTGTTATTATTGTGGTTACTGTCTTATGGCTATTATTATTATTATTATTATTATTATTATTATTATTATTATTATTATTATTATTATCCCTTCCTTCAAGGAGCCCCATATTCAGCATAGTTGAGCAATTGATGATTTCCCCCTTTAATTAAAAAGGACTTTTTTTCCTCAAAAGAATTGCAAAAGGAAAAATGAGTCACTTGTTTGTTATGGCTCCTTTGTCGCCATGCCTGCCAGGTGTACAGCGGGTGCTTCCTGTTTATGGCTTTTGCTGTTTGGGGCTTGTTCCGAGACAAAGTCTTGTGAGTGGAAAGGTTTCCTTCAGGGGCTTCCGGGGGGGGGGGGGGGAATGTGATCACTCAATTGGGGGCCTGACCCTGGCATAGGAGGGCTGCTGGGTTATTTTGAATCTTGCTGTTCTTGCTGCAGATTTACGGTCTTACTATGCTTTTAAATTGTGCTGTTTCGTTAACTTAAAATAAAAATCTTACTGTGTATTTTAATGGGGACTTGTATTATTGGGTGTTTTTTTATTTGTACCCATACTTGTGAATTTGTGGAAGTGGAAACTTCTTGCTTGATTAAAAGCATATCCACTTACATTGTAAAACCTGTTAAGGAACAAGGCAAATCTTAGTTCTATCCCTGCAGATAGAACACTAGCACGTTAGGGATGAGGGCTGTCTCTGACAAGCTAGTTTTCTACATGCAAGGATGTTTTATAGGGAGGAGCATTGTGTCATG
Organism: Elgaria multicarinata webbii; assembly: GCF_023053635.1. Classification (NCBI taxonomy): domain Eukaryota; kingdom Metazoa; phylum Chordata; class Lepidosauria; order Squamata; family Anguidae; genus Elgaria; species Elgaria multicarinata. The sequence goes on along the minus strand of NC_086191.1, from coordinate 887,167 downwards.
GACGTGCCCTCCTGTAGTCCTAGCATAATACAGCCTGAACACAGATTGACTGCCTCAGTGAGAACAACAGATGCCTCCCACTCAAAATAGATCAAATGTGAAACAAAGATGACAACCCTGCAAAGATGGGCAGAATGGCCGTGTTGAGGGCTCTATATACTCTTCCCCATCAGGGCAAATAACTTGAGAGGATGTGTGGACCTGAGGCAATTCAATTATTATTATTATTAATATTAATAATAATAATAATAATTTTATTTATATAGCACCATCAGTGTACATGGTGCTGTAAAGAGTCAAGGAGCCCCTCAGTAGATTGTAGAGAAATTTAAAGAGACAGGAAATCCTATCATGAAGAGCCAGAATCTTGTGTAGTTTGGCCCTCTGTGGCCATGGCTAGACCAGGATTATATCCCGGGATTGTCCTGTGCATCTAAATGACACACGGGGGATACCGGGAGCAGGCAGGGACGATCCCTCCATTTGCTTGGGATAATCCTTAGGTCTAGCTAAGGCCTATGTCATGTATGGATGACCCCCAATACCTGAGCAAATTATGATCTGAAAGGCATGTTTTTTATCAGTGGAAAGCTCATTTCAGAATTTAAAAGCACTGGGTTGAATAGTTGGTCAAGGTAGACTAGTTAATGAATGCATCCCATAACAAGGGAAACTTTGCAAAGCAATGGTTTAAATTCCTTTTCTCCTTCCTCTTTGTTTATGTGCAGGTTTCTTTTAACGCCATCACAAAAGCCCCACATCTGGATTTATACGACAAGTGGAAAACCATGATCTGAAGAAGAGACAAACTTTTTTTGTTCTTGTTTTGTAATTTTTTGTTTTTAAAAAGAGGTGTTTTTTTTTTTTTTTGGATTGCAGCATTTTGAAAAACAGAGTTTTTCATTTTAAGTTTTGGAAACTTAGACAATTAAGCCACCCCATACCGTGAGGATCTCCGGAAAACATGGGGAGAAAAAAGATCCAGATCCAGAGGATTACGGACGAGAGGAACCGGCAGGTCAGTTGCATGAATGGACATAATTTCTATGGCTGATTCTTCCTCCCTTCTCTCATCAGTCCCACAGGTGACGTGACGCCTTTTGTTTGGCTCACGCCTTAACTTTCTCAACTGTAGGACGGAGCTGGTGGTTTTCAGCAACTTGGGATCTTGTGGGTGATGCAGGAAGGAAGGTGTGTGGAGCCCGGCAGAGGATTGGTTGAGCTACTTGGGACCTAGGTTTGGGTTTCCAGAGGGTGGAGCCTATGAGCTGAGGGGTGTGGCTTTACAGACTAGGGCAGAGCTTGGTGGGAGAAGAGGGCAGGCTGTGTTTCTGGTTCATACTGCGTTTTGCCAACTCTGGAGCGGCTTTGCCCCCACCTGAGAACTCACAGATCCAGTCCCTTCAGGGCCCCTCCCCCGACCTTCCTCCACTCGATATGCAGTTGAGCAATTAGGCTTTGAGGGCTCTGAAGTGCCCAGCCAGTAGGGCACCCAGGTTGGGCAGCTCTTCTGTATTTTAAGAGAGGTGCTTTGCCAGGACATCATGAAGCATTCAGTTTAGGAGCAGTTCGCCTCGTAATCCCACCACACACGCACACACACGCCAATGCAAGATGATGGTTTCCAGGGATTCCAGTGTGTCAGAATGGTCTTTGGGATGCAGAAATGGAGGCTGCTGCTTCATCTTGCTGCCAGGACTACCAGGTGCTGGGAGGCCTCAAACCAAGAGAGGATTTTCTGAGCTCACTTCTTCCCAGATCAGTAAGGGGGCAGCAGCCTGCAGCAATCCAGCCGGGAATGAGTCCGGGTCCACAGCCAGAATCCCCACTTGTCTTGTTTCTGCCAGCCTGCCATGTGAGTCAAATCCTGCCTTGCCAGGATCAGTCCTGGGGATGAAAGAAAAGTTCAGGTTAACAGGGGAGCTGTCCAGCAGGGAGCATAGCAAGAGAGAACCATGATATTTTATCTGAGCAGCATTAGAGGTGCCATTGCTGCCCCAGCCCTCCTTGGTTTGTCAGTAGGACCCAGATCCTGAGCATGTTTCCTCCTCGTGAGTAGGGCTCAGGGATAGTTGCTGTACTGCCAGCTATGCCTCAGAGTTTCCTTCTGGACCTGCTGCTGTCTCTGTTCATGAGATCAGTCCTGGTGGGTCTGGAATGGGGGAGATGGAGCCGTATGAGGAAAGACTGAAAGAACTGGGCATGTTAGCCTGGAGAAGAGAAGATTGAGGGGAGACATTATAGCACTCTTCAAATACTTAAAAGGTTGTCGCACAGAGGAGGGCCAGGATCTCTTCTCAATCCTCCCAGAGTGCAGGACACGGAATAACGGGCTCAAGTGACAGGAAGCCAGATTCCGGCCGGACATTAGGAAAAACTTCCTGACTGTTAGAGCAGTACAACAATGGAACCCATGACCTAGGGAGGTGGTGGGTTCTCCCACACTAGAGGCCTTCAAGAGGCAACTGGACAGACATCTGTCAGGAACGCTTTAAGGTGGGTTCCTGCATTGAGCAGGGGGTTGGACTCGATGGCCTCCTTATAGGCCCCTTCCAACTCTGCTATGCTGTGATTCTATGATCCCCCAGGATGGTGGTCTTGGGAGGGCATCCTTTAATTCCTCTTGACCCCTGCAAATGCCAGAGCCATTGATAGAATCTTCCTCCTCTGAGGTCTTATCCAGTTCTAGGACGGCCTGTCAGGAGGCGTTGGGACACAATATGTTCAGTGGTTGTGCCTTTTTTGAGTGGGGGTGGGGTTCATTTCTCATTTGCATCCTGCTTTTTGTTTCCATCCTTCTTGCACCCTCAAAGTTTCCACCCCTAAACAGCCTGAGGCCCTCTCACCATAAAGGGTGGGGCTGCATGTACACTGCTGCAGCAGTCAGACTGTGCACCCTTTGTGCCTCACGTGGGGTCTTCTTGCCCACTTTGCGCTCAGGGGGAGCTGGTTTTCCCTGTAGGAGAGAAGGAGGCGGATCTATGCTGCACCGCCTGGCCTTCCCCTGCTTCAATCCCTCGACCCTTTCAAAGTAGGGCTGTGCCCAGTGCTGGTTGGAGGGTCCTTTTGTCAGCCACAAAACAACCCTTACCTTGGAGCCAGTTTTAACGTGAAAAATGAAAAGGGGGGGAGGGACTGAGCAAATGTTTAAGCAGATAAACATGAAGGCACTTGCAAACCTCCCCCAACCATCCCACACAGCTTGCCTGAAGTGTAGCAGGGAAGCAACAATAGTGGAATGGGGGGGGGTTGTCTTTTAATGCTGAATCTCCCCCTCCCCGCCCCCAGAGGCTCTCCAAAGTCCTGCTCTAAGCATCTTCCAGAAGCTGTGTACGGTTTTTATGGAAGCTAGCCTTTCAACGGCGATACGAAGGCCCAGTCATCCTAATTAGGATTTGATTATCGTTGACTCGCCTGCTGTATTGGAATGGGAGGCCTATAAATCAAGTGGTTTAATAACATAAATGCTGTGCCAAAAAAACCAACAACCAACAAGATACTTCGCCTAATCTGCCTCTTCTGCCCCGGGGTAATTTGGCTTTCATCAGCCTCCTCCATTGTTCCCTCTGCACCATGAGGACTTGGAACTTATACATTGAAAAACAACAACAACCACAACCTGGAGCTTTCATGAATGTCTCTGAAATCCTGAAGGGTTTTCACTAAAACGTAGCACCAACACTCTGCCCACCTCCCACCCCCGCCCCCTTTGTGTCCCTGAAGGGCGTGGCGGTGGCATGAGGCCCCTGTCCCTCCATTGCTAGCAAAGGGATCTTTCTGGTGAGCAGCAAATGTGCTGCAGCAAATATTTCCCTCCCCTTCAGGGAACCGCCAGCCTCAAGCTTGTGAGGCCTTAAAATTAACCTGTCGTGACAGCTGGCCTAGTTAGGCTTCCCAGCTACCCAGCAGGTCTGTTCTCTTGGCAACGGCCCTTCGATGCAGAACGAGGTTGCTTCAATAAACACCTGAGAGAACTACAAATCCCATTATGAGAAATGAAAACGCTCAGCCCCCCCCCCACCTCATGTTGGCCAAAGCCACGGCAGGGATGGGATGGGAAGAGAATGGAGCAAAGCCAGGCAGTCACGCCTGGAACTTCTGCAAGGCTGATTTGGGAGGGTATGGAATATGGCCCCCATTATCTGTGGGGGCTCCTTCCCCACACTTTTTCCTGCGATGAATCTGCTGCTGCCAGCAATGAGTTGCTTCTCACAATTCACAAGAGTTGAAGAGCCACTCGCCGGCTGCCTCCTTCTGTGGCTTGTCCCTGCAAGCAGTGGGTCTGCTCTGAAGGCCCCCTGATGCAGCCACTGTTTTGGAGTGCAGCTTCTGCAGGCCCCGTCAATTCCTCAGTGGGAGATTTCCGGAGGACCCCCTATGTGCTGCCTTGAGTTCCATCAGGGAACAAAGGCGGGAAGTGCATGTACATGGATAAGCACTAATAAATACATTCAGTAAACCTTCCTAGGAGTTGGGAAGGAGTTGGGTGTGTGCGTGTGTCAGGGCAGCTTGCCTTGACTTCCCCTGTGCAACCTGTGTCCTGAACCCGGGCCCCAACATGTTTGTCCACCATTATGGATATCGAGGAGGAGTCCTGAAGAAATAACGGCTTTAGGCAAGATGCCCATTTCCTGGTAGATTTTCTGTGGAATTGTGCCTGTGAAGGCCTCTCATCAGGAGACTGTTCGAAACATGTTGTACCACACAGTCGGAGAGGTGCATAGGCTCCAATGGGCAGGTACTGCTGCCAGTAGGAGCTGGGGCTAAAATTCTCCCAGTCCACATTCCTTCACAGGTTTTGGAATTGTGAATTGCCTGGTCTCGATTCTGAAGTGGAACAGACACATGAGGAACCCTCCATTGTTTCCATTTGTTTTCTCAGTTTTGTAGAGCATGGTGCTCATGCACCGTGCGCTGCAGCCTTTTCATTCTTGCCCACCACTGCCAGTGTGCATGTGTCACAGTCTTCATGAAATAGTTCATAGGAGGAGTAGGTCAAGCAATGCTTTACTAATGTGTATGTACAGGTTTGTGGATTGAAAAAGCAATCATGATGTTATTGTATGATCAGTTGAACCAAGATTCTTTGTGCAGGGTGTTTGATGCAAGCTCAGTAGAATGCCACACATAATAATAATATATTTATTTATTACCCACCTCTCCCTTTGGTTAGTAACAAAGAAAAAAGAAAGACACAAGTGAGCTGAAGGAACTGAGAGGTATTATGGCAAAATGCAAACGCTCCAATTCCAGAATTTATTTAGTTTATTCCTCTTTTTGATGATCCTATTCTTCCCTTATAGTAACAGTTAGAGCTATAATGTCTAGTTGATTAATCAATTTAGTATGATTAAAAATCATTCAATTAAAAATAGTGCTCCCAACTAATCAGGCAGCAGAACTTTTTAAAAATGGTTTATTACATGTAACTATTTCCAAATCCCTGGGTGGCCTTCTTGGAACTGGAATGCCATTCCTGAAGAGATGTTTTCCTTAGAACATGTTTTCCTTAGAATGATTGTTGTATTCATATGCAAATTTATTTGAGTAAATCAATTAAAACTTGCAGGATTAATCCACTTGGGCCATGTCTACACCTACCAGATATCCCGAGGTCATCTCTAGGTCATCCCTGTGTGTCCATATGACGCACAGGGGATCCCCGGATGACCAGGGACTTTCCCCGGGATAACTGGGACCCTGGATTTCCTGTTGTTTCCGTGGTCCTGGGACCATCCCAAGGAGTGCGAGCGGTATGCCGCCGCTCCCGGGTCGTCCCTTCTTCCCTGTGAGTAGTGGGGCTGGGCACAGAGCTGCATGGGGAGGCTCTGTGCCCATGAGGGGGAGCAATTTCGCCATCCCTAGGGTGGGTGGGGTTGGGTGCCTGTTTTTTTAAACCTTTTTTGCCATGCGACCGGCTCCTCTTAAAAAATAAAAATAAAAATGGCGGCCACGATGTCCCTCTTCCCTTCCGGGACGTCACGTGACCATCTAGATGCTGGGGGAGGACCGCAATCCTCCCCCTCCCTCCTGCTACACCCTTAGGTGCAGACATGTCCTAAGATTTCTTGAATTGATTGACACCCCAAAAATCATACTCTGCATTTACACAACAGTTTAAAGGGTCCAAGGTGTTTTACGTACATTATTATCTCCTTGTAATCATTACGACCCTTGAATGGTAGGGCAGTGATGCTAATCCCCATCTTATACATGGGAGGCGAAGAGGGAGAGTTCCTGGCAGAGACAACATTTAAACTGGGGACTTCCAGATTCCCCAACCGGTGCCGTGGGCTTGTAAACTCTCTGCTCCTTCAGCTCCCTTTTTAGCGGAGAGTTTTTTCTCCCCATTTTTAATGCTAGGCACTGGGGACAATTAATTTCCATTGGACTAGTTTTCCTATTGGAACAGTAGTACTTTCAGGTTTTCCTTAGTAAAAGATTTACTGGTAAAGTTGGGGCGGGGGCAGAGAGGAAAGAAGAAATGGTGAAAGTGTTCCTGTTGTGCAAAGCATTGTTGTTGTTTGTTTTAAGTCTAGCAGGGAATGTCCTATTAACAATTATTAAGAAACTGCAGCGGGGGGGGGGGGGCTTTTATTGGGGTGGTGCTGTTTTGCAACATGGGAGCATCAGTGCCAGGGGCTAAGTTAAGCCTTATCCTTCCACAGTTATTGGGAGCTGTAAAAGTGAATGGAAAATACTTTGCAGCCCTGGGACCTCTTGGGGGCTCTGATGGCGTCCAGGTTCCACAACTCTTCAGGAAAGTGGGGGGAAACTTTCCATGCCAGAGCACAGGGCCAAGTTGAAGGGCGGTTTTCCATCTCTTTCCATTGAGCTGCTGCTTGTCTGTGTTCCTGTTGCAAAGCCTTTGAACGAAGGAGAGACAGCATCAGGCCAGGAGGCTTAAGGGCCCTGTGTAGGATTGTCCTGGGTGGATTACGTGGTTTTAGGGCCCTGGTGTGGAAGTGGTGATGCCCCTGTGGGAGACCTTGCACCTGGCTGAATGCCCTACAAGTATGAGTTCTGGGAAATCTAAGAATCGCCAGTTTCATTTTGCAGATTCCTAGATTAATGTGATCAATCTGCATCGGATGTTGAGTGTATTTGTTTACCTTCTGCATACACCATATTCGCTTATTCTGCACAATTTATTTATTTATTATTATTATTTATTTATTTAATTTATATACCGCCCCATAGCTGAAGCTCTCTGGGCGGTTTATAAAAGTTAAAAACAGTGAACATTAAAAAGTATACAAAATTTAAAACCATCAAAAACATAAAAGCAACAGTATAAAAACAACGGTGTCCATTTAAAAACAACTACATATGAGGAGAGGTTTACTGTAACAGGGTACTATAATATCCTTCTATTTCCATTGTATATTATATTCCAGCATCTGTGCAATATGATATATGAGAAACTGTTAGCCAATTGCCACACAGCATCTTTGAGAATTGCAGAACAATTACTCTCCACAATTCATGACAATTGTGATTTTCTAGTAGACTTTCTGTGGTTTATTAGACCACAAAATGAACCTCCCCAGCCTCAGCATGTGAAACTGGAGGCTGTTTTAAGTGGCACTTTAGTGTCTGTGCATGTGCCCTAGGGCCTAGCTCCACCACTCAGAACATTTAGAGACCCTGGGGGGAAAAGCCTAAGCCCAAAGAACGGCAATGCTAGCAACTTGTGTTACCAAGGTTTTTTTAAAAGGCTTCCACATCTCCCAAAAGGGAAAAATTGGAACAGTGATTTATGCAGGACATAGCCCAGAAACATGAGCCTGTCACTGAACAATGGGGTCCATTGGTGCATGGTCTTAACACTGTGTTGGACTTGCCTCGTCTGCAGGAGACACGCAGGAGCTGCGAATTCAACCCCTGCGTAGAGGGGAAATCAGGTTAGGTCAGACGTGGGCCAGCAGAAGCCTGAGGCAAGGGTGCCCTCCTTGTAATAGCCCCTAATGTCATTACAGGGATTTGCGGAGTGGATTTGCCCCAGCAGATCAGTCCGCTGTTATGTCAGGGCTGGCTGGCCGACTTGGGAAGCGGCTGGGACCTTGACGCATGAGAAAGGAGCCAGCAATCCTCCTTCAGCAGTGCCAGGCTGGGAGGTATGGTAATTCCTTCCCCAACCCTTGGAGCAAACAGCTTACACCCTGGAGAAGGAGATTTGATTACCCTCTCCGTCTTAAAAGGTTAATGCCGGCAGATGAGGGTGAGCAGGCTGGGCTAAATCCTACCCAAGCCCTAAAGGGAGTGAAAGCCTTCTGTCTTTGCTCTGCCTTGGTCTGGATCTGTTCCACGGATGCAGATGTGAGGCGGTGACTGGTTTTAGTGAGGGTGAAGGGACCCCGTGGGGTTCTGGTGGAGCTGTCTTACGCTGAGCCAAACCCTCAACATATCAACAGGCCAGCACTGGCAGGGGCTCTCCAAGAGACTGTCCCAGGCCTGAGATCTGCTTAACGGGAGATGCCGCAGGCAGAACCTTAATGCAGTCTATGGTCTTAGCTAGACCTAAGGTTTATCCCGGGGTCGTCCCTGCCTGCTCCCGGGATCCCCTGTGTGTCATTTACATGAGCAGGGATGACCCCGGGATAAACCTTAGGTCTAGCTAAGGCCCATGTGTCCGGAATGGATGCCCTTTACGGGAACATAGGAAGTCAGGCTGTTGGTCTGTCACACCAAGGATTTTCTGTGGTGGGTGGCAGCAGCTTCCCAGGGCCTCTGCAGGGAGAGGCCTTTTCTCCCAGACCCCTTGAACTGGGGATTGAATTGAGGAACATCCCTGGGCTATGTCTTACTCCCCCTTTGTTTGCTGCCTGTGTCCCTCGGAGAATCATGGAAAGGTCCGTGTAAAATCTAAAGCTCTGGAATGGCTCACAAGCCATTGGGTCTGCCTGTCTCCCTGAGCCATCCAGCCCCCCACAAGCCCCACTCGCATACTTACCTGCTCTGTTTGCACCATGCCACGTTGCCCATCAAGCTCTGTCCCTGATCACAACATCCTTCTGGGCACCTCTAGACCTGCTGTCCTGATGCTGTCAGCCCCCACTCCTGTCCAAAAATGGTCTGGCATCCCTGCATTTCAGGGTACAGTGGAAAGAGTACTCAGTGGGATTTCAGTGAGTGTTGGATGTGTGTAGTGAGGGGCCACGATTGCTAGCAGGTTTCAGATTATTTTTCAAAGAACTCAACTGGGCACAATGCACAGTGTGGGCACTTAATACAGCTCCATCAGTGGAGGTATCCAGAATACCAACCAGTCTAGCTTTATTGGAAGACTTTCAGCTGTTGAGGCCCCAAGATGAGGACAAGGTGCTTGGCTGCGTCCAGTCAACCAGCTGTGTGTTTGATCCTTGGCTTTCATGGGTTGTTACATCTAACAGGGAGGAGATGCCTGGCTGGCTCCAGGAGGTTGTCAGTTCCTCCTGAAGAGAGGGGCTAGGAAGTGGTAATTTGGCCGCTCCTCAAGAAACCTAACCTGCATCCGGAAGGTGTTAACAGCTATAAACCAGGAGCCTACTTCCCCTTCCTGGGCAAGATGCTTGAGCAGGCGGTTGCTGGCCAACTCCAGGCACTCTTGCATGAAACGGATTATCCGGATTGATTTCAGGCATGCTTCAGGCCTGGTTTTGGAATTGAAGCTGCCTTTGCCGAGAAAGGGAGAGGGGGATTCTCTTGGACTTCTCCTTTCAGCAACTCTCACAGTATCCTTCTGGGTAGGCTGTCTGAGTTGGGTGTTGGAGGCACTGCATTACAGAGCTTCCACTCCTACTTGGATGGCCAATTCCAGAAGGTGGTGCTGGAGGATTATTGCTCTGATACTTATGCTCTATTTCCACCAGGCTCTATTTCATCCTCCATGCTTTTCAACATCTACATGAAACCCTTGAGAGAGATGCATACTGAGGTGTTGCCAATGACACCCATCTCTAGCTCCCCTTTTCATCAAATTGAGGTGTTGCAGTGGGTGTTCCAAATCTGTGCCTGGTTGTGGTAATGGACTGGATGAGGGCCAGTAAACTAAGACTCAATCCATATAAGATGGAGGTCCTGTTAGTGGGTGGGTTGATTGCCCACCTAAATGGTGTTCAACCTGTTCTGGAGGAGGGTGCGCTCCTGCTAAAGGATCAGGTTCGTACTTTCAAGGTTCTTTTGGGTTCATCATTGTCACTGGAGGCCCAGGTGGTCTTGGTGGCTCAGAGTTCCTTTTATCAGCTCTGCCTGATATACTGACTACGAACCTATCTGGACAGAGGTAGCCTAGCTACAGTTTTCCATGCTCTGGTAACCTCTTATTCGGACTATTGCAATGTGTTATATATTGGGCTGCCTTTGAAAGCAGTCCGGAAACTTCAGCTGTTTCAAATAGGGCAGCAAGATGGCTTAGAGGGCTTGGTTTATACTTCCATATGGTGCCATGCTTTGTGATCTGCCCTGGCTGCCTGTCGATTACTGGGCCCAATTCAAATGCTGGTATTAACCTTCAAAGTCCTTAAAACACTTGGGGCTGAAGGAGCATTCTCCTCCTATATAGACCTGCCTGGACCCTAAGATCATCTCCTCCTCTGGGTGCACCTGACAAATGTGGTGCAGCAGTTGGCTACTAAGAAGATGGACTTCTCAGTGGGGGCAACACAGTTATGGAATGCCTTCTCAAGAGAGGCTCACCTGGTGCCTACGTTGTAATCCTTTTGGCTCCTGGTGAAGGCCTTTTTATTCTCCTAAGCTTTTTAGTTGGCAAGTTTCTGAAATGGTGTTCGTACGTTTTAGATTTCTTTCTTTCTTTCTTTCTTTCTTTCTTTCTTTCTTTCTTTCATTCATTCATTCATTCATTCATTCATCTCTGTACCTCTCAGTAGCCAAAGTTCTCTTGCACTGATATTGTTTTTTTTTTTACTTTGATTCTATTTTGTTTTAAACGTTTATTTTTTACAGCATGTTTTATTATGTTTTTATATTGTATGTTTTTGAGAATCACCCAGAGGGCTTTAGTTATTGGCCCATGCAGTTGTCCAGCACAGCTAGTCAGAATGATTGGGGTAGGGGTAGGGGTGCATCTTGGTCTTGATGGGGAAAGGAACACGCTATGTCTGTTTTTACCAGCTTGCAAGACATTTTGTGGATAAAGTTGCTCAGATTCATTCCAACGTAGATACCACAGTTAGAGCTGATTCAGCAGATGTTTAGGTATGACCATCTCTTGGAAATCCAGCCCTTTTGGGGCCTGACAGACTTATGCTGCTCACCCAGCTCAGCTTGCATTTGCAAGCCACAGGTTTCCCTTGAACTGCAGGGACTTTTCTAGGGTGGGTTTTTGTGTGTGTGTGTGTGTGTGTGTGTGTGCGCGCGTGTTGACTGCAATTTGTGCAAAGTACAGCTGTAATTTGCTCAAATAAAAAACCACGGAAAATCCACCAACTGGAACTCCACTGTCCAAACAAATTCCTCAACCATCCCTACAGGTGCTGCTTTTCCTTTTGGCTGCTGCTGGTTCTTTTTGTCATGAATACTTTTCAATTTGTGAAGCCCAAGGATGTTGACAGGCTCATTGGAGGTGTGAGGTTGACCACCTTTGTGTGTGACCCTTGCCTTCTCTACCTGCTTAAAGCAGCCAGAGGAGGACCTCTGAAAATTGTTTCTGGCTTGTCTCTTCTTCTATTCCATTCTTGGGCAAATTGCTGATCACTTAATGGTGACTGCACTCCAGAGTTTGTTTGTTCGTTTTCCCCCCTGAAAGAGACAAATTATCTAGATTCACTTCTATCTAGCTTCAAGCCACAAGGAGATAGAGAGCATCCCTCCCAGTTTCACTGGACCTCTCAATGATTTTGATACCGTTGATCATGGTAACTTTCTGGATTGCTGGGCATGGATGGAACCCAGGGGCACTGTTTTGCAGAAGCTCCTGTTCTTCTTGGAGGTATGCTAGGCTATTATTGTACAGCATCTTGGTCATTGGCCAAGCACCTTGCCCAAGAATGGATATCAGAGATGAGCTTATTGTGTCACTGGAGGATCCATCTTGTCCCGGTGCTGTTGAACATCTACATGAAACTAATAAGAAAGATCATCCATGGATATGGAGTGTGGTGTCTCCAATATGCTGATGACACCCAGCTCTCTCCTTTCCATCCGGCTCCAGGGAGCTAAGGAAGTTCTGAATTGTGCATGATAGTGGACTGGATATGGGCTAATAAACTGAAGCTTAATCCAGACATGACCGAGGTACTTTTGGTCAGTAGGCGAGCTGATCTGGAATTAGGTGGACAGCCTCTTCTGAATGAGGTGGCACGCCCTTTGAAAACTTTACCTGGGGTATCCATATTTGCTCCGGGATGCTCAGTTAGTGGTTGTGGCCAGGAGTGTTTTTGCCTAGAGCTCAGATCTGGGCATAGTTGCATCTCAATTGTTGTTGTTGTTGTTGTTGTTGTTCTGGGTGGTTTACATAATATTTACACACTTAAAAACAATATACAAAAGCATACAATATACATATATGTTTAAAATCACTATAACAACTTTAAAAACTATGAGCCTAAAAAAACAGATCCAGGCACATTTCATATTGCTAAAAGCCTGGGAGAAGAGAAAAGTGGCAGCTAGAATGTTTATTGGAGTCAGTTCTTGGTCACATATAGCTCCCTTATTACAAGAGCAGCATTGACTTCTGATCCATTTGGGGCACAGTTCAAAGCGTTGGTCCCAAATGGCTTTGGACCAGGTTTCTGAGAGGGCCATCTTCCTCTTCCATATGAGCTTGCCTGCTGGTTAAGATCTACTGGAGATGTGCACTTAGTTGAGAGCGAAGTTGTGGCTGGTGGGTACTCAGGAGAGAACCTTCCTGCATTGAGCAGGGGGTTGGACTCGATGGCCTTGTAGGCCCCTTCCAACTCTGCTATTCTATGATCCTCTGTGACCGTGCATTGGTTGTGGCCATCTTTTAATGGTCTGTTTTTTTCATCAGGCGTTTGTGGATCCCTTGGAGAATGACCGTTTTTGTTTTAACTTCCTATTTTGTGTTGTTGAGATGTTACTGTTTGGAATATGATGTAAGCTGCCTTAAGTGTTGCTTTTTTAAAAAATGGGAAACATATCATTTTAATGATATGTTTCATAATCAGCTATGTGGATTTGAGGCTGTACCTGTGAGATGTGGATGTCCTGTGTCAACTGGAGACCCATGTTCCTCTGCTTTGGCTTGGAGTGGGAGTGATGGGTAGTATGAAAAGGTGAGCGAGGCTGTGTGCCAAGCCACAGGTCCTTCTTGGCTTTTGACAGCTGAAAAAAATGAAATGGAATGAAGCACAGAGGTGATGGAGAAACGGGGGCACAGATGAGTGAGGGCCTGGCCAGGGAAGGAGCTGGAAGATGAACTCCCTCTCTGCAGAGAAGCCCCGGAAGCGAAGTGCGAGGGAGGAGGCGTGACGCCCAGCGCACTTGTTCTGTAGCATAGTGAATGAAGCTTTGAATCAGGATATCCCCACGTCAGATTTTCCTCAGCCAGGAACATTCTTCTGCATGTGTATCTCTGTGGTTATTCTGAAATCCTCACGTTCATCCTCCCTCCCTCCCTCCTTCCATCTGATTTCGTGTCATTAGCATGAAGTAGCATTGCTGGATCAAGCCACTTGCATCCATTTCTTACATTTTTATCTCGCCGTTCTGCAAAGAAGCTCAGGATAGGGCCAGAGCACAGGCGCCAACCACCCCCACCCCCTTTTATCCTTGCAACAGTCCCTGCGAGGTGGGTCAGGCTGAGAGTTAATTGTCAAAGGGCACCCAGGAATGGGTTTTTTTTTCCTGCTCATAGGCCAACCATTCACTGCACTGAACGCAGGAAGCGTCTTTATCCTGAGTGAACACGATGGGAGAAGGACCTTCCCACTCTGACGTTGCCCCAATAACGGCCAGGGCTCTGCAATCCTGCCTGGAATGTTGAGCTGCGAGGGCCGGGCCTCCCCGGTCCCCAGCCTGCCCTGTGTGGCTGAGCTTGCAAGGAGTTCGGCCGGGCAGCCATAATTTGGAGAGAAGCTGGCATGAAGTCAGTCTTGGCATGAGGGATTGTGGTTACTTCGCTCAGGGTACAACAGGGTCTAGCTGGGAGGGAGGATTTGCTAGGCAGGCAGATGTGTGCGGAGGGAGTGTAGCGACCTTTCTACATTTTGCAGATGGAGTGAGAGGCTGCTTGGAACATTCCCACTTCCTATAATTAGGATTCCTGCCCAAATACCTTTGCAGGAGTGGAGGGAGTATGTGGCTCTACTCCTCCTCCTGCTTTTGTTTATTCCAATGTTTGTGTTTTAGGGGGAAAGGCACATGGGCCCTTAAAGAAGGCCACTGTTGATTTCCCCGTGATTTTAGACAAATCAACCCCCCACCCCGGTCAAACGTAGTGTTCAAGGGAATAGGCCTATCCTGGTCTCCTGTAATTCAAGCGCAGGTTTATTCTGTAGTAGCTCATCCTCCCTGGATTTAAAAGCCGAGATGGTGGTGCGTCTTGCTTTCTTTCAGAGAGAGGCTAGAAAAACAGCGGTGTCCTCTAAAGGGACCAGAGCAGAGTCCGAGAGGACACAAAGCAGCCAGCTTGCTGAATCTTGGCAGGGCGGCGGGGGGGGGGGGCAGTTGCTGGGTGGGAGGTTGATAGGGAGCCCCCCCATGCACCCCCCCAAATTCCATGGAGGAAAGCTGTATGAGAGAGGAGTGCTGGTGCTCCATGCTAAAGGAAGCGCTCCACATGTCCCCAGCATCTCCAGTTCCAAGGAGAATCAGCTGGCAGTTGATGGGAGGTAGGCTACTAGTGAGGTTATTGCTGTTGTTACTAATATTTTTTAAGGCATTTTTACCCCTGTCTTCAGCCAAAAAAAAAGTCTCAAGGGCAGCATGCAGAGATAAGGCAGGATGTGCTCTGAGGCTTACAATCTAAAAACCCAAAACAAAAGGAAAAAGGAATGGGAGGGAGGAGGAAAACAGCAAATCTGGCTTTGGTCCTTAGTGATCGAATTCTCGTAAGTGCTCTTTCTGGCAGCAAGGAGAGGGAATAAAGCTCACTGCAGCTGCTCCTTCTGTGGTCAGAGGATGGGGTCAGGCTGGTCTCCCTGAGAGGAGTAACAGTTTCTCATTCCATCTGACTAGCCTGTTTCCCAAACTTAGAATCATAGGCCATGGCTAGACGAGGAGGTCGGAGGGCAACGATCTCGCGATTTTATAATCGCAAGATCGTTGCCCTCGTTTACACACGGGGCGCGACATCGCAGCCGCCATCTTGGATTTGTTTTTTTAAAGGAGAAGGAGCACACGAGCACTTGTCTGAAAACTGTACGTTTATTTTATTTATTTATTTATTTATTTATTTATTACATTTTCTATACTGCCCACTAGCTGAAGCTCTCTGGGCGGTTCACAAAAATTAAAACCATAATAAAACAACCAAAAAACAAACACCTCCCCCCACCCCGATGGGCATGCGATCCCCAGGATATCGGCTGGTCTAGCTATGCCCATAGAACAGTAGAGTTGGAAGGGGCGTTTAAGGCCATCGAGTTCAACCCCCTGCTCAATGCAGGAATCCACCCTAAAGCATCCCTGACAGATGGTTGTCCAGCTGCCTCTTGAAGGGCTCTAGTGTGGGAGAGCCCACAACCTCCCTAGGTCACTGATTCCATTGTAATACTGTTCTAACAGTCAGGAAGTTTTTCCTGATGTCCATCTGGAACCTGGCTTCCTGTAACTTGAGCCCATTATTCTATGTCTAGCACTCTGGGATGATCGAGAAGAGATTGTGGCCCTCCTCTGTGTGACAACCTTTTAAGTATTTGAAGAGTGCTATCATGTCTCCCCTCAACCTTCTCTCCTCCAGGCTAAACATGCCCAGTTCTTTCAGTTTCTTTTCATAGGTCTTTGTTTCCAGACCCTTGATCATCCTCGTTTCCCTCCTCTGAACACGCTCCAATTTGTGTGCATCCTTCTTGAAGTGTGAAGCCCAGAACTGGGCACAATACTCAAGTTGAGGCCTACAGTGCTGACTACAGTGGGAGCAGTACCTTGCACAATTTGGAAGCTATGCTTCTATTAATGCAGCCCAAAATAACATTGGCTTTTTTTGCAGCCACATCACACTGTTGGCTCATATTCAGCTTGTGATCTACAACAATTCCAAGATCCTTCTTGCTTGCAGTATTGCTGAACCTTCTTGTAACTGTGTGTTTGATTTCTTTTTCCTAGGAGTAGAACTTGGCATTTATCCCTATTAAATTTCATTCTGTTGTTTTCAGTCCAGCACTCCAGCCTATCAAGATCACTTTGAAGTTTGTTTCTTCCAGGTATCCCACCCAATTTTGTGACATCTGCAAATTTGATAAGCATTCCCTGCATCTCCTCATCCAAGTCATTAACAAAAAATGTTGACGAGCACTGGGCCCAGGACTGAACCCTGCGGTACCCCACTCGTTGCCTCTCCCCAGTTTGAGAAGGTTCCATTGATAAGTACTCTTTGGCCGTAGCTAGATCTAAGGTTTATCCCAGGATTGTCCTGGGGTCAAACCTGTTCATCTAAGTGCCACACAGGGCATCCAGCGCTCAGGCAGGGACAAACCCAGGATGATCCTGGGATAAACCTTAGGTCTAGCTACGGCCTTTGAGTCCGATTCTGTAGCCAACTGTGGATCCACCTAATTAGTTGTTCCATCTAGCCCACTTTTAGCTAGTTTGTGAATCAGAATATCATGGGGCACTTTGTCAAAAGCTTTGCTGAAGTCAAGATGTATTACGTCTACAGAATTCCCACAGTCCACAAGGGAGGTTACCTGATCAAAAAATGAGATCAGATTAGTCTGACAGGATTTGTTCTTGATAAATCCATGCTGGCTTCTAGTAATCACTGCATTGTTTTCAAGGTGCTTACAGATTGACTTCTTTATCATCTGCTCCAAAATTTCCCCAGGGATTGATTTCAGTCTAACTGGTCTATAGGGACAACATTAGCCCTCCTCCAGTCATCTGGAACTTCACCCGTCTTCCATGATTTTGCAAAGATAATAGACAGTGGTTCTGAGAGTTCTTCTGCCAGCTCCTTTTTTACTCTAGGATGTAGTTCGTCGGGCCCTGGAGATTTGAACTCGTTCAAAGAAATTGGGTGTTCCTTTGACCATTTGCTTATCAATCTCAATCTTCAATCCTTCCCCTTCAGCTTGTATTTCACTTTTGCCAGGGGGGGTCGCAGACCCGCTTTTGGGAGAAGACTGAGCCAAAGTAAGAATTGAGCATTTCAGCCATTTCTTTGTCTTTTGTTATCAATTTGCCATCCACATTAAGTAATTGAACCGTTTCTTTCCTTTATCTTTTACTATGCACATACCTGAAGAAAACTGTTTTGTTGCTTTTAGCATTCCTCGCTAGTCTCAGCTCATGCTCAGCTTTAGCCTTCCTGATGCCATTTCGGCACTTCTGCGCCACCTGTCTGTACTCTTCTTTTGTGGCCTGGCCTTCCTTCCACTTCCTATATGTATCCCTTTTTGTTTTCAGGTCATCTCTAAGCTTTTCGTTGGAAAACACATTGGTTCCTTCTGTTGTCTGCTATCTTTTTTCCTTGTTGGAATTGCTTGTAACTGTCCCTTTAAAAATTCCTTTTTAAAAAACTCCCACCCATCTTGGACTCCTTTTTTCATTTTTAAAGCTCAGCTAAAAACTTTTCCTAAAGCTTTTAAAACTTGATTTTGTTCTGACTTTATACTGTTAGTTTTACCCTACCCAGTGCCTGTTTACCCTACCCTGTGCCTGTTTGCATTCTCTTCTCCTCCTTATTGTTTTATTATGATTTTATTAGAATGTAAGCCTATGCGGCAGGGTCTTGCTATTTACTGTTTTACTCTGTACAGCACCATGTAGATTGATGGTGCTATATAAATAAATAAATAAATAAATAATAATAATAATTAGGGTCACTTGCCATTGGACATTACTTATCATAGTTCTGAGTTTATCAAAATCAACTTTCCTGAAATCCAGAGTACGTGTGTGACTACACTCAGCTTTTGCTTCCATTAAATCAAGAACTCAAGTATGATGTGGTCACTTTCCCCCAGAGTTCCCGTAACTGCCACTTTATCCACTAAGTCATCCCTATTGGTCAGTATCTAGTCGAGGATAGTCGATCCCCTGGTTCCTTCCTCCACTTTCTGTAGGAGAAAGTTATCAGCCACACATGTCAGGAATTTCTTGGAAGGGCTACTTTTGGCAGAATTTGTCTCCCAACAGATATCGGGGTAATTGAAGTCCCCCCTCACTACTACATCAGCCTTCCTTGAAACACTAGCAATTTGCTTCTCAAAAGTTTCATCCTCAACTTCTCCTTGATTGGGTGGTCGGTAGTAGACTCCGATTATCATGTTCTTTTTATTCCTTGTCCCATTTATTTTAATCCAGATGCTCTCGATGGGGCTCCCAGGCTCATCCGCCTGTATTTCTGTGCAGGGATAGGGATTTTTAACATATAGTGCGACTCCGCCTCCCTTTCCATTTCTTCTGTTCTTTTTGAGCAAATTATACCCTTCAGTTGCTGTGTTCCACTCACCGGACTCATCCCACCAAGTTTCAGTTATACCTATCAAGTTGTCTTTGCCTTCACGTATTAAGAGCTCAAGTTCGTTCTGTTTGTTTCCTATACTCTGGGCACATGTCTCTGAGATTCACCAGATCAAGAGAGAATACCAGGGCTTTACAGGCCAGACCCCACTCAGTGATAGATTTGCAAATCTTGACCAAGTGTTTTGGGCTTCAAGAATTCATAAATATGGGTAGCAGTTCCTGAAACTTCCCACAAGCCAGAAAACAACAACAACATATTTGTTTATTTATTTATTTTATTTATTTATTTATTACCCGCCTCTCCCTCTGGATCGGGGGGGGGGGACGGGACGACAACATTGAACACAAAAATACATAAAACTGATTAAAAACATTTAAAACTAATACATTATTAAAACACAAATATGGTATCATGCATTTTTATTGCTCAAACAGTCTTAAGGGGAAAACAAGCTTTAGCTAAGATGAGGCAGACCACAAACGTTCCTAAATACAAACAAGTTATAATCACTGGAAGCGCAATGAAAACAGTAGCAAGTGTATTGGTATCATAGTAAAACCCAGGTTCCTCTCAATCTAACAGTCTACATCAAAGGCTCCTCTTTACCTAAACGGAGGGTCTGGTGGGCGAAGACGGCCTAAGCACACGTGGCAGGTTTCTCATTCTCCCAGGGCCTCTCTCCCTAACTGATCAAGCCCCGGCCTTTTATAGCCCTCTTGATGCCAATGACCTCATCCTTCGTTTCGGACCTGGTCATGCCACCATTCCTACTTTGCTCAGTGTAGCCCAGTCTGCCACTGATACCAGTAACACCCAGACGGAGGTCTCCCTGCTCAGCTAAGCTACATGCTGCTTCCACCACATGTTCCACGCATTCGTGGTAGCCTCCCTCCATTTCCAAGAATATATTCTATTAATCATAGATATCTCACAACCCCTACATACAGAACCAGTCACACCTACAAGATACAATAAATTCTTATCCATTCTACCCACTACAATGCATATCCTACTACATCTCTCTTGTCATGAGCCTCCTGGGAAAGTCTTGCCTTTTCTTGGCCAATACTAGTGGGCTCGATAAATTGCCTCACTTGGTATAAGTCCATCTCCTCTGCTGTCGGTAGTTTAAAATATTCCTCAGCAGTGGCAGGTGGTGCTCTGCATGGCGCTGCGGGGCTCATGAGCATGCAATTGTGCATGGCTATGCGCTCAGAGATTTAATTTCTAAGGGTACCCTGAAGAATGACAGCATTGGCAACCCAACTGAACAAAAAAAGTTAATAATGCATCCTCAAAGGTAATGAAAAGGACAAAATAGGGGCTGTGCCTTATCAGGAACTGAAACCAGGACTGTGCCTAGTAAGCACAGACGTTCGGAGCACATGGAATAGTAGATACTCCAGAGCAGACAAGTTAGAGAAAGACTATCGAACAAGAGCTGTGGTTTCATGCAATAGGAAGCCCAAATTCCAGAGCTTCCTGGCTTACCGTGAACAAGCTGTGTACCTCTGGATGCAGCCTTTTCGCTCCCACATGGCTCCTTGCTGGAGCGGTTAAGTTTAACCAGGAATTGAAAGCTTGCCGTATCATCTGAACCTGAGCTCCTGGCTTGTTCACCTCTTTACAAGCCAGGATTGCAAACTGAGATTTGCTCTTGGTTTATGATTCCTGGCTTGCTTGGGAGCATCAAAGCAGAAGCCCTGCTTTGGAAAACACGCTAAGCTTTCGACTCCTGGTTTGTTTAGCTGCCCCCTCTGGTGGGCTGAGCCAAGGGGAAGTGAAAGGGCCATGTGTCCAGGTTTCTCCAGATTTCTGGTTTAATGTTGCATGCAAACGTGGCCATGGAGTGATTGTCAGCCCTTGTTTCAAACATATTGTATCCCGTTTCCTGAAGGCAAACAATACTTTCCTTTCCGAATGAAAGATCTTTGGAGCAATGAAAAGTTTGTCCAAGTCCATTTTATAGGAAACAGACCAAAGGATAGAGTGCCTCAGAGGATGTCTAGAGTGCTCTTTTCCTCGCTAAAGCAGAATAGGTAAAGCAGTGGATGTCAGCTATGATACTTAAATGGAACCTGTTGGGCTTCAGCCAAGGAAAGGCAGTTGCTTCACACCCACTGCTTCACTGTTGGGAGCAGGAGGCTGGATAGGAAGGACCCTTTCCAGGGATTGCTATACCGCCCAATTGGCTGCCAGACCAGATCTGGGCCCGATTCAAAGTGCTGGTATTAACATTTAAAGCCCTAAACGGCTTGGGGCCAGGCTATCTGAAGGAACGCCTCCTCCCATATGTACCTGCCCAGACCCTAAGGTCATCCTCAGGGGTCCTTCTCCGCGAGCCCCTGCCAAAAGAAGTGAGGCAGGTGGCTACCAGGAGGAGCAGGGCCTTCTCTGCTGTGGCACCCCGGCTGTGGAATGAGCTCCCTAAGGAGGTTCACTTGGCACCTACATTATATGCTTTTAGATGCCAGGTGAAGACCTTTTTATTCTCCCAGCATTTTAACAGTCTATAAATAAATTTTAACTTGGTGTTTTAAATTTGTAATTTTGCATTGCTGCTGTTTTTATCTAGTTGAGCTTTTATATTGTATTTTATATTATGGTTTTATACTGTTGTTTTATACTTTGAATGTTTTTAATTTTTGTGAACCGCCCAGAGAGCTCCGGCTATTGGGCGGTATAGAAATGTAATAAAATAAATAAATAAATAAATAAATAAATTGCAGAAATCCAGGGAGAAAAGAAAGGGTCTGTTCATGGCTGATAACTAAATGGAGCCTCCAGGCTCAGGGGCAGTGTCCCTCAGGATGCCAGATCCTGGGGACAAATGCCATTTTTGCATCAATGCCCTGTTTTTGGTCTTCTTGAAAGCATCTGCATGCAGTGGGATGCCAGGTTAGAGAACCTCCTGTTCTGATCCTTTTTTTTTTTAAAGGATACTGTAATTTTGTATTAACGAAAACAAGAGAATAACCAAAACAACAAACACACCTCCCTCATTCACACACTCCAGATTCTTTTCGCTGGCCACTGCTGAGAAATCGGATTCTGAGAGGGCCAGTCACGTTCAGACTGTGTTTGGCCGGGATGGTTGAGGAAGAGCGCAGAGATGGGAAGAGACGGGCAGCCGCCGGGCGGCTGTCGTGAGGGCCACGCTGGCATCCATGCCCGCCACCCTGTTCTCCGTGTAGCCACTTGGAGCTCAGCTTAATCCCGCTCCTTGCAAGGGAGCCAGCCGGGAGAGCGACAGAGGCTGCTCGGCGGCTTAAGCCTCTCCCTGCCAGGCCGGCGGCGGTCTACAGCCGGAACGTCCTTATCGTGCCGCAGGCGGCTAAGCGGCCTTGCCCGGCTGTTGGCAGGCTGGAGGAGGAAAGAAAAGCGGGGAGGGAGGTCAGAGCCGGCCACTGACCCCTGCCTTGATTCCACAATAATGTGATTCGCTGTTGCAGAGCCGGCCGGAGACCCTGGCAACGTGACTGCTGTCAGCTCCGAGGCAGTGCGCCCAGAAGACAAAGTACGGGCGGCTTAGCCACCTCACGTGGTGGGGAACAGCTGCGTCGTGTGCCATCCTTGCACTCCGAAGGGGTGAGGCGATTAGAGCCCAATCTTGTTAACTGCTTTGGGCGTATCAGTGGTGGGGGAACCGGGAAGGGGGAGGAGAGGAGGCCTGAGCCACTGTTGGGAAAGGCGTGCCGTGGTGTGCAGCCTGGGCTACTCGGCCTGCTAATCCCCCCCCCCCCCCGCTGTTGTTGTTTTTGCCCACTGGATTGTATCTCTTAAGGGCTCAGCCTCTTTGCTGAGGTTTGAGGAAACTACTGAGAAGCTGCAGTAGGTTCAGGACAAGCAGAGCAAAGGACTTGAAGTGTTTGCTTCTGTTTTCAGTCAACTGTAGTTTAGCATTACGTCTGAACCCTAAACTGTGGTTAACTTTAATTATGGTTTAGGAATCAGGCTGATTTCATAAACCAGCATTTGAAATTGGCTTGTTTCCATTAAGTGTCATTAAGATTAACCAGAACTTGTCTGGGTTCGGGCAGAACAAACGAAGTGAGGGGAGTTGAAATAGAAGTGAATGCTCCTGACCCTCCTCATGGCTGCTCCAAAGGGGGAACCGATGAGCCCAAGTCTGTTCATGCGATGCTGTGCCATAGCTTAGTATTGTGTGCAGCGAGGCCAATGTGCTTTTAA
This sequence comes from Elgaria multicarinata webbii, assembly GCF_023053635.1. Classification (NCBI taxonomy): domain Eukaryota; kingdom Metazoa; phylum Chordata; class Lepidosauria; order Squamata; family Anguidae; genus Elgaria; species Elgaria multicarinata. Next base: position 864,384 of record NC_086191.1, on the reverse strand, counting down.
TTTATGGACTTCATAGCAATAAGATGTGATGATGATGAGGGCCACTGGCTTGGAGGAGGAGTCAGAGTCTTGTCAACATGGGCTGTCATCTTGGAAGGCTCCATCAAACACCCCTGCCCAGAAGCAGCAAACCTCCTAGTCCCAGTCAAGCTAGGCACAGGGGAGGGCCCCTGGCATGGCTGCTATGTTGAAATGCAGACCTCGTCATGGCAGCCCCCCCCCCCCCGAGAATCCCTTGACAAGCATTCCCACTAAAAACTCCCATTATGAAACACAGACATCCGAAGCAAACAAACCAATAATAATAATAATAATAATAATAATAATAATAATAATAATTTTTTTTTAAAAAAAAAATCACAACTGAATTTACCGGGCACGACTGCAGTCCTGTGCACCGTCACCTGGGAGTCCTCTCCATTGAGTTCAGTGGAGCTTCCTTCTGACGGCAGAGGCTCAGCTCGTAAAACACGCTGAGCTTCAACCAAGGCTCTTCAGCCGGCTGAAACGCCATCTTCAGCTTCTAGTTTGAAATGGAAACGGTCCTGCCAAGAACTGCTACCCTGTAAGCCGGTGAAATAGGAACCCCATCCAAGGAAAGGAAAGCGGTGTCCGGCCTCAGCCTCGGCTTGGTTGTTTCCCGTTCTCGGACTTCCTCTGTGCTGACCTGTCACAAACCATCATAAACCCTGAAAGCCTCATCAGCCGCTCGTTCCCTACCCAGGGCAAGGAGGTCCTGTCAGTCGCCCTGACGCTCGGGCAGATGATGTCGTTTGTCGGTTGAAAAAGGTCCTGGGGCTGTCCTCCCCTGCGTTCCCCCTCCCCTGCCCCCCTGCCCTACCTGCCCTGCTTGTGGGCTTCCTCAAAGCATTTGATTGGCCATTGTGGGGAGCAAGATGCTCAGTCTGACCCAGCAGGGCTCTTTCACGGGCCTCTGTGACTCTCTCGGGACAGGGTTCCCCACCCCACCCCCACCCTGTTAAATACGTACTACTCCTGTTTTCTCCCCAGTAGTAAATTTGGAATGGGACAATTGGAGCTATGCAGTTTGAGAAGGGTAGAAAATTAGCACTGAAAAACATGTAGTATAACTACAGTTATTTTATGTTTATGATGCTAAATGATGTCACCTTTTATTTTTCCATCTAAAGTAATCAGACATGCTGATGAAAAGCCTCAGAGGCTTGGAGTGAACAGCAGACCAGTCAGAGGGGCACCGTCGCAGTTCCTCCTTGGCTTTGGGTTTCGGGCAATAACTGGGGCATTTCCCCCTTCCCTGTCTGATCTCTAGTGTTTGCTTCTGTTGTTGGATCATTTTTTAGTATTTGCCCGGAGTTGATTTTCACTCCTACTGAACAAAAGTGTCGAAGGGAATGAATTACCTGTGCATTTCAGCTGCTTGCTGTGCCCCGGTCCCTGCCTCTCCTTCCCCACCCTCCACACTCGCACGCACGCACGCACGCATGCATGCACGCCCTCGCTGGCAAGGAGTGAATCCTCCAAGGGTTCTCAGGTTTCCACCCGCTGTGCCCTCTGCAGAAGCGAGTGGCGTGTTCAGAGGCTCCCTCTCATGGATCGAATGGCTTTGGCGGTAGCTAAAGGCAGCCAAGCCTGTCTCCATTTGTCAGGAGCTGAAGCAGGAGGCAGGATCTGTCCAGCCGAGAATGGATGGGTCAGTGACCTTGCTGAAGGACAGTGATGGGGGGCGGTCGTGAGGAGGGCGGCCCCTCCGCCTGTGACGAGCAAAGAGAGGAACTGCTCAGGCAGCTGAGATGTGGCTGCACTCTTCGGAGACACCCTCGGCCTGTTGGGGGGAGGGAAGGCGCAGGGTGCTGGGCTGCTCTGGCCAGGCTCTTCAGGGCGCTCTCGACCAAAGGGGCTGCCGGTCAGAGGAGAGGCACCGCTGCCCTCCCAAAGGGGATGCTATTGCTGCACCCCAGAGTCCTCTTGGTCCTGGGACCAGGTGATCCAAGACCACCAATCCTGTGCTACTGCTTACTATAAAGCTTCCTGATCTTTTGCTCGTCGTCAGTCTGTGCAGGTCACAAGCCCAGAGAGTCCCCTGGCTTAACCTTCTGGCTTGCCAGGCAATTGGATGGCCTGCTGGCTGGCTGGCTGGCTGGCTGGCTCACTTGCCCTGTTTGTTTCTGGCCTTCCTGTCTGCCTCTTTGGCCCAGTTACAGCTGACAGATCTCTGTGGGATCTAGCTGGTAGTAATACCCCTGCAGGCCTCAAAGCATCCGCGGCAAAGGGCATTGCATTCTCCAAAAGGAAGCGGACAATTAAATTGAGTGCTATAGATTTTCCTGGACTGTACCACTTCAATCTGCAAATGGTGGGGTTGCAGAGGGATGGTTCTAGAAATTAATAAACCACTCCCTGCACATAAAAAGTGAGCCTATTAGGGAGAAGGGTTTGGCCTAGCCTCCTCCCTCATGTTTTATATGATAGGAGGAGGTTTTCTGTGTGTGAGCATTCCCCCTCAGCCTGAAGTGGCGCTGTCTTGGACCACCCAATTCCTGCCAGTGGGGAGACTGAGGCTGGACTATCCACTTTCCCAAGCTGCTTACTCACGAGTTCTAATTGTATCCATGAGGATCTTTTGAGATCCTCAGTGGGCAGCGGCTATGGAAACACACAGGCTGCTCTCACCGTTGGAAGCTGCATATTGTGGAATGAAAGGGGAAATCAGCTTCAGCCCAGTCCCCAGCTGTGCGTCCACCTGCCTCTTCCTTGGCATGATGGGAGGGTCTCCCCCACCCACCCCCAGGGCCATAGCAATTCCGGCATTGCCTTGGAGGTGGCAGAAATGTTGTTCGGAGAAGAGGGCAAATGTCAGGAGAACTGTTCCAGTTTCAGTCAGCCAGGGCCTCTCTTTGCACCCTGGAAAAAATGTCTGTGTAGCTGACGGCTGTGCCCAAGAGAGCCAGTAGGAAGACATTTCCGGTAGGCTGGCTGCTTCTGCTCGCTTGGGGGGCTTTCAGTGCCAGGACTTGGATTGGCCCCTGGGGCCCAAATGAGTCACAAAGCCATTCTTATAGCGAGTTCGTGAATGCGACGGGGCTGCTTGAGCAGGAGGTGGCCGGGGTGTGTGTGTGTGTTCCTTGACACTGGGGGCATTCCCCTTCCAGCTTCCCCCCACCTGAAATGACTTGTGCAAATGAATGGCTTTATTTTGCAGAAAGTTTTTAAATGTGTGGGCTTTAATCTGTTCTAAACATTTATTGTGTGTATGTGTGTTTTAAAAATGGTTTTGGTACTAGGGATGTCTGAGCAATGCCCCTGTATTTCAGAATGTTCTATGTACTCTGTGTGTGTGTGTGTGTGTGTGTGTGTGTGTGTGTGTGTGTGTGTGTGTGACCTCTAGGTACTGGCTACAGGTGCCATGTTTTTTTCTTTGTAGGCCTCCTACTTCTTTAGCAGTGACCTAGCAAGCAGGAATTCAGCTGGTGCAGATTTTCTAGGCATGACAGGTCTCTGTTTGGTAAAGCTTTGCTTGCATTTCTGACCATCATTTGGGACAGCTGTCATTTTCCTCCCTCCATACTAGGGGGATGGGTGGGGGAGTGTGGCAGCTGCCTTGCCAGGATAGCAGGGGAAAAGCAGGTTAGCCTTGACAGGGCTTTCTGTAATTGCGCAAGAGACCACCTTCCTTTAAAATCCAAATCCCAGCACAACCCGGGCCAGTGTCTTCACAGCCTGTACAACGTTTTGAGAGTTTTAATTCTCCCTTCAAAGCCTGTACTTCCGGCCTTAACTAAAAGGATTTGCAAAGTCAAAGTACACACTTTGCATGAAGGAAGGAAGTCGTGCAGTGATGGATGTTATCTGGGGGTGATGAGTGTGTTCCTCATTTCCTTCTGCGATTCTTCTCTGATTTGCTTTGCCTTGAGTTCCGCTGCTTCTGAATTTTGGCCACTGTGCTGCCTCTTTTGCATGTGTTGAAGCTTGAGTCGAATTGTTACAGATGGTACTTTTCACATTTCTTTACCGTTTAGCTTCTCTTTACAATTCCTCCCCTCCCCCCAACCGCCCTCACATACATCCATGTTGTGTATATATAGCTGCCAGGATAACACTTCATGCATCGGAGGAAACAGGCTCTTGTCCACAAAAGTTTCTGCCATAATAAATGTGTTATTCTTTAAGGTGCCCCAAGACTTTTTGTAGTTAGGAGCATTTCTGAAATTCTCTTTTGGAAACAATGCATTAAAAAAAACCCTTTCAGTTCTGTCAGTATTGACTATGCACATATATGTGTGAATGAAACACTGCAAAAAAGCAATCTTGGTGTGATCTGTAGGCATGAAGGCATCAACCTCCTTTTGGGTGATGCTTTAGCAATGCACATGTATACTCCAAACATTGGCAAAGCCCCCACAAAAAAACCTTTCTACAATTGCATATGCAATGTACATTGCTCAAACACTGCACAAAAGGATGCAATTCATCCTTTAAATCACACCAAGATGGTTGTTTTCATCTTGTTTTTGGGGCAGTGTTTTAGCAATGCACACGTGTCCATTGTTAATGTAGAGAGAAAAAGACGTGAAGGTATGTATTTATTTATTTATTACATTTTTATACCGCTCAGTAGCCGAAGTTCTCTGGGCAGTTCACAACACCTGTGGCACGCTGACCATGCACAGCACTCACGACAAAATTCAGCAGTAAAACAATAGAACAACAAAGGATTCTTTATGCATCCATTCTACTTCTGAACGATCTAGCTCCCAACATCCAGGGCGCAGTTTGGATGAGGAGAATTTCAAAACCCTCCTATGGACATCCCTCTCCCCCTTCTATTTAGCAGCTGTTAGAGAATTTGGGTTTTCTGTCACAGTCCGAAGCTGAGTTTGATTCAACTCTCCTTGCTTTCTTGGCTTTCTCCTTGCAGGTGACGTTCACTAAGCGGAAGTTTGGGCTGATGAAGAAAGCCTACGAGCTGAGTGTCCTCTGTGACTGTGAGATTGCGCTCATCATCTTCAACCACTCGAACAAGCTGTTCCAGTATGCCAGCACTGACATGGACAAAGTGCTGCTCAAGTACACGGAGTACAATGAACCTCACGAGAGCCGGACCAACGCAGACATTATTGAGGTACAGTGAGCCACCCCTGCCTCGCCCCCAGCAAAGTCTGTGGCACGAGACAGGCATGCTTTGTGGCTGTGAGCCACGGCAGTGCCACTTTCAGAGGGAGCCTGCCTCTGGAAACCAGCCTTTGCAAGCAAACAGCAGTTGCCTTTGCACGCTGCTGGCAGACTTTCTGAACGCATCTGCCTGGCTGCCCTTGCCCAGGGTGGAGCCTGGTCATGGGCGGCATGGCGCTGGTTATGGCCTTACGTGGCAGTGGTGCTTCCACATTTAATCTGCCGCCTGGCGTTTGACACGATAGCGAGATGAAACGTTGCCTCTGAGTCTGGCTCAGAGGCAGCATAGTGCTGGGTGCCAGGGGCTGAGGACAGCCTCTGCTTGTGGGCACCCCAGAGCCATCTGCCTAGTCACTGTTGGACAGAGGATGCTAGAGGGTCTCTCAGCCTGATGCAGCCAAGATTCTCTTACGTCCTTGGGAATGTGCAGCCCTGTCAGTTCGAACCATTCCAGCCTCCAGAGCTTTTAACAGTGGTGCTCAAAGGGAGAATTTTTGTAGACACCTCTTCTCCCTCCAATGCCTCACGAGGCCAATTGAAAAATGGGCCATGTGCTGACCAAAAATGGGATCAGGTAAAGTTAAGGGATGAATCATAGAATCATAGAATACCAGAGTTGGAAGGGGCCTACAAGGCCATCGAGTCCAGCCCCCTGCTCAATGCAGGAATCCAGGATGATGAGGGATCACGTGCCATGAGGGTGACTTCCTTGCCATTTTAGGATTATCACCTTACAGGGAAATGTCACCAGAAGGTGAGACTCATTGTCGTTCTCCTGTGGTTAATTGTTCTCATAAATGTGCTCTCAGAGTGGTGAGAAACATTGGCTAAGGGATTGGGATTGTTCTGTCTGTACGGAGGGAACTGTATCATGTTTAACTCCAGACAAGTATGGATCTTGGAGGGGGTCATTCCAGCAGTGAGCCAGAGGCAGAATGTGAGTGTGAAGTGAGCTCCCACCGAGACAGAGGTTGGCTGCATCTCAGTCCTCAGCCTCCCAAATGCCAGTCTCCCTCCCGCCACCCCACCCCGACTTCCTCCTCTCATTTCTTCAGGAGCTTTGCAAGCACAAGGGGGGTAGTTCTCGCTTGTGCCACGAGTGGGAGAGAGCTGAGACTGTAGCAGTTGCTTTGTCACCTTTCAATGAAAAACTGTGTGTGTGGGCAGCTCCCTTTATGCTTGGCAAGATTTAGACAAATGAACGGTTTGGCTGGGTAATTATTGACATTACAAGCGAGCAGAAATTAAGGCACGCAAAACCTTTAGTCATTCAATTTATCTGCTAGAGACAGCGTGGAATGGGTGGCCAGTGGAGGGCGCGCGGGGGGGGGGGGAGTGTTCCAGGGAGGGAGGGGGGTCCATTTGGTGCACAGTTGCATTCAGACTTCAATTTATATCTATTTGTCTGTCTGTCTATCTATCTATCTAGATATAAATTCACAATAGATTGATCGATCTATAGATTTGACTAGCCACAAATGGAATACAACAAGGGTGCAAAAAGCACAGGCTTCAGGCGGCTTCTCCAAGCCCTTTCTACTGGGGGGGGGGGGGACTTGTGTGTGTGAATGTGCATCTGGGTGAAAATGGGTGCACATGCATTTGTGTATGTGTGCCGCCTCCAGTACCCCAAGCAGACACTTGGTGTGGCCCTGGGAGCTGAAAACTTTCTGCACCCGGGAATACAATATAAGGAGGAAAAGAAATTGAGGTATCAACTCAAAATGCTGTTTCTTTTATGCATATATCACTTTTTCCAAAGGTAGTTTAAAACATTTAAAAATATTATAATATTCTAAAAAAAATAATGCAGTGAAACAGAAAAACTTTTAAAAGCCAGCTTAACCCTTTGGTCCATGTCCTAAAGAGCCCAGTGAATCCAAGGCCATAGCTAGACCTAAGGTTTATCCCGGGATCATCCCGGGGTCATCCCTGTTCATGTAAATGACACACAGAGGATCCCGGGAGCAGGCAGGGACGACCCCGGGATAAACCTAAGGCCCAAGTCTTCACCTGATGCAAGCCGGCCTCTCTGGTGAGCGCATGCTGGAGGGAGCGCCCCGTGACTCCCAGTCAGACTCTGCGGAGGACCTTAATGCCTGGGCAGAGGCTGTGCTTGAGGCATTCGGTCCTAAACCACTGAGGTCTCCGAGAAGTTAAAATCAGCAACTAGAATTGGCCCCCAAAATGGGTTGTGCAGCTGGGAGACAGTGCGGCTGCTTCAAGAGTGGGGAGATGAACACCCCACACGCCTGGCAGTGCCTGTGAGGCACCTGGCTGCCCCATTCTGGACTGGAAGGGGCGGCCCCAAAGGGACGATGCCCTGTACTCCTTTCAGGCCCTCAGCTCCACTGGCCCAGCCGTGGACCACCACGCCCCTCTCTCCTGCTCTGCTCCACTGATGGCTAGCTGGTGGGCAACCAAGAGGGACTGGGAGGAGTGGATGCTCAAAGCCCCTCACAGGCCCTGCTGCCACCACGTGCCTGTTGCTGCATCTCTGCAATGGCAGCGCTGGATCCCGTGTCTGCTGGGGAGGGGCCGTGCCTCTGTCAGAGAGGGCCCACTGTGCACGCGGAGGATCCCAGCCTCATTCCCCAAGATCTCCAGCTCCACTAGCAGGGCTGGGAAAGACCTGAGGCACTGGAGAGTTGATGCTTGGCCAGAGGAGAGAGGGAAAGCGGAGGTCGATGGACCAGAGCGGCCACCCTTCGCCTGCTGGAGTCTTCCCCTCCCAGCTCGCCACGTGAAGCACATTTGCCAGGGCCTGGAAGCACCGCCAAGGCTCAAGAGCGCTGCCTCTGGCTCCTCCTCCTCATGGCCTCGGCTGCAGAAACGTAAAGTGCCCGGTTTCTGGGAGCAGCCCTCTGCCGCTTGCCACGCGCAAACAAAAGGAGCTGCCTCCGAAACCTTAACTAAGGACAGGCTTCCGGGCTCTGGTTTCCTCAGCGATTCTTGTGTTTTGGAAGAAGGGAGATATTCACACCACTGTCTGCTTTGTGTGCCTGACACACAGAGTTCGTACAAAGCAAAGCTGAATCCTGCTACCTGTATGCATTTAATGCAAATGAAGCGTGTTTGTTTCTATCTTCTTAGTTTGTGTAACTTTATTCTGAGTTTGTGAGTCATAGGAAGGGCAGGAAGCTGTGCCACACCCTGAACCCCCCCCCCCCCCGAGTGACTGGGCATCCTGCACACCCTTGTCATAGGCTTCACCCTCCATGCCTGCTCACTGTCCAGCCTGTATTTCCAGCCATAAGGGAGGGATGGCAGCTTATTTTGAAAATAAATAAATGCTGAATTCAATGCCCAGTACAGCATTCTGTCTCCGTTCCATGCATGCCTGACATTGCAGAATACACCTGCAAAAGGAAGCGTGGAAACCTGCAACTGGAGGTGGCAGAGGGCTCCTTCCTCCCTGCAATTTGCTTTGTTTTACGTCTGCTCCCCCTTATTTGGTCCCAGCCTCCAGTATTGTTTTCAGACAGGCTGCGTCAAGCTCTGGGGACTCCGGACTTCCTAGGAGAAGCCATCCGGAGGTTTTGGCTGAAGCGTCATCAGCATGCATGTGAGATGCAGCTCTGCCTAGAGTTTTCACCTACTCATCTCGAGATAACTTAGATTAGAACTCAGTACAGGCAGTAGAACTCTTGCATGGCTGACTAGGGAAGATGGGACTTGTAGGCCAGCACATTGTGTCTGGGAAGGCAAGCCAAGACACTGCTGCTTAGACTGCATCAAAATCTTGGACCTCCCCAGTAGCCCAGAACACTCTGCACCGTCCGGCAGTCCCTCTCTGAATCCTCTGCCAACCAAGACCCTTCTAACTAGAGTTGCCAGGAGCTGAACTGGGCCATTCTGCGCACAAAGGAGCCACGTACTCTTCCACTTGTGGCACAAGCAAGGCTCAGGGTACGTGGCTCTTTTTAAACAATGTTTGGCCTGGTTTGGCACCTGTGACCTCTTTGCCCTTCACTTCCTGCATTGTCACCCACACACCCACCCCTGATGCCCACGCCCATGTTCATCGTCCTGCCAAGGTCAGGGGGAGTGAAAGGAAGCCCACTTCAGAGTGGACCACGGCCTGGTTCACGTGGCATGTGAGAGGGTGCAGCAGGCTTACTCTTCTCCATTGATAATTTACAGTGATTCGCTCTGGCCCAGTTTTCCCTGCTAAGATCCAGGCTGGCAAGTGGCACAGAGTCACATCCCCTGACAATGTAAAGTGCTCTCCCTGGGTGAAGAGCTCAGCAAGTGGAAGACTGATAAAAGAATGAATGCCACCTCCCCCCACCCCCAGCCCTAGAAGGCACGTGGGAGGTGGCTTGCTGTTTTAACTCTTTGTTTCCCTTGTCCTGGACTCTTGACAGTTTGCTTGGAGCAAACTCACTCGTTCTGTAATGGTTCAGATTGCTGTTCCTTCAGGGCGTCTTTTTCACATGATTAATTATCCTGAGACTAACAAGCCCTTTGCTGGCATCAGTCTCCAGTTTGTTTGAATTGGTGTCCTTTGACCTCCACCAAGGCCCTTCCTCCACAGCCCTCCAGCAGCCCCAGGGCCTCTTCAGGCTTGCCCCCCTGGCTCTTTCCCTCTTGTGCCACCTCCAGTTCATGCCCCCTCAGATCCTACACTCCCACTCCCCTTCGAGATCCTTCTTAGGGCAAGTTCATGCCACGATGGCTTGCACAAAGTGTTTTGCACATGTTATTTCAGTAATCCTCACAATAGCTCTGCAAGGGAGGGCAACACTTAAGTCAGAGGAGGAGTCCTGGCGCTCGATGTGGCCTGAAGTCCATCTGGTCTAGCGCCATCTTTCCCGTAATGTTTCCAGGAAGCCCACAAGCGGGGCATGAGGTGAAGAGCCCCGTTGCCCCCCGACGCTGCTCATCACCCCCTTGTCACAGACAAAGGTCTGAGGCTGAGATTGATTTAACCCACGTCTGTCCTTGTTCGGCATGAGGTTTGCTGAAGGCCATGCAGCCGAAGATATTTCCCCATGTGAGGTTGCAGCCGGCGCTGTCTACAAACGTATAAGACCCGCAAGACAGTAGGAGTACCGCTGTCCAGGGTGGTGGAGCTGTGCATCCTTCCAGGGCTCAGCCTCCGACCAGGTTTTCGTGAACTGCAATTGGTTCACAAGTTGCTCCCCACAAAGCGCTCGGACAGCTGGATTTCATTGTGGGCAAAGCCACGTCCCCTGTCAAATCAGGCCGCGCGTGCTCTCTTGCGAAATGAGCTGCGTGGCTTGGCTTCCATTTGCACAGTTGCTTCGTGGGGGTGGGGGTCACCACTCAGCTTGGAGCATTCCTGTAAACTAGAGCCTCCCAGAATGCCTGGGTATCGGGTTCTTGTCCCCGGTCGGTCTGGAGAAACATTGCAATGGCCAGAAGGGTCGTGGCTTTGGCACAAATGGGTTTTATCTCTCTCCCAACTGGCTCTGTCTGCGCCCTGCCAAGTATGGGCCACTCCAAGCTTAGGGGCTTGAGAAAATCTCTGGCAGTGCGGAAGGCCCCCCTCCCCCGGCTTCCTTGGCTGCATCCCCCCCACTCCCCGGGCCCTGCCTGCCAGTGTCTCCCTGCTGGCCAGGGTTGGGCTTGAGCCGGCTTGACCCCTGCCATCACTCCCCCTTTCCTTGTGGTCTGGCTGACATGCCAGGTTCTGCTAGTGACGTCAGCCTGGAGCTGTAATTCTGCTGTTACCTCGTTACTTTATTTATATAGTGCAATCAGCATTCACAGCGTTTTGCAGAAGAACAGAAACTTGGAAAGATAGGTCTGTGCCCCAAGGCGCTCACAATCTGGTCCTGTAAGCTCTGCAGGTTTAGAGGGGGGCTGCATTGGACTCTGGTGCTACAGAGAATTTGGGGGGGGGGGGGAGCAGGAGGAAAGCTCCAGTGTGATAAGAGGACTGTGAAGGGACATGTGTATGTTTGTGGGGGGGGGGATAGGTTACAGGCTGAAGCCAGCCAGCCCCCACCTGGTTCCAGGAATCCCGTCCTGGAAGGACAAGGATCTCAGAAAGCTGGGAAGAGTTACACCACTGTAGAACACCCTGCATCTAGGTTTGCTTCTCAAGGGTCTTGGCACGTTTCTCATTCCTCTCTCCCTCTGTGAGGGTAGTGATCTGCCTTCTCGTGGGTGAGCAGGGATTTGAACTCAGGCCTTCCCAATCCAGGGCCAACACTCTATCCTCTGCCTTAGCTCTGTCCTAACAAAGGCCTCTGAATCCCAAAGTTGGGATGCAGGAAATGGCACGCTGTCCTGTTGTGCTTCCTGATGGTCTTCTTGGGTTACTGACATAAAAGTACTCTGTGTCTCTCTGTGGTGGAGCATGTTGTTTGTAGTGGCTGCCAGCTGGAACAGGCTGGATCAGGCCAGCCTGGGCTCCCTTCCTCTGCCGACAGACCCGGCTGGCCTGCGTTCGCGATGAGCCAGGGCTGAGGAATCTGCAGGCCGCGTTGCACATGGCCGAGCCGTTATCTGCTGCCTGCGGCTCGGCTTTGCAATGCTGGCCGCCTGTGCCCAGAGAGAGACAGCTGGCAGAGTTAGACGGTGGAGAGACCAGCTCATGCACAATCCTACATGATGCCTGGCGGAGGAACAGGAGCAGAAAAGGCACAATTCGTGCCCCGCAGAGCAGACAGTCCACATTTCAGTACTGGGGGCAGGGGTTGCGGGGGAGCAAAGAGAGAGGCAGCCGTACGTTCTTACACTGGGGATCGGGAAATACATGAATCAGACCATTGGTCCATCTGGGCCAGCTTTGACTGGTGGTGGCTTTTGAGCCCTGCTCCCTGGGAGTCCTTTATCTGGGTATGAACCGAAGTCCTCCTCTAGGACGGCCGCTCCTGTGTCGCCAGGAGGTGAGCTGGGAAGGATGTGTGAAGGGTGGGAATAGGGACGAGGAGCCAGGCAGACAGCATCCCTGGGCCATGAGGGTGGCCAGAGCCTGGCCGTTGCTTGGTAGCCATTGGTAGCCAGCCCATATCAGGAGGAATCACAGGGCTGCTTGAGGGGCTGGTGGATGCCTTGGCGGACTTGGGTGAAGAAGAACATCCCTCCTGGATCCATGGGGTTGGCAGGGCGAGCGTTCTCTGGCGGACTGCGTGTGGGTTGCCTGCTTGAGGCTTCCCTTTCATCAGAGAGGGCTTTGGCTCTGCTTGGACGGCATCTGAAAATGGAGCTTCCAATGGAGGAACTTTTGCTAGGTCTGAGCAAGAGGATCTTTGAGTGCGCTACTTCACGCTCCTCCACAAAGCCTTGCTGAGGGAGAGAGGGGCCAGCTGGACGTCTGTGGGGGGCGCGGCTCAACGTTTGGAGGACGTTCCTCCCCTGGGCAGGGAGAGGGAGAGGTGGAGAGGGGTTTGCTGACCAAGGCTGAATTTGTGGCTTTGAAGCTTTCCCTCTAATGCCTCCTCCTTTGATCTCACATTTCCCTCCATCTGTAGGAAGCATCGTTGTAGCCTCATTTCCAGGAACTATCCATGCCCACAGCCCTCTCTTCCCCCCAGCAGGGCTTCTATTAGGAGGAGGAATGGTTGGCTTCAAGCCAGGCACTGTCCAGGGGGAAATTCTCCTGCACAAGTCCTGTTGAAATGAATGGGCATGGTAATGATTATGTCCAGCACCTATGCATTTCAGGAGAAACTCCCACTGGACAGTGCCTTTCGACCCAGGGTGGGCAACTTTGAGGGGGGAGGTCTGGGGGCCATGGACCGTACTCCTGCCGCAATGCTGAATGTAATCATGCGTTAGGAGCCAAAAAATTAAATTAAAAAAGTGGCAGATACTGATTTGTCCTTCTTAAGACTCCGCAGTGGTTTGCTGCTGAAACTCTTTGGCAAAATGGCTCCCCCTCCCCCCGGCCCATTTTTGCTGCTTTTACTGGTGGTAGCGGTGGCAGTGTGGCTGTGGCGAGGGCAAGGGACCACCGCATGACGGGGGCGGGGCGGAGAACAGCCTGAGTAAAAGGTGCCTTAGATGGATGTGGCCTTGAGACGAAAGACGCCCCCCCCCCCCCCACTTTCCCACCCTCTGTTTAGATGAGGGACGTGTGCAGCGCGTCCAGGCCTTTCTCCGCAAATGTTCAGCTCTCATTAAAAGGAACATCTCTAATCCCTTTTATTGGTGGAAATGCAAGGGAATGTGGGCAGGTAGAATTCCACCCTTCGGCTTATTAAGAGGTAAATTCACTCCCATCTTCCAGTATTCAGGATAGGATAATGGATAAGCATTAGGCACTTAATTCTCATTTTTTAAAATATATATATATATATATATATATATATATATATGTTTAGTAATATTTCATACAATTGAATAACTTTAAGGCTTCAGTCCTATACTTACTTACCCATACATACGCAGTGGGGCTTACTCCTGAGCAGACCTGTATAGAATTGGACTGCAAGCGTACAAGGCTGCCTGTATCTATGCTGGGGCTGTTCTGCAGTGGTTCTCCCCCCCACACACACACACACACCATTTCTGGCCTGTGGGCCTGATCCAGCCTCACAGATGCTTACAGAGGCTTAGGCAGGGGACTCCTAACGTGGCTGTTATGTTAAAAACAGTTCCTGCTGTTTGGAAAGAGCAATTTTTGTTTTTTACTTACACCCCTTTCAATTGGCACAGAAAGGAATCAAGACTTCCAGGAAATGTTGTAGCACTGACTTTTAAAAAGAAATTGGCAAGTGATGATCCCATAATATGGGTTAATTGCTTCTGGTATTTTGAAAATACAGTGATGAAGTGTGGCTGAGGAAGGCAATCTTGAAATTGGCTGCCACGCGTGGAACAGAAACTTTTGAAACATTGCATTTGATAGTGGATTTTTTCCTGTCTTAATGACGTGCATCCAGCTTGCGTCTGTAATCGCTGCGCTTCTCCATAGTGGGAAGTGACCCTGGAGAGAGGAAAGCACAGTCCTCTCTAGTTCATCAGTACATTAGTCATTCTGGTACTCTTACGATCATTTCAGATCCCCGATATCGGCATCTGAGTCGCCAGTTAATTCCCACCCAACCCTTGAGCTTTAGAATATAGTCTCCAGGTTGAACTAGTTGCCATTTCAGAAGCCAATGATGACCTTAGGGCTTGAAACTCCATGGTTTTAGGGTCAGTGCTGATGTCCAAATCGATAAAGCGTGGCTTGTGATTGGACAGCACACTGGAATCAGAAATGATGGGTTGAAGTGAATTTGCAAACAGCGGTTTGTGCTAACCCTGGTTTGGCACCATGTCCAAACTGACAAACCGGAGGTGGCTGCACCTAGGGATGGGGAGGCTGAACAGATGGGAAATGAAAACAGACACGCCTGTTCCATGTTTGGGAGCTCATCCCATGGTTTGGGTTCTAAAAGCAGTGGTTTCTGCACAGCATGATTTAGCATGATGTCTGACCTGTCCCTCTTGGCAGCTAAAAGACTGATGTTACAGCGCTGGAAGGGTACGCGCTGACCTCCTGTAACACGATGGGTTGAGGACCTTATAAGGCTTTCAACGTTTGAACGGGTGGCAGACAGACGATGCCACCTTCAGATGCATACTTTTGGGGCTATCTGGTCTGCTTTTGTTGAAGCCTGTGTGTAATTGTTAATAAGTTGTATTTTCATATGCATTTCATATGTCTTCACTGCCATGGATGCCTGCAAATGTATATCTTAAAAGCTCAAAAAAAGAAAGAAAAAGAAGCAATGCCGAACTTGAGCCCTAGAGATGCGGTCCGTCTCTCAAGAGAAGTCTCTGGCAATATCCACACCTTCCTCCCAGTGGCCTGCTCAGCCCATCCTCATGCAAGAGGCTCATGCTCATAATGACCCTGCTGTTCCTTTTCTGCTTCCGCTCCAATGTAGGGTTTAGATCCGGGTCAGGACCTCTTCTGCTTTGTGCTTTCAGGCCGGTGGTGCGCAAATCTGTTGCTTTCGCTTTCTCCCACATTTGGATTTTTTTCATATCAAGTTCTTTCCATCCCACTTATGAAGAAACTTGTATATTTTTGTAAGTTCTAACAAAAATGAATAAATAAATAAATAAACCAAACGAAATTCTCACCCATCCCTGTTTCAGACATTAAGAAAGAAAGGTTTTAACGGTTGTGACAGTCCGGAACCTGACGGGGATGACTCCATCGACCGGAGCCCGCTCATGGAGGATAAATACCGCAAAGCCAGTGAGGATCTCGACATCCTGTTCAAGCGCTAC
This sequence comes from Elgaria multicarinata webbii, assembly GCF_023053635.1. Classification (NCBI taxonomy): domain Eukaryota; kingdom Metazoa; phylum Chordata; class Lepidosauria; order Squamata; family Anguidae; genus Elgaria; species Elgaria multicarinata. The sequence continues at coordinate 849,033 of NC_086191.1, read as the reverse complement.
GGTGTAAGTAGCGTGCCGCCTCAGGCCAGAAATCCTTCACTATCTCTTTTTTTTTTCCTTTTCTTTTCTCCCCCCCTCCCCATTTTTGTTTGTGTGTTGGATTTATCCGTCCCCTCCCCCACCCCAATGAACCCCCCTCCCGCACCTTTCTCTGGCCACGTAACAGGCGCTGAACAAGAAGCATAGAGAGTGTGAGAGCCCTGACGGGGACGACGTGTTTACGTTGACGCCTCAGACGGAAGAGAAATATAAAAAGATTGATGAGGAGTTTGATAAAATGATGCAGACTTACAGGCTCGCAGTGAGTAACAGCTGGTGGGCCTGCCCATGGTTAGGGTTGCCAACCTGCCCAGTGCATCTTAATAAGAATAAGAACAATGCAAATAATAGAATTAAAATGTGCCATGTTGCAATGTAGGCCCTGGTCAAGCTGTTTCTCCTGAATGTTGCTGGCCTGGCCAGAATATCTTTCTCATAACCAGTTTACAGAACAGAAGGCGGTGAAGGCAGTGCAGGGCCTGGGAGCGGGGAGGGGGTGGGGTGGAGAATGCATTTGGGTTTTTTGAAAAGGCTTTCCTTCTTTATATTTTTCAAAAAAGGAACAACTACAGATGGCACCCTTCCATGGAAATGTTGTCCACGGATTCACAGGCATGCTGTCTAGCCCTTAATAACGTTTAAAAGCTGCTTTCTAGCAGCAGGGGAAAGTACTCTGCACTTGCTCAGAGGCACTGGGTACATAGGGTCATGTTGCTGTTTTTTAAAAATAGCTGTCTCCCTTCAGAAGGGAAAAGTACTCAGCATATGCTCAGATGCTGGAATTCTTTGAAAGTGAAAGTTGGCAACCCTGCCCATGAAGGAAAAGTAGTATGGAGCGGGGGAATTTTGCATGGTTTGGCTTTCCCAGAGCCTCAGCTCATTTGCACCCCAGAGGCAAAGTTTATGAGATGTCCCTCTGACGTTTGGAAAGGCAGCGTGAGCCCAGTTGCTAAGGAGCAGAGTGGCAAATCTGAATCTTAGTTATAGCTGGGCCTGGCTAGGACACACACGGAGCTTGCGTGGAAGTGGGCCCTTGGAAATTCTTCTGGTCCAGTTTCTGAAATGTAGGCCTGGCCGCCTTTAGAACATCAGAACATCAGAAGAGCCCTGAGGCTGGATCATGCCAAGTGTCCACCCAGATCCAGCACTCTGTTCACACAGTGGCCAAGCAGCTGTCGACCAGGGACCCACAAGCAAGACACCCTCCCACCCATGTTCCCCAGCAACTGGTGTATACAGGTATAGTGCCTTTGACACTGGAGGCAGTAAACCTCTCAGGATAGGAAAGGGATGAGGGCATTAGTTTTATTTTAAACTTTTCTATTTATTTTAAAGTTTTCTTCCACTAGAGGATCTCAAGCAACGAACATCACAAAGATGCAGATGATTAAGACAATAACAAACAGCATGATAACATATTATTGTAATAATATAATAATATTGGCTAGAACCAATATTGGCTAGAATATTGGCTAGCTCCTATGGACATGGGAGAAAAATGCTTGAGCTTCTCTAGGGCTTTACTTTAAAAAAAATCATTAGGGATAGATGTGAGGCTTTCCATCAGAAGGAAAAGGCACATGTTGGGGTTTATTTAAGATAGAAGCCATTGAAATCCCGCACCAATGGCTGGCCAATGTTAGCATGTATAAGAGACAAACAGAAGACTAATGACTCCGTACGTTAAAGGATTTTACACTCATTACTGGGTGACTCTTTGATATATGCATGTTGTTAGCCTAATATATCAAATAATCACCCTGCAGAACTAAGAACACAGTCCTGATAATAATATGCCGTCACAGTAAAACAGCATTAAAAAAAGATCTGAAATAAGGCCGTGCAAATCCGTCCAGAGTTAAATAAGCCTATTTGAGTCCCTCTGGTTTTGGCAGGAGGCAGAGGAGCGGGCACTTCTAACCCCAACCCTGGGCTGGACTAACTCTTTCTTCAAAGCTGCTCCTGGATGGAGCTCTCACATCCCAAACATTTTCACTCGCCTTGCTGGTGGTTAGACTGAATTTATATCTGGCTGATGCCACAGATGCCCCACGCTTCCGAGGTGCCAGCCGGGGGCTGCCCCTAGGGAGCTGTCGGCAACTCCCCGGCTCCAGCTCCTGGGTGGCTCTGAAGGGGGTCAGGGCCAAGCGCTGGTCCCACAGCAGAGCCACTTCTGAGCATGAGCATAGCAAGCTGCCTTAGACAGGGTGAGAAGACTTGGTCCAGCTTGCCGGCAGCGGCCTTCTCTGATGGCACCGCAGGGCCTCTCCCCAGCTCCGCTTCCCACAATCCTCCCCACCCCACCCCCAGAGTAGACCCACGCAGGGGGCTGCAGTCCTGTTCCCATGAAGGGGAAATGGAGGTTCAGCTGGAGCTCCTGCTTGAGGATATGTATGGAAACTGATTTCCCGTTGTTGATGCACCTGTTCAGAACAGAAGCCTTCGGAGCAGCCATTTGAGGCCCCCGGCTTTTCTCTAGGGCAGAGTGAGGGTGCAGCTTGAGCAGGGGGTTGGTTGGTTTCCTTAAAGCAGGGTTGGGCAGCCTCCAGGGTCCCAGGGGCCACTCTTGCTCCCGTGACCCCTGCTGAGGGCTGTGTTCCACAGGACACCTGCCCCACAAAAATGGGGGGAAGGCCTCAAATCATCAAACGTTTGATGGCACGCCACGACCGAGCACTGCAATGGCCACATTTAGCTTGTTTTCAACAAAGCACCAAAAGGACTAAATTTAGCTGACGGGCATCATGTCTTAAAATTGGTTTACACTTTGGGCAGGGGTGACTCAGGGACAGTAGGGGCCATGGGGACCGGGGCGGCGGCTGGGGCTGTGTGTCACCCACCCTGCTTTAAAGCATTTTTATCACAGCCTTTAGCAGAAAAGCCCCCCGGAATGGGAATGGCTTCCTTCCAAAGATCAGTAGCATGGCAGTCTCTGCTCTCAGGCTTATAGTCAAAAAGACGTGTCACACAAGGAAGACGACACAAGGAGGGAGGAGGGAAAAAAGCATGCTCAGGCACCAGTTCTTAAATTTGCCATTCTTCTAACAGCGCTCTTGGATGGAAGCAGTTTGGTAGCAAGTCGCCTGAATAGAATGATTGCTGCTGGGGACAGTTGAAGGGAGCTGGTCTCTCAGCAGGGACAGGAATAGCTGATAGCATAGCTGCCACCAGGTCATAGTGGCAGCATCTACACTACTGCTTTAAAATGGTTTATAATGGTATTGACAACTGTTGGGGCCCAGGGCGCGCTCCGTATGCTGTTTTCAAAGTGTCACATCATGCTTGGTGTAGATCTGGCCGGAGAAACTAGGCCTTGTAGCAATGTAGGACATCCGCTTTCCTGTGGTCAGGGAAGCAAAGCTCTCTCTGTGTGCCATGTTCCTCAAGAACTACCACTCTCAGGGGCCACTACCTGTTACGGGCGTCAGCCCTTCCCTCCCTGTGCATAACAGGCCTAATCAGGGGCCATGCACCTCCTGTAGAGTAAAAGTTTTAAAAAATAGGTAGCTACTAAATATGGATTTTAAGTCGCGTCTGTTTTGTCCCTCAGGGTTACTTGTACAGAGGCAAGTGGGAGGAGGAACAAAGCATTGTAATAATCAGGGACATTGATCCTAGGGACAGTGAGAAGGAGACTTGCTGGTAGGATTTACAGGCACAAAGTATGTGGGAGTAATTGTGTAGTTCAGACCGTGTCAGGCTATGAATATAAATCTCCCTCCATGTCTGTAAGGAATGGGGCTGTGATGGGGGGGGGGGCATGCTACAAGTCTGCACTGGCCCCCCAGAATGATGTTCAGCCCCGCCCCATGGCTCCTTGTTCACATAGGGGATGTTATCTCAGGGTAACGATCCTGCAATACTTACAAGCCCTGTCTCTTTGCAGTTGTGCAGCGAAACCTCCTTCTCCCTCTGCCTGCCCTCCTCCATCCCCCCTGTGGCTTCCCTGTTCCTTATTTTGCTCTGTCCTTTTGACTTCCGTGGCATTGGGCCACTTTATAATATCTCGGGAGATGGCCCCGATTCCTATCAGTGATGCTGAGGCTGCTTTCCGCTCCCCTGGGATTCTGGGAGAAGGGGGGGAGAAATTGAGCCCGTTGGTTTCATGGGCCTTGCCCCCAAGCGGCCATCTGACTGAGCCAGTGTGTTCTGGTTCTTGGGAGATGAAGCGTCTCTTGCTTCCTGGGGTTCAAAAGCTGCTCGTGTCCTTGCCACGGTCTCGCTTCTCTCTTTTAACCTTCTGCTTTGATGCTTGGACCCATTTTCAGCCTGCTTGCTGTGGGCTGTTTTAAAGAATCTGAGAGCACCTCTCAGCAAGAGGAAGCAAAGCGGCTGGCAGCTGAGCTTGGATGGTGCCCAGGTGGCCATGCTGTTCTCTGCTTGAAGTGTGCGTATGTGTGTGGGTGTGTTGAGGGTTGGGGTTAGGGTTGGGCGGGTGTAGAACGCACAAATGCCAGTCAGCAGGTCCATTCATCAGAGCGGGATGATGGGCCAACATCTCAGCTCCCAGCCAGTGGGTTCTGTCTCCATACATTGTTGGTCATGTAGTATGTCACCAGTGTAAGTCTCAGGAAAAAGTCCATGGGGGGTTGATGTCTGCGAAGGTCTTAGAAGGAAAGGAGGGAAAGGCACCAGCCCAGGAGTAGAGGGAAACCTTTCAGGTGCAGGGAAATATCATTTATTCACCCAACACGGTTCAGTTTATGTATTATTTGCATTCATGGGAAACTGTAAATATGAGCAAATCATTTAAAATAAAACAATCATACAATAAATTCTAATGATCAAGTTAAAAGCACAACAACATAAAGCCAACAGCTCAAAATACAAATGGTAACAGGACAAAATGCAATGCAAATTGAAGAGCTAAAGCCAACCAATAAAAACCACCAAAATGTCACAAGGATTGAAATAACAGATTTAGAAAGCCTAGGAGCACCGTTTGAACTTCAGTGCTAGTTACAATGTTCCTCAGGGGTACTGTGAAACAAAGCAACATTCAGGGCTGTCGATGTACACTGTTACAGTTTGTGGGGGGTCATTTTGTGGCAGAACACTTCTTAAAAGGTGCCCAGAACTGGACACAGTGTTGTTGTTATTGTTGTTGTTATTTATTATGTTTACATACCACTCATAGCCGAAGCTCTCTGGTTGGTTTACAAAGATGTGGACTGACCAGCGCAGAATAGAGTGGAACTATTACTTCCTGTGACCTGGAAACGATACCTCTGTTCATTCAGCCTAAGATGGCTTTAGCTTTTTTAGCAGCTGCTTCACACTGCTGGCTCATGTTCAGTTTGTGATCTACTAAGACACCTAGGTCCTTTATGTATGTGCTCCTGCCAAGCCTCACCCTACGCATGTGCTTTTGATTTTGGGGGTTGAGTACCTAAGTGTACTGTTTTAATATTTATCTCTGTTGAACTCACCTTGCTGGATCTGGCCTGGTCCTCCAGCCTGTTCAGATCCTTTTGAATCTTGATCCTGACTTCCCCCCAGCTTCATGTTTTACCATCTTGTCAACAAGGATGACATGGGAGACTTTGCCAAACGCTTTGCTGAAATCAAGTTATGCCATGTCCGTGGTACTCCCAAGATCTATTAAGCTAAAAAAGTCCAAAGTCTACTCATGTACATTGATGGTGCTATATAAATAATAATAATAATAATAATAATAATAATAATAATGCTAACTACTAGTAATCAAAGTTACTGGGAAATGTTGGGTGAATACATGATTATTCACGGTACCTGAGAGGTGCTCTCTTCTTGTTCCTGGAATTGCCCAGGACCGCTGGCTGTCCGTGGAAAGCATTGGTTCCCATGTGCACTTATGAAGCTGTGACTGACCGCTGCTTGGCCAACCTAACTTCAAGGCCCTTCGTCCATCATTTTCCTTCTTTCACCAGGCTCTGCTTCTCTCTCTCTTTCCCCCCCTCCTTAGTCTGCAGTTCCGGCTCCCAATTTTGCCATGCCCGTTACGGTTCCAGTGACCAACCAGAACACGCTGCAGTTTAGCAATCCGGGAGGCTCCTTAGTGACTCAGTCTCTCGTGACCTCCTCCTTGACTGACCCACGGCTCCTGTCGCCACAGCAACCAGCCCTCCAGCGGAACACAGTTTCTCCAGGCCTCCCGCAAAGACCAGCCAGTGCAGGTAGGACAGTTGTTTATTTCTTTAAAAAACTGTATAAAAGGTAAAAAATGACGCTTTGCATCCCCAAAAGAAAGCAAAAGCCAATAGAGCAGCCTTTCTCAACCTGGGGCGCTCCAGATGTGTTGGACTACAACTCCCAGAATGCCCCAGCCAGCTCTGCTGGCTGGGGCATTCTGGGAGATGCAGTCCAACACATCTGGAGCGCCCCAGGTTGAGAACCACTGCAATAGAGGAAGGTGGTGTGTGTGTGTGTCTTGCTACTTACAGACAAACTAAGCAAACAGTAACGATCCTCAAGCTTAGGAATAACAATGAAAGGCATAAATAACAGACCCGTTCAAAAGCCTCTTTGACAGAAGGTCGTGTGAGGCAGGATCAGTTTTTACTATGAGAGATGAAGGGATCCCTTCTCTTGAACAGCGTCAAGTTGAGCCAGTCCTTTTAGGGAGGGGAATTTGATGGGTGAGTTCCTGCCCCACCCCCCACCCCAGAGTGTGCTCAGCCTCACACCCCTCTAATACCAAACAGTTACATTTCCCAATGCCAGGCATGTTCCAAGCGTCTTTTCTGATGACCATGATTTCTGAGGTGAAAGGAAAACATCATACTATATGTATCTACGCCGTAGTGCCGTCAGCATGCATGGTGATTTACAGAGCATAGAAGGACAGGTCTCCCCCAGGTAATCTAAGGGGCTTGTAATCTAAAATGCAACACAGGGGAAACATCAGAGGAAGGCGAGGGACGCGGAGGCAAGGATGCAGCTAAGCGGCAGTACTGGGGCTTAACTCCACTTGGGCAAGGGAGCTAGGGGGTTAATTTTATTTTCGATTGACCTTATACCTCATCTGGAGGCCTGCATACATTGTCAATTTGTTTTTGTTTTGTTCTTTGTATGTGAATGTTTGGCGTAATGCCTTCTAACCCCCTCATTCACAGACCCACTTGTAATCCACATATATGCACACTACTGTCACCCGCCACTCATGTACTATGCTCCTAAAACATTTTTTGCACTGCGGTGATTAACATTTAGACGTCTGAACAGTTGGAATGATCATAGGCATTCCATAACACCTCAGCAGCTGAGTCAATGCATAAGAGGGGATTCTGCTATGTCATCTGGGCCTGGGCAGCTTGGCTTGATTGAAGGAGTAGCAATCCTCAAATAAACCATAGGTTAGTTTATTTGAGGGCTGCTGCCCCTCCGAAACAAGCTGTGTGGGCCCAGGTTTGGACAACGCAGCCAACCACACCAGTGAGGGCAATCAGGGAAATTTGGCCGGCATGCACGGCAGGGATCATGCAGACCAATGAGTCGGAGCCCCTTCTGATCTCCAATTGACAAGTGGCGAAGTGATGCCTCCGAGGCAGAGACTTTCCCAGAAGCCAAGATACGCAAACATGAGCAATATGAAGTACGGGACTGAGCCACGTCAGTCTGCAGCTTGTGGAATGAGTGGCCTATTTGAATTCTAATTCTGTTTGCCAATTGCTTCTTTGTAGGGGCAATGCTTGGCGGAGACCTCAACAACACGAATGGTGCCTGCCCAAGCCCTGTTGGTGAGTAGACATGAAATGGAGGCGCGTTCTTCCGGAAGGCAGACCTTGACATTTGGCAAAGATGTGCTCAGGGAACACCCCACACGGAGAAGGAAGGGGCTCGTTGGAAATGAGGATCCCAGTTAGATAGATGGGGCTTTGAATCTTGTGTGTCGGTGGCCTTGTGCTTCAGCGGGCTTCAGTGGTTTCTTCCCAGGAGGACCCATGGTGAGGACAGAAAATGCTGCTGGAGACGAAGGCTCTAGCGGTGGCCCCTAGAAGTCAGCAGTCCATGCGCCCAACATGCTGTTGAGGTTCCAAAATGGGGCAGTGGTCCCTAGCAAGCCACAGGATAGCATTTCCCCCCTCCCCTCCCCCGACCAACAAAGGGTTTCTGGTTCTGGACACTGCTGTGCTTGCTCTGAGCTACCCTCTCCTCAACAGGAAGCCAGTCTGCTCCAGCCTTCCATTGTTTCAGCCAACACTGGGGGCTGGGCACTTACTCTGTCCTTTAAACGATAGTTACGTTATTGAATACGTTTATATGTTGAACATGTTAAGACTGCTTGTGTTGAAGGACACCCGCCCACCACAATTTTGGGCTGCCCCTTCTTGGCACGTCTGGCTCGGTCATGCGAGAGCATTTGCTGGGATGAGCAGATGCAGAAAGGGCCGTCGGGCTCCTGACCCTTTTCACAAGGGATGCAGAAGGAAGGACTTCAGGAATGCAAAGAGCCGCATGGTTCCATGAGAAAAATTCCGCATCTGGCGCAGTCCAATGATACCTTTATAAGGGCCAACTGTCGTCCAAAAGATAACATGCAAAGTTTTGAATTCTACAGGTTGGATATTAGGCATAAACATTTTTCTAAAATAAAAAAAAAAATAGACCGGATGGGTGGGTGGAAGGTAGAAAATGGTGTTGCGGGACATAGTGGTTTCAATATATAGTTGATTAATTGATTACACTAGGGTGCGACCCTTTGCATATTTAGATAGGGAAAAAATCTTGCAGCTCCCATTGCAGGACTTTTTTCCGTCTAAACATGCACCCTTGAAAGACTAAGGGTACAATCCTGTGCACATTACATACATTGAACTCAGTGGGGCATAACTTCCAAGTAAACATGCTTAGGATTGAACTGTAAAAAATATTTTGATTGACAACAGTAGTTTTAATTTTTTTAAAAAATTAAGTTTATTAGAAGTTCCTATAAAAACTGCAGCTGGCAAGTCCATCTTAGAGGCTTTCTCTCTGGTGTGCTTGAGAGAGAAGGGGCGGTGGCGCTTCTTAGATGGTGCAACTTCTAAAAATGAAGAGAGTTGGGTTTTTTTGTAGAGATATGTAAATTTATGTAGAGTATTGACTCATACAGTTAATCGACTAAGATTTCTTTAATTGCATGATGGTCCTAGTATTTATTTTAGAAATATTTTTCTATTAAGTATACAAGCTAACTTTCTAAAAGAAAAAATAAAGCCAATCAGCAAATAAAAGCAAATGAAAACAACCAATTCAAGATATTCCCATTTAAAAATAAAAATATTCCCAGTTTAAAAACATGGCAAAGAAAAATTGCATCATGAATGGTTAAGAAAAGGTCTCTGAAAAACTTATCTTCAAGGCTGACTTAATCACCCTCTTTAAAAAAATTCCCCTTAGAGGGAGGTTGGGGTGGAACCCTCATTGCAGGGCTGAAAGTGGTGGGTTCCAGGTAAGCAGGTTTTTCTGTGCTGGTTTTAATTAGAGACTGCCTTGCATTGCAGATCACTTATTTGCCCTTGTCAGTTTAAAAACCAGCCCTTGTTTTAAAACCCTTGTTAAAATGACAACAGTTCTGAGTTGCTTCAGAAATGTTGCCTAAATCCTTTTTAAATGACTCTTTGTGTTGTTTAATTGCTGGATGGCAGTGGGCGGAGATGGTTCTAATTGACTATAAAGACAACCTGGCCTTTAGATAAAATGTTAGAGCAGTCGTACCTCTTGCAATGTTAATAATTGCGTGGAAGAGAGAATTTCAGAAGGTTTGGTTTTTCCCAGTTTGGTGGCACTGTGATGTGACAAGCTGCACAGCCGCCCAATGGTCTCTTTCCACTACTGGATACAAGACCTGGGAACTTGCCTTTGATTGAATCTAGGCATTCTGCTTGGGGTTCATGAGGGACAGGTTGCAGGATGGATGGAGAGAGATTTGCTGGCGTCCAGCCTGGGCTGCCTGAGGCCCGTTGCCCAGATCAGAAAGGAGGGCTAGTAGCCAGGGCTGATGGAAGCTTTCCACTGCTGGCCCGTGGTGGTGCGTGGCCACAGTTGTGAGTGCCTTGTGTCCGCCTTGCCTGTCACATGTGCCTGCGAAGGAAGGAGGTGAACTGTGACTGGAGGCCGGAAGGCTTGATCCCCAAAGCAGAGAAGGGATAGCTATTTATTTTAGGGCTCCAGTGTTGAATTGGTTTTAAAAATTGCTCCTTTAAAAGGGTCTCCTGACCAATCAGACAGCAGATTAATTTGTTTTTAAAAATGTAAGCAGTTTTTACAAAGTGTCAGTAGCCACCACCCTCTTCTAAGAGTTGTTCCCCTTTTCTGTCAGATGTACAGCAGACGTTTTCTTAAAACGAGGGAAGTCTGCTGTTTTTCCTTCTTTGTTTTCTTCAGAACTCTTTTATTTTTATGCAAATGCAAATTTAATCAATTTATCAGTTGGGTTAGCCCTAAAAATCTACGCACCGCTTGTCCAGCATGTGTCCACATTGACTTAAAACAACAGACAGAGTGAGAAGACAACCCTAAAAACCCAAACCCAGTAGTCAGAAGCATCCCTTCGTACAGGTGGGTCCCCAGGGCCAGTGGGGGAAGGGGTTCGTTGCAGCCTTCCAAAAGGCAGGCAAAGAGGACGGCATCATCCTTGAAATGGAAGCAGGGAGGCGACATGAGGATCTGGCCTGTGCTTGGGGAAGCCCTCGGTGGCTTGAGGGATGATGGTCCTGCAGCCGCCACTGCCCCTGCTCCTCCTCTGCTCCCCAGCACTGCTTCAGCTCACACTGAAGAAAAGTACAAGGCCGGGGCTGGATATCAGCAGGCCAGGAATGTAATCCACAGCCCATCTGCTCATGAGGTTGGAGACAAATCATAGACTCCATGCAGACAGGCTGGACAGGGATCTGGCCCTGAGGCTGAGCGGACACCATTTTAACTTCACCTACGAGAACAAAATGCTGACCCCCGGCCCTTCCGGAGGCACACTTGCTGTCTGTGTCCGTCATCTGCACATGCAGCCCGCCCCCCCCCCCCCTGCCCAAGCAGCCTCCATGTCAGCTGTTGTGAGCGGCTGTTCAGGCTTGTAACTTGGCAGGGCCTGTGAATGTCAGCATTGACGTCACCAAAACATTCCCGTCATTCCAGGAAACAGGAGCAGGGAAGCGAGAGGAGAGCTGAGGGGGCAGACCCCCAGAGAGACCTCACCGAGCCCTGGGACTTTCTCAGGACCTTGTCGCCTTTACGCCTTTCCCTTCGGGCCGCTGCTCCTTCTCTTATGGTGGGTAGCACGGAAAGCAGCACAAGTTAGTGGGCGGAGGGATTGAGGCCCAGCCATGGAGGGCCTGAGGCCAGCCTTGATGTCTCCTTTTGGCTGGGTTGTGGCATGAATTCTGCAGACCCTCCCAGAGGACCACTGGGACATGTTTAGAGGTCCTAATACCAAGGGGAGAGCCCTTCCTGTGTGCAGGGGCCCCCTGCTCCGCCTGTGGGTTGCTGCACTCGCTTACTCTTCAGGAGCCCCTTCTCCAGTGGGTGCAGAGCCAAGAGTGTGATCATACCTTTGGTAAAAGATAACCCTCAAAGCACAATTACCTTGAAACATATTATCCAAAGGAGCTCCAGCTGTTGCCATGTGAGAAACAGCTGGCCGAGGCCTTTAGCATAACATGCTTGGCAGACTGTGTGTAGTTTTATTACTGATTAGTATTTATTATTGTGTGATTTTATTCTTGTGTTTTGGTGGCAATGATACTACATGACCACCGCTTTGATTATTCCATGGAAAGCAGTATATGCATTCAGCTAATAGATAAAATTAAGCCTGGAGGCAAAGCATCCACTCCCCCATTCAGAGAAAGAGACTCTTTGGGAGGGAGCTGAATCCTGGCGAACGACAATGTAAGCTTCTCGCCTTCACAAACCTCAACAAGGAGGGCAATGAGGAGGATCAGGGGTCTGGAAATGAAGCCCTGTGAAGAGAGACTGAAAGAACTGGGCATGTTTAGCCTGGAGAGGAGAAGATTGAGGGGAGACATGAGAGCACTCTTCAAATACTTAAGAGTGTATTTAAGTATACTCCACACAGAGTATACTCCCCCTCCACACAGAGGAGGGCCAGGATCTCTTCTCAATCCTCCCAGAGTGCAGGACACGGAATAACGGGCTCAAGTTAAAGGAAGCCAGATTCCAGCTGGACATCAGGAAAAGCTTCCTGACTGTTAGAGCAGTGCGACAATGGAATCAGTTACCTAGGGAGGTTGTGGGCTCTCCCACACTAGAGGCCTTCAAGAGGCAGCTGGACAGCCATCTGTCAGGGATGCTTTAGGGTGGATTCCTGCATTGAGCAGGGGGTTGGACCCAATGGCCTTATAGGCCCCTTCCAACTCTGCTATTCTATGATTCTAAGGTACGCACACACACTTCACCCGATCAGACTCTAAAGCATGGGTGGGCAGGAAGTAGTTCTCTAGATGTTTTGGACTTCCACACCCAGCATTCCTGACCTTGCTGGCAAGCACTTCTGGGAGTTGGAGTCCAGAACATCTGCAGAACTCCCTTTTGCCAATGCCTGTTATAAAGGACCATTTGATCCAGCTTCCTGTTCCCAGGTGTCTCTTGGAAACTCACAAGCAGAAGCCTCAAGGCAATGTCCCCTCCCCCATTGCTGTTTACCCCTCTATATTCAAGGGTGGGATGTTTCTGAACACAGAGGTTCAGTGTAATGTCCCTGGCCAATAGTAGTTGATAGACAACCCTATCCTCCATCAGAATCTCTGTGTGGCTTTACTGGATGCAACGGAAGCCCATGAGCAGGACGGGAAGGAGCAGCTTCCCCCTCAGCATTGGTCTCCCAGCAACTGGTCCTCAGAGGTATCCTGCCTCTCAACATGGGAGGGTCCATTTAGCTCCGATGACTAATTGTGAGATGGAGGTGGAGCAGCCCAAGATGTGAGACAGCCAAACTGTGACTTTGTGTGGACTTTTTGTAAAATGTGCCTCTAATTTTCAGTGGGAAAGTGGAAGGGGAGAGGCTGTTCCAGTAGCAGTAGCTCCAGGATTGTTGGTTCTTATTCACTACTAGCCTCATGGTCCAGTTAGTGGCCAGATACTGACTTTTGCCTAGTTTCAACTGGATTTGTTGCCGATGATGATGATGATGATGATGATGATGATGTAGTTGTTACTAATATGTCTGTAGCACTGTCCATATATAGAACAGCAGAGTTGGAAGGGGCCTATAAGGCCATCGAGTCCGCATGTAGCGCAGGTTTGGCAAGCCCATACTCCAAGGGGCTTTATGTTCTGGAAATGGATGGCAGAGAATCAGCAGGGGAAGGGGAGAGAAATGGAGGCCCCCTGGGGTCAAAAGGGGATAGATATGAGCTATTTCAGTACTTTGGATTAGTTATAGTAGGCAACGGAGACAACCTTAGGTTTTCCAAAATCCTTGATTCTCTCTGCTTTCTTCTTCTTCTTCTTCTTCTTCTTCTTCTTCTTCTTCTTCTTCTTCTTCTTCTTCTTCTTCTTCTTCTTCTTCTTCTTCTTCTTCTTCTTCTTCTTCTGCTCCTCCTCCTCCTCCTCCTCCTCCTCCTCCTCCTCCTCCTCCTCCTCCAGGGAATGGATATGTCAGTGCCAGAGCGTCCCCAAGTCTCCTCCCTGTCTCCAACGGCAATAGCCTCGGCAAGGTCATCCCAGCAAAATCGCCGCCGCCGACCTCCCACAGCACCCAGCTGGCCAACAACAACCGCAAACCAGACCTGCGCGTCATCACCTCGCAGAGCGGGAAGGGACTCATGCACCATTTGGTGAGTCCCACTTAAGGCGGAGAAACCCAGTGGTGCAGCAGAGCCCAATTTGCGTGTTATCCACCACCGACCTTCAACCTGGGGTTGAGTCAAGCAGACCATGCGGGAGATAGATTTTGGTCTGTATGAAAACACTTCGGACAAACTTTGCCATCTCTTCTTTGCTATTATTCTTGACGAATACACAATATTATATAACATCCTACAGTCTGAGATAGCCAGTCTTGTTGGAGCAGACTGCAACTTCCACCATCCCCTGCTGCCAGGGGTCATGCTGATTGGGGATGATAGGAGCTGTAATGCACATCTGGAAGGCACCAGGTTAGGAAAGGTTGGCTCAGGAGGTAACGGTGATCCACATATGATGTGCAACAGTGACTTGGATTGGCTTGCAACGGAACGCAGCGGCTGCTGTGCAGAATCAGGAGTTTTACAGCTCAATCCTGTGGCCTTAGTTGGTTGTACAATCAAATTTGCATGTATTTGCATACAACATCCTTTAAAAGAAAACCACATACTGGGTGTTCGGGTGATAAAAGTGTCAACCCCCTTCTTCCTTTCACACACAAGCAGAAGCTGCCACCTGCCACCTGCAGCTTTTATATTTATAGAAATTCTGCTGCCCAATTAATTTGGGGCACCCTTTAGTCGATCAAGACGTTTTTATCTATTAATCCATCTGATTAACAGACTAACTGTTGCAGCTGTAATTCCAGATGTGCAATCCCACCATTTGGGAAGCCAGAAATGTCTTTGGAAAGGGAGGGATATTTTGCACAGCTCTTATCTCAGCCCTCCCCGTTCGGCTAATACAGTAGTGTGGAAGATTCCATTGGGCAGGAGACGCTGTGAGGCCGCCTCCATCCCGAAACGCACCATGCTTGCGTGTGTGGAAACCAGTCTAAGATGGTGGCACCTTCAGCTGCTGGTCTGGCAGCCATCCTGCCTCCAGGCATTTCGTCTTGGATATTCTCCAAGCAGAACGTTTTCTTTAGTTGCTTAGTTTTGCTATTGAAAAGTTTTTTGAATAGTTTCTTGCATGGCTCTTTGAATTTCTGGTCCTCTATGAGTGACAATAGAGAACAGGATTTTCAGTTAGTGCTGGAAACAGGGCCAAAGTTCAGAGTCAAATGTAACAATTTCCTTTGGTTTCATTTCTGTTCTGCACCCAGACAGAGGATCATTTGGATCTGGTGAGTTTCCTTGCTTGCTTGTGTGTGTGTGTGTGTGTTTGTGTTTGTGTTTGGCTTGCTTTGACCCTCTTAACAACATGTGTGCAGGGGGGCGGGTTGCTGGAGGGAACGGGGGCTCCTTCCTGGCCTGTTCCAGGATGTCCCGATAGGGTTGGGCTGGGGGGCTAGCAGCCTGCCCCACTCGCTGCGGCATAGCCATGGCAGTGGGCGCATGTGCCCCAGTGATGACTGTTCTTGGGGCAGGGGGAGGGTCTCCTTGCTTTTCATGGACTTCTGGGTCTTCCTTTCTGGGAAGGAGAAGCTGCTGCTGCAAAGTAGGCAAAAATTGCTGCCACCCTTTACATGCTGCACACAGTAGTGGCCGGGCCTGTTTGCCAGGTCTCCTTCGTCCATCATGAGGCTTGAGATGCGGGCCACGTCCATGCTCCGCCCCATCCTGTCACTGTGTGGGATGCTTCGTCCCCTTCAAACAGCATCCTCACAGGGCCCTCCCCTGACCACTGTTACCTGAGATTCGGGATATAATGTGGTTCTTCTGGGTCACGCAGAGAGCCTTTACGCCAGGCAGGTACAGTTCTGGCTTGGACATTCTCCAGATGATTTGGAAGAAGTACAGGGTCCATGGTCAGATCCAGAAGCACATGGCTCTGACCAGGAGAAGATTCTCTTTCATTGTATGATATCCCGTCCTCCCTCCATGATGGAACTCAAATCAGGGCAATTGGAGCTCTCCCGTCCAGGTACTGGACAGAACCAGCCCTGCTTAGCTTCATTAAGCTGGCTCCATCAGGTGCCTTCAGACCAGGGCCCCGGGAGGTTTTAGCATGTGCGTGTGCGTGTGTGTGTTTTCTCTCCCGTCCTTCAATATAAATGTTTCCTGGGTGTCTTGCAGCATCAAAACAATAAGATCTTACAACCCTAATAGCATAACTTCTGTAAACCGCCCAGAGAGCTTCAGCTATGGGGCGGTATATAAATGTAATAAAATAAATAATAAATGACCCAAGAGCCAAACAGCAGGGTTAAAGCCGTCTCATCCAAGGTTAATGAAGGTCTGGGGGAAATAGAAATGGTTCTGAAAGGACATCTAAGTGGGCATCTGGCAGCCTGCCCTGGGGAGAACATATCGTCGGGGTAGGGGTGGGGGGACAACGGAGAAGTCCCTCTCCCCAGTGGTCACCCTGTGGAGGGACATGAACCTGCCATTTTGTGGCAAGCAGGATGTGTTGTTAGCCAGCTCTTGGTGAGTCCTGTCCACCCTGGTGGCTTGGTGACCTTGTGCCATTCTGCCACATTCTGCCCTGGTGCTAAGGGTGGTCCTGATGCATAGGCCCACAAGGGGAGCACGATCCTTTCTTCACTCTGAAACTCCAGCTTGAACAGACGAGGGTGCCGTTGCTTCGCATGCTCCAGGCAGCTGCTGTCCGCTTGCCTAGCTTTTGTTCCTGGCTCCCATCCTGGTGATGTTCCAGACCCTGTGGGTCCTGCCCTTTGAAAGCCAAAAGTGGAAGCAAAAGTGGAAGTCCAGAGCTCGCAGAAGGCACAGCCTGGCCAAATGAGCAGGTCCCTCATTGAAAAGAAGGCAGAAAAGCAGTCGGTGGAGGAGGGGGCTGACGAGGCGCGGGGGTGCATGGAGCAAAGGACTGGAGGCAAGACGGTAGAGGGGGTGGAGCAGAGGCCTGGTGAGAGTTCAGACTGCTTTGCACACCTGTCTGAACCATCACACGGTGACGCTGCAAAACAACCCGGGTGCTTTCAGTGGAGAAGGTTGCATGCCAGAAAGGGCATTGTGGCTGGTCTTGGGCAGTGCGGTGGGGAAAGACCCCTTGGCTGAGGGCCATCCGAGTGGAGCTCCCTGGGCACTCTGTAGAAGCAGGGGTCATGTGCTTCTGGGGAGGGCGCTCTGGCTGAGCGTCTGTTCCTGGCAGCTCCAAAGGTGGGGGGAGGGGGTCAGGCAGGAGAGCTGAGAAAGCCCCTTTGCCTGCTGGCCAGATGAGCCCGATGGAGAGGGACGCCTCTCGGCTTTAGGCAGCTTCCTGGTTCCACGTGGGGCGCGGAAGTGGCAAGAGGAAGGGCCCTGTGTCTGCATGTGTGAAGAGCCCTTGGAGAGAGGCCAGGAAGGAGGGAGCAGGAATAGGCATGGCATTCTCCCAAAGGCTGGGGTCTGTCTTTGTTCTGTCCAAGACATAAAAGGCTGGAAAAGCTGGGGGCGTTTTTCTTCCCTGTTATGTCGAGGCTTGGCATCCTGCGCCAGAGAATGGCTCAATAGGTCATCTCCTCTTGAGAGAGACTGAAACAACTGGGTACGTTTAGCCTGGAGAGGAGGAGATTCAGGGGAAACAAGATAGCACTCTTCAAATACTTAAACGGTTGTCACACAGAGGAGGGCCAGGATCTCTTCTCGATCCTCCCAGAGTGCAGGACACGGAATAACGGGCTCAAGTTACAGGAAGTCAGATTCCGGCTGGGCATCAGGAAAAACTTCCTCACTGTTAGAGCAGTACGACAATGGAACCAATGACCTAGGGAGGTGGTGGGCTCTCCCACACTAGAGGCCTTCAAGAGGCAGCTGGACAACCATCTGTCAAGTATATTGTAGGGTGGATTCCTGCATTGAGCAGGGGGTTGGACTCGACGGCCTTGTAGGCCCCTTCCAACTCTACTATTCTATGATTCTATGATCCTCCTTGCTTCCCTGTCTCATGACTCTCTCTCTCTTTCTCTCTCTCTCCCCCACAACAGAACACACAGAGGCTTGTTGTCTCTCAAGCGAGTCATTCTCTGACTACCCCGGTTGTTTCCGTGACTACTCCAAGCCTCCTGACCCAGGGGTTGCCCTTCTCAGCCATGCCCACAGCGTACAACACAGGTAAGGCTGATCCCACCTGGCCACGTTGTAGAAACCCAGACAAGAAGAGGCTGGTGACAGGTTGCCATGAGCCACGCGCCACCGGCCAAGCCGTGAGTGTCAGGAATCCTGGCGGTTTTTCCAGAGACAAGCAGAGGGAGCTGGAGGGGGTCGTGGGCAAACATGCAGGGAGCCTGGAACCCTCTACGCCCCCACCCCACCTGCTAGTGCTTGGTATCTCCTTGCTTAAGCAAGAGATTTTCCTAGGATCTGGCAGGAATTGGAGAGATCAATGATGAGTGAATGGAGCATGCAGACGGTTGTTTTGTTTTGCAAAATGCTCCTGACAGGAATTGTATTGATGTGCACTGGGCTGGTTACATAGGAAGCTGCCTCAGACCGAGTCAGACCACTGGTCCATCTAGCCCAGTGTTGTCGACACGGACTGGCAGAAACGGCTCTCCGGAGTTACAGGTAGGAATTTTTCCTCGTTCTACCTGGTGATGCCGGGGATTGAACCTGGGACCTTCTGCATGCAAAGCGGGGGTTCTACCATTGAGCTACGGCTCCTTACATTGTAAGGTAGTACACCTTAGAGCAGCGGTTCTCAACCTGTGGGTCGGGACCCCTTTGGGGGTCGAATGACCCTTTCACAGGGGTCGCCTAAGACCATCGGAAAACACATATTTCCAATGGTCTTAGGAAACTGTATTGACTGAACTATGTCATGTATCATCTTTTGTATTATTAAAGCTATTGTTATGTATTATTTTCATTAGCAAACCATCCCATGACAATGGATCGTGTAGAGAAGAACGAAAATAATTTTATGGTTGGGGGTCACCACAACATGAGGAACTGTATTAAAGGGTCGCAGCATTAGGAAGGTTGAGAACCACTGCCTTAGAGGTTTCCTCTTCTCTTTTTTGAAGTGTAGTCTCTTCTGTCAAAGCCATAATAACTGTATGCAAGAGCATAAGAGGAGCTCTGATGCTGGATCAGAGCAAGGGTCCATCTAGTCCAGCATTCTGTTCACACAACCAGCTGCCCACGGAAAACCCACAAGCAGGACATGAGGGCAACAGCACTCTCATGCCCATGTTGCTGATGGCACATAGCCATCAATAGCCTTCTCCTCCCAAGAATTTATCCAACCTCCTTTTAAAGCCATCCAAACTGGTGGCCATCACTACATCTCGTGGTAGCGAATTCCAGAGTTTGACTCTGCGCTGTGTGAAGAAGGACTTCCTTTCATCTGTCCTGAATCTCCCACCAATCATCTTCATGGGATGATGATCCCATTGGGTCCTAGTATTTTGAGAGAGGGAGAGAAATGCCTCCCTGTCCACATTCTCCACACCAGGCATCATTTTGTCCACCTCTATCATGACTCCCCTCAGCCTCCTTTTTTCTAAGCTAAACAATCCCAACTGTTGTAACCTTCCCTCCTAGGGGTGATTTTCCAGCCCCTGGATCATTTGAGTTGCCCTTGACTTACTTTTTTCAACTCTGCAATATCTGTTTTTAGGTGCAGTGACCAGAACTGTACATGGTATTCTAAGTGTGGTCGCACCATAGTGGCAGTTTTAGTCTCAGTTCAATGCAAGGACCATAACTCAGTGGTAGAGTGCATGATTTGCATGCAAAATGTCCCAAATTCAAGTTCAATCCTACAAAAGAACACAAAAAGAAAGAAAAGTCTCAGGATGCTATCAACATAGTAAACTGCCCAGAGAGCTTCAGCTATGGGGCGGTATATAAATGTAATAAATAAATAAACAAATTGATTGTAGAAAAGCCCAACGTGCCAGACTTCCTTGCAGTCAGTTTGTTGATAGCATCCTGAGACTTTTCTCTTTTTCGGTCTTCATCTTGGATGCTCACCTGCCTTGTACCCTCCAATGCTACAAAAGAGCCTGATCTGAGCCGCTGCCGCTTCATGTAGACCATCCTGGGCCAGACGGATGGGCTCTGTAGCAGGCGTTCTCCTTTGCTCCTGGGCTCCAAAGCCTTTTTTTGCAGTCCAGAACCCTGTGGGAGGCCCAAGGGGAGGGACGTTGCTGCCATGCCCTGTTTGTGAGCTTCGCAGAAGCATCTAGTTGGAGACCGAGTTCTGGGCCAGAGGGCCTCCAGCATAGGCAGCAAAGGGGTGCACTTCAGAGGTCAGCCCAAGAAGCCTGAAGGTGACACAGAGAATGACACTGAGCTGGTCTTCAGGAGTGGGCTGATGCCGAGGAATGGAATGAGGTGTGAGGTCAACACGCCCGTCTTAATTAGCAGACATGGCCCAACGTCTGTCTGCTCACGAGGGATGCCCTTCCCAGGGCGACGGCAAGTCAGGTGGGTGTCTGGCGCTTGCCCTTTGTGTCTGTTATTGCAAATCGAGCCTTTCTGCCTTACCCGGAGTTAACCCATGGTTTGGCTGCCGGACAATCAAGCAAATTGGGTATTTCCAATCCCTGGGTTGCTTAGTTCCTGTCCCTTTTACCCACTCTTTCCCTCTACCCTACATGCCTTCCTGGCACTGTAGTACTGATATATAGAGTGGCTGGTTGGGTTGTTTGTTTGCTTTTACCGTTCTTGCCTGCTGCCACTGTCCATGAATGACCCACAATTCTGGGATCACACATAATGGCTACCAATGGTTTCAACAACCTACAACTCACAATCAAACAAGCCATGGGTTATCTTCATGTTCATGGTTAACCGCTCGTAGTTAACCCATAGTTCTGAGTTCACACAATCCATGATTCAACAAACCATAGTAAATACTCAGTGCTGGGAGTTCGGCCCTTGTAAAGGAACTGCCAACCAAAATGGGCACCTGGCATTCAACCGCCAGCTTTGTTTTTTCTGAGGTTGCTGCTGCTGTTTCTAATAGAGCACCCGCTGTTTGTCGCTTCAAAAGTTACTTTTTTCATTCCCTACCTGGGTGGTTATATTCACATTAGGAGGAAAAAACATGTACATGCAATGCGGTGTAAGTGTTGTTTCATTTGTGTAATTTTAACTTGATTAATAGTATTTTGCAATGTTGGAGACTGAAATGACCATTTTACATCAGTGTTGTAAACCCTTTCCCTGTTCCCAGTTTCCCACCATCCCGCTCCAGCATTTCTCCCTCTGCTCCTATAGACAGACAGGGCAACACGGAGAGGAAAACTTGATAGGCAGAGCACGGAGAGACCTGCCCTCAGGCTGTGGGAAATCTTCTCTGGTTTCTGAGATGTCCGCAGACTTTGGCTGCCCAGGCATTTTCAAGCATATCTTCAAAACTTTAAAGATGAAGGGGCTAGAAACTTGGATTGTATTTTTATTCTTTTTCCTGAGGTTCTTTGGAAGCTAAATTGAGTGGCTGGTGCTACATCTTTGCCACTCTTTTGGGATAAATGCAAAGTGTTATGTTTTGCTTCACTTTTTCCCATGCATCCTTGATGTGGAAGAGAAGCTTGCAGGTTTTCTCCGACAGTGCAGAGGGGGCTCAGAATTTCCCAACAAGGGCTTTGGCAGCTGCTCAGTCTTCCGAGTGGTTTTGACAGCTGTGGAGGGGAGGGGGTGACAGAAACTGCAGACACCCAAAACAAGAATGGGATGGGATGGGGTGGAACAGCGCAGCCAAGGGCTCCACCAAATATTCAGGCTGCATTGTGTTCACATCAAACCCAGAGAGACAATCTGGCAGAACCGCCTCTGGGGAAATTTGATCAGAGGCTGGCAGCTTCTTGGGAGAAGAATGAATGTCCCCTTCGTTCAAATATTTAAAGTGCTGTCCCTTCGGGTTTGATTATAGCTGTAAGAGGGTTCTCCTCCTCTCCTTGTTATGGGAGTTTCACGCAAGAAAGACACAAGCTGACTTTCCACTACACAAAAGTCCTTTTAATTTCAAGGCGGCATCAAGAAACTTTGGGTGTTGAAACACATGCAAATTGGAGTGACGACAGCTCCAAGGGCCGGTGCCTCTTCCCACCCTGAAGCAGGCTGGGTGCGCAGCTCATGGTGAAAAATGAACTATGCAGAAAAACAGGCCCAAGCCTTATTATTTCCCCCAATCAGAATTTTTTAAATCTCTTGGTTCCTAGGGAGAGAGTGTTCTTTACACGTGTTAAAAACTGTTGGCACCGTGCCATCCTGCTCAGCGTTTGTAGTTCTCACCGGTTTCGGTACGGGGGCCGTTGCACACTTTTTAATCCCAGCATATTTAACTGGTGAGATTGTGCCCCTTCTTTGTTCTTTTATACCAATTCCTGAGTGAGGCTTAAGTGCAGACTTTAGAAAAGGGAAATGTCCAGACATAGCTGCCAGTTTTTCTATACAGCGGTGAGAAAAAAAATTGTGACTCCCTTGGGATTGTCACATATTTCCAACCTAAAATGTTATTGGATCTTAATCTAACCCCATAATCCTAGATAAAGAACAAGAGATGACCTGATTTGACAAATGACACACAAACATGATGCTTTTTCAACTACTACGTAATTCAACATTTAATATCCATGTGTGATAAAGTATGGGAACCTTCAAATTCAGGCCCTGGTGCCACCCCATTGAGCAGCAGGGATGTCAAGCAAGCGTGTCCTGTAACTGTTGGTCATTCTCTCACGTTGGTTTTGAGGAATTTTGGCCCATTCCTCCTGACAGAACTGCTTCAACTCCATGACATTTGAGGGCTTCTTTGCATGAACTGCTCCCTTCAGGTCCTGCCAACAACATTTCGATGGGATTTAGGTCCAGACTTTGATTAGGCCGTTCTAAACATGGGATTTCTTCTTCCACAGCCATTCTTTTGTAGAACTTGTGTGTTCAGGATCATTGCCTTGCTGCATGACCCACTTTTGGTTCAGCTTTGGCTCACAGACAGATGGCCTGGCATTCTCCTCTAGAATCTTCTGACAAACTGCAGAATTCATGGTTGTGTCAATGATGACAAGCCGTCCAGATCCTGAGGAAGCAAAGCAGGCCCAAACCATCACATTCCCATCAGCACCATGCTTGACGGTTGGGATGAAGTTCTTCTGTTCAAACTCAGTGTTTGTTTTTTGCTGAACATAATACTTCTCATTGAAGCCAAAAAGTTCTACCTTTGACTCATCTGTCCAGAGAGCATTGTTCCAGAAGTCTTGAGGATCATAGGTGACCTTTAGCAAACTCCAGGAAGGCAGCAATGTGCTTTTTAGCTGTGGTTTCCTCTTGGCTAGAATGGAAAACCATTCTTGTTCAGTCTTTTTCTGATTGCTACTCTCACATTAGCCAAGGCGAGAGTGGCCTGCAGATCCTTAGATGTTTCTCTGGGATTCTTTTTGACTTCCTGGATGATGCGCTGATTCGTTCTTGGAGAGATTTTGATAGAATGGCCGCTCCTGGGTAGAGCAACTGTAGTCTTGAACCTTCTCCATGCATATAGACTATCTGTCTGACAGTGGATTGGTGAAGCCCCAAATCCTTTAAAATGTTTTTGTAACATTTTTGTAACACTGCTTTTCTGAGGTCCTCAGAGATGTCTTTTGATCTCTGGCATGATATGCTCCCACACAACCATGTGGTAAAGACCAAACCCATAATGTTTCTGGTCATTTTATAGGATGGTGCCTCCCAAATTCACCCCTGAAGACCTGCCTAATTACTTAAATACCTGATTCTAATTATTCCGTTTAATTATTATGATTTTTATTTATTCATTTTATATACTGCCTCTGCACAGAATACCCTAAACGTTATACAAAGTTAAAGCAATTTAAACAAGATTAAAACAGTCAATAAAATACCATAGGTAGCATAAAATTGTTAAAAGCAATTTAAAAAGGTAAAACAATCAATAAAAGCATAAAAGCAATATAGAATGGTCAGAAATAAGATTCCAAAAGGGGATGGCCTGGCGGAATAATAGAGGTCTTTACTGCCTGCTTAAAGACATCCAAGGAAGCCATCTGGCACATTTCACCCTGCAGGGCACATTCCACAGCTGAGGGGTGGCAAAGGCCAAGGCCCTCTGGCATGGGACTGCCAATCTCACAGGGGGCAGCCGCACCAGATGCACCTCCAAGGCCCTTCAGAGGTGGGCTGGGACATAGGGGAGGGGAGCTTGGACCTAGGCCATGTCGGGCTTTAAAGGTAAGAACCAGCACTTCATATTTTGCCTGGAAAGGAATTGGCAGCCAGTGTATTTATTTATTTATTTATTTATTTATTTATTTATTTATTTATTTATTTATTTTATTACATTTATATACCACCCCACAGCCGAAGCTCTCTGGGCGGTTTACAACAATTAAAAATAGTAAACATTAAAAGTATGCAAAAATTTAAAAAACATAAAAACAGTATAAAAGCAACAGTATCCATTTAAAAACAACACTTCTGGGGTCCATTAAAAACAAACTTAACGTTGTTAAATGCTATTAAAATGCCCGAGAGAAGAGAAAAGTCTTGACCTGGCGCTGAAAAGATGACAATGTGTAAAGATTTTTAAACCAGTGTTATATGGCCTCCACGGGATGTCCCAGACACTAACCTGACCGCAATATTTTGTGCTAGTTTAAGTTGAATTGAGCTGATACAACCAGGGTTTCACTTACTTTTGCATGTACCCTGACTTTTAAGTACTCACACGACATGGAATTGGTTAATATAAACCCTATTGGATTTAGAAAAGCTTCGATTCACAAAGACTGGTAAAACTGGAATTTCTGTAATTATCATTAGGGTTTTTCTCACCACTGGGTCTGTCTAAACTTCTTGTTACCCTGGTGTCCTTTTTACTCTCAGAGTTTAACAGTCAGCTTCTTGGAGGCAGTGATCTGTCATCTTTCATAGAATCATAGACTAGCAGAGTTGGAAGGGGCCTACAAGGCCATCGAGTCCAACCCCCTGCTCAATGCAGGAATCCACCCTAAAGCATCCCTGACAGATGGTTGTCCAGCTGCCTCTTGAAGGCCTCTAGTGATGGAGAGCCCACAACCTTCTTGGGTAACTGGTTCCATTGTCGTACTGCTCTAACAGTCAGGAACAATCTTTGTTGTTATTGTTCTTATGAAATCTCTGTACGTTGCCACTGTACACCAATTAACAATAACATTAATTTTCTCAATTGTGCATGTTTCCTAATAGGTAGCTGTATCTGTGTATTATACATGGTACCTGTTTTTTCTGTGTTTAATAGGCTGATTGCTGGCACACACTCACCTCATACCTAATAAGTAACCTGACCTGCCAGCTCTCACCTGTCTCAGGTTGATCCGACAGTTTGCCAGTGCCTACTGAACTCTGGAGCTCTAAACGTGGTCATATTTTCAGAGTGAGGTGTTGGGTGCAGTGGATTCACTTATGAGATGTGGATGTTTAAAATGTACTTCCAGGGCCGTGTAACTTTGCAGCTGGAGCCATGCCCCTAGAGCTCAAGGAACCGGCTGTGACCTGTGGGTCTTATTAATTGCGCATGCTTGAGGGGCCATTAACATGGGCGGCTGTGACAAAGTGCTTGAAAAGTGTGCACAGTGCATGTCTCAGCTTGCTCAGCTGTATGCACACATGCAGGGCTTGGAGAAGGCAGTGCCTATGCTTTCGTTCTTGCCAGCTACGGCCGCTTCTGGACAGGGATAGCTTGGCCACAGTGGGGCAGGCGTTTCTAACCTCAAGACTGGGTTACTGCAATGCCCTGCAGGTGGGGCTGCCCTTAGGGGTGCTCCAGACACTGGAACTAGTGCAGAAAGAAGCCGCTCAGCTGCTGTCAGGCGCTGCCTCTTTTCAGCATGCAATTCCTTTACTGAGGGAGCTGCACTGGCTGCCTTTTGGCTACACTTGGTACTAGTGTACAAAGCCCTAAACAACTTGGGACCAGGATGCCTTCTCCCTTACCATCCTACCTGATCACTGAGGTCATTGGAGGGCGTGCTCCTGGTGGTTCCACGTGGCCCAACTGGAATCCACCAGGAGAAGAGCCTTGAGTGTGGTGGCCCCTTCTCTGTGGAACTCCCTGCCCCTGGAGGTCAGGCAGGTGCCAGCACTACACTGCTTCCAATGCCTCTTGAAAACAGCTCTATTCCAGGAAGACGTCTTCAACTGACCAGCCACTGTTTTTACTGGTCCTTTGTTTTAAATGAAACAATTTTAATTTGCTTTCTTTCTTTTTATAGTTTTATTCCTACGTGCACCACTCTGGAATCTGTTTTAGATTTGGAGATATAAATCTTGTAAATAAATAAACAAAATAAATAAACCCATGCCAAAACTGCCTGTTTATGAGGCTCCGACAGTGTTTGGGAGTTTAAGCAAATGCTGGACTGTATGGAGCCTGGATGGTCAGACCCAACAGGGCAGTTTGCTATGTTGGTGTCTGTAGGTGATGATTGTGGAGAGTGCTGCTCATGGCTTACTCCCCACCACAGCTGGATCAAGGCTGCTTTTTTGGTGGCAGCAGCGCCCATTGGTCAGGGCCTGGTCACATGACCAGGCCCTGACCAACCCCCCTCCTTCCCTCCCCCCAAGCCTAGAGCAAAACTCATTGATTCTCCCTATGTCTGATATTACTAGCAGGCATGTGCAAAGGCCCCCACCTAGTGGCATATAGTTTTATAAACCTCAATTCTCTTTTCCCTCCAGTCTGTTATTTTTCTAGCATTAAAAAAACAAAAACAAACCAGCCACGTAA
This sequence comes from Elgaria multicarinata webbii, assembly GCF_023053635.1. NCBI lineage: Eukaryota > Metazoa > Chordata > Lepidosauria > Squamata > Anguidae > Elgaria > Elgaria multicarinata. The sequence continues at coordinate 822,555 of NC_086191.1, read as the reverse complement.
AGCTTCCCTTTGTGAGGCCAGCAATAATGTGCATATTGCATCATTTATTTAGCAACCAGAATGTTGATTTGTGTGTGTGTGTGTGAGAGAGAGATTTGTTAGTTTATGTTTATAGGCAGCTTTTCCTTCTGCAGGCCTTCAAAGTGAGTTAACCAATAAAACAAAATAAGGACCAACAACCATGATACTAAAATACCAAGTAAAAATAAAAACCTGCAGAGCAACAGAAAACGTCAACAGGTGCGATATAATTGCTAGCCACAAGGTCCCAGTTCATGCAAATCATAGAATCATAGAATAGCAGAGCTGGAAGGGGCCTACAAGGCCATCGAGTCCAACCCCCTACTCAGTGCAGGAATCCACCCTAAAGCATCCCTGACAGATAGATGTCCAGCTGCCTCTTGAATGCCTCCAGTGTGGGAGAGCCCACAACCTCCCTAGGTCACTGGTTCCATTGTACTGCTCTAACAGTCAGGAAGTTTTTCCTGATGTCCAGCTGGAACCTGGAATGGGCAGGTTCATATGGGAGAAAGTGATCCGTTGAAAAACCGGGCCCCCCAAACTTTATAGGGTTCTAAAGGTAATCACCAGCGCTTTGAATTGTGCCCAAGAACCATTCCGGAGCCCATGGAAATGGAATTATAGTGGAATACCATGATCCCCGTAACATGATTATTGGAACTGAAGTTGGGGACAACAGGCTCCCCGGGGGAAACTAGTCAACACCTCTCAGCCTCATGGGGGTGTTTCAATAAACCTTTGGTTGTAGGCCTTAGCTGTGGCTGCATCTTTCTATTTACCATTTAAACCGGCCCAAGAAAGACTATTGCTGGATTCCTGAGATGGGTCTGAAGCTCTGAAGCTGGCGTGTCTTTGCCTTCTGCAGCCCTTCTCCCCTTTTCCTTTCAGACTACCAGTTGACCAGCGCAGATCTTTCATCCCTACCAGCATTCAGTTCACCCACTGGTTTGTCTCTGGGCAACATCTCTGCTTGGCAGCAGCAGCAACAGCAGCAGCAGCAGCAGCAGCAGCAGCATCTGGTTCCCGTATCACTAAGTAACTTAATGTAAGTGACATGCAAGGTCTTTTCCCCCTTGGAAAGGAATTCTGTTGCCCTTAATCGGGCAACATGAGAGCATTTAGAGCAGGGCTGCGGTGGTGGTGGTGGGACTGTTTTGGACCAAGGACCAAATTGTCTCTGGATACGCATGTTGGGAGTCACATGCCAGCAGGGAGAAGGGCCAGCCCACTAATGGCAGCCCCCCCCCCCGGCTGCTCTTTTGTCCCCCACCAGCACACACGACACACTTCCCTGCTGGCTTCTCAAGGCAGCAGCTCAGCCAGGCCTCCACATTGCTCCCTCTCCCCTTTTCTGATCAGTGAAGGCAGCGGACTCTCAGCTGACCCCATGAGGCTGTGGCCCTCTTGCGCACCCACCCTCTGAGGCGGGGGCTTCACTGGAGGCCTCGGTAGGCTGGACGGGGCAGGCTGGTGGGCCAAATTCAGCCATGGGCCAAGGGGTTCCCCATCCCTGCTTTAGAGTGTGGGTCTTCAACTGATGGTTTGTGACCTGCAGCTCAGCTACTTGCAGCCCGGCCTTGCTGGGGACGCAGACCCTCTGGAGGGGCCCAGCAGTTTCTCCAAAGATTGCAAAATGATTCGGCTCTGGACTCAAATGAGACCAGTTTGTTCCACCTCAGCCAATGGACTAGTGTGGGTGCGTGTGGGAGCACAGAGGCCCGGTGGCATGTGGGTCACCACACTCACTCTTCTTGCAGAGAGGCAACGTGGAGTTTTGTTACTCCCCTGGAGCATTGTACTTGGAGTTGCGTGGTGCAGAACTGGCTTCGTAGTTGCAGGGCAGGAGGAGTAGCAAAGGCCCCCAACCCCACCGCTCAGGAGGATTGTCGGCATTGAGAGCTGCACTTTCTGCACGGAAGCCCTCTGCAGCCCCTCTGCAGCCACGGAGCCGGCATGATTCTGTCAGTGGAGCAAAGAAGACCCGGGTTGACTTCTGACCCTGTGAGATGGGCTGGTTGCATAAGAGGCCAGTCTGCTGGCTGAGTGCAGTGGGAAAGGCCTCCGTCCGGCCTTTGAGAGGGGCTGGGCAGACCGCTCCGCTCCGAGGGCTCCGCTGGAAGGCCCCCCTCGCCAAGAGGGCTGCAGCAGCGTGTTTGCGCAATCTCAGCAGTGGCTTTGCGTGCAGACCGTTCGAGGCTGAGTGCAGCCTGGGACCTCGGCTGCTGCGGCTCTTTCTCTGAGGAGCCCCGCCCCACCCCCAGGCTCAGAGGTGAGCCTGCCCTTGAGGTCAGCTCTGGAGGACCACAGAGGGCCTTGTGTGTGGTGGCACCCTGTTTGTCAAATGGCTTCCCCTGAGAACTGACTCCGTTTGGTTTTTAGTTGCCAGGTGAAAACAGTGTTATTCTCTTACGTTTTTAATGGACAGAATGTTTGTGAGTTTTTCATTTTTGTATCATTGGTTTTGCTGTCTTGAAGTAACCTGTATTGTTTTACATGTTTCAGTTGACTTTTAGCTTCCATTGTCAGCCAACTCAAAGGTTTTATGCTAAAAGGGGAGGCGAAAGCAAAACAGCAGCCTACAGAATAAATGTTGCCTCTGGAGCAGGAGAGAGTTGGGACTGCAAACCCCCCCCCCCCCGCTCTCCTGCCAGAGCAGCGCGGCTCCGCCTGGCACTTACTTCTGAAGCACGTTGGGGCTTCTGAGCCTTTGGGGGCCAGTTTATTTAATCACTGCACTGTTGCCAGGCATGGGGGGGGGGCGTGATTAATTGACTGGTGGCCCCTTTGGAGGCCCTTGTGGCCAATGGCAACAGACCCCTACATTCAGTGACCCGTTCTCTCTCTCTCTCTGTCTCTCTCCCTGCGCAGACAAGGCAGCCACCTTTCCCACGCCACCACCTTGACCGTCAACACCAATCCCAACATCAGCATCAAGTCGGAGCCCGTTTCTCCCAACCGGGAGCGCAGCACTGCCACGCCACTCTCCTCCTTCCCTCACCAAGGCCGGCACGAGCCCACGGGATGCTCCCCCGTTGACAGCCTCAGCAGCAATGCCAGCTCCTACGAGGGCGCCGAGCGGGAAGACCCGTCGCGGGCTGACTTCGGCTCCTCCCTCGGCCTCCTGAGACCCGCCCCCGAGGCCGACGGGGAGAACCCGTCCGTCAAACGCATGCGCTTGGACGCTTGGGTAACATAACTGGCTCCCCTGGGGCCAGTGCCCCCTGCAGAGTGGCTGTTGGCTCTCCGGAGTGTGGGTCAGGAGGGGGGGCAGTGGTTGCGGGGGGGGATGAGGAGGGGAGAGGGAGGGGGAGGCATGGGGTGCTGAGGGTGGGGGGAAACTATTATAAACTGCCTGAGAAATAGCTTTAGGATTTTTGTAGGCGTCCGTTCTAGCGACATTATGCAGTACATAACGGCTCTCGAGGACCTGTCAAGAGCCACAAAAAGTATAGAAATCCCTCACTGGTCACCAGACTCCCCAGGGCCTTGGGCCTCACCCCATATTGTGACTCGTGCAAATGCCAGCTCTGGGCAGGCAGGCGGGCAGGGCAGAAGGGGAGAGATTGTTCCACAATGCGGCATTTGTGCAGCTAGTCATAACTTAGAGAGAGAGAGAGAGAGAGAGAGAGAGAAGAAGAAGAAGAAGAAGAAGAAGAAGAAGAAGAAGAAGAAGAAGAAGAAGAAGAAGAAGAAGAGTGCCTTCGGATATGTCGGGAGCAGTTACAGAGAACTGGGGGAGAGCTTCTGCTTGCAGGCTTCCTTCCAGGGGCGCACGGGGCGTCCCTCGAAGCCAAAGGCAGGGTTTGAGTTTAGCACAGTTGGGCGGGAGGCCAGTTAAAGCTCTCAGTGGAATAATAATCTGCTTTGAATCTCAATTGATGATGTCTTGCATGGAGACACAATTTTTGATGAGTTTATCCAGGTCCATGAAGGCTGGAGAAATGCAATAGCTTTAAGAGAGTTGACTCTCTAATCCAGTGTTTCCCAAACTTTTGGTAATCTGGGACACAGGGTTGTTTGTTTTTTCTGGATGAGAATCGGAGGCACACTTCATTCGTACACTCCCAAAGGTCTGCATGGCTCCAAATCAAAGGGGCTGGGATGTCCCCTTCCTGGCTAGTTCCTGCCCACCCCTTTCTCCCAGGCAGTCCAGCACACACGTTCTTTGAAGCGGTGATGCCTCTGCGATGCTGTCACACCTGTTAGCTGCAGCATCAGTGTGTCCTCCCTCCCTCCCTCCCTCCCTCCCTCTCTTTGGGATGATACCAAATACTGGCAGAGAGAAGGGGGGATGGAGCCTCTCTGCTTGGGGGCACATGGCGGCGGTGGCTTTTAATCCCTCCAGGCAGCCTTCTGCCTCTCCTGTGGCCCCTGGGTGGTTGGGAACCATCCCTTTGGCAAGGAGGGACCCTTGAAGCAAAGGCAGTTCAAAAAGAACAACTGCAGTGCGTGAGGATGGGCAGGGGGGAAGCGGCACAGGGCTACATACCCCTTTCATTTTGGAAAAGCTTCCCTGGCTTCCTGTTGTCTTGTGGAGAGAGGTTTGCTCCAGTGCGACTCCACTTTGCAAGGTGGAGTTCTGGAAGTTCCTCCAAACGGGTCAAAAGAGAAACGCTGCACCTTACCGGGGGCGGCCTTGAGGAGGATGTGAAGGAGGGCCGGGGGGGGAGGGGGGGGCGCCTGCTGCATGGTCCCCAAGTGGTCGCTTGGCGGAAAGCTGCGGACACTTACAACTAGGAACGGGTGAGAATTTTGTTTCAGTTCAGTTTTGATAATAATTTATTAGAATTTGCAAAGTTCTCCATATTTGAGGTAAAAAGAATTTTGAGATTTTAAAGTTGGGAAAAACCAAAAATGACAGATTCATCCATCCTGGCTGAGTGCTTTTAGAGAAAAGATACTTAGTTTTTACATGGTGAGTGTGCATGTCACGCTCATCTGAGACAGAGCCATGTGCAATTTTTTTGTATAAGTATTTGTATATTTAAAAAAATGGGGGGGGGGGGAATCTGCCACCTGATTAATCAGGGACACCGGTTTAGTCAAACAAAATATTTTTGAATTGCGTAATCTCGCCAATTACTTGACTAAATGTTGCTGCCCTGGTTTTTAGGCGTAACACAGGAATGTGTGCAGGAGGCTCTCAGCCCCATCAGCTGGAAGTGGCCGGAAGCACCCTGGGGCCCCGACTCAGCCTGCGAGGAAAAGCGGACTCTGTCGGCTTCCACCTCCTTCCGGTCAGATGCGTAAAGCTACAGCCTCGCCTTGGGGCAAAGTGAGGGACCGCCCACATTCACCTTTTAGGCTGCAAAGCAGCACACACTTCTTACCTGGGAGAAAAGTGGGGATTCCTTCTGAGTGAGCGCATGTAGGAGGGCACTGTTCCTCGTTAGAATACTCTTGCTCGCTTCACTTCTCTCCATCTCTGAACGCTCACGGAGCAGGTGGGGCTTTGCTAAGCGTCCTTGAGGATCCGAGGGGTGCCGATCAAATAACTGCATTGGCCCCAGTGCCGCTGCCGCCTCCGGCCAGGGCGCTCTGCCTGCTGCCCCCCCCCCCCCGCTCCTCCCGGAACAATCCTGTGGCCTTCTGCGGGGAATTCAACTAAGAAAGGGCAGGAGGCCGTTGTCGTTGTTGTTAGCTCAGGAATCTTGCATTGAAGGGCTGTTTGGGAGCTCTTGGAGGGGGATTGTGGCGCATCAAAGGACAGATGTTCAGTTCCTCCTGGCAAGAGCTGCCAAGCATCAGGGCTCGGTTGACATTTTTATTTTCAGTTAGACTTTGTTTACGTTCATTCTCAGCCAAAGTTCGTGGGTTTCCAAGCCCCGTGCCACCTGCCCGCTGGCTTGCTTCTTCAGCTGCCCTGAGACCTTTGGTTTGGCCAGGTTCCTCTTCTGGGGAAGGCAGCTGGTGCTCCTGCAGCATCCCCCCCCCCAACTTCCACAGTTGTTGGGGTGAGTGGGCAGGTGAGGCAAAGATGGCCACCGAGGCCGGGTTTGGAGGCACCTCTCTGGGCAGAAACTCAAGCAGAGCTGCCCAGCCAAGGTTCGGATGTGTGCACCAACCTCCAACAGGCACTGACCATTCCTTGGCTGTCACAGCGGGATGTTGCGAGCCACTGGTGTGGGTTGTTGGTTTCGTGTTTCTTGTGTTCACAAACCCTTCATGTTCCTCCCACCTCAGCCATCCAAGACAGACCTGCCTTCTTGCAGCACCCGCCTGACCTCTGTCCACCCTGAGCTCCACACAGCTTTGCATTGAAATATTTTCTATCAATGTGTTGTGTTGCTCCCCACAACCCTTCCCCAAATCCTGCCGAAAAACATTTTTCCGCTTCATGGACATTTCTTCAATGAGTCTTTGGCGCAAGAAAAATCTCCCCACCCCAATAGTTTCACTGGTATAACGAGGACATTCTGTAATACCTTGAAGCCTGCATGAACCCCTCAGTAGACAAAGCTGGGCTGCAGAAAATGTGTTTTTAATATTTTCTTTGTGGCCACTTTACTCGTGAACTTCACTGTTCTGGTTTCCACCTCCACAGCTCTACTTTGGGGAGGAGGAGAACTTGGAAAATCAATGAGCAACGTTGAAATAAGAGGAAACTGGGCAGCTGGCAAAGGTCTGGCCTAGTTCAGTGGGGATCCAGTATAGAAACAGCTCCACATTCGTAGGCTGTCCTGTGGTGGCTCTTATTACGGGGAGGGGGGGCATTTGCACCCTTGTTTCTTTCCCTCTTGGTTATTACTATCCATATTTTCACACTGGGACGGTATAATTGTCTCCCTCCCTCCTTCCTCCTCCACCTCCTCATTTTGAAAGACAAGCAGAAGAATGACAATCTACAAAATCAACACCCTTGTTTGTATTTCTATAAATATATTTCTCGAGATCTTTTAGTTTTATTCTCGTGTTCATCCGTACTGTTGACAGTTACATTGTGTATAATTTTTTTTAATTTGGAAAAAAAAATTGGCGTTTGTATAGGGTTTTAGTTTTAAAAAGTTATCTATATATAAATATAAATATATATATATTATATTTTCCATTTTTAAAAAGGGGTGTTGCAAAGAAACACAAAATTGCACGATTTAAAAATGACTTTAGTTGAAAATGCTGCAGTTTTTAGAGATGTGGAGAAAAATGGAGCTTATTTATTCTCAAAGGCTACAAAAAGTGTACAATGCATGGAGAGAAAACATTTACAAAAAAGACAAAAAAAGACAAAAAAGTGTAACCTGGACAAAGTGTAGCGTTTTAAAAAAACACAAAAAATTTAAACAACAAAAATGGCTAATATATTGTGTTTGGCTGGTTCGCTTTTGGTTTTTAAATGTTTCCTTTTTTTCTTTGAGAATGAAATACAATAGTGTATATTTTCATATAAGAAGTATGCACTGATATGTTTAAAAATGATATATTACTTTCTAAAAGCGTGGTTACTTAACCAATGTTTGTTTCTGCTCTTTTCCTTTAAAAAAGAAAAAACTTCACACATGCATATTTTGGAATATTTCACCATATAGGTGACCTTGTCCATAGGTTCCTATATGCTGCCCTGAAATTACTCTGGTGCCTTACCTTTTTTTAAAAAATAATATGTTGCTAGCCCTTACGGTAGATGAAAGCTTGAAAATGTGACCACGATGCCTGCTAGAGGTATCTTTTTTTAAAAGCCAAGACTGCTCCTACACAAAACATTTGCTACTCCCCTGGGCTGGTTAATGTGATGGATGAGGAGTTGTGCAGAATGAGGGCCCCGTTCTATGACTGCCTGCTGCCCCTCCCCTCCCCTTATCTCACGAGTGGTTATGAGCCAAAACAACTGGACAGGCTCCCCAAAGACTTCTACTCCTCCATTCTGCTCCAGCAATGCCTGAGCTGCAGCACTACGCCAGCAGTTTGGATCATGGCCACAGCAGAGCATGAAGTTGCTCTGTAGCAAATACGTGACATGGTCAAGCGAAGACAGATCTGCATCCTAGAGAAATAAAGGAGCTGGCAGAAGAACTCCTGAGACTGTCTATTATCTTTGCAAAACCGTGGAAGACTGGTGAGGTGCCGGACGACTGGAGGCAGGCTAACGTTGCCCTTCAAAAAGGGAAAAAAGGAGGAACCTGGGAACTACAGACCAGTCAGTCTGACATCAATCCCTGGGAATTTTTTGGAGCAGATTATAAAGAAATCAGTCTGTAAGCACCTTGAAAACAATGCAGTGATTACTAGAAGCCAGCATAAATCTAATCTTCTTCTTTGATCAAGTAACTTCCCCTTGTGGACAGTGGGAACGCTGGACATAATAGCAAAGCTTGCGACAAAGTGCCCCATGACATTCTGATTTAGCAAAGTAGCTGAAGGTGGGCTAGATGGAACAACTATTATTTGGATCCACAGTTGGATACAGAATTGGACTCAAAGAGTACTTATCAATGGAACCTTGATCAATGGAATGCTGTGGACATCATATATCTTGACTTCAGCAAAGCTTTTGACAAAGTACCACATGATATTCTGATTAACAAACTAGCTAAAAGTGGGCTAGATGGAACAACTATTAGGTGGATTCACAGTTGGCTACAGAATCGGACTCAAAGAGTACTTATCAATGGAACCTTCTCAAACTGGGGTGAGGCAGGGGGCGGGTACCGCAGGGCTCAGTCCTGGGCCCAGTGCTCTTCAACATTTTTATTAATGATTTGGATGAGGAGGTGCAGGGAACGCTCATCAAATTTGCAGATGACACCAAATTGGGTGGGATAACTAATACCCTGGAAGACAGAAACAAACTTCAAATTGATCTTGATAGGCTGGAGTGCTGGGCTGAAAACAACAGAATGAAATTTAATAGGGATAAATGCCAAGTTCTACATTTGGGAAATAGAAACCAAAGGCACAGTTACAAGATGGGGGATACTTGGCTCAGCAATACTACAAACGAGAAGATCTTGGAATTGTTGTAGATCGCAAGCTGAATATGAGCCAACAGTGCGATATGGCTGCAAGAAAGGCCAATGCTATTTTGGGCTGCATTAATAGAAGTATAACTTCCAAATCACATGAGGTACTGGTTCCTCTGTATTCGGCCCTGGTTAGGCCTTATCTAGAGTATTGCGTCCAGTTCTGGGCTCCACAATTCAAGAAGGACGCAGACAAGCTGGAGCGTGTTCAGAGGAGGGCAAGCAGGATGATCGGGTCTGGAAACAAAGCCCTATGAAGAGAGACTGAAAGAACTGGGCATGTTTAGCCTGGAGAAGAGAAGATTGAGGGGAGACACGATAGAACTCTTCAAATACTTAAAAGGTTGTCACACAGAGGAGGGCCAGGATCTCTTCTCGATCCTCCCAGAGTGCAGGACACGGAATAACGGGCTCAAGTTTAAGGAAACTAGATGCCAGCTGGACATCAGGAAAAACTTCCTGACTGTTAGAGCAGTACGACAATGGAATCAGTTACCTAGGGAGGTTGTGGGCTCTCCCACACTAGAGGCCTTCAAGAGGCAGCTGGACAAGCATCTGTCGGGGATGCTTTAGGGTGGATTCCTGCATTGAGCAGGGGGTTGGACTTGATGGCCTTGTAGGTCCCTTTGAACTCTACTATTCTATGATCTCTGGTTTCAAGTCCCCTTACGGTGCTGTTTGTTTTGGATGATATTGGCAGCTCATTCATTTCCACATTAATGGCACTGTTTTGTGAGCACAGACATGTGTCTTAAATTAACTCCCATGCTGAAATTGCTTAGGAGAAATTGCTTATTATTAATTCCATTTTTATCCCACCCTTCTTCTGTACATGGGGTCCCTCTATATCTTCACAACAATCCTTGTCGAGAGAGGGGGAACTTCATAGCGGAGTCTTGGTTTCCCTTCTACAAGCCCAACACTATCCACAGCACCCCATTGACTGTCCCCAGACTGTGGAGCTTTACCTTGCTGAAGTTTCTTTCCTTCCCACTCCAAGGACATAGATGGGGCTTTTCATAGGTAAAACACATCCCAACATAAGTGGTGCATTCAAGAGAAAAATGAATTTGGGATGTTTGACAAATCGGAAAACACATGGGTTGTTTGTCCCTCCTTCCCTAGATAAATCCATTCTTTAAAAGCATCTCTTTCTTTGGATACAAACACAGATTGCCGATTGGATTCCAGTATCCCAACTGTAGTGTTCGTCATATTTATGAGTTGACAGTTTTGCAACATCGTTTTTGGTTCGTATGAAGGGGAAGAGGAAACACTGGGGCGGGGGGGGGGGGGGGGGAGAGGCCTGGGATTAGCCCCTGCTGCCACGCAATGGAGGGTAGGATGAGACAAAGACCAACCGGCAGGTGTCCATGTTGCTACACAGGTACAGCAGACACATTCTGGCCTGGTCATGCAAGACCGGCAGAACTGGGTCCAAGTGTCTTGGGGCTCCTGGGCAAGACTCTCGCCCTTGATACCAGGAGGGATCAGTCCCCACCCCAACCTCCTCCCAGAGAGCCCACCAGGGGCAGCTGCTGGCCTTCTTGCCACTATTTGGATCACACACACACCTCCTTGCAAGGGCAGTGACTGGCCAGCCGCCGCTGCCAGGGCTTTGCTTGGCAGCAGGGTGCCAAGTGCCAGCTATGCCCAATGTTGACTCCAGCTTTGTTGCGTCGTCTCTACAGTTCCCTCCCTTGGCCAGACACACAGGCTGAATCCCCACCTTGGTGCCACTCAGGTCTCCCATTTGGGAACTGAATTCAGACATCGAATTGTGACAGGCTTTGGCATAAGGAATGGCTGGGTGGGAAATGTGTACTGGCATTGGGAGAGAACATAAGAAGAGCCCTGATGCTGGATCAGACCAAGGGCAACAGCACCCTCCCACCCATGTTCCCCAGCCAACTGGTGCACACAGGGTTCTGCCTTGAATACAAGAGATAGCACACAACCATCAGGGCTAGTAGCCATTGATAGCCTTCACCCCCAGGAATTAATCCAACCCCCTTTTGAAGCCATCCAAATTGGTGGCCATGCATAATTTAACTCTTCCTCTTATTTGTCCTGGATCTCCCACCAATCAGCTTCATGGGATGGCCCCATTGGGTTCTAGTATTTTGAGAGAGGGAGATATCCCTGTCCACATTCTCCACACCATGCATAATTTTGTACACCTCTATCCTGTCTCCCCTCTGCCTTTTTTCCAAACTAAACAATCCCGACTGTTGCAACCTTCCCTCAAAGGGGAGATGCTCCAGCCCCTGGATCATTTCAGTTGCCCTTTTCTGCACTTTTTCCAGCTCTATAATAACTTTTTTTAGGTGTGATGACCAGAACTGTATGCAGTATTCTAAGTGTGGACATTTTTTTGTCCCTTAGGCAACATCTGAGTAAAAAACTCAAGAATTGCAGCATTTTGTACGCCAATTGCTGAGATAGATCAATTATACAAAGGTAGACCAACGATTCAACTGGGTTTGTTTAGTTTGCCTCTTGGGTGGATGAGGGTGCTTTTAGTTAGCAAGCGATGCCCCCGAAATGGCCCAGGTCACCTAGTCTCCTTTTCATTGCTCCGCTGCTTTTGCCCTTCAGTGTTAGCTGCTTGTCTTGTGGAGGGCCATTGAGCGGGGGGCCCTTCATCTTCCAGGTCTATTCAATGTAGGCTGCATGATGATCTCCATGCCACCAGGTCCAGTAAGGTGTGGCCAAGGGGTGGGGTGGGTGGATGGATGGATTCAGGCTGGCCAGGTCTTGTGGGTTGCCCCACTAGAGGCTGGAACCTCTCTAGCCCTCTTTTAAGCCAGGCGTGCACACTTCTTCACTTATCGTGGGGTGACTTGCCACTGAATGTGTCAACCCACTGAACAGCTTTGTGTCTGGGCTGATGTCAGGGCTACGACAGCTCTGCCTGTGGCGTTGGGTCCACACTGGCTGGTTTCTCTCAGGTATGTTGTTACTTGGTGTTTCAGTCAGCAAACACAAGTTAGGAAGAACATTGTCCTCAGTGAGGGGTGAGCAACCCTTTTGCCCCTGGGGGCTGCATGAGGTGGGGGCTCCCTACTGGACGGAGTGGGCTGGGCTGATGGGGGGCATGGCTAGCCTTGATGAACAGGCATCTGTCGCTGAGGAGGTCAGCCAATGGAGGGATCAAGGTCAAGCCCTCGGTTGTCCCAGCAGTCTGATACAGTCTCATCTCCCAGACTCTGCTCGGGCCCAGCTGCACCTGGTTAGTCCAGCCCTCAAGGAGCCCTGTATGCCCGAGAAGCCGGGTTCCTTTGTCCCTTGAGGCTTCGCCAGCCAGGGGCTGCCATGCCTGCACCTTCTGCCACCGGTGCTCTCGGGGCTGGGAGGTGCTTTGACGTCTTCCTCTGACTCCCAACAGTGGCTGGGCAGGGCTTGGCTGGCTGGCTGGGGCATGAGAGTGTGCGCTGGACACCCACCACCCCCATTCATTCCCAGTGTGATCTCTCCAAAGCGGCTGCAGGCAGGGTGTCCAGCAGGACCTGCTCTGTTGAATTTCTGGATCTGGTGCTGATTGGTTCCGAAATGCCTACATCTCCAGTAGATGCTCACAGCCAATCCGTGACTCTCTGTGGGTTTTTAAAACTTTCTTCCTGTGACCCGCTGGGAGTGCTGCGTCACCGCCTGTGTCAGAGACTCACCAGCCCTTTGTTTTGAACTCCTGATCTTGACGTTGATGTGCATGTCTCAGTTTGCCCTTTCTGTGTAATGGGTTTCTGCTGTGTACCCTTTGACTCCACCTAAAGTCAGCTGCCCATGCGCTGTGCCCAGCAGCCCCAATGGGCACTACCTGCAAATGGCTAGGGGCCAAGAGAGGCCTGATGAAATCCCTGGAAGGCCATTCAGATCCACAAAGGGAGCCACTGGCCGGTTCTGTTTAATAATTTCCCAAACACCATGTTTCTGGTGTTTCTGGGCAACCAAGGAGCTTCGGGAAGTGCTATCCAGAGAGGCTCTTATAGTCAACCATCCCAAAGAAATGTCTGTAGAAATCCTTGAGTCTCTCTTCCTGTGTCTGGAAGCCAACTGGAAATCACAAAAAGCCGTTCTTTCCAGGTCAGAGAGAGAGGGAGGGCACGGGAGGTGCAGCAGGGAACCGAAGTCCCATTATGGTACCCATCACAACAGGGTGCTAAAGAGAGGTTCTGCCTGGGGGTGTAGCACAAGTGAGGCTTCCTTCCTTCCTTCCTTCCTTCCTTCCTTCCTTCCTTCCCCACGAAGCTGGCCTGGATTTAGATAGATGATGAACCCTGCGAGCCCCTTTGGATGGCCCTCCCCGAATCTTCTCAGAATCGCTCCAAGCTGCTCTCCTGTGGCTGCCTGAGAAGACGCTGCAAGCAAGACAGCCACCCCCTCCGTGCACTGCGTGGGCCCTTCCTCCTGGATCACCATCCAGGCATCAGCTGGTAGGGAGATGAAGGCACCACTTGCCTCGGAACCCTACCTGGAACGTGGTGTCCCCTGCCCAGTGCCCCATAGCCCCACGAGGGTGGCCTGCCATGCCCTGCGAGGCAAACGGGTCTCTTGCCATGTGTGTTTCAGCAAACTGAAGCAGCAGACCAAGGAGATGAGGGGCTGGGAGAACTGGCTGAAGAGCCCCTGCTGGGCAGTGCCCCGAGGTGTGCCCTGGGATCCTTCAGAGAGCCCGGGCCCCTTTGCTGGCAGCCCAGGGGGTCACGGCATAGCCATCAGTGAGAGCGAGGCAGCAGGCAGCTGGTTTTGACCTTCAGGAAAGGGCAGCAAATGGTATTTTATTCCAGGGGGGTGAAGGAGGAGAGGGACTTGTCAGCCCTTCTGCCTCAGGCAGGTACCAAAATAATTTGACCAGCCTTGAGGGGCTGAGCACCTTGACTCAGTGAGTGAGGGGACAGGGGCCCTTTGCTGCGCCACCTCAAGGTGTAAAACGTCTTGGCCTGCCCCTGCCCATTTCCACGGGTTTTGGGTGCGCCACTGCAGCTGAATTGGGCAACAAATTAGTAGCTGCCCCCACCGACTGCATGGGGAGGGCATTGTGTGGTCCGTCCCGTCCCGTCCCTTCCTCAGTGCATGCGGGGTGGGGGGCTTCCAATTGTGCAAGCGTAGGGTCTTCACAGATGGTGGCCACACGGTGGCGCTCGAACCACAGCCCGCCTCGGCTTCAGCTGCAGCCCCGGGCGCTTTTGCACACCCATTCCGGGCTTCCACACGCCCACCTCGGCTCCTGACCAGGGCCGGGCAAAGCTGGTAATAGGCCCGGGCCAGTTAGGAAATATAGGCCCCATTTCAAGCTGCTCATTAAGTATTTTTTTAATCAGTTCTAAATACATATGAACGAGAACAATTCGTAAAAAAAAAAAAAGGTAATGGCAAACACTTTTACTCAAGATGTATATAAGACATCACTTCTTCACATTCAGAAATGCTTTACACGCTTTTCTTTGGGCAAATTCATCATCAACAACAGAAAAACCAAGCAACTTTGCCCAGGAGGACTCTGAGTAGGCCCCCTCAAAATCATAGGCCCATGCCCCATTCAGTCGGTGGGGCCAGCTACTAATTTGTTGCCCAATTCAGCAGCAGTGGTGCACCCAAACCCCATGGAACGCCCCCCCCCTCTGCCCAGCCCTGCCCCACCCAACCTAACACATTTTGCAAACCAACCAACCAGAGCTTTCAATTTATGACATATCAGAGAGCAAGGAATTAATGTTGGAATAGAAGCCATTTCTGGGGATATCAAGAACCCCCCTGGCCCCCCTCCCTCTCGGATGCCTCCTGGCTGTAGGGGAGTTTGTCAAGATGCCCACGTGATGCTGAGAAGACCCCCCCCCACACACACACACTTTAGCGCTGTGGGGAGGGGAAGGGGCTACCACCACATGTGCTCCTCCGGGCACATGCAGCCATGCACCCATGTTTCCAGGACCCCGCCGCTCATGCCGGCGGGGGCAGCAATCACGGGCGCCCCGAACACGTCAGGTGGCCTCAATCCCTGGCCACTAAGGGATTGGCCCGAGGCGCCGCAGAGGCAAAAGGGGGGCTGCCGGGTATTTGCTGCCCAGCTTAGGGCGCTGTCGCGCGACCTCCGTGTGCTCGAGGGTCCTGGCGGGGCTCCTGAGCACAAGCACTTTGCTGCGCCTTCTGCCCTTGTCTTGCCGCGCTTAGAGAAGGGCTTTCTTAAAGTGCCACACACACACACCCACACACCCACCCCATGGTTGCCAACTCTCTCAGGCGGCTCACGGGGAAAGTGTGTGCTAAAAGTAGGGAAACGCTTCTGGAATTAAAACAACTCTCCTTATCCAGCTTACATATTCCTGGTGCTAACATGGAAACCGACCCTGGGCTCTTCCAGCAGGTCCTCGTGCTGCTAGAAGACGCCGTGTGGCTGTTCTGCCTCTCCCACCTCAGTGGGTTTTGGGGGTGCTTCCAGGCGAGGCTTTGCCCTGCCTCATTCATGAAACTTTCTGGGGGCCGGGTCTGGATCTAGACATGGTCACCCTCCACTTATTGCTCTCCCATGTTATTCTACTGCTTTTTCTGTCTTTTTCTTGCCACAGACAATCCATTCAGGAAGCCGAGAGGAAGCACATTCAGCCCTTCAGTGTGTTCTCAGCAGTTGCAACATACCCTGCGGCTACCAGGGGTGAAATAGCAGGCATCCCCAGTGTGTGTGTGTGTGTGTGTGTTTGTATGCATATGTGGGTGGGTGTGGGTGTGGGAGGAGAGACAAAATAGGCACAGTGATCTCCCACATGATAATGATGTATTCAATAGTACCTCCACACCTGATCCACCAGAACAGGTTGAGCGGCACTCAGATGAACCACTCACTCAGGGTACTGCCAACTCGTCTGGGCTGGGCCTCAGTTTATTGGCCCTCACCAAGTCCATTACTGTGCCCAGGCAGCAATTCAGTAGATGCACTGCCTCACTTAGGTGAGATGGGAAAGAGAGGTACAGCGGGGTGGGTGGGCCACCTAGACCTTGATGTAGATGCCGTGGGGGCTGGACGTCCAGAGCCTTACAGAACGGGTTCCTAACGACCATGCAGAGTGGCAGAGTGCAGTGGCGTCCGAGAGGCCCTGCGAGAGCACCTGGGGCTTACTCTACCCTCTGTCTTTCTTAAAACGCTTCTAGCCAGGGATAGCAGGCCAGGCACGTACATGGTAACAGGTGCTCCTTTCATTAGTTACATTATTCTTTTCTACAACAAAATGGTGCTGATCCCAAATAACTGTGTTTAGCATGAGGACTCTATTTCATTCCTGGAGGTAGGATGGTGCTATGAATTAAGTGAGTTAAAGTGTGAAACTCTGCATATTCAGAGTATTTCTTTTCTTTTCTTTATCAGGGTTGGCAAACAGGTTTGTGTGTTTGTTTGTTTTCTCTAATACACAATCAAAGCGGTTGTCAAGCATGGAATGACAGTGTGTGTATGTGGGAAAGAGAAATGTTAGCTGCGGCTGCCTCAAGAGGGAGCGTCTAAAATTACCTAGCTGTGGGCAGGAGCTTCTCAGCAGGAGGAGGCTACAAAAAAAGAATCTTGATGCAATCATACATATGACTACACATTATGGCTGTTCTTTTGCAGTCTTTTATCAATGCACGAGAAAAGTGCAAATGAGCTAAGGGAGCTCTATGCTGCCCTTCTCCAATTCCAGAATTTAATATATAAATTTTCTCGGTTAACTAGAAAGCACAAGGAATGGAACAAAGACTGCAGCAAACTAGTGGAAGAAGAAAGGAACAGAGTGAAAGGAAATCCTTTTGTGTCTATTAAGCTGCACAGACCACAGCAATACCTTGTTTTTAAATATATGTTTATTCTATTTCAAGTTTGGTCAAGTCATTTCTAGGTTTATGCATTTCTGTGTGCATTTTCTTTCCCTTTCTGCCTGCTTGTTTGGTAGAAAAGAACAAACTGACCGACTCATTAGTGGAGCTTTAAAAAAACCCCAAAGATTTCCTAAGCGCCATTTCCATGAGGAATACTTCATTGCTCCATTTTTATCTCCAAATTTTTGAAAGGTATGCATGTACCATTTACCTCTTCAGGCTGCAGGTAGAAATTTAAATAAAAATTTAACACAGCAGGAAGAAAGGTGTGCTTCTTGTTGTGAGAGTTACAGGAAGGTGCCCTGTCCCATCCCATCCATCCCCCACCCTCCGTGTAGGGCAGCATCTCCAAATGCTGCAGGAAGCCAGCGCTGAGGCTACTTGTTCTTCTGCTCTTCATGGGAGGATTGCTGGCTGTGTTTCTGGAGCTTTTGCTTGGGAACTCGGACCCATCCAGCACCCTCAGTCCCGTCCAGGGCCATGACTTGCTCCACCAGAAGCCATCCTGGTCCTGCTAAGGGACGGGAGGAGGGACAAAAAAGTCCTGACCAGATGGACATTCTGTGAGTAGGTGGCTGGTCTGTGCCTAGAAATGGCACCCAGCATGTCCTGACCCCCCTTAAAGCAGGGGTGGGGAATCTTCAGCCCGCAGGCCACATTTTTGCTGCCAGGCTAACCGTGGGGCCTCCTCTCCCCTGTTCCGGAGCCCCCTGAAGGGAAAGGTTGATTAATCTCCATTGTTATCTCTGGCCCCCGACTGCATTTTTATGTATTCATTTGCTTATTTACTGCATCTGTATCCCACTTTTCAGCCCCTTTTTGTCTCCCAAAGCAAAGCAAACGAGCTTACAAACTAAACTGAACTGTCGCGCAAGGGAAGGGGCCACCGTTCAAGGCCAGCACCAGGCGGGCCCTTCTCTGCCCGTGGCCCAGTGTGGCCTTCTGGTGTGACTAGCACTTGGTGGCCATTTGGCTGGGGGATGGGCTGCTCCCCACTTGGCTTGATATTATTCCTGGGCTGCAGGGGGCGCTGTGGTCCTCCTAGACGCCCTGGCTGGTGGATGGAGGAAGCCACAGTTCCTGCCTTCGTTCTGTTCTCTGGGCCCAGGGCAACCGCTACTCAGACAAAATGCTGGGCTGGATGCGGATTTAGGCCTGTGCAACTGGGTTGGCAGAAGGAGGCTTCCAGCTCCACCCCACCCCAGAAACTACTACCCAGAGTGTTGGATTAGGGGTCTTTTACTCCAAGTGGCTGGCTGAGGACATGGAAAGCAACATCAAAGAAACGGGACGAAGGTTCCATTTAATTTGTTTCTGAGTTTTCTTTAGGTTTTTCTTTCTTTTCAATTTGTTTGAGGCCCAGTCTCCCTGGTGCCAAGAGTTCATACAACTCTAGCATATAATTTTACATCCATCCCTTAGAGCCACTGGACAGAGCTGAAGTGGCATCTCTAGTGTTGGGGGGACCATGTTTTTTGGGGGGGGGGGCAGGAGGCCACTTTCCTGCTCTCTGCCAAGAGCTCTGGAGCATGTAAATGTTTTAACTTGCCGGTCAAACTTCAGGGCACCTCGGAGGGTCTCTGTGGGCATCATTACGGACCGCCCCGTGTGCAGCTGTGTTCTTCTTGGCCATTCAGCTCCCAGGCCGCCTCCTCAATTTTCTCCTGGGTTCTCAAGGAAAAGAGCAGAACGTTTTTAAGGTGCTTCTAGGCATGGCTTTTATAGTGCCATTACCCAGCCTTGTTCACAGAATTTTACTGGGGGTGTTGTTGTTTATTTATTTATTTATTTTATTACATTTTATACCGCCCAATAGCCGAAGCTCTCTGTGTTTGATGTTGTCTGTGTTTGCAGACAACATCATTCTTTCCCATTCTTAGCCCTCTCATTCCTCCCTTCAGTCCTTTTCCTTAAAGTAGAAAATCTGTGAAGGCGCGGGGGGGGGGGGGGGGAGACGGTGTTGATGCCCAAGGCCTTTTGCATAGCCGTGCTAGGAGGCCAGGCTCCTGGTGGGTGGCACCCAGAACCAGAGTGTGGCCACCCCAGTTTGAGGCTGTCTGGTGCCAAGAGTTCACATCTCTAATCTCCCTAGGATCACCAGGCCCCTTGTGCGGCTCAAGTGGGGATTAGACCTTGGCCCTTATTTTGACTGTAAGCTCCTTGTGGGCAGGGGCCTGGCCTTTGGCTGATGCTACTCTGTAGGAGTTTGAGGTGGTTGAGATGTTGGTGTGAATGCTGGCATCTTTATGGGAAAGGGGGGTGGGGGTCAACAGTGAGGTCTGCACAGAATGGCCCCACTGGGAATTCCCCATTGGGAAGCCCTTGGTTGCTCTTGTGCCTCCCCCCGTTCCCCCCCTCCGATGGACGCGTTTTCATCCCTCCTCGTCCTTTTCCCACCCACTTCTGTCTCGTTCTTTCGCTCCCTCGCGCCCCCCCCCCCCCGTCCTCCACATTCTTCCTCTTTTCTCCTCTGTCTTCTATAAACAATACCGCTGGTGTCTGGAGGAAGGGGGGCACGGCATTATGCAAATGGCGCAGGGGGGGGGGGGACGGCGTGCGGAGAGGAGAGGCGTCCCACCCCACGAGTTCTCACCAGGCGCTTTGGTTTCCATGGCATGCCCGCGGCGGCCTGCGCCGTATTTCGCATACGGATGAGGGAGAGGAGCCAGGAGGAGCGCGGAAGGCATCGCGCGCCGCGCAGGGCCCGCGGCCGCCTTGCTAGGGCCGCCGGGGGGGGGGGGGGGGGCTTCAGGGCGGGTCGCCGGCTGCAGAGGCGCGCGGAGGGGTCGCTTGCCGGCGGGAAGGCGGGCGGCCGGGGCTGGCGGCAGCCTCCGGGTGCGCCTGTGAAAGGCTCTTCTGTCTCTTGTGGTCAGTTCGAAGTTGAGGGTTCCAGTTCGGCGTCCCGCCTTTGCTACAGGTACGCATGAGGTGGTGTGGGCATTTATTTAAGCTGGACCCCAGCTTTCCACCAAGCAAATGGCGCTCAAGGCTGGTAACAATCATAAGAAGTAACGAAAGCATTTTTAAATAATAATAACAACTTGATCAAAACAGAATCGGACTCAAAGAGTATTTATCAATGGAACCTTCTCAAACTGGGGAGAGGCAACGAGTGGGGTGCCGCAGGGCTCAGTCTTGGGCCCAGTGCTCTTCAACATTTTTATTAATGATTTGGACGAGGAGGTGCAGGGAATGCTGATCAAATTTGCAGATGACACCAAATTGGGTGGGATAGCTAATACCCTGGAAGACAGAAACAAACTTCAAAGTGATCTTGATAGGCTGGAGTGCTGGGCTGAAAACAACAGAATGAAATTTAATAGGGATAAATGCCAAGTTCTACATTTAGGGAATAGAAACCAAATGCACAGTTACAAGATGGGGGACACTTGGCTCAGCAATACTACAAACGAGAAAGATCTTGGAATTGTTGTAGATCACAAGCTGAATATGAGCCAACAGTGCGATATGGCTGCAAGAAAGGCAAATGCTATTTTGGGCTGCATTAATAGAAGTATAGCTTCCAAATCACGTGAGGTACTGGTTCCTCTCTATTCGGCCCTGGTTAGGCCTCATCTAGAGTATTGCGTCCAGTTCTGGGCTCCACAATTCAAGAAGGACGCAGACAAGCTGGAGCGTGTTCAGAAGAGGGCAACCAGGATGATCAGAGGTCTAGAAACAAAGCCCTATGAAGAGAGACTGAAAGAACTGGGCATGTTTAGCCTGGAGAAGAGAAGATTGAGGGGAGACATGATAGCACTCTTCAAATACTTAAAAGGTTGTCACACAGAGGAGGGCCAGGATCTCTTCTCGATCCTCCCAGAGTGCAGGACACAGAATAACGGACTCAAGTTAAAGGAAGCCAGATTCCGGCTGGACATCAGGAAAAACTTCCTGACTGTTAGAGCAGTGCGACAATGGAATCAGCTACCTAGGGAGGTTGTGGGCTCTCCCACACTAGAGGCATTCAAGAGGCAGCTGGACAACCATCTGTCAGGGATGCTTTAGGGTGGATTCCTGCATTGAGCAGGGGGTTGGACTCGATGGCCTTGTAGGCCCCTTCCAACTCTGCTATTCTATGATTCTATGATTCTAAAACAATAAAACATATCTATTAAAACGTGATTAAAACACAACAGGATAATAAGAAAGCCCCTGCCCCAGCCGACCAGGCCCTCAACTGGACGACGACAGTGCTGCGCCCGGCGGCACAGCGCCCTGGCGCGCCTTCCAACCGTCGACATCCGAAGGAGCGCAGTCAAGGGCTTCCCAGGCTGCGGCCGCCCACCCGAGCCCTCGCGCGGCCAGTCCAGGGGCGCCTGGGAGCATCCGCGCCCCTCTTCTAGGGTTGTATACATCAGTTGCTGGAGCACATGAGCAGGTGGGGTTCTGTTGTGTCCTGCTTGTGGGTCCCTGGTCAACAGCTGTTCGGCCCCTGTGTGAACAGAAAGCTGGACTAGATGGACCATTGGTCTGATTCAGCCTCAGGTCTCTTCTGATGGACCCCTCCCCATACCTTCCATCCCCTTTGCTATTAAACCTTGGAACATGAGAGAAAGAGAGACACATTCTTCTCCTCCAAATTTCCCTTGATGTTGGTGTTCTGAATTAGCTGTTCTGGGCCAGAACTGCACCAAGAAGGATATAACACTTTGAAAGCAGTTTGAACACAGTGGGGGTCATCAGACAAGTGTTTTATAGCACACTCATTACTGGGCACTCATGGATTTTTGCGGGTCCTGTTCATGATGCCATCTGCCTCCCATGCATCTCCTGCTCTTTCTGGCATTCTTCCTGTGACAAAAAAAGACCCAGGTAAGTCTGATTTATTTTTTAAAACAGAACTTTCCATGATCTCCTGCTGTGTGCAGGAGATCGCAGCGTGATAAAAATACCCTCTGAATGGGCCACGTGGTCTTTGTTTACTTCCTTTTCCCCCTCAGGAAGAATGAAGAAGTGCTGAGAAGTGACAGTAGGGAGGGAACCTGGATTCCCCTCCCCACCCACCCCTGTCTGATGAAGCTCTGTATATGGAATGTGTCCTGGGCCCCAACAGTTTTCAAGGATAAGAATCCACTTGGGTTGTAAGGCAACTCTGTTTTATTGAGCGTAATACAGCTGTACGGAGAGAGTCCTGCAGACAAAGAGCTTCTCTGCTGGCAGTGTGAAAAGCAGGTCTATTTATACACAGTGGCGTCTTAACCAATTAGCAGTTGGCAAAGTTCTAAAGCAAAACAAAGACAGATCAAAGAAAACTTCTTCATTATACCTTATCTACAGAGGGCCCATAACTCTTCTGGCAATCTCAGATTGACCTGGATGGTCATTCCTTCTTATCAAGGTAGCTTATTTGTCTTCTACTGTATCAAGAGGTCTTGACAATTGGAAGTTCCAATTAAGCATTTCCTTGCTGATATAACAGTTTTAGCATTACAGCACATTATTCCAATCCCATCATGCAGTTCACTTGCAAGAACCAAACTCAATACAGAGGCCTACATACAGAGCAGGCATATCTGTACAGTTATCTACAGATATCTGCAGTTATCTGTACAGCACCATGTACATTGATGGTGCTATATAAATAAATAAATAAATAATAATAATAATAATAATAATAATAATAATAATAATAATATAAAGTCTTCCGGCCTTGTTTTCTCACTGTGCACTTCAACACTGTTATAAAGCAGTAGATCTTGCCCTGGTTCCCAATGTAGAACCCAGGAATTCTTTGCCCCATTTTTTGTTTCCATATTTTGTCCAGAGGGCTTTGCATGTACCGTTTACGGCAGCTTTCAAGACTTTCAGTTCATCTGTTTCTTCTCCACCCTCCCCATTACCAATGTGTGCACAGACAAAATGTAACAAAAAAGTAAGCTCTTATTTATTTTCTCTATTAAAATATTTATATCTCACCTTTCAGAGCGTCATCACACAGGGGGAAATCACGTTTGCCTAACATCGCTTCTCCGCCTGCACGTTTGCCCCTCATTACTTCCTCTTTCGGAAGCGGAAGTAAACAACATGCCTGTGGCCCATTCAGTGACCATTTTGAGCACACAGCAGGAGATAGCAGCAAGTTCTGGCTCAAAAATAATTCAGATTTACCGGGGTCTTTCTTTGTTGCATGAAGAAAGCTAGAAGGGGCGGGAGGCAGACGTCATGGGAGGGACCCATGAAAATCAGTGAGTGCCCAGTAACGAGTGTGCAATAAGATGCTCAGCTGATGGCGCTCTCAGTCTCAAAAGAGGACCTCTTCTGGCAGCCATAAAGATGTGATTGTCTGCATGGTTGTTCCAAGATACCTTGTGTGTGAATCAGTAAAACAAAAAGGAAGCTGTGTGTGTGTGAGATTTTTGTGGTATTTTATCAACGCCCATCAGTTACAGGGAAGGTGCAAATTAACAGAAACTGAAAGTGGTGGCAAATGACACAAGGCCCCCTAAACCAGGATTTAATTTTAGAAACTCTGCCATGTGAACCCAAACTCTGGAGAAGTAGGACACAGGGCAGAGCAAGTGCACTAGACAGTAAAAAGCAGTACATGCTGGGGCAGGGTTTTCCCCATCTCTTCCTTAATCCAGCATTGCAGAATTCAGAGGAGGAGGAGGAGGCTTCCTTTATACTCTGCAAGGCATTCTGGGCGGGTTGTGCCCCTCCTGTCCTGCTCAGCTGGTCACACCAATTTGTTACCAAACTGCAGAGTACAACACAGCCACAACAGCGAGAGGTCAGGTTATGTAAACATTCTGGCCTAGTCAGCTAGCCAAGGAGGACTTGGCAGAGGGCATTCAAGATGCCTCGTCTTCGTACAATGTGCTCAATGCTAACTAATGGATCCCACAACTTCCCAGCAGCTGTGCTTTGGGGGGGAGGGGAGACAGCAAGCCAGATTATTATTATTATTTATTTATATAGCACCATCAATGTACATTGTCAACAGAATTGATTTCCCAGTGACACGAAGGAAAGGTAGGAACACATTTTGGGATGTCAAAGGCCAGTTCTATCAGTGCAGCAGAATTGGTGGGCAGAATCCTGAGATGGCAGAACTGTACCACCTCAGAGGTCTGTTGGGGGAAATCACAGTTGTGAATGCTTTGAAAATAGAAAACCAGGAGCAGGCCAAGGGCTGGCATATTACCTTTCTCCCAAGCAGGCAGTTTGGTTTTTCCTCATATAACAGGAGAGCAACGAAAAGGGGATCTCCTGCCTGTAAAGGTGCAGTCCATTCTACTCCCCCAGGACTCTACCATTTCATTCTGCTGCACAGTAGACTTGGCTAGCAGCAACTCATAAGTGTTGGCAGTTGTGTTGATGCAGGGTCAGACCATCTAACCTCGTGTTGACTCTGCTGACCAGGAGTGGTGTCTCTCTCAGCGGTCAGCCAGCCACCCAGCCCTGCTCCCTGAGGCCCTGTGGAGCGGAAGAGGCCAAAGAAGGGAGCCTCTGCCTGCCAAGCAGGTGCTTGGGTATGATGAGTCCCGTGAGCGGAACACGGCAACTGAAGGGTATAATTTGCTCAAAAAGAGCAGAAGAAACGGAAAGGGAGGCAGAGTCGCACTATATGTTAAAAGTCCCTATCCCTGCACAGAAATACAGGAGGATGAGTGTGGGAGCCCCATCGAGAGCGTCTGGATTAAAATTAATGAGGCAAGGAATAAAAGGAGCATGACAGTCGGAGTCTACTACCGACCGCCAGATCAAGGAGAAGACGAGGATGAAACTTTTGAGAAGCAAATTGCCAGTGTTTCAAGGAAGGCTGATGTAGTAGTGATGGGGGACTTCAATTACCCCGATATCTGTTGGGAGACAAATACTGCCAAAAGCAGCCCTTCCAAGAAATTCCTGACATGTGTGGCTGATAACTTTTCCTACAGAAAGTGGAGGAAGGAACTAGAGGATCGGCAATCCTTGACTTGATACTGACTTAGTGGATAAAGTGACAGTTACAGGAACTCTGGGGGAAAGCTACCACATCTTACTTGAGTTCTTGATTTTAAAGGAAGCAAAAGCTGAGTGTAGCCATACGCGGACTCTGGATTTCAGGAAAGCTGATTTTAATAAGCTATGATAAGTAAGGCCCAATGGCAAGTGTCCCTAATGAGAAAAGGAGTCCAAGATGGGTGGGAGTTTTTAAAAAGGAAATTTTAAAGGCACAATTACAAACAATTCCAACACGAAAAAAAGATATAAGACAACAGAAGGAACCAATGTGTCTCCACGAAAAGCTTAGAGATGACCTGAAAACAAAAAAGGATACTGTTGGGATATGATGGTCTAATATTTACAACCTTATTTTAGTTATTGCCAGACTGGGCTTCTGGCCAATAACCTTATAACAGAGTTTTGCAGCGGTTTCCAGCAAAGTCAGCACAGACACAGATTAAGACTGAGACTTTCAGTAGGTTTAAAGAAACCTTTACTGGCATATAAAAATATAATTTAGTTATGGCAATCACAAATACAAATACTTACATACGGTCAGTCAATACAGCTCTGATAGAGTGATCATTTCTGATAATTACTGATACATGTACATGGGAATACAATCCTTTTTATAGGCTAACTGTACAATGGTGCAACTGCTTGCAATCCCTTAATTGAAACAATCAAGTCACCAATTATTCAATCACGACATCAATGTCCAGGTGCAACGTTGACCTTTAAGTTTTCTGCTGAGTCTTCTGATTCCTCCAGCTCCTCAGCAATTAGTAAATCCCTGGAAACATATCCAGGATCCATTCCAGGATCCAACAGATACATATATAGGAAGTGGAAGGAAGGTCAGGCTACAAAAGAAGAGTACAGACAGGTAGCTCAGAAGTGTAGGAATGACATTAGGAAGGCTAAAGCTGAGCATGAGCTGAGGCTAGCGAGGGATGCTAAAAGCAACAAAAACGCTTTCTTCAGGTATGTGCATAGTAAAAGACAGAGGAAATAAATGGTGGTTCAAATGCTTAATGAGGATGGCAAATTGATAAAAGATGACCAAGAAAAGACCAAAGTGCTGTACTTTGGCTCAGTTTTCTCCAAATAGCAAGTCTATGCTAGACCTACCTGATAATCCAGCGGTGAGGAGGGGAGAGCCCGCGATGCAACTATCACAGGCTCTCGATGTAGTCTACATATCAGGCGTGGCGAGATCAAGGCGTTGCGTCCACCATTTTTTTTTGTTCTTAAAAGGGCCATGCGCACAAATGCTCGTGCGCTCAGGTAAGTGTTTTTTTTTAAATTTAATAGCTTTCTCCACTCCCCCTACCCTAGCCCTGATGGCCACAGCGCTCCTGAGGAGCACTGAGCCCTGTCCGCTGCTTTTCCCAGCTACTCATGAGTAATTTCAGTAGCCAGTAAAAGTGGCGGAACAGTCTACATGCTCAAGGTTTCGGGCTCAGCCCGAGGCTGTGGGAAATACTGGGCCAAAAGTAGTGCCCGTTACCTTGGGGCAAGGGAGGGTTGACCCCTGCCTGAGGCTGGGATCCACTGTGCGTCATCTGGATGCACAGGGGTGATCCTGGGTATCAGCCCATGCTAACCCTGGGCCTATGACTCCCCTGACAAAAGTGAAGTATAAGATGAAGGGGCAGGACGGCCAATATTGTTCCTATCTTCAAAAAGGGAAAAAAGGAGGAACCTGGGAACTGCAGACCAGTTTAATCTGACATCAATCCCTGGGAAAATTTTGGAGCAATATGAAGTCAATATGTAAGCACCTTGAAAACAATGCAGTGATTACTAGAAGCCAGCATTGATTTGTCAAAAGCAAATCCTGTCAGACTAATTTGATCTCATTTTTGGATCAGGTAACCTCCCTTGTATACTGTGGGTATGCTGTGGACATAATATATCTTCACTTCAGCAAAGCTTTTGACAAAGTACCACATGGCATTCTGATCAGAAAACTAGTTAAAATTGGGCTAGATGGAAGGACTATTAGGTGGATACATACCTGGCTACAGAATCAGATTCAAAGAGTGCTTATCAATGGTACCTTCTCAAACTGTGGGGAGGTAACGAGTAGGGTACTGCAGGGCTCAGTCCTGGACCCAGTGCTCTTCAACATTTTTGTTAATGACTTGGATGAAGAGGTGCAGGGAATGCTTATCAAATTTGCAGATGACACAAAATTGGGTGGGATAGATAATACCCTGTAAGACAGATTCAAACTTCAAAGTGATCTTGATAGGCTGGAGTGCTGGGCTGAAAACAGCAGGATGAAATTTAATTATTATTATTATTTATTTAAGTTCTACACCTAGGAAAAAGAAACCAATTGCACAGTTACAAGATGGGGGCTTCTTGGCCCAGCAATACTAGAAGCGAGAAGTATCTTGGAATTCTTCTGGATCACGAGCTGAATATGAGCCAACAGTGTGATGTGACTGCAAAAAAAGCAAATGCGATTTTGGGCTGCATTAATAGAAGCATAGCTTCCAAATCGCGTGAGGTACTAGTTCCCTTCTATTCAGCACTGGTTAGTCCTCAACTTGAGTTTTGTGTCCAGTCCTGGGCCCACACTTCAAGAAGGAGGCAGACAAGCTGGGGCGTGTTCAGAGGAGGGCAACCAGGATGATCAGGGGTCTGGAAACAAAGCCCTATGAAGAGAGACTGAAAGAACTGGGCTTGTTTAGCCTAGAGAAGAAAAGATTGAGGGGAGACATTATAGCACTCTTCAAATACTTAAAAGGCTGTCACACAGAGGAGGGCCAGGATCTCTTCTTGATCATCCCATAGTGCAGGATACGGAATAACGGGCTTAAGTGACAGGAAGCCAGATTCTGGTTGGACATCAGGAAAAACTTCCTGGCGGTTAGAGCAGTATGGCAATAAGACCAATTGCCTAAGGAGGTTGTGGGCTCCCCCACACTGGAGGCCTTCAAGAGGCAGCTGGACAGCCATCTGTCAGGTATGCTTTATGTTGGATTCCTGCATTGAGCAGGGGGTTGGACTTAATGGCCTCCTTAGAGACCCCTTCCAACTCTGCTATTCTATGGTTCTATGAAATGCAAAGGCAAATTAAAAAGTTTTCAACATATGGCTAAACACTAACAGGGTGGGCACATGTGTCACTATTTCAGGGAAAGGGCCTCTTCCTGGTGGCTGTGAGATGGACTGTGCAAGATGTGGTGCAACCCAGTAGGAAACCAAAAAGGAGGACAACATGGTTGGCGTGTCCACCACTAAGGGGGGGCGTCCCCACCCGAACATAGCCTTGGTCACGTATCTGATTTTACAGCACACAATTAAGACAAACCTGTTCTACACAACATCTTAGTGTTGAAATCACTGAAATAAAGAACAAGTGAGACATTCAATGTATCTGAAATTAACTTCACTCACTCCTTCTTTTGTAGCTTTTGCTATACTCTGTGTGATACAGTCTCCCTTTCCCTCAAATAGCTTTTCTGATTGTTTCTTCACTCCACTGCAAGCTGCTGTTAAAGAGGTTTGCTCCCATGGCTTTTTATTTTTAAATTTCAATTTTTTAAAAAACTTGTGTACTGTTGTCACTTGTTTCTCTAACATTAGAGTGGGTGTTGTGGGCGGCAGACACTACTTCGGCCATTCACACTTCTCACTTATATACATTAGCTTCTCAAGGCTTGTGCGTTGGCATCACTTTGCACATCCAGAATTTGAACTCCTGTCTACTTCCTGCACAAACACACAACTCGGAGACCCTCTTTCTAATGCCTTGCATTGCATGCCAGCACCATGGAGCTAAGTTACAACAGGTGTCTCTGGGCTGTCTGTGCAGCTTCTGTTGTCTCTTTCTCTAAAAGCTCCATCACACCTTGGAAGAACTGCTGGCTACCATCTCTTCTCTGTGGACACTCAGTTACTTCCTGTTTTCAAACAGGAAGTAAACAAAGTGCATGAGGGCCATTCAGTCCCTCCTTGTGAACATGCTGCTTCTCCCACACACAGCAGGAGAGAGCAGCAACTTCAGTTTAAAAAAATTTCAGAGTATTTCTGGTTTTACTTGTGGCGCAAGGAAGACCAGAAGGGGCTGAAGGCGTGCCAGAGACAGACGATGTCATGTGAGCTACCTCCGAGGAATCCATGAGTGACCAGTAAGTAACGAGCGTGCAATAAAATGCTCATCGGATGGAGCTTTAAGTCATTGCAGCCAACCCAAAGCCTCCAGCCTCAAACAATCTCTCTCACTCTGCCAAAGTCTCCCGACGGTCCAGCTGGGCTGCGCACTTGCTTATTGCAGCTTAATGCTTGGTCATGTCTGGTGACTCTTACTTTAAAAACCTCTGCCACCAGCCGCCTCCACCTCCTCTCCTCCTGCACAACCACTCGACTCTGATGCACTCTGGGTGGCAAGCCATCCTCTCTGGGCCAAGCTACAGGTGCATATGGGTTGCCTTCAGCCTCTCTCTGCCTTATGCCAGTCAGCCAACATCTCCAGCCTCAAACAATGCCCCCTCTCTCTGCCAAAGTCTCCCAATAGTCCAGCCAGGCTGTGCACTTGTACCCTGTGGCCAAGGACAGGGTGCCAGCTTATAGCTTGGTCACATCTGGTGACTTTTTTTTTTTTTTAAACAACCCTCCGCCACCAGCCACCTCTGCCTACACCAACACTGGACTCTGAGGTGCTCTTAAAAGGCTTTGTGTGGCACGCCAGCCTCTCAGGGCTAAGCTACAGTCATCTCTGAGTTGTGACTCTGTCTGAAACTGATGCTAGCCAAAGCCCCCAGCCAGCCAACGCCTGCACCAACACTTGATTCTGAGATGCTTTTGAAAGGCTCTGTGTGGCACACCAGTCTCTCAGGACTCAGCTACAGACATCTCTGAGTTGTGTCTTCAGTCTAACTCCATCTCTAAGAGATGTGCCAGTCAGCCTAACTGTTGTGATGAAGAGGGAATTTCACCAGGTGCTGCATACATACCAATGACACCTACTGAAATTCCCTTTTCTATGCAAATGTTAGATACAGGAGCCCAGTCCTCCTTTTCATAGGGTCACTCTAGTAATAAAATAGTAATGCCCAACCCTAACGAACTGAAAAGCACTGGGTATCAATGCTAAAAAATAGTCACAAGCCCAGAGAAAAAGCAGAGAGCATTGAAATGGCTTTCAACATTTGCAGAAGAGAAGTGATAGTGGGGGGGGGGGGGAGAGAGAATGGGGGCGAATTCTTCCTTTGCAGCCCTCAGCTGCTATCCTGCCTACATGAACCAGGTGCATGAAGCCCTGCACATTTTAAATGGGGCTTGGATTGTGGCTCCAGCAACATGTGAGAGAGACTAAAAATATGATTGCGTTGTTGCTATTTCAGGCTGTGCTAAAATTTATTTCCCATTTATCAACTGCATGGAGTGGGCCACATTGCCTCCATAAAATGAGTTTTAATTATAATCCTTTAATCCTCCTCAGATGGCCTTCTGTACACTGGAGTGCTTCGTTATTATGCAGGGCAGTTTTTCCCATCAGCCCAAGGATAACATCACGAGGCCTTGTGGAGATGTGTCAGGGGTGGGGTAGGTGGGGCGGTGGGCACCACTTTCAGCGCCGGCCCTGCAAATGAAGGCCCCAGGAGGGGAGAGGGCCATTGGTCAAGGGCAGCAAAGGGGAGTTGTTGGAGATTTCTTGCTTTCCCCTCCCGCGCCCCCACTTAATTTTGCCAAGTCCATCGAAAATCAAAGGTTGTTTTCTTTTCAGCAGAGCCCCATTCACAGGGGCACAATGAGGGGGAGCCAGGCCAGGTGTGGCAGTGTTGAAGGTGGCTGAAGAGGAGAGGGGGGCTCCCAGCTCTTGGGGATAAACAAGATCATTCAGACTCAACAGTCATTAGCCTGGGTCAAGTTGTTGGAGGTGAAGTTTCTCAATGCCTCTCTTTCAACGTTTCTTGGCAATTAGCTCATTGTTAAAGCTGCATGTGTGCATTCACATCCATATCAAGTGAAGCAGAATTTGTGGAGATTTAATGGGCCAGGATGAAACTGGGAGGAACAGTAAAGGGCCTCAGATATTGGCCAGCTACCCAGCCTTTGGTTCCCAGCCATGCCCAGCCGTCTGCCCCTGGGAAGCTTCAAGCGGGGCCCCGGGGCTGCAGCATTCTCTTGCTGCCCATCTCCAGCATTTGGCGTTGAGAAGTAAACTATTTCTGAATATGAGGCTCCGTTTAACTGTCCATTCTAGCAGAAGTGGATAGACCCCTCGACCCCTCCCCTCCCTCCCCCCCTCCTCCCATTTGTCTATTCCTTTTAGAAAGCCATCCCGGCCAAGGGGCATCACCACCTGTTGTGGCAGTGAATGCTACAAACTAATTAGGCTTTGCATATTGCAGGACTTCGCATTGCCTTCCCATGGGAGAAGGGAGTTCTATATTGGGATGAAGTTCTAGTATTGTAGGTGGGAGTTCTGGTGTTCTTGGAAGCATTTCTTTCTATCCTCTTCCTCCACACCATTCATAATTTTACCTATTACCTTCCGAGCTCAGTTCAAGATGCTGGTGATTTTAAAAGTCCTAAACTAGTCTGAAGGATCCTGCCTGGGCATCAAGAGCTTCAAACGAGGCCCTGCTGACTCTCCTTGATAGTAGAAGCACATTATGCATGTACAAAGGAGAGGGCCTTTTCTGTGGTGGCACCTGCAACAAACCGGTGTGTCTGGACTTCCAGCCCTGTGAGGCAGGACAGGGTGCAATATTTGTCTATATGCCAGAGATATGCTGCCTGCCACCACTCGCATTTCATTTAACCCTTATGTTGAAGCTTAAAGATTTATGGAGAAGGAGATACCCCTTTCCCAGACCTTTCTTATTTATTTATTATTTTTGCATTTATATCCCGCCTTTTTTCCTCCAAGGAGCCTAAGGTGGCATACATAATACTCCTCCTCTCCATTTTATCCTCACAACAACAACAACCCTGTGAGGTAGGTTGGGCTGAGAGTCTGTGACTGGCCCAAAGTCATCCAGTGGGTTTCCATGGCTGAGTGGGGAATAGAACCCAGATCTCCCGACTCCCAGTCCAGCACTCTAACCACTACACCACACTGGCTCTTCAGGTGAGTGTGTATGCCAACTGGCCTGGAGCATGGGTGAGGCCAATCTTCAGACCAGGCAAAGAAGTTCAGTTTCCAATTCAGTATATCCATTAAAGAATAAAGAAGAGAGAAATGGAGAAATAGTTGCTTTCAAAAAGCTCAAAATGAAACGAACATAAAAATTAGTTAACTAAAACTCATCAGGATCCTAAAAATAACTCTTCAGATGAGCGTTTTATTGCACATTCATTGCTGGGCACTCACAGATTTTCATGGGTCCCTCTCATGATAATGTCATCTGCATCCCATGCGCCTCCTGCCCCTTCTAGCCTTCTTCGTGCCACAAAAAACACCCCAGTAAGTCCAACTTACTTTTTTGAGATTGAAGTTGTGTGCAGGAGAAGCAACACAATCAAAATGGCCCACGGAATGGGCCACGTGCACATTGTTTACTTTGTCTTCTGAAAGAGGAAGTAATGAGGGACAAATGCAGGGGAAGAGAAGCAAACACAATCCTCCACCCACCCCGTTATGATAACGCTTTCCAAGAACTTAACAAAAGATCCTAAGAACTTAACCAAATTTCTTCATAAGTGGGATGTAAAAAATTTAAGATTTTAAAAAATCGAATGCAGGTGAAACTAAAACAGACAAATTTGTCCTTCTGGGCTGAAGACTTTGAGTCCTTAGCTCTTAAAACTCTGGATTTGAATCCCGGTGTATTCAAGCAGTGCATTTGTGGTTCGGAATCAGGACCACCACCTCTTCTCCCATCTTTAACAGCCGGAGTCACACAGGTACACGTACACCACATGGTCCTGCCCATGCTGGAAACGACTGTTCCCACTGAATTTGGCCTACGCAGATGAGTGAGAATTTCACTTTGGTTCATTTTTATAAGAATTTATCAAAATATGCAAAATCCTTCATATATGGGATGGAAAGAATTTGCCATTTAAAAAAATGTGAATGTGGGAGAAAACAAAGGCTGATAGAATCCTCTATCCCGGGGTGGGTGGGGGGAAGGTGGGGGAAGCCCCAGCGTATTTCCCTGAGTTGCAAGAACTGTCCGTTTATTTTCATCCTTGGCTTCCTCCTCTTTAAACTGTTACTGAGCCATAAAAAGACATGCGAAAGGCTTTGTCAAATGCTATCTCTCTCTCTCTATCTATCTATCTACCTATCTATCTATCTGGGACAGGTGTAACACATCTATCCTCATTGCCCCTACTACACATTGGTGAACGCTCTTCTCTTTTGAACGCTCCAAAAGACAGCCTTCCCTCCATTCATTTAAAAGCCAAAAGAATTATTATTCTTTTGGTTAAGGCATACTAGAAAACCACTATTGCCCTACAATATATTATACAACAAGGCCAGGTTGTGCACTGTATGTTGCCTTCTTTGATCATCTCTGTGGGCCTGCAGTTACATGCATGTGTGCTACAGACAACATGCATCCATAGCTTTGGCTATTGGGCGGGATAAAATGCAATAAATAAATAAAATCCATGCCTCACACAGAGATATAACTTCAAGATACGCTGGAGAAAGAGCTGAACACGAAGAATAACTACATTAAACAGTTCACTCAATCCCCCTGCCCAAAGGCAAAGGAGGACAGAATATTGTGACTTACGAGGAATCATAGAATCATAGAATCATAGAATAGCAAAGTTGGAAGGGGCCTACAAGGCCATCGAGTCCAACCCCCTGCTCAATGCAGGAATCCACCCTAAAGCATCCCCGACAGATGCTTGTCCAGCTGCCTCTTGAAGGCCTCTAGTGTGGGAGAGCCCACAACCTCTCTAGGGAACTGATTCCATTGTCGCACTGCTCTAACAGTCAGGAAGTTTTTCCTGATGTCCAGCCGGAATCTGGCTTCCTTTAACTTGAGCCCGTTATTCCGTGTCCTGCACTCTGGGAGGATCGAGAAGAGATCCTGGCCCTCCTCTGTGTGACAACCTTTTAAGTATTTGAAGAGTGCTATCATGTCTCCCCTCAATCTTCTCTTCTCCAGGCTAAACAAGCCCAGTTCTTTCAGTCTCTCTTCATAGGGCTTTGTTTCCAGACCCCTGATCATCCTGCTTGCCCTCCTCTGAACACGCTCCAGCTTGTCTGCGTCCTTCTTGAATTGTGGAGCCCAGAACTGGACGCAATACTCTAGATGAGGCCTAACCAGGGCCGAATAGAGAGGAACCAGTACCTCATGTGATTTGGAAGCTATACTTCTATTAATGCAGCCCAAAATAGCATTTGCCTTTCTTGCAGCCATATCGCACTGTTGGCTCATATTCCGCTTGCGATCTACAACAATTCCAAGATCCTTCTCGTTTGTAGTGTTGCTGAGCCAAGTATCCCCCATCTTGTAACTGTGCCTTTGGTTTCTATTTCCCAAATGTAGAACTTGGCATTTATCCCTATTAAATTTCATCCTGTTGTTTTCAGCCCAGCACTCCAGCCTATCAAGATCACTTTGAAATTTGTTTGTCTTCCAGGGTGTTAGCTATCCCACCCAATTTGCAAATTTGAAAAGCGTTCCCTGCACCTCCTCATCCAAATCATTAAAAAAATGTTGAAGAGCACTGGGCCCAGGACTGAGCCCTGCGGCACCCCACTTGTTGCCTCTCCCCAGTTTGAGAAGGTTCCATTGATAAGTACTCTTTGAGTCCGATTCTGTAGCCAACTGTGAATCCACCTAATAGTTGTTCCATCTAGCCCACTTTTAGCTAGTTTGTTAATCGGAATGTCATGTGGTACTTTGTCAAAAGCTTTGCTGAAGTCAAGATATATGACGTCCACCGTGTTCCCACGGTCCACAAGGGAGGTTACCTTATCAAAAAATGAGATCAAATTTGTCTGACAGGACTTGTTCTTGACAAATCCATGTTGGCTTCTAGTGATCACCGCATTGATTTCAAGGTGTTTACAGATTGACTTCTTTATAATCTGCTCCAGAATTTTCCCTGGGATGGATGTCAGACTGACTGGTCTGTAGTTCCCAGGTTCCTCCTTTTTGCCCTTTTTGAAGATAGGGACAACGTTAGCCCTCCTCCAGTCGTCCGGCACCTCACCCGTCTTCCATGATTTTGCAAAGATAATAGACAAAGGTTCTGAGAGTTCTTCCGCTAGCTCCTTCATTACTCTAGGATGCAGTTCATCGGGCCCTGGAGATTTGAACTTATTCAAGGAAATTAGACTGAGGCAAAGTAGGAATTGAGCACTTCAGCCTTTTCTTTGTCGTCTGTTATCAATTTGCCATCCTCATTAAGCAGTTGAACCACCATTTCTTTCCTCTGTCTTTTACTACTCACATATCTGAAGAAAGCCTTTTTAATTTCTTTTAGCATCCCTCGCTAATCTCAGCTCATTCTGAGCTTTAGCCTTCCTGATGCCATTTTGGCACTTCTGCGCCACTTGTCTGTACTCTTCTTTTGTAGCCTGGCCTTCCTTCCACTTCCTATATGTATCCCTTTTTGTTTTTAGGTCATCTCTAAGCTTTTTGTGGAGCCACATTGGTTTCCTCTGTTGTCTTCTATCTTTTCTCCTTGTTGGAATTGTTTGTAACTGTTCCTTTAAAATTTCCTTTTTTAAATACTCCCACCCATCCTGCACTCCTTTTCTCATTAGGCTCATTTGCCACGGGACCTTACTTATCATAGTTCTGAGTTTATTAAAATCAGCTTTGCTAAAATCCAGAATACGTGTATGGCTACACTCAACTTTTGTCTCCTTCATAATCAAGAATTCAAGTATGACGGGGTCACTTTCCCCCAGAGTTCCCGTAACTGCCACTTTATCCACTAAGTCATCCCTATTGATAAATATCAAGTCAAGGATTGCCGATCCTCTAGTTCCTTCCTCCACTTTTTGTAGGAGAAAGTTATCACCCACACATGTCAGGAATTTCTTGGAAGGGCCACTTTTCGCAGTATTGGTCTCCCAACAGATATCAGGGTAATTGAAGTCCCCCATCACTACTACATCACACTTCCTTGAAACACTGGCAATTTGTTTCTCAAAAGTTTCATCCTCGTCTTCTCCTTGATTGGGTGGTCGGTAGTAGACTCCGATTATCATGTTCTTTTTATTCCTTGCCCCATTTATTTTAATCCAGATGCTCTCGATGGGGCTCCCAGTCTGAGCGCTCCCAGTCCAGCTGAGAGCTCCCTCCCTCCTGCTACCAACTATCACTGCAGAGGCCACCAGTGGGGGAGGAAGTAGCAGCCAGGCACCTCTCCATCATGCCTGGGTCCAGCTCCAGCTGAGAGCTCCCTCCCTCCTGCTGCCAACTATCACTGCAGAGGCCACCAGTGAGGGAGGAAGCAGCAGCCAGGCACCTCTCCATCATGCCTGGGTCCAGCTCCAGCTGAGAGCTCCTTCCTTCCTGCTGCCAACTATCACTGCAGAGGCCACCAGTGAGGGAGGAAGCAGCAGCCAGGCACCTCTCCATCATGCCTGGTTCCAGCTCCAGCTGAGAGCCCCCTCCTACCAACTGTCAACTGTAACTGCTGAATTTTGCAACTAAGATTGTAGTGCTTGAATTTGCTTTCCTTTCCCCCTCCTCCTCCCTCCCAATCCCCTTTCCTTTTGTGTCATATCTTTTAGATTGTAAGCCTGTGGGCAGGGACTGTCAAGAAATACTTTTGAAAGCCGCCGTGAGAGCCTTTTTTGGCTGAATGGCGGCATAAAAAATGCTTAAATAAATAAATAAATAAACTAGAGGGAGAAAACGTGGAGGCAGTGACAGACTTCGTATTTCTGGGTGCAAAGATTACTGCAGATGCTGACTGCAGCCAGGAAATCAGAAGACGTTTACTTCTTGGGAGGAGAGCAATGACGAATCTTGATGAAATAGTTAAGAGCAGAGACACCACACTGACAACAAAGGTCCGCATAGTTAAAGCAATGGTATTCCCCGTAGTAGCCTATGGCTGCGAGAGCTGGACCATAAGGAAAGCTGATCGAAGGAAGATAGATGCTTTTGAACTGTGGTGTTGGAGGAAAATTCTGAGAGTGCCTTGGACTGCAAGAAGATCCAACCAGTCCATACTCCAGGAAATAAAGCCAGACTACTCACTTGAGGGAATGGTATTAAAGGCAAAACTGAAGTACTTTGGCCACATAATGAGAAGACAGGATACCCTGGAGAAGAGGCTGATGCTAGGGAAAGTGGAAGGCAAAAGGAAGAGGGGCCGACCAAGGGCAAGATGGATGGATGATATTCTGGAGGTGACAGACTTGACCTTGGGGGAGCTAGGGGTGGCAACAGCCGACAGAAAGCTCTGGCGTGGGCTGGTCCATGAAGTCACGAAGAGTCGGAAGCGACTGAACGAATAAACAACAACAACAACTGAATTTGGAACCCACAATATTTAAAATTGTTATCAATAGTGGGGAGGTTTGGACTGGTCAGTGTGCCTGAGAGAGAAATAGTTTCAGAGCTCCAGACCAAGGGGCTTGAGATGGAGGCCAACATTTCCAGCGAACGGTCCAAGCTGTCGTCAGAGCAGACTTCATGCAAAGTGTGTACATTGACACTCCAGTGAACTATGAGTTAATGCCTAGACCATCTTGACTGGTTATGATCAGGGTTAATCCACCCCGATGGCCTTCTTTTGCTTTTCATGGCCCTGGGGTCCTGCCTTTGGTTGATTTGCTGCTGGGATGACGAGCCCAGTGCAAACTCTACAGGTGCCGACCGTCCACACGCCAGTGCTGCTCCCTTCTCGCTGCAGCTCCAGGATGCTTCATGAATGAAATTGACATTCATAGAGCAGGACCCTCTGAGGGACTGGAGGTCGTAGCCAGGGAGACCTTAAAGGTCAAGTGATTCTTGGGAAGACAAAAAGGCGCTCAGTGTGGATCTGCAGGGGTCCCTGTGCAATTAACTCTGTAGAAGCCAAACAGACACTGGACTGTGGAGGTAGTGCGAGTTTTATAGACTTCTCTTCTGAGATCCTTGGAGGCAGGGGAATCCATGGAAGGTGGGGGCACTGCTTTACTCCTTTGAGAGAGGAAATGGAAGGGGGGTTACAAGCACAGGCTGCAAGTCCCAGTGCAAAAGGAGAAATGGGATTAAAGCAGTGGTGTGGCTAACAAATTGAAATGCTACTGACATCTGTAAACCGCCCAGAGAGCTTCAGCTGGGTGGTATATAAATGTCATCATCATTATCTGGAGGTTGGATTTGCCAAAAAGAAAGCATGGTTTTGATGCAGAGCAGCAGGGAAAGGCCGGGAAGAGCTGACAGGGGGGTTGGTCAGCAGTGTGTGAGCTGCAGTTTGTGCATCAAACATTTGAGCATACAAAACTACCACGTTGCGCCACATGTAGAATGAGGGGCGGATCCTGTGCCCACTCCCTCATTCTACGTACGCGATGTGCCTGAAGGGTGGAGCACATCACGGCTGCCATTTTGAATAGATTTTTGGAGCTGGACGCAGTGCAGGAGCGCTCCTCCGCTGAAGTGAGTACTTTTAAAAAACAAAACACCGCGCCCTCCCCCTAGCTCAGCTAACACCCACCGATGGGCAATTTAAATTAAAACCCCACACCCTCCCACCCAGCACACCCCCAATGGGCATGGAGCCCGAAGTATAGCACAGCCGTGGCAATTTCGGCCACTCTATACTTCGGGCTCTATGATTTTGGCCTGTTAACCACAAACACGTGTCAGACGACACTTTTAGCCATGGTTAGTGCCACTAACCACGTTGCAGAACGCGGTTAGTGAGCCTAACCACAATGTGGTTAATGGACCAAAATTTTAGCCAAAACGTGTGTCCATGGCTAAGGATTCCCTTAACCACTTAGTGGTTAAGCAGCATGGTTTAGCGTGTCATAAAATCTTTAAATATCATGATCAGTTGCAAATGCATTTTAAGAGGTGTTTGAAGCTCAGCACAGCTTCCACCTCTCGAGAGGGTTCCAGAGAGAGGGCATCATGACCGAGGAGGCCCCAGGATTAGATTTAATAACCTCTGAAATCCTGAAGGCCAAGCTAGATTGGTGGGCTCCCCTTCTAGCCAAGCTTTTTACACATATTAACAACTCTGGACAGCTCCCCTCAGAATGGCTGGAGGCTGTTGTGATACCAATATTTAAAAAAGGTGACAGGGAGGATCCATCCAATTATAGGCCTATTAATTTACTGTCAGTTGTGGGGAAGCTGTATGCCAGTTACTTAAATACAAGGCTCACCACTTGGATAGAAGAGGAAAATACCCTGGGAGAAGAACAAGCCGGTTTTAGGAAGGGCAGATCAACTCTTGACCATTGTTTAGTCCTAAACCATCTGGGCCTTTCCTGGTTTAAGACATTTAATTAAAGTCTTTATTTCAAGTGGGGAAACTGGGTCCCATTTTGGTAGGTAATTTGGTTCCAGAGAAGAAAGTTTTTCAATTGACTGCTCCCTAGAGTCCATAAAATTTTTTGGAGAAATGGCTCTCCCAAATGTCAGCTGAAATAATACATGTAATTGAGCCTGAAGCATCACCCAAGGCATCAGTGACCAGTGTCCAAAATAATTTGGGTTTGTTATTTAATGAGGAATCTATCAGAGCCTTCCACCCTAGTTGCACTGCTTGCCTCTTCTTTTGAGCTAGCAGTGTCTTATAGTATTTTTTAATCAGATAATATTGATGGGGTAGAACAGCCTGATTTTCCTTTCTGTATTGATTGTATACATCTCTCAGATGTTTTTTTACTACTTGGCATTCCTTGTCAAACCACTTGGGAGGGCTCTTCTTCAAGACATTTCTCGGGGCAGGTTGTTTCCGGCTTAGGGCAGATTTCAGAATAGATACCAATGTGGAGTAATTGTTTAAGACAGATGTAATTTCAGTGGCCCCTATGATTAAGTTTTTCAATTCTTCACCCACTGTAGAGTTTAGGAGGCCAGTGATTTTAATATTTATTGCTTCAGACCAATAAACTCTCTGGTACCTAAGAATTAGATCTGAATCTCTGTACTGGTAATTGGAAGCAATGTGTACAGAAACAGATAATAATAGGGTGAGATTGAGAGGTAGATGATCACTTTCAATCCTATTTCCAACAGAAAACTCCTTAATCATGCTTGATAAACAAGAGGAAAGCAACACATAGTCAACGACACTACTACCACGTCCGGAGGCAAAAGTGTATTCTGCACAGTGGTCAAAGGAATGGTTTCCATTCAGAATTGTGAGGGCGAGGCGGCCCACCATTTCTGTCAGGCATATACCACCATAATTAACTTTGGGATCTTTTGAACTTCTGTTATAGCTAAAAACATAATTCTCATTATCATGTGTCCCCCATAAACAAGATGAAAAAAGTGCCTTATTATTAGGACCAATTCTAGCATTAAAATCCCCCATTAAAATGAGGTAAGCCCTTGGAAATTTTGATTGTAGATCTGTTATATAGCTTTCCAAGTCTTCCCAGACCTTTTTGGTACAGCTTCTACTCGGAAGTGGAGGAATATACACATTAATAAACAAAAAAGTCTTAGTTCTAAACTCCAGGAGGCCCGCTACAGCAATTTTGCCACAGGGGATGAGCCATTTAGTTGCTGCTTGAAGGGAAGTGGAGATCAACAATGCCAAGCCAGCCTTTGGTCTGCTCTTTCCTTTTCCAGGCTCTGCAAAAATATCATTTACTAAGTATCCATTAAGGACAATCTTTTCAGTAAGCCAAGTTTCCTGTAGTGCAATCACGTCATAGGATCTGAAGTAGTCCAAAACATCAGGGTCTCTTTGCTTAGACTTCCAGCCGGCTATGTTCCATGTCAAGATTTTCAGCTGATCATTGTCCCTGTCCAGTTCTTTATGTTTTTCCCTGGGTCTGTTGTTAGCATATTGGTTGGATATTTTAGGTGGCTGTTCAGTGTGATGCACCAACTGTCAGTCCAACTCTATAATTTGGTCCAGTGCTCCTCTTGTATCCACAAAGATGGATCCATTTCCTTTCTGGCATTTCAAGTGTTCTTTTTTAACTGTTGTATTTTGTTGTCTGAAAGGGGATTTGTATGGGTGCACTTCTTCCTGGCTAAGCTGTCTACTTTGTAGCCATTCTGTGTTGGTCATGGAATTCCTAAAAGGCACACTGGAATCATCTTCTTTGCTGTGGAAATATTTCTCTCCTGCATTATTGTCTAGATGTGATGGAGAATTATTTTCCTCACTTATCACCTGTTCTACTCTCATTTGGTGATTTTTTACTTCTAAATCCTCTACCAGAGTTGTTTTGGTTTTGTCATGGGCTCGGAAATGGATTAAAGTATCTCGGAGAGCTGATATTCGGTCAATTTTTTCATTCTGTGCCTGATAGGGTAAGGCTAGGAAAGAGTTCAGAAGTTTGTTGTCTTCTGAAGCAAAAAAATCTTCACTCGTGAATTCTAGACAGGGGAGTCCTTGCTTTGGGCTATGCTGTATTGATTTATTATTATAGACATGATTCTGTGGGACCTCCAGGCTAATAAGATTACCAGCTCTTACATCCTTATATACTAGAGAAGTGCAAGTAGTGTTCTCAAAGACTCTAGTCACCACCAGACCCACATCCATAAAAAGAGCCTTATTGCTATAAACTTTTTTTTGCAGACTGCCAAGATGCAAATGTCACGTGCATGGTGATAATTGTAGAAAAGATACTGTATGTTTATTATATCATCAGTGTTAAGAGTCCCTGGAATTACTTCGTTTGCTAGCTGTAGAAAATGAATTTTACGTTGAGCCTGGGAGAGCATGCCTTTGGGTTTAGGGAAACTAGAAAAGGCTAGCTTTTGACGTTTTAGAACTATTTCCCATTTGTGACATCTAGGTGGAGATTTTGTTCTTAAACTTGTTCATTGGGCGAGGCCTCCTGTTGAGAACATGCTGCCATGGGTCTTGTATTAGATCCGCGTTAACCACTGGTTTGTTTGATCCATTTGTAGGTACAGGTAGCTCAGGGTCATTTTGAACTACAGGCTTCTTTTTGCTATGTTGGCATTGCTTACATTTCTGCTGGGTAGGTTTTGAGGAATCCTCCAGCAATTTAAAGAGTTTGTTAAAATTCATTTTCTTATATTGCTGAGTCATTTTTTGACTTTTCCTACCAACGTTGATATTTTTGCTCTTTTTTTGTGGGCCTCTCCTTTGTTTACTTTTCTTTTCCTTGATAGATTTTTTATGGAGCATGTTGTTTTTCTGGTCAATGTTTCCATATGTCTCCTTTTGGTTGCCCTTGCTTGTAGTAGAGCAGACTGGCTCCATGACTCCCTTACATATTTCAGCCATAGTGGTTAACAGCTGGTGGCATTTTGACAGGAATTGCTTAATTAACTCCAAATCCTTGGTTATTGGGATGATATAGTTCTCAAACATTCTTTCTTTTGACTCCAAAAGTCCCTGAAGAAAAATCTTACCTTGTTTATCAATAACAGGGGAATATACAT
This sequence comes from Elgaria multicarinata webbii, assembly GCF_023053635.1. Taxonomy (NCBI): domain Eukaryota; kingdom Metazoa; phylum Chordata; class Lepidosauria; order Squamata; family Anguidae; genus Elgaria; species Elgaria multicarinata. The sequence continues at coordinate 780,305 of NC_086191.1, read as the reverse complement.
AATTTATCTCCTCAAGGGACTCGTCACCCTCTTGGACCCTTAGGTTGGTCCATGTGGTTTGGCTCCTCCCAGAAGTTATTTCTTTTGGAAGTTCATCAAAAGAGCTTTCTAATTTCATCTCAGGTGAATCAGGTCTTCTTTGAGAGCCAAGGGTTAGACCTGCTGAGCTTTCAACTTGGGCAATTTCAGTTGCTAAATTTGTTCCCTTTGTTTCAATTGATGTTTCATATTTGTTCCATGAATAATCCACAGACCAGTCTGAAACATTTGTATTGGTGGTAACTGCTTTCCCCTGTTTCTTTTTTTGCTCTTTTTTTAAGGGGAAAAAGGATGATATTTTTGTTTGCCTTTTCCTTTGAGGTAGTTCAAGCACTATGGGGGAGAAAATCCCCAAAGCCTTACATCCATGCCTTGTGAGGACCATATTCAGAGTAATCTTCTATAGCTCAATAAAAACATTAAATTGCCTGGGCACTCCAGATGCTAGGCTTCAGAGACAGGTCTGAGGCTGGGGTCCTTCCTCCAAAGTAGCTGTTCTGCTTGAGCGGCTTCACGCCCATGGCGGAGAGCCTCAGGCCGAGAGCCCTTTTGCTCGCGCCGCAGGCTCGCGCCTACAAGATTTTGAAGGCTTTAATACCTGGGGAAAGAGGACAGGTTGCTGGCAGCTGCTGGGGTGGGAGGGCAACAGCAAACACTCACAGGACTCCTCCAGTGCAAACCCAACCCTCTCCTCCTTTCATAATCCTTATCTTTAAAGTAGCTGAGATGTTTATCCAGCAGTGGTTAGGCCGAATCTTGAGTATTTCAAGAAGGATGCAGACAAGCCGGAGGGGGTTCAGAGGAGGCAACGAGGATGCACATACGAAGATCATGCAGTTTGGCCAAAGTCTGTACGTATTATGAACACGCTGCACATTAACAGTAATTTAATCTGCATCCATATATTGAAAAGCCAGTTTCCAACACATTCCATCCTGACTCCAGCATGATCAAGCAGCAGAACCTGAGATGGGACTAGGCAGGTAGAAGCAAGCTTGATTCTCATTGACTAAGGTCACTAAGCATCTTAGGATCTGTCCTGCTGGAATTGATATCTGAACTAATACAGGGGATTAATGTCACCTTTTTGCTACATTGGGTCTAAAACCAGTGGAGAAAAATGTAAACAACTCCTGTTTGATCATTTTCTGGAATTACATTATACCAGAGAAAATTTGGATTCAAGGAGAAAATGCACTTTGAGGCAAGGGATGCTCATAGATTGCAGAATGATCCTTCTCTTCACATACATGATGAAAGATACATGATGACGAAAGATCCAAGCATGGGTTGCCCAAGATGAGAAGAGGTTTATTTAATTTGCATTTTGTCCTCCCCTCACCAAACCACAATAAGCAACTGAGCATTCAGTTTATACTTTTTAAAAGATTTTGTCCTTGCTGTTATAAACACATAGATTTTAAAAGGAGAAATGTTTCGGCATCAAATGCCACCTTCGGTCTTCAGTGACTGAAGCTGGCATTCGATGCCAAAACGTATCACATTTTAAAATCTGTTCATTAAAAAAAAATCTTGTAAAATTTGTAAACTGGATGCTTGATTGCTAGTTGCTTATTACGGTTTGGAGAAATGTGTCATCCGAAAAGCACTGGGGTTAGGGGAAACTGCCCTCAAAAATAAAAGAAAAAAAGGTATTGCCTAGGTCTCAGTTTGGGAACTCTTGGGAACACTCACACATGATACAGTGGAGACTGGTGACTCTGATGTTAATGGGGTGATGAATTCTCTCCGGTTTTCAGTCATAGAATCATAGAATCATAGAATAGCAGAGTTGGAAGGGGCCTACAAGGCCATCGAGTCCAACCCCCTGCTCAATGCAGGAATCCACCCTAAAGCATCCCTGACAGAGGGTTGTCCAGCTGCCTCTTGAAGGCCTCTAGTATGGGAGAGCCCCAACCTCCCTAGGTAACTGATTCCATTGTCATGCTGCTCTAACAGGAAATTTTTCCTGATGTCCAGCTGGAATCTGGCTTCCTTTAACTTGAGCCCGTTATTCCGTGTCCTGCACTCTGGGAGGATCGAGAAGAGATCCTGGCCCTCCTCTGTGTGACAACCTTTTAAGTATTTGAAGAGTGCTATCATGTCTCCCCTCAATCTTCTCTTCTCCAGGCTAAACATGTCCAGTTCTTTCAGTCTCTCTTCATAGGGCTTTGTTTCCAGACCCCTGATCATCCTGGTTGCCCTCCTTTGAACACGCTCCAGCTTGTCTGCGTCCTTCTTGAATTGTGGAGCCCAGAACTGGACGCAATACTCTAGATGAGGCTGAACCAGGGCCGAATAGAGAGGAACCAGTACCTCACGTGATTTGGAAGCTATACTTCTATTAATGTAGCCCAAAATAGCATTTGCCTTTCTTGCAGCCATATCGCACTGTTGGCTCATATTCAGCTTGCGATCTACAATAATTCCAAGATCCTTCTCGTTTGTAGTGCTGCTGAGCCAAGTATCCCCCATCTTGTAACCGTGCCTTTGGTTTCTATTTCCCAAATGTAGAACTTGGCATTTATCCCTATTAAATTTCATCCTGTTGTTTTCAGCCCAGCACTCCAGCCTATCAAGACCAATTTGAAGTTTGTTTCTGTCTTCCAGGGTATTAGTTATCCCACCCAATTTTGTGTCATCTGCAAATTTGATCAGCATTCCCTGCACCTCCTCGTCCATATCATTAATAAAAACGTTGAAGAGCACTGGGCCCAGGACTGAGCCCTGCGGTACCCCACTCGTTGCCTCTCCCCAGTTTGAGAAGGTTCCATTGATAACTACTCTTTGAGTCCGATTCTGTAGCCAAGTGTGAATCCACCTAATAGTTGTTCCATCTAGCCCACTTTTAGCTAGTTTGTTAATCAGAATATCACGGGGCACTTTGTCAAAAGCTTTGCTGAAGTCAAGATATATGACGTCCATTAAAACAACAAACTCTCCTTTAAAGTCAATACTTTAAAGGAGCCTTCCAAGGTGAACCTTTAGAATTCTGACTGGTTCCTACTGAAGTCCGCAGCAGATTCATTGCCTCACTGACATCGGAGCCACCAGCCTCCACTGAAAAGCTAGAAAATGGAGGCTTTAGTGGAGGAAGGCCAAACAGGCGAATGTGAGTGGTGAACCAAAGGCACCACAATCATCCTTAAAATGTTTACCCAAGTTGAGGCCAAAGGCTTACACATAGTGAGTGCTGAATGGATCATTAATATAACACACACACACCATGTGCTCCAGCAGCTTGGAAGCAATTGCTGGGCCAAGGGCTGTGTGATGGAAGGCAGGGAGCTCAGGGAGTAGAGGCAGTCTATGGTTCTGACAGCAAGGCAGGTAGCAAGGGCATGTTCTGATGTCCCGCTCTGATTTCTCCTACACGAACACTGATGGCTTGGGGTGAGAGAGCCCCCTCCCCTGCTCTGGCGTGTTCCTTTATTGCTCCATCCTGTACTCCGGTTCAATGAAAGCAATTTCTAAATTTGGTTCCAGACCTGAGGCACATGCAGTTTGCCTCAGCTTGCACCTCCTTCGATTCATTGGTCTCCCACTACGGCATGCCGTACATGATTACAGACAGTGTGACTGGACCATGATTCTTCCAGTGTGATATTTTACGGATGCCCACATCCCCCCATGCACACTGGTAAGAGCTGGGGCTAGGGCTGCTTTTTTGCAGTGCTTTGACCCAACTGCATCTGCACATTAGTAAAGTGAGTGCATGGATACATTGAATGCTTCAACAAAATGTGGAGAGTTTGTTGTTTTAATGGAAGAACTGAGGATTCCTAATGCAGAGGCACGACTGGCTGAAGAGAATTTTGGAAGCCTCATCATGCATGCTCATGGTTCTATTTCTCAAGTTGATATCCGTGGAGCCACCGAAGGAGACGGAGGCCACCACTGTGGCCGCCATGCAAGGACCAGCCTATGAACCGCTGATTTCGACATGGGCTCAGGGTGGATGAGCTGTGGGGTTCCTTAGTGCTTGAATTACAGGTATATTGAGGGGACACTGGCACCTTTCCTTGCCTGGCAGCCCCCTCTGCTACAATTTTAAAAGTTCTCTGGGGCAAATGTTTTGGCTAAAATTGGGGGGGGGGAGTCCCAGGATTTCATTAAGCTCCCCCCACCCTACCTTTCATTGCACAATTTGAGCACATGGCTTCTCCCTGACCTTCATTGCTATGGAAGGCCAGAGATGGGATGAAAGAACAGACCTTGAACAAGAGGGCTTATTGTCCCAGGAATGTTGCCCTGCCTTGGCTCATCTCTCAGACTCTTCATATGGATAAAATCAAAAGCATTTCAGACTAGGCATCAAACGCCCACCACAGATTAACCTCCTCCATTCCCCCCACCCAAATCCTCATTTATTACACACACACACACACAGGCATTAAGTCGTGGGAAGGATATAAACAGCTGTGAGTTCTGCTGCCTGGGCCTGTCCCACTGCCCCCCTGCCCCCACCCCATAATTTTGCTATGTAGGGGCAGCTGGAAAGGCATTGAAATTTGAAGGAGGGAAAAAATAACACACACACACACACACACACACACACACACACACACACCCCTTCCAAATGGAGGAAAAGAAAGGGAGGAAAAGGGTGGGGGTATATAAAATCGTTAGCACTAATTATCAGGAACAGGGACAAATGATTAATTTGCAAGTCAATTAGCATCACGTTTCCTGTTCCCAGCCACTGAAGGGTAAAGAAAAGGCAAAAACACACCGAGGCCTTAATCTCTGCTGAGAAGCTGCCAGGAGGGACCCCTTCATTTGGTGCCAATGTTGGAGGGAGGGAAAGTGGGGCAGGATTGGGAGGGTACAGCTGGCAAAGCAGAAGCTGGGCGGGGGGGGGGAAAGAGGAGAGGTGGGGGTAACTACGTGCCAACTGCTGTGCCCCCTCGGAACAGAAGGCGCTTGTTCCTTCATCCCTTGCCCCTCTGCCCCTCCCAGTCACGTTGCTTCAGCGATTCAATGGAAGAGGCCTCCTCCTCACCCGGCAGAGACAAAAGCATTCCCCTCCCCATTCACTCAGTACCACCATTTTGTCAGGCAAATCCCAGCCTCTGCTCACTGGAGGGTGGTCTGCTGGTCTTCTGTGGTGCCCTTGGAGATGCTGGCCCTGTCTCTGTTTACAGGTGTAGCGTTCTCCAGCACTTTATTCCCAGGCCTGGGAAGGGCCCACCTGCTTGAATGCTAGTTTGCCAGGTTGCTCAGAAACAGGGCCAGTAAACAGAAATGGTGCCAAGTGTCATGGGGATGTGGTGGGACCTATTAGTGCCATCAGTGTGCACAGCCCTTTAGAAAGTGGAATAAGGCAGATCCCTGCCCTGTGAAGCTTACAGTCTAAAGGAAAAGGAAATATAAATTGGGGATGGGGGTAGGAGGATAGAGGAAGGCTATGCACTTTCCCCCATTTAAACATATTGGCCCTGTTCAGACAACAAAATGGTTAACATAATGTGGTTAAGCAGCATGATTTAGCGTGTTGTCTGAACAGGGCCACTGAGGCTTGGTTGCAGTCGGGCACAGTGACCTGGGTGTCATGCCAAAGGATTCTTAGAAAACTTGGATTTGAAGGAAGTTGGAGAGGTGGAGGTGTTTTGGGAGGGCATTTCAGATTTCCTTTCCTTAGCTGTGCCCACTCTCATATCTGTCAAAGGCAGCCTTAAGACAGGAAACAAAATAAAAAAAAGATTATCGTAACCAGTGACCTTCATTTCCTTGGAAGAAGGGGAATTTGCCATAGACTGGCACATGGTTCCATTTCTTTCAAGCAGCTGCCAGGCACCTGTCCCCAGGTGTCAATGCCAGTTGGTGCTCTTTGTTTTTATGGAGCAACAAGAGACAGGAAGTCCTCTTTCTCACCCACCCAGGCATATATTGACAGAATGCAGGATACTGCTCAAGCACCTACTTAATCCAAGGATCTCCAAGTGGTTGATGGATGTTAATTAATTACACTTCATGGGGAGCTAAATAAACAGTGATGTGGCTAAAAACAGCACCAGAAGAGTGGTGCAGGCCGTGGTAAGACTGAACACTGCAACTGTCAAGCAAGCACAAAAGATTTAAGGTGGGAACAGATCAGAGGAAGCGACTTGACCAGCAGATGGACACTGAATGTCTTTTCTGTGCTCAAAAAAAAAAAAAGTGAGGGGGAGAGTATGGCTTATTGTTTTTTTAAGGTTTTTAATTTTTTGTATACCACCTTGGTGGCTCGGGCAGAAAGGTGGCCTAAAAATACTTTAAAAAAATTAAGTAACTCTTCCTTGTCTTCTGCTATGTTCCTGGTCATGGGTGAATGGAAGAAGGAAGCAACTCCCATCCACGTCTTTTCAGTAAGGCAAAGCCAAACATTTTGTGTGTGAAAACACAAAAAACTTCCTCATTCTGGCAACATTTTAACACACCTTTCTGATACCTCGTTAATTGCCTTCAATTAATGATACTGCCAAATCTCTCTCTGTATATATCTGAATCTGCAAATAACTGGATCATATATAGCTATATGATTTTTTACTGCCATCTGCTGATGTTATTATCTTGTGCTTTCCTCATGATGGGATCATCTAGGGTGGCCCTATGAAAAGGAGGACCGAGCTCCTGTATCTTTAACAGTTGCATAGAAAAGGGAATTTCAGCAGATGGCATTTGAATATATGGAGAACCTGATGAAATTCTCTCTTCATCGCAACAGTTAAAGGTGCAGGCGCTATACTAGAGTGGGAGCAGGGCACCTGCAGCTTTAACTGGTGTGATGAAGAGGGAATTTCACCAGGTTCTCCATATATACAAATGATACATGCTGAAATTTCCTTTTCAATACAATTGTTAACGATACAGGAGCCCTGTCCTCCTTTCCATATGGTCACCCTAGATCATGTGACTGTCAGCAAAATCCTATGCATGTTTACTCAACAGTAAGTCTCAATGACTTCAGCAGGGCTTACTCCCACGTATGTGGGCAAGGGATTGGAGCCAGGTAACTAATTAGGAGAGAAGAAAGCAGCTGCCGCTGGGGAGCAAATCTACCGAGCAGCCATAGCATTAATTTATTGTCAAATAAAACACAGAAATATTATGATTCAAATATTGTAATATTTATTAGTACTGAAAGGCTGCAGATTTTAATACATTAGGGCTTCAGTCCTACACTCAGTGGGGTTCACTTCTGTGCTGTTAAGCTGCCATCATAAACACATATACCTGGAAGTGAGTTCTAATGAAAATAACAGGTAGAAAAACTATGTTAAGGTTTGCCAAACTCACTTTATTAACCAGTGTAATTTGAAGCCATCACCAGGTGAGTCTGCGCAGCTCCGGCTGCTCTCTGCACCTCAAACACAGGGCAGCCTTTACTCCGCCACTTTGGCACTGGACTGCTTAGTTTTCAAATGATGAATTAAAAGCCAAATAGTAGTAAACAACTGAAGATATTTTGGCTGGTTGACCTCAAAGGCACATTGAAATAAAACTGTTAATATTATAATGTCTTTATACGAATCGATGGTGTGAACTGAGAACAATTTTGTCACCTCACCTAAAAAATAAAAAAAAGATGTTGCACAACTGGAAAGGATGCGGGAAAAGCAATCAAAATAATTTTCCCTATGAGGAAAGTTTACAGCATTTGGATCTCTGTAGTTTAGGGAAAAGGCAGGTAAGGGAGAACATGACAGAGGTGTGCCAAATTGTGCGTGGTGTGGAGGAAGAGGATAGGGAGAAAAAACCGGGCTCATCCCATGAAACTGAGTGGTCAGCGATTCAGCACAGAGAAAAGGAGCAGCTCCTTCAGCAGCCAGCACAAAGCGCTCGCTCCCCCCCCCCCCCCATGCACAGGATCGCGCCCGACTCGGTTTGCACGTGGCCTCCAAGGGCGCGGTTCATCTGGGTGGCTAATCGATGCACCCCAAAGGCAATAAATCCATGGGCTCCTTGACACGCCTGGGAAATGCAGACCCCCTGGCCGTTGTGGAAGGACGATTGAAAGTCTCCGGAAATAAATTCGTCACCCCTTTTAGGGCTGCTTCGGAACTGTGCACAGGTGTGTGTGGGGTGGGTGGGTGTGGAGAGCGATGTATCTCTAGCTTATAGACCTCCGTGTACGGTCGGTGACGGATCTCAAAGCGGCTCACAGTAAAAAATCAATTAGAACAATTCACAATTTAAACTGGCCTTCAGGTATAAATCGAACTCTGCAAAGGGCCCACGTTTTGAGGGCTCAGTCCTTGAAGGACCTTGGCTTGGGAGTCAGTTGCGCTGGTGGCTAGGATCGGTTTGGACGCTGAGCAAGCCGAGCCCGTGCATGGAGGGACGAGCCCTCTTTCGCCTTCCCTGTGCTTCTAAACAAGTATTTCGGATGCGAAATTCATACGTTCCTTCCTCCCCCCCCCTCCACAGATGACTCTCTAAATTAAACAACCGTTATCAATTATAAATCATATAAACGAAGTGCAGCGCGATCCCCTAATACATGTTTAGTCTGCAATACATCCTATTCAGTTCTGTGGATTTTCCTTGTAAGTAAGCTTTACGACAGATCATTTGCTTCATGCCCCATTAAGGTCAAAGAAAAGCAAAATGATCTTTTTGAAAAATCTCATATATATTTAAAAAACCTTTTAAAAGTGCTCTCTTCATAAATTCTTTAAAAAATGGCAGAACATATATTAAAATCGTTAAACACTTCGTTAGACGAGTAAAAAAAACTACGAGGACGACGCGACAAACGGATTTTCTTTTCCGCCCGAATTTGTGGTAATCGCGACTGTGCGAACTGCCCCAGCCCCTGCCCAACAAGGCGTAGGGTTGGGGCTTGGGGGCGAGAGGAAAACGCCCTTTCCCGGAACTTGAAATCGAGTCGATGTGTGAAAAGCCGCGCAAAGCCCGCGCCGCTGCCGCCCCCCGCCCGCCTCAAACAGCCTCCCCAAGGAGGGCAAAGGACGCTGAGCGGGCGAGCGAGCGGACAGGAGGGACGCGACGCCCCGCCCTCGCCGGGCTTCGGCCCGGGGCCCCCCGGCAGCAGCAGCAGCAACAGGGGCCCGAGGGAGGACGGCTCCGTCCGGGGGCGCCGGCGGCAGGAGATGCCCAGCCCAGCGCTCTTCTTCTCCCCGTGGGAACGCGGAGGCGGGGAGCCCCGTGGTTGTCCCGTAGGGAGGTCCGAGGTGAGTCGGGGGCTTCCCAGCCTCCCCGCCGCCCTCTCCCGGGCATGTCTCCTCGCGAGGAAGCGCCCCGATCCCCAAGGGCCTGGCTCGCCCTGCGCTCCTGGACCACGCGGGACGCAGGTTGAGTTCCCGTGAAAGAGGCGGCCTGTGCAGGCCTCGCGTGGGTAGGTGTCCGCGTGTGTGAACCGGGCCCACGGAAGGCAGCGGCCTGGCCTGGCTTGCTTTCGGTCGAGGTCTGCCTTTGGCCTTCCTGAGCTGCGGCCCTTTCCGTCTGGCTGCCCGTAACGGAGGTAATTACAAGCGGGCAGAGGCGCCTTCCAGACGCGGGTGCAATCGTGGGAATGCTCTCGCGGGTCTCGGCTACTTCGGGAGGTGGGGCGGGCCCGGGGACACGGCGAGATCCTTCCGCGCGTCCTACCGCCCCTCGGACCCGTCCCAAGCCGAGGGCGCCGCCGCCGCTGTCCGCGGACGAGGCGCTTCCTGCGCCCCGCCGCGCGTCAGGGCCCGCAGCCGCAGCGGCGTTAGTTAGTCCGGCGCCGGGCTGCCTTTGCCGCGGGGTCGTCTTGGGAGCGCTGCGCACAGGGCTCGACCGCTCCTCTTAAAAGAAACGGGACTCCAAAGAGCTTGATTTTGGACCTGAAGTGGAAGATGGTCCCAAAAGCTTTCCGTGGGTGCTTTGGATAGAATGGATCTACAGGATGCAAAAAAATAAATAAAAATTTAACGAAAGTCACTGCAGTGAAGATCAAAAGCAACCAGGTGATCCCCCCACCCCAGAATGAACGGAGGACCCATTTTTAAAATGTATTATATTAAAAAAAAATACCTCTGCCCTCCTTTCCATCAGTTCTCACCCCACCTTGTGGTAGCCACTTAGGAATCACCTCCAAATCGGAAATTCATCATCCAAAGTAAGATGAAAAAGGACACTGATTTGCATAACATTTGGATATGTTGATTCATATGCATAGATGCATTTATTTATTTATTTCATAGAAATACATAGTGTGGAGGATTGTGACCGGTGTGCCCTGCCTGTCCCAAGTGTTCTGTGGGTGGGCAACTTCAAGGCCCATCTTGGTCTTCAAGGTTTCCCTTCTTACAGTTTCTGGGCCAAATAGAGGACTGTCCTCTGTTTTAAAGTGAATGTTAAATACTTAAATGTTAAATACTTGCTAAATTCCTGACTTAAAAAAGGAAAAACCTCCAAAAATCTTATTCCTAAAATGTTGGGGTGCAGGGAGGAGAAGAGTCCAATTAGGATATTTGCAATTCAGATAATTTGCTTGCAACCCCCCCCCCCCCCTTTATTTCAGGTCTGTCCCATGGCAATGTTCCCTACCTCCTGCCTTGGCAACTGTCATCCCTAAACACACAAAACCACACACACACACACACACACACTCACACACAGCAGAGGTAGCTGTGATGACCATAAGAAAAAATCCATATTAGTGTGATGCCTTTTGATTGGCCTAAAAGGTCAATTACACCAGTATGAATTTTGGTATCATGCACTCTAATAAGTTGGTAAATGCTGAGGAAATTTCCCTAAAACATTAGGAATTTTTACTGGGCTGAACTGGAAAGTGTTACAACTGGCCTAACAACCAGGCTTCCCTCCAGGAATTCTGCAAACAGCACCTCTGTGAGGAAGTTTGAGGTTTCTTACCACCTTTGAAGAGCTGCAGCGGAGTCCTCCATTCCAGTCTTAGGTTTGCTCTGCGTTGAGTGAGCAACACTCTTCCTAACTGAACAAAGAGAATTTCCAAAATTAATTCACAAATTGGAGCTTTCACATTTTGCCTCAGCCTTCCCCACCCTGGGGCTCTCCAGATATGTTGAACTACAATTCCCATGCTTCCCCAGCCAGCATAGCATCAAGATTGCTTTTTTATTGTATTTTATCAAAGGACAGTAGCGATGGGGGTGGCAGGAACTGCAAAAACAACCGAGAGCCTTGTGGCATCTTAAAGACACAGCCATTCATTTATTTGGGCAAAAGCTTTATGGACCACAGTCCACTTCATCAGATGCTTGAACTGAAGGATCTGAAAACTGTGACAGACTTCACATGCATGGTGCAGTATATACATTTTGAAAATTAAAAAACGGAGCAGTAGCATACTGCTAATGTATGGTTCCACTTCGGCAACAAAACTATCTAATTTGAAACTCAAAAATCAACAGATAAACTCAAACGAGGAGAATTTTGCAAGCATCCCTAACAGTCCCTCACGTTTATGTTCAACAGTTAAACTGGGCCCTGAATGGGTTCAGTTGTATCATGGGTCGGTGGCATCACGTCCCAGCTTATCCTCACATCATTCGTGCCTTTAGTAGCTGAACTTAACTCACCCCTCGTTTCCTTTCCTTTCCAGAACTGGAGGAGAGGAATACTTGAGAGAGGAGAGTCCAGAGGTAAAGACAGCAATGGAACAGGCAAGTTGAGTGCAGATGGATGAAAGATGTTCTGGCATGCTCTAAGGGATTTGGGTGGCTGCCTTGTCTTTTCTAGGTTGACAGAACGCCTTTCAGCCACTGGCGCGGCTGCAGTAGCAGCCTGAATTTCGCGGTGGCTGGTTTAAGGCATCTCTCAGAAGCCATGTGTTTTCCGTTCTCATGCCTTTTGCTCTAGGTTGTTCTGTGCTGGGCTATTTTCCCCACTGTTGTTTACAAAATCATTAGGACTTCTTCAGAAGGAATAAAAGGTTTATTTGCAAAGTAGGGTTGGGGAAGCCTGCCTGATGTAACAAGTCGTAGGAATTGTGCACTCCCTGCAAGTAAGACAGAGACCCACACAGCTTTGTTTTATGGTGAGACACCCATCCAGCACCTCCGTCTCAGAGAGAGACACGGACTCAAAGTGAAACTCAGTGTAGGAGATCAGGCAGCTGATGCCTCTTGTCATGAACTTGGCGGAGACACCTGCTTCCACCTCTTCCAAAAATAACGTTCCTTTTTGGAATAGGTAACTTTATCCTCTACAGAAATTTATTAGATATACTGTCTGACTTGTATGTTTTTATATATATTTTTAACTTTTTTAACCCCTTTGTTAAATAGAGTTTAATAAAAAAAAAATTAAAAAAAGAAGAGGTAACTTTATTCCTGTTAACTATTTAAGCTCCATCCCACTCGTTACTGGGCTCTCACGGATTGCTCATATGACATCGTCTGCCTCTTCTCGCGCGTCTTCCGCCCCTTCTGGCTTTCCTTGCGCCGCAACCCCCCCCCCCCCCCGAAAAAGTCCAGTTGCTGCTGTCTCCTACCAGAATGAATGGGCCTAATTACTTCCTGTAATTACAGGAAGCGACGGGAGCGTTTCAACCTAGATGTGATGGGGCTTCAAGTGAAGTTCCTAGTTCTGCCACATCCTGACTAGCATTCAATTTCTGCATTTCTTTCCGTGGAAGTTTAGCATTTCATTAAAAGAGATGCTCTAACCATGTCTCTCATGGACAGCTGGAGAAAGGCATTACAGCTTCTGTGGGGTTTCTTTCCTGCATCTCAGGCCTGCTTGTTTGCAAGGCCAAATCCAGATGGCCCCCTGCTCCCATGAATCAGATTTACTCCCTGATACCTCTGCGCCCAGTGTTGTGGGTTTTCCAGAAAACTTTCCAATGTAAGTTCGGTTCATTTGCATAGGAAAAAGTTCTATGCAAAAATAAAGCACTGGGGGGAAAACCATGGAAAATTTTCCACCCTACATCATTGTCTGCACTTAGGACTTTTTAATAAAAGAAATCCGACTGCCACCCACTGTACTTGGCACTCTTGAGGAACTGGTGGCTGGCCATTTGTTGATGAGAAAAAGTTCTATCTTGGCATCTAGCTCTGGGTTCTTTATTTTTTAAATTTTTTATATCTATTACATTGTTTTACTGCCCAATTGAACACCTTTATTGCTCAAAATATTTGCCTGCAGTTGAATTTTTAAAATTCTATTTGGTATCTGATTCATCAGGGAGTTTTTAGCCTTTTATCTGTGTATTTTAACATCCTTATGACACGTTAATCTTCCCAACCTGGGAAAACTCACCAGTAGAACTCATCGGCAATAGAACTACAAATAAATTAAGGGTGACATTTTATTTAATGTAATTATGTTAGGGCAGTTTGTGGTTGTGAAATTTGTTTTTAGGAATATATTGTATTTGATTATTAAAATTATTTTGATGACTAGGGCTGAGTAAATGTCCATTGGATTGAACTATTCGTTTTTGTAATGAACTTAATTGATATGCTGAATCTCGAGTGAACTAATTTTGACTTTAATCTGATGGTGCACATTTCAGTCTAGTCACTATTTCTTCTTCTCTCTCTCTCTCTGTCGCACACTCTTGTTTTTCCTCTTTGCCTCAGTTTCCCTCTAACTTCGTGCCTCTTGTTTTGCTTTGTTTCTCCTGTTCAAACTATTCTCTTTCTCTGCCTCACTATGACCTTCCTTCCTTCCTTCCTTCCTTCCTTCCTTCCTTCCTTTCTTTCTTTCTTCTGGAGGTTCACACGGTACGGGGAATGTTTTGGACTCTACATATCTTAAGCACTAGGCCTCTATTGCAAAAAAAGTGAAAGCACATGTGTACAGAAAACCTGCAAAGGCCTACAAGAGACAAACTGAGGCACAGGCTGCAGCAAAAGATTGAGAGCAGCAAGAGAAAGGGTTGAGGCAGAAAGAAAATGTGGCCTAACTTCCTTGGGGAGAGTTGATTTTTTTTTTTACTTTAAAATGTCCTTAGGTGTACCACCTCTCTGGCTAGCTCATGGAAGTTGCTATCATTTTGTAGAAAAGTTAGCGCCCCCCCCCAAAAAAGTGTCATACATAGGAAAACAAAACATTGTAGGTATTGTCACAGTAAAATCCTAAATTAGCTCAGTATGGTTACTTAAAAAGCTGCCCCACTCTCCACTTGCTTCAGTGGGGCTTTCTCCCTTGTTCTTTGGGTTGCACATCCTCCCATTGACACTTGTGCATTCAGCGCATCCAGCCCTTTCTCTCTCTCTCTCTCCACACCCCTTCTACATTGTACTGGATGTTTTTGCTTTTAACCCCAAACCAGACGAAATTGTCCTGCTGGACCATGACCCACTGAACTCTATTCCGGCAACCTGTTTTCAGTCGTGGCTGGCTAGTATCTCTGGAAGCTCAGAAGGAGGGCATACAGGTGATGTCTGCCCCCCTTGTGTGTGCCCAGCATCAGAGCTGTACAGCCTCAGTACATTATGGCTAATCAAAAATTGGTGTTAAGTTGCACCCAAACCATAGAAAGAAAATGGCACCAACCAGACTAGTACAATGCTGCAAATGCTGACAGTAGAGGCCTCCAAGAGGCAGCTGGACAGCCATCTGTCAGGTATGCTTTGAGGTGGATTCCTGCATTGAGCAGGGGGTTGGACTCGATGGCCTTATTGGCGATAAGAGATTGGAATTAGAGTTGGCCCTTCCAACTCTACCATTCTATGAGTTATTGGCACAGTAAGCTATGGTTAGGCTGCTAACCCTTTTGTAGCAAATGGTTATTGAGTGTGTTTAAACCGTGGTTATTTAGCTACCATGGTTAGGAATAGCACACTCCGCACTAAGCCATAAGGTTTACGTCAAAGTGCTTAAGCACTGTGGCTTAGTGTGTTGTCTGAACAGGGTCATTGATAACTGTTTGTCCCCAGAATCTTGTCTTCAGAGAGATACTGCTTCTGTTTATGGAGGTTCCATTTAGGTATTATGTCCAATCAGGAAATGGTACCAGGTTTTGACTGAATTTCAAAAGAACTGCAGTTCAGTCTGATTTGCCCCAGTGAAATGAAGGTGGAGGAGAAGGAGGTAGATAAACAGAATATTGTGATACGGTGGAGCAAGGGGACTGTTCGTGTATGTGTGTACTGGCTGACATCACTATTATTACTATATTTATTATATTTATTTGTATCATGACTTTTGCTCAGTACTGGGCCTCAAGGTGACCTTACAAAATTTAAAACATATTATTTATTAATATTTATTGATATCATAGAATCATAGAATAGCAGAGTTGGAAGGGGCCTACAAGGCCATCGAGTCCAACCCCCTGCTCAATGCAGGAATCCACCCTAAAGCATCCCTGACAGATGGTTGTCCAGCTGCCTCTTGAAGGCCTCTAGTGTGGGAGAGCCCACAACCTCCCTAGGTAGCTGATTCCACTGTCGCACTGCTCTAACAGTCAGGAAGTTTTTCCTGATGTCCAGCCGGAATCTGGCTTCCTTTAACTTGAGCCCGTTATTCCGTGTCCTGCACTCTGGGAGGATCGAGAAGAGATCCTGGCCCTCCTCTGTGTGACAACCTTTTAAGTATTTGAAGAGTGCTCTCATGTCTCCCCTCAATCTTCTCTTCTCCAGGCTAAACATGCCCAGTTCTTTCAGTCTCTCTTCATAGGGCTTTGTTTCTAGACCTCTGATCATCCTCGTTGCCCTCTTCTGAACACGCTCCAGCTTGTCTGCGTCCTTCTTGAATTGTGGAGCCCAGAACTGGACGCAATACTCTAGATGAGGCCTAACCAGGGCCGAATAGAGAGGAACCAGTACCTCACGTGATTTGGAAGCTATACTTCTATTAATGCAGCCCAAAATAGCATTTGCCTTTCTTGCAGCCATATCGCACTGTTGGCTCATATTCAGCTTGTGATCTACAACAATTCCAAGATCTTTCTCATTTGTAGTATTGCTGAGCCAAGTGTCCCCCATCTTGTAACTGTGCATTTGGTTTCTATTCCCTAAATGTAGAACTTGGCATTTATCCCTATTAAATTTCATTCTGTTGTTTTCAGCCCAGCACTCCAGCCTATCAAGATCACTTTGAAGTTTGTTTCTGTCTTCCAGGGTATTAGCTATCCCACCCAATTTGGTGTCATCTGCAAATTTGATCAGCGTTCCCTGCACCTCCTCGTCCAAATCATTAATAAAAATGTTGAAGAGCACTGGGCCCAGGACTGAGCCCTGCGGCACCCCACTCGTTGCCTCTCCCCAGTTTGAGAAGGTTCCATTGATAAGTACTCTTTGAGTCCGATTCTGTAGCCAACTGTGGATCCACCTAATAGTTGTTCCATCTAGCCCACTTTTAGCTAGTTTGTTAATCAGAATGTCATGTGGTACTTTGTCAAAAGCTTTGCTGAAGTCAAGATATATGACATCCACAGCATTCCCACAGTCCACAAGGGAGGTTATCCTATCAAAAAATGAGATCAAATTAGTCTGACAGGATTTGTTCCTGACAAATCCATGTTGGCTTCTAGTAGCGCCATCAGTTTTCATGGTGCTGTACAGAACATATACATTTTAAAACCTATGAATAGAAATATACAAAAGTTAAAATACATTCCAATATTTAAACATTTAAAGATTTAAAATACATGACAATTTTAAAAGTCTTTAGCACAGATGGAGGCCCAGGTTAATCGCCAAAGGCCTGCTGGAACAAAAAAGTTTAATTCATGGTGAAAGTGGGTTAATGTAATGCTGAATGGTATCTCCCAAGTCTACAAATGATACAAACCAATGTCCATCTAGTTCAGAATTCTGTTTCTAGAGGTGGTCAGCCAAAACTTCTAAAAGTTTACAAGTTTACAATAAATTATTTTATTTATTTATTTATTTAAAATAGTTATATATCCCCCTTCATTGTGAAATCACAGGGTAGTATACAGAATTAATTAAAACAACAAACAAGTCATAATAAAAACAGAAAATGTACCAAGCAAAGTATTTAAAAACAGAAAATGCCTAATTAAACACATAGGAACACTATCCAATGGGCCAAAACCATTGAGTTTTGAGTCCTAGCAGACTCAGGCTCCCAACACAGAACCATCTCACACACACCCAGCTGCAACAGCTTTTTGGGACTGGGAGCTTAAGAGGCAGGCTTCTTTGGGGGTGTTGTGTATTTAAAACTTTCTTTTTTTTACATTTCTTTTCCTATGTTTTAAAATGTATGTTTTAAACTTTGTAATACCGCCTTGAGGCCCAATATTGGGAAAAAGGCGGAATACAAATAAATATAATAATAATAATAATAATAATAATAATAATAATAATAATAATAAAATAAAAACCACTAATGCCGATTACATTATGCTATTGCAAACTACCTCTAGCACAACACTAATAACATAGCTGATGTGCCACGTTTCCCCAGAAAACGTGGCCTGCCAGCTAACGCTATTGGCATTGCGCTAGAAGTAGTTTATGCTCTAATTTGCATTAGTGGTTGTGCCCCATTGGCCCTAGATTTTTAACAGGCGCTGAAACACCGTCAGGGGTGGCTTCTTTCACAGTGCCCAGAGATGTGACAAATGTGATAGCTTTCTTCTGTTTAGCCCCAGCACCGGACATTTGTAGATATCCTGCACCTGCACTTGGCAGTTCTCTTTAGCTACTGTGGGTAATTAAAGAATGAGGCCAGGCTTGACCCAGACCGCCGAAAATAATCTGTGTCCATTTTCCCAATACCCCTTTTTACTCTTCCTCCTCTAAATAATTTTTTTAAAAAACCTGCAATCCAACTTACCACCAGCTAAACAAACTGGGAACCTGGGCTGCAGTTCTGTTTGTTTATTTAGTTTTATTAAGTTTTAAGAACAAAACACAGATAAGCAGACAGATCCACAGACTTCAGGGACCTGGGCTGCAGTTCTAAAGCACTTACCAGTAGAGGCTCTCAAAGCTGATGGATTCTGCCAGCCGTTCTCTCTCTGTGTGTCTCCTGCCACCAGCAAGGCCTCCCATTTCCTTCCTACTGCCTTTAGTGACCGGCTGAGAGCTAAGCTGTCCCCAGCCCTGGCTGTTTGAATAGGAGCTAAAGCAGCCAGGTGTTTCCAGATGGAGAGCTCCTAGCGCTACCAATCAGAGGGTTTGTCTTTCTCCCTTTAATGGATTTTCTGCCGTAAGAGAAAAGTTGGAAGGATTTTGATAGGCAGTGTGAAAGAAGCCTTGTCTGGAAGCACCCGCAGTCCCTGGAAATGATTTTGGAGGGTACTTAAGATTTAGGAGGAGAAGAGAGAGATATTCAGGTGTTAACCTTGAAAGGCCTAAATGATTCCTGCACCGCAATATCACGTTGAGCATCATCACATGGGGGGAAATCATGTTTCCTTCCTGTCGCTTCTCCCTCTGCACTTTCCCCCCTCATTACTTCCTCTTTCGAAAGAAGAGGTAAACATAGTGCATGTGGCCCATTCAGGGGGGCGTTTTGATTCCGCTGCTTCTCCTGCACACAGCAGCAGATAGCAGTAAGTTTCATCTCAAGAATAATTCTGATCTACCGGGATCTTTTTCTGTCGCATGAAGAAGGGGTGGGAGGCACACGAGACGCAGACCACTTTGTGAATAGAGCTCACAAAAATCCGCCAGTGCCCAGTAATGAGCGTGCAATAAAACGCTCGTCCGCTGATGCCCACGGTCTACCTGCTCCCTCCCTCCCCTTGCTTGCCTGCTCCCTTGCCTGGCCTTTTGAGGTTAGATGGGTAATTTTGGGAGTTTGGCTGTTGCACTCAGACTTTGGGAAGGGGACTGTCTGACCCCTCTCTCTCCTGCTCTTCTGGCACTATATTAAGATACGAGTGGGGTGGGCTTTTGGGATAGAGGGTGAATGTTATATTCTATTTGTTGTTCACCACTCTGAAATCTTTGGATGGGGAGCAGTGTATAAATATTGTAAATAAATGAATTCTGTTACTGAATTCTCCTATTGGGTTTTTGCTTTCACATCTGTTTTGATTATATTTTTATGATTGTTTTTATTGCATTTTGCAGCTTTCCAGGTTTTTTAAAAAGCTTGTTAGCGGCTTTGGGATGCTATTATTTTTAAGGAGAAAAATAGATTGAAGCATTTAAAAAGAATACAAAACTTAAGCTGAATGACTGTGTCTGCATATCCTGCCTGCAACCTTCTGCCCTTCACCCTCCACTGTCTGAAGTGCTCATCCTTGGTTGGTTGGTTCCTCTCTTCTCGGATTGCCCGGAACTAGGGATATCGGAGAAATTCGTTTCGGTTTGCTTCCAGAGCAAACATGGACTCAGACGCAATTTGCAGTCAAAGTCCACACATTTCTGATCTTGCAATGACAGTTGTGGTGCAAAAGAAATACATTCGACAGCATACATATATTTGAAAAATGTGCATTAAAATGCAGACTTTTGAAAAATAAGCACAAATATACTTTAATCAATGGGGGAAGAATACATATGGGTATGTACAGTTGATACATACATTTGGGGAAA
Organism: Elgaria multicarinata webbii; assembly: GCF_023053635.1. Lineage (NCBI taxonomy): Eukaryota > Metazoa > Chordata > Lepidosauria > Squamata > Anguidae > Elgaria > Elgaria multicarinata. The sequence goes on along the minus strand of NC_086191.1, from coordinate 760,842 downwards.
TATGCGTGGATTTTTCATGTGAAAAGAACAAAGCTCACCATCTGATATGGACTTCAGTTGAAACGAGTTTCAAGATGAGCAGGGGGTTGGACTCTCTTTTTTGATCCTCTCATTTTTAATATGTTATTCATTTGTAATCTTTTATAATTTAATATGTTTATGTACACTGGTAGGATTTTTGTGACATGCAATGACGAATAAATGCTTATATATAATGTCTCTATAAACATTATATATAATGTCTTTTTAGATCACCCTGAGGAAGGGTCTGAAATGCATCAGATTTCATAGTAAATAACATCCTTTGGCTTTTTTGGCATCTCGGTTGGACTCGGCCTTATAGACCCCTTCCGACTCAGCTGTTCTTTGAGTCTATGGAATTCAGGCTTGGTGCCCTCCAGTGTGCTGGATTGCCAGTGGCCATGCCAGGTGGGAAAGATAGGAGTGGAATTCCAGCTGTAGCGCCCTGGGAAAGCGCCAGGTTGAGGGAGGGCCTGGAGAGGGCCCCCTTCGCCTTCCGTCCACCCCCCTCCTCTGCACAGCCTTTGGCCCAGCCCTTCCTGCAAGGACACCTCAGTGGGGTCAGATCCAGATCCTGCCCCGTTGACCCCCACGAGCTCTTTCACCTCCCTCCAATGTCTCTCTCATGTCAAATGTTGGATTGTGACACTTGGGCAGGGTCCTTTCCTTGTAAAGCGCACACCGCTGGCAACAGCAACAATTGAAAATGCCATCTCTGATCTGGAAGGCCTTTGCCCCTAATTTATTTATTTAATGAACCCATATCCTGCCCCTCCAAAATAGTGTTAGCGCTGTAAACCACCTTACAGAAAGCTACCATAAGGACAAACATGACAGTCGCAATTAAAAGCAGCAGAGCAGCAGGTAAAATAAACGCAGATAAAATGACCCATTGCATGTCCCTGTCCCCTCTCTTTGCCCGGCGTGTTTGCTTGTTGGGCAAATACCTGCTTCCAGCGTGCCCCTGGCACTTGACCACGAACGAGAGGCTTTGGTGCCTCCCGAGTGGCTTCTAATCTAAGACTCAGGCAGGACGTACAAGAGTACAGGGCCTTTGCCCTCAGGCGCTTCCAGACTGAGTTGTGACCCAAGGAAGGGGGATGGAGATGTCAAGGACATGAGTTTATTTCAGCTACATGCACTGCGGTTGTACCAAATGCTCTGCAGAGATGTGTGAGGCCCCTCAGTGGTGAGGGAAATGCAGTTTGGACTTCCTCAGAGACTCTTCTGTTATTGCATCATTTGTTCCAGGGCTGAGCCATGGAGCAAACTGGGCCTGGAAACTCCATCTTGCTAAAATAACACAGTGGTCAAAATTTCAAGAAAAGTGAAGGACCCTTGCAAAACCTTAACAGTGTGGCAGCAGGGAAGTGCTGATCTCCAGATTCCACTGCAGGTAAGAAATGGACAACGGAGGCACAAGGTCCCCAGTGGGCTCCATGGCTCAGCCAGGATTGGAATCCGGGACTCGCCAGCAACACTGCAGCCCCCTGCACCACACTAGTTTTTAGTATATGGAGGAACCAGGCTCAGGCAGGGGGAGGGGGTAAACTGGGTAGTGTTGAGGACTCTTCCCACCTTTCCAAAATGAGCATTGGCAGCTGTAGTTTGACCTACCAGGATGCTTCTAACTAAAACGTTCACCAGCCTTGATTGACAAAAACTGGTTATCTTTGTCGGTGGTGGCAGCGACATCTGTAGGGCCTATTCTATTGTCCTTCTGATATTTTATCGCAGAGAAAGACGGACTCTGTTGGTTGTTTCTTGTTTTGTCTTCGAGCTCCATCCTCATCTGTCATCCATTTGATTAGTGAGTCTGCCTGGCTGTCCGTCTGGCACACATGCCCCTTGCCGCAAATGCCATGCTGAGGTGGGCATCTTCCCGGATTGGCTGCTTGCTCTGCTGCCATAGAAACACCGTCTAGCTGAAAAGTACATGAAGGGTGTCTGCTGCCGACAAGACGAATCTGTTGCATTGTGTTCCCCCTGCCCCCACCCAAAACACATGCCTCCAAACAAGCCCCTTGTCTCACTCTCTGCAGCTGCTGCATGGACCCCCGGGCTGCCCCCAGCCAGGCGCATACTTCTCTCTGCCTGTTTCCTTCCTCAGACCTAATGCCCCCCCCGCAGCGTTTGCCATTCTTCGCCTCCCAGGCCACTCTGCCTTCTAATCTTACTATTCTCCAAACACCAGCTGAGATGTGACCAACAATTAAAAGAGCTCGTTTTGACAGGGCGGGTTTGCGGCGTGATAATCTAGTCTGGGAATTCTTCCATCTCTGAGAAATCTGGCCTTTCACACTCATGGGAAAATAGTGCATGCACAATGGTCAAGTGTAAACGTGAACCTACATAGCCCCCCACCCCACCCTGCCCCCAAATCCTGAGGAACATCTTTCATATGAAGCGCTTCGGCTACTGGACAGTATAGAAATGCAATCAGGAACAGGTACAGACATTGCACCTAAAGGTTGGGGAGACCCAAGTTCAAATCCTGAGAAAGCCATGAACCTCACTAAGTTCCCTTTGGCCAGTCACAATCTCTCCGCCTAATCTAGCTCACAGGGTTGTTGGGAAGATTAAAAAAAAGGAGGGAAGAAACCCACGTACACCACCTTGAGCTCCTTGGAGGAAAGATGGGACATGAATGTAATGAATAAATAAAATCCATGCACTTGGCAGTCTACTGCAGAGTATTGGCGAGGAGCACCTGAACGCCTGTTGTGAGTTCAGATTCTGCTGGCTGTGTCTTGGCACTGGAGTCTGCCAAATGGGTTTCCAGGGTGGAGCTCAACAGCCTGTGATTGGTTAAAGAGCCGTCAAAAGCCTACTTGGTTCCATTCCTATTTGTCTTAGAAACTGGGGGTGTTCATTGATTTGATTTATATCCTGCCATTCTGCCAAGGAAATGGTACTCGAGGTGGCCACAATGATCTACAGTGGGAGCATCTTAAATCAGTGTGAAGGGAGCCATTCCACTTGCCCAGATGCCAAGGAGGAGAGCAGAGGAAGCTGCACCCCTAACCCATTGGGTACTTGGCTCAGGACTTCTGTCTGACAAGCCACACCTGCTGAAACTCTGTCCTCTATGCCACTGGTAAAGCTGGAGGATCCCTGCTGTCCACTTCTGCGCCTCTGGCTGCAATGCGCCACCTTGACAAGTAGCCGCTGTTGCTGGTCAGCCTATGGCTGGGCAAGAGAGGGCCCCAAGACCTGAGGGTGGGGGGATTGCTGGAAGTGGGAAGTCCTGCGCACTACTTCTAGCTGATGGAAATCTTACCCAGTTTCACTGCCCTTATTAGGGAGAATGAGGTACCAACATGTGAGTTTCAGTTAACATGACATACCGTATTTCTTCGATTGTAAGACGCCATCAATTGTAAGACGCACACTAATTTCAGTACCACCAACAGAAAAAAACACCCTAAGACACACCTGTGATTCTAAGACACACCACATTTTTAGAGATGTTTATATGGGGGGGAAAGTGCATCTTAGAATCAAAGAAATAGGGTATGTTACTTTTACATCAGCAATAAAAGCACTCCTAGTTCCCTAAACTCTTCTTTTGAGAGTCACTTCCAATCCTGCAACTTAGAATAGCCCATTCCAAAGCACGTGTGCTGAGTGGGCAAAAGAAGTCGTGAGTGAGATCATTTCAGTTGCAGATGGAGGCTCCTCTCCTCAGTTCTTACCTAAGGCCCTCAGTTGTGCTCTCCTGTCTCCGGTGGTTCCAAAAGACGGTGCCGCCCATCAATAATCCGGCCTTCGGGCTGTTTTCCGGCCCCATCATGCAGGGGCGGGGGGGGGGCAAGCGCCCCCCCAAACAAGGAGCTTGCCACCCCAGTTGCTGGACTCCTATTATAAGCGCTTGCATTCTGGGATGGCCAGGAAGGCAGCAGCAGTGGGAACAAGGGGTTAGTCTGCTTCTGAGCCAGTTCTGAAGCCTCGTTTTCATGGCAATTAATTGTGGCTTGTTTTAGAAAGAGGTGGGGCAGGATGGGAAGGAAGGAGTGAGTGAGTGAGTGCGTGTGCGCTCAAGAGCGAAGAGGGAGAGGAGAGCGAGCACGTGCCAGGCAGGCCAGGCTGAGGCTCCCCCAACTAAGACCGGTCTCTGAGCCCAGTCGAGAGGCCTTTCTTGCTTGCTCCTTTCAACATCCCTGCTGGAGCGAAATCCCACTAAAGAGAAAAACGGAAGCCAGAGGAGGGGACCAGGTCGCTGCCTCTGCTTTCCCTGCCATCATTAACTGTGCCCCATTTAAATTAAGTATGCTTTAAAGTATTCTTCCATCAACTTGCCTTTTTGTGAATTGAGTCTGATTGGTAGAATATTTCTGTGCTGGTTGCAAAAAGCTTTTTGAGGGTTTTTAATGTTCAGCACATTGTCTTCACATGTATGTTGCTTTTTGGTATCATCCTCTTTTACCTAGTTTATAATAGTTCTGCTAAAGTTTTACTGTTTGCTGTTTAACCTTCGCCTATCTGACCAGCTCAGTCGGAGCAGGGGGTGGGGGTAGCCAGGCAGTTTCAAGAATATCACTATCATTGTTATAAAAATAGGAATAATACAAACCAATTTGTGATTTAAATCCAATAAAAGCAATCTGGATGCAGAAGATTTGGTTTCAAAGAAAAAGATTTTATTCCAACACTGCAGGTAAATTAGGAAACCTTTGCGCAAAGGGTTCTCCCTTCCACACCAAAATGGAGAGAGACCCAGAGTTTTATACAGAGGACGAACTTTGAATAATTGTAATTGGCTAGCAGCCCAATTCATCACAGTTGATGTCACTTCCAGAATTCTTGACATGCTCAGATAGGGAGGAAATTGGTTAGCTTTGCATATTCTCCATCACCACATGATCCTTCTAGCAATGCACCTTGGGACATACCTATCCCAGATTACTTAAGTCTCCCATTGTGTGGAGAGATTTTCCCGCTTCCCTTAGCCAATCCCAATTCACCATTCCCTCCCCGATTCCCGCCAAAACATGGGAAAAGAGAAGAAGGGAGAAGAAGACTCCGAAGACGACATTAATGGCTACCAGAACAAAGCCATCACCAGAGGTGCTAGACCAGGTTTCATTACTACTTCTAAGTGAACCTGCCCTTTACCTCTATATGCCTAATGGGTAGACCAGGCCCTCCATTCTATTCACTTAATGGGCAATCTGGTCTCAATATGAGTTCCTTTTGTTTTCTATGGGTAGACCAAGCCTCTTTAGTGGTTGAGGTTCCCACTCTACATGACAGTAAGTGGACTTACTCTATTAAGTAAATGGGGTTTTCTTCTCTACCTAGGAGTAAAGGGTCTACTCTATATAAAACCAAAAGATGGTGACTCAAAGTAGGGAAGCAGAGGATCTGAGAAGGAAAAATGGATGAAGGGAATCATAGGAAATCAGCTAAAATTTACATATCATCATCCCCATCTTGCTATGATCTTCTTGTTTCTTTCCTCTTTTTAAAAATGTTTCTTTAAAAATGTTTCTTGGGACTTTTGTAAACCGCCCAAGGAGCTTCAGCTATGGGGCGGTATATAAATGTAATAAATAAATAGGGAGGTTGTGGGCTCTCCCACACTAGAGGCCTTCAAGAGGCAGCTGGACAGGCATCTGTCAGGGATGCTTTAGGGTGGATTCCTGCATTGAGCAGGGGGTTGGACTCGATGGCCTTGTAGGCCCCTTCCAACTCTGCTGTTCTATGATTCTATAACAAGTGCATCTTCCCTTGGGATCCTGGGACTGGCAGGGATTGTTCTTTCAAGGAACAGCCCCTCTTCCCAGGTGGGTGATGTTCCAGTGTTCTCACCTCACCTATGGCCTGGAAAACAACTCATTGGTTCACTCTAAATTAAAGTGAATTTAGCCAGGGGCCCATGCCAGATGGAACAGAACGGGGAAGTCAGTGATCTCCATAATCATAGTGAGGGATGTTTTACGAGGCAGGTGCTGCCTGGCTGGGCCTGCCAGAAAGCTGCCCTCGCTGCGCCTTCTACCACTTGCATTGCAGCCACTCTCAAATGAGCGCAATCTAATCCCACCCCACCCCTCTTGAGCAAGAATGCAATAGAAAAATTCTTCCCTGCTCAAGGAGCCACCAGTTTCTTCTACGGGTACTTTACACTCCCCCCAAAGATGGTGGTCTTCCCCTCCTGTGTCGGGGAGACTGGTTCACAACAACAGATCTTTGCAATGCTTACTTCCCCGTTGCTATACATTGCACTTCTCACCCCTTTCTCAGATTTGACTTGGACAACGAACTCTTCAGGGGCTTGTCTTGACGAAGAGAAAGCCCCGGGGTGGATCCGCAGTGGCTGCAGGTCAATTATATGATGCAGCTGCCATTGTGGAGCCATCCCAGGGCAAAGTTCCGCTTTTAAGAAGTTGGGAACTTACCCTGACTTTTTCCTCTGAGAAGGTGCAGACGCACATTTGCCATCTGTCGCCTTGCTCCAGTGTTACGGCGGAGGCCTGGCCTGGCCAATGATGACCGCAGATTGGTTGCCATCGGCCTGAACATGGCTAGTGAGCCGAAGGCTGCAGGACTGCCTCCGTAGTCCTGTGCAGCATCGCAATTAAATAAAAAGGTTTTTTAAAAATTAAAAACTGGAGCCAGGCATGGGCAGACAGGGGGCAGTGGAGCCAGACGGGGTAGCGGCAGCCCAGCAGGGCTGCGCATTACAACAAAAAGGTGAAAAAATAACAAAAGAAAATGCAGCAAGGAGCCGACTCCCCCCTCCATGACTCCCGTGCATTTGCGCTCCTTTCCATGGGGATTACTTGGGAGGAGCACAAGTGCAGGATGTCAGATCACGAGGCACCAATGTGACCTTGTACAGACATGGCCCAGTTCAAGGTTCTCCCTTTTGGCTTAGCCACAGCCCCAAGAGTCTTTACGATGTGCAAGGCAGTAAATAACATCAATATTTCCTTTTTTGAGAAGTGAAATATGACAGTTGAACTTCCCTGGCAATTTTCCACTTAAATATATATTAAATTTGATAGGACTATGATAATTGTTTCCAACTGGTTCAACAACACTTACATCTCACAGTTGGCACCATTTAGGATTAATGTCAGGATCACACAACACATATAAACATACACACACACACGGCTGATTCCAAACAACCTTGTTTTAATGACAAGGGATGGGGTGGCTAGTGAGTGGTCAACTGAGCCTCTTTGGGATGGATTTTCTTAATTTAAGGTGGTGGTGGTGGGGCAATAGACAAGGGATTAAGAAGTGGATGTGGTTTGAGTTCCCCTGGGAATGCAAGGGGCTGAGTCACTTGGAGCCTGGCTTGGTGTTTATTTTCTAGACTTATAGGCTTTTAAAAAAAATCTAAATGAAAACCTGAACTCTTAATTGGGCCTATTCAGAAGACACCTTAAACTAGGGTGACCATATGAAAAGGAGGACAGGGCTCCTGCATCTTTAACAGTTGTATTGAAAAGGGAATTTCAGCAGGTGTCATTTGTATATATGGAGAATCTGCTGAAATTTCCTCTTCCTCACAACATTAAAGCTGCACATATATATATAAAGCTGCAGGTATCCTGCCCTCTTTTAAATCTGGTGATGAAGAAGGAATTTCACCAGGTTTCCCATATATACAAATGACACCTGCTGAAATTCCCTTTTCTATGCAACTGTTAAAGATACAGGAGCCCTGTCCTCCTTTTCATATGGTCACCCTAAAATAGCTAAACTCTGAGCCTACTGAGCCTGAACTGAAGCTAAGCCTACACTTAATTTATAAGCAGATTCTTTTGCTAGCTAGATCTGTCAATATAAAGCTATACATTACCTTTGTTGTCCCTTTCCAAACTTGGGATCTGGTGGAGGTTTCCTGAAACCACTTGAGAATCTCTGTTAGAGCAGGGCTAGAAGGACTCTATGTTTCTACAGGATTTTGCCGTTGGGATTCAGCTCCTGACTGTCTTTGCAGCCTCCTGAGTGTAAGTACCTAGAGGATTTAGCTGCTAGGGTTCAGCTCCTGACTATGACTTTGAAGGGGTTACCCATCTGAGATTTTGCTATCTTTGTTGTGCCCTTGTTTTGGCTTTAACTGATGATTTATTAATTTAAATGATGACCTGTGTGAGTTTAATAAATGTGTAAATTTTAACAAATTGATCAATAAATAAGTTGATAGTGCTTACTTTACCTATTTAACTTGCCTGTGTGTTTAAATTCTTCTCACTTTTTCATTGGGGCTGAGATACTTCATAACTGGGGTTCATCATGCTGGTGAGCTTTTCTTTCTTTGGCCAACCGACGGGACCAGGCTGGTCTCCCCTTTTCTATGATGTCCTTCCTGGGAGGCAGGGGGTGCATCCTGCCAGCAGTGCTTGGTCCCCTTGCTGATGACATGACAGGAGGGGGCAGTTCTGCTATTTGTTCCCTCAAGCCCCAAGAGACCTTCCATCCTGTATCTGGCACTTCAGTTGGAGGCCCAAAGGTTATTTTAAGGCTTTGGGAACTCCTGGGCTGGCTTGCGCACAAGTTCAAAACGACGCTCCATCATGGGCCATTTAATCCCAAAGCTGCAAAACACTTCACTGTTCTTGTGAGTACATAATTTGCTCAAGGTCATCTTGGAGTTTATTTATTTATTTATTACATTTCTATACCGCCCAATAGCCAGAGCTCTCTGGGCGGTTCACAAAATTTGGTAAGGAGATGGAAAGCAAGAAGGTAGATATTGCAAGAATGTGTTGTGCTTGTTGTAGCACATGTGTTGTTGTAGAATGTGTTGTAGACAGGACAGGGCTGAAAACTCACTGGTTTTTCAATTATATGGAGGATTTGGATACGTTTGCTAGGATTTTTGAAGGAAGATTCAGAAGCATCAAAACCCACAATCCATAAACCAAAATACTGGGGGTGCGGCGATGTTGGGGTAGGTATTTTGTGAATTTTGGTAACAAGTAATTTTACCACTGGTGTTCTTTCTAAAGGAAGTAGAACTACAGCTAATGCAGGGAAAAGGGCTAGAGGCAAAGTCTTTGGGGGTGGTGTTTGAGGAGCAGCCCCCTTTTCTCAGCACTCAGCAGCTGGACGTACAGCCAACGCTCCCAAGCCACCTCTTGATTTAATAGTTGTTCAGTCAGTTCCTCTTCCCTGGGATAATCTCCCCTTTGCAAGAGCATCATGTGAGGTTAATGTGACCAGGAGACATCCTGTTAAGTCTATGGAAGTGAGGGGTGAGGGAATGGGAGACAGGTATTGTCCATGTTTCTTGTCTTATGCAGCCTTATCCAATCACCCTTTCTCCCCTCCATATATTTTGACTTCCATGGACAAAGGCTTTTTTAAAGATAGAACAATAATCATTCCAGAAACAAAATTCCCCTTCTCAAGTCGTCGGATCCTAGCTTTCTTTGAAAGGAAACAACAGGGGGAAAATGCGAAAGCACCAAACATTACCTTCTTGCTGTGTCTGGAAATCACACTGCCAATATTTGGGAAAGGCTAGAGAACCCTAAGAGCTGTGTTTCTGTTCCTAAAATGGCCACCAACTTTTAATCTCACAGCCACAGTCTCCTCAACACATTCTTCTTTTATTCATTAGGATCCCAACTCTGGTTACTTCCAGGTAGACAGCTCCTGGTGTGAACAGTTGAAAGGCTTCATGCAGCTATTCTGTCTTTTCTTACTTAACACATTTTTCATGGTAAGAAAATAGATGGAAGAAGCAGTTGGAAAACATGGGAGGGGAGGCTATGAATGGAAGATGGATCCCTTGTAAAATGGGATGAATGTGGTATGAGAAAATGGTGAGATAAGCCTCCCCTGGATGCATGCTCGGCCATGCTTGAAGTCAGTGGGACGAACTTGACCCTGTTTTCAATGGGTTCTACCTTAATCATGACTATGAGTGTTATCAGACAGGGGTTGGGGTTGGGGATGGGGAATCGCTGTCCCACCATACTTCCTCTTTCTACCCCGAGAAGAAAGAAGAAGTAAACAAAGACCACATGGCCCATTCAGGGGCCGTTTTTCTCACACTGCTTTTTCTGCATACAGCAGGAAACAGCTGCACATTACCAGGTTATTGTTTTTTTTTAAAAAAAGTTTGGATTAAAAGGGGTCCATTTTGTGATGGAAAAAAGGCAAGAAGGAGCAGGAGGTGCACAAAAAACTGAGTGGGCAGTAGCGAGCATGTGATAAAATGTAAGTCCAACCCATTGACATCAACTCAATGTGCAGAATTTTACAAAACCAAGCCAAGTGTGTCTTCCACAGTTTAGTCCATCCATGTGGAGCAATCAGAACTGCATGCAAAAATTCAGCATCCAATTCCTGACTATTCCAGCCAGAAGAGGGGCTGCTCAGGTTTTCCAGCAGTCCTGCAATAAGGCTTCCATGCCTTTGCAACAGCAAGCTTGCGTTGAGGCAATTTTGTCACAAAAAGCTCCTACACTTGTGAGTGTGGGGAACCTGCTGACCTCTTCCAGCTTGGGGAGTAATTGTCCATAGTCTGTGAGCCTCCATCATGCCATGTTGATTAGCGAGTCAATAAACTCTCAGCCTGAGAGGGGCAAGGCTGCCCCACCCACCTTCCTACCTCATCCCTACCCTTCCCTACCCATCCCTTCCTACCTCATCCCTACCCCTCCCTAAAATTTATTTAACACCTGCGATATATGTGCCACCTCCTATCCTTGCAAGATTTCCCCCTTCATGTGGATCTCAAGATCTGGGAAGAAGAACTGCTTGATCCCTGGAAGCAGTTACTCTCCCCCTTCCCCAGCCCTCCATCCTGGAGAGAGCCAAATCCGTTTAATCCAGTTTTATGCCTATTCTGTGTCAATAGCCTCCCCCCACCCTTGTAAGTTTATTATTCATTCTTCCATCCCCTCTGAAGTCAGGCTTTAGATACTTAAAAAGGGGAACAACAAGCTAGAAAGAGAATATACCCTTGCCAGACATGCCCGTGTTTTAGAATTCGCATATGTCAAGCCCAATTAAGACAACTCTCAAGAGAAGATCAGGCACTATGGCTGGCAGCGTCTGGGAATGGACAGGCCTTGGGGCGCCTGCTAGGCCTCACTTCACTCCTGGTGTGCAGAGAGCTCAGCCAACTGCCCATGTGAGACAGGTCTCCTTCCCGGGTTCAAATTATGGTTCTTGTTACTTTGATGTACTTTAAATATTACTGGATGTACTTGCAAAAGCAAATAGTATTATTCAGTATACAGATATAACGAATATGTTGGTTTTATTGTTTAGACATTCGCATATTGCTTTGATATATTTGTGAAAATATGGGCTAATAATGAAACTGAAATAAAGAAATGAGTTGATTGAAACTTGTTGAAATATTGTGAGGCTCAGCGTTGTTTAATTTTGGTTTGTATTGCAGATTCTGCTTCAGTGTCACACAACCTGTTTCCTGTAGAACACATCTCAAATTTGGCAACATTTCAGAATTTGAACTTTATAATTCTGAAACATCTCAAATTTTATTGACTTTGAAGAATGCTTTGAACCCCGGCCCCCAACAAACAACCCCAAAATCATACCTTTTTTTATTGACTTGGAGTCGTACTGTTACACCATTCAAGTGCAAGCCCTGTAAATCCAGCCAAATCCATCATTCAGAAGGTTGGGAAAAACAGATTAAATTTTTACTGGAATATCATGAGAAATATTTTTTCTCTTCTGTTCAAGTCACCAAAACCATTTATCTGATATAAGCAAATCCTGATTTTTGATCTGAGCCAGACCTGAAGCCTGCAGGATAAGATATAAATAAGAGTCACAAAATGCAGTAATGAAGATTCACCTAAAATGCTCAAGGCCTTGGATTCTTAAGAATTGCATTTTCAGGCCAAATTATTTTCTGTGGCACATCCTTCATTGCCAGCCTGCATGCCAACATGGAGCCTTTAACAGCAACCGTGGGTGGGTGGGTGGGCGTACCAATTTCTGCCCAGCCTCCACTAACTTGGCACAGAGACTGACTCTGATGCCACCCTTTATCTGAGCCACTTTGGCTGGGGTTGCCATAGAAACAAACATGACAGAAGGTGACAAAAGGCAGCAGGGATATCAAAAAAGGCCCATCAAAGGCAGTTTAGCAGGGCTGGCAAGAGAGGGCAAGGAGGGAAAGCCGTTAGAAAAGAGGGTCTGTTTTTTCCTATAATTAAAGGGATATCAAGGAAAAGGTACCGGAGCAGGAGGGACACTGGGTTTTCTGTAATCTGGTTGAGAATGGCCACTTTCTTTGTGAGATCAGAAAAGAAGAGCCGTGCCGGATCAGACCAAAGGCCTCTCTAGCCAAGCACAGTGGTCCATGATCAGCAGGGCACAAGGGCACGTACTCTCCTGCACTTGTTCCCCAGCCAGGCAGGCCAGGTCTGATTCTGGGGAGGGTGGCGTACCAGTAACTAGCATGACTAATAGCGACTGATGAGGCTCCTTTTTGGAGGTAGCAGTAGCCTGGAGGAGTTAAAGGCGGCAAGTGCCTGGAGCGCCTCCATCCTCTTGGTGGGATGCCTGGTTGGTACATGAATGCTTTAAAAAAGGCAGACGGGGCGGGGGCGGAGCCATTGTCTGACACAAAGCAATCAAAAGCACTAACAAAGCAACTTAGCTCCTTTCTAGCTATCATATTATTAAATTGCTTTCCTCCCCCTTTTCTTCCTTATAATTCTTCCTCACTGTCCTTTTCTTTCTCTTGTCCTTTTCTCTCTCCCCCCCTCGCCCTTTTCATTCTTCCTTCCTTGCTTTGTCACTTGCTTGCTCAGTTTTTTCTCTATCCTCTAAAAAACAAAAATAATTATTTGGAACATAAAATGCTAGTGGAGAAATTTGGGGTGTGTGTGTAGTGGTGGATTAGCATGGTGACAAATTAGCAACGATTCCAGGGTCTGCACATGGGAAGTTAATGACCTTTTGTCTCTGCCAGCTATAGGGAAGCTCATTTGCATGTATGCAGTAGGAATAATTTAGTGAAAGTTTGAGTATGTGGCTTTAGACTGGTGCAGATTTCCTCTTTAGAGCTCTAAGAAAATGGCAAAGGGTAAGCCTGTACTCAAAGCTGCTGTAAGGGTGTGTATGTGGGGAAATGAGGGCAGACGAGACAGAGGCCAGAGAAGGCCACAGAGGTGCTGAGGGATGTAGCACATGATGATTTAGCAATACAAGGCACAAAGAGTTAGGATTTAGGACAAACTAAAATTCTTAGTACATTTGGAGATCCACCTCCAGTGAATACGTGAGAACTTATTGACACATCCAGCAGGATGACATATATGTCAAACTGTCCCAGTTTACAAGGGGGAATTCTCAGTTGTTGGTCTCTTTCCCTGGTAAAACACTGTCAATATTTTGCTTTTGGGGAAATATTTTCTCATTGTGCACCAAAGTTCTTCCAAATTTGGTCCCTTCTGTTGATTGCTACAAGGCATTTTTAAGTAATAGATGTGTGTCCAAATGGGCACCCAGTCCTAGCTTTTGGACACCCAGTGGACATAAATGGACACATAAAATTTATTCAATAAACCAAGAATGCAAATTCAGATTGGAAGCCGCTGAACTGGAACTTTCTCAAACTGGGGAGAGGCAACGGGTGGGGTGCCGCAGGGCTCAGTCCTGGGCCCAGTGCTCTTCAACATTTTTATTAATGATTTGGACGAGGAGGTGCAGGGAACGCTGATCAAATTTGCAGATGACACAAAATTGGGTGGGGTAGCTAATACCCTGGAAGACAGAAACACACTTCAAAGTGATCTTGATAGGCTGGAGTGCTGGGCTGAACACAACAGAATGAAATTTAATAGGGATAAATACCAAGTTCTACATTTAGAGAATAGAAGCCAAATGCACAGTTACAAGATGGGGGACACTTGGCTCAGCAATACTACAAATGAGAAAGATCTTGGAATTGTTGTAGAGGCCACCATGAGGGAGGAAGCAGCAGCCAGGCATTTCTCCACCGTGCCTGGGTCCAGCTCCAGCTGAGAGCCCCCTCCCTCCTGCTACCAACTGTCTCTGCAGAGGCCACCATGAGGGAGGAAGCAGCAGCCAGGCATTTCTCCACCGTGCCTGGGTCCAGCTCCAGCTGAGAGCCCCCTCCCTCCTGCTACCAACTGTCACTGCAGAGGCCACCATGAGGGAGGAAGCAGCAACCAGGCATCTCTCCACCGTGCCTGGGTCCAGCTCCAGCTGAGAGCCCCCTCCCTCCTGCTACCAACTGTCTCTGCAGAGGCCACCATGAGGGAGGAAGCAGCAGCCAGGCATCTCTCCACCGTGCCTGGGTCCAGCTCCAGAGAGCCCCCTCCCTCCTGCTACCAACTGTCACTGCAGAGGCCACCATGAGGGAGGAAGCAGCAGCCAGGCATCTCTCCACCGTGCCTGGGTCCAGCTCCAGAGAGCCCCCTCCCTCCTGCTACCAACTGTCTCTGCAGAGGCCACCATGAGGGAGGAAGCAGCAGCCAGGCACCTCTCCACCGTGCCTAGGTCCAGCTCCAGCTGAGAGCCCCCTCCCTCCTGCTACCAACTGTCACTGCAGAGGCCACCATGAGGGAGGAAGCAGCAGCCAGGCATTTCTCCACCGTGCCTGGGTCCAGCTCCAGCTGAGAGCCCCCTCCCTCCTGCTACCAACTGTCTCTGCAGAGGCCACCAGTGAGGGAGGAAGCAGCAGCCAGGCATTTCTCCACCGTGCCTAGGTCCAGCTCCAGCTGAGAGCCCCCTCCCTCCTGCTGTCCCCTGTAACTGCTGAACTTTCCAACTAAGATTGTAGTGCCTGAATTTGCTTTCCTTTTCCCCTCCTCCTCCTCCCTCCCAATCCCCTTTCCTTTTGTGTCATGTCTTTTAGATTGTAAGCCTGTGGGCAGGGACTGTCAAGAAATACTTTTGTAAGCCGCCATGAGAGCCTTTTTTGGCTGAATGGCGGCATAAAAATACTTAAATAAATAAATAAATAAATAAATAGATCACAAGCTGAATATGAGCCAACAGTGCGATATGGCTGCAACAAAGGCAAATGCTATTTTGGGCTGCATTAATAGAAGTATAGCTTCCAAATCACGTGAGGTACTGGTTCCTCTCTATTCGGCCCTGGTTAGGCCTCATCTAGAGTATTGTGTCCAGTTCTGGGCTCCACAATTCAAGAAGGATGCAGTCAAGCTGGAGTGTGTTCAGAAGAGGGCAACCAGGATGATCATGGGTCTAGAAACAAAGCCCTATGAAGAGAGACTGAAAGAACTGGGTATGTTTAGCCTGGAGAAGAGAAGATTGAGGAGAGACATGATAGCACTCTTCAAATACCTAAAAGGTTGTCACACAGAGGAGGGCCAGGATCTCTTCTCGATCCTCCCAGAGTGCAGGACACGGAATAACGGGCTCAAGTTAAAGGAAGCCAGATTCCGGCTGGACATCAGGAAAAACTTCCTGACTGTTAGAGCAGTGCGACGGTGGAATCAGTTACCTAGGGAGGTTGCGGGCTCTCCCACACTAGAGGCCTTCAAGAGGCAGCTGGACAACCATCTGTCAGGGATGCTTTAGGGTGGATTCCTGCATTGAGCAGGGGGTTGGAGTAGATGGCCTTGTAGGCACCTTCCAACTCTGCTATTCTATGATTCTATTAAATGCTGATTTTAGTGAAACCAGTTGGTTACACACCAGCACAGTTCACAGAAAATAATCAATTCTAATAAAAAGTTTAACTAAACTTTACTGGTTTACTTTTAACAGTAGGTGTCTCTTAATCCCTTCTTGATTTGTTTACAGACCATATGTTACTGGCATGTCATTGTACTTTGGCCTGCACCTGTGTTTGTAAAGGTATACAGAGACTTTGTGTTCTTCTTTCATTTTACTCCAATTTGCAATTAATTTTTTTTTAATTATACTAGACTTTTAATATTAAAAATAAAACTTTATAGTACATTGTTATAGAAGACTGACTAATTATTTTAAAAAAGCATTATGGATATAAATAAATTTCTGACTTCGAAGTATAGTGAAAACTGTTGTTGTTCCTGAAATCTGCATGCCAAAGAGCTTTCCAATGAAGTGTGTTTATTGAGAATCAGTCAACAGGAAGGCAATCAAAAAGGGATGAACAACTAACTCACAACTTCAAATTATAAAATGGAATAGAAACAGTAGAACAGTAGAATGATCACACAGCTTCTACTCTGACAGCAGACCATGAATGTCTTCCAGTTGTAACACATTAGAGGATTAAGTGTTTTTAGTTTTTATTGTGTGCTATGAAGTTCTTTTATATGTTCTTTAACTTAATGCAAAACAAAAATAAAAATAATCCCCAAATATATTTTTGTAATACAAGAATAGTTGTGTTTTTAAACAACTTTTCTAAGTTTTGAAATTAGTTTTAGAGATGGTGACGATGATGATGATTTCACTTTTTAATTCATGTACTTACTGGTGGGTAGGCAGACTAGTAGGAATTTTGCTAGGCTAGTGACTTGTGTGCAAATGCATTTGCAACGATGTATTCATTCTGTTTTTTGTTGTGTGTTTTTAGTTTTAACCACTTTCACCTCAATCCAACTGTCGGGGCTTATAAATGGTAGAGAGGCTTCCACATACAAGCCATTTGAATGAAAAAAAATGGACACCCAGTTACAATTCCTTTAAAAATTGCCTGGATTACAAGTGCGCACCTAGGTACATGGAAGTGAATGGATGCAAAATGCCATATACCTGCATGCGCATGGCTTCTCTTCCACACTGCCCATAACTGTGAGATTTAATCCTAAATTAAAAGAAACAAAAATGAATAGTTATGATCAGTCTACTAATTCAGTCATTTTTAAAAGCCTGCATAGGAGAGGCACTGGGGTGTATATATGTGTATGTGTGAGGACTCTGGTTACGATTCTTGTATTTATTATTTATTTATTTATTACATTTTTATACTGCCCAATAGCCAAAGCTCTCTGGGCGGTTCACAAAAATTAAAATCATGAAGAGCATAAAAGCAACCAACAATCTAAAAACATAAATACAAAATACAATATAAAAGGCACAACCAGGATAAAACCACGCAGCAAAAATCGATATAGGTTAAAATATGGAATTAAAACAGCAAAGTTTAAATTTAAGTTAATAGGTATTAAAATACTGAGAAAATAAAAAAGTCTTCAGCTGGTGACAGAAGGAATACAGTGTAGGCGCTAGCCAAACTTCTCTGGGGAGCTCGTTTCACAGCCAGGGTGCCACAGCAGAAAAAGCCCTCCTCCTTGTAGCATTAAAAGTGCAAGGAGTGTTTCTCTATTTTCAGAAAATGTCTGTAAAATGTTGAGAGGATTATGGCCTCAGGCAGTGTAGCCCCAAAAAACACATCTTTGGGGTGTGTGTGGAGTGTACACTGACCATAGTGCCATTCCTATTCATGTTATAAAGACAGGACTTTCTTTATCAGCATTGGTAGTGTCTCCATTCAGGTAAGCACGGTCTGTCAGCTTCCCCGCCTGATGAGGCATATAAGCGCAAGGCCCTTTGGGCAGACACACCTGGCTTGCTGCTGCACTTGTGGCTTAGACGTGATCCTAACTTGGGTGTCATTGGCTTGTATCATTGAGCTCTGTGAGAGTCATGCCTGCCTTCCCTGTGGTTTAGGTGGGCATGATGAGCATCAATGAGGTTGGGCCACTGCCATGCTGGTGCCAGCAATCCCATCACTTTCAGACCAGAAGCTATACTAAGTCTGTTGAGCATGATGCGGCCAGTGGGAATGTCTCCCTCATCCAAATAGTGAACCATAAAAAGCAGTGCTTATCCAGAGATCCCCTTGTCTAAGGCAACAGCTATTTGCTTGGCAGCTACATCTCAGTCCTGGAATGGAAGACCCTGGACTCCAGCAGCCCCACTAGCCCATTGGTTAACCCCCTCTGAACCTGGTAGCTGCAACAATTAGCACCCCCCCTTACCTTGCCACCCATTCACCCTCAAGGACTGCCATAGCTCAGAGACAGAGCACCTTCTCGGCATGCAGAAGGTCCCAGGTTCAATCCCCAGCAGCATCTCCAGGTAGAGATAGGAAAGAATCCTGCCTAAAACCCTGCTGACCCATTGCTGCCAGTCATTGTCATACTTGCTCCTCTGTCTGAAATGGAACTGATGCCTTTTGAAATCTATCTATCCACCCATCTATTAATCATCTATCTACGCATCTATCTACTTTACTGTCAGTCATCTATCTATCTATCCAACTTTATGAATCACCTACATTAAATCATAGAATCATAGAATAGTAGAGTTGGAAGGGGCCTTCAAGACCATCGAGTCCAACCCCCTGCTCAATGCAGGAATCCACCCTGAAGCATCCCTGACAGATGACTGCCCAGCTGCCTCTTGAAGGCCTCCAGTGTGGGAGAGCCCATGAACTCCCTAGGAAACTGGTTCCATTGTCGTACATGTCTAAGTGATGTACAGAAGACAATTTTACCTTCCTGGGAATGCCTGCTGGAAAAAGTATGTTTTAGTAAGTGCCCAAATCCCTAATTTGTAGTGGTTGGGAGTTCCAGAGAGTGGGTGCTATGACACTAAATGCACTATCCCAAGCCTTGATGGATTGAACCTACAAAACCTTAGGTAACAACAGGAGGGGATCTCCTGATGAGCCCAGCAGGCAGCTGGGGCGGGGGGAGTGGGAGGTCAGGCAATCTTTTCAGTATCCTGGTCCTGAGCTGTTCAGAGGTCAGTAAGCAAAAGCACCCATACCTTAAACCAGGCCTAGCCACATATAGGCAGCCAGCGCAGTTCCTTTGGCGTAGCTACAAGATGCTGGCAATGAGCTGCTCTTCTTACCAACCTGGCTGCGGCAGTAATCCAATTTTGAAATTAACAGTGTCTGGCTGCTTATAAACTTCTGCCCTACTTAGCTTTAGTATGTATTCTTTTAACCTTCTGCTCAAAAACAAAACAAAAAAACACTACAGATTTTAGTCATCTATACAACCCTCAAATGTATACAACCTTTGCACAGGACTGGCACCAGGACTCTGCGTAACTGGGCACCTGCAGAGGCCTACACCCTTGCAGTGCATCAACTCTAGAGCCTCCTGGCCCTCCTCCTCCTCTTCCTCGTCCTCATCACTTGACCTTTCTGCGTAGGCATGCAGTGTCCAAAGTGAGGAGACACAGCAGCCTCCACCACTTGGGTTGTTCCCTCCTTCTGGGCAGTTGTGTGGATCAGGCCAGAGGGGGGGGGGAAGTGAAGAGGCAGTGGTGATCATGGAGGCCTCCATCTTGCCCAAGGGACCCCGGTACCTGGCGTCAGATGTAACTCTGTGGTAAGTTGTTTGCTATTTCAGCTGCATTGTGAATACTGAGGGTGTTATACGAATACAAAATAATTTCAACAAATACGCAACGCAATTACGATTCTCCAAGGAAAGAAGATGCCTGTATGGCACAGCAGCACCAGCCCATGGACTAGAGAAATGGGACAACTCTCCCTTGTTGCTGCTACACATCGCCATGAAAGCCCGGTCTTCCCACCCTGGCCCAGTGTTCCTTTGCTGCTTCTGAAGGCTCCTTCATATGAGTAAATCAAAGAATGAATGAGAATCAGGCCCTATAATATTCTCCCCCCACCTCAGTCATCAAAGAAAACACTGGGCGATGCTATAGGGAGGTTTTCTTTTCTATTCTTTTCTCTCCTCTTTTTTACAATCTTTAATGGTCCTCCTCAGTCCTCACATTAGGGCTGTGGGAAGGTTAGCTTGGAGACAAACACTTGGCCTCATACAAGAGGAACTGCCAATCTGGCCGGCTCGCCTTCAAAAAGACAGGATTGTTTAAGGACAAAACCAAAGGGGGCAGAGGGGGGCGAACAAGCCACGTTAACATTCTGACGGGGAACGTGCTGCCCAACTTGGGAGTCTAGACGGCCATTCACGGCGTGGGCCTCGGTGGCTCTATTGTCTTAATTAACCATTTGGCTCTGTAATGGATCGAGACAAAAAAAAAAACCCCATTTCCCCCTGCCTGCTCATGCGGAACACCACGCACCCAAGTCAAGTACCTTGATTAATTAACACACACACACCCCCCACATATCTACACACCCCAGGAGCATTTGCTGAGTTTCCTGAGAAAAGGACTTCTTTGCAATGGAGACTGAACGGTGAAAGTGGCAGGCTGGACTGCACAGATGTCTCACTGGGCATTATTACAATGCAGATTTTGTTTTAATGGCTGCCTTCCTCCCTTCCTTAAAATGTACACCTACCTTTTCTTCCTGCCCACCAAAAATTATTAGACTCCGTTTCTGATTTTTTTAACTTAGTGAATGACTTAAGAGCAAGACTCAGTTTCTGATTTCTTTAAATTAGTAAATGACTTAAGAGCAAGACAGTAGCTACATTTTTAGACTTCTCTTCCTTTTAAAAATAAGCAAACTTATTACCCAGAGTAATAATTTCGGATGCTGAGATGTTTCACTCCCATCTGAAACATGACTGTTCTGACTGAGGGGTTTTGTCGACAGAAGTCCAGCCATTTAAACCCTACAGCCTCCTGCCCCACAATGCTCATTTTACCCCCAAAACATGGAGTGCTTTTGAAAATTTGGATTCAAAATGACATCGTTTCTGTAACTTGTCATGGAAACTGCATGCATTTGCCACATTTTGAACATGGCCGTTGATCTAGTATTATGGAAGGAAGCCTTATTTAATAGGGTTCAGTCCAGATAAAGCTGAACACTTCAAGAATGCAAGAACACTGGAAGACCCTTGCGGGGAGCAGAGCCTGCTGCTCCTTGCAGTCGCCACCCTCATGCCTCCAGGAGGCCTGCCTAGAAGCACTTCTCCTCTTCCTTCCCTGTTCCTTTTTCCTTCTGTGTCATGACTTAGATTGTCAGCCTATGGGCAGGGACCGTCTTTTGTTATTGATCAGTTGTAAGATGCTCAGTGAGCCTTTTTGGTTGAGGGATAGGTTTAAAATAAAATTAATAAACTGGTATTCAAAGTTATGATGGGTTGGATTGAGGAACTGCCTTCCTCAAGAAGAAGGGCTCCAATTGTAAAAGAAACCTCCAGCCATGTTTTGGGGATCTCCCTGCCCCACATACCACAGCTCCCCCCATTCAGCTGGGGGGGGGACATGGGAAGGAAGGGGGGCAGGGAAGTGCCAGCACAGTTGATCCAGCTGAGATCTGGATCCAGCCCAGTGCTGCTAAACATTTAGCTATCACAGCCAATAATCATGGATGGGATTGCTCCTCCTCCTCCTCCTCCTCCTCCACCACCACCACCATTATCATGAAGAATTTCTCTAATCCCCCTTTCAAGCCGTCTAAACCAGAGATCACCAGTCACCACATTGTGTGGCAGTGAATTTCATTAATAAACAATGCACTGAATGAAGAGGGACGCCCTGAATTGTCTGCCCTGAACTGACAGGCAGTCGGTTGTATTGTGTGGTCCCAGTTTTTAATGCTACGTGAGGAGGACATCATGCACAGTCTGGGCCATAAGATGTATCTCTCATATCAATGTTTTTGCTAATGCAAAGAAGGGCCGGTTCAACACCTGGGAGCTGTGAATTAGGATGAGATCTGGGTTCTGGATTCAGCCCCTGCTTGGTGCCCCTTGGCTTGGTGCCAGCCTCTCCTCTAAGCCGCAGCGTGTAGGTATACCACCATGCCCAGTCTGGTGCTGCATCTAGAAGGGCGTACTTTCAAATGAGAGCTCAACCCCTGAACCTATTTGGAGTGCCAAGGTTCATCCATGCACTTTGTAAAGCAATTTGGATAATTATTTTCTCTTTCTTCTATCATGTGGTGTTATTGAACTACATTGACGTGGATTGATACATATTATGATCAATACTGTTCTCTTTGATTGTGTGCAAAGCAAAGATCCAGAGTACTTTGTCAACACAAGCAGAAATCAAGTCGTTCTCGAATATTCCATTGTATTTGTTCTGATCGGTAACCTCTAGTCTAAATTTTCCTCAGTGGGAGCCAGTGTGTTTACGGGCAGCATGTTGAGCAGTGCAAAGATCAAATCCTGTCATGGCTATGAAACATGTCTTGGTAGGCTAAGAAAGGTTCTGAAAAATGGTTGGTGCCAATACAAGTATCACATTGGTAGCTCTGGATGGTTCCCTTTTTAGCATGGGCTTTCTCTCTCTCACACACACACACACACACCCCTCAGGCAGACTTTGTACACCATTTAGTTCTAGCTTTGCACCAGAGTGAAGGCTGAACAAACAGCAGTACTAAAAGTGGAGGGGGAGTGTGCAATCTCACATGCCAGAGAAAGGCACGCTCTCTGACCTGACAGCCTGGTCCTTCTAGTCCTGCCTTGCCCAACCTGATGCTCTCCAGATGTGTTGGACTGTGTCCTCCAGCCAGCATTCCCACTGACACACCGTAGGGACATCTGTTAAGTGGGGTAATTCATTGACTACAAGTTCCTTCCACAAATAAGGCCTGGCTCAAATCAGGCTCTGTATGGGCAGGGCAGCCCTTGGCCCAACCTTTGTTTAGAGATGAATGGGGAGAAGGAGCCATAACTCATCAGTGAGAAGGCTGCAATGTGCTCCATGCCTGGCTTTTCCCATTAAAGGAGGATGACCTCTGGGAGCAGGGAGACTGAAGAAGAACTCACAGCAGGACTGTGCCGTTCTGGGCTCGATGGACCAGTGGCCTGCCATGGTATAGGAGTGGAGCAGCTTCGTACAGGTCATCCGGAGGCCTCTTCTTCATCCACTGGCCTCACCCAGCCCTGTGCTGCTGCAGGGGCAGCCCCCACCAGCTGCAGAGCAGCCCCAAGCTCTGGCTTCGAGTGGGCAGATGGGGCAACAGCCATAACCCACCTGAAAGCCCTTTACAGATGAGGCCAAGCCAGTCCTGCATAACCTTTGGGAAAAGAGTAATGTAGCAAATGTGAGACCCCTCTAGTCTCCATTGGGTATGCTGGGGCAGAGACCATGCCATTCTCAGGTATGCAGAAGAGCATGATCAGCTACCTCCAAGCCAGCTGCCCCCATCATAGTCACGCTTTCCAGGGTGCTAATTAAGCATAAGAGCAAAAGAAGGCCCTTCCAGTCCTGCATTCCCCCCCCCCCCATAGTAGCCAACCTATGCAACGGAATGGTGGGAAATGCAGGGCAGATAAAACTGAATATTGGGAAGCCCATGGGAAGGTGCAGGGTGGACATGAGTGCATCAGCACCTTCCCACTCATGTTCCTCAGCCAATGGTTATGAGATGCATCCTCTCCCTGCTCTTAGGGGTAGCATATAGCCATCATGACTAGTAGCCACTGAGAGCCTTATCTTCCTCCTCAAATTGGTCTAACCCCCCTTTTAAAGCCATTCAAATTGCTGGCCATCTCTTCATCTTTCATGGGAAGATCCCAGGTAGAAGTATGAGAGAGGAGGAATCTATTTTCTCCACATTATGCATAATTTTATATACTTCTGTCATGTCTCTCCTTACTAGCCTTTTCTCTAAACTTTAAAGTCCCAAACATTGTAACCTTGTATCAATGGCTACTAGCCCTGATGGTTATGTGCTACCTTCAGTATCCAAGGCAGTAAGCCTGTGTGCACCAGTTGCTGGGGAACATGGGTGGGAGGGACCTGCTAGGGGGACCTGCTAGAGGGACCTGCTTCTAGTCGACAGCTGGTTAGCCATGGTGTGAACAGAGTGCTGGACTAGATGGCCCTTCAGTCTGATCCAGCACGGCACTTCTGATGTTCTTCCCTCAACAGGAAGGTGCTCAGCTCCTTTATCATTTTGGTTGCCCTATCTCTGTTCCAATATCATGTTTGCGATGTAGTGGTCCATTGAAGTCACTGTATACAGTATTCTAATGGGAAGTCATTGGGTTGGACTTTTGGAGTGTGTGTGCAGCACGTTTGTTTTACAGTGGCTCCATTCCTTCCTGGATGGCGGACCCAGAAGGTGGTACTGGGGGACTCCTGTTCGACTTCTTGGCCATTGGCCTGTGGAGTCCCTCAGGGCTCTGTTTTGTCCCCCATGCTATTTAACAAATACATGAAACCGTTGGGAGAGGTTATCTGGAGTTGTGGGGTGCGGTTCCACCAGTACACTGATGACACCCAACTCTACTACTCCTTTCCACCCAATTCCAAGGAAGCGGTTTCTATGCTAAACCGGTGTCTGTTGGCAGTAATGGATTGGATGAGGGCGAACAAATTGAAGCTTAATCCAGATAAGACAGAGGTGCTCCTGGTCAGTCGAAAGGCAGATCAGGGAATAGGGATTCAGCTTGTGCTGGATGGGGTTACACTCCCCCTGAAGACACAGGTCCGCAGCTTGAGTGTACTTCTGGATTCAGCCCTGAGCCTGGATGCCCAGGTTTCGGCGGTGGCCAGGAGTGCATTTGCACAGTTAAAGCTAGTGCGCCAGCTGCGCCTGTTCCTAGAGATGTCATACCTGGCCATGGTGACACATGCCTTAGTTACGTCCCAATTGGATTACTGTAACACACTCTACGTAGGGCTGCCTTTAAAGAGTGTTCAGAAACTCAAGCGGTTCAAAGAGCTGCAGCCAGATTGTTGACTGGGGCTGGTTACAGGGCGCATACTGTTGGCAGAACTCAGGCTGCAGGTCACTGAACCTGAAGCTTAATGTACACCTACAGTTAATGTACACCTACAGGGTGGGAGGGGATTGCTACAGTGCTTGTTTTGCTACTTCCTGTCTCCTCCCTCCTCCTTCCTATCCTTCTTCTTGCTTTTTTCTTCCCACCTGCACTGTGTGATGACTACGATGGGGGAACCAAGTCATCCCATTGTAAGACATAAGGTAACTGTTCCAAAGTAAAGTTTTCTTTCAAACCACCAGTGGAGTGTTTCTATTGTCTGTACGCATGACTACTCACAGGGAGCTGATTCGGGCGACAACACATACAACTCCCCTGTTAAAACAGCTCCACTGGCTTCCAGTCTGTTTCCTGGCACAATTCAAAGTGCTGGTTATGACCTAAAAAGCCCTATATGGTTCTGGTCCAGGTTATTTGAAAGACCCTATTCTCCCTTATGAGCCTGCCCGTGCTTTGAGATCTTCTGGAGAAGCCCTTCTTTCAGTCCCACCTTCTTCACAGGCATACTTGGTGGGAACATGGGACAGGGCCTTCTCGGTGGCTGCTCCGGTGCTCTGGAACTCTCTTCCCGGGGAAGCTAAGCAGGCTCCCTCCTTGATGGGCTTTCGGAAGCAGGCTAAAACTTTTTTGCTCCAACAGGCCTTTGGAGAGTAATTTGGTTCTCCATCTATGTTAATGACTTATAATTTTGTTGTGTATTTTAAACTTTTTTTTTTTTTTTTACATTTCTTTTCCTAGGTTTTACAATGTATGTTTTAAACTTCGTAAGATCGCCTTGAGACCCAGTATTGGGCAAAAGGCGGGATACTACTACTACTACTACTACTACTACTAATAATAATAATAATAATAATAATAATAATAATAATAGATGTTCTTAGGTCATATAGAAGAATCTATATTCTTCTATATGACCTAAGGAAGATCCACCCTGGGAGGATCGAGAAGGATCTTCTCGATCCTCCCAGAGTGCAGGACACGGAATAGCGGGCTCAAGTTAAAGGAAGCCAGATTCCAGCTGGACATCAGGAAAAACTTCCTGACTGTTAGAGCAGTACGACAATGGAATCAGTTACCTAAGGAGGTTGTGGGCTCTCCCACACTAGAGGCCTTCAAGAGGCAGCTGGACAACCATCTGTCAGGGATGCTTTAGAGTGGATTCCTGCATTTAGCAGGGGGTTGGACTCGATGGCCTTATAGGCCCCTTCCAACTCTGCTATTCTATGATTCTATGAATCTTAATAATTCTGACACCCTCTGAATGAGTAAGTCAATATCTATGTTATTGTGCCCTCTAATGACACTCTATTGCATTTTCTTTTCTTTTTTTAAACAGAACATAGTTGAGTACTATGACAGTAAAACCGATTTATCAAACAGACATAATTTATTTTTATTTATTTTATTTAACATTATTTTTAGACAACTTTTAAGGGTAGAACTATCCCAAGGCAGTGCAAAAGATAAGCAATACAAGATTTAAAAAAATGCAAAACAATACAATGTAATGTAATAAAAATGGTGCTTAGAAATAAAACCAGTCATCCGGAAATTTAAAAATGAGCAACAAAACAAGGGAGTCTACAGAGCTTTCTTGAAGATCAGCAAATGAGAGGCCTGATGAACCACAAATCCAGAAAATGTACATCTGGCCACTGCCACCACCTGAGCTTTCCCAGTTAGTGCCAAATCTCACCTCGTTTACCCTCATCCATTCCAAAATCAGCTCCAGGCACTGGTTCATGAGTTTAAAAGCCTCCCTAGGATCATTAGATGTAAAGAGAGGCAGAGCTGAGTTATCCGCATATTGATAGCACTTCAATTCAATATCCTAATGATGTCACCCCAGTGGTTTCATGTATATGATGAAAAACACAGGGGATCTTGCAGCACCCCACAGGCCAATGGATAAGCAGTGGGGCAGAAGTCTCCAAGCACCACCTTCTGAGATTATTCATCCAGGTAGAACCAGAACTAGTGTACTGCCTATGCCCAAACCAGATAAATGAACCAGAAAAATACCACGGCCTATGGTACTGAAAGCTGCTGAGAACTCCAGAAGAACGAGAAAGGTTTCAGTGCTCCATCCATTCCCCAACTTCAGTCATCTGCTTGGGCAACCAAGGCTATTTCTGCCCCAAAACCAGACCTTAACCCAAACTGGAATGAATTCAAATAACCAGTAACATCTATCACTGCCTAGACAATTAAGGCAATGTCTAAGAAAACATAATACTCAAAAGTCTTCTGGCTTCGATACTGCTACATTATTGCATCATAATCTTCCTGATTCCATAATTTTTTACAAGCATGAAATTGTTGAGACATCATAAATAAAATGCAATAGCATCATTTGGATAATTTTTTTTAATACAAAGATGTTCCTAACAAGGTGGGTGCTTTCGGAAGGATCTGCCATGGTTGCTTCTTTCTCCCTCCCCCCTTCCTTCCTTTCTGCCTTTATTCTTCACCTGAGAAAGAGAAAAAAGGAAGATTTTAAAGGAAAAATACCTATAACCGCCCAGAGAGCTTCAGCTATGGGGCAGTATATAAATGTAATAAATCAATCAAATCAGTTTTGGGTTGGCATCATGCCAAAAACTCAAAACTAATCTCCATAGCCTTTCTGTTACATACTAAAAGGGGTCAGGCCCATACATCCAAACAGTTAAAGCTGTCAGTACATTACAGTGTGTGAATTCAAGAGGACCTTTTACCAAGTGGCAACACCCCACAGTGTCTGCACTCCATAAGGAAGTTCGTCGTCAGTATCATCTACCCCATTCAGGAGGAGAACCATACCTTATCCTTACCTAGTAAGACATTACAGACAACCAGCTTAATTCTAAATTCTCCCCATCTGAATTTCTCTCAGGTTGTGGAAGGAGCTCTGAATTACTTGATCTTGTTTCTGAAATGACATTAATGCATTAGGAACTCTGTTCCATTTCCCCTTCAATTCATTTGTGTCTCTCCACTCCCATCACAGTACCAATGTGCAAATAGACATTAACAAAACTCTACCAAAAAAGAAAGGGGAAAAAGAAAGAAATTGTGTCTTGTTGTGCAGCGTTCTACCGACGCACGCACACAATTCTGCTCTCATAAAGGAAACACAGCACAAATACATATCGGCACATCCAGAGTGCTTTTTTGGAGAGTGTTTTCAATGCACATGAGTAATAGGGCGGGAGAAGGGAAAGATGTAATGAACTACCAGGATGGAATGCAGGGGAGAGGAAGACCCTTGGAACCCCTAGAAGAACAGAATGGGTGAGATCTTCTTACGCTTTCTCCTGTTCTGTTTTTTAATTTTTTAAATAAGCATACATATTTTTTATATATACCCATAGCAATGAATACATATGAAATGCATATATATGAAAATACAACTTACTAGCAATGATACATGGGCTTCAACAAAAGCGGACCATGCTTGAATTGTAAGCCTCTGAGAATGCTGGGTTTCCTAGAATCTTTGGCCATTATGATATACCCAAATCCATACCAAATCCAAATCTTATCCAGCTGTCAACGTCAACTGCAGAGGTTTTTATAGGCACTTGGCTATCTCTGGAACAGTGCATTTGTTTCTAGCTGGCCACACCCCAGCCTTATTATATTTTTTTAAATTAAATTTGGATATTTTTAACAACAGAGAAAGAAAAGTATTCCTATATGTTTATAAAGGTTGTATCTTCCTTAAACAGACCATTGCCAAGGTTTTACCAGAAGGCCCAGGGCTGGAAACAGCTGGTACAAAGCAGTCAAGATCCCCAAAGCAGAAGCATGTGGTCAGATTAAAAGGATCAACCCCACCTCCGCCTTTGATGGAGAGGAAATCTAAATAATTATCATGAAGGGGCTTATTTCCCAGAGTCTTTCTGGCTGAAATCATTGGAACTAGCAAAGATAAATAATTCTTTTTATGGACAACATTGCAATGTCTGTTTATTTATCAACTGGGCTTGTCATTATGACCAGGCGCCTATAAAGGAACAGCTTGTGTAATGCAAGGACCAAGGGGTGGGCATAATGACACGTTTCGTACAAACACCACGGCACATACCATCATGTGTCAGATGCCAATTGCAGAGAGCGTATTGCACTTACATAAGGACTGAGTTCACACGATCACCACAGCCCACCATGGCTTATTTAAGCCATTTAAGCCATGGTGGGTTGCAGCGCATGCCAGCAGCCATTTTATTTATTTTATTATTTATTTATTAAAACATTTGTATCCCGCTGTATTATCAGTGGGATCTCAGAGCAGCATACAGATAAAATCAGAACAATATAAACATAAATAATTTACACAGCTAAAATGTATTAAATAGTTAACCAATTAAAACCAATAGAATTTTTTTAAAGTAATAAAACAATTAAAAACTATGTGTAACCATGGAGAATTTAGCCCCTGAAGGCTTTGATAAAAAGCCATGTTTTAACTTGACGCTGAAATGAAGCCAGCGCCAGCGCCAGGGGAGGGCATTCCACAGCCAGGGTGCCACTACAGAGAAGGCCCTCTCCCATGTCCCACCATAATGTATGTCCCAACAGATCTCAAAACTTGGGCAGGAATATATAGGGAGAAGCACTCCCTCTAGTACCGAGGTCTTTGGGCTTTGAATGTCATTGCCAACACCATTTTGAATATTCAACTCTTGGTGGGTGGTGCTTTTTCCAATTTATAAAAGTTGGACATATGAATTGTTCCCAGTCTAATCGGCCTCCTAGGTGTATTGTGAGTAAAGAAAATGGGGGTCATTCTTTCTGCTGCCCAGACCTCCAAAGAGACGAGTGAGCTCCATTCACTTTCTCTGCTTTCAAAAATAGCATCCTTCCGTATGATCTAGAAACATTGAAATGTTCTCTTCGTTAGCTTTCAGCCTCACATAAAATCTGGACATGGCTCTAAATAAAATAAAATTTAAAAAGGAACTTGGAGTCGTTTCCCAGCCGTTTAAAGTTCTAGCCTTTTCCAGGAGTCATCAAGAGAAGTGTCAGATCATGCTGAGCTCAGAGACTGCCAGGTGTGTGTGCATGTGGGGGAACAGGGCCACGGAGTGAGAGTGAGGAGGATGCTCTCCCCGCCAGCACAAGCAGCACTCCCCGGTGCTGCTTATATGGCTGACCAGAGTCTCAATGAGGCTTTCATAATACACAGGCCTTGCTGAAAACAGCCCCAGTGCCTCAGTGAGGCTCCCATTATATTATCTTCTGCAGTTTGTACACAGTGGTCATTACAGATTCATTTGGTTTCCCAGGCAGCAGGCAAAAGTCTGTTTTGTCTCTTTCCTGTTTTCTCTTTTCTACCCCCCCCCCCCATGCAATACCCCCCATCCTCTCACACACTTTTTTTTAATGAGTGTCTTATTTACAGTTTGACAAAGTAACAGTATCCCTTGCAAACTATTCTGTCGGCTTTAATCGGGAGAAGAATGAACCCTGTCTGGAGATGAATAGAGTTTAGGGGACTGATTGTTCCACAAAACGCAAGCAGTGGGGGTAATTTATTTATGTGGGCACATGTCAGCAGGAGAATAGGCCAGGAGATCAGTATGCAGGCACGGAGAGGGATGGAGTGGGAAAAGGCCCAGAAAACCTGAGTAGAACAACCAACAACCCCCTCCCTGCACCCCCCCCCCCCTCACCAGCCCTTGAGAACCGAAGGCTTGCCATGGCCATGAACTTGAGGGGAATCTCAACGCCCCCTTCCCAGGCCCTCGGTACACCATGGGGCCACCTTCCGTCTCGTCTGCGGGGATGCAGGCCTCAGTCTCCAGATGGGTCGAGGAAGGCCCTTCCTGCCCTCCCGGCATAGCGATAGCATCTGGGCCATGTCCCTTAGCAACCGTACAGTATCGAGGGCACAGCAGGGGTCTGGGAAGAGAGGCAACTTGCTGACAAAAATACAGGAGAGACCCGGGCAGTGACAACAGCTCATGTTAGAAATTACAGGGCTGAGCTGCGAGAGGTAACCGTCTCTTCCCTGGTCTTGGGTGAAGGGCTTTGGCAATTCAGTCACCAGTTTCAGGAGAAGGATCACTCTTTCACTTTCATTTCCTAATGCTCTGCAGCCTTACAGAATGAGGTCGTCAATGGGGGAGCCATGAAAAGTACACCACTTTCAAATTACTCTAAATGCACAACGAAGATGCACCCTTCCTTGTCTTGCATGCACATGCACTTCAATGCACATGCAATCTTCTATTATTATTTTTTACAACAGTTGCAGATAAGCTTTTATGGGTTGGAGCCAGCCATAATTAGCATAGGCCCATTAAAATCAATGGTACTTAAATTAGTCTCATATATTACATAACAATATTGGGGTTCATTCCAATTATACTCAAGGCAACTTACATGATTCTCCTCCTCTCCATTTTATCCTCACAACCTGCAAGGCGGGATGGGCTGTCAATGACTGGCCCAAAATCACTCAGTGAGCTTCATGAGTGTCTGGGGACTAGAACCTGGATCTCCAGACTCCCAGTTCAGCATTCTGACCACTGCACCACAATATGACTAAGTCCTGTGCAGAAAGCCCCAGGTTCAATCCAAAGCATATCAAGCTCATACCAAAGCTCATTCTGGTTCCTGACTTGGAGCTGAGCAGAAGCAGGGAAGAGCAGCTGGCCCAGTTCAAGTAGGAGCTATAAAAGTAAGCCAGATTCCCAGGGAGTGAGCGAACAGGAAGAGCAAACAGGAGTTTGACAGGGGGAGTTCGGCAGGGGAGGTCAAGGGGGAGGCCTCTAAGAAATAAAATAAAAAAATAAAATAATAATAATAAAAAAGAGGTGGGAAAAACAAAGAAAAACATAAAGAGAAAAAACCCCACAAAACCACCACCCCCAAAAGATCTTACTTTCCCTTAAGACATCCTCATATAGTTGTGTACCTTCAGAGAGGACACAACAAAGCAAAGGCAATTCCACTATAATAAAAAAGGGAAAAAACCAAAGCAGAAATTGACAATATGGATGGAAAGGAGTCCCTAGAGGTGGTGACCTGCAAAGGGTGTGCAAAGTTCGTGTTTCTGCCTGAGCTCAACATGGCGTATACCTGCAACAAGTGCAAGCTGGTGGCACTTTTGGAAGAAAAAGTGAGAGGACTTGAGCAGCGAGTGTCCACCCTCCAAGGAATAAGAGAAGTCGAGGAGTTCTTAGACCGAACGGTGGAACTGCAACAGCAACAAGAAGCACATGAGATTGAAGAACAACAGCCAGCTGAAGCAGAAGTGGAGTATGCTGAGGGGAGGAAAGCCAATGAAGAGGAAACTCCCTGGAAAAGAGTGACAGTTAGGAGCAGAAGAATTAGAAGGCATTCTGCACTGGTGGAACCATTAGAGTTAAGCAACCGCTTTCAGCTTCTGGAGAATGAGACTGAAGGACAGTTTGCAGAGGAAGAAGTACAGGAGACACCATGCAACAGTGACCAAGAGGCAGAAGGTAGGTCAACCAAGAAGAAGAGAAGAGTAGTCGTTGTGGGAGACACCCTGCTGCGCGGGATTGAAACCCAAGTATGTCGTGAAGACCCATGGACTCGCCAGGTGTGCTGTCTCCCTGGAGCACAGATTAGAGATGTGACTGAAGGGTTACTGAAGCTCATAAAGCCCACAGACACATACCCCTTTCTTCTCATCCATGTGGGAACAAATGATGTCGCCAAGCAGAGCTACGAAGAAATCATTTCAGACTTTGAAGTTCTGGGAAGGAAACTGAAGAACTTTGGGGCCCAGGTAGTTTTCTCATCCATCCTCCTGGTTCTTGTAAGAGGATTAGAAAGGGGGGGGAAATACTCCAGACGAATGACTGGCTTCGAAGGTGGTGTCGTCGTGAGAGTTTTGGATTCTGGGACCACGGGCTATGCTACTTGGAACATGGACTGCTGGCAAGGGATGGGTTGCACCTCACAAGGGCTGGAAAGAATGTGTTCGGCCACAGTATGAAGAACTTGATCAGGAGGGCTTTAAACTGAATCTTACGGGGGCGGGAGACGTAAACCTCGAGGCAACAATGGATGAAGGCCAAGGCACCACAGTACAGAGAACAGCTCCAATAGTGTCCCAAAATAGTGTCTGCAACAATGTAGGAACAAAGGCAGACTATAAAACACATGGTCTTCGATGTCTATATACTAATGCCCAGAGCATGGGAAACAAACAGAATGAACTTGAACTCTTATTACATGAAGGCAAATACGACTTGATAGGTATAACTGAAACTTGGTGGGATGACTCCCATGACTGGAATATAGCAATTGAAGGATATAACTTGTTCAAAAAGAACAGAAGAAATAGAAAGGGAGGTGGAGTTGCACTATATGTTAAAAATACCTATCCCTGCACAGAAATACAGGCGGATGAGACTGGGAGCCCCGTCGAGAGTGTCTGGATTAAAATAAATGGGGCTAGGAATAAAAAGAATATGATAATCGGAGTCTACTATCAACCACCCAATCAAGGAGAAGACGAGGACGAAACTTTTGAGAAACAAATTGCCAGTGTTTCAAGGAAGTGTGATGTAGTAGTGATGGGGGACTTCAATTACCCTGATATCTGTTGGGAGACCATTACTGCCAAAAGCGGCCCTTCCAAGAAATTCCTGACATGTATGGGTGATAACTTTCTCCTACAGAAAGTGGTGGAAGGAACTAGAGGATCGGCAATCCTTGACTTGTTATTGACCAATAGTGGATAAAGTGGCAGTTATGGGAACTCTGGGGGAAAGTGACCACGTCATACTTGAATTCTTGATTATGAAGGAGACAAAAGTTGAGTGTAGCCATACACGTACTCTGGATTTTAGGAAAGCTGATTTTAATAAACTCAGAACTATAATAAGTAAGGTCCCGTGGCAAGGGAGCCTAATGAGAAAAGGAGTGCAGGATGGGTGGGAGTATTTAAAAAATGAAATTTTAAAGGCACAG
Organism: Elgaria multicarinata webbii; assembly: GCF_023053635.1. Taxonomy (NCBI): domain Eukaryota; kingdom Metazoa; phylum Chordata; class Lepidosauria; order Squamata; family Anguidae; genus Elgaria; species Elgaria multicarinata. The sequence goes on along the minus strand of NC_086191.1, from coordinate 727,309 downwards.
TTACAAACAATTCCAACAAGGAGAAAAGATAGAAGACAACAGAGGAAACCAATGTGGCTCCACAAAGAGCTTAGAGATGACTTGAAAACAAAAAGGGATACATATAGGAAGTGGAAGGAAGGCCATGCTACAAAAGAAGAGTACAGACAAGTGGCGCAGAAGTGCCGAAATGGCGTCAGGAAGGCTAAAGCTGTGAATGAGTTGAGATTAGCGAGGGATGCTAAAAGCAATAAAAAGGCTTTCTTCAGATACGTGAGTAGTAAAAGACAGAGGAAAGAAATGGTGGTTCAACTGCTTAATGAGGATGGCAAATTGATAACAGACGACAAAGAAAAGGCTGAAGTGGTCAATTCCTACTTTGCCTCGGTCTTCTCCCAAAAGCAGGTCTATGACCCCCCTGGAAAAAGTGAAGCAGAAGTTGAGGGGGCAGGATTGCAGTTTGAGATTGATAAACAAATGGTCAAAGAACACCTAATTTCCTTGAATGAGTTTAAATCTCCAGGGCCCAATGAACTACATCCTAGAGTAATGAAGGAGCTAGCAAACGAACTCTCAGAACCTTTGTCTATTATGTTTGCAAAATCATGGAAGACGGATGAGGTGCCGGACGACTGGAGGAGGGCTAACATTGTCCCTATCTTCAAAAAGGGCAAAAAGGAGGAACCTGGGAACTACAGACCAGTCAGTCTGACATCCATCCCTGGGAAAATTCTGGAGCAGATTATAAAGAAGTCAATCTGTAAACACCTTGAAATCAATGCAGTGATCACTAGAAGCCAACATGGATTTGTCAGGAACAAATCCTGTCAGACGAATTTGATCTCATTTTTTGATAGGATAACCTCCCTTGTGGACTGTGGGAATGCTGTGGACGTCATATATCTTGACTTCAGCAAAGCTTTTGACAAAGTACCACATGCCATTCTGATTAACAAACTAGCTAAAAGTGGGCTAGATGGAACAACTATTAGGTGGATTCACAGTTGGCTACAGAATTGGACTCAAAGGCCACAGCTAGACCTACGGTGTATCCTGGGATCATCCAGGGTTCGCCCCTGCTTGAGCACTGGATGCCCTGTGTGTCACCTAGGTGAAAAGGCTTGACCCCTGGACGATCCATGGATAAACCTCAGGTCTAGCTACAGCCAAAGAGTACTTATCAATGGAACCTTCTCAAACTGGGGAGAGGCAACGAGTGGGGTGCCGCAGGGCTCAGTCCTGGGCCCAGTGCTCTTCAACATTTTTATTAATGATTTGGACGAGGAGGTGCAGGGAACGCTGATCAAATTTGCAGATGACACCAAATTGGGTGGGATAGCTAATACCCTGGAAGACAGAAACAAACTTCAAAGTGATCTTGATAGGCTGGAGTGCTGGGCTGAGTACGTGAGGTACTGGTTCCTCTCTATTCGGCCCTGGTTAGGCCTCATCTAGAGTATTGTGTCCAGTTCTGGGCTCTACAATTCAAGGATGCAGACAAGCTGGAGCGTGTTCAGAAGAGGGCAACCAGGATGATCAGGGGTCTAGAAACAAAGCCCTATGAAGAGAGACTGAAAGAACTGGGCATGTTTAGCCTGGAGAAGAGAAGGTTGAGGGGATACATGATAGCACTCTTCAAATACTTAAAAGGTTGTCACACAGAGGAGGGCCAGGATCTCTTCTCGATCCTCCCAGAGTGCAGGACACGGAATAACGGGCTCAAGTTAAAGGAAGCCAGATTCCGGCTGGACCTCAGGAAAAACTTCCTGACTGTTAGAGCAGTGCGACGGTGGAATCAGTTACCTAGGGAGGTTGTGGGCTCTCCCACACTAGAGGCATTCAAGAGGCAGCTGGATAACCATCTGTCAGGGATGCTTTATGGTGGATTCCTGCATTGAGCAGGGGGTTGGACTCGGTGGCCTTGTAGGCCCCTTCCAACTCTGCTATTCTATGATTCTATAAGATGCAAGGGTGGGAATTACCTTGGGAGAGACATACTAGAAAGATCGCCTTCTCCCATATGGTTTTAGATCTTCTCTCAGTATCTTCTCTCATAGGAGGCACATTTGGTGATGATGTGAGAAAGGGCCTTCTTGGTGGCCGTTCCCAGGTTGTGGAACTCCCTGCCAAGACAGACTAGGTGGGCCCCCTCTCTGGCCATGGCTAGACCTACCTGGTCTAGCGCAACAGAGGAGGGAGGATCTTGTGATATGGTTATCGCCAGATCTCCCCCTCTGTCTACATGCGGTGTACGACATCCTAGGAGGAAAAGGACGTCGCACCCGCCATTTTGTTTTTTATTTTTAAAGGAGACGGAGTGCACGAGCACTCATGTGCAAAAGGTCAATTTTTTAAAAAATAAAATAAATTTCCCCACTCCCCCCATCCCACCTCCAATGGGCACATTGGTTACTTGCGAGGAGCCGGGGGAAACTGTGACACTTGCCCACACATTTCGCAATCTCGGGATCATGCCAAGACTGGAAAAAGCGGGCTGAAAGGGAGGGCGATATCCCGGGGAAATGGAGGGACCATCCCTCCCTGCTCCTGGGATGCCCTGTGTGTCATGTGGGTGCACAGGGACAATCCCGGGGCAATCCCCGGGATAGCGCTCCCTTCTAGCTATGCCCTCTGTTGTCCTTCCATTGGTGGTGAAAGACATTTGCATGAGAGCTAGTCTGTTGCTGGAGAGGTTTTTAATTGGTTGGTGCTGCTTATTTCTGTTATTGAAGTGTTTTCAATTGTGTTTTTCATTGTTTTTATGTTATGTTTTAATTTAGATTTCTTTAAAATCTAGATTTTATTGTTAGCTGCTTTGAATGCCATGTTTTGGCAGAAAGGCAGGATATAATGTAATAAATGAAATGAAATTAATGTAGTTAGTATAGAATGGCAGATCAGTGGGTTGATTCAGTATTAGGCTTGTGTACACAAGGTGGTGGTAAAATTCTGAGGTGGCAGATAGGACTATAAATGCTAGCACATCAGGGAGCCCAGTCCACTTCCTGCTGAGCTAGTTTTCTACTGATGGGGAGATTCAGCATGCTGCCCCTCACTATTATTATTATTATTATTATTATTATTATTATTATTATTATTATTTATTTATTTATATAGCACCATCAATGTACATGGTGCTGTACAGATAACACAGTAAATAGCAAGACCCTGCCGCATAGGCTTACAATCTAATAAGTTGTAGTAAACAATAAAGAGGGAAGGAGAATGCAAACAGGCACAGGGAAGTGTAAACAGGCACAGGGTAGGGCAAAACCAACAGTGTAAAGTCAGAACAAACTCAATATTTGAAGGCTATAGGGAAAAGAAAAGTTTTGAGCTGAGTCTTAAAAGCAGTGATTGAGTTTGTAGTTCTCAAGTGTTCTGGAAGAGCGTTCCAGGCGTAAGGGGCAGCAGAAGAAAAAGGACGAAGCCGAGTAAGGGAAGTGGAGGTCCTTGGGCAGGCGAGAAGCATGGCATCGGAGGAGCGGAGAGCCCGAGCGGTGCGATAGTGTGAGATGAGAGAGGAGAGATAGGCAGGAGCTAGGCCGTGAAGAGCTTTGAAGGTCAGTAGGAGAAGTTTATATTGGATTCTGAAGTGAATTGGAAGCCAATGAAGAGATTTCAGAAGTGGAGTGACATGGTCAGAGCGGCGGGCCAAGAAGATGATCTTAGCGGCAGAGTGGTGGACAGAGACCAGCGGACTGATGTGAGACGAAGGAAGGCCAGAGAGAAGAAGGTTGCAGTAGTCCAACCGAGAGATAACCAGTGCGTGAACGAGAGTCTTGGCAGAAGAGACAGACAAAAATGGTCGAATCCTGGCAATATTATACAGGAAGAAACGACAGGATTTAGCTACTGCCTCGATGTGAGGAGTAAAGGAGAGCGAGGAGTCAAATATAAAGCCAAGACTACGAGCTTCCTTGACCGGAGTAAGCGTGACATCGTTGACAGTAAGGGAGAATGAGAGGTGAGGAGAAGGTTTAGGAGGAAAAACTAGCAGTTCAGTCTTTGCCATGTTAAGTTTCAAACGACGATGAAGCAGCCAGGCTGAGATATCTGAAAGACATGCCGAGATACGATCGTGAACATCTGGAGAAAGACACTACAGAGAGTCTGTTTGATCACCTCATTCTGTGGAGGAATTACAGACCAGAGCTAAAACAGCTTCCTATGGGAGGGTCCATAGCTCTGTTGCAGGTCCTAGGTCCCACTTGCAGTAAAAGGCTCTCAGGCAGAAGGGCTGAGAAGGCTCCCTTTCCACCTGAGACCCAGGAGGGCAGCTGGCTGACTCAGAACATGGCAGCTTCATATGGAGTGCAAAACTTTTGGAGAACCCTATGCTCAATGTTTGGCCTGGGGAAGGTTCCCAACAGGTTCAGAGCTTGGAGCTTAGTTAGCAGGCCTAGCTGAGCTCTTAGAGAGCCACAATCCACCAGAGCAGGGCGCACAAGGCTAGGTGGACCAGTGGTCTGAGTCTACCTGAAGCAGCTTCCATCCTAGAGCTCCATCACACCTACTTTTTTCCCCTGAGATGCACCTGCGATTTTGAGCTCTGTTTCATTAGCACAGCAAGCGTGCTTTCATGTGCATGCATTTTCACCTTCTGCTTGTTCATTCTCCCACTCCACCCTGCCCCACCCCTTCTCCTTCCTTCTAGAGTTCATTGGTTCTTGTCGTTGATGGACATTGTGATGGATGCCTTCCCCCTTCGCTCTGGCTTTATTGTCTAGTAGGGGCACCTCATGGGGGCTCTGTTCCCATTTTCTGATAACCACTTCATTGTAGTCTCTGGAAATTAACAAAAATGCTTACATCTGTCATTTTTAAAGATAAATAGATGAAACTTGGCAATTTGAGAGTGCTTATGTAGGGCTTTAGCCATGCCAAGTTTGAATCAGATCAGTTCATCCTTGAATTTTAGGATTTTAAAAAAATGTTTGAGGCTTTAACGGCTGTCATTTTTAAAGATAAAAAGATGAAACTTGGCACCATGATAGCTCCTAAGTAGAGTTTTAGGCATGCCAAGTTTGAAGCAGATTCCTTCATCTATTGATTTTTAAGGAATTTTTTAAATTCTCCCCTCAAACTATTTCCCCTCCATAAACACAAACAAACACCTCCCTGATTCTGCATTAATCCACCCCTGCACATTTATGGAGGGGAAATGGTTTGATGGGGGGGGGGGTTAAATTCCTAAAAAAATCAATGGATGAAGGGATCTGATTCAAACTTGGCATGCTTAAAACTGTACTTAAGAGCTATCATGGTGCCAAGTTTCATCTCTTTATCTTTAAAAATGAGGGAGCTGCAAGCATTTTGGTTAATTTCTGTTGAGGTTGGAGTTGGAGCAGCACAAGCCCATTCATTTGACATGGTGTGCTGTAGAAGAAGAACTGCCCACCCCTCCTCTTTCGTTAGCAAGACCTCCCTTCAAAGCACACACCTCTAACAAAGGACATAGTGCAAGGATGTAATACATAGGGTAGAAGACCATTTTAATCCCGTGTGGAGGAAATAAGCCAGTCTTCCCACGCTCTAGGAAAACACTAAAAATGGAGGGTAAGACATGGGGTGACTGCAGGAGAGGCACTACGTCATGTCAGTACTGCACTGCAAAACAGGCATGATGAGAGTGTGATAAAATGCTGGTGTGATGGAGCCCCTAGTGTATCCAGCAGAAGAGGTGGTCCATACTCTGGCAACACACATTAAGGCCATGGCTAGACCAGGCCTATATCCCAGGATTGTCCTAGGATCATCCTGTGTGTCATCCTAGGACATGACACACAGCAGACCCTGGGAGCAGGGAGGGATGATCCTTCCGTTGGCCCGGGATATGGCCCTACACTTTAATCACACTTTTTCCGTGGTCTTGGGATGATCCTGAGACCGCAGAACGTGTGGGTGGGCATCGTGGTTTGTCCTGGCTCCTCGCAAGTAACCGCAAGGAGTTGGGAGCCAGGCTCAGAGCAACTCAGCAGCTCTGTGCCCATTGGGGATGGGGTGGGGGGAGGTGGAGGTTTGTTTTTTAAAACTCACTGTTCGCGCATGAGCGCTCGTGCGCGCCTTTCCCTTTAAAAACCGAAATGGCGGCCATGATGTCGCACGCTGCGTGTAAATGAGGGTGGCGATCTTGCAATCATAAAATCGCGAGATCGTCACCCTCCGACCCCCTCGTCTAGCCACGGCCTAAGAGACTCTTTGGGAATAGTCTATCTAGTTCCAAATTACAAGCTATCCTCATCTCCAGGCCTTGAGGAAAAACAAAACAAGCATTTGAATCTCAGAAGTCAAATAAGTTAGTACAATTTAATGGGAAATGTATCAATGTTTAGACTTTGTTCTGTATGCTACGCAAGATTTAGATCTGCCTTTGGGGACCATAGTCTCTATCTAAATGCCTAGTTCACGTAAAAGGACTGAAAGCAACAGGTTGGAGCTCTACCTAGAGTTATGGTAAGGCTGGATTCCGTGGGACCCTTGCAGGACCCAAGGAAGTGGCAGGAGGGCTCACACTCCTTCAGCCCCGCCAGGCGAAGCACCACCTTGAGAAGGGGACAGAAAGTGGATGGTCATTGATGGAGGAAACAAGAGCACGAACAACTTGTGGAAGAGGGAAAGAAAATTCCACAGACCCCAAGAATACAATGATGCTCTATTCCATGGATCGCAGAGGCTAATCCTCTTCATTTTTAATTGGCATTTGAGCTAAGCTGATTTAAACCTCTTCACCCTGTAGTTTTCTTTCTTCACTCTCTCACTCTCCCTTTTTGGCCCAAATAACAACGCTGCCATCACCACCACTCCACTCCCAACATAATGACATCTTTGTACAAGGAGGGGGGAGGGGAATACTGAACCAACTCTGAAACAATTAAGAGTTTTGTGAATTAAGCAGGTCGCTGGCAGTGGAGCTGCTTTGGTTGGGCTCGTTTATTAAATGCTCTGTCCATTCCTGTTTCCCCCCCTTCCCTTCACGCAACAACCCCTCACCCCCACTCAGCTAACTAACCTTTTGCTCAGGTCAGCCTTTGACAAGCCAGCCAATGGCGGGGGGGAAACCTCTTCTGGGAATAACTCTGTACAAAAACACACATAAGGGATTCACTTGGGTGGTTTTGGGTTTTTTGGTGCGTGTGGGGTAGGGTGGAGGGCAGAAAATAGCCTTCCTCTGGAGCCTCTAGAAGATGCCACCATGGTCAATGCAGCCTATTCCTCAGTGCAGCTAAAGCAGATCCAGGAAATGTCCTCCAATCTCAATGTAACCTAGCTTAAGATCGCAACTGTAGCATTTCCTGGAACAACCTTGTAATAACAAGCAAGTTACTAGCCTTCAACCATAGTTACTAGCCACCAGCTATCCATGAGTTAAACTCATCAGCTGCAGGTGCTTGCCCTACTTTCTCAGGTTCAGTGGGTGGCCACACTGAAATGGCCTTCTCTGAAGGTCTATCCCACACATATCTACTTGGCACCCACCTTAAAAATGTTCAAGCATCAAGTGGAAACAGTTCTCTTTTTTCCCATGGAAAGCCCCATGGAGTTCAAAAGAACTTACTCCCAAGTAAGTCCCTTTGCAGCTTTAATTCATTTTAGTTAATTTCTCTATTGATTTTAGGAATTTTACATATGCAGCTTTAGAATGTTAATTTAATGGAAAGGCAGCATATACATTTTAAAAAATAAATTGGAGTCCTAAAAGTGTGTGTGTGTGTGTGTGTGTGTGTGGAGGGGGAGGGGCCAAACACAATTTTTCATAATGTTTTTCTGTCTGGTAACCATGTAACTTTCCTGAGTTCAACATTTACAGATCTGCCCTATAAGAATACCAATACTCCATTTGACTGTTACCCAGGACAATTTCTCAATGGGGAGTGAGCACGGGGCCAAGCCTCATTGAAATCTTCAGTCACCACTTCACTCACAAATGCGAGTCCCTCCAGAGACCCTGGAAGTGTGGAGGGTCTCTGGGAAAGATGTAATTCGCAGCCCATTCCCTGAAATGGCGAGTCAAAACAATGGGAAGCATTGTTTCATTTGCACTTATGTTCTTATGCGGTTAGACAAAGGGATGAATGAGGAAAGGTCTACCAATAAGTACTCGCCATGAGAACTAAATGGAACCTTCAAGAATAGGGGGAGTTTACATGTGAGGACCAGGCATCTGCCGTTCGTTCATTTATTTATTTATTACATTTTTATACCGCCCAATAGCCGAAGCTCTCTGGGCGGTTCACAAAAATTAAAACCATAATAAAACAACCAACAGGTTAAAAGCACAAATACAAAATACAGTATAAAAAGCACAACCAGGATAAAACCACGCAGCAAAATTGATATAAGATTAAAATACAGAGTTAAAACAGTAAAATTTAAATTTAAGTTAAAATTAAGTGTTAAAATACTGAGTGAATAAAAAGGTGAATAAAAAGTGTTAAAGTACTGAGTGAATTATTTATTTCATTGACTTTTAGACCACCTTTCAGGATTCTCCTCCCAAGGTGGCTTGCAATAATCAATGCAATAAGATCACATAAAACAACATTAAAATATGAAAGCAGAAGATCACACAGAAAGACCATGACAGCAGCACAGAAATCAATAGATGAAAGAAAAATAACAGCAGCGAAAATATAAGCATTGAAATAGTGGTAGCAGCTACAGCACTGCAAGCACTTGAATGCTGGCTGGAATAAAAAGGGCTTTGGAGCCTGTCTGAAGGCCAAGGAAGAAGTGGACATTGCCTTCCTATGCTGCATGGGACTCCCCGGCAACATCTGCTTGGCTGCAGCTAGACTGCTGCACCAGATGGGCCTTTGGCCAGGCTGACCAACCACTGGGCTCTGGTTGATCCAACCACTAGGCTCCTCCAGCATTCTTCTTTGAGGAGCTTCGTGTACTAGAAGTCCTACCCTGGCTGGTTTTAGACCAAAAGTCTGCCCAAAGTCCTTCCTAGACATCCCAGAACTGGTTTTGAGGAGCTAAGGATACTCAGTCCCTCCCCCAGAATTCTCTCTTGCCACAGGTGCACTGCAGAACCTGAATCAAGGTATAGCTGTGTCATAAAAACGACAACTAGAAACAATGTGGGCCAGAGCGTGGGAGCCAAGGTGTTGACCTGGTGTCTGGCCACCATCAGGAACTGGATGAGGGCTAACAAACCAAGGCTCAGTCCACACAAGACAGAGGTGCGCTTAGTGACTGGTTTCTCCAGCCAGATGGAGGATCTCCTCTTGAGGGGGTTGCACTCTTCCAAAAGGATCAGAAGCATTGCTGGAGGCTCCTCTGTGGCATGGGGCGCCTTTTGCTGGCTTCAGCTGGTATAACAGCAGCTCTGACCCTGCCTGGAGGTGGACAACCTGGCTTCAGCAATTCACGCACTGGTAACTTCTCACTTGGATGACTGTAATGCACTATACATCTTGAAGCTGGTCCAACAGGACCAGGCATTATAAGCGTACTACGCCAGCTGTGCCTCACTTTCACTGGGTTGTTTCAGGTCCGTTGCAAAGTGCTGGTTTGGGCCTATAAAGCCCTGCATGGCTTAGGACCTCTGTACCTGATGGAATTCCTTCGATATGTACCCATGCATGTTCTTAGGTCACCTTCAAAAGCTCTTCTCTGTGCCCCACCTCAATCAGAAGATTGGAGCATGAGAGAGAGAGAGAGTGATGACCATCCTCCCCCGGACTTTGGAACACTCCATTGATGCCATTTTGGAACCAGGCCAAGACTCTTCCGTTCTCTCAGGCATTTTAAAATCTACATTACTTTCATTTTCACTCCTGTTACAGTTGGCTACTTTTAGCTTTTGTAATCTATGGCATATTTTATAGTATTGTACTGGTATGTGTTTGTTAGTCTTTTATCTGTGCTTATTTTTAATTGTTCGTGGATTTCATTGTGTTTTATTCCGTACAATTCCTAAAAGGAATCTGTTTCTGAGGCATTAAATAAATTTAATAAACCAACAAACTGAAGACATAACTCCTGTTTTATTAACAGGAGAAAGAATATTGGCAGGTGCAACTTCTCACCCTTACAGCAATATATGATAACAAGCTATGGCTACAGAAATCCGTAAAACATTAAAATGAAAGAGAAAAGTCCATACACTTGTGTAGCACTGCTATAGAGAGCTTCGGCTATGGGGTGGCATATAGATGCAATAAATAAATAAATAAATAAATAAATAGAGAGTGGGCACTTTTCATTGTGTCTGCCTTATTTTTTCCCAAGGGTACATAAGCATATACACATATACATATTCAGCAGAAAAGTGCTCAGCCTTTGATACACTAAAAGAAAGAAGAGGAAAAACACTAGTGTGATAAATGCAGGAGCTAGGGCTTCTCTCTCAAAAACTAAATATTGCTGTTTTGTCTGCATGGGGAATTCAATATTTCCCACCACACACACACTTGTCAGGAAGACCTGAAGAAAGGCCATAGCTTCCTGATTTGCATGCAAAAATCTCCCAGGATCAGTCCCCGGGGTCTCCAGGTATGGCTGGGAAAGGCCCTGAATAGCCCCTGCCAGTCAGTCTTGCGTGAGAGGAACCAGTGGTCTGACCTGGGAGGAAGCACTTCCCACCTTTCTTGTGTGGATCAGCATGGCCTTAGCTAGACCAAAGGTTTATCCCGGGATCGTCCCGGAGTCATCCCTGCCTGCTCCCGGGATATCCTGTATGTCATTTACATTTACAATTCCAACAAGGAGAAAAGAGAGAAGACAACAGAGGAAACCAATGTGGCTCCACAAAAAGCTTAGAGATGACCTGAAAACAAAAAGGGATACATATAGGAAGTGGAAGGAAGGCCAGGCTACAAAAGAAGAGTACAGACAAGTGGCGCAGAAGTGCCGAAACGGCGTCAGGAAGGCTAAAGCTGAGAATGAGCTGAGATTAGCGAGGGATGCTAAAAGCAATAAAAAGGCTTTCTTCAGATACACAAGTAGTAAAAGACAGAGGAAAGAAATGGTGGTTCAACTGCTTAATGAGGATGGCAAATTGATAACAGATGACAAAGAAAAGGCTGAAGTGCTCAATTCCTACTTTGCCTCAGTCTTTTCCCAAAAGCGAGTCTATGACCCCCCCTGGAGAAAGTGAAGCAGAAATTGAGGGGGCAGGATTGCAATTTGAGATTGATAAACAAACGGTCAAAGAACACCTAATTTCCTTGAATGAGTTCAAATCTCCAGGGCCCAATGAACTGCATCCTAGAGTAATGAAGGAGCTAGCGGAAGAACTCTCAGAACCTTTGTCTATTATCTTTGCAAAATCATGGAAGACGGGTGAGGTGCCGGACGACTGGAGGAGGGCTAATGTTGTCCCTATCTTCAAAAAGGCCAAAAAGAAGGAACCTGGGAACTACAGACCAGTCAGTCTGACATCCATCCCTGGGAAAATTCTGGAGCAGATTATAAAGAAGTCAAACACCTTGAAATCAATGCGGTGATCACTAGAAGCCAACATGGATTTGTCAGAAACAAGTCCTCTCAGACTAATTTGATCTCATTTTTTGATCGGGTAACCTCCCTTGTGGACTGTGGGAATGCTGTGGATGTCATATATCTTGACTTCAGCAAAGCTTTTGACAAAGTACCACATGCCATTCTGATTAACAAACTAGCTAAAAGTGGGCTAGATGGAACAACTATTAGGTGGATCCACAGTTGGCTACAGAATCGGACTCAAAGAGTACTTATCAATGGAACCTTTTCAAACTGGGGAGAGGCAACGAGTGGGGTACCACAGGGCTCAGTCCTGGGCCCAGTGCTCTTCAACATTTTTATTAATGATTTGGATGAGGAGGTGCAGGCAACCCTCATCAAATTTGCAGATGACACCAAATTGGGTGGGATAGCTAATACCCTGGAAGACAGAAACAAACTTCAAAGTGAACTTGATAGGCTGGAGTGCTGGGCTGAAAACAACAGAATGAAATTTAATAGGGATAAATGCCAAGTTCTACATTTAGGAAATAGAAACCAAAGGCACAGTTACAAGATGGGGGATACTTGGCTCAGCAATACTACTGAGAAGGATCTTGGAATTGTTGTAGATCGCAAGCTGAATATGAGCCTACAGTGCGATATGGCTGCAAGAAAGGCAAATGCTATTTTGGGCTGCATTAATAGAAGTATAGCTTCCAAATCATGTGAGATATTGGTTCCTCTCTATTCGGCCCTGGTTAGGCCTCATCTAGAGTATTGCGTCCAGTTCTGGGCTCCACAATTCAAGAAGGATGCAGACAAGCTGGAGCGTGTTCAGAAGAGGGTAACCAGGATGATCAGGGGTCTGGAAACAAAGCCCTATGAAGAGAGACTGAGGCCACAGCTAGACCTAATGTTTATCCTGGGATCATCCAGGGTTCGCCCCTGCCTGAGCACTGGATCCCCTGTGTGTCACCTAGATGAACAGGTTTGACCCCTGGACGATCCAGGGATAAACCTTAGGTCTAGCTATGGCCTGAAAGAACTGGGCATGTTTAGCCTGGAGAAGAGAAGATTGAGGGGAGACATGATAGCACTCTTCAAATACTTAAAAGGTTGTCACACAGAGGAGGGCCAGGATCTCTTCTCGATCCTCCCAGAGTGCAGGACACGGAATAACGGGCTCATGTTAAAGGAAGCCAGATTCCAGCTGGACATCAGGAAAAACTTCCTGACTGTTAGAGCAGTACGACAATGGAATCAGTTGCCTGGTGAGGTTGTGGCCTCTCCCACACTAGAGGCTTTCAAGAGGCAACTGGACAACCATCTGTCAGGGATGCTTTAGGGTGGATTCTTGCATTGAGCAGGGGGTTGGACTCGATGGCCTTATAGGCCCCTTCAAACTCTGCTATTCTATGATTCTATGAACAGGGATGATCCCGGGATAAACCTTAGGTCTAGCTAAGGCCCATGACAGCTGCACGTGTTCTGCTAGAAGGTGGTTCCATGTAGGAAAAGGTGCAATGCACAGACCAACATGGAAAAGCAACACACAACTTTTAAAATTAGTAAGGTCATGCTAGCTAATGAGCAAAAACTTATGTCACCTTTGCCATAAAATCATAAGATCAGACCATTCCGATGGGTTTGCATGGGTTTGTAAGATGGTCCCAGACTCTGCCACAATCCAGGCCCGAATAATCCTCAAAAAGCAAATTGAGGTGAGGTGTGTAGTGTTGCCCACATGGTGGACCATTCATGAGATATATTTTGAAATGCACAAATCTACAAAAATGCTGGAGAGATGTCAGAAGCCACATCACTTAAGATCTCCCAGGAGGCGAGGGGAGGGGGTCAGCCATTTTATAGATGCGAGCTGCCTAAAATGGTGGCGCCTCTCTTTCACCTCGCCCTTAGAATGCACCAAAAGGATAAGAGAAGAGCAGAGGACAGGAGGGGAAGCCAGACTGCAGAAATGGCAGGAGGGACAGAAACAAACACTAGAATACACGCAGATGCTGAAAGGCTGCTCTGTCTTTCACAAGGGAGAAAGGAAAAATGGCTACGTGTTAAATTCTTCATTTGAGGGGCGGGGAGGCAAGCAACAGGGAAGTGAAACCTCCCCCTTTGTCTTTGCTGAAACCCCTCTGCCCAGATTGCTTGCTTTGACTTTTCCCACAGAGGTAGCCAACAACCGGGAATGCAAATGATGTTCATTATGCAAATGCATGCAAACCAAGTTTAACTATAAAAAAGAAGAAGCGAGGGGCTCAGCATTTCTAATGAGGGCGACGGCTTCGCCTTCGCACTCCACCGCGATCCTGGTGAAAAGAGCCCGTATCTGCCTTTGGTGCGGCGATGGTGGCAGCCGCGGCGGTGATTAATTATGCCCCTGTCATGAAGGAACCATTCCCACCACTGCTTGCCTTTCAAGAAGCGCCTCTCTTCCGCCTGCCACTCCCAGCGAGAGCAGGCTGGTCATTAGGAAGGCACAACAGCCGCCTCTTTCTCCTTCCCCTGCAGCATGTTTTGCCAAGAGAGCAGGGCACGCAAGCGCGTAGGTGAAGCGAGAGAATAAATGCGGCCAGAAGCAAACAAAACACACCACAATAATGCAGCTCGGGATTGGCGGCTTCTGTAATTAAGTGCGTCTGTGGAGAAGAAAGAGACAAAGCAGAATTAAGCCCGGGATTCAAATGGTGGCCAACTAAAACAAGGAAACAAGGCTGCTGGACGTTCAAACATTGGCCCTGTCGGTTGAGCCGTTAAAATCTAGACCAGACCCAAACAGTTGCAACGCGAGGCAAAGACCATTCGGCTTTTTTAAGACCAAGGCCAGACCCAACAGGATGTAACACTTTGAAAACGGTCTGAAACAGTATATGGAAAGTGTCCTGGGCCCCAACAGTTGTCAAAACCATTCTAAGGCAGTAGTGTAGATCCTGTCCATGTGAAGAATCGAGTCCCTCCCAGGCCCTCCAACGCCCCACAGATAAAAATAGGGATATTCTTGTCACACCCCAGTCCTTGGTCCCGAGGGCCTCTTTTGATAATCCCGGAACGCTCTCTGAAGCAGAGGTGCTATGCGCACTGAGAGGCACTGATGCCCCTCACCTGCGAAATTCCCTTTCCTGCAGACCCACCAAACCCTGAGAGGCTGTGGCCATCTTCTGGAAGCAGCGCAAGACATTTCTATTCCAATTGGCTTTAGATGGGCATGGATAGGGGGAAATGTGAGGTTGACCATTGCCTTTGGGATTTTCTTGATGAATAAATTGCAGTCACCCAATTAAAGAAACCACAACTGATTGATAAGTGAGTATACATTTATAATTCTAAAGAAAATGCAAACTTTCTTAGTTTCTTCGTTTAATCTTAGAAGAGGCATCCTCACCCACAATGCTCTTTCACACAAGAGGAGTACAGCTATTGAAAATTACATAAAACTTTAGAAAGCTTTGGCCCAATTAATCAGGAACACATCTCTAGTCTATCAAACTATTTTAAATAGATTAGCTGATTAATCAGTTATTAAACATTACAATTGTTACCCAACATGATCTCTTGGAGCAGAGCAAGCAACAACAAAACCATGTGAAGGACCCAGAGCCCACTATGGTTCCCTGGAAAATGGACACCACCAAGACCTTTAATCACACACACCAAATTGTGACAAAACAGTATGTATCTATATTTTAATTTATATGGGAGAAGTCCTTCGCCAAGGTATAGGCCTGTATGACATGGCCAGCTCCTTAAATTCTGTCCAGAAGTTAGTTGGCCATTTAATTGACTAAACCTAGAACAATAATAAAGCCTCACAGTTACCACCAAAGAACAACTACTAAAGTTAATGAAGTGAAGCATTTCACTCATGTCCTGTACATCTTTTACTCTTTCAGCCCAGATCATAGAATCATAGAATAGTAGAGTTGGAAGGAGCCTACAAGGCCATCAAGTCCAACTCCCTGCTCAATGCAGGAATCTACCTTCAAGCATCCCTGACAGATGGCTGTCCACACTTGAATGCCTCTAGTGTGGGAGAGTCCACCACCTGCCTAGGTCATTGGCTCCATCGTCGTACTGCTCTAACAGTCTGGAGGTCTTTCCTGATGGCCAGCCGGAATCTGGCTTCCTGTCACTTGAGCCCATTACTCCACATCCTGCACTCTAGAATGATGGAGAAGAGATCCTGGCCCTTCTCTGTGTGACCACCTTTCAAATCCTTGAAGAGTATGATCATGTCTTTCCTCAGTCTTCTCTTCTCAAGGCTCTTCTTTCCATTTCCTCAAAGAGCTACTATTCTGGTGAAATCTCCTCTCACTTGTTTTCTCTCCTGCTATTGCGCCCTCCCCTCCCCGCCCCCTCCCTTCTCCTTCCCCTGCAGCTCATTGGCTGTTGTGGCTGAGGAACATTGTGATGGACATGGGCACACTCCTCCCCATTCTGGTTTTTTGGTCTAACGTTTAAGGGATTTGGAGTTTTATTGCCCGTTTCTGGCATTTGAGCTGCGTGGCGTGCAGCATCTTTCATTACACCAGCTGCTTGCAAACCTGGTGGGCAGAAATGGCTTTTTAAAAAATTTCTGCTCAAATACAACAGTATGCAATCACGGCAGCCTGAAACTAAGCAATTACTGAAAAACAACACACAACGTCTTCCCCTAGGATCGTATTAAACAAAATGAATGAAGGGGTGGTTGTTGTTAGCAATTGGCAATTTGTGATGGATGCCCTTGGGGAACCACACAATAAATGGAAAGGAGTTTTTCAACGGAAGATAGCATGGGCAATTTGGGGCTTTATTGGTCGCGCCTTCCCAGTGGTTGAGAGTGGTTGAAAAAAGTTACAGTGGACAGGTGTAGTTGCGCAATTCCACCCGAGCACCCGTTCAGCAGGCAGAAAAAAAAGGGAAGCCAAAAGAGAGCAGGAGTTGGAGCAGTGAAAGTACGGCTGGCCGTTCATTCACTCCATCAACTCAGCATGCGTCTCCAAGCAGAATGAGGAAAGGAATTCAAACAGTGCGCTGGAAGAGAACCACCCCGCCCTCCTCTTTCGTCAGTGAGGCCGCCCTTGAACACACACGCCTCGAACAAAAAAATCGGGATGTGCTGATATAACGAGAACAGCTTTACCTGGGGGTGGAGGAGTGGTTTTACTGCACATGGAGGGGAAAAACGGACTTTCCCCGCTCCAAAATAAGGCGGAAAAGGGGGGGAAGAGTCAAGATGTACAGAAGGAAATCGATTCACATGGTTGGAGAAACCTATGCTGTACATAGAATGATGTTGCATCATTAAATGCAACACTGAGATGTCCCTGAACCGCAGGAGTTAACTGAAGGACCATGCAGTTACATCAGGGCATCCACCTGCCTTTTCCAGAAGCATATATTTCTAATAATAATAAATAAATATTTTAATGAGGCACCAGTTTTATGTGGAAAAAGACAAGTAATTTCCCCCCAGCCTTTCCATAAGACTAACATTGTCCAAATCTGTTGTAGTAATATCACTTTTTAAGATACCGTTAAATATATATATACACACACACAAAATTGGCATTTGTTTTTCAGTGAACGCTGTCTTGGGAGCCTTGTGCTGAACCTTTACCAACAAACAAATGCAATCTGCATGGTTGTAGTATAATACTTCTGCAGAAGACCGAAGTGAGGTGAAACGCTGGAGAGGTGTTTACTCAAGGCCCACGTTCCTCAGTCCAGCGCCCTCGGCGCACGTCTTTTCCAAACCCCCCTGCAGCCTCAACAAAAGCTCCTTTCAAAGCTTCCCAGGCGCAGGTCCTTCAGCTCAATTAGTCAGACACACACGCGCACGCGCACGCGCACACACACACACACACACACACTCTCGAAAGCCTCCAATAGAGACCAGGGGCTGCAGGCAGAGAAGGGCAGGGCTCCTTCTGCCGGCAAGCACAAACACCTCTTATTATGGGCATCACTGAGGAGAAGGGAGCTGAAAGGAGGGGAAGAAAACAGCCAAGGGCGGAGTGAAAAAAAACGTTTGGGAGATGAGAAATTCCCAAGCCCTGGACAGAACCTGATCCAGTGGTGAATGTTAAAGGGGCGGAGTATCCCTCCCCAGGAAGATGGCCAACCTGTGTCTGGACTGTACCACTGTACCCCCAGACTGTACCCCCAGACTGCAGGTGGGGGTTCCTAGGACTGAACTTACAATAGGCCTTCATACAAATCATTATCATTATTAAATAGTAATAAAATGTCCCTGCACAATGAAAACAAGGACCTCAGGGAGAAAGCTAGCCTTAGAATCCTCTCCCTGACATACTCGTTTTCAATTTGGGGGTATTTTTATTTCATTTATTTATTGTATGGAAGAACATTCAATGGCACCTGGACCCCTGCTGCAGTCTGAGCTGGAACCCGGGTTTACCACCTCTGTGAGAACGCAGTCCTGAACTCCCATGTGCCCAACAGAGGGCCATGGGGAAGCTGCCTTCTCCTGAGCCCACCATGGCCTTTTCTGATGGGCAGCCGCTTTCCAGGTCCACAGGCAGGGAGGCGTCTTCCCCGGCCCTTTCTGTGGAGCAGCCAGTAACTGAAGGCAGGTGTCCTGCTGGCCAAGTGGGCACTCACCTTTCCCGGAGCTGCAGTCGCCTCCGGTTTGTCTGGAACGACCTTGGTGAGGCAGCTGGACAGCCATCTGTCAGGGATGCTTTAAGGTGGATTGCTGCATTGAGCAGGGGGGTTGGACTCAATGGCCTCAGAGGCCCCTTCCAACACTACTATTCTATGATTCTATGAGACTCTCCCCACCCGGAGGCCCTGTTCCTTTGGTCTCTGGTCTGCCCGCCTAACTCTGCATGCCTCCCCTGATGTTACCGTCACACAGCACGTGCTCCCCGAACATGCATATCAAAGATATGACCCTAGGCAAGAAACCTGCAAAATTTCAGAAGTATGGGTGCAGAGGATAGAGAGTTATGACAAATTCAAAACAGTTCAAGGCTTCTTTGGTTTCTGCTCCATTGGCACCAAAGTCACAGAGGCCCGGTTTCCACAATTGCTGGCACCATGGGCTGCAGTAGGATTCTGGGGTGGCTTGTTACCCACGGCAACAGGCCACCCTGCCCAGGTTCACACGTAGCTTATTTAAGCCATGGTAGGTGCTGATCATCATGTGAACTGGCCCAGAAAGTGTAATAGGAGAGCAAGCCCCCAATGTAGATGCCAGAGACTCCTTCAAAACCTGTTTAACTTTCCTGCTCCTGGGAGGAGAGGGAACAAGCCAAAAGCAACGAACACTGGATCAGTCCCGCAACAGTCATGCCCCCAAATCACAGGGACTGGAGAGCCCTGGAGAAACCATCCACTATGATGGATTGATTGCATTACATTTCTATACTGCCTAGCTGAAGCTCTCTGGGCAGTTCACAAAAATTAAAGCCATAAGATACAGCATAAAATATAAGCTAAAAGCTTAAAAGCCAGAGCTGACCCTACCTCCCTACCCACCCACTGCCAGTTAAACGAGAATTCTGGAGGAGGAGAATAAAAGGCAGACAAAGTGGAGGCACATTAAAGGAATGGGGAGGGGGGTGGCTCTCGCCCAGATTTTAACTCCTGAAGAATTAACAGCGAAAACGAAGAACGCTGCATTCAGAAAAAGAGAACAATCCTGAAGTTGTTTGCAAGTAATCTTTAACACAAAATATATTCAGACAAACAATGTCTCGTGCTTCCCATGAGCTCAGGAAACAACAGCAAAAAAACATCCCAGGATTACATTTCAACAACATGAAATCTAGTTTGTAATATTCTGCACTACTGCAAAATTACTGCAAGCTAGTATAAATATTGTGCATTATTCTACACCAGAGGCACAGAAGCTCAGGCTCAGGGCCCGAATCTGGCCCTCCAGGGTTTCCCAGATGGCATACCACTTCCCCATGTCCCGTCCCCCCCTTTCCCTCAGCCACCAACCCTTTGGTAGCTTCCTGGCTTTTCACATTCTACACCCGCCCCCAGCCCAATTCTAAAAGTTTGAAATGTCTCTCCTCAGGGCTTTCTTGTTGGCAGTAAGAGTTTCAAATTAAAAATAGGCTAGTACTATTTTGGCTCCGCCTCTTTTACCATTGCCCCGCCCAGCTCTGGAATGCACCCTCCCCCTTTCTCTGAAAATGAATTTGGTCCTCAAGCTGAAAGAGGCTCAACACCTCCGGTTCTACACAGAATTTTAAATGTGTCTTTTTAAAGACAAATATAAACGTGACTTCCATAGAAATTCTGTGACCGACACCACATCCTGTTTTTCTGCTCTCCAATGCTTTGCTGCAGGCATCAGCCTTTTGCTTTCCTAACCCTAAGCAAATAAGACTGCTTACAATAGGTTATGTATAAGTATAATAACCAATGGAGATTTTGCTGGGCGGGGCTGGAGGGAGCAAGGGCATGCGTGTGCGTGCTGCTGCTGCGTCATGCTTTCCTTAACATGCCACAACTTGAATTTCCATCAGAAGGGGGCCTGCTGAGGCCGGCAGAAATCTGCCTGACTAGAAGAGGAGCAAACTCCCTCAAGCCAATGCCAGCCTTTCCCTCAACATCACATCTGATCACGGCCTGCTAGATCAGACTGATCTTTCTGGCCAAGCGCAGCCTCCCCCACACCCGAATTGCCTAAGGACACCGCGGCTGTCACTCCACTTCAGGCTGAGGTGGCCGCTTGCAACAAGGGCTATGCCTCGGGCAGACCACAAGGCCGGCCCACATCCAACGTGCTACACTGCAGGATTGGATGAGCTGTGCTGGGCTCCCCTGCTGCACCCCTTCCCTCTACATGCTCTGGGCTCAGAGGCACGCTTGCCCTTTCACGTGGCCTTCTCCGCTGTGGAACCCAGGCTGCATCTTCTTAGTGGATAACCTGGGCACACAAATGCAGGGTACCACTGGGCCTGAATTTCCTTTTTGCTGTTGTTCCTTATTACAAAAACACACACCAGAAAAAAAAAGGCACAGAGAAGCAAACAAGACTGTCCTTTACTCATGCCACACACACATACACTAAAAAAAAAAAAAAAAAGATCAAAAGGTACAGGAAAAAGTTTCCATTCAACCTAACATGTCTGGATAAATATCAACAGAACATCCTCCCCAGAATTTGCTCCTGAAGGGACTACTAGCACTACCCTAGTTTCTGCAGAATCAAACACCCCATTAATCAATTAAATTTTAGCTAAATTACCAGCCCTTCATCTGCTGAAGACCTCTGTGCATTTGAAGAGTTAGCCCTAAATCAACAGAAGGTAGGTTGACAAGGATCTCTTCTCCACGTGACACCTCATTTCGAGGGACAAGACACTCTCACACCTGTCCAATCCACAAAGAGCAATCCATACTCGTTACGAATCCACGGGATTTGGGGCAGTCAGTGATTTATGAGGCACCACTCGCCGTGCTATAGGGAGTGACAACTTTATATATTCCCTGAATTTGGGATCAACTATATTTTCTTTTTCCAAAAAACCATACCTGAACTGAACTTTTTAACGAGCAATGCTATCAGGTCACTGAAGAAGATCACAAGTCGAAACGCGTTTGGCCTTCACTCACAGACATTGTGGAGCAGTTTTATTATTGTATTACTGTTGTCTGTATGCTTATTATCTTTGTGTGTATGCCTCTAAAAAGTGTTCCACATTTTATTCTTTTTTTTATATATATAAAAGATTGTTTTTGTTATAAGTTTATTGTTTCATTATTTCCTTAACTTTGTAGCCACTCATTGTTTAAAGCAAGCAAGACACAGTTTGGTAACAGTTTGAGTGAACTGGATCTAAGGAATGCAGGAATGCCCAAAGCTGGTGCTTAGACAGCTAAGCTACTGTTGCAACACATGACTTAATGCCTTAATGCCACTTAGCTCTGAACCTGGGGTCACATTGTTCTCCCCCCTGCTCTCTTTCCCTCTGTGATCAGGTAAAATACAACCAGGGCAGACTGTACAAAGCAATGGACACACACAGAGTTAACATCCTGTACTTAGGGAAAAGTTTTGTACCAAGAAGAGCTGAATTCTGCAACTTGCATGTGCTACATAAATTCGCATATAATTGCTTATTGCACATAATGTACTTCCTTCCTCAAGGAGCTTCATAGGGAAACGAAGTGCCACCCTGATCACCACAAAGTGCTGGATGCAATTTAAATTAAGACTTCGCTAGAGTCACTTCATTTCAAAAGAGAGGTAACCAGTGAAGCAGCTGGGCCATGCCTAAAACACATTCATAGCACAGCTGACATACGGGCCTCCCCGTGTCAAGGTAGTTCCCCAAAGTAAGAACCCACCTCACCCCACACACTCAGCTTAACTGTCCATTATTAAATGTCCTTGGTTTAGGGTCAACTAGCTTGTTTCCCAAACTTGGTGTATCTGAGAATCACCAGTTCAAGAGAGAATACCAGGGCTTTACAGGCCCAGCCCCACTCAGGGACTGATTTGCAAATCTTGACCAAGTGTTTGGGGCTTCAAGAATTAATAAATATGGGTAGCGGTCCCTGAAATTTCCCTCAAGCCAGACAACACACATATGGTATCAAAGACTACATTTTTATTGCTCAAACAGTCTCAGAGAATTATGAGCTTTAGCTATGATGAGGAAGATCACACAAGTTATAATCACTGGAAGCACTATTTATTTATTTATTGCATGTCTATACCGTCCAATAGCTGAAGCTCTCTAGGCGGTTTACACAATGAAAATAGTAGAAACCCAGGTTCCTCTCAATCTAACAGTCTACATCAAAGGCTCCTCTTTACCTAAACGGAGGTCTGGTGGGCGAAGACGGCCTAAGCACACGTGGCAGGTTTCTCATTCTCCCAGGGCCTCTCTCCCTAACTGATCAAGCCCCGGCCTTTTATAGCCCTCTTGATGCCAATGACCTCATCCTTCGTTTCGGACCTGGTCATGCCACCATTCCTACTTTGCTCAGTGTAGCCCAGTCTGCCACTGATACCAGTAACACCCAGACGGAGGTCTCCCTGCTCAGCTAAGCTACATGCTGCTTCCACCACATGTTCCACGCATTCGTGGTAGCCTTCCTCCATTTCCAAGAATATATTCCATTACTCATAGTTATCTCACAACCCCTACATACAGAACCAGTCACACCTACAAGATACAATAAATTCTACACACTACAACACCTATTCCACGATTGTATAACCACACTTGCTAACATAAACTTATGGTGTCCTTGGTCCATCTGCCTAACTGTCAACATGTAGACTCCAAGCTCCTGGGACATTTTAAAATCTTACTCTGTGAAGAGCCATGCAGGGTGGTGGCACTACGGAAATAAGGCAGCTGCTACTGCTGCTGCTGCTGCTGCACCCAGGACCTCTCTGGCCCCTTCGGCACTCGCAGCCACTTTCTTCATAATGCTCATAATGCATAATAGGAGTCGTTGTATGGGGGAGGAGCATTTTTCTAGTGACAAAATAGGATTGTTTGAGCACTCAGACTATGCAGACGTCTTCACAACAGATGCAAGGAAGATGTTTGGGCACCCCCACGCTAACTGCACATTTTGAGAAATGCCCACTAGGGATAATGATTCCTTAGCAAAAGGCAACACAGTCACCAATGAGCCCTGTGAATTAGCAAGCCATCTCATGTTGACTAAAATCGAGGTTTCCAAATGTACTACATTTTCTCCTTGACTTTGGAGGCAACTCTTAAGTTTCTTTTTAAGGACCTGGGCACTGTGTCCTGAGTCAAAGCCAAGAACTATTATTTATTTATTTATTTTATTTCTTAGCCACTTTTCCCAAGGTGGTTTACAATATAAAAGTAAAGAGTAAAATCCAGTATCAAACAAATTATAAAACTACCTTTAAACTTAAATAACTATTAAATAAGCCAGTTAAAATAAAATATAATTGTATTTAACAGCAGCAAATACCATCAAAACTTTCTATTAAAAAAAACAGAGCAAACCAGTATATTTTTAAAGCTCTCTTAAAAGCAGCCACATGCAGAGTCAGTGAGAATTCCACAGCACAAGGGCCACCACTGAAAAGGCCCTTCTCTCCTGTGCCTGCCTGCCTTACAGATGTTAGTGGGGAGCCAGCAAGTAGGGCCTCTAGGGATTATTTTAAAACCCAAGCAGGTTCATACAGGTGTCAGTGGTCCTTCAAGTAACCTAGACCCAAACCATTTAAGGCTTTAAAGATCAACACCAGCACTTTGAACTGCACCCGGAAATGGACTGGCAACCGGCACCGCTAATGCAGAATTGGCGTAATATGTGTTGACCATCTAGTCCCAACAAGGAGGATGTGAGTGGCTGCATTCTGCACCAGCTGAAGTGTCCGAATCAACTTCAAGGGCAGCCCCACATAGAGCATGTTGCAGTAGCTCCATTCATATGTAACTAGTGCATACATAACTGAGGCCACGCCTGTTTCCTCTAGGCGTGTGTGTGTGTGTGTGATATGCCAACTGAAGCGGGTAAAAGGCATTCCTGGCTGTTGCTGCCATTGTGCTTCCATGGCCAGCAACGAGGCCAGAAGGACTCACATGTTCCAGTCTTAGTCTTTAGGGGAGAGGGTGAGCCCGTACAACGCCAGGTGAATACCTTTATCCAGATCAACATCACCAGCATTTCTGCCTCGTCTGGATTAAGCCTCCACTTATTCACCCTCATCTATCTCCAAACTGCCCCTGAGCACCTATTCAGGCATCTCACAGCCTCTCCCTAGGATTAGTAGGGGGAAAGCAGAGACAACATCTGACTCCTGTAGATGCAAAGAGTTGGAAGGGGCGATGTGTGGATTACCAACTCCTCTGACATAAGCCAGGACGCGGGAATTGCAATATCCAGATATCGCACAGAAAAAAGGCCCCTGTTGTCAAGGATACAAGGTCACAGGCCTCTTCTTGGAGAAAGAATATCTCACATGTTGTCTTGGACTCTCTCTGTCTATTATTCTTCTAAAGCGGCCTCTGAGCACATACAAAGTGCCCATATTTCATCACCAAACTGACATATTTCGCATCCAAGGTTAGGTGGGGAATTGGTTGCTTCCAGGAAAGCAGAAGGTTTAGCACTTGCATGAAAAAAGAAAAAAAGAAAAAGCTTCAGCACTATGGACAGAGAACTAGCTCTGGAGGTACCTCTGCTCCTGTCTATTATTAGGAAACGCTCCTTCATGGACGCACCGGCCATCCTGAATTTGGCTGTCATACTACCATGCCTTTTCCAAGCTCAACGCCTTCAACCTTTCCTCATAGGACTTGGCCTCCAAACTTCTCACCACCTTCCTCTAGACACATCCCAGATTGTCAATATTCTTCTTAAAAATTGTGGCAGCCAGAATTCGACCTCCAGGTGAAGTCTGACCAAAGTGGATTATGTCTTATGATATGGATACTGTATCTCTGTTAATATAACCTAGAATTACATTAGCCCTTTTAGTCACTGCATTGCACTGCTGACTCCTGTTTAACTTGTGGTCTCCAAAATATAATAATAATAATAATAATAATAATAATTATGTACATGTGTCTGCTGTCAATCCAGGTGTCGCCCATCCTGTATTTTCTGCATCTGCTTCTTCCTACCTAAATGCAGAACTTTCCATTTATCTCTAAAGCATCACATTTGTCTACTTTGAATATTGTAATAGCATATTAACCATAACGGCATTCTTTTAAAGAAAGCTTTAGAATATTTAATCTTACAAACGATCTGGTGATAGCTATTCTGGAACAGCTGCAACCCACATGCAGAATATTATCTTCATGCAGAGATTTTAGATCTGCAGAGATGGGGCATGGAAAGGCTGGAACTCCTGAGGAATTTCTCCTCCCAAATCGCCCCCAAAGGTAAAAGCAGGATATGAGTGGGGCAAAGGCTGACCAGGGACCGGGACCAGAAAAAAGCGGCTGACTCTGTTTGAAAGGGAGACCTGGAGGTGCAGATGCTGTGGCTCAGTGGCCTTTGCTCTGCATGCAGAAGGTCCCGGGTTCGATCCCCAGGCTTCTCCAGATACGGTGAGGAAAGGAATCCTGCCTAAAATCCTGGTGAGCCCTTCCCAGTTAGTGTGGACATTACTAGGCTAGATGGACCAAGGTCTGATTCCGTTATCAGGCAGCTTCCTGTGTCCTATGACCCTATGAACACCACACAGGTGCTGCCAACCATCTGGCCATCCTGGCTCCTGCAGCAGCAAAGGAACAGAAGCAGGGGAGGAGCACAGACAGGACTGGTTGAAGGTATTTTCATACGTAAGGTAAAAATTATTGTGTTGCCCACCCTGCATCTTGCCTTCAGAGGAGCAGACTGTGTTTCTCCTTCAGGCTTTTCTGAAATTGCTGCCCTTTCCCCCATCTTCCACACAAATGGAGATTTTCACTTTGTTCACTTGTATAGAGTGAAAGGAGGAGGGTACAGTCAGGAAAATCTCAGGGTGATAATGAAATTGTCCCCACACCTCAGACCTTGCTGTCCCAAGCGTCTTCTGGGGCAGGGGTCTGTCTTTTACCTAGAGGATGTTCCTGATTTTCAGAAGTATTGGAATTTGGGTGCCTTGTTGGCAAATGTCCAATGCTGTCTCTTGGGCTGGGATAGACCTGGGGGTCTGACCATAAAATCCTGCTACTTGCACAAACAAAAGCCACAGCTCTTTGCATCTGCAACCTATCATGAGTCATGGAATATCGCCTCTGATGCTCAATCCCAGCCGTTGATTTCAGACTACAGCCACCATTACTCACTCCAGTCGTAGCCAAGTTTCCTTGGAAGCATCCCACTGATTTCAGTAGTCTTTGCTTCTATATAAGCATGCTTAGAATAACAACTTTAGAAAGAAACACAAGACCTGTGTCACCTGCTACAGCGTCCTATCCTGGCATGATCCTCCATGCATTCAGACTCAATTCTCAACACTCATCTGTTACTCATTCATTCATTCGACACCATCCGTGTGCATGGCACTTCGCAGAATACAAATGGACAGGTCCTTGCCCCAAACAGCTTACAATCTGACATTCAACACAGGAACAACAGAGGAAGGGGAAAGGAGGATAAGCAGGGGGCAGTATTACAATTGTTTTGGTTATATGTGCCCATGTTCTCTAAGTAGATTTCAACATGTGAAACGAAGAGAAGGAGATGAGGGTAAGTATTTAGGAATATCAAATCCAAACAGGGGGAAATGTCCGAATCCCTGCACTATGAAATGCTTTAATATTTCTTCCAGAGATTATTGTGTACATCAGCATAAGGAAGAAATTAACCAAAATCCCGATGGAATAATTTTCAAACAGAGAATTTATATATGTGTGTACATATAATTTTACACATACATAATTTTGCATCCTTCCACTTTAGAAGCCACTTTAACTGCAATATGAGAAATGTTACAAAACAATGTGATGTAATTATATTCAATATTTGTTTTCTAGTTATTTTATGGAAATGTATTCCTATGTTGCAAGAGTGGTAAGATTTGTATTAAAATGATCCTAATAATTATTATTTGTTACTGCTTCTCCACAAGGACAAAAAGGCATTTTTTTCAAGCTACACTGATCATCAAAAATCCAGCAAATTCGGCCATAAGTCCACAATTCCCTTCTACAATAGAGTCAGGGAGAAGCACAGATGACAAGGTACAACTTCTCAAATAATCCAGGTAAGAAAGAAAGGAGAAGAGCAAGAGAAAAATTGAACTCAGGAGAGAGACACATGAAAAGAGGAAAAATTCCCCATTTTGTGGTGCAGAATGGAAAGGATGTATATGTCTGGCTAAATAGTTCAGCTTAGGATCTTGCAAACAATCAAGAGAAATTTGACAGCGTTTATTTTAAAAGGGGGGAAATGCTCATTTGGGAAAAGTGAGTATAATAGGGGACTTTGGGTTCACAACACATGAGGTGGTGCTGAGGGTGTGGGGCTGAGAGTCAATGCGTGTGATGGGCTTTTGACATGCTGGAAGCTATTGCATGTTGGATCTTGGCACACAAGGCAGTGTGGAAAGTCAGCCACTACTTGGTCAAGATAGTAACACACATCCTTGTTCATAACATTTTCTATAGCTAGTTCAGGGAAAATTTGAACGTAGGTTGAGCCTGAAAACCATTTTTTCTGTAAATAAATCCATCTAAGAAGGATCACCACATGGCTGACTCAAAGATGCAAAGAAACACTATTAATGAGTTCAAGGGATGTTGTGTCCAAGGGGAAAGTCCTGGGACTCAGCACCTTAGGTCAGGATGGGCTCCCATCCTGGTCGCTCTTCCTAGTGCCCCCACCCATGCCACACATCAGCCTATGGCTGGCCCTGCCTCCTTCTCAACACTGCCCACGGCGGCTGCTCTCACCTTTTCCACTGGATTTGCAGTGAGCCCGAGCTCCCAAAGCCCAAAGAGGTATTCCAGCCAAGCCCACGCTTGCTCGGGACCCCCTCCCTCCCCCTCTAGGACTGATGCCACGAGGATGTTTCCCATGGCCTGACCCTTCCTGACACCAGGAATCCCCTTGCTTCTGCACCTATCTTTGCAAAGCAGAAGCTTCTGCATCAGGGAGGCACAAGCAAGGGCAAATGCTTCATGCGTAGAAGGGCCCAGATTCAGCCTGCGAAATCTGCAATTCAAAGGGCCTCAGACAGCAGAGCTGGGGAAAAGCCACATGAGATGAAGTTGGGCTGGATGGAGCAATGGTCCAAATCAGAATGAAGAGGCTTCGTGTGTGGTCATACCATGACCACAGACCACACATTTCGCATGCCAAAGATGGACTCCCTGCCCTCTGCAGGCCACAGGGGTCTCTGGGAAAGACCCCCTGGGAGATCTTGCCCAGCAGCAACTGCCACTGGAATGCTGGCCCAGATGGACCAATGGCCAGATTCCTTGAGAGGCCACTTCCGCTCCTCCGCCCCTCCACCTGCTGCTGCAGCAGAAATACTTTCCCCAGTGCGGTTCTGGCCCAGACAGCCCCCCCCCCAATCTAACTCCACAAGCAAATCCTGGCCAGCTCATTCTGCAACTCCAAAACAGACAGCCCCAAACTCAATAGCCAGAAATTGGGTACCTGTGATGAGGACCAAGGGTACACTTAGGGTAGAGCCTTGTAAAGCAAAAATCTAAATACAGCATGCTGCTTTATGTTTTATAGTTACTAACAGTGCAATCCTATCTATGTCTACTCAGAACAAATCCCACTGAATTCGATGGAGCTTACTCCTAGGTACAAGATTGCAGCCTTATGCATGCTTGCTTAGGAGTAAGCACCACTGAATGAGCAGGGCTATACTTTGAGTAAACACATATAATATGTTAATCACAACTGAGTCATTCCCCCTCTCTCGTATCTTTGCAAGTTACTGAAACCAAAACTCAGGGAAAGAGCTTGGACATCACTGAAGGTCAGAGAGAGCCCTTCTCAGGACTGCAAAGCAAGAGGTGGTCATGGACACAGTCAGTGAAACCTCTGCTCTAGAGCTGCATCTGATAATAGTCACTACAGGAATTCAAATATCTAGATTTGGAAATGTAAAACACCTACCTCCAATTTCTAGTTTTTCTGGAAACGAGATTTGTTTCTTCTCTCTCTTTTCCAACATTTTCCATTCACTGCATTTTTGCCACCATCAGGAAGGGTTTTGTTTCCACCTTTGAGGGTTGGCTTCTTTAAAAAGATGTTTTGCAATCTTCTTTCTTCTCCTTCTCCTCAGGCGTGTAATGGGGTTATTTTTACTTTCGGTTATCTAGCTTTATGAAGACTTGACCCCACTCATACAGCTAGATAACCAAAGATAACAACCAACCCCTGGAATCTAGTCCACTGGGGCAAAAATAAAGTGCCTTTTCTCCCCCGTCTTTTCTCTTGGAGGCAGGAATCTTGGTAGAAATAGGAAAGGGAACAAATTAATTAATTAAAATCCACCTATTAATCACAATCACATTTTCTCAGCTCAAAATCATTGTGCCTCATCATTTTCATTCATTCATTTTCTAGATCACCCACTAGTCAAAGGTCTCTGGGCAGTTTATGAAGATTAAATGCCTTTAAAATACAGTGTAAAAACCACTGACATCCAAACATGTAAACAACACACATATGTAGCAATTTTAAATAAACAGTAAGAAAATCCAGGACCTGATTAAAACCTTGAAAAATGACACCACTCCTCATAGCATGTGTGTGTGCGTGTGTGTGCACCCACACAATGCTAGATCTCATCTTTGATGCTGGGATTTTGTTTGTAATGCACATATGATGAACGGTAGTTAGCTGCTCTTTTAACAATAAAAACTTCAGCACAATAAAACACATTCCTCTCCCATTAAAAAAAGAACTAGGAAATTTAAAATTCAAACATAAAATTAAGGTGTCTTCTCCACTGACAATCAAGATAAGGCACAACCTAGCCAAAAGTGAAATACTCTTAAGTCACATATATTTCAGTGGAAGACTTGTTTACATGTTTACTTTTTCCAAGTGAGAGCAATGTGTCTTCTGAGTAAAAACAATTGGAGTTAAAACTACTTTGTGTGGATCACACTAATAATTTTAAAAACTAGATGCTCCATCATCTTTACAGAAATCAGACACATTTAGTGCCCAGTTCTCATTTAAACATTTATCTTCTCAATGTACGTTTAATAACAAGGATGACATCTTTCCCCTTTTCCTATTGAAATGTACAGATATACACTATTGTGTGTGTGTGTGTTTATACATAGGTATACACAAAGACACACAAAGGATGGGAAAATAAGGAAGATGACAAAGGAAAGAAACAGAAGAGTGTCATTTAGCCTAAATCAAGAGTAGATTTGGTAACTCAATCCATGATGCATGATAAAATCAATTTATATGACAATGCACAGAAACAAGCATTCAAATGAACACAGAGGTCATCTAGCCTAACCCCTTTGGTTGGCAAAATGCCTCACAAACACACATTAACGTTCACAAACCGAAAGACCGGCACAAGCAAAGAACAAACGCCAGCAAGGAGCAAACCCGCCCCCGCCCCCGCCCATTAAGGTCCTCGCTCAATTCGCTCGCGGGAGATGCGATCCTCAGATCGAGCCGCTCTCAACGGGGAGCCAAGAGGGACGCGGCCACCGGCGCCGAAAAGACGGGCAGCGCCTCCGCGGGCTGCGGGAGCGCCCTCAGTGCCGGCAGGGGCTCCGCGGCGTCCGCCCAGGGCTGCTGCGGCCGTTCGACGAAACGAAGCCCAAGCGGGGCCGCTTCGGAGCCGCGGCAGCGGCCGACCCGCGGAGAAACCGGCCCCGCGGCCGCCGCAGCGCTCGCTCCTGCGCGCCCGCGGCCCTCGCCAAACTTACGTGGGGGGCGGGCGAGCGGGCCAGCGCGGGGGGGGGGCCGGCTGCTGCCGCCCGCCGCCCCCTCCACGCGCCCGACCCCGGCCCCGGCCGAAGAGCGGCGAGTGAGGGGCGCGCAAGCGGGCGGGCGGGCGGGCGGCCCGTCTGGAAGGCCGGCGTCCCGGCTGCGCGCCCGGAGAGCCGTGAGAGCGGCCCATTCATCCTTTCCCTCCGGCGCCCCCCTCGCCCGCCGCCCATTGGCTGTCGCCCGCTGACGTCACCCGCCCCGCTCCGCGGCTCCTCGGGCGCCCTCGCCGGATGGGCCCCGCCGCGCGCGCCCACGAACGCCGGGGTGGCGCGCACGCCGCCGCGCAGGGGGCGGCCTCCCCGACGGCGCAGCGGCCCCGACGCCTCCCGCGCAGAGGCCCGTGGGCCGCCAGACGGCTCCGCCGGGGGCGGGCGGGCCACGACGCGCACCAGCCCGGGCACCCGCGCGCAAGCGGCTGGCTCGGGAGGCAGCCGCAGCTCGTCTTTCGGCCGCGTGGGGACCGGCTGCGTCGCACGCCCGACGCCGCGCCGCGCCGCTCCTTCCCGCCAGCTCCCCGCGGCCGGCTGGCCTCCGGGAAGGTGCCTCGCGCCCCTGGCCAGAGGGAGGGAGGGAGGCGGGGCCGGGGCCGGGCGAGCGAGCGCGGAAAGGGGCGCGCCAGGCGGCGGCGGTTCTCGACGGGGCGAGAGGAAAGGCCGCTTGGGCCGGCGCGCTCGGGAGGGAGGGAGCGAGGGGCGAAGCGGCCGGCCGGCCTGCCGGAGGTTGCCGAGAGGCGCCCGCCCCGCCCCGCCCCGCCCCGCGCGGCGGTTTCTCTCCCCTCCGGGCACAGAGCAAGGGGCAGCCCGCAGGGCCTTTGCATTTCAGGACTCGCGTTTTCTGGTTGTGGCTTTCGTTCTCTGAAATCTTTGGACGCCGCTCTCAGAAAGGCGGCAGAGAACAAACGAAGGGCTGGCAGCGCTCTTTCAGGCGAGACGCCGCCGGGCAGCCCGGGCCTCCTCGCGCCTCTCCCGCTTGCGGCTCTTCTTCGCCCCGCCCCCGCCGCACAGGCTCACCCTGCGGCGCCTCTCCTTCCTCGCTGGCCGTAGGAATCGCGCTGGAACGAGCAGAGGGCATCGAGAGAAAAACGCGGAGCTGCGAACGGCGGGGGCGGGGGCGCGTGAGAGCGGAGCAATCGGGGAATGACCGTTCAGGCTGTCGTAAAAATCAGAAATAAGATTCTGTTAACAAAAGAAACGTTACCATTTTTGGAACCTAGCATTTGATGCATCTCTGTGTGTGAGTGCATACTTTTAAACCAGGAGTAGTCTGTACATGTTCTTGCATTTTGCACCCCAAGCGATGCCTGTTTCCTCAGAAGTAAGTCTTGCTGTCTTCAGTGGGGCTTACTCCGAAGAAACTGTCCAGAGATTGCAGCGCGGGCTCTCCTGGGGAAGAGAAGCTCAACTTTCCAGCCAAGAAAAGGGGCTTCTTCAGAGACGCCCGGCCCCCTCCCGCCCCTTCCAACTCCGGGCGCCCCGAGAACGGCACGGCTGCCCCTCCACCCCCGGGTGAAGGGCGCGTGGAGCGGACGTAGAAGAGCTGGCGCCAATGGCCCCGCGGGCTGAGGAGGCCCGCACATCTGGGGGGCGCCAGGTTGAGGGAGGCGGCCGGGCATCTGTTCCCCACCCGCCCCTCCTGGTTCTGAAGGCCCGTAGAATAGCGGGAGGCCGGTTGTCCACGAACACGCGCGGGCCGGGGCAGTCCTGGACATATCTGTCCATCCCGTCGAATTTAGAGGCGCTGCCTTCCGAGGAGGACGCAGCTGCGCGGACTACTGGGCAACGATTGCGCGGGCGTGACGGGCTGGTGGCCTGGTCGGCTGAAGGAACTCTCCGTCGCCGAGCGTTTGAGGCCTTGGGGACTGGCGCCTTGGCCGGAACCCCTCTGGTTTCCGTGAAGCCCGACTGCCCGGGGAGAGGCGCGTGCCCTTCTGCCGGCTGCCCGCTGGCGTGGGTCCGAGGGTTTGGCGCGTCCTTTCCCAGGCCGAGGGGAGCTTTGCAGAGCAAGCGAGGGGGCGCTGAGGGCCCGGGGTCAGACCGCGCAGGAGGCGGGGCCCGGGCGGAAGGCAGGCAGCCTGGCCGGACGACGACGTCGAGGAGGAGGAAGAAGCCGTCCAAAGGACGCGTTCATTACCGAATGGCAGCCTGTCCTCTGGAGGTTCGGCGCTCAGGAGGAAGCCCCGCTGGGCTTGGAGCAATTACTCCCAAGTGTGGTACGCTGGTACTCATTTGCCTGCGAGGAAACCCCACTCATATCAATGGCACTTACTTACGAGAAAATGGCAGACGGCTGGACTGTACAAATGTAGGGAACGGAAGCCCAGTCCTCCGGATGTTTCCTCGGAAGTAACTTTCACTGTGGGGCTTACTCGCAAGTAAGTGCTCGTTTCTTTGCAGCGTCAGACTTACTTCGGACGTGCAATCTTGTGCTCGTTTACTCATAAGTACATGTAGGATCGCAGCCCCAGCCCAGACCCTCCCGCTCCTTGCCCACGGTGATTTCAGTGATGAAACGAAGTCCTCGGGGGGTCTTACAATCCGCACTACCCGCTTCCTGCGTCTGAATGCGTTCTGCTTAATTCGCTTGTGAATGTGGCGCTGATCTGCAACCAACGGAACCCACAATTTTCCCGGTGGGGAGCCACACAGAAGGCATCCTTGGTTTTCTGTCTCCAGTGAATTAAAACACGCGGTGATGTGCCCCACTCCACCGGCGTGCGCTGGACTCTCTGGTTTATTCTGAATTGGTGGTTAAAGTGTGTATTTACCAAAGGCAAAAATGTTTTAAAATCTGAATAACAGAATTAGAAAGAAAACAAAACCTTGCTTTCAGTAAATGCAGGGCGTATATTTTGTTATACTGTGACAAATGAACAATAAAAACCGAATTATTTCCCAATGGCTCCTATTAAGCCCAAGGTGCCTGCTTTTAATATGACGATGTGACAGGCCTCTGCCCCAGGGAGTTTGCCAATTGATATATTTAATTGGGTGCCACTGCATTTATTTCAGAGCCAAAGTAATTAATGCAAAACTTGAACTTCCTGCACATTTAGAATCTACATTTTGGTGTCCCCCCACTACTAGTGTCCCAATATTTTTTGAAGTCTGGATGTTGGAGGATGAAATATATGTTTACAATACAATCCTCTGTATTCAGATTTGATCTTTGTGTTCAGTGGGGCTTATTTCTTGAGGAGTGTGTATACTATAGCTGTTTTAGGGCTATAATCATATACACACTTAACTGGGAGTAAATTCTGTTGAACCTAGTGCAGCTTACTGCTGAATAGACATGTATGAGATTGCACCATTAGTTTCTTCTATTCATAATTATTTGCAAAATACAACATTTGAATTCTATGTCCAGAGGTTAGAGGGTCACTCTGCGGTGGGTGGGTGGACTAACTCAAAGGTGGGAAACCTTTTTCAGCCTAAGGGGAAAATTCAGTTTTGGCGAAGCTGGGCGGGGGCACCTCTGTGGTGGGTGGCCTATTGGAGCTTCAAGCTCTTCCCTGCCAGCCGCAGAGCCGGGGGTTGGGGGGTGGGCATTTCAACCTTTTAGAACGAGGGCGGGGGGGGGGACTGCGCAAAAGCCGGGAAAAGCACCAGATGACTGACATTTGGGGAAAGGGGTGGAAAGGGACGTGGCCATTTGGGAAACACCCCCAAGGTCCGGATTGGGACCCCAGGAGGGCCGCCTGCGAGGTCTTTTGAACTCTAGGAATCTTCAAAGGTGCCTTCTAAGGTATGATTCTTCAATATTTTAAAATTCTCTTATAATG
Source organism: Elgaria multicarinata webbii (assembly GCF_023053635.1). Lineage (NCBI taxonomy): Eukaryota > Metazoa > Chordata > Lepidosauria > Squamata > Anguidae > Elgaria > Elgaria multicarinata. The sequence continues at coordinate 692,715 of NC_086191.1, read as the reverse complement.
ATCCAGCTAATACAATCCAGCTCTACACAGCATGGGACTGGAGCAAGCACCACGGCTCGCATTACGGGGGGGGGGGGGGCTTGTCCCGATGGCCAGCGCATCCTGCCCCTCCCCCTGCCCACAGCCTTTGAAAAATAACAGCTAAGGCGGCCATCACAAAAAGTGAAGCAGCGCCCGGCCCCTGGGCTGGGCTGCACAACCGGTCCTGTGCCAAGCCTCACAGGGGCCACCAGCCATAGGGGTGGCTCGACAGGCCTCCTGTGCCCAACCTGAAAAACGAGGCTCGCCTGGCGCCAACATTGTTATCTTTTCGGCGCCAGTTCAAGACTTTTTCTCCCAGGCATTTAACAGCAGATGCTGAGTTTTTTAATTGACCCCAGAATGGTTGTTTTAAACGGATATTGTCTGTGTTTGTATTTTATGCTCTTTATGGTTTTAAATTTTGTATATTTGTTTTTTAATGTTCACTGTTTTTTAACTTTTGTAAACCGCCCAGAGAGCTCTGGATGATAATAATAATAATAATAATAATAATAATAATAATAATAATAATAATAATAATAAGAGAGTTGCCAGAGCCCATGATTGGGCTGCGTTTGGGAGTGCTTTACTGTTTGATGGCTGCCTCTGTAGGCATTCCAGCAGGCATGGATTGGCAATGCTGGGCTAGCAGGACCACCTATATTAGTAAGCCTCTCTGGCACGTGTGCATGCCTGGGAAACAAATTCCTTTTCGTAAATTGTGGGTGTATCAGAAAGAGAGGAGCAGGGAGAGATTGTCTTGTGTTGAATTATTATGAAATACATATTTTAAAAGTAAGTGCAACCCAGGTTTTTAGAGTACCGTTCTTTAAACTAAAAACTTGACTCTCCCCAGGAACTGGCCTGGGACACAGAGCACCCTGCCTTCCCTCTGCTTACTGGCACATGTCCCTCATCATTGTCACCTGTGCATTCAAACATTCTACTTTCCATCCCACCCTTTCAAGTCTGCACATGCTGGAATCTATCCAAGATTGAAGTGCATCCTTGTACCACCTGATATTATGAAAGTTTACTCTAACCTGACAGGGGTCCCACTGAGTTCAATGCGGTGGCTCAGTAGCAGAGCCCTTGATTGGCAGGCAGAAGGTCCAGGTTCAATCCCAGGCACCATCTCCAGGACAGAATCTGGTCTGAAACCCATTGCTGTCAGCCAGTCTTGACAATACTGGGCTAGAAGGACCAAGGGCCTGACTAAATATAAGGCAGCTTCCTGGGTTCCTATGCCCTTCTTCTCAGTAAGGGTGCACAGGATTTCAGCCTTAGACTAACTATTTCCTTCTTGGTCAAGCTCGCCATTTTAAATGGCCTTTCTCCTTTCCATTTGGCATCCTTGCCATCCTCCTCACCACCAGCGCCACACCATAATTGAAGCTGGCCCCAGGAATGTGCATCTTCTATAGTGCAAGAAGAAGGGTAGGATATAAGAGGAGCCCTGTTCTGTTACCCTGAGGCCCACCTCCTGGAAGGTGGCAATGGGTTTTATTTAGTGGCCGTCTCATATAAACAAGTCCATAAAATGTGGGGTGTTGACAACTCCTTGCGACAAGCTTGTTTCTTCCCCTGGAAAGCAAGTGGCTTGGCTTGCTCCTTTTGGGCATCCAGCCCTCTGGGGAATATCATGATGGAGGGGAGAGAGAGAGAGAGACGCCCTCCTCCTGGATCGGGCTTCTGCAGCAGAGGTGGGGCAATTTCTCAGATTGCACCCTCCTATTATAGCGGTTTACTTATCTGCACATTCACTCAGACAGAGAAATCATTTATGTTCTATACTCAGGCAGGTGTTCAATCAGCAGACCTAGAAGATTGCATCATCTTCAGTTCCCTGTCCTTGCTCATCCTGGATACATTTAAGCTTTACCCAGAATCGTCACAGACAATGAATGCATGGCCGTTTTATCCCATGGCTTACCCTTCCCCCTCCATATCTAAGTGTGCCTGTGCCTGTGCCTGTACTAACTGTATATGCCAACTGAACAGAATACTTCAACAATCTGATTAAGTGGACTTGAGACCATGAAAGCTCTTTCCACAATGAACGTTGTCTTTAAGGTGCCACAAGACTCTAAAAATGTGTGTATGCTATGTATCATATCACATATCATTTATAGATATTCTAGTTCAATTAATCCATCAATCATTTGACAGAAAGATATTGTTTTTACAGAAAGACATCACAAATTATTTCCAGCAAAACAAAAAGCTTCCATATTCTGCAGCCTAGGAATTGAGTGAACTACATGAAGCAGGCTCCCTTGCCCTGCGGAATTATTATTATTATTATTATTATTAATGTGTTCAATTAATCATAATCTGAACACTGCTGGGCAATGGAGAAAAACCAGCCCAGATCTCAGGGGTGTTGGTGGGTGGGACAGGACAGGTTACCGTGGGGTTTGAAATGGGGTGGAAGGAGGCCAGGTACAGAGACAAAACGAACAAGTCTCAAAGCTTATCAAGGCTGCAACTCCTCCCACTTTGATTATGATTACTGGGACATCAGACTCATTGCTTTAAATGGGGCTTAGTTTCAAGGATGATTTACAACCTAAGGCTGCAGTCCTATGGATGCTTCCTTGGGAGCAAGTTCCATTGAAGTATGTGGGGTCTAGACAGGCTCTGGCTTCAGCCCACAGCAAATTCTACCTCAGGTATCTTCAGTCCAGTGAAAGAAAAATAAATACAGTTGTGAATCGTCACCATCTATTCACATCCATATTGTGGAAGTATCTGGAATGAAAGCTATGCACGGCCTGATTCTCAACATGGTCCGTGGTGTGAACATTTTAAAAATAAATGAATCTGGAATCAATCCATCAACAACAGAAGTAATTTCTCAATAAAGCTGCAATTCCACGGTCACTCACTTGGCAGTAAAACCCACTGAATTGCTTGGGACTTACTTCTGAGAAAATATTCAGGGCAAACGAGTTGTCCTCCTATTTGCAGTCAGTTCAAGACCAATCCAATTCCCCAAACTCGTTAAACTGAGGTAATAAGGCGGTTATTAACATCATGACAAATCATAACAGTTTGGCCTCGCTCCCTTTCAGTGGGAAAGCGTGTAATCCCACGCACTTTTACTCATATGTAAATCCTATAATGTTCAATGTGGCATGTTTGCACGTTAGTGTGGATAGGATTGAACCCCCAAGTATCTGCCCCTCCTTTGCACTAAAATCTGTGGGGCTTTTAGCCTGATCCAACGCAGGCACACTCAGAACGTAGACTGCAACGCTATACTCAGCGACCTGGAAGTAAATCCCATTGAATTCAATGGGGGTTACTTCTGAGTAGACATGTATAAGCGTGCACTGCACCTTCCTCTGATTTCGGTAGAAGTGACCTTCCTAAGTAAGCGGACGCAGGAGGATTGTGAGCCTCGATCGTATTTAACAGCAGTCAGAGGCCTCCTTCTTTCTCCCTGGTTCACGAAACTTTCGGCTGGGTAGGATCTTCTGGAAAGCGGCTTCCCAGAGCTCAACAAGAGCATCCTTTCAGCGGCTCGGAAGACAATGCTGCGTAGTATTCCGGGGCAGGCAGGTGGGTTCGGTGTGCTTTCGGCTGTGCGGCGCCCAGCGCGCGCAGGGAGGAACGGGAAGGAGAGGCGGATCTTGGCCCTCTTCCAGGCCCCCACCCCCGCCCGGCCGCCCGGCTCTCCTCAGCGTTTATCAACCCGGGTTAGAAAGAGCGCCCTGGAGGCCAAGGAGAAGGCAGCGCCGGATTTCTCTGGCAGGAACCCTCTCCTGCTGATGGGTTTGATCCAGGAACGGAGAGGGACGTGCTCCAGCCGAGGGGGAGCGTCTCCTCGGAACGCATCTCCCAGTCTGTGGCTCGCCCCCCCTCACGGCGCAGCCACAGCCATGACCCCCCCCGCACTCCTCCCCCCCGCTGGAGCCCGTGGTCGCAAATTATAACGGAATCAGGTCGTGGATATGAACCCACCCTAACAGCACGCTGCAGACTCAGAAGTCGGCTCGCTCCAAGTCCGTAGCAGGTGCTTCAGAGGAAACGGGTTTCGGGCGGAGCACTCCGCCCCCTGGGACGGCTCCTTCCGAGGTCTCTCGGGCGCGACAAAGCCGCCCCTGCCCGTTCTGCGCCCCCACCCAGTGGCCCCTTCCTAGCGCGAACGGGGAGCAGGCTGGCTGCGCCCCTCCAGGCAGAGAGGGGCCCCTCTCAGCCCTGTGGCCCCGCGGAGCTCGGGCTGGCTGCTCCGGACGAGCTGCGGCCTTGCGCAGGGCCGGACCGCTGGGCCAAGGAAGCCTGGGCCGCCCGCTCTCCTCCGGCCCCAGGCAGAAAGCGGCCCCGCGCCTTGCTGCCGCGCAGACCCTTCCCGCCCGGCTCGGGCGCTCGACCTGGAGCGAGCAGGAATCGCAGCAGGGCCAAGGCAGGCGCAGCGCCAGCGCCAGCGCCTGCGCCAGCGCCTGCGCCGCCCCTCCTCGCCCAAACGGAGCCCAGAAGAGGCCCCACCGGCCCCGCATCGGGCCAAGGCGGCTCTCACGAGCCCGGCGGGAAGGCAACCGCCCGGCTGGGCCTGCCGCTGCTGCTGCTGCGCCGCCTCGGGGCTCCTGGAGCTGAACCGCGCCAAGGGCCCATGCTCTTCGCACCGCGGCCGACCGGCTGCCCGCGGGAGGCCCACGAGCAGGACAGGAGGGCAATGATAGCCCGCCCACAGCCCGCCCAAGTCCCCCAGTGCCTGCTTCTGCCACTAGAGGTGGCACATAGCCACAGGACTACGTAGTAGCCATCGATCGCTTTAGCCGCCACGAACTTCTCCACCCCCCCCACCCCCTTTTAAATCTAGCCCATGGGTGGCCATCGCGACCTCTGTGGAAGCAAATTCCCCGTTGGGTTCTAGTATTACGAGCGAGGGAGAAAAATGTCTCCCTGTCCACTTTAAGAACCTCAGAAGAGCCCTGAGGCTGGATCAGACCGAGGGTCCACCTAGTCCAGCACTCTGTTCACACAGGGGCCGACCAGTTGTCGACCAGGGACTCGGAAAGCAGGACATGGTGCAACAGCACCCTCCCACCCATGTTCCCCAGCAACGGGTGCACACGGGCTTACTGCCTCGGATACTGGAGGCTGCACTTCCTCCACCCCATGACTGACTGCAGTCACAGCACACCAATCTGGTAGTAGCAACACATTGCGTACATTTCCAGGTTTCATAGCAGTACCCCACTGGACAATTATGTATATAATAAGCATGCACACGCACGCACGCACGCACACACGCACACACACTTCAGTGCTAGAGCCTCCCAATCAAGGAGCAAATTATCATCAAGATCCTATGTAAACAATGATCTAAAAATATTCAGAGAAAGAATCTAATACAAACAAGTTCTTCTTGTTACGTCTAAAACAGCCAACTGGAAAGAGGTGCTCTGCAGCCCTGTGCTTACCTAGTAGAAGTAAAAATAGTTATTCTGAGTGACCACACCGTTAAAAGCCAGTTCTGTACATGTTTACTCAGAAGTAAGTCTGTCTCTGTGTTGAACGGGGTTTATTCGCATCGGATTTCAATATGACTTGGATGTACTTGCAGCTGAAATCAATGGGATTTACTCTTGAGTAAGGGAATCAAGGCCTGGCAATACATGAGCTTCACTGCACCGGAGAGGCGGGGGTTTGCTTCCAAGTAAACGTGCACCAGCTGATCGGACTGCTGTAGGTCGTCCGGGTGGCGCAGTTAGACACAGGGATACCGGAGGACGTGGCTCGCGCGCCCAGGCTGCGGGGCTCGGTGGGAGAAGCGCCCTGGCCCGCGGCCTCCAGCCCGGAGCCACCGGGATCAAGAGGAGGAGCCGCTGAGCAGGAGCAGCGCAGGACGAGCAGCGTCGGGGCTGTGCGGACAAAGCCAGCGGCCGCCGGCTAACCCGCCGGCCTCCCCCGCGGCATGGCGGCCTGCCTCGCTCGCCCGCCCGCTCGCCCGCTCCCTCCCTCCTCCGGCTTTTCTGCCTTTCCGATTCGCGAGGGCTCGGCCAGAAATGCTGCTGCGGAGCCTCAGCAAGGCCGGCTGAGCAAGGCCAGGACGCCCAAGGTCGGCTTAGAAAAAGCATAAACGGAAGACAAGGGGCTCTTCGGAACCGGGGGGGGGAGGGGGAGGGCCCCCTCTTTTCATGGCCTCGCCATTATATTGCGGATCACCCAGAGAACTTCTGCTAATAGAAATGTAATGCTAATGGACATGTAATACATAAATAAAAGAATAAATATGGCGTCATAAATGGCATGATCTGATAGAAGTATAGTATATGACATTGAAAACCTTCTTATAATACTAGCGTAATATAACATCAAACATATCATACCATATTTATTTGTTAAATTTATATCCCGACTTTCCATATAAAATGCCCAGTCCATTATGTTATATTTCAGAAATGATCATGATCCCCAGCCACCCACCCCGCTTTCAATGGCAAAAGTAAGCAGGCCGCTGTTCGATGCACGTTTATGTCCTGCTGAACGCCGTAGGGGCTTCGGAGGAGGAGGAGGAGGAAAATTTCTCCCGCAGAAAGAAATGGGGACTGACTCAAAAGAGCTCCGTTCAGGCTGGATCCTGCCCCTATATATTGGATAGCCTACAATATTTTACACGCACAGTTCCCCATATCAGAGCAACCCAGGAATCGCTGCGGTGTTTTGGTGTTTAGAGCGGGGGGGTTTAACGCTGACCCAGGACAGGCGGAAACCTCAGCGCGCGGGGACGGCAGCGGATATCGCAATGCGAAGTGAACACGCTTTGAGGGCTTTGGCTGGGATCGGGGCCTTCCTGATGAAACGGCGTAGCTTCCTTCCCAATCCAATGCGGGTTCAGTCGGAAGAGTTCTAATATGCCCAACTTGGCACTCCTGCTCAGAACAGAACACCCCGAATAAATATTGACCGATTCCGGATGGTTTAATCGGTGCTGCTGTTCCGACTGAGGGCATGAGATCCCTTTCTAAAATGTGTGTTCTCATCCCGGCCCCGGCCCGGCCCACTTTAAAGGAGTTTATCAATTCGGAATTTGGCTGAGAGACAGGCTCATGCCCTGGTTAACCCCAGTTCAATGGCCTCGTGTGGATCGGGCTGCCAGTAGGATTTGCAGCAGAGCGAGAGAAATCGGATCTCTCTTGGATCCGGCCGGGAACTGCTTCTGTAGAAACGCGTCGCTTCCTACGGAGGAGAACTGTCGTCTCTAAACACGACAGATTTGGCGGCTCCGATTTCGGTGGGGCTGTGAATCAGTCAGAACCAGCCGGGACTCTAAAGGAGCTCTCCAAGGGGCTAAACCCTAGCCCCGAACTGATCCCAGCACCTTGGAGAGCTCCCTCATAGTTCCAGTTGGTTCTGACTGAAACCCAGAAGGGATTCACAGCCCCACTGAAATCGAAGTCACCAGCCCTGAAGAATGGAGCTTCTAAAGGGCTTGGAGGTGTGGGGTTTTTTTGGGGGGCGGGCGGGGGGCTTTTGTTTAATTGAAAAAATATAATTGCAGAAGGGAGAGCGGCGAGAATGATGAAAGAATGCAGAAAGATCAGGATCCTTCAAGAACGCTGCAAGAGGGTTACACCCGCAGAGCAGCCATCGATCCTATGGCCACGTATCCCCAAGCCCTGGGGTAGAGAGGAGAGAGCGCTTTCCCCTTCCGAAAGGCAAGGCTCGTGAAACAGTCCATAACCTGCACACACACACACTGCCACTCCAGGTTTAGGGTGGCTTCAGAGCTGCTAATTTGGGGCTGACCTGCTCGTCAGAGATTCTTGGGTCTGAATTCAGAAGGGAAAAGGTCAAGATGTGACATGTTTTCCAACTGGAAGGAGGCAGAGCCAAAGAGTGCCCTGAATTATTTATTTATTTTATTTCATTTCTACACCGCCCAATAGCCGAAGCTCTCTGGGCGGTTCACAAAAATTAAAACCACGAAGAGCATAATAAAACAACCAACAATTTGAAAACGCAAATACAAAATGCAATATAAAAAACCCAGAAGTACAGATCTGCGAAGCCTGAAGAGCTGCTATGTCACCGATACACTACAGCCAAAGAAAAGCCAGTGGGGAGGGGAGAAGTTGAAAATATCAATAATTAGTGTTTCTATAGCCTACTCTAAGTATTCAAAGCCCATTTCAGTAAGCCTTACAACAACCCTGAAAGATAGGCCTCTATTATCAGCACCATATTGTGGGGGTTGCAGGGGTGGGGAGAGGCTGAGCCAAGGCCACAAGCAGGAAGAGAATGTCTTTATCTGAGGCCTTGCCTGCTCGCACTCGAGGACCCTGAATCTGAGTGAATATGCACCTGGTTCAACAGGAACTCCTAAGTGGGCACAGCAGTGCCTGATGAAGAGATCTGGAGATCTGGAAACTTGCACATTTTTGTGACCCCTGAGTTGACATAATAAAAGTATTACACTAATACAGATTTTGGAACTTGAAAAAAAATCAATAGACTCAATAATTATAACTTCAGCTATTAATTGAGTTGTCTCAGCAATTTTAATCTGTTGACTTTAGTTGGAGAAGCTCAAAGGTAAGGACAGTTTTGGTTCTGGCATGTTAGTGTAACAGGTAACTGAGAAGGAAAGATATTAAATCTGGATTTTCCTTATAACAGTTAGTGGGAGCTTGAAGTTGCAAGTTCTCTCACTGTTTATAGAACACACACACACACACACACACACACGAGAAATATTTAAATATCTGTAGATCAGACACGTCTCAAGATGGAGATTACATGTGGAACCTGCAGCTTCTACCAGTGACTCATTCATTCATTCACTCACTCACTCATTCTGCCATCTGCATTTTGAGCCTGAGCCTGAGCCTTAGCTGCAGCAGACCTCATAGCCACAGCACTTGGCTCTCTTTTTTGTTTCTTTCCCTAATCCCTGTTTTTTGTACCACCTAACTTGATGAAAATGTCTGGAGAGCTTGAAAGCTTGCGTGCTCTTTTGTGACATTTTTGGTTGATCCCAATAAAGATCCCAAACTGTGGGTTTGGGATTCCCCCACCCTATGGACCAGTGTGAGTATCTTTGCTTTGTAGCCACATTGACGTAAATGACAAATCAAAGACATTCTAACCAAGCACGATTTCTCCCTGTGTGACCTACGATTTGCTATGAAGCAAATACAGGTACACCTGTACATGTGCGCGCATGCGCACGCACGCGCACGCGCGCACACACACACTAATATTACATGCAGACAGTGTCCAAAGAGTCATCCAATTAATTCTGGGCCAAGACCAAGCCTTGAGTTTCCTCCAACCACTTATCAATCAACTTCTAAAAAGAGGAGAACTTCAAAAGAAGTTTGTGTTACAGCACAAATGTGGAAGGTGGTCAGCTGTACAAATTCAAAAACTGAGCAAGTAGGTAAGCACTGCTTGGATCCCAGGCATGGCTTCAGATTACTTGCAAACAGAAACCTGCCCTCTAATCCCATTGCAGCAATTTCAGTCACCTATATTTCTCCTATGCCATCTCCTATGCCATCTCCTCACAATGAAGGAATTCCCTTCCCTTTTTCCCCCTTCAACTGGCATGAGCTGGACTGGCAAAGCCAGAATTAAAGGCAGGAAGGAGCTGGTTTTAAACTGGCAATCTTGTTGAATTTCCATTTATCTATTTTTACATTTTAAAAAATCGATAAGTTAATCAAGTCTAAAGCCTTAGTTAGACCTGAGGTTTATCCTCAGACACATTAATCAGGAAGCAACACAAAATCAAACATTCTCAATATATTAAAATTACATCAGCTTCAAAATAAATAAAGATTCAGAATGGGGGGGGATTACTCTTTTTATGTTGACATTGTTGCAATTTTAAATAAATCCAAAAATTATTTCCATTTTAAATCCTGTCTCTTCATCTAGTATATGCACACTTTAAAATAACAGATAAACTAATAATGTATTGATTTCAATAGCTCTGCTCTGAGTCCGGATCCATCCTATTATTTTTTTTAATGGCATGTACACTTACATCTAAACTGGTAGCACATTCTCTCTGCATGCACACACAACAATATAAAACCAGACATACCAGAATTCATCTCTAATGTACTGAGGTTTCCTAACAAAGATTAATATTTTAATTATTTATTTCCCACCTTTCCATTTATTTATTTCTCAGTTTTATTTCTCACCTTTCCAGCCTTGAGCACCACCATGGTGCTCAAGGCTGTTAGTAGTATATATGTAGGTTTCTGCAACTGACAGAAACAGAAGCCTACAGAAATCAGGGGTATTGATTAATTTCTCCACAATTGGATAACAAATGTCAAACAGACACACAGCAGTTACCAGATTAGCATGTGTGAGAGCCAGGGTGGTGTAGTGGCTAAAGTGTTGGACTGGGAGTTGGGAGATCTGGGTTCTAGTCCCTACTCGGCCATGGAAACCCACGGGGTGACTTGGGGCCAGTCACAGACTCTCAGCCCAACCCACACATAGGGCTGAAAAGGCGGGATATAAATGCAATAATACATACATACATATCCCAGCCATTTGTCTCAGCTATCCTGAGAACAAGCATGTAAGGTGGGCCAATGCTCTTAAGCCACTATATAATATTATTTATTCCTGAGAGGCAGCTCTGTCAGGCTGCAGTATTAAATATGCTTATGAGGGAGTAAGTCCCAGTGAACATGGTCCCACTGAACATTTGAGTGAATTTTCATAGGATTGCACTGAAAGTCTGTTACAGCAAACAAAACAGAGCTTAACTCCTCCTAAGCTTAAAAACTAACTGATTTATTGTGGCATCAATCTTTGAGCTCACATCAGATGAAATGGACTGTAGTTCAAGAAAGCTTAATAAACCAGTTCATTTTAAGGTGCTAGAAGACCCTTTGCGGGGTGGGAGGGGGGAAGGGAAGGCTGAGAGTGCCCCCCTCCAAGGTCCCCTCACTACAGTTTTTCTGCTGATAGGTTTGGCACTATGAAAAATTATTACCTGAACTATTTTACCTGGTAATATTCTTGGCCTGGCTGTGGGCAGCTGATGCCCTTTGTATTCCAGTCCTTTCCATTTAGCTTGATGGATTCATCAACCATCTGTCAGGAATGCTTTAGGGTGGATTCCTGCATTGAGCAGGGGGTTGGACTAGATGGCCTTGTAGACCCTTCCAACTATGCTATTCTATGATTCTATGATTCTATAATCTGGTACAACTGGAAATGCCTATTTACAAGTAATAGTTGCCCCAAACAAACTTGAGTTTGAGTGGAAATGTATGATGCCCACAGCTGAATTTGAACTAATTTAAGAGGGGATGTATCATATTTGTCTGCAGGAATTTGGAATTTACATGGAGACCTTCTCTCTCCCTCTCTCTCTCTCTCTCACACACGGTGTAAGAATTTATTTAAAATAAATAAAAGTAATTCAGAACCAAGGAATTGCTTAAATATTTTCTCAGCAACATATATTGTTTGTAGGCCTTTGTAATTAGTACCCTTCACTTAGCAAGTCTAATCTCATCCGTTTAGCAGAAGCTGCCACTGAAATCAATTATATTTTTTTTAATTTTAAGAAAACATTTGTCGCATCCTAATATTAGTAGTCTTTAAAAAAATAAATAAAAGAATAAGCATTTGTCCGTCTGTCCCCCACCCCCACCCCATTGATACAGTTGATCAGCTTAGCATATTCCAGTGTGACCCCCACCCTAACAGCCTGACCCTTGATTCTAGGAATGAAGGTGCACGCGGACTCCGAAGGGCCCTCCGCGGAAGGCGAGGGCGCCGGCTTCTTCCGAGACAAGCGAGCCCTGCAGCCTCAGGAGGAGCTGCTTCGCGAGACGGTGCAGCGCAACCCTGCTCCGCCTCTCGACTCAGGAGCCAGCCCCACTCCCGGGCCGTGGGGGCAGCTTTCCTAGGGCGGCCATTTCTCGTCTCACCGTATTTAGGAGCGCAGGAAGCTCCTCCGTGCCGGACCAGGCCGTTTGTCGTCCCCCCATAGCTGGAGACGCTGGCCTCGGGGGGAGGGGCGGCGAGCCGGGGGCGCGCCATCACCCCGCCTGCACCAGGCCCCACCACCCCTCCAGGTGGCCCTGCAAAGGCGAGGCGCTCCCCGTCCTGGTCGCACTCGCCCGCATTGCCCACCCGGCTGGCAGCAATGGCCCGCCAGCGGCCCAGGCATCCCCTCCCTCGCGCCAGGTCCTCTGGCCGGGGACCCGGGCCCGTGCGCGGGCGATCCGCGCCGCGCTGCCTGGACTGAAGCCCGTCGGCGCCGCTGGGGCCAGTGGGCCGGCCTCCCAGGGCACCAGGCGGAGCCGCCGGAGAGCAGGTGCAAACAGCCCCGGTGAGGCTGAGGCGAGGGCGGAAGGGAGCGCTTGCAGGGCTGCAGCCGCCCCCTCCGGGGCAGGGCGGCCCGGAGGCGGGCGGCCCTGAGCCAGCCGGGGGGCCTCCACGTCCCTCCTGCACGCGCAGCCCGGGGAGGAAGGGCCGCTGCGGAGCTCAGCGGGACGGACTTCAGTTCTGCGCGTGCGGATACAGCATGAAATGCACGGGCGACGGGCGGGCGGGAGACGGCGACCAGGAGCAGCTGCCCCTGAAACAGGTCTGCAGCCTAACGCCGCCCGGATTGAGACGGGTTGAGAGGAGGCCTCGCCCCAACTGAGGGACGCGCAGCCGAAGCCCCCTGGGCTTCCATGGGAGAGAAGGGGAGCGCTTGCTTGTGCTGATGAATTGCGCCTGGAGCTCACCCTCCGGCTTCCCAGGAGCTGAGGGCGCTCCTCCATTCGATTGTTCCATGGCGTTTTTATCGCCCCCCCCCCAAATCCGGTTGAACAGAGGCCGGGAGAAGGCCTGAGCCCAAAGAGGAGCCCCTTTTCCCGGGCTAAGGCGCATCAAGGAGGCCGAAGGACCCTCCGCTGTCTCCGGATCTTGCCCTTGCTGTGATTCCAACGCCCCCCAATCCGCTTTCCAGGTCAGTCTCTTTGCGAGACTTGTTTACTGAGAAATAAATCCCGGCAAGCGCAATGGGACCCTTTTTAAATAGCCCTGGGATGCAGGCTTTGGGTTCTGTTCCGCAAGAACCGGGTCGTCTCTGTCCAGGTCCAAAAGTGGGGGGGGCGGAGCGGGGCGGGGCGGGGCGGGCCCCCAGCACAACTCCATCGAGTTTCCATGCAAGACACAGAGGGCGCGTCGATATGACTGGTGCCCCGCAGCCCGCAGCCCGCTGCCCGAAGCCCAGGCGATCTCCCCCACCTGCACCTCCGGCTTCTTCGCCGTTCGTCCTGCGCTAGAAGCAACACTCCGGGAAAGGGGGCGTGCGGGTGGGGGGAAGCTCCGTGCCTGCCCGGCAAACCAAGTTCCAAACGAAACAGCAAAAATTAAATAAAATAAATAAATAAATAAAAACCCGAGCGTTTCTTTAATCCAAAAGGAATCTTTGATCTCCATTAACTCCACGTCGCCTTTCAAACTCTACAGTTACGAAACAGACCGACCTGCCCAAATGTAGCTTTACTACATTAAAAAATAAAATAAAATGGAACCAAATAAATCCACAGTTAGCCGAAGGCAGCAAGGAATCGCTTAGCAAGGAAGGAAGGAAGGAAGGACGCCCGCCCACCACCCTGCCTGCCTGCCTGCCTCGCTGCGCGCCCGCAGCGGCGGCGGCGGCGACGGGCCAGATGTGTCGCAGCAGCGCCAGGCGGACCCGCGAGCGCGCGGCCGGCCGGCCGCCTCCCCCTGCGGACAGCCCTGGGGCCCGGGCGCTCTTACCCTCTCCTTGGCTTGCGACCGGCGGCGGGGCGGAGGGGCTCTGCCTGTCTGCCTGCCTGCCTGCCTGCCCGCGAGGCTGCCGGAGCCCGGACTGAGCCTCCTCCCGGCGCGGCGCCCCCTCTTGTGGAGGGCGGCGTGAGACGCGGGATGACGTCGCGGCCGAGCGTCTATTCAGAGGCTCCAGACCTGAGCCCCCTCCCCTCGCCAGACACCAAAGGGCCTCCTCGAGGTCATGCGCCCCACCCCGCCTCGCGTGCTCTGCGCGGGCCCGGGGCCTTTGTGTCGGCGCCAGGGAGAAGGGCATGGCCGCGCCGTGGGGGGCACCTCACAGGGGCGGGGGGGGAGCCCAGCCAGGGCAGCTTCACGCAGAGGGGGGCCTCGGGGTGACCAGCCTGGCACCTTTCCCTGGCAGTCGGCGCCAGCGGGACTTACACCCGAGTAGACGGCCGATAGTTTTTGGAAAGGGATCGGGCATGCGGAGCCTGGGGATCAGGAGGAGCGGCCGCTTGGACGGAAGCAGCGGGGCGGACGGGCGGGTAAACCGCTCAGCTCGCGGAAGTTGCGCCTCGAGCACGAGCCAGCCCCCCCCCCCCGCCCTTCACGCGTTCGGCACTTGCTTCAAGCGCTTCTACTTGAAGGCGGCGGGGCGACGGCGCACCAGTCATATCGATATCGGCTGAATCCGGATTTCCAAAACTCAAGGAAAGGGCGATCGAGAGCGCCCTGCTACGGCTCTCCATGGGGATCCCTTTACTCCAGAGGAGTCCGATTAAAACCAATGGCTATGTTTTCCTCACAAATCCAAGACCTGCGGTCCCGGAAAATGCGTCTGCCTGCCACAGTGGCCGAAGGGGTTGGTCGAGCGACCCTCTCGCTTGAGCTTTTCTTGTTTGGAGGGGGGGGGGTGTCCAACATATTGCGAGGAGCCCAGCGGGCGCAACCGAGCTCTTTACTCCATTCGCCTTGACGAAGAACTCTGTGTCGTCCGAGAGCCTTGCCAGGGGCAGAATCCGGCACATTAAACGAGACCGCTGGTCGGGGGCTTCCCCATTCGTGCTATTCCGCCCGCCCGCCCGCGGTCCAAAGGAGGAGATGCGACCGGAGCCCTCGGCTCCTGGCACACTGTTCTGACGCCCTCCTTCGCGCTGTTCTGGGCTTAAGGCTTTACCGGAAATTAAATGTAGAGTAAAAAGAGTGCGAGGCCGGTGGGAAACTAATTTGCATGGCCATTAAAAACGCAGAGTCAAAACCAAGGCGGATTGCAAAGGCGTTCGCCCCCGCCCCGCCCCGCCGGCAAGTGTTTTCCCCAGACTCTTTAAGTCTCGGAATCCGTCTGGGTCAGATGCAAGACCGTGGAAATGCCGCCGCCCAATTGTCACTCCCCCCCCCCCGCGCTCCTCCCCAAGTTCAGCTTTCCAGACTGGTGAGGAGGGGGGAGGGGGAGACACCCACCCAAATTACCATCATAATCTCATCTTCAGCGCCTGCCTTTGAATGCGGCCTTAGGAAAACACAAGATGGAGAGTCTAGACGAGAGGGGGCTGGGAAGCCGGGCCCCGGGTGTGTGCGTGTGCAACCCCCCCTCCAAGCAGCCAATAAGCAGCGATTGCACTCTCCCCACCCCCAAGCTGGGGTGGAAAATGGACTTCACAAAATAGAGGCGTTTTTCCAGGCATTCTGGTTTCCAAGGCGGGTTTCTCTACAAAAACAGCAGCATCTAACGGCCCGTAGAAAATGGGCAATTAATTCATCCCCCCTCGCCCTCTCCCCAATTTCACAATGCATGGGAACCGAAAGGAAGGCCTGAACTTGAGAATGGCGGAGCAAGCCTGCCCAAGTTCATTGTCAGCCGAATCAGACAGCCCCCTCCCCCGTTTCCCAAAGTCCAAGTACCCAGACGGGGAGAACTTGCCCCCACCGCCCCTGGGGCTCAGGGTGGAAATTGCTTCTCACCCCCCCCCCCCGCCCTTAACAGCGACCATGCCGCTGTTACCGCTGCTGGTGAGATATATAACTTAAGCCAGCCCCATTTAAAGTAGTTTGGGGGGGGGTTGTCAATATTTCAACTTGACCTTTCCCCTTATTTCTACATTCCACCACTTGCCCTACTGCTTGAGGCGTTCTGAACCCCCCACCCCCACCCGATCAATGGGAAGTGTGGGCAGTATTGTAAGACCCACCAGAATATCCTGCAGGATCATAGTCACATTTCCTCATAAGTAAGCCCAGCTGAGTTTAATGGGGCTTAATTCCAGACAAAGTTGTACTTGAGAGTAGACCCCATCGAAGCTAGAGATGTATTTATTTCAATAGTTCTGTTCTGAGTAAAACCAAGTGTCTAGGACCTTGCTCCCCCCCTCCAAATCGGGTGCATACACCCCATAGGATACACATTGGTGGATCAGGCCCCAGGCGTCCTGAACAGTACCATCCTCTGCGTGTTTACTCACACGTAACCCCTTGCCCAGTCAGCCAGAGGCCTCCGGAAGCCCAGCAGCAGGCCTGAGGGCGGCAGCACCCCCTCCCTTCAGCAGCTGGGGCTCCGCTCCCTCGCACGGCCTCCTGCCCTTCGCCCCCCCCCCCCACGAAGCGCCTCGGCTCACGTCCAACTGTGGGGGAGGGGCGGCGGCGGGGAGGAGGGGGTAACTAACGAGGAAGTCTGAAATTCGCAGAGGAAACTCGTCGTTTTACACATGTGTTTTGTGTTGTGGGTGCCCCCCCCCCCCTGCCCCATCCCAAAAAGTGTCAGCAAGTGGATTTCACAGAGAGCGAGCGAGCGCCCGCCGGACCCGGGCTGTTCCAACTGCGCTCATCAGCGAGACGACTGGTATCCCCCCTCTCCTTCTCCACCGGTATCCCCCCTCTCCTTCTCCACCAGCACCCCCCCCCGCAAGAATTATGATGGCGGTGAATTTCTCACCATCTCCCATAAACTGCCGTTCTTGTCTCGCCTCAGATGAGTTTAGCGACCACAGACCCCCGTCTCTTCATTCCCACCCCCCTTCGGGCTTAATTTAAACACGTCTTTGCCCGCAACCACGTGATTTGGTCTTTTCTCTGCTGCTTCCCCACCCACCCCATAAGCCGGAGGAAAATGCTCATTAGCAGAGAAGAATCTGAGAGGGGGCAATTATAATTAGACGCCTCCTGATTGCCCCCCCCACATGCTTCCTTCTTCCTCCCCCACCCCAAATAAATTTCTAAGCATCCCACCGGCGCCTCTGAGCTCATTATCCTGATTATACATCTATTATAACGTCCTTCGATTTTTAAATATAATTAAAGTATATCTGGAAGTCCCCGTAGTATGATCTGCTGCGCACGATGCCCCCCCCTCCTTTCAAAAAACAACCCCACTAGGGCGGGGTCCGCGCGGGTTCTATTTCGCCCCCCTCCCCCAAGGGGCACCTTCCTTCCCTCCTGCCGGCGGCTCAGCCGGGACCTCCCCGGGGGGAGGAGAACCCCCCCCCCGCGTTGGCCAGCCTTCAGGCCCCCCTCTTTCAAAGGCGGCCGGCGGGGGGGGGGGGCGAGCCTCGCTTTCGCTGTCTCGTTGCAGCGGCACGGCCCTCTCCGCCTGCTGCGGACGCTTCGCGCTTCGCCCGAGGCGCGAGCCGCCTCCTGGTTTCCCTCTCCGCCGAGGGAGGGCAGAGCAGGCGCGGCGCCCTCCAGGGCCCCTCCCCTCGTCCTGCGCTCCGACGGCAACGAAGCGCCCGCTCCTCCCGGCCCTCTGCTACGGTTTCTGCCTCCCCTCTGCCATCCTTTTCGGGAGACCCGCAGAAGGCGCGGCGGCGCAGGGGGCGCCCCTCCTGCCAAGGCCGGCGGCCCAGCGCCAGGCCGCCCCGGCCTCCCTCTGGGAGACGAGCCGCGACTCGGCTCAGTAGGGCTCGATGGATGCCTCTCTCTGCCGAACAAGGCGAGCGGCAGCCCCGGCAGGTCCGGAGGCCCCCTGCGCGGCCCTCGGGCCTGCCCGGAGAAGGAGGGGCACCACGCCGACGCGCTCTGGGGAAAGAGCCCGAGGGGGGCGCGCCGGCTTTTCCAAGCGGGCCAGCGATTCGCCGGTGTCCGGGAGGGCCGGTTGCGGCGGGGACAGCGACGCTGCGCGAGAGGGCCGGGCGGGGGGGGGGGGGGACGCCGGCGGCCCGGGGGCTTCGAGGAGGCGGCGAGGCCGGACGCGGCGCGGGGTTGGCCAGCCCAGAGAAAGGACCAGCACCAAATCGAAAGGCCGCCACCTTCGTCCTGCGCGGCTAGGAAACAGCCCCGCAATGCCCCCCCCCCGCCCCGGCAGGGAGCAAAGGGGCCGCCGGAGAGCTCCTGCCTTCCCAGGGCCAGGATCATCTTGGCGCGGAGGATGGGGGCGCGGGGGCGGGCTGGAAATGGAATTAATTAACTGGTGAACATCTAAACCAGCAAATAAGCCCGATCCGAGGGGACTGACAGGGTGAAGCGATCTACAGCAGGTGCAGTTGTGTCTGGCGGTGGATCGCGGGTGGCGTGCGTGTGTTTTAACCCCTTCCTCGCATTTGGAGGCGTTTGCTACCCACGTGCAATCCGGACGATGTGTGGCAATGTGACTTTTACTATCGCATTTCGGGATGGGCTGTTTGGGGGAGGGGCGAGTATGCATGGAGTGAATGATTTTAATCTCACAGGAGAGGAGGGATGCGGTGTGTGTGTGTGCGCTCTCTCACCTGGAAAAGTTGCCTGCAATGTGGGAAGCATCATGCTTAAGACTGCAACCCTGTACGAACCCTTCCACGGGAGTAAGTCCCACGAGATAGAATGGGACCCACTTCTGAGTAAACACGGGTAGGATTAGGATCAGGTTGTCTTAAACCCGGGCAGTGGCTAGAAGGGGCCGCGATGTGATCCAGCAGAGGTACTTTGCGTCTCAAACAGGGCGTGTGTGTTGGCAACTCAGGCCGTTTCTATACCTGCCTTTTCCCCGGGATCATCCCTGTGCATTCAAATGACACACAGGGGATCCCGGGAGCAGGCAGGGAGACCCCTCCATTTGCCTGGGATAATCCTTGGGTGAAGAAAGGGCCTCAGTTTCCCCTTTCTCTTCTTCCTGGTCATTCTTCTCAACCCCACCCGTCTCAAACGACACTTGCCTTCCGCTCAGAAATGGTGCAAAGCCCAGCGGCCCTCATTCTCTCCCCTCCAGGTCCGAGGTGCCTGTCTCCTTTCGCCTTCAAAGAGCGAAGAAGGAGCGAAGGCCTGGGAGAGAGCGAAGCCGGCGTCTCCGGAGAGCCCTCCGCCCTTCAGCGAGGACTGAGCCCTCCCATCAAAGCGGGCGCGGTTCTCGAGCCTCGAAAGAAATAGCCGCCTTCTCCCACGTCCTGGCCAACGGTCAGGGATGCTGGGAGTTGTAGTCCGAAACACAGGGCTGGGGAAGGCTGCTGGTACAGAGGGCGTGAGCCGAACCTCCCCTCGGAGCTGGTCTCTGCCGGACCAGATCCTGGCTTCTGCGGATTTCTCCATAGAAGCAGCTTCTGCGGAGGGAGCGGGCTTCGGCTGCAAGGCGCCACGCGATTGAAACCCAGCGCCTTCGCCAGCCCGGGCCCAGCCCGGCCCCGCCAGCCTTCCTCGTCTCGGTGCCTGGAAGTCAGCGGCTCCTCCTGCCTCCAGGGCCGAAACGGCGCGGACTGACGGCCCATCCGTTTCCCTGCTGTGTGCGTGTGAACGAACGAACCTGCCCCCCTTCCGCCTGATGCACACGGGGCCTCCGGTCACACGACCTTCTAGCTCTTCTGATTTGCCGGGAGCCCACTTACGGCTGCCGCTGCTGCCGCTGCTGCCGCTGCTCGCCTTTCTCAGAAAGACCCTTCAAGGCGGGCGGACGTTTGAAATCAGCGCCACTTTAAGAAACACGAACCCCGGAAGAGCGCTGCTGGGCCCAGCCCAGGTGGGGCCCAGCCAGTCCAGCGCCCGCGGCGGCCGCCAGCCCCATGCCTCCGGGAAGCCCCCCAGCAACAGGTCCAGGGAGACCCCACGCCTGAATCTTCCCCCCTCCCCTCTCCCTTCCCAGCAGTGGGTAGACTGGTCCGGGTCTCCCTCAGCAGGGACACACGCACGTTGTTTGCATACCGCCTTTCACTCCAGGCGGACTGCAGAGAAAACAAGGGCGGAGAGGAGGCAGCTGGGCCAGAAGTGGGCAGATCGACCGCCATGACGCAAACGCCGGACTGACTGCCGAGCGCGACCCCAGAACCCGCCCTCGCTCTCCCGCCCACTACGACCCCTTATTATGCAGCCTGGTTTTCAACAAAGATTTTCCCAGGGCGTGCTAATGTATCGCAAAATGACCAGAATTTCTTTTACTTCTGTGATGGAATGAACGGCGGCCACTCCTCTTTGCTTTCACAGGAAAAGCCGTCTGAGTCTGTTGTCACCGGCATCGCAACTGGTTGGCGGCTCCTCGGCCAGGATCGGCTTCCTCCCACCTTCTCGCGGTGACATCCCGAGGCATCCCGCAGTTCCCCTGCACCCCTCCCGCCCCAAATAAAACCCAGAGCACTGAAAGAAGGCCAAGCACAGGGGCAGCCCGCCTTCCAGTCTCTGCTGTTTCGGAAAGTCTCTGGAAATGTTTGCAGATTACATGTGTTTGTTTTTTCCAGACACAGGATAGCAGCTATCCTTTCATCGAAACTCTAAGAAGGTGTTTATCTGCGCGGGGCTGCTGATGGAGGGAGAGAGGGGGTATGGACCCACTTTCTTGGTCCAGAAATCTTGGACTTCTAACAACAACAATAACAACAGCAGCAGCAGCAGCAGCAACAACGACAACAACAACAATCATATTCTAGGTTGCCCAAGGGCTGACCATGGGCTGAGATCCACAACTCGCCCAATTGGAGGGGCGTTTGTCTGCATTAAAGGGACAGCTCGCTAGCTGTTCTCAACTGGTGGAGCTTGGAAATATTTCTGTTGCACCGAAACGAAATATGCCATGTTCCGACCGGATCCTCAGCAATGCTCCTTCGTTTAATGGAGAACTTCCACGCCCCAAAACGCGCTCGCCGCAGCCTCCTCGCCGCTCTAGCTGCGTCCTTCGCTCCGCCTTCTGCTGCCTTCCCTAGCCGCTGTCTTCGATTGTAAGCTCCGCGGGGCAAAGCCTAGTCTGGGGCGCTCGTGCGAGGCTGTCAGGAGCCAGCTAGCGCTGACTGATCGAGTCGTTTCGATCAAGGGGGCCATCAGAAGAACGGCAGCCGCCACCTCTCGCCCGGCAAGCTGCGCTGGGCGCTGCGGGGCCTCCTGGAGCACAGCGCCCAGGGAAAGCAGCCGAACGCCACGTTCTCCCAGCCAGGCAGAGAGGAGCTGTGCGGGATGGGTTTCCCTACTCTCGTGAAAGCGCTTGACCGGATTAGGATCGGGACCATGGGACTAAAACGGGTAAGAGGGGCAAGTCAAAACCCTCTTCTCCGAATCGGGGCCGCCGCGAGCTAGCAGGAGAGTTGGGGGAACAGTCGTGCATAGCTCCACTGTGCGGGATTAAGAGGACCTTCGGCAGGGGATCGCGCTGCACGGAGCAAAAAGGGGGCTTACAGCGCAAACCTCTCCTAGGCAGGTCTACTCAGAAATAAGCCTCACTTACCTTACTCCCAGGTAAGGAAGTGTAAGATTGCGCTTCCTTGCAGCACAATTTGAAGGAACTTTTGCATGTGCCAATTTATTTAATTATTTGGATGGATGTACATCTGTAAATATACTCATTTACATATACCCAAAAGACTTTAATACTCCCCTTTTTGGGGTCCTCCTGCTTGCTTTTGCCTTATAAACCCGTCTTCAGTTGCATGTGGCAAGGGCAGTCGTTCGTGTGAAATCTCCCCGACCTCTTAAGCAAGAAGGAAACGCCCCTGACTGGTCGTGTGTGTGTGTGTGTGTGTGTGTGTGTGCTTCCGCGCACGCCCCCGCCCCGCCGGAGTGGATCCGCGCCTGCTCCAGCTCCTCCGGCCTCTGGTCCTGGGAACGGGGCGGGCAGCGTGTCACCAATTCAGCGGTCCAAGACGAGGCCCGTGAGTTGCCTTAAGCTTGCTGCGGAGGCACAACCAGTCGCATGAGGAGTGTGTGTACAGGAGTGATCCCTATGGGGGGGCGCACCTGCGTCTTGAAGCGATGGCCCCATGATGCCAGAGGTTTTCTTCAGGCTGGGGGCGCACTAGGGCAGCTCCACCTTCCTCACAGGGCTGTTGTGGATCGGTGGGTATTTTCGGCGGCGGTTTCAAGTCTGTTTTAGCATCTCTGAGCTCTTACTCGGTTTTAAAGGATTTAAAAGGCTATTACATCCCCCGCACCCCAGGTGCACAGAGCACACCAGGTCAACGTGATTATATTTATTTATTTATTTATTATTACATTTCTATACCGCCCAATAGCCGAAGCTCTCTGGGCGGTTCACAAAAATTAAAATCATAGTAAAAACAATCGTTAAAAGCACAAATACACAATACAATATAAAAAGCACAACCAGAATAATTATTTCCTAGCATATATTAGGTGCTTGCTCAACTCTCCTATCATATATTTGGTGTATTATCACCCACCTTTGAGGGCTCTTTGTACTTATGGAAAAGACGCCTTTGCTATTCTCCTCAGTTCTCAACGGGGAGATTCCCAGCTGCTGTTGATCAGCTCGGGATTCTCCCGGTCGCTGCTGCTGCTCTCCCCCCACCTCTCTCTCTCTCTCTCTCTCTCTCTCTCTCTCTCTCTCTCTCTCTCTCTCTCCTCTCTCTCTCTCTCTCTCACACACACACACACACACACACACACACACACTCTCTCTCTCTCTCTCTCTCTCTCTCTCTCTCTCTCTCTCTCTCTCTCTCTCCTGCTGCGGGGGAAAGAGCCACTCGGGTCGGAGAGCTCAGCGGGAATATCGTGGTCGGGTAATCCGATCCTATTTATCTTTACTCATAAGTAAGTCCCATTTTGTTCGATAGTTTTGTTGGCTAGTTTTGTGATGCAGATAAACACAGATAACGCTCCCCTACGTAAATTCATTTAATATCATCATAGTTATTGACAACAACAAATTTAACGAGATTAAATTTAAGCAGAGAGAAAACAGCCCCCCCCCCCCACCAAGAATGACTGACAGGAAACCCTCTAAAATACTCTATTTTAGAATTCCATTGTGGTTGTTTTATTCCTCGTTTTGAGAAGCCTTGGCGACTGACTGGCTGAAAAGGTGGGTATAAATATTTTAAATAATAAACGAAATAATGGATAAGTGGGAACAAGCTATTTACACCGACACATGTGGAGAAATGCATCTGATAAGCCCGGGCAGTATTGGGGTGCATTTCCTCCACCCTTGGGGTGGAAGAAATGCAGTCGCTTAAAATTTGAAATTACATGTTCCATTTCGGGGGAGGTTTGTGTAATTCTCTGTGTGGGGAAAACATCCAGGAAAAGGCAAATGAAAGAAGCATCGAGATATATATATATATATATATATATATATATATATATATATATATATACACACACACATATACATACATACATACATACATACATATACATACATACATACACACACACATAAACAGCAAAGGCCGAGAAGAACACATTTGTAAAAATGTGAAGGAAGGACCGAGGGGGAAAGTCCCAAACAGCCCTCTCGCGTCCGCCCCTTCGCCAAGAAAGGTCCGTAAATAGATGGGAAAGGAAGAGAAGTTCGCGCGTGTTTGTTCGGCAGTCAGCCCCGCGCAGTTCCCCCGGAGCCTGCCAAGACGGCGCACGAAGGGCCCCGATGAGCGCTATAGGTGCACGGAGAGAGCGACGCTCCACCACAGCAGCCGTCGAGCGGGGCAGCGCTATAGCGCCCGGGAAACACGGCGCGCCCCGGACTGAGGGGGGGGGGTTGCAACGGGGAGGGAGGCGGGGCTCCTGCCCGCAGGCGCTGAAAGGCTCGAGGCCGAAGCCCCCCCCGCCCCGCCCCGCCGAGCCTCGCGCACCCCCACCCCACCCCACCCCGCCCCGCCTGCCAGCCAGCCAGCTCCCGCCAGCGGGGCGGGAGCGTGCGGCGATCGGGGACTTGATCCGGGCGGTCCCAGGCCCAGAAGCCGAGGGCTGCCGAGGCCCGCGAGCCCTCCAGGGGGCAGCTGCAGCCGGGCCTCCGCCGGACGCCGCCCGAGGAAGGGCGGGCTGGGAGCCCTCGAGGCGGGAGGCGCCGCGGACCGGAGGTCTGGCCGGGCGAGAGCCGGGCGAAGGCGTCGATCCGCCGGCCGCTTCCCTGGGAGGAAGCCCCGGCGCTCCCGCGAGGCAGCCCTGGCCCAGCTCTCAGGGTGGGCTTCCTCCGGGTAACCCTGCCTGGCGCGGGGAGTGGGGCTGGGGGCTGCTGCCCGCCACTGGGCTCAGGAGACGGTCCCGTTCTCCGGCCTTCTTCGCAACGGCGAGAAGGGCGGGACCGGGCTCGCTCCCAAAGGGATGGCTGGCCTGCCTTCCCTGCCTTCCCCCGCTTCCTCGCCCACGATGTTTTCCTACTTCCCCCTTCCCATCCGCTTTTAATCCCATTCGGTTCAGCTTTTAAATTCTTTTTATGGTTTTTCCTTCCTTCCCTTCTCTCCTATATTTTTTATGATGATGATGATGATGATGAAAAACAAAGATGTAAAAACATTTCCGCCGCACACAAGGCCCGTTCACACAGTTCCTTCTGGACACGATGCGTCCTTTAGAAGCATCATCCCTGGATATTCAGTTGCTGCCCGCTCTACTGCATTCATAGAATCAGCCATTTCCAGTCATTGCACCCTTCCGAAAATAGGGCTGAGCTTGATCCTGCCTGTTATGAAAGGGGACAGTGCAGGATCTACACGATGGCTTTAAAGTGCTTTAAAGCGCTTTATAACAGTTTTGACAACTGTTGGGGCCCAAGACACACTCCTCCATATGCAGTTGTCAAAACTGTTATAAAGCGCATAGTGTAGATCCAGGTCTCCATGAGCAAACCCGACTTAATTGGCCCTCTGACCAATCTGTTGTGCTGTCAGTTTTTCAGCAAGGGCAACTGGCCATATTTTTGGAAAATGTCTGTTCACAGTGTAGCCTGTATTCGTTTTCCAGTTTTAATCTAAGAACACCCTGACCTACTTTCTCAATAGGAGAAAGATGTGATCCTATATCCACTTCCCTGGAAATAACGCTCCAGTGAACATTTGGATTTACTTCTGAGTACACAGGTATAGGATGGCTCGTTCATGTCCTTATTCTCTCTCTCTCTCTGCCCCCCCCCCCCCCGCACCCCTGATCATCTTGGGATCATCCCTGTACATCCAAATGACACACACGGGATCCCGGGAGCAGGCAGGGACAATCCCTCTATTTTCCTGGGATAATCCTTAGATGTACAAAGGGCCCCTCTCTCTTTCTCATAAACTAAAGAATGTTCATGTGACATGGGGAATGAAGGATTTTATGCACCCACACACTTAGTAATTGTGCATGGGGTGCACACACTTTAGAAGACAAATCTGGTAGGGCATGGAGGATCACCTCTACAGATGCCCTCAATATTTATAGGACAAAATATCACTCAGTGATATCCACTG
This sequence comes from Elgaria multicarinata webbii, assembly GCF_023053635.1. Lineage (NCBI taxonomy): Eukaryota > Metazoa > Chordata > Lepidosauria > Squamata > Anguidae > Elgaria > Elgaria multicarinata. The sequence goes on along the minus strand of NC_086191.1, from coordinate 667,387 downwards.
TAATATTGATAATGTATCACATATGTATGGAATTCAAAGGAATCACTTTGTGTTATATTAAAATTAATTTTCAACTACCTGAAAATATTTAAATTAAATGTATCCGATCAGGCATCTGCTTCTGTTCTTGCTTCTTTCTCCCCCTCAACCACCCAGAGAGCTTCAGCTATGGGGCAGTATATAAATGTAATAAATAATAACAATAATAATACACACACTGCAACTCTTTGTGTGAATGTGAATTCCTCTGCATACCATCACCCCATTCGAGAAAGGAGACCTCTGCTGCCACCACTAGCTTTCGATAAATGGAGGGGAAATTGCCTTTATTCTTCCCAAATGCATAGACTCTCTTACCTGGAAGTAAGCACCATTGAACTCCAAAGGGCTTACCTCTAAGTAGACATGTATAGAATTGAGCTGTAAGAAACCAAACACTGTCTAATACACGTGTGCAGGGCCAGCGCTACCGTTAGGCCAACTAGGCAGCCGCCAAGGGCACAGACCTCAGAGGGGCACAGTACTGCCCTTTAAAGGTCACAGTTTAATACAAATTAGCTGTTTTAAGAAAAAAACACAATAAAAGACAAATATAATAGTTCAGAAACTGTTCTTGAACAGCTGAATCAAAGTTGGCAATTTTGGGGTGGTGGTGGTGCAAATAGCTCGCCTTGCCTAGGGCACAAAATAGTCTATGCACACACGTTAGCAGAACTAGGGCTACAGGTCACTGAACCTGGAGCTAAAGAGTTAATGTGTACCTGAACAAGGTGGGAGGGGATTGCTGGGCTGTTCCCCCCACCCTTTCCTGTCTCCTCTCCCTACTCCCTTCTTGTTGTTCCCTGCCTCATGGGTTGCTGACCACATGGCTGAAGGGAGCCATCCTACCCTAGGATGGAAAGTTACTTATCCCTAAAGTAACATTTCTTTCACACCACCACTAGAGTGCTCCTTTTGTCAACACACAGGGCTACTTGCAGGGAGCTGGTTCAGACAATAACACACACTTCCAGCTTTGAATGGCAGCAGTGGCAGCAGCAGGGTCTGGAAGGGAGCAGGGGTGGGGGTGGGGAGGCGTAGCGTGGTAAATGTGTATTGGCCAGATCACAGAAGCACTTCTCCATGTTCTTTTCCACACAACTATTTCCCATCCTAGAGATGTACAGCAAAGCCAAGCAAATGCCAAGACACACAAGGAGAGGGGAGGGGAGGGAAAAGGAAGGGGAGGGACACCAGTTTTTCCAAGCCAGAATAAGGGGGTGAACTATAAGGAGGGCATGAATTAAAAGAATTTTTGGCCAGACTAATATTCCCTTGCTGGTGTTCCTGCTTGTTGACGGATGAGGCCAGGAGGTCCTTTCCCTTTTCTTCTGCAGTCCCAGGGCAACGGTCAGTTAGCGCTGAGCATTCTTTCAGGCAGGGAGGCAGAAGCAGCCTCTGAAACTGCTGCTTCACCGGTGGATAGATGGGTCAAGTTGATCTCTCCTTGGCTTGATGTTATTCCTGGGAAGCAGGGAGTGCAGCCTCCCAGTGCACCTAGGTCCCCTGGCTGAGCATCAGTAATCATGTACATTACTACAGTGTTGTTGTTGTTTATGACAAAAAATAAAAGATGCTGCAGTGGAGAGCAACTTCAGCCCTGTGTGCCACGGTCATGAAGCCTAAGTGCTGACTCCATGCTGAGTGTGCTTACCGCTACCGCCCCCCCCCCATGAACTACCACTCTGGGTGGTCATTTGGGGTGGGGGGAGGGATTGGGCTGTGGGGCCCTGGAAGGCAAGGAGTCTCCATGAACATGGTGCTGTGGATATCTGTCTAGGCACCTGCCACACTTCCTGCACTCTTGGTTTTTTGTTTTTTAAAATTTGTTAAGATTTGAAAATTAATTTATTTTAACTGGGAGGCTGGTATGCTGCAAATTTACATTCTGCCCTCCATCGCCATCTTTGTTTGGTGTTTTGTACTTTGGAGTGGAGGTCTCACCTCTGACTTTACTTGGGTTCCTAGGAATCTGTTCTTAGGTTCTGGGAAATCAGAGTTTTGTGACCAGAAACGCCCACCCTGGCAGCCATTTTATGAGTGCCCATGACAACTTCTCAAAATGCCAAAAAAGTTGGTGCCCCATGGTATGAGGCCATCTGGGACATTCTGGCAATTACCACATGATGGAACAGCAATGGCAAGAGATGACACCAAGAGAAAGGCTCACCAAAGACCTAATTTGCTCTGAAGGTGTTAGAGTTGTAATGCCTGGGGCTTGGCCAGGGCGTAGAACTAATCCACTCCCCTGAGTGCATGCAGAGAAGCTGGCTGCCAGCAACTGCACAGCCAGGGAAATTGGGGGGGGGGGTTTGGTCCCCATCCCCCCCTTCTTTTTGTTCCTTTTGCAACAAATGAAGTTTGTTTTGCCACACCTTCACTTTGTGGCCTCCGTTATTCAATCACTCATGATAACACCACAGACATCCTAAAAAAATAATTTTAGGAACAGATAGACTAAATGGATATTTGAAAGAAACGCAGGACTGAGTGGAGTAAAGATGCTGTTACATATGATAGAATTACTGTTTGTATGAGGTTTAGAACAATTTGAAAGAAAAATTCTCAACATTACCTGGAACTGTGTGGCACGCAACACAGATGGTTGGATTTCTACTCAGCTGCAACTAAGGTGGAGTTGGAGCTCCCCCCCCCGCCCCGGGGTCTACGGGGGGACGGCACTGCTTTTGCTTGTAGTTTCTTGTGGGAACAATACAGATAGTGTGGATTTACTGGGCTGAAATTACTGATTATATGCGGGATAAAACAATCTGAAAGGAACTTTTCAACATCAACATCACTTGGGGCTGCTTGGAGCTCAATACAGTTGTTGGATTTCAACACAGCTGCAAGTACGGTGGATGGTGTTTTCGCCTGATTGAACTTTGTGGTCCTTATTACAGATAATGTGGGATTCAGAGTGAAGAAAGCTGAAGAGACGGTGGCTTGAAGAAACAGCCACTTCTACTTGTGGCTTGCTTAAGGACTCCCACCCCAAGCTGACTTGTCTTAAGGCTCTGTTTATCATCTGACTTTGCTTCTCATCTCTGACCTCTTGACTGATTTTATATGCCCCTATCTCTTTTCAGAGATGGGTCTGTAGGTCTACTACTGGGTGTTGAAAACCCCAGCCCTGGACCTGGTCACTGCTACTTTCTGATGCTGGACATGATCTTCTGTATTGTTTGGATATTATTCAGCTCTGAGATTGTTTTCATATATCCAAGGGCTGATCTACACCAAGTAGGATATAACACTTTAAAAACAGTATGAAAATGGTATATGTAATGTGTCCTGGGCCTGAACAGCTGTCATAACTATTATAAACTGTTATAAGCTGTAGTGTAGATCCTGCCCTAGTTGCTTGATTCCGTCTGTGTCTGTTTTCTTGTTTTTGTTTTGCGATGAGTTGTGGCCTCTGGTGCCTGGGACAGCTCTGGTTAATGCTGTCGTACTCTGCCTGTATTATTTATCTGGCTCCATACTATTTCTTTCTCCTCATTTTTTGCTCTCTGTTCTTATCTCTTCCTATCTGTATCTTATGGCTCATTCTCATTTCGTTTCTCCTAATTTAGTTCCTATTCTGTGTCTTCCCTCTTCTCAGCTCCCTTTCTTTTGTTCCCTATGGGACTGCTTCTAAGGCTGTTGTCATTCATGACTTATTTATCCCTAGGTCTCTGCACCTCCTCACTCTTACTGAAACCTGCCTTCCAGCCCATGATGCCACCATTTCAGCTGCCCTCTCTCTTGGAGGACTCTATTTTTCTCATACTAGTCGCTCGGAGGGTCGTGGTGGCGGTGTCTGACTCTTCTGCTAAGACTCTCGCTCACACTTTGGTTATTTCTTGGCTGTAACCTTCTTCTGACTGGCCTTAGAATCATAGAATCATAGAATAGCAGAGTTGGAAGGGGCCTACAAGGCCATCGAGTCCAACCCCCTGCTCAATGCAGGAATCCACCCTAAAGCATCCCCAACAGATGCTTGTCCAGCTGCCTCTTGAAGGCCTCTAGGGTGGAAGAGCCCACAACCTCCCTAGGTAACTGATTCCATTGTCATCATTTTGCTGCTAAGATCATCTTCTTGGCTCGTTGCTTTGATCATGTTACTCCACTCCTGAAATCCCTTCATCAGCTTCCAATTCACCTTAGAATCCAGTTTAAGCTTCTCCTGTTGACTTTCAAAGCTTGCACAGTCTCGCTCCTTCCTATCTTTCTTCTCATTTCACATTATTGCCCCACTCGTGCTCTTCGCTCATTGAATGCCATGTTTCTCATCTGCCCAAGGGTCTCTACTTCTCCTGCTGGGCTCCATCCATTTTCTCTCGCTGCCCCTTATGCCTGGAATTCTCTTCCAGAGCATTTGCGGACCATGAGTTCAATTATGGTTTTTAAAGCTCAGTTGAAAACTTTTATTTTTTCTAAAGCTTTTAGAACTTGGCTTTGATCTTACTTTTACACCTTTCGTTTCATTGTCCCCTGTGCCTGTGTGGTGCATTCTCTTCCCTTTCTTTTTGTTTTATTAAGATTTTTTTAGAATGTAAGCCTATGTGGGAGGCGTTGCTCTTTTATTGTTTTACTGTGTACAGCACCGGTACATACATTGAAGGTGCTATATAAATAAATAAGTAATAATAGAAACATATTGATAGTCAAGCAAATGTTTCATTAAAAAGTTATTACTAAATATTTCAACCACTCCCCCCCCTTGAATTTACATTTTTGTCCTGATGTTTGTTTGCTCATGTTTTCAAATGGGTCGGCCAAAGATCTCTGTTGGAATTTGCCCCATCTGCAAGAGTGAAGGCCAAGTTGCAATTTTGGCTAAAGACTGCTGGAATTCCACATTGATGGCAGTAGATAGCCATCAGCCTCTCACAATAAGCATTGCAGAATGTAATCAAGCAGCTTATTTTTAATTTTTGCAGCTATAAAATCTGTTGTATAAATTTGTAAAGTGTTGGTGAAATCTATTTATTTCATTTTTCTTTTCCTTTGGTATTATATATTCTAACTTGATGTTGGGTTCAGTTTCCTTTGGTTTAGAACAAACTACTTTCTTGTGGCAATTCTGTTCAAGGGAAAAGTCCATAAAGTGAAAAACAACTATGATGGTGTTATGCAACATGTCAAAGATTTGACCATTTCCTTTTGATTGTTGCATTTGGGGTCTCTCTCCTCCAAAGAGTTAAGAAACTCATTTGAGCATGGCTTACCAGTGCTTAGTCTTCGGATCTGTTTCAATGCACTGTGGCTCAGCTCTTGAACACATTAACTAAAAAGTGCCTCTGTGCATATACAGAATGCATCTCCTTCCTCCACTGATCATAACAGCCAATTTATCACCAAGGATTCCAGCACAGGCATCCCAGAAACTATTATTTTAGGCAAGCACTGTGGTATTTTGACCAAATCCTTTGCTGATGCTCCTCCCTCAACAGATGATGTAGCCTCCTAAATGGAGTTCTTTCAGGCGCTTGTGTCTTTGCTGGCTTCTTGAATGCTGCCAGCCTCCAGGCGCTGAAAGGCATTGTCATGTTCCTCAGGCACCTAAGCAGAATCCAGAGGAGATACACTGAGAAGAGACCAATATACAAATGTCCTATGTAGACTGCAACAGGAAATACTGATGATGACACTGCATTATAATGAGTAAATAGTAACAAGTTTTCAAGTACCTCCCAGTAAATTTGATCCTCAAAGCAGAGAGCATCGGTGGGAGAGCCAAGAATTCTCAACTTCAGGATGACACCTGGGAAAGGAAAGAGAAGAAAATGGGGAGGGTCCAGAGCACCTGTATTGTACGCAGAAGGCCCAAGTCCTGCCATCTATAAGAGACCCCACTGGGTGGTATGGACAAAGTGTCTAGCTTCACCCAGGGCCTCCAACAGCCTGTGGCCCTCAGCTGCTCTCTCTGCAGCCCACCCCAGAGCCGTTTGCCCCTGCTGCCCAGCTGATCAGCTATTAGCTAGGGGTGAAGAATAGACCACTGTAACAGCAATCTGCCATAGCTAGAACAGCTGTGCAGATGGCAGCACCCACAGACAGATTACTGCTCACCTCTGCCTTTTTAGCACTGAAGTGAACATCTGTTTTAGCCATGCCCATATCTTCACAACGCTATCCATCAGCCCACCCATTCTCCTCCTCTTTATCAGAGGTTCTTTTTCTTTCTTTAACCAACCCTCAGATGTGCTCAAAGCTCCTCATATATGATGTTACTTTGTGGCAATCTGTATAATGAACTAGGAACCAGAAGCAGTGGTTGAGGGGTGTGTGGGTGTGGCTCTTTCAACACTTCACCATGACCCCAACCACATGGAGACCTGTTTCACAGCCCCATGGGGCAGTCTCTTAAGCTCCACACCCTGCCTTAGTACATTCTGCATTGCTCAGCAAAGTTGGCACCAAGGTGGACACCTGCCCTTGCTTGAACCACAACAGCCATCCTCAGTCAGCTTGGAGCAAGAGGAGAAGTCCAAAACAGGGTTGGGCTGGGGGGCACATGGCCGACAGGCAGGAAACAGGCCACTGTTAGAATGACTGTCCCTTGACTGATGGTTTTAAAAGGGGTTAGACAAATTCCTGGAAGAGAAGACTATCAATGGCTACTAGTCTCGATGGGCCTGGGCTACCTCCAGCATCATAGACAGTAAGCCTATGTACACCAGTTACTGGGAACATGGGTGGGAGGGTGCTGTTGCACTCATGTCCTGCTTGTGGCTTTCCTGTGGGCATCTGGTTGGCCAGTGTGTGAACGGTGTGCTGGCCCCTGTCTGTACCACAACGGGATTGCTCCTCACTAAATATAAACTTGAATTTTCATTGATTCAAATCTAAGTAAAGAGCGTCACACTGCAGCATCAACAGTGATTTATTTCCTGAATTTTTTTATAGTGAATTTATAAATGCGCACATGCGTGTATACGCATCTATGATGGTATGATGCTATGGAGTAGAGACAATGGAAGCTATACATTTTATATGCGGAGCCCCACAGATTCAAATAATAGACAAACCGGGAGGGGGGAAAGGAACGAGGCAGCAGAATCAGAGAATTCAAACTAAAAGTGGCGCAAAGGAACGAGGCAGCCGATACCTGGGAAATCGGGAAATTGGCCAATCATGTTGTCCTACCCTCAAAGCTCTGCCCACATGTCAAAATGTGACTTAACTCTCCCAAAGACACATAAACATAACGTGGTGCAAACCTGGACGTGCTGCACATTATCACGTAAAAAAATGGTGCTACTTCGAATGGATGGCTGCGTCATGTGTCCTTAAACGCGAATATGCGCATTTAGGTCAAGGTAAACAAGCCATATAGATAAGCCCCTAGACGGGCCCTTGGTCTGATCCAGCACTGCTCTTCTTATGTTCTTATATTTCAGCTTATACTGACCTCCAGTGGCTAGAAAAGGTAAAATGTCGAGAAAATGGATTATTTCAATGTTTTCATAGGGTGTTTCCATGCAGAGCACCAACCTCAAGATTCAGTTTGAATCCCAATTTGGTAATTAGAAAACAGCCCAATACAGCTCAGACCAATTTGACCTGCATTCAAGTCTGAAACTTGATTCAGAAACCCAAATCTTCAAACCTCCCACTCAATATCATTGGAAATCAACCTTTTCCTTTTTGTCAGAACTGGATGGAATTCAGCAGAAATTTAGCATAGCAGTCCCTTGTAAGGGAATTATGCCTGCCACATTTCAGAGAAATGACGAGGGGGGTTAAAAGCTATGCATTAAAAAAAAAAAGGGGGGGGAAACCGCCAATAGTATTTTTATTTCTTTACAGAATTGGATGGAATTTGCAGGCATGCATCATTGCCCCTTCTGAGGAGTTGAAGTCACATGAAAGACGAGTAGCTGCAAGGAGGTTTGTGCAAGACCAGCCTTTACAGTTTGGGGGCTTCCAAACAAGAATGCGCTTTTGATTTACAGCACAGAGATGGGCCTAGTTAAGAAATCTGCAAATTTCAGAAGGGTAAGTAAGATCGACTTACTGTTACGCGCCCCCCCCCCCCTTAGTTGTGTTTTTTTATTTACTTTTTAATTTTTTTTTGGAAATTGGTATGAAAATAGTATATCTCATAGAGGTGTCCCTAGGCAAGAAACCTGCAAAAGGACGGGGGAAGGGATAGAAAGTTACAATGAATGCACACAGTTTTGGTCTGTTTTCTACTCAGTTGGCACCATAGTAGCAGAAAGTGCATGACAGATGTGGAGCACACACAGTGGTGTAGTGGTAAATTCTGAAGTGCAGGCACTCATCATGGCAGTGCCCATGGCCATGCCCCCAAGCAGCTGTGCTGAGCCTTATCCCTAGCACCTATTCTAAAAGTTTTCATCCCCGCCTGAAGCTGGTCCTTAAGTGCCCTTTGGTCACCCCCAGCTACTCTGAGAACTGCAGCTAAGCACAGAGGGAACAGGGTAGGCTGCGGTGGGTGAGTTTGTGAGTGGCAGAGGGCATCTGTGTCCTTGCTCATGACAAGGTGCCAGTGCTGCTGTGCCCTTTTCAGCCCTGGCTCTGCTCCACCATGGAGCGTTCAGTGGGCATAGTACTCCAAAACACTGGGACTGGAGAGACATGTTAAAAGCATCCACTGTGATGGGCAGACCCAAGATTATATCTCTTCTTCTCCCTCATTATTATTATTATTATTATTATTATTATTATTATTATTATTTGCATTTTTATACCGCCCAATAGCCGAAGCTCCCTGGGCGGTTCACAAAAACTAAAACAATTCAAAGTCTAAAACAAACAGTATAAAAACATGAGATAAAATACACATTAAAACGAATTAAAACATACCATACATGATTAAAACATCCTGAAAACATTCTAAAATTTCACTGGATAGGCCTGCCGGAATAGATCAATCTTTATTGCTTTTTTAAATTCTAAAAGACTGTCAAGTTGATGAATCTCCTCCGGCAGGCCATTCCACAGTCTGGGAGCAGCAGAAGAGAAGGTCCTCTGGGTAACAGTTGTTAATCTAGTTTTTGCTAGCAGAAGTGGATTCTTCCCAGAGGACCTGAGTGTGCGGGGCGGATTGTACTGGAGAAGGCAATCCCGCAGGTAGCCTGGACCCAAACCATGTAGGGCTTTAAAGGTAATAACCAACACTTTGTACTTCGCCCGGAAACTAATCGGCAGCCAGTGAAGAGATTTTAAAACTGGTGTAATGTGGTCACCCCTAGGTGTACCAGTGACCAGCCTGGCTGCGATATTTTGGACTAATTGAAGTTTCCGGACTAGGCAAACTAGGCAAACTCATGACTCTGGTGTTTTCTTTATATGTAGAGAGCTTTGGGAGAAATGGACCAATTTTGGGAGACACTCTGTGTCTCAGCATCCCTTTGAAACCAGAATTGTTCAGATTAAGATTTGATACACTTCAGAGGAGCCCCACTTGATTGATTGATTGATTGATTGATTAATTGATTGCATTTTTATACCGTCCGGACATCTCCAAAATCAGATTCAGACATCTCCCAAATCTGTCCAATTCAGTTTGGGATCTGGGAAGCACACCCGTTACTACTAATTACTGCTCTTCCATTGCAAACTGGAAGTGAAATTGCAAGTTAGAGTCCATACTTCAGGGGTCCAGCACTTTTTGGGTGTGTGCATCTGACACGTGGCCAGGTCATAGCCATGTGGGTCATGTTGTCCCCTCCTCTTTACGCACACTGACCTATCACCACACGCATCCTTCTCCTGACATTTTGAAGCAAGTGCTTCTGACAGTCATTTTAGCACCATGACACACACTACGTTTTTGCACTTTTTAAGCAGTGTGACTGCCATTTTTATTAAACTGTTTAAAAAAAGGTAGACGTGTGCCTGCAGCAGAGGGAAAGCTCAGCTTATTTCCATGTAAGCATGGTTATAATCTCTAGTATGAGAAAGTGGCTAGGGCAAGGGTAGGCAATGGCATGCCCTTGGGCACCATCAATGCACCCCTGGACTCCTGTCCTGGTCCCTCCCAAGGTGCCCCAGCCCACTTTTCAGACATTTAAATCATTTTCTTACTGGCAGCTGGAACTGCTGTGATACAGGTTTCCCATTGCAAACTATTTGGCCACTGTGAGAACAGAATGGTTGTTTAATAACTATTAAAGATGAGAAGCCTGTCAAAAAAAGAGGTGGCAACCCTAATTCAGTATGTCAAACCCCTATTGGTTTCCCCCCTCCCTCCCCTGTCTGTTAAGGTGATTTTAGATTGTAAGCCATATGGCAGATTGTCTTGTTTTGTTTTATTCTGTACAGCCCCATGAAAATTGATGGCGCTTTATAAATAAATATTAATAATAATAATAACATGGTTGAATACAACGGGATTCAAATGCAGGCTTTCAAGAGTCCTGGTCCTGCATGGACGAATGTCCGTTGCACTTTCTCCCGCATCCATTTTTTTAAAATTTCAAGGTCTTTTGGTTCTTATCAAAAACTAACTGAAAATTCTCTGTTAATTTTCACCCGTCCCAACTCACCTACAAGGCTTCCACCAATCACCGCAATTCCCAGAGTGACAAATAAGCCAATCAGCTGGAAGACACTTTGGGACACGGCAGTCCGTCCCCTGGAGGCAACGACAGGAAAGATGTCGCTCATCCTGCAAAAGTAACAGGCAAGATCTGACGAGGTGATCTGAACTCCAATGCTGAGATCTAGCGCCGACTTTGGGGCATCAATATGATTAGCTACATTTATATCTTGCAGCTTCCCAAAGGAGCTTGTGGAATACATTGTCCCCACAAGTACCACACACCCCATTTTAGTCTCACAACATCCTTGTGAGGTAGGTTATTTATTTATTTATTTATTTATTTGATTTGATTTGTACCTGCCTTTCTAGCAAGAAAAATGGCATTCAAGGCAGCCTACAATCACAAATAAAATTCGATTAAAACAACAATAAAACAATGCAATAAAATAAGAACAGAAGAAGAGCCATGCTGGATCAGAACACGACCAGCATTCCGTTCACACAGTGGTCAGCCAGATGCCTTCAAGAAGCTCACAAACAGGACATGAGGGCAACACCACCCTCACACCCACCTTCCCCAGCAACTGGTGTACAGAGGGCCTCCTGCCTCTGATACTAGAGCCACCAGGACTAGCAGCCATTGATAGTCTTCTTCTCCAAGAATTTATCCAAACCCTTTTTTAAATCCATGCAAATTGCTTCCTATCACTACATCTTATTTGTCTGTATTTATACTTATTTACTTTTAGTTATGTATTAGGACAAGGTAGGGAAGAGGCATCTGCCCTGGTTTCCTCATCTTCTTGCTAAACTCACATGGGAGTTAACTTGCTTGTATGCTAAAAATGCTTCTTTTTTTACCTTGATGCTTTGGCACTGGGGATCCACATGGCCCATGAGCCAAGCTCCCGTGCAAGCTTGACACTTCAGCTAGCTTTAGCTAGCTTGCCACAACTGCTGCTGTTGTAGCCAATCAGATTTAAATAGCAAGGGAGGCTGCGGCTCAACTACTGGTCTGCATCGGCTTCCAGAGAGTAGAAATCTAGGTCTGTTGAGCTTCCTGGGAAAGAAGATTCTCTATTCAGGGCAAAAGATAATAGTCCCTGGCTCCTTGGAGGGGACAATAGACAGTGGGTAGGTGATGAAGGCAAAGACGTGGTTTGAGCTCCTCTGGGCCTGCAGGAGGTGGAGTCCCTGCACATGTTTTGTGGATTTTTCACTTCATTTGTTTATGTTTGTTTTTAAAACAAAATGAAAAGCTGAACTCCCAACTTGGTTTGAACTTTAGTTTATGAGCTGCCCCATCAGACTGAAAACATGAGCCTACACTTCTTTGTTTCTATGCAGACTCTCCCACTGGCAAGGTCTGTACACAGAGGTCTTTCTCTCCAACCACTTGGGAATCTCTGCTAGAGCAGGGCTGCAAGAACTCAACATTTCTCAATAAAAACATAACAATAACAGAATAAAAATAGGACCCAACCCAAAGGCCTGCTTGAATGAAGTGGTATTTGCTTGCTGGCAGAAGGACGACAGCAAGTCCCTCTGAGAAGACCCTCTATAGCAACCCCAAATGTGCCTCTAAAGGTGGCAGAGTCAGAAGAAGGCTGAGCGGCAAGTTGAACCTGGGCCCAGCACTCTCTCTACTGCCCCACCCTGGCCCTAATAATGACTCACCCATCACCGTAGACATCTGGAGTGGCCAGCGCTGCCATCAGAGCACCAAGGAGGGCACCAAGGATTCCTGGCATGCCATGAAGGTTGTGCACCCCACAGGTGTCCTGGATTTTCAGCCTGGAGGCCAGAATGGGCTGAGAAGGAAGAGACAAGGGCGCATCACATGCAGGACAGTCATGAAGAAGGATGTATGTGATGCCCTGCCTCAAGACAGACAGACAATGCATGGGGATATTCCCACTCGGCATGTCTTGCACTAAGCAGAGGGTGGACTAGTTGGCCTCCAAGACCCCTTCAACGTGATGATGGCCACTAGCCCAGATGGCTTCAAAGGGGGAAGACAAATTGATGGAAAGGGAGGCCATCTAATCCCGCCCCTTCAGCTGGCCAGGCCCAGACTCTGCTGTTGAGCCTGGACCTGGCCAGCTGAAGCAAAACAGGATGAGGCAAGATGCAAAGGAGCGGAGAATGGTGGCCAACTGCACACACTCCAGTTCCAGAATTAATGTTTGAAATTCTGGAATTCAGACTGGGTGGAACTCAAGGCAGAGCCAACCCACAGAAAAAGAAAGGGAGGGAATGGAGGAAATAAACCGACCCTCAGACCAGCCCTCCAATGTAGGGTGTTTTTTAAAAAAAACTCTAACTTAGAAAAAAATACTCCAAATGTGCAAAAGGAGCAACTCCAACCTAAGTTGTTCCTGGAATTTGTTTGAGTATGTACTAAGCTGATATCCTGCCTTTCTTCCCTGATGGAATTCATCAGGCGTGTGTGTGTGTGGGTCCATGGGGCTTCCCAGGCAGTCTCCCATCCAGGCCTCATCTTGCTTGGCTTCTGCTGGTGACTCAACCTCAACAGTTTTGCCAGTTTTGACTGGCAAGTTCAAATTTCCCACATTAGATTTCGAGTCTTAGCCAAGGGGGGAATATTTTTTCAACAACGCACTGAAGAACCTACTGTGAGGAATTTGAAGCCAAGTGTTGACACGAAGCCGGCCAAGACCCCAGCAGCCATGGCACCGAAGGGAGTCAGCATCATCTCGGCAGAGGTGCCCACGATCACCCCGCCCGCCAAGGCGGCGTTCTGAATGTGCACCTGGGACAGATGTCGAGAGGTTAAAGGCTTTGTGGGGGAGGGGGTGTAGGGTGGGCCAGGACGAGCTCCTGGGAAGGGCTGGATGGCATTTCGATTTCCCTTGCATGTTATCACATGATAAACAGCTCCGAGAGACACCATCAAAGGAAGAACCCTGATAAAGGTAGAAAGCTGCCTTATGCTGAATCATCGGCTCCTGCTGCCCCACAGATATTACCAGGTGGCAGGGGCAGGCCCTATTTTTTGTTACCTGTGTTGAAGCTATTCCTGCTTTTGCAGATACTTTGTTCAAATATTTGGCATCAGTCTGCCACCCCTTGAAGTTCCACTGCCTTCATGGAGTCTCTGGAACAGGGATAGGGAACCTCTGCTGAATTTGGCCCACCGTCCAGCATGCACAGGCCTCAGGCATGGGCCTTCCCCAACCCTGGACCCCCCCCCCCCCGCCCCTGACAAGAGAGAAGGGCTGGGTGAGTGGTTTGGTACTGAGGTGCCCTCCTGCTTGCCCAGGCTTGGCTTCCTTATTTATTTATTTATTTATTTATTTAAAAAGTTTATATCCCGCCCTAAATCATTAGGATCTCAGGGCAGCATACCGATAAAAACATACAATATAAAACAATAAATATGCACAGTTAAAAACAAATTAAACCATGATCCAAGTTAAAACAATATATAATTTAAAAGCAGTAAAAGCAGTTAAAACAGTTAAAATTTTGCATTGTTGCTGTTTTTATCTGGTTGAACTTTTATATTGTATTTTATACTATGGTGTTATACTGTTGTTTTATACTTTGAATGTTTTTAATTTTTGTGAACCGCCCAGAGAGCTCCGGCTATTGGGCGGTATAGAAATGTAATAATAAATAAATAAATAAATACATAAAACAATGTGCCAGTGAGTTTAACCATCAAAGGCTTTGTTAAAAAGCCATGTTTTTACTTGGCCTCGAAATGCAATCAATGTTGGCGCCAATCAGGCCTCCAAGGGGAGGGCATTCCACAGTCGGGGTGCCACAACAGAGAAAGCCCTCTCCCTTGTCCCAACATAGCGTATATGTTGCATTGGTGGGATGCAGAGAAGGGCTCCTCCAGCAGATCTAAGGTCTTGGGCAGGCATATATAAGGGTTAGGGTTAGATTTTTTTTCCAGGCCTTCACATCTCTAGTCCTAAGCCTATGGGCATTCAGTCTTTAGCACTGTGTGCCAGTGTGCGCGGGTGAGAGTCCTTCGGCAGCAGCCCTCAGTGTGGGGACAGCAGGGCTACACAGAGCCATATTAGCAGTTATCCTGAGGCAGAACCTTCCTCCATTCAGCCCAGTGTTCCCTGCTCCCAGGGCCTCAGGCAGAGAAAGGCACTTTCCAGACCTTTTAACTTGGGGGTAGCCCTGCAGCGCTGTGCCCACAAAGCACGGGCTGCCCCACTGAGCCTTGGGTCCGCAGACACTGAAAGGCCTCAGAAGGAAGACTGGCAGGGAGCTGCTTCCATGAAGCACCACAAAGAGGCCCTCTGGTTGTCTCACCATGTCCAGCTTGCCTCCTCTGTTCACCAGGGCTGATGTGGCAAAGGTTGCGAGGGTGCTAGCAGCCAGGGAGAAGTAGGTGTTCATGACCGTCCGTTGCTGGTCGTCTCCATGCGCTGTCATGGCAGAGTTGAAGCTTGGCCAGAAGAGCCACAGGAAGAGAGTTCCTGCATGGAGGAAGCGGAGGTTTTATTTCCTGCCTGGCTGCTGTAGGAGAGAGGATGCTGAAACAACAAACCTTTTTGTCTGATGCTGCAGGCAAAGCTGAAAGAAACTGTCACAGCTCCACTCCACTCCCTTGTCTTGTTTGAAAAACTGGGGGGTTGACTGGTGTCCTTTTGCTTCTCCCATCCCCTTTTAAGGGTTCCTTCATTTCTAGCAGGATGCCATGCGTTGTGTGCAGATTATTTATGCACAAGTGCTTTAGTGATGGAAGACGGAAGGAAGTAATGGCTGCAGAGAGCCCCAGTTCTTGGCTCTTTCGCCGGCAGCAGGAGGCCGGCGGGGAGGTGGGTGGCGGCGGCGGCAAGGATGTGGCCGGATTCCCCAGCCGCCGCCGCCTCCGCCTCTTCCAGGCAGGATCTACACAATCGTTTTCGGGGCGCACTGGAGGCGCACGCAAGCGCCTTCAGTACGCAGTGTAGATCCTCCCCGTTATATTTAAACACACTCATCTGTTGCTAGTTTGGCCCCATACTTTGGTGTTTGCCTTTAAACACATCTCCACCCAGCTCTGCCTCCCTTTCCTTCTCCATCAATTTAGATTGTAAGCTTCTTGCGGGCAGGGATTTTTGGATTTATTTGTGGTTATTGTTATGAGACTCTAAAAGTACCATGAACATTGATGACACAATATAAAAGCAACAGCAACAACTACTACAACTCTATCTTTGTATTTACAATGCTGAAATTTTAAGCCTCTTACCAATCATAGCAAAGAGATCCGAATGGTAGGTGGAACCTTCCCGTTGTTGACTCTTGTCCAAGTGGGATCGGTAAAGAATCCGGGAGACCATCAGTCCGAAGTAGGCCCCAAAGGTGTGGATGGTCATGGAGCCTCCTGCATCCTTTGCCTGAGCCATGATGTAGGAGACAAGCATAGAAAAAGAATGACTTATAAAGCACTCGATATCCGATTTTATTGTCGGCACATTTTTAAAAAATGCTGATCTATTTCAAATTATTTTTTTCTCCTGTTAAGCAGTGTGAAAAATGGATAAACTGACTAACCGGCATGGAATTGGGACACATCTCAAGGCCAATTACAGAGGAGCTCAGACTTCCACCACCTGGTCCCCTCTAGATGTGTTGGACTAGAATCTGTGAGGGTCTACCTGGCCATGTTATATTTTCAAACATGGGGGATCAAATGTTTACCCCTTTCTAGGAGCAGCTCCAGGTCCAGCCTGTAATCATCACATGGCCTGTTATAGCCTAATTTGGCCTGTTAGAGCCTAATTTGAATATCTGGAAATCCCACTCACCCACCCACATTTTCCTTCTTGGGACTCTGAACATGTAGGCACTGTGACTTCACCACTGAGTCAGCATTTCCCCCTCCTGTTCCACCCCAACCTGCTTTTTGCTATATCTTGCCTGATGAAGAAATCTTGAGATATTTATTTATTTATTTATTTATTACATTTTTATACCGCCCAATCTCTGGGTGGTTCACAAAAATTAAAACCATAATAAAACAACAGGTTAAAAGCACAAATACAAAATACACTATAAAAAGCACAACCAGGATAAAACCACGCAGCAAAATTGATATAAGATTAAAATACAGAGTTAGAACAGTCAAATTTAAATTTAAGTTAAAATTAAGTGTTAAAATACTGAGAGAATAAAAAGGTCTTCAGCTGGCGACAAAAGGAGTACAATTAACCCTCACGGATTAAAAGCTTGTATATTTTTTGTGAGCTTTTGGTTGGCCTAATATGAGCTTTGGAATGCCTCTTACAGCTATTCTTGTGTACATGAAACAAGTGTGACTGCCAGAATGTGTCCCGTAATCCCCTGAAACATACTAGCAGGGGATTTCTGGAAATCACTGGTATGTTGCATACATAGGCCTAATCTACACCAAGCAGGATATAGCACTATGAAAGCGGTATGGAAGCACTATATGGTATGTGTCAATGGGCCCCAACAGTTTTCAGTGCACTTCAATACCGCTATAAAGCAGTACTGTAGCTCCTGGCTCTTATATACCACTTTCATAGTGCAATATCCTGCTTGGTGTGGATTAGTCTGTAGACAGACAGGTACAAATCCCCACTCAGTCGCAAAACTCGCTGGGACCTGGGTGAATAATTGGGGCTTATTATCACTGCTTCTCCTCACAGCAGAATCACTGTGCAGAGAAAGTGGGGTAAATTGGCATGTATGCTGCCCCCCTCCCACCCATTTGTCCTGCATTTGTGTTGAAGAACACAAATGCAGGACATAACTAAAGTAAGTGAACTAACGTTTCATGCAGTGACTCACCCCAAGGAGGCTGAGCAGGATGTATTCATTAATGCCAAAGAGTGTGACCTCCCCCCAGGTCAGCAGCAGCAGCTGAGCAGGGCTCGTCTTGCCAAGAAGGGCTCCAAAGGATATGAGGACGGCCCCGGAACAGAAATCGGCATTGATCATGCTGGCAGGGAACAAAGGAAGCCACAGAGCGGCGTTGAGGCTGTAAGCCTGGGTGCACTTCCATGCAAACATATCCCATTCAACCAGTAGGAACCTTTCAGAAATGGTGTGTGTGTGTGTGTGTGTGTGTGTGTGTGTGCAAGATCAGGCTGCAGGAGGCCTGGGTGGACCCCTTTCAATGGTCCCCTTTCAAGTCTGAAGAAACTCTTCCTGAAGGTGCGCTCCAATTGGCCCAGCACCTGCTTTCTGGCTCCTGTCCCCAGTAATTCACTGTCTTTGTCTTGTTAACCAGAGATGCTTACATCGTTCCTCATCCTCTCCCTCTCCCTGCTCCTCACGGTTTCTAGGAGATGCTTCTCTGGATGCATTGGGCCAAGTGTGCGAATGGGTGTGTGCACAGGATGATTTGGAGCTGTCAGTGACAGTGTGAACCACCCTCCCCAGCACACCTTAGTGTCCAGAACAGGCACCTGGCTCTTGGTTGCTCAAAGAGAGCAGAAAAGGGTTCTGCAGAGGGAACAAAACAACATACAGCAGGAGAAGCAGAGCCTCATAGGTAGCCTGGAGGAGAGTCAGCTACAGGGGTGCCAGAGGGGGGCGTCCAGCGCAGACCTCTTTCAGCCTGAGACCCCAATTCCTCTTCGGAGAGGCTCTCCATGGTGGGCAGGCAGGGCGGAAGGCAAAAGGGACTGGGACAAAGGCAAAAGGGGGCAGGCCCCAAAGAGCCAAAAATGCCGGCATCCCACAGCCTTCATCACAACCTTTTAAATTGAGGGGAATCTGCACAAAACCTGGAAAACCACCAAACGACCATGTTTGGGGGGATGTGTGTGTGGGGGGGCACCAGAAGGGGGCCTGGCCACCTGGGGAATTCCTGCCATGGGCAGATTTTGCTCCCAAGAGGACAGGATTTGTCCCACAGACAGACCTGAAGTTCTGTACCCTGTAGCAGATGGAGGGTGTGTGTCTCCTAGTGCTGTCACCTAGGAGGCCTGGGGCACCTCCTCCATCTTTCCCCCCTGCATGGATTTTCAACAGTAAAGAAACAGACAGAAGAAGGGCTAGGAAATGTGAGGAGGTTATGATGACTGGATGATGACAACATCTGGGACCCCCCCCAACACATTCCATGAATGAGGCAGGGCGCCAGGAACGCCTCATCTGGAAGGACCCCCAGTTTTCACCTGTGAAATGTTGGAGTGTATACAATGTGCAATCATGGAGGGAAGGCTGGGTCTCGATATTGTGTTCTGAAAACACGGCAACTACACACGCGTCCCTATTTTCACTTGTGAAATCCTGGCCTGTAGGAGTACCCCCTTCGTGCCCCCCCCATCCCACGTCTGGCCAAAGCCATCCTTCTCAAAACCTGCCACTGGCAAGGGCCAGCTCAAGTCATGAAGGCGGAGGGAGGAGTTGAAACCTGTCTCCAGAGAGTGGCTGAATAGAACTGAATGCCGCTTCTAGGGCTGAATTAACCCATCTGATTAAAGAGAGGAAGGAATATTTAAACTGCCCTGAAGGCAAATGGGCTCATAAACATTCAGAATCTGAGATCCGGGGCAAGATATTTCTTTAGACATTTTACACAGCTAAAGGCCAGGGTTAAAATTGTATTAAGCTATGTGGTGATGCCAAGGTATGGGCAGTATCTGAGCTGATATTTTTTTTACATAAGAATTGTATTAATCCAGGGAGGTTGTGGGCTCTCCCACACTAGAGGCCTTCAAGAGGCAGCTGGACAACCATCTGTCAGGGATGCTTTAGGGTGGATTCCTGCATTGAGCAGGGGGTTGGACTCAATGGCCTTGTAGGCCCCTTCCAACTCTGCTATTCTATGATTCTATGAGAATTTGGGAGGGGAAAAGAGGAGAGGTGGCTTTTGGATAACCGAGGTGAAGAACACCCCACTTCAGGCCCAGACTTCCCATTCTTCCACTTCTTGGTTGCATTGTGGCCGGGGGAGCCTTTCCAAGATGGCACCCATTTTTCTTGAAATGGCTTCTGAAATGAGCCCTCCGAAACAAAGCCATTCTCTGATCCCCTTTTCAAGGCCAGCACAGGAAGTCCAAGGCCTGTCAGTATGGAGAGAGAAGCAGCCCCTGTGCTCACCTTTCTATTCCCACGTGGATTTTGCCATTGTGGAAGGAGTGCAAAAAGCCCTGGGTGAGGATAGACCACTGGATGGCAAAAGCAGCTATCAAGAAGTTGAAGCCCACGGCGCCAAAGCTGTAGCGTTTCAGGAAGGTCATCAAAAAGCCAAAGCCGACGAAAATCATGACATGGACATCTTGGAAGCCTGGAAGGGGGGATTGGCTAGTTTAATATGGGAGAATGCAAGATCCTTGTCCATCTGAGCGAGGGGGATTTCATATGAGCTGCTGGTCTGACAAGCAGAGGTTGAATGTCTCCCCTCTTGCCTCGTACCCAGAAGGGCCTCCTAGTGCAGAGCTTTGTGTGCTCAGCTGGCCTCCAAGGTTGAAATGTCCACATGCCGTGTATGCATAACTGGGTTCAAAGAATTTCTACATTAGCAAAAGTTGATATGCACGCTTGATAAGATGCAACGTGCACGTAGAAGCCCTTTTCATTCAGTAAACAGCACATTTTGTAATAACCTTGTAACTACTTTAGCGTGGGACTGCCCTTGATAACTGGGTGAAAGATTCATCTACTGCAGAATGTGGTGGCCCATCACCTAATGGAGATGATGGGATGCCAAGAGCAATCCTTACGTTACACCAGGGTGACACAAGCTCCATGCTTATTTCAAGGGTGCTGGGTGAGAGTTCTGAAATGTGGACAGGGTTGGGGGGAGTATTCAGAAACAAACATGTCCCCCAGTTTAGGAAACACGTAGCCAATATGAGCTGAGCTATCCTAGCCAAAGTTTGGTCCTGACTTATATTGCACTTACCCTATGCCAGCAGCCCCACCCACTTCCCAACACGTATGCATAGGAAAAAGTGGGGGGTGTTGCCAGGAGCAGGGAGGGCTTGTGGCAGCTGCGGAGGGCTCACTTTTAAGGTCTGGATGTTGATGCAGAGCATCTATGGCCATCTGGGGACCTGCAGTGTCTTCCTTTTCAGTTCTTTGAAGCAGGGGATACTGGAGAGCAGCCCATATTCCCACGCGGCCTCCCATTCAAGTCCTAACCAGGCCCAACCCTGCTTTGCTTCCGAGGTAAGATGCAGGGTGTTTGGGCCATAAACTGGCAACCCAATTTCTTTGTATGTGCCTTGGAGGATACTGTAGGGCCAGCTCACGCCAGTCCTTTTCCAGCTTCATTGGCTGCCAGTCCAGGTCCAGGCCCGATTCAAAGTGCTGGTATTGACCTTTTCTTCTGTCGCCCCCAGATTGTGGAATGGCGTGCCGGAGGAGATTCGTAAAATTAACTCTATGTGTGATTTTAAGGCAGCTTTAAAGACTAGCCTTTTCATAGAATCATAGAATCATAGAATAGCAGAGTTGGAAGGGGCCTACAAGGCCATTGACTCCAACCCCCTGCTCAATGCAGGAATCCACCCTAAAGCATCCCTGACAGATGGTTGTCCAGCTGCCTCTTGAATGCCTCTAGTGTGGGAGAGCCCACAACCTCCCTAGGTAGCTGATTCCACCGTCGCACTGCTCTAACAGTCAGGAAGTTTTTCCTGATGTCCAGCCGGAATCTGGCTTCCTTTAACTTGAGCCCGTTATTCCGTGTCCTGCACTCTGGGAGGATCGAGAAGAGATCCTGGCCCTCCTCTGTGTGACAACCTTTTAAGTATTTGAAGAGTGCTATCATGTCTTTTCCGGCAGGCCTATCCAGATCAATGTTAAATCATGATTTTTTAAGATGTATTGATTCCTGTTCTATTGTTGTTCCCCGCCTCGATCCAAAGGGAGAGGCGGGTAAGAAATAAAATTATTATTATTATTATTATTATTATTATTATTATTATTATTATATGGATAGCCCAGGCTATATGAAGGAATGCCTCCTCCCATATGTACCTGCCCAGACCCTAAGGTCATCTTCAGGGGTCCTTCTCCGCGAGCCCCTGCCCAAGGAAGTGAGGCAGGTGGCTACCAGGAGGAGGGCCTTCTCTGCTGTGGCACCCCGGCTGTGGAATGAGCTCCCTAAGGAGGTTCACTTGGCACCTACATTATATTCTTTTAGACGCCAGGTGAAGACCTTTTTATTCTCCCAGTATTTTAACAGTCTATAAATTAATTTTAACTTTGCTGTTTTAAATTTGTATTTTAAATTTGTATTTTTGCATTGCTGCTGTTTTTATCTTGGTTGTGCTTTTATACTGTATTTTATATTATTGTTTTATACTTCGAATTGTCTTAATTTTGTAAACCGCCCAGAGAGCTTCGGCTATTGGGTAGTATAGAAATGCAATAAATAAATAAATAATATTTCACCATTCAAGACAACTTCCTATCACCTGAGGAGGGACTTTGCATTTTGAGGGCTCTGCTCCCACCAACAACTACAAAATGCCATACAATTGGGCTTCAATTGACTTTTTTACCCAGTAAACCACCCAAAATTAATCTCACACTTTGCTCAAGACTGCCATGTTTCTTTCTTTACTTTGGCTCTCTACACAGTCGGGAGACCAAGTGCTCTGCTAAGCCTAGGGGTGTTGGCAAGGCAACCAGGGGAGGTCTGGGTGGAGGCAAGAAGGTGAGGCCTGCGGGCTGACCTGGGGAGGCAGAGAGAGAAAGTGGGAGGGAGGGGGGTCTATAGGTGTTTTGGATGTCTTGTGTGTGAGTGTGTGTGTGTGTGTGTGTGTGAGAGAGAGAGAGAGAGAGAGAGAGATGGAGATGGAGAGTTTGGAGGACGTGATCCTAAACAGAGAGAGAGAAAGGATCATAGAATCATAGAATCATAGAATAGCAGAGTTGGAAGGGGCCTACAAGGCCATCGAGTCCAACCCCCTGCTCAATGCAGGAGTGCCTGGGCTGAGTGTAGCGTGTGTTAGGAGTGTGGGGTGAGAGAGTTTGGGGATAATCCTGAAGGAGACATAAACGGGGTTGAAAGGGGTGGCTTTGTTTCGGGGCTCAGTCCCCACCTCTGCCTTGTAGTCAGGGAGGGTCTCAGGAAAATTATTTGTATATTAGCTTCACCAGTTTGCCTTTTTGTGAAACGCATGCTTTGAAATGGGCCATGCTCACCATCTGGTGAACAGACATCTCACCATGACAGCCATTTTGTGACAGAGCCCCTGACACTTTCTCAAGATTCTAAATGTGCCCACTGGTCCAAAAAGATCAGGGCCCCCTGCAATAGGGCCAACTCAGGACATTTTTCTGACTGAGGCAGAACAGCAAATAATGCCCCGCCCCTGGGCCAAAGTGCACAGCACCCAAAGCCAGCCAGGTTTTTTTGGCAGCCGAGGCAGAAAATCCCCCTAGGCACTGTTCCCCATCCATGGCAGTAAAAATGCAGTGTGAAGCTATTAAAGCCACCTTGGGAAGATTCTGCTCTTGAAAGGCAGCTAAGAAATGATTAAATGAAATAGCTAATAATCTGCTACCCTTTCCGGGTAAACTCTGCTGCCCAAGACAGCCAGCTCACTCTGCCTAATAGTAGGGCCAGGCCTTTGCTGATGCCACCACGAGCCGCCTGTACCTGACGTCCCAGTCACTGCATGCTCCTTGCAAGGGTGTGTTTTAGACAAGAGTGTGGGGTGGCCAGCCAGGGCTGGTGTGGAACTTGCCCAGATGTGCCAGCATTACAAAGCCTCTGAGTACAACCCAAGCTTTTCCTGATAATTCTCTGAGAAAAGTCAGGAAAACTGAGCTAACAATGGGTTACTGCTAATCATCTCTGACAGCACTTGACACAATCCTAAACAGCTTGCCTTAGAGCATAGATGCCAGACCTCAGACCAGGGGGCCAATTCATCCCTCTGGTGGCCTCAATCCCACCCTCCAGAGTTCCCCAGAAGCCCCTCCCTTCCCCTGAAGCCCCACCCCCTTTCCCCCAAATGCAGAAGGTTTGGTGGTTTCCTGTCTTTTGTGCAGCTTTTTCCATGTCTTAAAAGGCTGAAAAGCCCCTCTTAAGGTCTGTTACCAGCAGTAAGAGCTTTAAGCTACAATACACTGGTGATTTTGGGGGGCCCCTTTTGCCTTTGGCCTCGCCCACCCCTGGGATGTGCCTGCCCCCCCCCCCGATTTTCTCCAAAATGGAATTCAGCCTTCAGGCTGGAAGGGAACTTAGATTAGAGACTAGTGCTGAGCCAGGAAATGTCTTCAACGTTCTTTCCCAACCATTCCCATTCAATCTAATAGACAAGAAATTGCTTTCCAAAAAAATTAAAAGGAGAAGAAAATTCCAGACCATTTTTCATGGCTGGGGTTCATGGTTCTTGTGCTTACCTTACTTACAAAGTTGCCGGGCAGAGTGTGTGAGTGTCCTGTCTTACATTGTACAACCTTCTGTTGCTGTTCTCATGAGATCACTGTAACTGTGCTTTGACTCATCTTCCCATAACACAAAGGAATGTTGCTGACTGGTACAGAAGCAAAATAACAGTTTGCTAGCTTAAAGGCAGAAAGCAGCCATTCAACCAGAAGCCTTTGCAGGCAGCCATGCTTTACAAGCCACCAGGCCAAACACAGACCAAAGCCAATTTCCTAATACTGTGGATAATACCATGACGTGCTTTCCTTCCCTGGTTGTGAAGATGGCCTGGGGAAGCTGTAACACTCCCTCATGATAGCCTTATTTAAGGGCCTGTGAATATCCTGATTGCACCTGTATTCTTTCTTTTTTTTCTATAGCAACTATTGAGCTGACCCACTCCAGTGGTTCCTCCATGTGCTCAACTATCCTTAACTGTTCCATGTGATGGAGATCATTCTCCACTTGAGGCTTCTGTGTTAGGAGAAGACGGCGTGGTGCATGCAGCACAAGGATGGCATGTTCTGATAGTTTGGCCCTAAAATATCCTCGTAGGCACCCCACGCCCTTCAGCACATCTGGAAACCCTTTCCTAACCAACTAGTGCAAAGCCCATGTCAACATGGGAGGTAGCAGTCTGAGGGCGAAACATTCTACAAACTCCAGTAAGAAAATCTCTCCCATTGGGAAGCCTGAGAGGAGTTGGACTTCGATGCGGGTGATGAGCTACCAATGCCTCCTCGGCTTCGTCTGGCCTGTTCCACGCCTGCTCCAGGGCCACGTCTACACAGCGTTCCGAAGGCGCCCCAAAGCCCCTTGAGGGCACCCCGAAAACGCTCGTGTAGCACGTACCTTAATCGTCCCTAGAAGAGGCGGAGGAGGAGGCGTGCTTCGGCGGCGCAGACTGCGGGTGGGCTGCTCCAGGCTCCCTTTCCCTTTAGCCAGCAGGCCCTGCGAGAGCTCCCAGCAGCGGGGCTGGGTCATGGGAGGGAAGAGAGTGGACGGGCGAGGAAAGGGGAGGGCGCCTCCCATGCCCCTGGGACTGCGCAGGGGCCTCTGGCGGCGGCGGCGGCCCTTTCCTCGCCCGTCCGCTCTCTTCCCTCCCACGACCCAGCCCCGCTGCTGGGAGCTCTCGCAGGGCCTGCTGGCTAAAGGGAAACGGAGCCTGGAGCAGCCCGCCCGCAGTCTGCACCGCCGAAGCACGCCTCCTCCTCCGCCTCTTCTGGAGACGATTAAGGTACTACTACACGAGCGTTTTCGGGGCGCCCTCAAGTGGCTTCGGGGCGCCTTTGGAACGCTGTGTAGACTTGCTCCTGGAACCATTCTGGCTCTGCTCCAGTCCAGGCTGGAGCAGAGCCAGGAAGAGCTTCATGGGGGCTGCTGCTTCCCAGCCCTCAAGTTGTTGTTGATGTTATTATTAACAGTAATAAAAATTATTATTTTAAAATTATTTTAGCCTGGCTGGAAAGAAAGCCCCCTTGCAAATAGAGACATTTTCAGAATGGAATCAGGGAAGCAGCAACCATGATATGCTGATGGGGGACCCAAGATCTCACCCTAAAAGGAAAGGGGCCTTCTCTTTCCCTGGGGAGAGGGCAGGAAAGACAGTTGGATGTGGGTGCCAGAGCAGAGGGGGAAAGATGAGGCCCATTTGTCAGAGGGGTGATACTTAAAGATAGGAGGATGAGGCGATCAGAAGCATTTGTGTGGGGGTGGGGGGTTGCTAATTCCAATTAACATTATCGCCCGTTCATTTCTTTTTCTTAGGAGGGGTGATGTTGTTCTATTCATTAGTAAATCATATCCCCCTCACATTTACTTGGGGGGTAGGTGGGGAAGGGGCAGAGGTGGCCCCGGAGGGTTTCTATGGCAACCATGGGCTTCTTTTCTCGCCTCTGGGAGGCCACATTTGCCCTTATCCAAGTAAGGTGACAGCCCCACCGCATCATTCTCACCCACATTCCCTTACCGCCGCCTCCTCCTTCCCTCCATTTTATTTATTTTTACATCAATAATTTTCCCTTGGTAATTTCCAGTTATGGGAAGTCTTTATGTGCATATGCAGTATTTAGAGTGCTTGAGGGGAGGATGGATAAACGCAGAGGCGGGCACCATCTTTGTCTCTGGCAGAGAGGCTTCACTTGTTAACATGGCAACAGCAAGAAACACCATTTTTTACTTCTGGCAGAGAGGCTATTCTTATTAACATTGTTTGGCTATTAAAGATCGAGCTTTGAACTTTTCAGACTTTCAAAATTTTCTGCACATCTACACAGCTCAAGCTTCAGTTTAAAACAAAAATCAGCAAAATTGGGTTGGAAGATCTCGAGTAATAAGCCTCACACCACCTTATTCATATGTAAGATTCTGCTGTGAGAGGTCTGTTTGTCATTAGAATTTTTCAAGGCTTTCAGTCCCAGTACTGGTTTTGCAGGGGTATTTACCACAAAGAAATTAGAAGATTGGTATCTGTCTTTGTATGTGCTTTTAGCAGAACATCTTTTTACTATACTGAGTGTATCTTGTCAAGTGCTCTGTTCCAGGAGGCCTCAGCTAAAAACCTGAAAATAAAAATTGTAAATGACCCTGAGATTCCCATCTTTGATGCTAAGTTTATTTTTTTCAGCCCCCTCAGCCATAGGCTTGGGTAACACTAATGATATGCTACAACATGTTGTTGTGGTGCCCTACTTGTGTGTGTGTGTGTGTGTGTGTGTGTGTGTGTGTGTGTGTGTATATATATATATATATATATATATATATATATATATAATCTTTTTGAATGTTGTATGCAGCTATTTTTCTTTATTCATTAAAATATTTATAAATGAGCATTCAGCTCATTTTTTTGTTTCTCCTCCATTAAGTAATTGATGCACACTTGAGCACTGAGAAAGCACTGCAAAAATGGGATTATACATATGGTTGAATCGAGACTCTTTACATGGAGATTCTTTACTGACACGCAGAAGTTCACACATTTTGACATACGTAATATACTGGTGTGCATGTAAAACATCATTCAAAAATAACGATGCAGTCATACACATGACTGATTTTGGGTGGTGATGGTAGTATTTTAGCAATGCACATAACTGCATGCACACTGTTTAAAATTCAGAAATACAAAATGGAACAATGGAGAATTCATGTCACTTCAGAAACAGATGATTCAGAAGAACTCTAAAATCTGGGGAGAAATTAAGATGAGACTTTTGGAAACATCTCTAGGAAAGTGTGATCCTCCTCGGGTGGGATTGTTGTGCAACCCAATTGTGGCTCAGGACTCACCAGTTCAAGCAAGGATGCATCCTGTTTCTGCATGATGTGGGATTTGAAGGAGAGTCATCCCAGCTCACCACACTCCCCTGCTCTAAATATCTCCTCCAAACAAGGCACACCATACAGTGGAAGAGGGAATGACTCTGCATGGAGGGGGCTACTCAGAAATGGCTCACGCAGGACGTGGGAGAATACTTACTTGGATAGCGGCTGTAGAATTCGTTGTCTTGGTGGCTCGTGTTGTGGAGCTTCATCTTCTCATGCCACAGCTTCGCACTTGTTTGGTCATCATACTGGACAAAAACAGCAAAGAGGAGTATCGTGAGGAGCTGAAGGAGAGCACAGAGCAGTGGCAACTTGAGCCTCAAATTGGTGGTGTGGCCGGACATGGTGTGAAGTGGGAGAGGGGCATGAAGAGCCTTGCAGAGGAGAGTGAAACCAGCAGCAGGGATGGCTCTGCTCCTAACCAGGAGCCCCAGCCCCTCCTCCAGGTCAGTGAGTTCCCAGGGAGGAGCCACACCTTCCTATGCGGAGGAACTGTTTGCTCGGTTGCCTGGCCCTGGCAAGGATCCATGGGTTCCAAGGGAGGAGTTGGGGAAATGGCGCTGGCAGCCAGAGAAGAGCAGCTCCAAAAGGTTTACATGCCAGTTCCCTGGTTCTCTGCCAGGGCAGTCAGCCTGAGTCATACTACCACTTGCCAGCTTGTGACACTTGGGAGATGATGCTGAACTTGGTTATCAACTCACAGTTCTTTATTTGCATTGAAGTTCAAAACACAGCTCATTCAGCAAAAAAATAAAGCACTCAAGTTTCTGTGCCCCTGCATTCCAAACTAAGCTTTGGACTACTACCCCATATCCTCTGTCTCAATGACTGGGGTCTGGCTCACTGGAGAGCCACAAAATTCCCTCCAATCAAAACTGCCAGTTCTGTACAAACCTCTTTAATGCGTAATGAGTCCAGGTGGATAGCGTGACCATATGGAAAGGAGGATGGGTCCCCTGCATCCTTAACAGTTGCATAGAAAAGGGAATTTCAGCAGGTGTCATTTGTATGCATGCAGCACCTGGTGAAACCCCCCTCTTTGTCGCAACAGTTAAAGCTGCAGGAGCTCTGCCCTCTTTTGTATCTGGTCGCCCTAAATTACAGCTCTGGGGGCTTGCATCCCACAATAAGCTCTGAGCTACCACAGATCCAGCAGTGTCCTTTAGGAGGTAGCATGGAATCAGGTCCAGCCCAGCACTTTGTGTGGTGCATGACAAAGTCTTGCAGGGCACCCCTCACCCATGCCAATAACAGATAAAACAGGTAGAAAAGCAGAAGGCACTGGGTCTGGGAATACCATGACAACAACATATTGGTTGGGTTCAGACGTCACGATAATCAACCGGGGGTGGGTGGGTTGAGTTGATTATTATGTTGGGGGGGGGGGCACACAACGCATACACAACTGACAGCATGCTATTTCACCATTTTAATCAATGGAGAAAATCAACGGGCTGCTTCGTTGCTTATCAAATAATCAATTGATTAAGATGTGGTGTGGAGGGCTGCCCCCCTCCGTCGAGCGCACTATTCCTTTGGCCATGGAGTTCTCTGGCAGGAGTGGCCGAGAACACCCCATCTGCTAACCTAAACCCTACCTCCCTTAACTCACTAAACACAATCCCCTCAGCCAACCTATTTATACTCCTCCTGCCCCCTCTCTCACAGCATCATCAGCCACACCCACTCAGACATACCTACGGGACAGAAAGGTGGTATCGCCACATGGTGCATAATTTTTTTAAAATAAAACATCCACTTTTGCAGGGCAAACAATCCCAGAAACTGCATTAGTTTGGGGTTGTGTGGGTGGAGTAGTGTGAGTCATCTCCTATTGTGTTGTGATTTACTCCATCTCTGTTGTGTCACACAGAGTTTAATGCCAGGGTAAATGTTACATCAAAATGTTGAATCTATTATTGTTGTTCTTATTGTGAAGAACAGGGCTTCTGTTCTTCTTAGTTGCCCCCTAGAAATACCAACCATGAAGCTTGTGCCTGTGGCCTCCCTTACCAGGCTGGTGTTTATAGGAATCGAATCACAGGGGAAGGCACATGGGCCTTCCCAACCGTCCTTGAGAAGAATTACTCAGCAAAGCTGCCATCTGGCCTCGTTATCAGCCTTTGTGGAGGCAGCCAGAACTCCAAGGCCACAATTGGTTGACCGTTGATGAGGAGAACATGGACTTCAGCTGGAGTGTGAAAATCTTCTCCCCTTGGGAGGGAGCTGGGCAGCCTGAAGAGCCTGTCGCCCTTGGATTGGCAGAGCCAGCCACTCCACCTGCAGGGAGGACGGGTGGGATAAGTTAACATTTTCCAGGCTATGGTCTCTGTTTGTTCTGGAGAAGGAACTATGCTGCTTTGGGACCCGGAAGGCTGGCGTACAAGGGACCCCTTTACTGTCAAGTATGAGGTAGCCAGGATGTTGTTTTTCTTTGTGTTGCTCTGGGTCAAAGGCTTGCTTTGATATTGCTTTTATTGCTCCTTTAAAGGTGTTTTATTGCTGCTATAGCCTTTTAGCTTCACTGTACTTTTAGACTCTTTCCCCTCTCACCCTCACTCTTCTCTCTTCACTCCCCCTTGAATTGTCTTTTACACTCAAGGCCTTAAACAGATTTAAAGTTTTTAGGATATTTTAAAGATCTTGTAATCATGTATGGTATGTTTTAATCAGTTTTAATGTGTATTTTATATCATGTTTTTATACTGTTTTATACTTTGAATGGTTTTAGTTTTTGTGAACCGCCCAGGGAGCTTTGGCTATTGGGCGGTATAAAAATGCAATAAATAATAATAAATAATAATAAACTGCTTTGACCCTTTGTGAAGTGTGATTACTTCCAGGTGTACTGGTTCCAGTCCAGTGTTTCACTGGTAACAGTGGGAAGGGGGCGACTAGGTTGGGAATTTTTGACCCAGGCCTACCTTGCAAGGGAGGTGCAGGTTTGTGCTTCCTTCACATTATGAAAGATTCGTCAACTTAACAGTCTTCTGGGATTTAAGAAAGCCATAAAGACTGATCTCTTCCAGCAGGCCTACCCACTTGAATTTTAAGATGACTTTTTAATAATGTGCTGCTTTTAATAATGTATTAGTTTTAATTAGTTATGTATATGCATTTTATGGTGTTTGCATTTGTGTTTTACCCTGCCTCAATCCAGAGGGAGAGGCGGGTAACAAATAAATTTAAGCAAAGGAACCTCTCGTGCAAGCACTGAGTCATTACTGACTCTTGGAGGGACGCCTTGGCAGGCCTTATAGCAGGGTAGTTTGCTGTTGCCTTCCCCAGTCGCAGTTACCTTTCCCTCAGCTAACTGGGTACTCATTTTACCCACCTCAGGAGGATGGAAAGCTGAGTCTGCCTGAGCCGGCTGCCTGAGAACCAGCTTCCGCTGGGATCGAACTCAGGCCGTGGGGAGAGTTTCAGCTGCAGAAACTGCTGCTTTACCGCTCTGCACCACACGAGGCTCATATTATTATCTTCTTTTGTTCTACACATGTACGCAGAAGGTGACCAACTGTCCAGTTTTCCCAGGACAGGAAAATGGGGGAAAATCTCATTATTTCATAAAGTGTCTGGGAAATTTGCAGCCTCCAACCCCCTCCCAGCCAAGAAAAGGATCCATCCTCCAATCTGGCTAATTTGGCTGGCTCTTTTGAAATTTATAAAATTTCCTGTGTATTTTTAATCGATTAAATTCCAATCTGCGAAATCCCCTCTTTCCCGGAAGTCTGAGACCCGAGGAGAGGAAGTAGGACTGTCAGGGAGCATGCTGGGAGTAGTAGTTCTCCAGGCGAGGCATGTCTCTGGGGCCTGCTGGCTCTGCCCTCCCAGTGATGCTGTCACTTCCTTCCAGCCCCAGTGGCTGGTCCCGGTCCCGGTCCCTCTCTTGCCTGGCTGCCGCTAGGGGGCTTGCTTCTCTGCTGGACGCCCCTTCCTGCCTGGGAAGCTGCAGCCCGGAGGCCAGAAAAGCCAGAGAGAGGGAGGGAAGGAGGCAGGGCGGAGGCGGGAGAGGCCCTCTCCTTGAAGCCCGGTGGCACCTGGGGCCTCCACAGGGGAGCCTTTATTTTCTTCCACTCATTGGCGGCTTCCATAAGAGCGGAGATTTAAAAAGCCTCTATGGAGTCTGCCCCTCATAGGCCCTTTCTGGGGCTCCGGGGGGACCGGGGTCATTTTTCTCCAGTCCCAGAGAAGCGCCTCCTCGCCGCCACCCCTCGCAGGGGCTTAGAAAAGGCCTGTTTAGGGAGGGCTCCATAGAGGCTTTCCCCCCTCCCACTCTTATGGCCGCCGCCAATGAGTGGAAGAAAAAAGTCTTCCCTATGGAGTCCCTGTGGATGTCAGCTACTGCTTGCAATCAGGTGCTGTTTCTCCGTGTTGCCTCCCAGCCTTTTGTTATCCTTCCCTTATTTTCCCTCTGTATGTTTATTCTGAATTAAGACCCACTGAGACTTTCTCCCACGTAAGTGTGCACAGAACTGTAGCCTCTGCATTTGTTTTAATTCTTGGGGACTATGTGCGTGCAAACACAAGGCTGCCATGTGTCTAGTTTAATGCATCTCAGTGCTTGCAGATGGGTGTAAAGATGATTCTATGTGGTTGAGGTTTTTTAAGTTGAGAAGAATAAAGCTTTGTATGTCAATATTGTAATATTAGAGATAAAATACTACCAAGCAATGTACTGTTTTCAACCTTTTCCCATTTTAGGTGCTAGTGTGGGGAGTACTGAGACTGATTTCTTAATTTCATGGTTTGATCTACCATATATACAAAACTAAATGCAGAAAGAAAGAAAATTGAAAGGTCCATCCACAGCCCCTTTCCTAACAATTAGAGTTATTGGATTCTAGCTAGAATGACAAATATGAAAGCTCAATATGAGTATAGAGTAAAAGTGGCAAACTGAAGAACTGAAAAACTACGTGTTTAACTTCAACAGAAAAGTACTCAGCAAAATTAGGCTATACCTTGCACTAATGACCAACACATAGCCTACTCCAAAAACTAAACATTTCTGGCAATATTGTACAATCCTATATCCAGTTTTTAAGATGTGTCTCCCCACTCCACCCCAGATCTAACTGTACAGGCTAAATAAATAAAGGCTGCATTCTATGCACATCTTCTTGGAAGTAAGTCTAATTGAAAACAGGAACAAATGAGTATATATGCTTAGGACTGTGCTGTAAGGTAGACTTTTCAGGAAATAAAATTATCAATGTACTTAAAAATGAAGTTTAAGTATTTATGAACCTAGCCAGACTTCATATTTAATAATAATTTAAAAATTATCCACGGCTTACATTTTCTACTCTGGCGCTTGGTATTAACAATTATCCTAGATGTTTCATAGAATCATAGAATAGCAGAGTTGGAAGGGGCCTAAAAGGCCATCGAGTCCAACCCCCTGCTCAATGCAGGAATCCACCCTAAAGCATCCCTGACAGATGGTTGTCCAGCTGCCTCTTGAAGGCCTCTAGTGTGGGAGAGGCCACAACCTCACCAGGCAACTGATTCCATTGTCGTACTGCTCTAACAGCCAGGAAGTTTTTCCTGATGTCCAGCTGGAATCTGGCTTCCTTTAACTTGAGCCCGTTATTCCGTGTCCTGCACTCTGGGAGGATCGAGAAGAGATCCTGGCCCTCCTCTGTGTGACAACCTTTTAAGTATTTGAAGAGTGCTATCATGTCTCCCCTCAATCTTCTCTTCTCCTCTTCATAAGAGAAATCATAATTCTCTTATGATTTCTTTTAATATCTTTACATAAGTAATACTGTGAGACTTGCCAGTTAAGAGCTGGGGATGACAAATACATTAAAGAAATAGCATTTGATAATGATTATTTAAGAATTGTTAATAATTGTTAATCCTTCTTTCAAAAACCTTTTTAAAAAATTAACAGGGTTGCTGTTGTTGTTGTTGTTATTATTATTATTATTATTATTATTATCACTTCTTTTCTTGCTGCTGCTGGTTTTTCTAGATGACCATGACGGGCATGCTGTCTTACTGATTCAGAAATTTCCTGACTATTGAACATCTTTTAAGTATGACCGCTTTCTGGATGTTTGTGTGGATGTATTTTGGTAGGCCCAGTTTCTGAAAGATTTCTGAATTATTTTTTTAAAAAAAGTTGATGTGATGTGATGCTGGTGGCTGATGTGACTAATGGAATAATTGTAACTTTTTCTTGTTGTGATAGTTCTTTAACTTCCATAGTAGTGTGTGTGTGTGTGTGTGTGTGTGTGTGTATTTCCTCTTCCTTTTCTGTAACATTTTTTGTCATTAGGTATTGCTATGTCAATGCGATAGGTGTTGTTGTTTTGTTTATGACTGGTTGATTGCAAAGTATTGTCTTCTCCCAGAATTGTTGTGTCCCAGCAAGATATGTGAGTGCATAGCATGGCTCTGAAAACATCTTTCTGGAGAGCACCTGCTGGTTTCATGATCCCGGAGGCCAGGTTGCATTGAGTGATAGTTGTCTTCGACAGGAGGGGCGTGCACTTGCTAGAGTAAGGTGAACAGATGTGAAGAGGCTGCAATCCTATATTCATTTATCTGGGAGTAAGCTTTATTGAAACCAATGGGACTTATTTCTGAGGTTTCCTTGGGCAGTTTTCTTTGGGTCCCTGATTGAGATTTCTGTTCTCTGCACACTGAGGCAGTATAAATTCAGGAGATATTTGTATAAAAGGAGGGAAAGATACTTGTCTTGCATTGTGATTATGAGCATCCATTCTGGCCTTTCTTTGTATTGCTACTGACCAAGGTGTTGTTTACATGGCTAATGAACCAGATGTATATTGACAATTTTTTAAGATTAGTTTCTCATTGATAAACCAGAAGTTGAAACAAGATAAGAAGTGCTAGTGAGAAGTGACTGTAACAAGCCTTTAGTCCATTTTGTTCCATGGCTAATGTTTGCAGGGTAATAGTAGTTCATACTCTTTCTGAATGCTAGGTCACTAGGTTGTTGTACTAGATTTTTCTGCACTTGTCAACTGCTTCATTTGTTCAGTGGTAGCAGTATGCTGAAAGGTGATGGGGAAAGAGTGTTAAATGTTAGGAAAGGTGAGACTAGGGTCATCCAGTGAAGAATTTGCAGTCAGAAAAGATATTTGAGGGAACGGAAGACTGTATCACACATAGTATAGCAAAAGCTTCAAAATACAGCAAAAGCTACAAAAGGAGGAGTGAATGAAATTAATTTCAGATACATTGAATGTCTCACTTGTTATTTATTTCAGTGATTTTATCATTAAGATGTTGTGTAGGTTTGTCTTAATTGTGTGCTGTAAAATCAGACGTATTACCAAAGTTATGTTTGACTGGACACGCCCCCTTGGGGTCCGGCTGTGTTGGTGGGCACACCCTCTTGGGGCTGGCCATATTGTCCTTTTTGGTTTCCTAAATATGGCCACCCTAATGGAGTTCATCACTGTAGCGGCATGTCAGGGCATGTAGCCAGGTTGCTGCTTCCAAACGGGGGTGGGGTGGGTGGGTTTGCGATTGACCACCCAGTGGTGTTCCATCCCCAGAAATGATTTTGGCACTGGCTTCACTCACATCTGCAAGTTGATCACTTCCTGAGAAATGAATCTTCTGCCACTGTTCTACAAAGCTGATGAGGAGGGACGGGCGGTTGTGCACATGTGCAAAAGAGTGAATAGGGGGGAAATACAAAAGAAAAGTATCAGCCCACTTAAAACACTGCTTAGCCAGGGTACAGACCCACCCACCCCGCCACATCCACTAAGCCACATTTAATTTGGGGATATGGGGCACACTCCAGCAGAACTGTATGGAAGCTGCATCAAAGGGAAAACCCAGCACAAAACACTTTTGCGAAAATGTGGTTTTCTGGTAGGAAATCCCACGGTTGCTGCAGAGTGGGGCTGACGCCATGCTTTGTGCCCGTGTGTGAGGTGCAGTCACCCCTGAAGATTGGCAACATGGAGGTCTCCCTTGATGAAATGCATTTCTGCTCGCTCCTCATCTTGCTCCTGCCTTTTGACCTAGACAGAAGCGCAAGCAATATCAAACAAAAAGATGCATATTACTCAATTAATGATTAAGCTTACTATTAGGATCTGATTATCTTTGTTCTCCATCTTTAACGGCTTGTTTACATGTTTTGGTCTAGTGTGACTGAGGTCTTTGCCCCTCTTCTCTGAAAAAGGCATATCTGGGACACTCTGCCCCAGACATGGGTGACTGCCACGACCCAGGCTCTGAACACCAGACCTCACGTCTGCCACCACTTATTATGGGGCGACACAGGCTCTGAACAACAGACCTGGCCGAGGCTACTCCCTGCTCAAGCCAAGCACCACCACTTGATACGCCTGAGGCAAGGGATAAAGCCCACCTTCCTCCAAACTATGTGGAGAAAGGGGTTTAAAATGGAGAATGGATTTTAATATATATAATAATGTGCTGTGAGTTATATCTGCTTAGGTGAATGATTGTCAGAGTGGGTGCTGAATGTGTAAACTTAAGATGATAAACGCCAAACAGACACGTGGGATTTTTGTGGTAGTTTTAAAACAAACAATCAAAATTTATTTTTAAAAGTTCATAAGCTTTGTTTCAAATAACAACATTTAAAAACCTTTTTGAAACCTTCCATACAATCCTGTCACTCTCACATTCGCGCTTTCCTTTCTCTCACACAATCACTCTTGAACTTTATTCTCAGTATTGATTAATATACTTCCACTACGTGCACACCACACTCTAAAGACACCACTCACTACACTGACTCTCAAATTTCCCAAAACTTAAATACCATAAATACAGAGAGCACTACAGACTCTAAGAGTCCCTAACAAGTCTCCCTGGAAAGAACTCTCCATCCCCTCCGTCCTTCCCTTATATATCACTCCTCCCCCCTCCCAAGACATTCTAACTCCGCCCACTCAGGCCAACATTCTACAAACCACAGACTTACAAACTGCAGGCATACCTTTGGGAATTGACTTGTGGGGTGTAACGCCACAGTGACCCCAGGCACCAACAGGAGCAGCATCTTGCTGGAGCACATCACAACTGCTCGTGCCTGGCTAGTGCATGGATGAAGAACTGACTGTGAATTCTGCAAAGGCCCCTTTGAGGGGTGAGGAGCCCAGCCTGAGGTAGCAGTGATGTAAGGCCAGGCAGACACCCATTGCTAGCAATGCTATATCCCACCCAGCGTCATCGTGAATGGCGATTGCAGCCCTGCTGGGAAAGAGTAGCAGGGGTTTCTGCCACTCTTGCCAGGCGACTCGCTGCCCGAAGCTCTTTAGCCATGGTGGGATGGCAGAGGACAGGTGAACCCATTGTGGATAAAATAACCATGCGTTCTCAGGGTGGGTTGTTTCCAGAAAAACAATCCACCATGGGAAGCATAGTCCAAGTTTGCATGACATGCTAACCAATGATGGTTTCTTTGGTTTGTATGTTGGGTGAAACTAGGCAATGAGTTGACAAAATGTGATGCAATTGGCAAGGTGTCTCCCTGGTGGTCCCCATTTTTACATGCATCTCATCCTAGTTTTTAAATTTCAATTACATTTTTACCCTGCCCTTGCAGTATGCACTGCTCCTTTCCACATTTATCACCACAACAACCCTATAAGGTAGGTCAGGCTGAGAAAGAGCACTACTGGGCCAGGGTCATCCTTATGGCTGAGTGGAGATTTGAACCCCAGTCAGAGTCCAGCACCTGAGACATTCCATCATTTTGGCTTTCAAGTTAGCCATCAGTCCAGTGATTTTAATGGGATTTCCAGATGATCCTAAATGTATTTCTCAGAAATATGTTCCATTGATTTCAGTGGGAATTACTGCCATGTAAGTGTGCATAGAACTACAGGATTAAAAATCTCCCAGAGCAATAATGGTGACCTTTTCTCAGCTTTAGTTTCCTACCTTAGTTTTTTTTAAAAAAGCTTTAGAATTCATGTTTTTCTTCTTTTTGTATACCATCCAACATTTCACGGATGAAACTACAGACACCCACCCTCGTGAAAACCCTCCCTCGTGCGGTTTGGGAAGCAGAAAATGTAATAGCTTTTAAATGCCTCCTAAAAACATACCTCTTCACACAAGCTTTCCCCGGACTGTAATTTATCTGATTTTATATTGCATTTCTACCTTTTAATTTATTGTATATTTATTGTATTTTTATGTTTCCTGACTGTTAGAGCAGCATGACAATGGAACCAGTTACCTAGGGAGGTTGTGGTCTCTCCCACACTAGAGGCCTTCAAGAGGCAGCTGGACAACCATCTGTCAGGTAGGCTTTAGGGTGGATTCCTGCATTGAGCAGGGGGTTGGACTCGATGGTCTTATAGGCCCCTTCCAACTCTGCTATTCTATGATTCTATGGTTTTTGTGCACTGTCTGGAGAGCCTTGGCTATTGGACAGTATAGAAATGTATTTATTTATTTATTTATTACATTTTTATAACGCCCAATAGCCGAAGCTCTCTGGGTGGTTCACAAAATGTAATCAATCAATCAATCAAAGATTATCCCTGATGATATGGGGTTCCCTCAAGAGACAAAAGGTTTCCAGACCTTCATTTAATCTCACAATTGCCCTAGTTTGTGCTTACTGTAGAATACCTACAACTCAAACACATTCAACCAAGTGTATTATCTGGAAAAGAGTTGAGAAGGAGGGTTGGGTGAAAGACAAGTGGCCGCTTTGTGTCATGTGCCTACATTTGCACAAGAGTTGGACTCCACCCACCCTTCCTCCCCAGGTGAAAGAGCTCCAGTGTGCATGTGTGTGTGCAAACAACATTTCACTAAGGCAGCCCCAAAGATAAACAGTGGGGCAAAAGGTAGAAGGGCGTGCTTTACAGGGGCCAGAAAACAGGGAGGGCCCCTGGCCAAGGGCAGCGTTTGCTTTTGTCTTCCTGTGTACCTAACAATGGGACGCAGTGTGCTTGGCTGCTGTGAGGCCCTGGGTGCCATTGAGCTGCATGATTAGGTCCGTTTCAGATGGAAGGCAGACTCTTGCCTCAGTGACGGACTGCGAGACAAACAACAGTTTGCTCATTGTGGAGAAAGAACAAAGAGTTCCAGGCCTGGGTTCATCACATGCTGGACAACACACACACACACACCCCTTGGGATGAAGGCAAAGCAATAAGGTTGTAATTCTCCTGGCCTACTGGGCATCACAGCCCTTGCAACACAAGGTCCTACCCTGCTGTGGGGGCTGCAGAGGTAGGGTGACCATATGGAAAGGAGGACAGGGCTCCTGTATCTTTAACAGTTGTGTAGGAAAGGGAATTGCAGCAGGTGTCAATTGTATGCATGTGGCACCTGGTGAAATCCCCTCTTCATCACAACAGTTAAGGCTGCAGGAGCCCTGCCTAGCATGATCAGATTCAAAAGAGGGCAGGGCTCCTGCAGCTTTAACTGTGGTGATGAAGAGGGGATTTCACCAGGTGCTGCATGCATACAAATGACACCTGCTGCATTTCCATTTTCTACACAACTGTTAAAGATTCAGGAGCCCTGTCCTCCTTTCCATGGGGTCACCCTAAGGTGTGTCTTGCCTAGGGAGACTTTGGGTGCCACATGGTCAGGATGCAGCACCTCACCTGCTGTGCCACTAGGTCTCTGTTCCCACTGTCAGCCTCCTTGCCACCGCCTCTCTTTTATCCTCACCACAACCCTGTGAAGGATGTTAGTCTGAGAGTCAATGAGTGGCCCAAAGTCACCCAGAGAGCTTCCATGGCTGAGTGGGGAGTAGAACCCGGGTCTCCCCAGTCCCAGTCCAACAATCTGATCACTACACCGCACTGGTTCTCAACAAGATGAAGCATTTCACAGTGACAAGAAGCTACTGACTTCTGACTCCATACTCGTTCATGGTCCATCACATGCATGCTTCGCTTTTGAGTTGGGGCTGTCCTCAGCCACATGCGACCAAATGGTAACAAATATCCAATAATAATAATAATAATAATAATAATAATAATAATAATAATAATTTTATTTATTTCTTACCCGCCTCTCCCTTTGGATCGAGGTGGGGAACAACATTAGAACAGGAATCAATACATCTTTAAAAATTCTTGATTTAACATTGATAGGCTTGCCGGAAAAGGCTAGTCTTTAAAGCTGCCTTAAAATCACACAGAGAGTTAATTTTACGAATCTCCTCCGGCAGGCCATTCCACAATCTGGGGGCGACAGAAGAAAAGGTCCTCTGGGAAACTGATGTCAGCCTAGTTTTAGCTGACTGAAGTAAGTTCACCCCAGAGGACCTGAGTGTGTGGGGCGATGGGAGAAGGCAATCCCACAGGTAACCTGGGCCCAAACCATGTAGGGCTTTAAAGGTAATGACCAACACTTTGTACTTCACCCGGAAACTAATTGGCAGCCAGTGGAGTGATTTTAAGGTTGGGGTAATATGCTCACCCCTAGATGTACTGGTGACCAACCTGGCTGCCATATTTTGAACTAGTTGAAGTTTCCGAACTAGGTACAGAGGTAGCCCTATGTACAGCGCATTGCAGAAGTCAAGCCTTGAGGTTACCAACTCGTGCACTACCGTCTTTAGGTCTTCTGACTCTAGGAAGGGGCGCAGCTGGCGTATCAGCCAAAGCTGATAGTAGGCACTCCTGGCTGTCGCGTCTATCTGGGCTGTCATTTGGAGCGACAGATCCAGGAGCACCCCCAAACTGCGAACACAGTCTTTCAGGGGGAGTGTAGCCCCATCCAGAACTGGTTGACACACCTCCAAACCTAGGTCAGAGCCCTTAACAGCAAGCACCTCTGATTTGTCTGGATTCAGCTTCAGTTTGTTTTTCCTCCTCCAGCCCATTACCACCTCCAAGCATTCATTCAGAGGAGACACACTATCCTTAGCTGATGCTGTTATTGAAGGCATAGAGAAATACATTTGGGTGTCATCAGCATACTGATAGCACCCCGCCCCATGCCTCCGGATGATCTCTCCCAGCAGTTTCATGTAGATGTTAAACAGCATTGGGGATAGGATGGCACCTTGTGGTACGCCATACAACAGCTCCTTTTTTGAGAAGCAACTATCCCCAAGCATCACCATCTAGAATCTACCTGAGAGGTAGGACCGGAACCACCGGAGCACAGTGCCCCCGATTCCCAAACCCCTCAGGCGTTCCAGAAGGATACCATGGTCGATGGTATCGAAAGCCACTGAAAGGTCCAAAAGTACCAGCAGGGACACACTCCCCCTGTCAATACTCATGCGGAGATCGTCCATTAAGGCGACCATAGCGGTCTCAACTCCGTATCCTGCCCTAAAGCCGGTTTGAAATGGGACTAGAAAATCTGTATCATCCAAGACTGCTTGGAGTTGGAAGGCAACTGCTCTCTCAATCACCATGCCCAAAAATGGAAGATTTGATACCGGTCTGTAATTATTAAGGTCCAGGGGGTCCAGG
The DNA here is from genome assembly GCF_023053635.1 of Elgaria multicarinata webbii. Lineage (NCBI taxonomy): Eukaryota > Metazoa > Chordata > Lepidosauria > Squamata > Anguidae > Elgaria > Elgaria multicarinata. The sequence continues at coordinate 626,763 of NC_086191.1, read as the reverse complement.
GAGGGCTTTTTGAGAAGCGGCCGTACCACTGCTTCTTTTAAACATGGTGGAAAACTCCCCTCCCTGAGAGATGCATTAATAATATGTTGTAGTTGTAGTCTAACTGCATCTCCCTTCCGGGCGACCAGCCAAGAAGGACAGGGATCAAGAGGACAAGTTGTCCTCCTTACTCGTCCAAGCAGCTTGTCTACATCATCAATACTCACCAACTGAAACTGATCCAGTGTAATCCTACTCACGGAGTTGCTGGACACTTCAGCTTCAGCTTCTGTTATAACGATGACGGCATCTAAGTTGGCTCTTATCCGAGAGATTTTATCTGTGAAATGATCGTTAAATGCATCACAGCAAACTACTGAAGGCTCTAAAACTGGGTTCAGGGGAGAAGGTGCTTAGGTTGGAATCGATGCCAGATCCCACTCTTCAGGCTGAGCAGATTGCCAGGCTGGCAGCCAAAGATCCTATGCTGGGCATGGAGGGGCTGGCCCGCTGAGAGGAATTCAGACCATTTCCATCTCATCAGCACGAAACGTCCACCCACAGAGATGGTCTATTATGAGGAAATCCAGTGCTAAGTCTTGACGCAAGGTGCCAAATTCTACTGAGAACTCTACATACAGAACACGCAGGTATTGGGTAGATGAAAGTACCAGCCAGAAATTATGTGTCTTTTTGACTAAAATGGGCAGTGGCATCAAAAGGGCTATGAATGAATGCAGCACATATCAAGGCACCCACCTTTATTTATTTATTACATTTATATCCCGCCTATTTCCGCCAAGGAAGGGCGGCGTAATTCTCCTCTCCATTTTATCCTCACAACAACATTGCTATGAGATAGGTTGGGCTGAGAGCCCGTGATTGGCCCAAAGCTCACCCAGTGAGCTTCCATGGCCAAGTGGGGACAAGAACCCGGATCTCCTGACTCCCAGTCCAACACTCTGGCCGCTACACCGCACTGGCTCCCACCTGCAGCTGCTGTACTTTCTCTGCAAGTGACCAAGGTCACACATTCACATTGTCTTTGCTGGACCATTTCAAGGTAAAAGCTTTCTAACTGTTGCTGATTCTTTCTCGAAATGGCTAGAAGTTACCATCATCCCAGAACTCACGTCACCAGCTGCTATGTTTATTCATTTATTATATTTATTTGTATCTTGCCTTTTCCCCAGTATTGGAACTCAAGGATGCTTTGCAAAATTAAAACATATACAATTAAAACATATAAATAGAACTATACAAAAGTTAAGAATATAACTAAATCATCTATAGTATTAAAGTATTTATAAAACTGAAATGACAAATATCGGATTAAAAAACATCTAGCTCAATTAACAAAGTCCAGACTATTACTCAAAGGCCTGCCGGAACAAAAAGGGTTTTGCCTGTCTTCAAAAGTGTAGCAAGGAGAGAGCCAGTCTTGCCTCCCTGGAAAGGGAGTTCCAGAGCCTTGGAGCAGCCACCGAGAAGGCCCTCTCCCATGTTCCCACCAGGCATACTTATGATGTTGGTAGGACCGAGAGAAGGGCCTCCCTTGAAGATCTTAGGGCACGGGCAGGTTCAAATGGCAGGATACGCTCTTTCACATAAACTGGACCCAAACTCTATAGGGCTTTATAGGTCATAACCAGCACTTTGAATTGTGCCCGGAAACAGACTGGAAGCCAGTGGAGCTGTTTTAACAGGGGAGTTGTATGCTCCCTGTAACCAGCCCCAGTCAACAATCTGGCTGCAGCTCTTTGAACTAGCTGAAATTTTCGAACACTCTTCAAAGGCAGCCCCACATAGAGCACATTATAGTAATCCAATTGGGGTGTAACTAAGGCCAGGTCAGACATCTCTAGGAACAGGCACAGTTGACGCTCTAGCTTTTTTTAAAAAAATTATTTAATAATTCAAACATACATCAATACAATAAAACTACATAATACATAAAATATTGGATAATGTTTGATAACATATATTCTAGCTTATTCTATTAACATAATCATACTTAACATAAAAGTGCTCCCCCCAACCACGGGATCTTATTCCTGTTTCCAAAATCTCATTGCTTCTTCTGGAGGTGTTTTCCCACTCCCCTTTGATAATACAAATTCTAGGAACTGTTTCCATATTCCCTCAAAATCATTCGTTTTTATTATTCTTTGTCTAACTTTTATATTACATGTTAATTTATCATTAATAGCAATATCCCATGTTTCTTTATACCAATCTTCTATATGATAATCCCCTTGAACCTTCCAGTTCCTAGATATCATTAACCTTGCTGCTGTTAACAAATTCATTGTCAATTCTTTTGTCTCTTTACTACAATTTAATTCTCCATATAATGATAACAATGCCACACTAGGTGTCTCTTCAATCTCCATTCCTAAAATTTCTTTTATCTCATTAAACACCATTTTCCATAATTTTTGTACAAATTCGCATTTCCACCACATATGTAAATACGTTCCTTTTTTTGGACAACTTCTCCAGCAATTTGCTGAATTCAACTTATTTATTTTATTTAATCCCACCAGGGTTAGGGACCACCTCCATTCAATCTTATAATAATTTTCTTTTATCCTCACAGACATATTTCTCAACACTCTTTGTTTCCATATTCCTTACCAGCTCTGTTGCCCTATTTGTTCCTTCAAGTCAGTTTCCCAAACCACCTTGCCAGTACTTTCCGTCTCCCCCTTTTCAACTAATATTCTATATATTTCACTCGTTAACCTTTTTATTAATTTATTTTCGCTTTTCTCAATTTCTTTTTTTAAGATCAGCTCCTCAAATTTCGTAATCGCTGTACACTCTCCTTCTTCGTCCATTGTTCTAATTGAAAATAATTTAACCACGTTAAATTTCCCTCTTTTAATCTCTCCTTTAATTCGTCTCGAGTTCTCATCTTTTCTAGCCAATCTTTTAACTTCATTACCTTTCTCTCTATTAAACTTTTCCCCAACTTATCTTTTAAGTTTCCTGGAAAGTTCCGCATCATTATCACTGCTGATATTGGGGAAATACTCAGAAGTAAATCCTTTTTGTATTCTCGCCATATTTCCCAGTGATTATTTAAAAGGGGGTTCTCTATTTCTTCCCCCCATTTCTTTGCGTAATCTCTAAAAATATATATTTTCTAATTTCCCATCTGTATCTTTTGACGCACTAGCTTTGACTGTGCAAATGCACTCCTGGCCACTACTGAAACCTGGGCATCCATGTTGTGTGCGGAATCCAGAAACACACCCAAGCTGCAAACCTGTATCTTCACGGGGAGTGTAACGCCATCCAACACAAGCTGAGACCCTGTTCCGTGATCTGCCTTTTGATTGATCAGGAGCACCCTCTGTCTTGTCTGGGTTAAGCTTCAGTTTGTTTGCCAACATCCAGTCCGTTACTGCTGACAGACACCAGTTTAGTACCGAAACAACTTCCTTCGAATTGGGTGGAAAGGAGAAGTAGAGTTTGGTGTCATCAGTGTACTAGTGGCACCAAATCTCAAAACTCCAGACAACCTCTCCCAGTGTTTTCATGTATATGTTAAATGTCTATGTTAAATAGCAGGGGGACAAACATATTAAATAGCAGGGGGGACAAATTTATTTTTAAATAGCAGGGGGGACAAACATATTTCATGTATAGCGGGGTGGGGACAAAACGGAACCCTCAGGGACTCCACAGGCCAATGGCCAAGGAGTCGAACAGACGTCCCCCAGCACCAATTTCTAGGTCTGCCCCTTCAGGAAGGAATGAAGCCACTGTAAAACAGGGCCTCGAAGTCCCATCCCAGAAGGGTACCATGGTCGATGGTATCAAAAGCCACTGAGAGGTCCAGCAGAACCAACAGGGACACACTGCCCCTGTCCAGTTCCTGGCATAGGGCATCCACCAAGGCGACCAAAGCTGTTTCTGTCCCAAAGCCAGGTCTGAAACCAGGGGCCCGTCTACACTTGTCTAGATGAAACGTAACAAGTTGGCAGAGATGACGTCAGCGGTCACGTGATGCTGTTGTTGTTACGTTTCTTCTGACTTTTAAAACCGTTCCACTTTCTGTTAAAATCGTTTTAAAACTAACAATGTGCCCCAACCTTTCGTTGTTTTCAATGCCGTCTTTCAAAGTCATGTCTCGTGACCATGGTCTTTGCTTCCTGATTAGGACGACTTCCGGTAGGCGCCAAAAGCAGCTGTTTTCTCCTCAGCGTGAGTGTGTGTGTGTGAGAGAGAGAACATAAACTACCCCAATCATAGAATCATAGAATAGCAGAGTTGAAATTCCGTTCTCCAGCCATTACATCTATCAGTGCAACCACCAAAGCAAGAAGTCCTCCAAAAATCCCACCTGAAATCATTTCAAATGGGGAGGATGCGAATTGCAAACGGCCAAAGGCAGAGGCGCACAAGTGAGGGCTTTTCTAGACGAGGGGAGGGAGAGCTGGCACAACGCGATGAGGGGGAGGGGGAGGGGGAGGGGGAGGGAGGGCGGTGAAAGAGGGGACAGAGGCTTAATTTTTTTAAAAAACCGCTTATCTTTCGGGGCGCACATGGCCCCTTTAAGACGCTGCAGGGCTTCCCTCATCCCTACGCGTCGCCCCGCCTCCCTGCCGGCTTATCCTGGCAGGTCTAGCTCAGAGTCACCGGAAGAAGGAGGTTTACTTCAGAGCCGGTATGAGCATAATGAAGAACGTTCTAAAGAAGAGTGTGCCCGGGTAAAACGATAGAAGAAAAGATATTTCGATTGACTGGGCTCAAGTTGCATTTTGTAACGTAGCAAGGGAGGACGCAACAATGCACTTAAACAACGGTGTAATGAATAGTGTAGATCCTGCCCAGATTGAAATGGGTCTAGATAATCCATTTTTTTCAGGAATCCCTAACAATTTCCCAGCAACGGTTTGCAACATATGGGGTTCCAGACACAATCTTTTCAGACACCAGTGGGCCATTCGCCTTGTGCGCATTCCAAGATGTTGCCAAGAGCAACCTCATCAGGACTCTCACCGCTGCACCTTGCAGTATCCAGGCGAAAGGGCAAGCTGAGCAAATGGACACCGTTATTTATTCATTGCATATTTATACTGCCCAACAGCCTAAGTTTACAACTTGAGGAGGATTGTTTCAAGGGATGAGCAATGGGCAAACAAATAATTATTCCCTGGAGCCAATCGACATGACCGATTCACTGTGGGGTGACAACACATCACAGTCATTAGTGACCGATGACCCTCTCGCCAATCCGCAGCCAACGTGCTGCTTCCCCCTGGAACAGCTGTACTTTAAGAAACTTCTTTTAGCTGAGTTTTTACTTTAAAACTCCCACATTACATAGTGCATAGTTAAACTCTGGAATTCACTACCACAAGATGGTAGTGATGGCCACCAATTTGGATGGCTTTAAAAGGGGTTATGATAAATTCCTGGAGGTGAAGGCTATCTGTGGCTACTAGCCTTGATGATTGTGTGCAACCTCCAGTATCCAAGGCAGTAAGCCTGTGTGCACCAGTTGCTGGGGAACATGGGTGGGAGGGTGCTGTAGCACCATGTCCTGCTTTGCTGGTTCCTGTTCAACAGCTGGTTGGCCACTGCGTGAACAGAGTGCTTGACTAAATGGACCCTCGGTCTGATCCAGCAGGGCTCTTCTTATGTTCCCACACTAGAGGCCTTCAAGAGGCAACTGGCCAAACATCTGTCAGGGATGCTGACAGGTGGGTTCCTGCATTGTGCAGGGGGTTGGACTCGATGGCCCTGTAGGCCCCTTCCAACTCTACTGTTCTGTGATGATTCTATGTTCTTAAGTGGTTTGGCTGCAACGTGCCTGACCTCCCACATTAAATCCTGAGCATGCCTCTGTGATGTGGCTGTGGTCTAGCAGTGATGTGGTCAAGGGGTGGAGCCGCCCTTCCCCCATTCCCTGCTTTCCCCACAGTAGGGTGCACAGCCTGCAGCCTGTGTTGCACATCAGTTGCTTTTGCCAGTCAGAGAATGCACCCTACCTTTCACATCCATAAATGTGCACTTGCGCTGTTTTGGTGCTTCAGCATTATGTATTTGTTGCTTTTGCCAGTCAGAGAATGCACCCTACCTTTCACATCCATAAATGTGCACTTGCGCTGTTTTGGTGCTTCAGCATTATGTATTTGTTGCTTTTGCCAGTCAGAGAATGCACCCTACCTTTCAGATCCATAAATGTGCACTTGCGCTGTTTTGGTGCTTCAGCATTATGTATTTGTTGCTTTTGCCAGTCAGAGAATGCACCCTACCTTTCACATCCATAAATGTGCACTTGCGCTGTTTTGGTGCTTCAGCATTATGTATTTGTTGCTTTTGCCAGTCGGAGTATCTAGCCTGCCTTTCTCATTCATAAAAGTCTGGGCAGGAGGACAACGGTTATCTTGTGGTCGGGAACATGGGGCAACAGGTTCAGGGCATTTAGGGAAAGCAATAAAAAAACTCCCCCATGAAACTTCCCTCACCAGAAAAGCAGGGAGTGGGCGGGGGGCGGGGGGAAGCAAGCCTCTATCATTGGCTGAGCTTGCTTGCTCTCTGATAAATCATGTGAGTGGTACTGATGAGGGGCCCAGTGTCTTTTCATGCCTCCTGTCTCATAGGAAGGGCAGAATGCAGATGGCTGCGCCTGGGGATGTTGGGTGGACCTGTCCGGGGGGTGGGGGCACATTTATGCTCTTGAACCTTCCCATGAAGCCTCTCAGATGGTCAACTCACAAACATTGGATGACGGACTCATTGGAAAAAATGCCACCCTGCTGCCTGGGTTCATCTCCACCATCCCCAGAACGTGCCAATTCCATTGACTGACCTGCAGAATTGCTCAAGACCTCCTCTGCTGAGACTACAGCCTATCAAAGGACTACAGCGTATACAATGTTGCCTGGCTTGGATTAAGGCTGGGTAGCACATTGAAGCTCTGTCTCTGTTAGAGGCAAGCCAAAAGGGCTAGCCCAAATAGGCCGCACGTGAGACCTGGAAGAAGCACTTTCAAATTTGCAAGAGAAGCCTGGATGAGTGGTTGGGCCAGATGGGTGGGCAACCCAGAGCAATTCTCAGCTACGTTAATACTTGTTAAGAGGAATCCAAGTTTTTCTGCCCTCAGTTTTCTCAGTGAGTTGTAATAATAAAGAGGAGACATCTGGTGCCTGCTGCTATTTTCACAAATATAATGTTGGGGCTTGTCTATACGGCTTGTTTGCCCTGACCTAAATGTGCATATTTGCATTTTAGGTTACATGACGCAGCCGTCCATTTACCCCAGTGCCGTTTTTTTAACCCAATAATGCGCATCTTCGCATTCACGATTTACTGTGACTTTTAGATCACGTCTGAGTTTGCACCGCGTTATGGCTATGTGTCTTTGGGGGAGTTTAATCGGATTTTGACATGCGGGCGGAGCTTTGAGGATAGGACAACATGATTGGCTGATTTCACACCAATCAGCTGCCTCATTCGTTTGTACCAATTTTAGTTTGAAGTCTCTCTGCAGAGCTCCACAGACAAAGCTGCTTAAAACAAAATTATTTCTGTATTTATAGCATTTCTGTACTGCCCAATATATGAAGCTCTCTGGGCGGTTCACAAAAAGAAATGGGGGGGGGGAACGGGCAGCTAGATGAAGGAGACATGATGTTCTGCTGCCTCGTTCCTTTCCCTCTGCTGCTTCATTCCTTCCCCCTCCCAGTTTGTGTGTTATTCAAATCTGCAGAGCTCCACATATAAAATTTATAGCTTTGCTCTTCTCTCCTCCATAGCACTGAATATGTGATAATGTGCATGTGTGCATTTATAGCTCACTATAAAAATAAATAAATTCAGGAAATAAATTGGTGTTGCTGCTGCAGTGTGTCAGCTCTCATCTATACGACACCTGGATTGCTTCTCATTAAATTTTAACCCAATTTTTAGCTGTTTCGAATTAGTCAATGAGTGTCACAGTTCAGCAGCAACAGAGATTTATATTTTTATTGTGTGTGATTGATGCTGTGCATATCTGCAGTGGAGGAGGGACAGATAAAACTGCTCGCTCGCTCACACCGTCAAGCCTCACACACACACACACACAATCTCTCACTCTCACACGCATGCACGCGCGCATCTACCTGGGATATGTGTTCTTGCTACATGCGCCTCTCCCTTATGCACACTTTTCAGTTGTACACGTACAGCAGCACTTGCTCCTTGTGCTTCCCAGCTTGGCAAAGCCAATAGGAGACTGGTGCTCAGTGAGCCCCGGGGCGCGTGGGAGAAGGGAGAAGCAGCTCGCCGAGGACTCTCCCCACTCCAGGGGAGTGGAAGAAAGGACCGAGAGGGGGTGGGGCAGAGGAATGAGTGGGGGAAAGTAACGAGGCAGCAGAGTTGGGAGAGGATGCTTATTTACTCCCAACACAGGATAGGAAAGGAGTAGGAAAGCAGAGCATTTAAAAGAATACATCCCCTGCTTCCCCATTTCCCCGTTTGTTTTCAATCTGAAAAGGCGCAAAGGGACAAGGGAGGCAGAGGAGGGTGGGAAGGTGGGTGCTTGGCCAATCACTCTGTCCTGCCCTGGATGATTCACCCACCTGTCAAAATAAGATTAAACCCTTCCAACGACACATAGGTTTAACGCAGTGCACACTTGAACATTGCTCAAAAGTTGCATTAAATCTCAGCTTCAAATATGCGCATTATGGCATTCAAAAGCTGGCACTGTGGTGAATGGATGGCTATGTCGTGTGTCCAGAAGCAGGAAAATGCGCCTTTAACTGAGGTTAAAGAAGCTGTATAGATGAGCCCCCACTCTTTGTTTGCATTCAAATCAACGAAAATTCAGGTTTATATTTAATGTGGAGCAGTCCCATTGTCATATAGATGGGGGCCTGGTCACCATAGAATCATAGAATAGTGGAGTTAGAAGGAGCCTCTAAGGCCATCAAATCCAACCCCCTGCTCAATGCAAGAATCCACCCTAAAGTATACCTGGTTGTCCAGCTGCCTCTTGAATTTCTCCAGTGTAGGAGAGCCCACAACCTCCCTAGGTCACTGCTTCCATTGTCGTACTGCTCTAGCAGGAAGGTTTTCCTGATGTCCAGCTGGAATCTGGCTTCCTTTAACTTGAGTCCATTATCCCGTGTCCTGCACTCTGGAAGGATCGAGAAGAGATCCTGGCCCTCCTCTGTGTGACAACCTTTGAAGTATTTGAAGAGTGCTATCATGTCTCCCCTCAAACTTCTCTTCTCCAGGCTAAACATGCCCAGTTCTTTCAGTCTCTCCTCATAGCGCTTTGTTTCCAGACCCCTGATCATCCTGGTTGCTCTCCTCTGAACACGCTCCATCTTGTCTGCATCCTTCTTGGTGTGGTGCCCAGAACTGGACACAATACTCAAGGTGAGGCCTAACCAGTGCCAAAGAGAGAGGAACCAGTACCTCACGTGATTTAGAAGCTATACTTCTATTAATGCAGCCCAAAATAGCATTGGCTTTTTTTGCAGCCACATAGAATCATAGAATAGTAGAGTTGAAAGGGGCCTATAAGGCCATCGAGTCCAACCCCGTGCTCAATGTTGGCTCATATTCAGCTTGTGAACTACAAAAAATCCAAGATCCTTCTCACTTGTAGTATTGCTGAGCCAAGTGTCCCCCATTTTGTAACTGTGCGTTTGGTTACTTTTTCCTAAATGTAGAACTTAGCATTTATCCCTATTAAATTTCATTGTTATTTTCAGCCCAGCAGTCAAGATCACTTTGAAATTTGTTTCTGTCTTCCAGAGTATTAGCTATCCCACCCAATTTTGTATCATCTGCAACTTTGATAAGCATTCCCTGCACCTCTTCATCCAAGTCATTAATAAAAATGTTGAAGAGTGCTGGTCCCAGGGCTGAGCCCAGCACTCGTTACCTCCCTCCAAGTTGGAGAAGGTACCATAGATAAGCACTCTTTGGGACCGCTTCTGTAGCCTATTGTGAATTCACCTAGCCCACTTTTAGCTAGTTTGTTGATCATAATGTTATGGGTACTTTGTCAAAAGCTTTGCTGAAGTCAAGTTATATTATGGCCACAGCATTCCCATGGTCCACAAGGGAGGTTACCCATTAAAGAATGAAATCAGATTAGTCTGGTAGGATTTGTCGTTGACAAATTCATGCTGGCTTCTAGTAATCACTGTTTCTCTCATTTTCAGAACCAACTCTTGGGAAACCTTTTGAGAAAGTTCAAAAACAGTAATGGGTGGCAGAAGCTTTGGGTGGTATTCACCAACTTCTGCATATTTTTCTACAAATCCCACCAGGTAACTAATGTTCTAAGGTCAGAAGAAAATCCTTGTGTAATTGTTCAAGTTTACAAACATCTCCTTGCAATGCACCTTGACTGACCCCCAAGGATGCATCTACGGAGAATATTGAAGCTTGTGAATTGTAGCAACCATGGATATAGAACAGATTTTGGGCTGCAGACAATTTTTTTAAAAAATCTTGTATACTTTTTAACGTTTACTATTTTTAACTGTTGTAAACCACCCAGAGAGCTTCGGCTGTGGGGCGGTATATAAATGTAATAAATAAATAAAATAATCACTACAGACACAAGGTCACCTGAGTGCTGTGCTGCAAAACTGCAAACTAGGCATGATGAGAGTGTAATAAAATGCTAGTGTGATAAAGCCCTGTATCTTTTTCCTGTATCGCTACTATGCCGGTGAAATCTCCCATCCCACCCCCTATGTTCTCCTTCAATTAAGTTTAATATTCTTTATTTCTGTGCAAATACAACAGCATGGCAGCCTGAAACTGCACAATTATGGTAAAACAACACACTATGCTTTCTCCTAAGATCCTATTAAACAATACAAGTGAAGAGAACGTATTTCAATAATTTTTTGGAGAAGTTGGTGATCAATGTTGGCATGGGAACAGGAAGCCAACATTGTTCTGGTCAGGAAACCTAGACATGCCTACTCAGGAGTAAGAACCATAGAGTTGAATGGCACCAGTGGCAGCGTCGGCCTCGCTCGTCTTCTCTGCGGGGTGTTCGGGCGCCCTTTCTCCCCTCCCCTTTCACAGTTGAGCATTTGAGCTGAGAACCGCCCTGCCCTCCTCTTTTGTCAGCAAGACCACCCTTCGACACACATGCTCCAACAAAAAATGGGATGGCCCAATATAGCGCAAGGACAGTAATACACGGGACAGAGGAATGTCTTTATTGTGCGCGGAGGGGAAAAACAGACTTTCCCAGCTCCAAAATAAGATGGAAAAGGGAGGGAAGAAGGCAAGATGAGCTCAGGTCAGGGACGCAGTACTGCGCTGCAAAAACACATACCAGGCATGGCGAGAGTGCGGTAAATTAGTGGTGTGATAGAGTTCATAAGCTTCCATGGCTGAGAGCATGTCTTTTAGGGTGACCATTTGGATTTAAACCAAAATTACTAACATAGCTTGCCTGGTGCATTATGGGAACTTTGGTTTCTCCTTCAGTGGCCAGAATACTAATTTTGAATTTGAGCACAGCTTCACAATCTGGGAATGGGAGGTGTTCTAAGCTGGTGCATTGTGGGAAAATGTCTGGGGCTTCAACCAACTCCAAAAGTACTTTGGCTTGTTTACCAAGATTTTCAACTTGAACAGTGGGCCCAGAGAAGGTACCAGTAGCTGACAGAACTGTGTTGACATTTTTTTCTGAATTCCATTTGAATAAAGGCAAGCTTGTTTGCTGAGAATTGCTCTGTTTGCCAAACAGAACAATGGGAAATTGTTTCCTCGTCTTTCTTTTTTTTAATATATTCCTGGGAGAGGGTGGGGGGAAGCAAAACAGAAAAATGTGCGAACTGTTGATGGGGACCTTACATACAGAGGGGGCTGGGGGAGAGAGGACCAAAGCGGCAGCTCTGCCTTTCAGGCTGAGGAATAGCAGTACAGTATCTGCCCACGGAGGACATCGACCTTAGCTTCTTTCAATTTCTCCCAAGGTCTCCGTGGCTGATTTGACCAGCATAAGGATTTCTCCATGAGGCCCAGTCAGCCCTGATATGGCCAGAATGTTTGTCATCCAAGGATTCTACCTTGGCAATGGTGACCTTCCATTCTTTTTGACTTATGCACTGGGAGATGTTTGCCATGAGACTGAATTCAGAGGAAGGACGACTCGTTACTCTATGGAGATGTGTTTCTGCATCAGTTTGGGGCTCTTGGATGAGAGAATGCAGGTCTGGTAACTCCCAACAGCTTCCACGGTCATCTGCTCGAAGTTGCTAGAAGATTTAACCATCTATGTAAACAGGTACAGTAATGAGGGTGGAGACACCTCTTTATCCTTCTATGGCATTGTCTGACTCTCACTATTCCCTTCTTGTGGCATCTGAATGGTTTTCAAAAGATAAACCATGCCAAAACCATTTCCAAATTCTAAGCAGGGACTTCCAGATTCTATGATATGAATTATGCAAGACAAGCAAAATCATGCAGGATTTATTCTTCTCAAAGATCCCTGTTTTCAAAGAATTTGGATGGGGATGGAGTGAGTGGAAACAGGTGAGTGGTACAAGGAGGGGCCAGTTTAGTTCCTCTTGTATCCCAGATTTCACTGCCTTTATGTTTTTCTCAAGTCTGTTGGGCTTCCTACAGACATCTGGCTGTCCACTGTTGGAAAGCTGGTCAAAATAGATCCCCAGTCTGATCCCCAGTCAGGGCATTGTTATATTAAGGGTTAGATACATTTATGTTTCATGACATCATGTCTATCAGCAGCTATGAGGCATGAGAATGAAACGGACCCTCCATGTTCTGAGCTCAAAATATCAACAGAATACCTCAGAAGTAAGCATGGGATTGCAGAGCACTTCTTTCCAGTTTGCTGTTTTAGACTTAAAAAAAAAAAAGCTTCTGAGTGACCACACTATGAAAAGTCAGTTCTATACATGTTTACTCAGAAATAAGTCTCTCTCTGTTCAATGGGGTTTACTCAAAGGCAAACATGCATCAAAATTTAGTATGACCTGGATGTAAATGCAGTTGAAATCAGTGAACTTTACTCTTCAGGAAGGGAACAAGCAGATCTCTATTTTATTAATTGGAGATGCACAGCTTCGCATTATCAGAGTAAATGAAAATAGATCCTTCACAACTGCAAACAGGTGGAATTTTGCAACCAATCTGATTCAAACTTGGCATGCCTAAAGCTCTACTAAAGAGCTCTCAAAGTCCCAAGTTTCATCTCTTTATCTTTAAAAATGAGGGAGCTGCGGGCAAGGAAGGTGGGGTTGGAGCAGTAAAAAGTAGGGCTGTGCACGAACCCCCCTGATTTGTCTCGGAGGCTGTTTCAGAACTACGAAAACAGGCCCGATTCACCCCGCGGTGCTTTGGGGGTTGCCCACCTCACCTTGGTGCCAAAGCTGAAGCAAGATTCGGGCCCTCCAAGTGACTCAGCCTTTTCTGGGTGCCACCTCCTTGCTCCTGCCGCCATGGACGAAAAGAACTAGGCCGCAATTTTAAGATATCATGGGTGCTCTGATTGGTACCTCTATGGCCACAAACTGTTTTTAACTTTTGTAAACCACAGAGAGCTTCGGCTATGGGGTGGTATATAAATGCAATAAATAAATAAATAAATAAATAAACTACAGTGGCCATAGAGGTACTAATCAGAGCCCCCACCATATCGTAAAATCACAGCCTGGTTCTTCTCATCAGTGGCATTGATGGTGGCAGGAGCAAGGAGGAGGAGCAGGTAAGCGTTTGGAGTGGCCCAGTGCCACTCCGAAGCAGCCCAAGGCGCCCCGGAGCTTCAGAGTCAATCAGCTTTGGCTTCGGGGCACCATGGGCTGATCCAGAACCACCTTGGAACCGAGGCGAGGCAAGCCAAATCAGCCCGCCTCACCTCGGTTTCGGAGATTCGGCCAAGGCGCTGCACAGCCCTAGTAAAAAGTCCATTCATTTGAAGTTCAACACCAAGTGCTGGAGGAGGAAAACCGCCCCACCCTCCCCTTTCAACAGCAAAGCTCCCTTCAAAGCACAGGCCCCCAAGGAGACCGCAGCACTACACAGATGCTTAAGGGCGCATTTAAAGTTGCTTGGGGAAAATAATCCAGACTTTCCCCATACCAAAATATTTATTTATTTATTTATTTATTTATTTATTACATTTCTATACTGCCCAATAGCCAGAGCTCTCTGAGCGGTTCACAAAAATTAAAAACATTCAAAGTATAAAACAACAGTATAAAACCATCATATAAAATACAATATAAAAGCTCAACCAGATAAAAACAGCAGCAATGCAAAATTACAAATTTAAAACACCAAGTTAAAATTTATTTATAGACTGTTAAAATGCTGGGAGAATAAAAAGATCTTCACCTGGCATCTAAAAGCATATAATGTAGGTGCCAAGCGAACCTCCTTAGGGAGCTCATTCCACAGCCGGGGTGCCACAGCAGAGAAGGCCCTCCTCCTAGTAGCCACCTGCCTCACTTCCTTTGGCAGGGGCTCACGGAGAAGGACCCCTGAGGATGACCTTAGGTTCCGGGCAGGTACATATGGGAGGAGGCGTTCCTTCAGATAGCCTGACCCCAAGCCGTTTAGGGCTTTAAATGTTAATACCAGCACTTTGAATCGGGCCGGGACCTGGACTGGCAGCTAATGAAGCTGGAAAAGGACTGGCATGATGTGGTCTCGTCGGCCAGTCCCTGTTAGTAACCGTGCTGCCCTGTTTTGTACCAGTTGAAGTTTCCGGACCGTTTTCAAAGGCAGCCCCATGTATAACGCATTGCAGTAATCCAAACAAGAGGTTATCAGAGCATGGATCACTGTAGCTAGGCTATCTCTGTCCAGATAAGGGTGCAGTTGGTATATCAGCCTAAGCTGATAAAAGGTGCTCTTTGCCACTGAGTTCACCTGTGCCTCAAGTGACAGTTCTGGATCCAAGAACACCCCCAAACTATGAACCCGATCCTTTAGGGGGTGTACAACCCCGTCTAGGACAGGGCAAACATCACCTCTCCGGACAGATGAACCACCCGCTAACAGTACCTCCGTCTTGTCTGGATTGAGTTTCAGTTTATTAGCCCTCATCCAGTCCATTACTGTGCCCAGGCACTGGTTCAGAACAGCCACTGCCTCACCTGATTTTGATGAAAAGGAAAGGTAGAGCTGGGTATCATCCGCATATTGATGACATCTCAGTCCACATCTCCGGATAACCTCCCCCAGCAGCTTCATGTATATATTAAACAGCATAGGGGATAAGATAGAGCCCTGTGGAACCCCATGGCTTAGGAGCCACGGCACAGAGCAATAATCCCCCAGCACCACCTTCTGGAATCGGCCATCCAAGTAGGAGCGGAACCACTGCAGTGCAGTACCTCCAACTCCCAGCTCAGACAACCTATCCAGAAGGATACCATGGTCGATGGTATCGAAGGCCGCTGAGAGGTCCAGGAGAACCAACAGGGTCGCACTCCTCCTGTCTCTCTCCCGATATGCAAAACTGAGGAAAAGAGGCAAAATGGGTGCAGAACAGGGACGACGACATGTGAGTCCTGTGCTGCAAAACCAGATACCAGGCGTGGCGAGAGTGCATTACACTGCTGGTGCTGCAGAGCTCAGAGTTACTCTGAAAGAAAGACAGCCTTTGACAGGAGGAATGTTTGTTTTATTTGTTGAGAGATGAGAGAATATATGAAAGCCTACGCTGTATTGCTTGTGTGCACTGGGTAGTGTAAGGAGCGCTATAAAGTTTGCTGAGTATTTACAGGGACTCCCTTTCTCCCTTTTTGAGGGCAATTTTATTTTTTGTTGTGTGTTTTACACACACACACACACACACACACACACACACACACACACACACAGCATTACAGTAGTTCATGGCACACCTGTGGCCAGCCTCAATGTTCTGGGGGAGGCAAAACAGTAGGAGGGAGCAGGCATTTTAAAGAGAATATTGTAAAAATAAAATAAAAAATTAGAGGGGTGAGAAAAATTAGGGGTGGTGGTGGCGGGGGTGGCGGTTCCTCTTAGCCCATCCCTGGCTCTGGTTCACGGTGTAAAGGAAGCACGTTCCCAGCAAAGCTGGCTTTTCCACTGGATTTTGCACAGATCCCCAGAACAAACGCACACAACTCACAGTTTGGAGGTTAAGCCCAATTTATTTCAGGATAAGGGTAAGATACACGGGATTAGCATTCTAAAACTTATTAAAAACATGCATATATAAGAGAACCCAAACCAAGCAAGCTAGAAACTAAGTTGCAAAATCATAAGTCACCCAGCCTTGATGTCAGCCAACTCGGAACAACTTCCTTTTCGAAAAAGTAGGCTTTATATCTTCTTTTCCCCAACTCCTTCCCCACCTCCCCTTGGCTTTTCATATGAAGATCTTTCCCTCCTCCGCCTGGGATGTTAATTGTCTCTCAAGGCCAGGGCGGACAGGCCCCAGGCAGTTCCTGGTTTCCCCTGATAAAATTTAACATATTAAAAGACGAACCGTTCCCAGTAACATTAACCCCTTCCTTACACACGGTGCAACCATAACCGCCCACACACACTTCTGGTATCATGGCCAGAGCAGCCCTCACTGACCTCCATTCTGTCCCTGAATGAGGAGCCTTATTCACCTCTGAGCCCCACAGAAAGCTGCAGCAGAGGTGGCAAGAGCCGTTCTCTCCCACACACCCCGCGCCCAGCGAACCCCCCACCTTGGGAGGAGCCAGATTATCTCCGGGACTATTTGGAGGATCCTGGCTTTGCTGAATCTTGAATCTGCCTGGATCAGCCTGGCCCAGCTTGGGATCTAGGATTTGCCTGATTCCAGTACACATTCCTAGTCCGTATGTATCGGGGAGAGGGGTGAAGGACTCTTTCATGCTGGCCTGTGATTCCTGTGGGCTGAGGCCCTTGTCACCATGGATCAATGGTGTCTCCCTTTTTTTGCAGGCAAGCCACTCCAGTGCCAGGGAAGGATGCATCCGCTTCCAGTCCTGGCTTCACTGTGTCTCTTCTCCCTTCCTGGAATTCTCATGATCTACCAGAGGCCAACTGGGAATCCAGGTTTGTAAAAAAACTCTTCTAGTGATGGTGCAGCTGGCAGGAGGCCTTGGGATCAGCCACCCAATCATCCCCAGGGACTACACTGTGAGCAAATGGCCCCTCAAAGTTCTCCACTCCATTTGTGTGCTGAGAAATCGGGCAAACAGTTTCCCTGAATTTCTCTAGGAGGAGGAGAAATTCTCCAGCTGTTTTTCGCAGGCAGGGCTCACCACTGGCAGCAGCTGGCAGGAGCACAGCGCCTGCATTTTTCCTAAGGGCATCACTGCCACTGCAAGTGGCCACAGCGTCCACTGTGTTGGCAGCCTGGCCCCCATTTTGCACCCCCCACAATGCAGTGTTGTATCTGGGTGGCTCCAGGGAAGAGGTGGAGCTGGTGCTGTGCCAAAATCTGTCCTTCAGCTTCCCGAAAGTTTTCTTCCCCCTTTCTTCTTCCTTTCTTAAAGAGGCTTCTGCTTCTCTGCTTCATTCACAGGGTGTTCTATAGCTTATTTTGAATTGGTTTTTTGTGGCGTGTTTGAGCATAATCACTGTGTGGTGGCTGAGGTTGCTGTGTGTGTATTTTCTTTCTATTGCACATCACTCCTTTGCTCTGCCGCCTCCTGGGCTTGCCTGCACTTCCTGATCTAAAGAAGCCCTATGGGAGAAATGGCCCCACTGTGTCTTCCCCTGGACTTTAATTGGAGTGTGGGAAGCTGAGAGAGGGTTGTACAAAGAAAGGCAGGACACACACACACACACACCCCTCAGCCACGTTGTAAGTAAGGTAGGCACAAGAACCCCAAACCCAACCCATGAGAATTTTAATTTATTTTCAAAGACAATTCCTTTTATCACAAATTGAATAAGAATGGTTGGGGGGAAATGTGGGTGAGATTTTTGCCACAGCACAAACACATACAAACATCAACAGCATGAACTGGGGGTTCAAATATGGCTTATTTGCCCTGTAGTGGCTGCACAGTGGTGCTGCACTGGTTATATGATGCAACCACCGACTCACAGCCACTGCGGGGCTTTTACACAAAGCTCCTTGCTAAAAAGGTTGGCGACGTCCCTCAACTTTTTTCTTCAAATTGAGGTCACCCTTCCGCTGTGTGACCTCGCTCTGGCGTCAAGCTGGGGGCGTTCTGGGGCAGATGGCAACTCCTGATTGGTTGCTGGAAGCTGGGCAGAGGGCAGGCCTAGTAAGCTGGATGGCTGCCGGAAAGCCCGTCAAGCCCTGCCTCCTGCCATCCAGATTACCTGCTGCCACCCTGCAGAAGTGAAGCCGTGGGGTTTAGCAGCAAAGCAGAGGCGACACGGTGCCATCAAGGCAGGGCCCTGGAGTTCAGGATTCAGAAGTCTGAATCCTTCCCAGCCTTTAGCTTGATACAAAGCCACCTCCTCCAATATTTTACAGATGGAAAGAGTAACCCCACCCCACGTTACTTCTCTGTTTGAACCCCCACCCCTCCCCCCCACACACGGTGAAGGCTTCCACCAAGAGCCCATGTCCACCATTGATTTAAAGACAACAAGATAATCATGCTTTTGGTTAAAGGTATACTAAAAAGACATGATTGTCCTGGAATGTGTTACTCACCGTTCAAATGTCCCCAGCAGCTGCAAAGGCTGAAATGGCCGCCTGTGCACTGTGTGATACGTAAGCGTCCATGTGCATGCATTTACCTGCATGAGTGCCACAGACAAGATGCAGCCAGCCATCCAGAAATTTAATTTCAAGCATTTCCAGGGAGGGATGAATTAAAAAAACAAAACAAAATGCAAGACTTTGCCTTGGACTCCTTCACTCCAACTTCTGGCTGCAGCCCTGTTGATGAGGCTCTTGCTTCCCCCCACCCCACAGCCACGCCTGTGCCCCTCCAGTACTTGCTGGAGCCAATGAGCAACATTGTGCACACCCAGAGAGGAGCCACTGCCACCCTGCCTTGTTTTCTGCGGGCTCTGCCCCAAAACTATAAGGTCAGGTGGAGCAAGGTGGAGCCGGCTGAATATATGGAAGTCGCCATCCTGATCACCAACGGCGTCCATCATAAAGCCTATGGTCCGCTGGGCAGCCGGGCCCACCTGCGGCGCCGCCACCACTACGATGCCTCGCTCACCATTTCCAACGTGGTGCTGGATGATGAGGGCCGCTACCGCTGCCAGCTGATCAATGGCCTGGAAGACGAGAGCATCTCGCTGGTCCTGCAATTAGATGGTAAGAGCCGGGCCAGCTGGATTCCCTGGCAGCTGTGGCCGCATTGCTCTCTAGGACAGGGCTGGGGAGCCGCTTCATTCCAGGAGCTGGACCACAATACAGTCACTAGCAGCAATGTTGCTGTAGTGTCAAGCTTTTACTCAGCCTTTGGAGAGGCGTTTCCGCTCTTTAAAATGGAAGCGAAGAAGCCGCCAAGCAGTTGGGGTGAGGGTGAGGGGGAGACATGGGGATGGGTGTGGCCTTTGGGGGAAGCCTGGCAGTCCGGAATAGGGCCTCAGGGGGGTGGATTTTGATTCCTGGGCCTGAGGTTCCTGCCATGACTCCTTTTTATCTTTCTCTTTAAAGGATCCCAACCGTGAATGCAGTCGGTATATGGCTGCCCACTCTGTGGATTATTTTTCCTTTCTGTTCCCACCTCTGGGCATCACCCTTTTACTCTCCCCTTGGTTCTGTGATTCTCTGACCCTTCTTGGTCTCACAGCAACCAGCTTGGCACTCTGTGCTCCTTTTTATTCACCATTTTACTTTACTACTTTACTTCACCATATAGCTCAGTACCTTACCTCAGGTACTTAAAGAATCCAATCCAGAGTGAATCCAACAGCCAATCAGCATTCACTCCAACATTCCATTCACTCCCCCCTCCCAACAGAATTAACCACTTTCCAGCCTTACCATACAAAGTCCAAACAGCATTTACATCACAGATAAATAGCATAAAACAGTGAAACATCACTGTTCCCCATCCCTGCTCTAGTCTAGAGCAAACAGGCCTTAACCCAAATGTGATGGTAGATAGCAGATAGTACCCCTCCCCCAAATCTGGGAGGGTAAAACAAGCAATTTCTGTTGAATGATGCAGGTATCTTAAGAGATGCTGAGGAGCAATTCGAGGCAGTGGAAGCAATGTCATGAAGAAGGGGAAGGTTTTTCCACTGGGGGTCTTAATCCGGCAGGAAACAGATCCAACGCGATTCATCCCTTTGCTTGGAGACTATCCTGACTCTTGAGCCTGACCAACATTCCAATGGCCTTCTTTATCCTCCAGTGAGGAAGAGGAGGAGGGGGTGGCAAGGAAGGGTCATCTGGTCATGTTCACACGTTTCTGCCATGTGGACTAGAAAATTGATCTCTGGGCAGGGCTCCCATGTTTGGGTTGCAGCCTGGTGAACAACTGCAGCCATATTCATACAAACAGCTGAGTCAATTTAAGACACATGTTTTGGAGCTCCTCTTTTGGGGTCATTGGAAGGAAGGAGGGACACAAGTCCGCCTTTAGCAGAGGAGTCCATACTGTATCTCTTCCCCTGGACTGTTCATGAGAAAACATCACCGAGGAAGATCCACTGTCCACATGGAGGGCGTTTGTCTGCCGCGGCGTGTTCATGTGCTCCCCCTTCCCTCTCAGGCGTCGTCTTCCCCTACCAGACCAGCCATGGGCGCTACAGATTCAACTATTTTGAGGCCAAGAAAACTTGTCAAGAGCAGGACTCCCGGCTGGCCACGTACGGACAACTTTACAAAGGTAACATAGGGGGGATCTACACTACTGCTTTTAAGCTTTGAAAACGTTTTGAAACCTGTATATGCAGTGTGTCCTGGGCCCCAACAGTTGTCAAAACTGTTATAAAGCGCTTTAAAGCAGTAGTGTAGATTCCCCCCCCCCCCACATACTGTGTTGTGGGGAGATGATACTTCATTGCTTAACGAAGTGCAATTCTTACAAAAACATCCAAGGCAGAAATGAACAAATGTTTAGTTTGTCTTTCAGCCTCACCCCGTGTCCTTGTGAGGTTGATTCAGCTATGAACAGCATGTGACTTACCTTTATACAAAAGCTGCAAAGCAAGGGATGCTTCCACAGTTCACAGTTCTTTACATCAGAAAACAAAACCTGGCAACTTGTAATGCTGCCCTTCCATGCGAGATTTCTCCTCCCTCCCACCTACTCGCCCACCTGGCGCTTGCCGCTGTGGCTGTGACTGAAGGGAAGAAAGGAGCTCGCACCCGCCTCTCTCTTCCCTGCTCCTCTCTGGCACCTGAAGCTAAGGGCAGCATTGCAGACACCAAGCGCCTCTTGTCCAAATCCCTTGGAAAAGGAATTCAGTTGTTGATGGGAATATTGTTATTTTGCATAGAGCCTTTCATTATTTTAATCTCATTATTCTAAGTTGCCTCAAGGCTTTGCTGACAAAGTCATAAGCAATAAATAACAGAATGGATAGCAAGTGACCCGAGAAAGTTTCCCAGGACTCTGTCTCCTAGAGGTTCATCAGACGAGCGTTTTATCGCACGCTCGCTACTGCCCACTTATAGATGTGCCAGCGCCCTTTAGACCGTATGCTTCCCGCTCCTTCCACTAATTTTTCCATAGTAAAATGGACCCCTTTTAATCTGACTTTAAAAAAAAACCAGAGTGTGGCGCAATCTCCTGCTGTGTGCAGGAAAAGTGGTGGGATAAAAACTGCCCCTGAATGGGCCTTTGTTACTTCCTTTCCCCCCTCTGGGAAGAATGAGGAAGTAATGAGGGACAAAAGCAGGGTGGAAATGCGACAGTAAGGAAATGTGATTCCCCCCCATGTGATGACAGTTCTAGAACAGAGGAGAGAGAGAAGAAGAGAGAGGAGGAGGACAAAAAGAAAGAGAGAGACCTCTCACTCTTCGCCCCTGTAGAACCACTCTTTCTAACACCAAGCTCAGGTAGTGTGTGCCAAAGGAAAACCAGCCAGAATGAGGACACTGAAAACAGCAGGCTCAAGGGAATGCTGAGGCATGCAGAAGTTGAAAAATATTTTCAAAAGCAATGTTCCCCAAAATCCCAGTGAGGAAGACTGAGCACGCTCAGTAGCCATGGAATGTTGTGCATCATTTGGAAAGCCAAGGGTGGGGGTGGGGTGGGGTTCTGCTTCAGCCCCTTGCACCTTAAGGTGCCTGGGAGCAGAGCACGCCTATTAGGGGTGAGGAGACACCACAAGGTTTAGCTGCAAATCCCTCTTGCTCTTCTAGAAAGCACCACAGCTGGTTATTCAGGGCCATCGCCATGAGTCTTCACATGCTGACCCACCTCCCCCAGTGGCCACAGGGAGAGATTTGATTCAAGAGAAATCTGAAATGTATATCTAGGGCCGCCCAAGAGATTTTGCTGCCTGAGGCGAAGAACAAGATGGCACCCTCTCCCATTTCATGACCAGACTTCAACAGTGGTGATGGAACAGTATCCTTCTTTGAATCAGAAGACAGCAGGCTAGCTTAGGGGGCATAGGGCAGACTGTGAGGTACACAGCTCTCTTCTCCAACACCTTGCTGACATCTCCCAGCATTTGCCACCTGAGTTGACTGCTTCACCCTTCCTAAGGGTAGGGCCGGCCCTGTTTATATCCAGAAATTGGGAGCTGCATGCAACCCAAGAGGTCGATCAAAATCATCAGCATGTGAAATTTCTCCCCCACCTCACTGTGCCTGATCCAGGGCTTTGTGGGCCATCCGCTATCATCCTTAATTAATGAGCATCAAGAGAGGTTCTAGGGGTGGGTTTGAGGCTTAGCTCAATGGAGCAAGGGGAGTGCCCCACACAGCCCGTCTCCACCTACCCCTCTGTGAGCCCATTCATTAATTGGTTTATGCCATCTGCACCCTCCTCCTCCTCCATCTCCTCTTTTTCCTTTTTTTTTAGTTCAACAATTTTGTTTTCTATACTGAAAGACAAAACTTAATCAAAACAATAGTACTTATAAAAACACATATACAAAACATACAAGGCCACAATACATTTCAGGCATTCTTCATGTCAGACCTAGGGGCTCTCTGTTCTTACTAGTTCGTTCCCTAAATACAAATATCATTCTTACTTCTCTCTAGCCCACACAGTATTGTGTACTGAATCCACTGACATTATATGTTGAATCTACAGACATATAAATAATTTTTCCCAACTCTTGCAAATATCCTATCATTACAAACGGAGCTGTTGATTTTTCTCTTACCAGCGCCGCAAGTTTGGCCATCTCCGCCAACCCCAGAGCCTTCAGCAGCCGTTCCTCCGTTGATGGGACTTGTGTGTTTTTTCAGTTTTGCGCATGGAAGAGTCTAGCAGCTGTTGTTATATACAAAAACAGAGTTACTCCTTTTTCTTTAAGTTGATCATCCATAAGTCCCAACAGGAACAATTCTGGTTTCATTTGTAAATTGGTCTTTAATACTTTTTGCATTAACAAATGGATCTGAATCCAAAAGGATTTTGCTTTTTTACAAGACCACCACATACGGTAAAAAGTTCCTTCTTGTTCTTCACACTTCCAACAGTCTCCCAAGGCTAATTTGGCTAATTTTGAGGGAGACATATACCACCTACACATCATCTTATAAAGGTTCTCTTTAAGACTGGTACTTTCCAAAAGAGCTGCCATCCTGACCTGGGTGTGGGGCAGGTTATGAAAGTAGTATTAAATCTTGAATGAACTCCTGCAGGATGACCAGGGATAGCCTGGGAAAAGGCTTGTTCATCTGAATAGATCCTAGGGTAAAATTCATTCTAAATTGTATGCATGTGTGGGCAGGGGGAATGCAGGTTTGGTGAATGTTGTTTCTTTCTTGGGCAGTCCCCCCCCCCACGCCCATCCCTGGACTGGCTGTTAAATCCTGCCTTACCAAACGCCATATCTCTTTCTTCCTGAGCTTTTACTGGCCTTCTCCTGTGCTTTTAGCAATCACCTGATGTGTGTAAATTTAGCAGGTGAAGCTTGTCCTGGCATAGAGAGAAAGTGATATGGAGAAAAAATGCCACTGGCTTGATTGATGCGTTTCATGTGTTGTTTCAAACTTGTAAATGACGGGTGCAAGAGCAGGAATACAGGAATCCTTGCGCCGGATGTGTTACCCCTCTTCCTCCTCTTCCTCCTCTCTCAGCATGGACAGAAGGGCTGGACTGGTGCAATGCAGGATGGATCCTGGAAGGAACAGTGCACTACCCCATCATCAATTCCCGGGAGCCCTGTGGGGGCCGCCTCCTTCTGCCAGGGGTCCGGACCTATGGCAACAAGGACAAACTGAAGGACCGGTTTGATGCCTTCTGTTTCACTTCAGCTGTGAAAGGTTTGTGGATACGAGACCAGTCAGATGCTTGGCTTTTTATACCAAGCCAATGCGAGCCCTTCAGCACTGGAAATGCCCTTCGTGCTGATGGGCACGTTAATTACTCCCAGTCAGATAGTTACTTCCTGGGCGAACAGTTATTTCTAACCTGCCTCTCTGTGAAATGGGAGTGGCATCGGCCTCTGCTTCACAGGACTGTGGTGACGCTTGTGGTTACAGCTTGCCCGAAGCATAATTTCTCTGTGTTTGGGACAAACGTGTAACATGTCTCTCCACCCTGTACAATCCCATCCCATTAGCAAAATTTCAAAACTCATGAAAGAAATATATTCTATGTTATGACTGCAATGACAGAAATAGTCCATATCTTATTAAACCTTCCTTTTCTGTTTTACGTTTTGAAATCATGGATCACCTCTCTAAGGACTTCTGTTTCATATCTGTGTGAAGCCTCTGGGGGCACCGACTACGCACGTGTTTCTGGGTCCAGTTCAGAGTCCTTTAGAGCCTTAAATCAGGAGAGGGGCACCTGCCGCCCTCCAGATGGCGTCGGACTCCAACTCCCAGCATCCCTGACAATGCTGACTGGGGCTGATGGGAGTCGAATACCATCTGGAGCCCCACTGCTGCCTCACCACTGTTTTCTTTGAATGGTTTGGGTCCAGGTTATTCCCTGATGGCCCACCTGCCCATGGGTTCAGACCCTTGCAAGAGGCCCTGGGGGAATCCGCACGTCGTTCTCAGGGCGCTTCCATCCGCCCCCAGTGCACCCCGAAAACAATCGTGTAACTTGCCTGTAAAAGAGCCGAGGAAGAAGCGTCCTTGCCGCCGCCGCTGCCACCCAACTCCCTCCTCGCCGGCCGGCTCAGAGAGCTCAGTAGAAGAAGGTGGGGTGGAGAGCGGAAGAAGCTCTCCACCCCGCCTTCTTCTGCCGAGCTCTCCGTCCCAGCTGGCGAGGAGGGAGTTGGGTGGCGGCGGCGACGGCGGCAAGGACGCTTCTTCCTCGGCTCTTTTACAGGCAAGTTACACGATCGTTTTCGGGGTGCACTGGGGGCAGATAGAAGCGCCCTGAGAATGACGTGCGGATTCCCCCTTGCTGTCTAAGAAGGTTTTAAACACTTTATGTGGTTTGTTTTGGGCTTTTAACTAAAAGGTTTTTGATTATATATGCTACTTTTGTTGTTTAAGTTTTGGATTTGGCTTGTTGTAACCGGTTCACATTCCAATTAGTTTAAAACTGATTTATATTTTTATGAACTTGTTATGTTGATATGAAATTGTATGTTTATATTTTATGCTGCCTTGGGAAGATTAAGGGTTGCAAAAGACAAAATCCTATTCATCTTTAGACAGAAAAAAAAACCCCTACAATAGGGAATTGTTGGACTTTTTTCTTGCTAAAGATGCATAGGATTGTGGCCTAAGTAATACAATAAATAAATAAATGGAATCGATTTCTCTTGCAAGTTGAGAAAGTAAACATCAGTAGCACCATGCACATTTATCTATTACACATTTATACTGCCCAACAGCCAAGGCTGTCTGGGAAGTTTACAATTAAAACCATAATATAAAAAAATCAAGATTAAAACTTTAAAACTTTGAAAATGTCATATAATACCAGAAAAAGTTATAGTCCAGGGAAAGCTTGACTAAAAAGATTTTTTTTTCAGGAGGCATTTGAAGGATGTTACATTTTCTGCCTCCCAAATGGTTTTCCAGAGGGTGGGTGCCACTACAGAGAGGGCCTGCTGAGCAGGACCTCCTCTGATGATTGTCTGGGTGTATATAAGGGTGGTCTGCTTGGTAGCCTGGTCCCAAGTTGTTTAGGGCTTTATAGGATAATAACATAACCTCGTAATAAGGTAAGTGACAGAAGTCCAGGTATTTCCCCTATAGTAGGCTTGTGTATGTGTGTGTGTATATCTATCTATCCTTGCATACAGCGGGGGATTGGACTCGATGGCCTTATAGGCCCCTTCCAACTCTACTATTCTATGATTCGATATAGCTATATATAGATCTCAAGTACAGCATTTCAAAAGGGAACATTTTCAGAAAGAAATATAGGATATCTGTAGGCCAAGGTAAACTAATAAGGCTTTACGGCCCATTTGAAGGCCTGTATTGATGGGTGAATTGAGCCTGTAAACTAAACTGGATGCCTGTGCAATGTGCAATTAAAATGGGCCATAGCAGGGACAAGAGCCCTATCTAGCATCCGCATTTTGGATCAATTGCAGTTTCTGAATTCTTTTCAAGGGCAGCCCCACGTAGAGTGCATTGGAGGCGTCTAGCCTAGCACAGAGCAGGGAAGAAGGGCCTCTGGGACTTGTAGTCCCTCCCTCACTTTGACCCTGCCCAAGCCACCTCCTTTTCGTCTTATGGCCCTTTCCACAAGTCCGCTCTTCCCCTCTGCAGTGATGGCAGCCATGCTGTTGTCTTCTAGGTCTTTGCCTCAACTCTGCCTCCCTGACAGTTGGTTCTCTGTTTCCTTTCCCCTGACCAGGCCGGGTCTATTTCATCAGGGGCCACCTGAATTTCAAAGAGGCTGCTCAGGCCTGCCGCAACGATGGAGCCACCATTGCAAAGGTCGGGCAGCTGTTTGCAGCATGGAAATTCTCCCAGCTGGATCGCTGCGATGGAGGGTGGTTGGATGATGGCAGCGTCCGCTACCCGATTACCACCCCCCGTGCCCACTGTGGAGGTGTCCCAGACCCCAGTGTCCGCAGCTTTGGCTTCCCCAGCAAGTTACGGAAGAAGTACGGGGTCTATTGCTTCTCCGTGAAGTAGGAAGGGTGAGAGACACGGATGGAGTAGGAGAGGACAGCTAAGGAAGCCCACACAAAATGACAACCTTCTCTGTTAAACAACCTCTTTTCCCAAGAAGACCCAGCAGTGTGTGTGTGTTGGTGTCTAACAAGGACTTTTGCTACCCCCAATTTTTCCTCTGTCCCTGCCTTAGGAGTAGGATTATTGCTCATGGGGCAGACCACCCAGACTTCGACACGATCATGTCTGTGAATGTGTATGCATCAGAACTACTTTATTCAAGTTACACCTCTTCCTATTTCTTGCTGCAGTTAATACTGTACTTTGGGTGGTTTTAGTAGTAAAGTTAGTAACTTTACTGCAGTGCCCATTAACATTATAAATGGCTGCTTGGACATATCTTCCAAGATGCTTTTCAACATGAGAACATCAGAAAAGCCCTGCTGGATCAGACCAGGGTCCATCTAGGCCAGCATCCTGCATGCTGACCACAGTGGCCGACCAGCTGTCAACCAGGACACCGTGCAGGAGCATCCTGCCACCCAGGTTCCCCAGCATCTGGAGGTAGGACACGGGCAGGGTTCCACGCTCCTCCTCGTTATTTTTAAAATCTCAACTAGGCACTTGTTCTGACTTTTTCTTCCTCCAACTTTTCCACAGTTTTGGAGAGAGGAACCCCCAAATCAAGTTATCCATTGCCCCTTGTGTTCAATCCCTCTCTCCCTCCCTCCCTTTGTAGGAGCACATAGCTGTGCATGTATTTTTGGTGCTGAGCACCTGGACAAGGAGACGGCATGGCTGCATGAGGGGGTGGGCCTAAAGCGATGGGACACAGGATGCTGCCCTTGGGGAGGAGTGGCAGTGAAGACGTTTCCATTTCCATGATTCTTCTCAGAATTGATCAGATTTTCATCCCATCTGTCCTCCAAGGACAGCTTGCAATGTTCTGCCCTCACAACAAGTCTGAGGGAGGCTAGGTATGGAAAGGAGAAGCCTTTGAGGCCACTGGGAATCCTGCAGGACTGTGGTCCCAGAGGTGCGTAGGCCTTTGAGCACATAGGGTGCTTCCAGATGAGTCTTTTATGGTGCAATCGATGACTTGCCTCATTCACAGAATGTTACAGGGAGGCTACAGGATGTCGCCTTCCACTCGTAACCCTCCCATGTTGTCCCACTGCTGCTTCTGTCATTTCTTTTACTGCAGAAAATTTGTTAAGGAGAAAAACACAGAAAAGCTGTCCACTGCCTTCTGACTGCTAGGAGCACTGGCAGGGCTCCACTTTCCATGCATCGCTGGTCAATGCACAGATGTTGTGAGGGAGGCTGGGGGCATGCAACATTGGGAGAAGGGCCTGGAAGCACCTCCTTGCCTTATATCTCAGTATTTAGGGCTACCACCTGCAAAGGTCTCCTATCACATGTAAAGAAGGTGGGTGAACAGGCCTCTAGAACCAGGGTCATGATGATCTGTAAGATGCCCCTGTCTGTTGGTGGTTGCAGGTTCAGTCTGAGATCTGGGAGCAGAAAGAAGCTGTGGGGCAGAATGTTTGGGAGTGAGATGGGGCGGAATCCATGGCCAGGGGGTCCATTCCAAAAGTGAGAAGCAAATATAACGGCAGGAAAGAGACAAGCGGAGCAGCTCTAAGGTCCATGTGGAGCAAGAGAGCAAAGCATTCATCCAGGAAGAAAGGAAGGCAGCCATGAGGGAGAGGCTGCAGGAGGAGAGCAAACCATTTGCCATTGGCAGCAAGCCTGGTAGTGCAGTCGTGGGCCTGTTCAGATGACAAGCTAAGCCAGGGCTAGACCGCTAACCCTTTTGCAGCAAGTGGATAGTGAGCATGTTTAAACTGTGGTTATGTAGCCATCATGGTTAGGAAAGGTTCACACAGTACACTAAGCCATAATATTTAGCTCACTAAGCCATGCGGCCCTGTGGCACAGGCTGAAGGCCCGTCTTCTCCAGCCACCCTGAGACCTCCCCATTGGGAGACCATTCATGCAGTGTCACTAGGGCAAGGGCCAGAGAGCCATACGCTTCCCTCCCATCAATGGTGATAAAGTTCCATGAAAAGTGTACGTTCTCTGCCCTGCCCCTGGCTTTGTGATGTGGGCTAGGCTGTGCTTCAAAAGACCTGAGAACCTATTCAAGTGCAAACAAGAATTTCCTCACGGCGCGAGTTAGGACCATCTCTCAACAGCTACTAATAGCAGCAAATGCATTCTTGGGGCTGGATCGTTCTGTAGCCAAAATGGCCCCATGCACGCATATCAGTAAGCTTAGTGGTTTGCAGAAGTACAAAAATATTGAGGGAGGGGGACTGAGGGGGGCTCTCTCCCTCAAACAGCTCCATGGTGACTGAGCATGCTCAGTGTGCATGTGATGCTGACTGACGGAAAAGGGTGGGGGGAGAGGGAACAGAATGGCATCCCTTGGGAAAGGGCCTGGCTGGTTGGCACTGTATTGCTCCATTTTGTTCCAGGTCTTTTGATAGCTCCTGTTTAGAGGGTGTATCCCTCTGAATACCACAGCACAGGTGAGGGCTGCTGGTATCACATCCTACAGGTAGGCTTCCCGGAAACAAGATGCTGACTCTTGATCTGATGCAGAAGGGCAATTCTTTGGTTTGTACAGAGGAGCACTAAAACACGTAAACTGGCATTGCCGCTAGCCATGGTAGCCAAACAGGACCTCCATGGTGAGAGGCAGCCTGCGAATCAGGTACTGGGAGGTCTGTTGCCTTCATGCCTTGGCTGTGGATGTTGCTTTGGAGAATCTGTTTGCAAGCAGGTTGTTGGATATGACAAAGCAGCAGAGGCACAGTTGCGTTCGAAAAGCGTAGGCACCTTGGCACTTTAATAAAACTTTTGCTAATATTTATGTTTGAAGATTACTTGGTTCCACCCTTGCCTTTGGCTATTTTTTACTCCCCCACGGGGTTTTCCTTGCTTTTGCCCCATCCATAGGAACAGCTGCAGGGAGCTTGTGCCTGAAAGAACACCTAGAAGGAGAACTCTGAAACTAAGAAAACTTTGCTTGTGTTTGGCTTTTGTCCTCCTCCCTCCCCGTCCCTTTTCCTTTTGTGTCATGTCTTTTAAATTGTAAGTATGAGAGCAGCAGCTGTCTCATCATTAATCCTTGTAAGCACTTCTGTGGGAGCCCTTTTTTGGCTGAAGAGTAGGGGGTGGATGCTGTAAATAAATAAATAAACGAACTAGATGAACTCTTGGTCTGATCCAGTAGGGTACTTAGATTTATTTAATGTACTTCTAATGGGATATAGTTAAGGGGGAGTGGAAAGGGAATCAGTGCCTCAGGCGGCCATTTCCAAAGCAGCAAATCTGCGAACGGGCAGAATAACGTGCCACCCCAAAGACTGAGTGATGAAACAATGAAACGCCCGAAGAGATGTATGTGCATTTGTGAACCAGGCCTTGGAATGGATGATCCCTGAGATCAGAGCAATGATTCCACCTGCTCATCCATGGAAGACCAAATTGCCATAAGTCCCTGCACAGGGGACCCAATGCCCTGAGCGCGTGTATTTTGGCAGACTGATGTGCCTCTTTTTGTGCGCACTGCAACCCCCAATGACCAGCGTTGCCAGTGCAAACACAGCCACACAGACCCTGCACTGAGCAGGGGGTTGGCCTGAGAGGCCCCTTCCAACTCTACTATTCTATGAAAGTCTCAGCTCTGCTACAGTGTGGATCAGACTTCCCCAGCCTGGGGCCCTCCAGCTGTTTTGGACTATGGACCTGTTTAGACAACACACAAAACCATAGTTAGGCCACCAACCCTTTTGCAGCAAATGGTTACTGCTGGCTACATTGGTTACTGAATGGTCACTGCTGGTTATGGTGGCTACATAACCACAATTTAAACTGTGGTTATGTAGCCACCGTGGTTAGGAATGGTTCAAGCGACACGCTAAGTTATGGTTCACACGATACGCCAAGCCATAAGGTTTAGCTCAAAATGCTTAACCACTGTGGTTCAGCATGTCATCTGAACAGGGTCTATATTTTCCATTTTCCCTGACCATTGGCCATGCTGCCTAAGGCTGATGGGAATTGTAGTCCAAAGGATCTGGAGGGCACTGCATTGCAAAAGGCTGATGTAGAGTTTATACTAAAGTTGATGGCTTGTGAGGGCAGGAAGGGAGGAAGAGACGCCGAAAAGGTGCTGGCATTCTCATGGATTCTAGGGGGATGAGAGCATCTAACTCTGCCAAGGAGACCCAAATGCTCCCTCCTGTCTGCTCAGGCCACCTTCCAACAAAAAGATGATGGCCAGAGAACAGAAGACTCTGAAAATGCTTTCCTTGGTTGGTTTAACCCCCACCCCAAGCTAGATCCAAGGCTCAAAGCCACAGTACAGCCTTGCATGGTGAAAGATCCACCCTCAGTGTCCAGAAGGATCTCCAAGACAGGGTTGGAGAGGAACTTTGCTTGAGACCCTGGAAAGCAACTACCAGCCAGCGAAGAAACCATTAGGCTAGATGGACCACTGATTCAGCTGAGCTAAAGTATCGCCCTGCAGAAAAGGTGTGTTGAAATTGCGGGCATATCAGGTGCAAATTGTCCCCTCCACGGCACCTGGATTGGGTTTCTTTGCCTCAGTTTTGCAACATTGCTCTGGGCTGTTTTGTGCATCCCTGACTTGACGGTGGATGAGGAAACCAGCCTGGTATGTATAACTGAGGCTCGGTTTGGAGAACTCTGAGGAGGTAGTCTCTGCCAGAGATGCCTCCCTGGATACTCAGTTCGGCACAAATATAGATTAGAGGGCTGAGGAGGGGAGAGTTCCTCTGGGCTACAGAAATGCTCCTTCTCTTCAAGCTTCCTGTCTGTTCGATGGTGGCTACATACCTGGGCACTCAGGGCTGATTTGGGATTTTGTTGGTCCAGGCTGGGGCTGATGTGTCCAGGGCAGCTCAGGACTTCATGGCTGCCAGAACACTGCTGGAGCTGTCCCAAAATGTCATTGGCCCAATGCAGGCAGTTTGCCACATTCTCGATCTTGGTTTTCTCTACTAGACAGCAGGATAGTGGTCTGAAGGTGGGAATCTTATATCGATCAATTCCCTTGGCATGGTCAGACCATTTCCTGCTGGGATTTAGGCTGTCAACCACAATTCCTCTTTCCAGGAGTGTGTGTGTATATGTGTGCACACGTGCGCTAATAGGATGCTCCACCTCCAGAGGTTCTTGGATTCCAGAGGGCTCTGGGGGATTTTTCAGACAGTACGGTGGACACGCCTGTCAAAGCCCGGGCCACGCTGTGCAATATGGAGATGGCCCGGTACTTGATACAATCACTGGAGATGGAGATGGCCCGGTACTTGATACAATATGGAGATGGCCCGGTACTTGATACAATCACTCCTGAGCATCCTGCCTGGCTGTTCAGAACCCCTCCTGCTCCTTGCCGCAGGCAGGAAAGCAAGCTGGAAGGCGACTGGAAAGCAGCCAGAGGAATCCAATAGAATGCAAGTGAGAGATCCTGGTGATGCCTACCCTGCAGCAGAGATGAAAGCAAAGAAGGAGGTCTCCTCCTTCAATACTGCAGACTCTCAGTGTCATCCAGCAGAGATTCCAGAGTGGTTTGGAGTTTCTTGGGTTCTGGCCCAGTGGGAGACCTGACAGAACCTTTGATAGCATGCTGTGCCATGTTTGCAAGACAGTTTGATGACAAAATCTGGCAGTGTAAAGAATGGGCCCCTTCTAGGCAGGGCCACTCCAAAACATTTTGCTGCCTGAAGCAAAGGGCAAGATGGTTTCCCTTCCCAGGCCACGTGCTGAAGCCAGCTGGACTGGCAGCTGAGTCTGACTTCAGCACTGGGGATGGGACAATGTCCCTCCACCACACCTGGGGCAGCAGGCTAGCCAAGGGGCCCAGGAAAGATTGTGTGGATACAATCTCCTCCTCCACTAGAATGAACAAACAGCCAGAGAATCCAGGAGCAGCAGCAGCCAGAAGGCTGCTCCCATCATCTGCCGCCTGAGGCAATCATCTCACTCTGCCTAATGACAGGGCCGGCCCACGCCTGCTCCAAAACCTACTGGTGAGCATGTAAAATCCATTTTGAGGGGAAAAAAGTATGCTCTTTGCACAAAGTAAAAAGTTATATTTTATCGTCTCGCTGAGAAGGAGGGTTTTTTTAAAGGAAATATTTAGTTATTAGGATTTCTTTATATATACATACACGTAATAAAAAAAGAAGGGGATAGAAGGCACCATTGTCATTTCAGGGTGGTTTTCCATGATGATTCATACAAAATCACTCCTGACTTGATCGTGAATCTGGGATGAAAGACAGTCTCTGATGAATCTTCAGTCCTGGTCTTGCTCTATCCCTTCAAGGCGGAACGGTGGGGGTGGGGGGAGAGAAGAGGGGAGGGAAAGGCACAGGTCACATGAATGATTGTACGTTCTAGCAAGAGGTGGACTAAGTCTCTCTCTCTCTCTCTCTCTCTCTCTCTCACTCACACTCACACTCACACTCACACTCACACACACACACACCAAATGCAACTAGGAGCACAATCGTCAGAGCCTATTTCTCCTACCAGCAACTGTTGCCCAGGCGCCTCCCAACAAGCTGCACCTGTATTGGTTTGTTCATTTGCTCCACAACAGGTTTTCCTGCAGTTCTTCCAGTTAAATATATTCTAGGAGAACAGAATTGTCCTTCAATTTGTTAATATTAACAGTTCAAAATGAGCCTCAGCAGAATGTGAAATGGCTACACAAGAGAACACCGCTGCGTGAATGTCCTAATAGCGCAGTTTTGAACTATATATGTTGCTATTTTCATGTTCATAATTGTAATTGTGTAACCTCACAGGGGGATGTATATTATATTGTACCATGTATGTTTTGAAGTTCTTACACATGAAGTGCTGCTTTTCTGAAGAAACTGTGCATGTCGAAACAGGATTGAAACCAGATTCCTGTAAAAGCTTTGCTCATCTGTGGTTAATAACATTCATGCTTCAGTGTTACCTTGTGTTTGCATAATATCTCTTAAATGTGTGTGTGTGTGGGGGGGAGTTGTGTGTGCTTTTGTTTAATTACCTTGTGTTACACTCAGCCATTTTTGTCATGTTGTTATATACCATTTTTCAACTGCATTGGTTTGCCTATTCCCCCCTTCTTTGTCACCCTTTGCAAACATCGCCCTTCTGTATTTTTGTGCAGTTGTATGCTTATTAGCATTTACTTTTTGGCCTTAGCAAGGACAGAGGCAGCATGTAAAGACTAGGGGTGTGCAAAGTGGGTCTTATCTGCCTCAAAATTCAATCTGGAGCTCCGTAGAAGTGTTTCCGGGGCGGGTCCCTATCTCTGCCTCATCGAATTACCTGTCGAAGAACTGTTCAGTATTTGGGTAACCAGTATTAACAGAAAGTGCTAAGCACGATAATAAATAAGTAAATATATTAATAAATGCCACCACAGCAGCACACAGCTTGCCCCAACCTCAGAGAGGACAGGAGGAGGGGGCACCCCCTCCCCCACGGTCGGGCACATTGAGTGAGTTGAGTCAAGGCAACAACAACAACAGCTTCCCCAAAGGAGGCTACATGGGAGGAGGAGGACACACACACACACCCCTACTCTGGAAGCCCAGCCAGCCCATAGGAAAGAAAGCTACAGCACGTCAAACCATTAAGGGGAAACCATCATCATCATCATCGCGCAACCCAGCCCTGCAAGGCAGGACGGGCAGGCACATTGAAGGAAAAAGCTTTGACACAACAGGCAGGCACATGTGCACACACTGGGGGTGAAACAGGTGGAACAGTTCTCTCTCTTCTCTCTCTGCAAAGAAACAATCATCTCAAGATCTCATAGATCTCTCTCTCTCTCCACTAAGAGCTCCATCCGACAAGCGTTTTATTGCGCACTCATTACTGGGCACTTACAGAGTTTGCTCAGGTTCCTCTGTCTGCCTCCCGCTCACCTTCCACCCCTTCTGGCCTTCCTTTTGCAACAAAAAAACCCCTCGTTAAGTCTGATGTATTTTTAAACACGGAATTGCTGCTCTCCTGCTGTGTGCAGGAGAAGCAGCACGATTAGAACAGCGGACTGAATTGTGCTCGTTGTGTTCTTCCTCTTTTGAAAGAGGAAGTAACAGGAATGAAAACACGGGCGGAGAAGCGATGGTAAGGAGTGTGTGTGTGTGTTCCCTCCCCCCCCATGTGATGGAGCCTTAAATCTCAGTTTGCAAACAAACACACACACCCCATCTCCCTCTGCACTGTGTGTGCAAAGATAAAAGAATCTCTCTCTCTCTCTCTCTCTCTGACCTTACCAAGAACAGCAGTGGCATGAGCACGTGGAATCAGGGGCCGTGAGAAAATTCCCTCCCCCGAACACTGCGATTGGAGGAGAACAGAACACGGTCACAGACAACGCTGTGGTAATTCCTAATTGGTTAGCCACAGATGTCAATATCAAAGCTACCCCTCACCCCACTCAGTGTCTTCCAAATATGGAGATATTCAATTTAGACACCCACACCCACACACAAATGCTTGGATAATTATGGAGACTTTTGAAGCACTGATTGGGCATGTCTCCGCTCAGATATTAATCAATAGGTTCGAAGCGGCCAATCTTTGCTCTGGGAGATCGAATGCTCTGCGGAAGTTCACGGTTACTAGATAATTCCAGGGTGGCGTGCACACCCCTAGTAAAGACTTACTTGGGATACAGGTGAATTGTGGCTGCTCCCACTGGCCATTCTCCTGGCACCTGATGACAGGTGAGTGGTGCTGAGAAAACCCTTCTTGACACCAGTACCGGATGACAGAATTGATTTCGTAACGCTGCTTTGGTTTGCCAAATATTTGGGCATCTGCCACCTTAGGGGGTAAGCTGCATGACACTGGAGAGAAAGTGAAAAGATTAAATATTTATTTATAAATATTTATTTATAACTTCTTAATTATGTGCTTGAACCATGCTTCCAAAAGGGATGGACTCTTAACTATATGTTTTTAGATGGGCAACAATCATATACTATAGTGTGTAGCCACATTTTATATAAGTCTTACACAAAACAAGCTCTGTCACACAGAGGAGGGCCAGGATCTCTTCTTGATCCTCCCAGAGTGCAGGACACGGAATAACGGGCTCAAGTTAAAGGAAGCCAGATTCCGGCTGGACATCAGGAAAAACTTCCTGACTGTTAGAGCAGTGCGACAATGGAATCAGCTACCTAGGGAGGTTGTGGGCTCTCCCACACTAGAGGCATTCAAGAGGCAGCTGGACAACCATCTGTCAGGGATGCTTTAGGGTGGATTCCTGCATTGAGCAGGGGGTTGGACTCGATGGCCTTGTAGGCCCCTTCCAACTCTGCTATTCTATGATTCTATGATTCTATATACCATGGTGACACACAGCCTAAGGCAACACCAACAAAGTTACAAGCCTCAGAGAGCTTTGTGTAGTCATCAATACCTTCAGTACAGTGTCCTTTAGGAGCACGCACACCTTCACATTCCGCTGAGGTACAACACATGGTCAAATGTGATTCCCCATACCAATAATAGCCAATGTATTTAGAAATGAATGAGCATTGTACCACACCCGTTGGAACACCCCAAATAATACATCCACTACTCCAGGAGAGTCTCCTCCATGAAACAGCAAAGAACTGCATCGAACCAACTGTCCACAACAATCCAAGAGGCTTCCTTTCATTGTTCTCAAATTCCCATAAATAGGAGAAGGATCAGGTCAATGTTTTGCCTCCTGGAACAATACCCAGAACAGAAGTCCAACGATGTTGTCACCCCTTAGATCATTTCTCTTGCAAAGAACTCTGCATATACTCTGAAACTCAAGATCCTACTCAACCAGGTAAAGTGCCTTACTGTTGATTTTCCTGGCACTGGGCCGAAAGGAGGTGGGTGGGTAGGTGGGTGGGTCCTTGCAGGGGAACCTAGAGGGGTCAGGCCTGTGGTAGCAGCAGCCCATCAGGGTGCTTTCTGGAGAACGCATAAAACGGGCTCTGCCATTGGGGAAAGGCTCTGCTCCCACATCGGCCAGACTCACCTAGCCCCATCTTGCAAGTGTAGGACAGGTGGTAGTTACAGGGCACGTCACTCCACTTCCCTTCGTCATGCCAGACAATCACCACACAGTTCTCTCCAGAGAGGAAGTAGCTGTCCGGCTGCCCAGGGTGCCAGTTCTCATACAGCTGCCCGAGGGAGAGAGAAAAGAGGCAGTCAATGGGGGCAGGTGGGAACAGGCCCAGGCCGGCCCTCTGTCATGTGGCTGAAAGGTTTGCTCCACCGGCTGCCAGCTGACCTGCAAGCCTGTCCTGCGCTGTGGTGAAAACCATCAAGTTGCTCCTTTGGCTCAAAGTGTATTATAGGGCCATGAGGTTTTTCTACCAAGTGAGTTATCAACAGTTCCAAACAGAGCACAGCAGCAGCTGTGCCCTGGAGCACATACATGCGTGTGCACTTTTGCCCAAGAGGCAAGAGGCGGTCACTCAGAGGGCCTTCCTAAAAGGGCTACAACAAGGGAATCTAGGGAAGGGGGCAGATGGTGGGGAGGCTGCAAAGGGGGAAACTGGTGAGGGGGCCTGCTCAGATGAGTCGTTTTTGGTCTGCTCCAAAATAGGCATTAAAGGGCAGAAAGATCCCTCCCGGCCCCTGTCACAAGGGTGGTGCTTTGGCACTGCGAGGCCTCCAGCTCCTGCACCGCTGCATGGGAAGGAACACAAGTGCAGACTTTTGTCACAGCTGCGGCAGCGCTGAGCACCAGCAGGGATGGGGGAGGAATGAGGCAGCCAGAGGAGGATGAGAAGAGGGCTGCAGGGCACCCGAACCACCTCTCCTCCCTCTGACTGCCCTAACCCTTCCCCCATTTTTAATTATTATCTGTATCTGCGCAGCTTCACGGACACAGATTTTAAAAATGGGGGAACGAACGGACCCCGTTCCTCTCCTCCATTATTATTATTATTATTATTATTATTATTATTATTCCACGCTTTCACACACACACACACATTTTGCCAGGGAAAAATGGTTTGGGCCCCCCATTTCTGGACATGTCTGGGTAAAACCGGACTTACGGTCACCCATTATTAATTATTATTATTATTATTATTATTATTATTATTATTATTATTATTATTATTTTGTAAACCGCCCAGAGAGCTTCGACTATGGGGCAGTATATAAATGTAATAAATAATAAATTATTATTATTATTCTCATCTGCGAAGCTACACAGATACAGATAAAAAAAATTGGGGAGAGAGGAACGGGGCCCATTCCTCTCCTCCCTATTTATTTATTTATTTATTTATTTATTTACCAGGGGGCTCTCATGAGCTCCTGGAGGTCTGCCTCCTTCCCTGTCCAGCCCATGGCAACCAATCCTGAGGTTGTGACATGCCTCCAGACAAAAAAGTCGGGGTAAGTGCCCGACTTTTTTCAGCAGAGTTTCTGGGGATTGCCCCTGGATGGCTTCGCAATGGCAGCTGCATCATGTAGATGACCTGCTGCTACTGTGAATCCACCCCATGGCAAACCCATCGCTTAGACAAGCCCCCAGCTAACGTTCTCACATTTATTCTCCAAAATTGCCCCCTCCTGGTCCACAACAGTCAGAACAATTTCTTCAAAGTTTTCTGAATACAGTTTCCTAAAAACTTTGTGCTTCATGATTACGAAGTTTAATGATTACAAAGTCTCTTTGACTCTCTACATCGTTTAAATGGAGAGCCCCATCTACCCTATTTCTTCGATTCTAAGACACATTTCCCCCCCCATATAAACATCTCTAAAAATGGGGTGCGTCTTAGAATCAAGGGTGTGTCTTAGGTTTTTTTTTCCTGTTGGTGGTACTGAAATTAGTGTGCGTCTTACAATTGAAGAATTATTATTATTATTATTATTAATAATAATAATTAATATTAATAATTAATAATTAATAATAATAATTTAATTTTTGTGAACCGCCCAGAGAGCTTCGGCTATTGGGCGGTATAAAAATGTAATAAATAAATAAAAAAATAAATAAAATATTATTTATTTATATAGCACCATCAATGTACATATTAGTAAAAAAATTAAAATAAAGTTAAAACATTTATTTTATTTATTTTATTTATTTAATGCATTTTTATAACTCCATTCTTCTTTTCCAAGTAATTGATGAAAGGTCTGACAGACCTGATAAATTCAAATACTTAGGGCCAGGGGGGAAAAGAAAAGTTCAACTCATAAAAGCAACTTTATTGGGGTGCTGCAGTAACGCAGGGGTGTGTGTGTGTGTGTGTGTGTGTGTGTGTGTGTGTGTGTGTGTGTGTGTGTGTGTGTGAGAGAGAGAGAGAGAGAGAGAGAGAGAGAGAGAGAGAGAGAGAGAGAGAGAGAGAGAGAGAGAGAGAGAGAGAGAGAGAGAGAATATCCAGCCAGTTGACCGGACAACATTTCTAGA
The DNA here is from genome assembly GCF_023053635.1 of Elgaria multicarinata webbii. NCBI lineage: Eukaryota > Metazoa > Chordata > Lepidosauria > Squamata > Anguidae > Elgaria > Elgaria multicarinata. The sequence goes on along the minus strand of NC_086191.1, from coordinate 587,221 downwards.
TTTCAGTTCGCTCCCGCCTTGCCCAGAGTTCCCTTGGGTGGCCTGTACAAGGCAGCCTTTGCAAGCCTCACTTACCAGAGGGCTCCCATCAGACCACTGGAAATCCCCTTCAATTGTCCGGTCATTCAAGCCAATCCATTGATATTCCTTGTACTGATCTGGAATCCGAAAATGGTTGTGGTTGGATGAAGAAGAACGAAGTACAAAGAGAGCAACAGAAAACACAAGTGAACACATGGAGTTGTTACCCTGCTGTACCATGAGGTGACCCTAGGTGGCTGCGTAGGGCAGCACTTCAGAAGAAGTTGCTTCGTCATGTGGAAGAGTTATTTGAGCTTTTTAAAAAGATATATAGAGAACATTAATTATGGGGTAGATTAGAAATATAACAAATAAATAAATGAATAAGAACGGTAAGCCACTTCTTCATCAATAATAAAAGCTACCCAGTACAACAGCTAAAATACAAAATGATAGTACATTCCTTTCCAGATGGCAGCTTGGAATCCCGTATTTTGCTGCTCACGGACAGCAGAAGGCAAGGAAGGCTGTGTGTGATCATGCTACAAAGAGTGGCTGCATATTAAAGTATAGACGTGGAGTTTTCCATTCCCCCCAAATGGAAATGGAGGCCCATTAATAATGATAATAATAATAATAATAATAATAATAATAATAATAATAATAATAATAATATAATATATGTATCCTGCCTTTTGCCCAATGACCTCAGATATCCTTCTTTCTTGGACAGTGGGCATAAAATCAGATACAACTCAGGTATACTTCAACTAGCTCATGTAAGTGTTTGCACATCTAGCAACAGAACATTTTCCACCTGTGAGAGAGTAAATTAAAGACAATCAGACCGAAGGTGGGTTCAGGACCATTGTGTACACTACAACAGCTACATCAGAATTGAACCTGCAAGATTACTTGGGCATCCTGAAATGAACTAAACCCATGGCAGAGAATTTGGATTCTCTAAAAGCCCGCAGCAGCCGTACTGTTGATGAAGCTCTGCTCTTCAGGTGTCATGATATTAGCAAGGTGCCCTCCATGCTTCCTGCACTGGGTCTCAGCATCCTCCCAGCTCCTCCGGGTGGAAAAATGCTTGTAGCAAAACCCTTGGAAGCTATCCCAACTGGGTCGGCACCTCTCCAGATCTGGAGGAAAAGAAGGGAGAGAAACAAATACTCTGGTTCAAGCAATGCTGGCAGAGTAAAATAGGCAATACTCACTAGTCCACTTCGCAAGAAAAAGAAGCAGCTGTCATTGACTAAAGGAAGCTTTGATGAAATCGACTCCACATAAATAGAATTGGTTTGCAATATAAATAAAAATATAAATAAAATTGGTTTAAAGAAAAAAGCACACACAATTTTTCAATAGAAAGAAGCATTTTCTTTGTTTTTACATGAAGCACACAGTTGTCACAGCAGGAGGGCTTCCCCACGTGTCTCGGAAACGCCCTTTCTACAATGGCCTTTGCTGTTTGCAGTATTTATAAGGACTTGCATTAAAAATATGAATCTTTTTTTTTAAAAAACTCCTGCCTGCCTGACATCTTTTTAGTCAATCAAAATGCAATTGAATGAATGGACTAATAAAACATTACATCCCTAATATAACATGCACACGCACACAGCCCGTGACACATCAAGGAAGTCACTACAGCTGTGTTTTGCCAGGGCTAAACCCTGCAAATTTACCTTGAATTTCTCTGCCAGCCACTCTACTTACCAATCTCACAAGTTTCTCCTGCATATCCTGGTAGGCAGAGACACTCAATGCGGCCTTCTTCATCAGTGCAGGTGCCTCCATTCTTACAGGGCTCTGCCATACAGTCACCTGAAAGCAGACGGCCTGGGGTGAAGAAGATGCCCTGATCATAGAAGGTAGTGACTTTTGGGGAAATGCTTGGATCCACTGGGGAGAGCACGGCAGGAAGGCAGAGCACAGCCAATTCAACTCGGCATAGAGGTGGAGCTCTGGTGACTGATGGTCTTGCTCATGGTACCTGAGAGCTCCTTAGAGACTTACCTATCCATTCGCATGGAGAAGGGCAACTAGAATGGTGCAGGGGTGCCGAGTATTTTGCCCAGGTAAAAGCAGTTGGAGGCCTTGTAGTTTAGAAGAACAAGATGGTGTGGGGTGTGAAGCTTGAAAAAAGGATGCATCGTGTGGAGAAAATGGTGAGGGAAGGATTTTTCTCTTTAGGAGCGTTGAAAGCTGCCTTCTGCCAGGTCAGGCTGTTGATCCATCTGGCTCAGCATTATCTACCTGAGTAGCAGTGGCTCTCCAGGGTCTCAAACAGAGAAGGGCCTTCCAGATCCCTTACTCACCCAGTGATCCTTTTCCAACTGGGATGTTAGAGGTGGAATGTGGGACCTTCTCCATGCAAAGCAGGTGCTCTGCTACTGAGCAAGTCTCACGCACTTAGGACACTGGAGCTCAAAATCACCCAGTGAAGCTGACACAGGTCAGCACAGTCAAAAGAGAATTTCTACACACAACATAGTATGGGGAGGTTAGAAGAAATTACTTAGACATAATTAGTGTAAACATGTTATTCTGGTGTCTGTGTGCATGTGTGTCATATTATATATTGTAATAGGTAAAAAAAAGAAACACTGAGTTATTGAATAGTACGTACAAGCGTGCGCGCGCGCACACACACACACACACACACACACATTGTATTCTTGAATTCAAGATAAATTCCAGGAGGAATGGCTACTAGTTGTGATGGCTACATGGAACCTGCACGCATAGGCTCCCTCACAATACTACTTGCTGGGGGAAGTTAACAGGGGAGAACTATTGCCTTCATGCCATGCTGTGGGCATCCTGGAGGCATCTGACTGGCCACTGCTGGAAACAGGACACTGGGTGAGATGGACTCACCTGGTCTGATCCAGCCTCAAGGCTCTTCTTATATTCACTGCTCCTGCAGCTGCTGCTGAGATTAGAATGTGCTGCCCAGCAAGGCAAATCCCTTCATGGGCCTTACTGCCCATCTCCTTGCTGCATCATATGCTCTGAGATCCCTCCTCCTCCTCCTCCTCCTCCTCGTTTGTTTGCTCTGTCAAGGCCTTGTCTCTACTCGCAGGCTTTGATCCCATCTGGTTAGATCACAGCCTGGATATGACACTTGCTGCAGAGAAAAGGCATGTCCCTAGTGGGAAATGCCCCCCTGCAGCCCCAACACCATCCTTTAGCCACCCCACAAACCCTGCTCCACCTGCAGCCCACGTCATTGGTGCTGCCAGCATAGATGGGGGAACATGTTGGGATAACTCCTGTGGCTGAGAACTCACCACGATGATGCCAAGATGACTGGAACATCTCCACCAGCTCTGTATAAAGGAGGACTTTCAAGGCTTTGGCAGGCACAGACAGTTGGGTGAAGTGTACAGAAGAGCTGATGAGGAAGATCAAGCCAGGTTCAGATGCATTCAGCTAAGATACAGACTGGTTTTTGGTCTGGAAAATAGCTCCTTTGTTTTGAGTGTTTTTCATCTTGAGTTACCTTTTGTATGTCGGTTGCTCAGATGCAAAGAGAGCTGAGGTGAAGATTAGGACTGATTAACTGGCCACTGATGTTACAAAGACACTGGTGCCTCCCTAAAGTAGGGGTGATTAGGGGTATTTCCCTATGCTGAGGGGGCCGTGGGCATTGGTGGGATGGGGGCTCAGGTTCCTTATGGCTGAAATCCAGACAGACTTGCTGGAGAAAATTAGGCCAGAAGAATCAAAGTCCTTTGCTCTGCTGTTCCCCTCCCTTCCCACTCACCTTCCAGGTTTACCCTTGCCTTTGCCTACAGTACCCCTCAGCGAGGACTGACCCTTTGCTCAGGAGGACCATGTTATGCCCGACACTGCTGTTACTTAAAGGTCTTCAGATCAGGAAGCAGAGTGATGGGGCTGGACCTGGGCCAGGCATCCCTCCGGCTTCATTTCCCTGCTAAATCACAAATCATGCTAGGTGCCAGGTGCCTAGCCTTTCTTAGTGATGATAATCAATCACATGCATTACTCTTAGCTCATTGCAGTAAGAGTTTCAGAACATTGGCAGGACTAGCCTTTTGTGTAGGGTTCAGCTATTCCTGGTTAGCAAGGACAGTCTCTTCTCCTGGGCCTAATCTACACCATGCAGGATATTGCACTATGAAAGTGGTACATGGTACGTGTCAATGGGCCCCAACAGTTGTCAGTGTGGCTCCTGCCTTTTCTATACTGCTTTCATACTGCTCTTTAGGCCCTGCTTTTGCCTTTCAGGAATGCCTTGCTAAAATACTGTGAGTCACCAGCACTTTGATTCTGCAGGGTTTAACTCTCTCTCCAGGCTTCCAAGGTGAGTTAATTGACCTCTTAGCAGGCAGGTAGAAGCATCTCCAGTGCACACTGGACCACCAAGCCAGGCAGTCCTGAATGTTTTGAACAGTTGGTGACCTATTTAGATTTTCCTAGCATCTCTTTATGGGTTGCTTCTGACTTTAAATCAATGGAGGAGAGGTGTCTTTAGAGTAAAGCAATGCAGCAGGTAGAGTAGAGCAATGGTGGACTCAAGCAGTGACCCGCCCTTGGTATGAGCATGGGGGTGTTACAAGACATCCCTATGTCCATCAGTTAGGCTGACCCTATGAAAATGAGGACAGGGCTCTTGTATCTTTAACAGTTGCATAGAAAAGGGAATTTCAGCAGGTGTCATTTGTATATATGGAAAACCTGGTGAAATTTCCTCTTCATCACAACAGTTAAAGCTGCAGATGCCCTGCCCTCTTTTAAATCTGGTCACTCTAGTATAGCTCCTGCACCTTTAACTGTTGTGATGAAGAGGGAATTTCACCAGGTTCTCCATATATACAAATGACACCTGCAGAAATTTCCTTTTCTATGCAATTGTTAAAGATACAGGAACCCTGTCCTCCTTTTCATATTGTCACCTTACATCAGTGAAATGTGAGGTCATGGTGGTATAGTCCATAAGGACTGTCCTACATACCCAGGCATTGAACCTTTGAATCTGTTCCCAATTGGCTGACAAACAGCCTGTGCTGCTATGGCTTCTGAGATGAGAAAGACACCTGCATAGCTCAAAGAAAGTGCATTGAAAACACCATTTCATTCAAATGAAAAAGTTATCGGAACCATTCTGCACCAAGAGAACCAGAGTCTGTGCTAAGAACAGTGGGAGGGCTTTAACCTGCATGAACTAAGTAAATGTCGATTTCTTATTCGGCATTGTGGAGTCTGCATTTTCTTACTACTTTGTTGAACTGTCTTCCTGCTAGGGATGGATGTGGACTTTTGAAGGGTGGGGTGGGTGAGTCACTGAAGCCCCCACCCTCTACAAAACTGGAAATCTTTTTCATCTACCTCTCTTGAGATCCTGAGATTTGCCAGAGGTTCAGAAGCACAGCTTTCCAGTCATAGGGGACTATTTATTCATTTATTTAATTAATTTTTATACCACCCAATAGCTGAAGCTCTGTTGCTTTGTTGTTGTTTTTAAAGAAAGAAAGAAAAAAACAAGCTGAGATTCTAAGAAAGCGGAGTTCTGTGCCCAGCGCCACATTCTATGCTTTTCCTCTGATCCCACCAAATCAGAGCATACATATGGCCCTAAACATATTACCTCCTTACACTACAACCCTACACATGTCTACTCAGAAATAAATCCTGCTGAGCACAATGGGGTTTGCTCCCAGGAAAGTCGCTGCAGGACTGCAGCCCAAAGAGATTACTATGGCTAAGGCCTGGAATCAAAGCTCACTAGATGACCTTGGGCTTCAGCCTCACCTACCCCAAAAGGTTGTTTATCACCCTAAGACCTTGGAGGAAAGGTAGGATAAATTCTAATGACATAATTAAATAAAAAATCTGTGTCTGCCAGTGGGGCCAGCATGGCTGACTGCTCTTTCCGACAAAAACATCCGCTGCACATAGAACATTAGCACATGTTCTTTATTTATCTGGATATGGAGAAGCATTCCCATTGCACAATGACCCCCCATGTGCAACCCATAAGAGCAGCAGCAGGAAGAGCAATCCAGATTTATTACCTCCATGAGAACTATGCTAAGGAGGGTCGGAGGAGGTCCTGCAGCAGCAGGTGAAGTCAAACAGAAAGAGAGGCGCTCACAGCACATCTCTCCTCAGCGCAGGCTGAGCCAGGCTTGTTGCAAACTTGTTTCCATCTGAAACACCAGCAGTGACTGGAACATGAGTGCAACCATTAGTCTTGTGCTGCCCTTCCCTCCCAGCCTCTGGAAAACTGCTCCACCGTGTTGCTGCCTATTGTTTGGTTTTGTGAAGACTAGCATGACTGTTCATGCGCTTCTCAATTCATTTGTTACATCATCATCATCATCTTCATTTAAAAAGAAGAAGAAACCTTTTCTTAAAGAGCAAAACTGCATCAGAGATCTTAGAGGGAAGTTTCCTGATGACAACGCAGGTGGATGGACATCCAACTCTGCAAGCAGCCAAGGTGTCCTTGCAGAGCTCTTCCTTTGCAATGATGCTGGGGAAGATGAAAGATGCTTGAACTAAAGAAGCAGAGGAAGTTTCCAACTTGGCCTCCACCATGCTATGTGGCCCCCGCCTTGCAGGGACGAGCAGAACTCCGTTCTATTCTTGTTCTGATATTCCAAGATCCTTTTTCTTTTAATTTAAACATGGTTTAAATTTTTTGTAAAATTTCAGAAATATGCGTTCAGAAGAACCGTGGATTCTGATTATTTGGAGGTCCTCTCCAGTAGACACATCTGGCATTCAGGAACCTCACAATCTTGGACAGAACCTGGCAGAGTCCATAAGCATCCCTACTGTCTTTGCTCTCAGTGTGGTCTCCAAGGAAGGGAAAAGTAGTGAAGAGCAAGTGGCCTCAGGAACATCTCATCATTAGCTCCAACATTTCAAGCTTCATGAGTACTCTTGTTTTTCTGAGAATCCTCTAAGAAAGCTTGGAATGCTGGTACACCTGGGTGAGCTCCTTACCAGCCTTTTGGCCCCCACCTCGGTGTCATTGGGGCCCTATAGATTTATCACTATCCGTTGCTCCTGGGATGCATCATGGGCCAGAAGGCATGGCATTGAACTGGGCATGAGCAAACTACAACTCCCATGTATCCCAGCAACAACAAACGTTCCTGGTAAGTATCCCCACCTACAAGGCCTCTGCCATTGCCAGCTATCCCTTGATGCTTCCAGCCCCCATCCTGCCCCCCCCCCACTTTGCAAGGGTAGGTTAGCTTGGGGAAAGAGAGGGTGGCTGGCAGTTAGCCCATTATAAGTTGAGCCCAAACTTTGGTGGAGTTGTGAGCTTGGCTCATATTGGACTCAGGTGAGCAAACCCTGGAGATCGACATGTTGACTGCCCCCCACCCTTTGCCAATCTGAAATTGGGCTTCAGCACTCATGAGAACATGACTCAAAGATTAATGTTGAGGTAGAGCTGAGATGCACACTTAAGTAATATCCGGGATATTAGTTCATTAGTGTGTGTGTGGGGAATAAATATGCACAGGATGGAAAGTGCGGGGGGGGGGGCACACAAGACACATACAATAGGGTACATACATCCAGCCAAATAGTTCTTTTCTAGAAAGCTTTTAATTTTGTCTCTTTTTTATTAGTTTCTTTGTTATAAGCAGTGCTATTCTCATTCCTGGTTTGTTTTTCATGGAAACAGTCATTAAAACACTTCATAGAAGTAGGAGAGATTTAAAGAGCATGCACTCTCTAGAACTAGTTTCTGTTTGTTTGACAAAACATGTGCTTCTCTGGTTCCTTTACCTTCCCCAATCCAGTCGATGAAGGAGGAGGGGAGAGAGAAAGAGGAGGAGGAGGAGGAGGAGAGAGATATAAATAGGAAAGCAGCACAGCTTTGGAAGGAACACTGCTAGGTCAGATGCAGGGCTCAGTGTGAAAGGTCAGCCAAAATGGCGGCCAAGAGGACCAAGGCAGTACAGCCAAAAGGGTTACCTGAAATGTTCCCCCCTGCTCCCAGGCTGGCGCTTTCAGTGGGCAGGACAGGCAGAGGGTGGGTCGTGGTCAAGGAGGGCTCCATGAATGGAGTGCTCAGGAATGCCAAGCCTGGCAGTTCTCCAGAGGTGCCCTCAGCGGGCGAGGTGACAATGTTCTTCTCTCCATCACGCCTCTCTTTGCTCCCTGTTGGCAGTGTGGCTGTCATACTGGTTTCTCTTGCCTTGTCTGAGTCTTCTGCTGATGGGCCTGCTTTGGCACTACTTATGTCTTGGGTGTCAGTGGCCTGCCCAACCTCATGCTCCTCCTCAGGAAGATGGATGCTGACTGAGTGTCCTGAGCCAACCAAGACCTCCTCAGGACTGGAACTGGGAAAACTGGTGGTGCTAGCAGGGGGAAGCCAAACAGACCCAGAATGCTCCTCGCTCTCTTCTGACTGACTGGCAGCCATTGTGCTTGGGGATATGGGGAGTGCTGTATCCCACACCACAGTCATCTCCACAGGTGTGGCTGTCCCTGGAGGCACAGCCCCTGAAGACTCTGCATCCCCTGACGTGCTGGGGTGACTAGGGAAGGGGCGGCTGGTGAGTCCAGAAATGAGCCTGCCCCCTGATGTTGTGTGCATGGGGGACTGCTTGGCCTGCCCAGCTGTGGTGGGAGCAGCAGCTGCACCAGGCAGCCCCATGTCCTCAGCCTGATGAGGAATGCCAACTCCTTCAGGATCACTGTAGCTGATGCTAGTATCACGAGCCACCTGTTCTAGAGGAGAAACCTTCCTTTCAGCAACAGCCTCCGAGGCAGGTGACGACACATCTTTGTGCAGCTCGTCAGAGTCGTCCGCCTCTCTGCTTGCCTCCTGGCCCTCCAGGTTATAAGAAGAGTCAGCTTCGATGGTGCCTTCTCCTCCATGCTCCTGGGCAGGTTCTGCAGGGCCACGGAAGTCACGGGGTTTGTTCACATCTTCAGACCTGCTGAGATCTGGAGAGATTTCAGGCCATGTATGAACAGTGCTGCTCTCCACTACATCTCCCACAGTGGACTCAGGCTCCTCTGACGTTGCCTCAGAAGGCCCAAGCACGTTCTGCTCCTCATCCGACTCCTCTTCTTCTCCCTGCTGACTTGGATCCAACACCTGGTCTTCCTCTGTGCTCAAGGCTTGCTCCGCATCCAGCCCAGGCTCTTCTTCTGCAAAATGCAAAGGAACCACATGAGACAGTAAGAGCTCCCCAGAGAGAGAAATCACTCAAAGGCTGTGCATTCAGAAGTCAGCATGCTATGCAAAGTGGCAAGAGCCAAAGGTGAGACCTGACAAGGGTGTCCCATTGCAACTACAACATTTTGTCTGTAATGAATTTTGTACACTGCCCTGTGATTTGTAATGAATGGTGGTATATAAATATTTAAAACACACAAACAAACAAAGAATGAATGAATGAATAATATTGGGCAGCATCCAGCATCGCCAATCACATTATTGGCATAAGTGACCTCTAACAGTACGCCAATAGCACAACACCAGGGAAAGGCATCATGCCAGCTTATGCTATTGATGGATTGCTAGAAGTCACTTATGCCAGCAGTACATCAATAGTGTAAGTGGAGCAGCAGTGTTGTCTTCACATCTGTAGATGTGGGAGAGACTCCTGCCTCAGTTAAAAAAAAGCAAGGAAAAAAAAGCCAGAGTTAAAATAATATTTTTGGGGGTGGACAGAGAGATACCATTCAAATTGCAACATTTGATTTTGAATTGAATGAATGAAAACAACTTAGATGCCATTGGCTTGTCTGATGGTGTCAAATCCTCCTCTCCATTTTATCCTCACAACAACAACAACCCTGTGTGGTAGGTTGGGCTGAGAGTCTGTGACTGGCCCAAAGTCACCCAGTGGGTTTCCATGGCTGAGTGGAGACTAGAACCTGGATCTCCCGACTCCCAGTCCAACACCTTAGCATATCATACATCAGGTGTCAAGTACCGATGCAGAATATTAAAAGAATATTGAATGAGCCATAAAGTGTGGACCCTAGAATCTCCAGCAAAAGGGATCTCCGTTAGCAGGGTTGGGAAGGAAAGCTCTCTGCATCAGACGCTTCTGCCGGTCAGGGGAAGCAGCGCTCTGATTCCTGCATTGAGCAGGGGGTTGGACTTGATGGCCTTATAGGCCCCTTCCGGCTCTACTATTCCATGATTCTATGGATAATAATCTGGCTCAGTAGAAAGCAAAATGTGCACATGTGTGATGAGCCATGATGCCTCTCTGCAGCACCTTCTCTGCTCACGGCAGGGCCTGGCTTCAATTGCAGACGGCGTCCCGAGTTAAATGAGCTTCAGATCACTGGGCTTGGGAGGACCTTCAGCTGCCTTGACCTGGGAGAACAGGTGCTGGTCAGTGTAAAGCCCATCAAGGCAAGTATTGTCTACTGCACTGACCGACAGTGGTTCTCCAGCGTTTCAAGTGGGAGCCGTTCTCAGACCTAGCTGGAGATGCTGCCGGGGACAGAACCTGGTGCCTTCTGCAAGACTAGGAGCCCCACTCCTGAGCTACAACCCTTCCAGGGGTGAATTATGGGTGATGGAAACATCTCTCCCCCACTTCCCTCTTTACATATTACATTTATTACATGCACAGCAAACAGATTAGAATATTTTTCCTTATTGTGTATAAGCTACAGAGTTTGAAAACTTCAGGGGTTTGGGGTGTAGAATTTGGACTACAGAATTCTGATACCATGTTCTTAGCACAGTCAGCCCTGGCTCAGAGAGTAAATATCAAGGTGTTCTTGATGGTAGCCCCACCACTGAGGAACCCCCTGCCACTGTAACATTCTGGCTTTGGAGAAAATTGAAAGATTTATTGCTGCCTTTAATGGCATTGAATCTAAGTATCTGGCTCAATTTACTGACAGTGTTTGGCTCAATTTCTGACCACAAAAAAAGTTTGCCAGGGGAGGGGGATGTGGTTAGAGGATGTCACCACCTCTACAATTACTTGTGCTTAAGTAGGTGGGGAGCTAATTCTTGTCCCATCCACTGGGAGTCCCCATGTGGACACAGCATGTTTGGATGTGGCTTACAGGCATAAAAGCTAATGGGCATAGGTCAAAATCATCTACTCCATTCCTGGATCAAATGGGGTTGGGCAGGGTGGGCATAGGGTGGGGAGACTGGGCTTGCAATTAGCCCTGTGCATGTTGGGCTCATCCATATGAGCCCTTATTTATGTATTTATTTATTTATTTATTTATTTATTTATTTATTTATTTATACATTTGCATCCCACCCTATATCACAAGGATCTCAGGGTAAAAATATCCAGAGTTCTCAGGAGTGGTGCAGACACACCTGGTAGGCAAGGTGGGAAGGGAGGCACAATCCCCCTCCCCAACTTTTGATGTGGATCAGGCAGGGCACAACCTGTGAGGGTGCTGCACCCAAATTCATTTGCAGGTTTGAGATAATCTTACTCATGACCTGCAGCCCAGTCCTCTGAATTAGTCCTACTGTGTTCTATGAGTCTTTCTCCTAAACCAGAGGAAAGAGGATTGCATCCTCGGAGTGATTTTTGCGCTAAAAATAATACGGTGACTTGCAATTTGAGGTCCAGGCCAGAAGGCTTTGGTGTGCCTGGACAATCTACAGGTTTGATGGAGGAGACCTCCCATTCCAGGGTCTCCCTGTGCAACTGTCCATCCATCTCTCTCTCTGCAGTCCTCATGCCTCTGGCCTCGTGGCTGAATCTTGTTTTCTCCAATGGCTCATGGAAGGCACTCTTTGATTTCATTTACTCATTTTTAATCTGTTCTTACAAAACAGTTACACACACACACACCCCCTGTGCTCCTCCACCCCTCCATGGAGCCCCGTGTGCACCCTCTTCTCTGGCTTTAGCGCTCCTTGCCATAAACAATCTGTAAGTCTTTAGGGTTCGCAACAGGCTAACATGGCTGCTCTTCTAGTATTGGCTCTGTGGACTGTCCAATGGTATGTTTGCATCAATATTTAGATCATATGATTATACAGCAATATATTTATAGAGTGTTCGTATTGTTTTTGATCCATTTTTTCGCCTTCCCCCAACCTCTCCTCTCAGTCTCCTGTTCAGACTGAGGTTTGTCAATTACCTCACTTGGGAATACAAATTTGTCGTGCTTGCCAATATGAGGGCCATTAGGGTGTGAGTGCAGTTTTCTTCAGATTTTCTGCTCTGGCTCCGATCTGAATTAGAGTCAATGTGCCTCCTTCCATCCCAAGCTGGAGACAGAGAGGCTGGGAAACAGTTCTCCAGGGTGCCAAGATACAAGGTATTCTGGGAGCTACGTTTCCCAGGGCCCTTTGCGTCTGGGATGCTGCCGAGCATAGTGGCAGGAGAGGGGAGATGTTGCCAGTATCACCAGGGTAGGGGAAGCTTCGGAGCCAATCGGGCATGTAAAAAGCTTGCTATTTTCTGGGTTTGTGGAGAATGGCTTTGGTTGTCATGCCCAATTTCAAATACATCCAAGGGGACTCTTCTGCCTTCTACATTGTCCCATAATCTTCTCCTTCTTAATTTAAAATTGTCCACAATGGCCCAGAACAGAGAGGAATACCCAGCTAACCTGGGTGTCCCTCTTTCTAGGGATTGCCAACACTCCAAAGATCTCTCTGGCTTGTGGACAGAGATTGCAACTCTTCTCAGCCTCAGGGAGGCCCTCTCAAGCCAGGAAGGTTCCCTGGGGTGAGACACATCCAGTCCCCCTCTCGTCCCTTCTTCCTCCTCCACCTACCATGCCCACGTCTCTCTGCGCAAGCTCCATCTCTTCCTTCCCCCCCTTCCTCGTCTCTGTGGCCTGGTCTTAGTTCACAGCCACCTGGGCCTGCCTCGGGCCATTGTGGGACTGCCTCTTCAGGCGCACTGCTTGGCTTTTGCTGCGTCTCAAGGAGGTCCTGAAAAAGGGGCATGGAATAAATGGCCCCTCGGGATTCCTTCGCCACCTCACGCTCCGCTTTGGGCAGCCGTAGCTCTTCCATCTTTTCTGTCACAGTCACAATCTCCTTGCTGCCCTCTGCCTCAGGGACTGGAGACTCAGAGAAAGGGCTTGTCTCTTCTGTGGGCAGAAAGAAAGGGGATGTTACTGCCTCTGCTCTTTCCTCTGGGATCCTTCAGAAACACCATTTGAAAGCAGCCCTGGGCCAGAACATTGGGTGGGGCAGGGAGCCAGGAGGGCTCGTTCACGTGCCTGCCCTGTTCATGCTGCAAACGGGGCTTGTGGGTGTGTCTTTTTCATACACCAGGCATTCAGGGAGGAGAAGGCAACCAATGAGTGGATTCGCATCATCACTGCAGCGGTGGGTTGTGGTGTGTGCCGGTGGCCATTTTGAATATTCAGGCGCTGGCAGGAGGTTGCCGTGGCTTGTTGTATCATCCAAACCTGGGCAGCAAGGGTTGTTTGAGGGTTAAAAAAACCCTTGCATAAGCCTGCAGCAGACCATAGGTCATTTGATGGTTGTTTAAGACTGAATATTCCTGAATTCCTGAATATTAGAAATGGCTGCCGGCTCATGCCAAGCATGGAAGGTGGAGGCAGACAAGGTCCTGCAGGACACATCCCTGTAGCCCCCCCTATGTCCCCATACAATGCTGGAGCTCCCTGGTTTCCAACCTGTTCTGGGGAGCCAGGTCGAGGTGCTGCACTAGCTGACTTGCGGGAAAGAATGGAGGGAGTGCTAAAACTCTATCAGATCCCTGATACACAGCAGGTGGGGATTATATTGGGACAGTTGGAGGGTGCAGCCGAGAAGGAAGCAAGGGCTTTGTCCTCAGAACAAACGGCAACAGTTGATCTAGATTTTAAAAACTTGGCTGCTGTATTTGATCACAAGACTGTTGCTCAAATGCAAGGGCAGTTCTTCACATGCAAACAAGCTCTAGACGAGCCTTTGCTACATTTTATCCATAGGCTGGAGGATCAGACCACGGCTATTGAGCATCTGGAGTTGGGTAGTTTAGGAAATACAGGGGGGAAATTAAAGGATAAAGTTATTGAGGGAATGAGGGATGGCGCCCTGAGTAGACCATTATCGCTGCATCGAAGCCAGCACCCAGAAGAAGGCTTCTGGCAGTTTCGGCAATTGGCTTTACAACTGTGGGAACAAGAGTCAAAGAAGAGAAAGACAGAGTGGCAAAGCACGGTGCGACCACTGGAATCTTGTGTTCTGACACAAAGAGTAGAGAGGGAAGAGGAGAAGGTGGGAATGGAGGAGATGATTAACTTAATGGAAAAGAAGTTTAAGGAACTGGTAACGGAGTTAAGAGAAGAGAATCGACGGCAGAGGGAAATGGTCAAACAACAAAGAGAGCACAGGATTGGCTCCAACTGGAATTTCCCAACACAGCACTTTGAATAGGATGTATTTGGCTGTCCTATCTGTTACCGGTGTAAGAGATCGGGACATATAGCTCGACAGTGTATCAATAGGTAGAACTAAGTGAGACACACAGGAAGTTAGATGGAAGAGGAAGTCAGGGACACAGACTTTGATTGAAGGAATACTCGCCCAATCAGGAGGTGACACAGCAGTCAGTGACTCAGCACTCTCAGGAGTCAGTCAGGGCTGGAGAGAAGTTAGTTAGAAGTTATGTTTGTTTGAGGCAATAAAAGTTTTATTTTTATATAATACTGCATTCCTCATTTGCAACAAACCTATCTTTGAAACATGGTGTCAGAAGTGGGATGGAACGCTTCCACCAGCTCACTTTTGGACAGACAGTACATGTCCAATCTGACCACAAGCCACTGGAAACCATTGTGCGGAAACCATTATTGAGTGCCCCAAAGAGGCTTCAAAGGATGTTGATGAGATTGCAAAAGTATGATGTACAGATCCAATATCATCCAGGCAAGCACCTGGTAATGGCAGACACATTAAGCAGAGCATATCTCTCAGAGCCCAGTGAAGATGGTTCAGTTGAAAAGGACATAGAGTTAATAAATATGCTGCAATATCTACCCATTTCACGGCCACGCCTACAAGCAATACAGGAAGGCACAGAGCAGGATACCACCTTACAGATAGTTAAACGCATTGTCTTGGATGGTTGGCCAGAGACCAAACATCAGCTACCAGTGGAAGCTATACCTTATTTCTCAATGAGAGAGGAGCTCAGTGTGCAAGATGGAATTCTCTTTAGGGCAAACAGAGCTATCATCCCAGAGGCAATGCGCTTGGACATAATGAAAAGGATACACTCCTCACATATGGGAATTGAGAGCTGTCTGAGGAGAGCGAGAGAATGCGTATATTGGCTTGGCATGAATGATCAGCTGAAAACTTACATGGCACAATGTGAGATCTGCAATTCTCTAGGTGACAGACAGCAAAAAGAAACACTCCACCCACATGAGATTCCAAGGAGGCCTTGGGAAAAGGTAGGAGTAGACTTATTCAAGTTGCAAGACAAAGACTACCTCATAATGGTGGACTACTATTCCAATTTCTGGGAGATAGACTCCTTGCTAGATACCCGATCTCGAACAATTATCAGAAAGCTTAAAGGACACTTTGCCCGTTATGGAATACCCGATGTTTTATTTTCAGACAATGGCCCTCAGTTTGTGTCTGAAGAATTTAGGGCCTTCAGAGCACAGTGGGAATTTGATCATCAGACATCATCACCGGCCTATCCCCAGAGCAATGGGAAAGCTGAGTCAGCTGTCAAGACAGCAAAGCGTATTTTGGTCAAAGCCAAGAAAGCTGGGACAGATCCATATCTAGCTGTCTTAGACCACAGGAACACCCCATCACAAGGCTTGGATGCGAGTCCAGCTCAGAGTCTCATGGGTCGAAGAACTAAGACCTTACTTCCAATGCGAGGAAATTTGCTGCAGCCAGAAATCCGTAACAGACGAGCTGACTCTATAGCAGAACAAAAATCTAGACAGGCCCATTATTATAATAAGTCACCCAAAGATCTACCTGATCTACACAGTGGTGAGCAAGTCTGGATTCAGCCAGCAGGGCAAGAGAACAAGGAATGGCGAAAGGCAGAAGTACAAAGGCAAGTGAACACACGGTCATTTGAGGTGGTGACACCAGAGGGTCAAGTCTTCAGAAGAAACCGTAGACATCTGCGGAGGAGCAGCCAACTAGTATCAAATGCAGGTGTGCAGAACCACAACCAAGAACAGCAATTCCAGGAGGAGAGAGCACCCACTTCACAGTCTGGCCTCCAGGCAAGAGGTCATTCGGAATCCCCTGCCAGAGAGACTGGGGAGATAGTTGAAATGTCCTGACATCCTAGGGATACCCATGATACTGCTTATCACCCCAGAGAAACTACATCTCCTATAGCAAAACAAGTAAGAACTCGAGCAGGTCGCCTGGTACAGAAGCCACACCATCTACAAGACTATGTTTAACTTTTTGGGGGGGGGGGGGTAAATGGGAGTTGTAATGTATTGTTGGTTAAAATAAAAAAAAGGAAAGATGTATCAATAGGTAGAACTAAGTGAGACACACAGGAAGTTAGATGGAAGAGGAAGTCACGGACACAGACTTTGATTGAAGGAATACTCGCCCAATCAGGAGGTGACACAGCAGTCAGTGACTCAGCACTCTCAGGAGTCAGTCAGGGCTGGAGAGAAGTTAGTTAGAAGCTATGTTTGTTTGAGGCAATAAAAGTTTTATTTTTATATAATACTGCATTCCTCATTTGCAACAAACCTATCTTTGAAACAGACAGTGTAGGCCACACTGTAAACGATATAGCCCCGAGTTCAGGGGAGGAACATCGGGGCAGAACCAACAACAACTCTCCCCAGAGAAATTAGAGGAGAGGTAACTAGGGAAACGGCCAATAGTCCTAGTCAAATTTGGAGGGGTTATTGTACCTGTTTTGATTGGTACCAGATCTCAGTTAGCCACAATACAGTAAGGGAAATTTTTACAGCATTGGAGCTGGGAAGAAATAAAGTGTTTGCCTCAGGGCTGGACCCCTCTCATTAGTGGAAACACTCAGGAAATCTCTCAAGTAGGATATGTGGAAAAAGAAATAGAATGTTTAGGCAAACTAATGGCCCAGCAGAGCTGCATTGTGGTGGCAGTGGAAAGCAAAGATCTCCCGCCCGCCTCATAATAGGTATGAACATATTACAGGGGTGCATTCCTGAGCTCTTGGAGAAACTTCAGGAAAGTGAAGGAAGGACCAATCAGGCCACATGGAAGCATGTTTGGCAGGGTGTGCAGCACTTGGTAGGATACACCGATGCCAATGGAAGGGTTGGGAAGGTGACTAGTGCTGCTAATAAAGTAATAGAGATTCCCGCTAGGACAGAGACATTAGTGCTGGGAAGAGTCAAAGTTCCAAAAAGGGGACAGAAATGTACTCTTTTAATAGAAGATTGTTTAAGACACCCAGATTGGCAGGTCGGAAGGGACAAGTGGGACAAGGCCTTATCCCAGTGAGAGTGTGCAACTTTACCAATGGCATTCTTAAACTCATTCCACAGCAGGATTTAGGGAGTAAGTTCCAAGGTACTGATGTTAATTGATCTGTACGGGGTGTAAGAGAGTCCAGGGACAAACTTACGAAAACCGGGGGTGAAGAATGTGACATGGGTTGTCATGGTAATGGAAGGAGGGGTTAGAAGGGGGTGGCAGTTGGGAGTGGTTGGAAGAGTTGTTGTGGGAGAGAGAGAAAGGGAGAAAAAATGGTGGAGGAAGAAAAAAGAAAGGAGGAAGGTTTTCGGGGGATTTGGGGAAAATAAGAGAAGGCGACGTTGGACAGAATGGCTGTAAGTTAGAGCAGGGAGTTGGGCAGCTGGCCACAGTGAGCAGCATTGCAGGAGCGGCTTCAGGAAGTTCACCCAGGCAATGCTCAGGGACGGCTGAGCAGCTGTTTAGGAGTTGAGATAACTCAGGGACTCATGGGATGTTAAGGGTTACGCTGTTACTAATAAATTCTTAAGTTTTGTAAAAAGAAGGGCTTCCGTGTTTGACTAAGTCCTGGTGCCTCATCCAGATGCCTTACTAACGGTTACACTGGGGGCAGTGGGGGCAGCATAGTTCCGTTCCTGGCCTGCTTGGGGGCTTCCCATTGGGGCATCTGGCTGCCTACATGCGGGAAAGCTCCATGGTGGCTGTGGATCTGTGCCCCATCAGTTAGACGATGCAGGCGCAGGTGTGCAGCCACCGTGGGACTTCCCCACAATGCTGCGTTTTGAAAAAGTCAGGAATTACCCTGACTTTTTCAAAGAAGCCTCTTATGGAAATTTTGCATTATTTTCACTAACTCCCCACCCCACCCACAAATTGATGCCTCGATATATATTCCTGATCAAAAAGGTATAAAATGTGACCTCTGAAGTTTCAGGCTTGTAAGACAAAGTGCAAGATTGAAATGAGGGTGAGATAGTGCATCTTGTTGACTTCTCAGACAAATGGGTAGGAATAAAACCTTTATATCTTGACGAGGGCTGCTCCTATGAAAGGATTGTTAATGAGTTTTTTGTAGCAAATTTTATGCTCTTTAATTTTGTACTGAGTCATCTTTTCTGTGAGATTACAAATAGTAGACTTATTGTGCGAAAACTGGATTTTGGGCGCTATTTTTCAAGATATTATGATGATTCCTGAGACGCCTCTATATTTAATTTTAATCTACATGGTCGTAAATACCACCATACAAAATTTCACACTTGCATCACAATGTGCATGATTTTGATGCTAAGCCACTCTACTAAAAGGAGCGATGTCAACACGGCACTTCTGTCGTGTAACATCGCTCCATGGCCAATCTGAGGCCAACCCAGGGGTGGAGCCTGGTGGAAGAAGACCAGCGATTGGTCGCCTTCCACCAGGGAGAGGGTGGGGTGGCTTTGGGATGCGATGGCAGGCCAGAAACCCTGCACTCCTTTCTCGGTGTCGGGAGTATATGACCCCGCCCCGGGAGAAGGAAAGCACGGGATTGAGGAGGGAGGTGGCGCCAACCCGGCACCATGAAGACAGCCCCTGTGCAGCAGCAGCACGGGTCTTTGCTCTGCTGCTCCTCATGTCCTTTGGAGGGGGCAAACCCCTCCCTCACCTGCCTTACCCCCCCCCCTCCATGCATCCCCCAGCTCCAGTGACAGGCCACAAAAGGGTCAGGCAGGGGAGGTTTCAGCCCCCTCCCCTGATGCTCCTTCTGATGTCAAAAGGGGAAATGGAGAGGGCCACCAAGAGCTACAGGCCCTGATGGCTATCTCGGACCTCTGGGATCAGAGGCGGATGCAGCTCTCAAGATCTACCCCGTTTGGTCCTCACTGTCGGGCTCTGAAGGGATCTCAGCCGATGCAATACATGGGACTGAGCTCCTAGGCTCCTGCTCCCTTGGCAGACACATTTGGTGGCCTGATCTCAGTGGAGCTGGTTCGGAGACCACAAGCGTGGCTGGGTGTCTCCCTCCTCTGGGGGTGGGGGAGGAATCAGGTGTGAGCTTCTCTCACACACTCACATTGGGTCCCCCTAATGACCTCAGCCTTTGGTCCTAAGGAAATCTTGACATGATACACCTGAGTGAGGGCCAGGCAGATTAGTTTCCATAATATGCAAAATCTTTGCTAATTATGCAAATCACTCAGCTGGTTGGGAAATGGTTAAGGAACCTCCACCCTGCCTGCTGGCCTGCCCCACTCCCAATCCACCCCTTTCAGTTGCTTAATAGGCAAACAGGAAGGCAGGAGGTTTTCTGACCTACAGCAGCTAAGTAAAACAAAGTCTATGGCTGAAACCCTAGATGTACTTGGAAGTAAGCCTCACTAAACACAGGGGCCTTTACTTCAAAGTAAATATGCAGTGGGTTACACTTTTAAGCCCTGCTCAGGCATTTGCCTGAAGGCATTAGGGCTTAAATTGGGTAGAGGGGCCAAGGTCAGACAGGGCTATAGTCTCATCAAGTAACCCACACACCCACCCCACTCGCAAAGGCTGCAGGAAGCTTAATCATCTGACTTTCTTTTCCTTATGCATGAAATGCCTTAGATCTACACCTTGTGTCAAATCATCACGAACGCGGAATAAAAAGCAGGAAATAACACTATGAAAGTGGTATATGGAATGTGGACTGTGCCCCAACGATTATCAGTGCACTTCAATACCGCTATAAAGTGCACTTCAGTACCGCTATATTCCTCTCTGTATGATTTCTTGAGCCACAACTTTGAAACTGATACCACTGTAAAAAAATAATTAAATTACTAAGTTTTATACAACTGTTCCCTTTTAGAACATAAACATAATTGGGGTGGTGAAATCAGGGATTAGAAGGGAGGGGAAGAGCAGGGTGGGGATTAATTGGCAGCACTAGGGACCTCCCTTTCTGGGAGTACCCTCTACACAATCCCTATGATAGAACCTCTTGCATTCCTAGCTCTCTTTGTGAGTAACTCATAGAATCATAGAATCATAGAATAGCAGAGTTGGAAGGGGCCTACAAGGCCATCGAGTCCAACCCCCTGCTCAATGCAGGAATCCACCCTAAAGCATCCCTGACAGATGGTTGTCCAGCTGCCTCTTGAATGCCTCTAGTGTGGGAGAGCCCACAACCTCCCTAGGTAACTGATTCCACCGTCGCACTGCTCTAACAGTCAGGAAGTTTTTCCTGATGTCCAGCTGGAATCTGGCTTCCTTTAACTTGAGCCCGTTATTCCGTGTCCTGCACTCTGGGAGGATCGAGACGAGATCTTGGCCCTCCTCTGTGTGACAACCTTTTAAGTATTTGAAGACTGCTATCATGTCTCCCCTCAATCTTCTCTTCTCCAGGCTAAACATGCCCAGTTCTTTCAGTCTCTCTTCATAGGGCTCTGTTTCTAGACCCCTGATCATCCTGGTTGCCCTCCTCTGAACACGCTCCAGCTTGTCTGCGTCCTCTTGTGGAGCCCAGAACTGGGCGCAATACTCTAGATGAGGCCTAACCAGGGCCGAATAGAGAGGAACCAGTACCTCACGTGATTTGGAAGCTATACTTCTATTAACGCAGCCCAAAATAGCATTGGCCTTTCTTGCAGCCATATCGCACTGTTGGCTCATATTCAGCTTGTGATCTACAACAATTCCAAGATCCTTCTCGTTTGTAGTATTGCTGAGCCAAGTATCCCCCATCTTGTAACTGTGCCTTTGGTTTCTATTTCCTAGATGTAGAACTTGGCATTTATCCCTATTAAAATTCATTCGGTTGTTTTCAGCCCAGCACTCCAGCCTATCAAGATCACTTTGAAGTTTGTTTCTGTCTTCCAGGGTATTAGCTATCCCACCCAATTTGGTGTCATCTGTAAATTTGATCAGCGTTCCCTGCACCTCCTCGTCCAAATCATTAATAAAAATGTTGAAGAGCACTGGGCCCAGGACTGAGCCCTGCGGCACCCCACTCGTTGCCTCTCCCCAGTTTGAGAAGGTTCCATTGATAAGTACTCTTTGTGTCCGATTCTGTAGCCAACTGTGAATCCACCTAATAGTTGTTCCATCTAGTCCACTTTTAGCTAGTTTGTTAATCAGAATGTCATTCTGGAAGTGCCTAGCAAATTCATTACAGCGGGCCTCAGATGATTCTACCATGTTCTTGGGACCAGCATGTAATAGCCCCCGGACAACTCTAAAAAGCTCCGCTGGGCGGCAAATTGAAGATTTAATAGTGGCAGCAAAGTGTTGTTCCATCTAGCCCACTTTTAGCTAGTTTGTTAATCAGAATGTCATGGGGTACTTTGTCAAAAGCTTTGCTGAAGTCAAAGCTTCCTATATGTATCCTTTTTTGTTTTCAGGTCATCTCTAAGCTTTTTAGGTCATCTCTAAGCTTGTGGAGCCACATTGGTTTCCTCTGTTGTCTTCTACCTTTTCTCCTTGTTGGAATTGTTTGTAACTGTGCCTTTAAAATTTCCTTTTTTAAATACTCCCACCCATCCTGCACTCCTTTTCTCATTAGGCTCACTTGCCATGGGACCTTACTTATCATGGTTCTGAGTTTATTAAAATTAGCTTTCCTAAAATCCAGAGTACGTGTATGGCTACGCTCGACTTTTGTCTCCTTCATAATCAAGAATTCAAGTATGACGTGGTCACTTTCCCCCAGAGTTCCCGTAACTGCCACTTTATCCACTAAGTCATCCCTATTGGTCAATAACAAGTCAAGGATTGCCGATCCTCTAGTTCCTTCCTCCACTTTCTGTAGGAGAAAGTTATCACCCATACATGTCAGGAATTTCTTGGAAGGGCCGCTTTTGGCAGTAATGGTCTCCCAACAGATATCAGGGTAATTGAAGTCCCCCATCACTACTACATCACACTTCCTTGAAACACTGGCAATTTGTTTCTCAAAAGTTTCGTCCTCGTCTTCTCCTTGATTAGGTGGTCGGTAGTAGAATCCGATTATCATATTCTTTTTATTCCTTGCCCCATTTATTTTAATCCAGGCGCTCTCGACGGGGCTCCCAGTCTCATCCGCCTGTATTTCTGTGCAGGGATAGGTATTTTTAACATATAGTGCAACTCCACCTTCGAAGCCAGTCGTTCATCCGGAGTATTTTTCTTTCCCTTTCTAATCCTCTTCCAAGAACCTGGAGGATGGATGAGAAAACTACCTGGGCCCCAAAGTTCTTCAGTTTCCTTCCCAGAGCTTCAAAGTCTGAAATGATTTCTTCGTAGCTCTGCTTGGCGACATCATTTGTTCCCACATGGATGAGAACAAAGGGGTATTTGTCCGTGGGCTTTATGAGCTTCGGTAACCCTTCAGTCACATCTCTAATCTGTGCTCTAGGGAGACAGCACACCTGGCGAGTCCATGGGTCTTCACCACATACTTGGGTTTCAATCCCACGCAGCAGGGAGTCTCCCACAACGACTACTCTTCTCTTCTTCTTGGTTGACCTACCTTCTGCCTCTTGGTCACTGTTGCATGGTGTCTCCTGTACTTCTTCCTCTGCAAACTGTCCTTCAGTCTCATTCTCCAGAAGCTGAAAGCGGTTGCTTAACTCCAATGGCTCCACCAGTGCAGAACGCCCTCTAATTCCTCCTCTCCTAACTGTCACTCTTTTCCAGGGAGTTTCCTCTTCATTGGCTTTCCTCCCCTCAGCATACTCTACTTCTGCTTCAGCTGGCTGTTGCTCTTCAATCTTGTGTGCTTCTTGTTGCTGTTGCAGTTCCACCGTTCGGTCTAAGAACTCCTCGTCTTCTCTTATTCTTTGGAGGGTGGACACTCGCCGCTCAAGTCCTCTCACTTTTTCTTCCAAAAGTGCCACCAGCTTGCACTTGTTGCAGGTGTACGCCATGTTGAGCTCAGGCAGAAACACGAACATTGCACACCCTTTGCAGGTCACCACCTCTAGGGACTCCTTTCCATGCTTTGGTTTTTTCCTTTCTGTTTATAGTGGAATTGCCTTTACTTTGTCCTGTCCTCTCTGAAGGTACACAACTATATGAGGATGTCTTAAGGGAAAGTAAGATATTTTGGGTGGTGGTGGTGGTGGTTTTGTGGGGGGGTTTCTCTTTATGTTTTTCTTTGTTTTTCCCACCTCTTTTTTATTATTATTATTTTATTTTTTTTATTTTATTTCTTAGAGGCCTCCCCCTTGACCTCCCCTGCCGAACTCCCCCTGTCAAACTCCTGTTTGCTCTTCCTGTTTGCTCACTCCCTGGGAATCTGGCTTACTTTTGTAGCTTCTACTTGATCTGGGCCAGCTGCTCTTCCCTGCTCCTGCTCAGCTCCAAGTCAGGAACCAGAATGAGGTCACTGAAAGGCCAACAACAATCAACAGCAATTAGGCACTGATTGCTGAGTCCAACTGACAATCAGGCCACTCCCCCTTCAGCTCCTGCAGCAACTGTCCACACCGACCCTCTTACTCAGCACTCAGGAGCACATGGCAAGCACACGGCCTCTTTGAATTGGCAGCCTCCTGGGTTTCCTTGAGGCTTCTCTTCTTCCCCTTTCCTTGGTCTCCTCTTTCCCTACACTCCCCCTGTCAAACTCCTGTTTGCTCTTCCTGTTAGCTCGCTCCCTGTTCGCTCGCTCCCTGGGAATCTGGCTTACTTTTGTAGCTTCTACTTGAGCTGGGCCAGCTGCTCTTCCCTGCTCCTGCTCAGCTCCAAGTCAGGAACCAGAATGAGCTGGGCAAGGTCCTTGAGCGGGTGGTGGCGGGCCAGCTCCAGACACTCTTGGATGAGACTGATTATCTGGATCCATTTCAGTCGGGTTTCAGGCCCGGCTTTGGCACGGAAACAGCCTTGGTCGCCCTGTATGATGACCTATGTCGGGAGAAAGACAGGGGGAGTGTGACTCTGTTGATTCTCCTTGATCTCTCAGCGGCTTTCGATACCATCGACCATGGTATCCTTCTGGAACGTCTGGCTGAGTTGGGAGTGGGGGGCACTGCATTGCAGTGGTTCCGCTCCTACTTAGCAGGATGGCTCCAGAAGGTGGTGCTTGGGGGACATTGCTCGGTCCCATGGATTCTCCAGTATGGGGTTCCACAGGGGTCGGTCTTGTCCCCCATGCTGTTTAACATGTACATGAAACCGTTGGGTGCGGTCATCCGGAGTTTTGGAGTGCGCTGTCATCAGTACGCTGACGACACTCAGCTCTACTGCTCCTTTTCATCCTCATCAGGTGTGGCTGTGGATGTGCTGAACCGGTGCTTGGCTGCGACAATGGACTGGATGAGGGCTAATAAACTGAAACTCAATCCAGACAAGACTGAGATGCTGCTGGTGGGTGGTTCTCTGATCAGATGGGGGGCGTTCAACCAGTTCTGGATGGGGTTGCACTCCCCCTGAAGGAGCAGGTTCGTAGCTTGGGGGTTCTCCTAGAACCATCTTTGTCACTTGAGGCTCAGGTGGCCTTGGTGGCACGGAGTGCTTTCTACCAACTTCGGTTGGTGGCCCAGCTACGCCCCTATCTGGACAGGGATAACCTAGCTTCAGTTGTCCATACTTTGGTAACTTCCAAATTAGATTACTGCAATGCCCTCTACATGGGGCAACCTTTGAAGACGGTCCGGAAGCTGCAGCTTGTGCAAAATACAGTGGCCAGATTGAAAGCTGGAACAGGGAGGTTTGAGCATATAACACGGATTCTGGCCCGCTTGCATTGGCTGCCTATATGTTTCTGAGCCCAATTCAAGGTGCTGGTCTTAACCTATAAAGCCCTACATGGCTTGGGACCACAGTACCTGATGGAACGCCTCTCCCGACATGAACCTACAGGTACACTGCGCTCAACATCTAAGGTCCTCCTCCGAGTGCCTACTCCGAGGGAAGCTCGGAGGATGGCAACAAGGGAGAGGGCCTTCTCAGTGGTTGCCCCCCGACTGTGAAATGATCTTCCCGATGAGGCTCGCCTGGCGCCAACGTTGTCATCTTTTCGGCGCCAGGTCAAGACTTTTCTCTTCTCCCAGGCATTTTAACAGCATTTAACAACGTTAAGTTTGTTTTTAATGGACCCCAGAATTGTTGTTTTTAAATGGATACTGTTGTTTTATACTGTTTTTATGTTTTTTAAATTTTTGTATACTTTTAATGTTTACTATTTTTAATTGTTGTAAACCGCCCAGAGAGCTTCGGCTGTGGGGCGGTATATAAATGTAATTAATCAATTAATTAAATAAATAAATAAATAAACTATTAGGTGGATTCACAGTTGGCTACAGAATCGGACTCAAAGAGTACGCATGTTTAGCGTGGACGAGAGAAGATTGAGGGGAGACATGATAGCACTTTTCAAATACTTAAAAGGTTGTCACACAGAGGAGGGCCAGGATCTCTTCTCGATCCTCCCAGAGTGCAGGACACGGAATAACGGGCTCAAGTTAAAGGAAGCCAGATTCCAGTTGGACATCAGGGGAAACTTCCTGACTATTAGAGCAGTCCTAGGGAGGTTGTGGGCTCTCCCACACTAGAGGCATTCAAGAGGCAGCTTTAGGGTGGATTCCTGCATTGAGCAGGGGGTTGGACTCGATGGCCTTGTAGGTCCCTTCCAACTCTGCTATTCCATGATTCTATGATTCTTGCCAGACGAGGTTAATCCTGTTCAATCCACATTGCTGATTAACTGCCAGGACAACACCATAGGTCAGTTTGAAATGACACCAACCAGTTAAACTCAGCCAAGTCCTTAGGACTGCCCCCTAGCCACACCACCAATAAGAGAAAGGCTACAGGTGCAAAGCACTCCTGGGAAAGCACATGGCGACGACAGCCAAGTAATCTCAGCTGCAATTCCCCTTCTGACCACTGCATAGAAGTATATAAACTAGTGTCATCCCCCAGCCCAGGGTGACCCTGCCTTTGCAGTGCGAGCTTCGAGGTCGTCACCTATTCTCGAGAATAAAGTTTTGGAGCCCAATGCCTTGACAGAGATCTTTCGAGAGTGTTTCATTATTGGACTTTGGTGCACTCGAATCAAGCACATTTTGTGCAACAGAAGCTTCTATTCTGTCTCTCCTGGCTTTCTGCTGCTTCATGCAACCAAGAGAAACTGGAAGAACAGAGGGGACCAAGTGGCCAAGCCCCAGGAAAGGAAAGGCAAGCAAGAGAGACAGGAGGGCCACCTCCAACACCTCGTCCCTGCCTCACAGACCTCTTCTCTCACCAGAAGCCTCAACTGGGCAGAAAGACTGCAGAGAAAAGATGGAGGAACCAGAGGGGAAAATGGAGGAGCAATGATTTAATGATAAGGTGGTGGATAATATTCCAGAGTAATCTCTTAATGTGGGAGCAGCCTGAATTTCTGCACATATTTAGGAATTCAGAATCGCCTAGCCTCCTTTTTAAGCGGACCCAAATGCACTAGAAGTTCTCCACTGGCCTCTTTTGGGACTTTCCAAATATTCTACAAAGCAATGAGCACATAGAGTTTGCTGCAAGTTTCCAGTCCTCCTGTTTGTTTGCATCTTTCCCTTCTTCAGCTTTACCAATTCACTTATAACTGCAAAATAAATAAATAAGCAATATTGATGGGAATGCATATCCTACTTTTTTCTGGTTGTATCCAGATTTTGTGTGTGTGCCATTTTATCAGTGTGCAGGAGCGCAAGTGTACAACAACAAAACATCACATAGAACCTAATCGCAATACACTCACATAAGACGACATCAAGTTTGCTTTTTAGCAGGGTTTATCAATGCCAATGTACCCAGTGGTAATGTAGAAGAGGGAAGATGGCAAAGCAACTGAAAGAAGTGAATGCTGTGAATTTATTTTTTCAGAAAATGTGCACACTGGAAGGAATTGTTCAAGTGACGAGTGTCTCCAATGCAGAGTTGCCACCTTTCCCCCTGACTCTGCTCCTGTGCCTTTAGCAAGTCTCTGATATGCAGAGAAATGTAGCAGGAAATGCTTTTCCTGGCAAGGAGATCAGGGATGGGAAAAGCAAAGCCAGGTGTAGATCCAGCTGTTGTTTAAGACACAGGAGCAGAACAGGCAAACAAGATGGCAGCCATAATCTAACTTTAACCACCCCAGAAAGAGGCTCTTTACCTCTAAAGCAGTACACGTCATATTTGCTCTGGGGATCCGGAAATCCAGTTTGATTGCGGAATAGGAAGATGGTTTTGACTCCTGGAACATTCCCCCCACACTTCTCCCGGGGGGTCACGATGGGGTAGCGCACACTTCCATCTGCCAGCCATCCAGGGTTGCAGTGGTCCAGACCATCATTCCATGCCGCGTACAGCTGGCCAGTCGTGGCGATCTCCCCTCGCAGGCCCTGGCACTGTGCTTTGGCCTCCTCCCAAGTGAATTTCTCCGGGGAGCTCACCACAAACAGCTCTCCTGCAAAGACAAGGATGCCAGTCATGAATGTTCCAAAAGAGAAGCAATGAAACTGGCTTTGAACATAATTAAGAGAAGTGTACCTATGATTTAGGTATCATAGCAACAAGCAATGGCTTTCGGAGTCAATATGGAGAAAATGCAGAGTGAAAATGTCAGAAATAAACTATGGTGAAACTCACTATTATTTATTTGTTCAGAACATTTCCCTACAACCCTTTAATCAAAATGGCTCCCAGGGCAGATTTGTAAATAAAAAAGTAACATTCAGATCAGTACAATAAAACAGAATGAGACAATAACACAACCAATGGCAGCAATTAACAGCAGTAGTTAAACCATTAATCAGAATTTCCCCACCAGCCTACCCAGGGTTTGGCCATGGAAATGGATGGGCTGGGCTATCAACTGTCCAGACAATGCGGAGGCACTGCTAGTGGGTGGTTCCTCAGGCCAGATGAAGGGGATTCCACTTGTTCTAGAGGGGGCTGCACTCCCCTTGAAATGCTCCTAGAATCATAGAATAGCAGAGTTGGAAGGGGCCTACAAGGCCATCTAGTCCAACCCCCTGCTCATTGCAGGAATCCACCCTAAAGCATCCGTGACAGATGGATCCATCGCTGTCATTAGAGGTGCAAGCAGCCATGAAGCATTTCAGATCAATTATTCTGGGCCCTGCAATGAGGTTTTAAGTTTTGTACTTGGTAGTGGTTTTCGGTTTTGCACCTGAATTATGATTTATGCTGTGTTGGGATGTTTATTGACTTTACACTCTGTTATTCTTTTTATAATGTTTTATTGTATTTGATTATGTTATGTTTTAAAATTTAAATTATACTGTACAATGCCTAGAAAAAATTATGTTATGTGATGTTCAATAAATTAAATAAACAAACCAACCTTTATTTTTTTATGCTCCACCAGTCCTTGTTTTCTTGTCCCAGTCCCTGGCAACTCATTGACCTGATTCTGCCTGCATTTCACCCTTTGGAGAGATCCAGGCATGCAAGACACCTCCAGGTCTCCCAAGGTACTAAATGTTACATTTCTGAGTAGAAGGTTGGAGCATCATGACTCCCATGCATGTGAATGACAATGTGTGCGCATGGGCACAAAACATTCCAGGGCACAGCTGCTCTTCTGTTCTTTCTTCACCGATGTCCAGATAAGAAATGCTGCCATACATGTTAAAAAGAAAGCTGTCCAAGCAGTTCCATTGTGAGATTAAACTTCTTTAGCTGTGGGCTTTTAGAAAGGGGGTCTGTTGATTGACAGACCTACTTCAGAAGGCTTGATGAAGAGCTTCCTGTCATGTGTAATGCAGGGAGAAGCACTCAACGATGATTGGTGTGGCAATTAGGGGCGTTACAAGGAACTGACGTGTGTCCCTACGTGGGGGAAAGGATGCTTCCTGCTGCCTGAGCGTGCCAAAACAGATCGGGCTATCAAGTGCCTGTGGCGGGCTGCATTTCATGAACAGATTTCCTCACAATGTGTGTGTGCTCTTACCATACAGTTCTTCAGCGTAGCAGTAGACATCATACATGTCTTCCGGGTCCACTACACCATAGTTACGAACACCCGGGAACCCATCCATGTCTCCATAACAGGCCTCACGCGGGTTCTGTATGGGATACCTGGGGATAAGGATAGTGCACAAAACTATGGTGACCATATTTGGGAAACCAAAAAAGAGGACACCAGGTGGGGATGGGGAAAAAAAGTGTGCTTTCTGGGTCTTCCAGAAAGCGTGTCATTCCCCCCACCACACTAATGGCAGTCACCATTAATGTTGCGAGGGGGAATGACATGCTCTCCAGAGGCCCTGGAAAGTGTGCTTTCCCCGCCTCTGCTCCAATCGGGGCCTTTTCTATAATGTCCGGGAATAACATGCTTTCCCCTTTAAGGCCCCAATTGGAGCGGGGGGGGGGGGGGCTCCGCACCTCCAGAAAGCATGTCATCCCTCCCCCACTTGCTAATGGCGGCCTTAAAGGGAAAAGCATATCCATTCCCAGATATTATAGAAAATTACAGAAAATCCCCCGACACACAGGACAGTACAAAAACCTGGACTAATCGGGGGAAATCCTGACAGTTTGTCACACTACCCAAAAACCAGCTCCACAAGTTCCCCCTGGCCTCACTATCAGCTGGGCCTATGCCCCTTCTAGGTTCAGGCCTGGCTCCTGATGAGGCTTGCCTGCTTGGCCACTGAGGCGCCCCCCTCTTTCCCAAGCAAGCTTCCCTCATAGCAGGGGGGTAGGGGGGGCTTGTTGTTTCTGTTAGGCTGCGGGGCTGTGGTGGCCATGCACATCATCATCCAAGGCCATCGGGAAGTATGGAACATACTGTATTATACTGTATTTTGTATTTGTGCTTTTAACCTGTTGGTTGTTTTATTATAGTTTTAATTTTTGTGAACCGCCCAGAGAGCTTCGGCTATTGGGCGGTATAGAATCATAGGATCACAGAATAGTAGAGTTGGAAGGGGCCTATAAGGCCATGGAGTCCAACCCCCTGCTCAATGCAGGAATCCACCCTAAAGCATCCCTGACAGATGGTTGTCCAGCTGCCTCTTGAAGGCCTCTAGTATAAAAACGTAATAAATAAATAAACATCTGGATCCCATGGCTCATTATATTCCTGGCATGTGGGCCCACCAGCAAGCATGGACATACATTCCCCAGGGCTCCACAGAGTAGCATCAAGGGCCTAAATGAGTCCTCCCCACTGCCATGACCAGGCAATGTTTGGAAAAGGACAGGGTTGCGGCAAATGTTGCTGGTGGCTGGGAGGAGGCGTGGACCTTGAGGCCTCCTCATTATTTGTTTATTTATTAATTTATTAAAAATTAAAAGGGTAAATCGACACCATTGAGAGCATGACAGGACCTAACTTGGGGAAGGGACTACAACTGAAATTCTTTATTTTTGAAATAAATAGTCTCCTTCAAGCAGATTCTGCATCGAGGCAGGGGAACTTCGTGTCTGAAATGCAGCTAAAAGAAAGAATCATTCCTTAAAGACAAGAAGACCCACGTTTTGTCGTTAGCATTGAATACAATGCAGTTCAAGAAAGAGGCCACACCCTGCATATCACAGAAAGAGTTCCATCACCAAAAGTGCTCTGTGCCCAGTCACCTCCAACCCTTGGGAAAGCATTCCAGATCATTCTCAAAGAATGGGAACTTCTCTTTCCAGATTCTGGCTGTGTATGTGTACATGCACACCCGCACACACTCACACAAGGCCCCCATCTTTACGGCGGTGCTTTGGTGCCATAAAGTGCCTTACACCCGCACTTAGGTTCCTTCCCGGCATCTGCATGGGAAGGAAGGCAAGTGCGAATTTTCTGGCCTGCGCCTCTGGAGAAGTAAAAAAAAAAATGGAGAGGGGGAGGAGAAGAATGGGGCCATTCCTACCCACCACCCCCTTTTAATTTTCTTTATAATGTGTATCTGCGGAGCTCTGCAGATACAAATAATAAAAATAAAAAACAGGGGGGGAAGGAACGAGGCAGACAGAGGAGGACGTGAGAGTGACTGGGCGAACCACGTCTCCCTCTGTCTGCCCGTTCCTACCCACCCACCCCATTTCTTTTTATTATCTGTATCTGCAGAAGGGTCCACCCTATTTTTTTACTTTTCCAGAGGCGCGGGAAAATCAGGGGGTGCCATGGGCTCTGCTGCCAAAAAAGTCAGGGTAAGTGCCCAACTTTTTTGGAGCGGAGTTTCCAGGGTTTCCCCCCAGATGGCTTCGCAAGGGTGGCTGCGTCATGTAGATGTGCCCCAAGATCTCGGGAAGAAAGATGTCTTTCCCATCAACAGATACCTGGGAGATACTTTTACCTGGAGACACCAGTGGCTGAACCTGGAACCTTCTTCCTACAAAGCAGGTGCTCTGCTACTGTGCTCAAATGAAAGGACTAGCCAGAAAGGCATGGATTCCCCGCCCCCCCCCCCTTTACACAGATGCAAGCTACATGTCAAAGGGGTCCCAGGATTCTTTCCTCCTCGTTTTTGTTTTATGTGCCCAATGCAACTTGGGGCATCTCAGCAGACGAAGGCAGGTCGGAAGGAGCTGCTTCACCCCTTTCCCTCCTGTTTGAGCTTCGGCCTCTTTCCCCTTCAGCTCAAATTGTCGTTCTTCAGGCTGTTTATTCATCCATTGAGAGTGGAAAGAGTTAGGGGAGGTTATAGGGACATTGTATCATTCCCCACTAGACATGGAAAAGAAGGAAAGAGATTCTGAGCAAGGAAAGGAGCAGAGGGGAAAGAGAGGTGCCGGCTCCCCACCCCAGCCATGCTCCTTCCGCTCTGTCACCACTTTCCATGCATTCTTCTTCTGCTCAGATCTTGGATGCTCTGTGTTTAAATATATATCTATGGAGAGATTCTGCACAATTTGTGGATTGTAGTGATATGGATTCTCCCCTCCCCTACACACACACAATTGGAGCATTTTCTGTAGAACATTTTGGAATTTTTTCCAATGCCTCATATCTCAGTTTCTCTCCCCCCTCCCCACCATAGCCAATAAAGCACACTTATAGAAGGTTTAAATGTCATGTTTAAACAAATCCAAAGCTTTAGTTTGGATTTATTTTTTGCAGAATGTTTAAGACATGATAACATCTCAATAGCATAGACTGATTTGGGGACACCCTAATTTTAGCTGTGTGTATGCATATCGATATCTATTCTATATAATAATGTGCTTCCTCAGGACAGTCACCTGAAAAAAGTTAATTACAGCTCTGTAAATGGTCACTTCAACTGACCTTGTTGTGCTAGTAATTTTTAGAGACAGAAAACTTTTCATTTTTAGGGACAGAAAACTTTTCATGGAAAAATACAGCAGTATTCCACCCATCTCATTGTAGACTGGTCCTCAAATCTTCACTTACCTGACAGTCTGGTCAGCAATCCAGCCTGCATCACACTGCTCGTAGCCACTGAGGTAGGCAGCGTACAGCTGCTCTGGAGTTGCAATCTGGGCTTGGATCTGGGCACAGGCTTCCTGGGCCTTGGCGAAAGTGTAAGCATAGCGGGTGGAGCCTTCTCGGTAAAGAAAGACGACTCCTAGAAGGTGGAGGAGGGGGGCGTTAGGTACAGTTGGAACAGGTGTGGAATTTCCACTTTGAGGCCCGCCAAACACAACAGATTGGATTCAAGGCCGGAGGATGGAGGCTCCTCCACAGCAGTGTAAAGCAACAGCCTCCCTCGTCTCTCAGGACTTCCTGTATGCAGGAATTGCAGGGCTGGGTTGGGATGGAGCCTCTGGGAAACACTTAGCGTTCAGAAGTCACTTTAATCCATGATGGGTTAATAAACTACTCACATTTTTTAAAATAAATTACTGTTACACCACACACACACACACACAAATAAGCGTAATCTGAGCCCCTCCCCCCAGGCCCTTGTCCTCCCATCCTAGCAGTGGCAGCTGTTCCACCCCCATTGACAACATCGCAGCAGCCTGCATCCACCTTCTGCAATATCCCAATGAGAGGGGAGAGGTGAATTCAGCTCTTCCCGCATCACTTTAAAGCACTGGAAATTTGCAGGATTGGGACCAAACTTTATATACAGCCTCTCCTAGCCAGGAGGCACCCAATAACGCACCATTAAAACCCTGCACAATTACACCCAAAGGAGCGAAAAGCCTGTGTGCACCGAAGAGGGGTTGGCGCAAATAATAAATCCGTGGAAGTTTGCAGGTGCAGGACAAAGCTTCATACGCAGCATCTCCTGGCAAGAATGCACACAAGGCAAAAGAACAACCCTGTGCAGCTGCTGCCACCTGACTCAGACAGAGTTTGACACTTGGGGAGGTTGCAGAGCGCACAACGCAGCCTACTTCCTGTCATTTGCATCGGTGGCTCCGGAAGCCGCCAGAATCAAGGCGGTGACGGCGGCAGATAAGGGACCCGCCGAGGGCCAGCTGTGAAGCGCCGAGGCGTCCTGAACCTTCAGAGCCAATTGGCAGGGTTAAAAAAAATCCCAACTGACGACACGATCACTCACAATGGGTTAAATTTCATTTCATTTCTATACCGCCCCATAGCCCAAGCTCTCTGGGCAATGCATAAAAATTAAAGACCATTAAAATACATTATATGAAGTATAAAACCATTCACATGGTTATGGAATGATCTCCCTGATGAGGCCTGCCTGGTGCCAACATTGACATCTTTTCAAAGCCATGTTAAAACAGATAGCACACACACAGCAACATATATCTAAAACAATTCAAAACTATCCATCAGAGACAATCCAGGACCTGATAAAAAAAGACCGATTATATGCTGCCAAATGCCTGAGAGAAGAGGGCCGTTTTAACATGGCTTTGAAAAGATGTCAATGTTGGCACCAGGCAGGCCTCGTCAATGAGATCATTCCATAAGTGAGGGGCCACCATCATGAAGGCCCTCTTATTTATGGCTTATTTAACCCAATGTGGGTTGTGATATCCTATTCTGCTTCAGAAACATAGGCCACATTCAAGGAGATGCAGGCATAAGACTCTGACGTAGCGGTTGGCATCATTTGTTTCTGCCACAGGGCTCCTAGTATAGAAAGTTGTACCCCTCCTGGAAAGGAAGGAAGTGGGTTTGGCCCCTCCTTGACCAGATGGAGTTCAGTGCCCCATGGTGTGATTCTAGCCAATAGCTCAGAACTCCATGGATAAGAAGAAGGTCTGTCAGGCAGTGGTAAGCAAAAGTCTCAGGTGATGCATGAGTCTGAGGTGCACTGCTGTGCTTTGGAGGTATTTCACTTTTCCTTGTGTGTCATGTCTTTTTTTTTTAGAATGTAAGCCTGAATGTAAAGACTGTCTTCTTTATTGATACATTGTAAGCCGCTCCGAGAGCCTTTTGGCTGAGGTGCGGGATAAAAATACTCTAAATAAATAAATAAATAAATAAATATTTGGGCTGCCTCCAAATATATGGTGACTCAGCTCCAAAGTGATCCAAGGCTGCTCCACCAGAGATTGAGAAGGCAGCATCTTTTTTTGCTTTGGGGGGCCAATTTGATATATTTGTATACCTCCAAGGAGCATTTCTAAGCTCTCTGTAAATGGGAAATGCCAACAGAGAAGGGGGGGGGTGAGGCACAGGGGGCGATGTAGTTCTATGACCGACAGTTCTCGCTTCCAACCAGAGAATAGCTTTACCAGGGCTCTCCTTTTTACTTCCAATCACAGGCTTTGTAGGGAAGGGAGAGAAGGAACTTATCAGAAGTTGTTCCAGTCTTGTCATTGCTTTTTCTGACTTCTGGAAAAAGTGTACACAGTGTACACAGCAGTGTACACAGCTTCTGAGCATTCTCACAGGGAGATGCCTGGTGCCCCAGTGGTGCTTGCCTGGTGCCGCTGGTGTCCCAGCACTGCTGGCACGAACTCCCCAATCAGGGCCCAGGATGTAGAGTTCTACCGAGCTGCCATAACCTGCTCAACTTCCCCAAGCACTTTCCTCCTGGCTGCTGGTCCAGCATCACCTTCCTGCTAAAGGCCGGGGGCGGGGGCTGTCTGCCCACAACTTAGGGGGCCACCAGCTCCACAGAGCCAGGCAGCATAGCGTTGTGGGGCAGAATTAAAGAGTAGGCAGGCAGGTAGAATTTTATAGTTTGCAGTAAACGCTACTCTGATTCATGTATGTGCGTGTGCATACATGTCATACACCATAAAGTCACATACCACATACAGCAAAAAATGCAGCAAATTGTCCACAACCTTCAGGAAAGGAAGGGCATCCTTTTTAAAAACAAACAAACTTTAAAGGCTCTCCTGGCACAAAACCCCGTGCACCTATCCTTCTGAACTTTTCCAGGTACATTACCAAGGGGCTCCTTTAGCTTGCATGTCATATCCACGCACATTGCACACAAACCAAAGAGACCATATGGAAAGGAGTTCAGGGCTCCTGCATCTTTAACAGTTGCACAGAAAAGGCAATTTCAGCAGGTGTTACTTGTATGCATGCAGCACCAGGTGAAATTCCCTCTTCATCCCAACAGTTAAAGTTTCAGGAGATACACTAAAGTGATCAGATACAAAAGATGGCAGGACTCCTGCAGCTTTAACGCTTGTGATGAAGAGGGAATTTCACCAGGAGCTGCATGCATAACAATGACACCTGCTGAAAGGAGGAGCCCTGTCCTCCTTTCCATAGGGTCACCCTATGTAAGTCATAGCTCAAATTTTAAAGGTACTATAATACACTGCACTCTCAATGGGGGATGACTTCCATGGCTTCAGACGCTGAGGCAAAGCTCTGCATGGAGACAGAGCCAAACTGCCACATCAGACCGACCTTCCATCAAGACAGCCCCAAAGCTTCTCTCCAGAGCCATGCAGAGGCGTGGATGGGTGATGCCTGGTGGAAGACAACCTGCAATTGGTCGCCTTCCAACAGGAAGAGGGCGGTGGCAGTGGCGGGGGGGCTCCAGTCCCTGGATGGCCACCCAGAAACCTCACGTTCCCTCCTCTGCGTTGGGATTACCTGACGCCACCCCAGAGGAGGCAAAGCATGGGGTTTGCGAGGGGCGTGGCACCAACCCAGAACTGTGAAGAACCCCCCACCCCAGCTTGAAGGGAGGACAACAGCTTCAAGAAGAACCAAATGGCATGGTGAACCTTCCCAGCACTCCTCAAGCACATGTGGGTTGGGGACTGAGCATCTGCTGCAATCATGTCCAGTGGTGTGGGGCCTGAATTCACTGCCCCGCTTACACCTATACACACACAAGATAGGTAGGCACAGAGTACGTTACCTTTCACCTTCACCTCCAGCGCATCATGCCCATCCTCGATTCCATGCTGGACATCACAGCGGTAGACTCCCGAGTCATTGGAGCGCAGCTCACTCAGGACCAAGGTGGCGTCTGTGACCGAGTCTGGGTAAAAGGGCAGCGAGACTCGGTCGCGGTAGCCTTCGCTCACCTTCACCTTCAGGCCCCGAGCGACCAGGATCTCCGCTTCTCTGCCCTCGGCCAGGAAGGTCCATTTCACTCGGGGCGCCCCCTGGACAGCACGGCGCCCGACGGTTCCAGATGTGGGCAGGGGGCGCAGGTAGGTAACGTGGCAGGGGATGGTGAGGCTGCCAGAAAGCACGGCTCGAATGGGTGGATGTCTTGCAATCGAGACCTGCAGAGCTTCGAGGTCTTCTGGGGGGAGAAGCAAAGAAGGCCCCTGGGTGTTAGGGGTGGTGGTTCTCCTTCCGCACAGGGCAGACTCAGCCTAGGATCCTGGGCTCCCTGCCCTCAACCCTGGGCTGTTTCAGGGGCTTCTTTGCTGTGCTTAAAGGAGCTATGCAGCACAATAGCGCCACTTGCTGCTTGGCAAAGAAATGGCCACACAAGGCATTTGCATGCATTTGATGTTGTTCAGTTTTTGTAAACTGCCCAGAGAGCTTCAGCTATGGGGCGGTATAAAATGCAATAAATAAATAGTCAACAAATGTAATCTTGGAGATTCTGGAGGAAGTGCAAGTTGGCACTGAAATGCAAATTAAAACCTGAGGAAGCCAAGGATGGCCATGAGGGAGACTCCCCTGTCTACATAGTCCTAGCGGAAGCTCAGCCGTCCTCAAAGGCCATTTCAGACCACCATTCTCCTCACAGGCTACCAAGGGAGACATGGGCAGTCATATTGTCATCCAAACCATCTCCTGCGAGGAGCCACACGTGTGGACAAAAGAAACACTCCCATGGTGGTCTGGAAGAAGCTTTACTTTAGAGATAAGTAACTTTCCATCCTAGGATAGGATGGCTCAGGTCAGCCATGTGGTCAGCAATCCATGCAGGCAGGAAACAAGAAGGAGGAGGATGTAGAGGGAGGAGACAGGAAAGGGCAGAGCCAGCATCTCAGCAAAAAAAACAACAACAACCCTCACCTTGATCAGGTACACATTAACTCTTCAGCTCCAGGTTCAGTGACCTGTAGCCCAAGTTCTGCTAACAAGTCGCAGGAACAGAGTCGGCTGCTTTACACAGGGACAGATTGGGGGGGGGGGGCTTGCCTGGTGCTGCCTCCACCCACTGTCAGTGGCTCCCTGGTCTTTCCCTTCCACTGGAGATGCCAAAGGTTGCATCCAACACCAGCAGCACACAAAGCAGACGCTCCGTTACCAAGCTGTGGCTTCCCCAGTCGTACACAGGGCTGTCATCTTGGTCCACCTCGCCCAGGACTTTGACTGCAACCAGCAACAGCTCTCCAGTGCCTTTCTCAGCTCTGCTGCCAGAGACCCTGGAGGCCGTCTACAGGCCTAGCAGCTGTGCTCCTCTGCCACTGAGCTTGGGCCCCGCTATGGGAGGGGCCACTTCAGCCCTTCCACTTATCCCTAGGGGCAGAAGCAGTTTTTCTCTTAGGGGAACATGCAACACCTCCGCCCCTCTCCAGTTCTCCACCAGTACCACCACTTGCAGTCACAAATGGTCCCGTCCCAGTGATCTGCTGGCGGTGCAGCCTCCCCTGTGTCCGCCCCCCCCCCCCCGCCATTACCTGAGCTTTCCCTGGAGAAACGAAATGTATCTGTGGGGACAAACTGGGCAAAGGCAGAGAACACCAGCAGGAGGAAAGCCATGGCGGTTCCTGTTAGGGAGAGGGGGAAATAGAGAAGGAGTCAGGCCCAGAAAGCAAAACCCCAAACAACATTTGGTTGCAATTCACTTCCAAGTGTCCTGGAGGGGGGAAATATATGCATTGGCCTCTGCTCCACTGAAGATTTTCTTTCCCAAAAATATTTTGCTCTTGGAGAAAATGAATGAGTTTGGGGGCGGGGCGGGGGGTGGATAATGTCAGTTTCACGCAAATTCCATTTTGGCAAAATTCAGTAATGAGTGGGTTGGCATATTGACACAACGCCTCTATTGAAACAATGAGGTGAAGCTGGTTTCCTGGCTGGGGCCCTCAAAGGTCTGGGGCCAAAGTATCTGAGGGAACGTTCCCTCCCCTGTGAACCTCCCCAGAGTTTAGGGTCTGTTTAGGGTCTGTTTACAAAGCCCTGTGAGGACTTCCATGGGCTTGTCTATATGCCCAATATACCCTGTCGTGGCTGTGCAGTTGTGCAACATTGTTTACATGATGCAGCTGCCAACTTACTGCCACACTGGGCTTTTCCCTGCAAAACTGTGTTTTTCTGAAGTGTTGTTTTACTGCGACTTTTGCAATTGCTCCATCTTTATTCCAAGAAGCCTTTCTTTAACATGCAGCCTTGGATTTCTGTGTTGTTGTTTTTTGCTTCTTTTTAAATTTTGTTTTAACTGTTTTATTCTGTTTTTATTTTCATTTTACCTTGTACACCGCTCCGAAATTTTTTCAATGAGGAGCGGTATATAAATATTCTAAATAAATAAATAAAGTTACCACATTGCTTCTTCGTCTGTCAGTGGTGGCTTCGATTCAGGTTAAGACGTGGGCAGATCTAGGGGTGGATGGGCAGCGCAGGCATGAGAATGCAGCCCCCCACCAAGGCTTGACAAGCCTCGTAAAGGCCATCATGGTGATGTAAACATCAGGGAATGGAAGTGAGGGCAGTGCATTTGACACATACATTTATGTATTTGACACATAAATTACATGAACTGTAGCAGTGCTGCTGCAGGGCTTTCAAAGTTGCGTAGAGTTCCCATACAAAAAAAGAATTTTTTTTCACAGTTTCCTGTTCCTGCTGTCAGGCAACAGCGCTTCCATTTCCCCCAGGCTGGACACCCCAGGCTCCCTCCTGCCATGTAACTGTTTCTGTTCCACTTTGCAGCAACGATGCAGGCAGCAAAATGTTGTCCTATAGACACAGCCCATCTCTCATGGAGGCCAAGTTGGAAAGCAGGTTGGAAAGCCTTCTCTGCACTGATACAAACCCACTCCATCTGACCCTATGAAGTCTGGAAGAGGAATCTAGGACACCCCCCGCCACCTCAGAATGGGCAAGGGGGCTGGCCAGGCAAAGTAGTCCAGGCTGACCCAGCAGCCAATGCCACCAGCCTTTCCTAATCTGGAACCCTCTGGATGTGTCAGACTACAACATCCTAGATCATCCCTTGCCAGCAGGGGACACTCATCCTATTTACAGACAACACCAAGTTGGGAGAAACAGCTCATGTCTCAGAAGACAGAAAGAAGATTCAAGATGATCTTGACAGAATGGAGGACTGGGCCAAAGTAATGAAAATGAATTTCAACAGAGAAACACGCAAAGTTTTGTGTTTAGCTAGGCATAATCACTTGCTGCGACAGCAGTACATGTGAAAAGGATCTAGGGGATTTTGTAGACCACAAGCAAAAGACGCGTCAGCATTGCGATGTCACAGTTAAAAGGCCAATGCAATCCACAGTGGGCTACAGAATCAAAGAGTGCTTATCAATGGAACCTCCTCAAACTGGGGAGAGGCAATGAGTGGGGTACCGCAGGGCTCAGTCCTGGGCCCAGTGCTCTTCAACGTTTTTATTAATGATTTGAATGAGGAGGTGCAGGGAATGCCTATCAAATCTGCAGACGACACAAAATTGGGTGGGATAACTAATGCCCTGGAAGACAGAAACAAACTTCAAAGTGATCTTGATAGGCTGGAGTGCTGGGCTGAAAACAACAGAATGAAATTTAATAGGGATAAATGCCAAGTTCTACATCTAGGAAAAAGAAACCAAATGCAGTGTTACAAGATGGGGGACACTTGGCTCAGCAGTACTACAAATGAGAAGGATCTTGGAATTGTTGTAGATCACAAGCTGAATATGAGCCAGCAGTGTGAAGTAGTTGCAAAAAAAGCAAATGCTATTTTGGGCTGCATTAATAGAACTATAGCTTCCAAATCATGTGAGGTACTGGTTCCTCTCTATTCGGCCCTGGTTAGGCCTCATCTAGAGTATTGTGTCCAGTTCTGGGCACCACAATACAAGAAGGACGCAGACAAGCTGGAGCGTGTGCAGAGGAGGGCAACCAGGATGATCAGGGGTCTGGAAACAAAGCCCTATGAAGAGAGACTGAAAGAACTGGGCATGTTTAGCCTGGAGAAGAGAAGATTGAGGGGAGACATGATAGCACACTTCAAAGACTTAAAAGGTTGTCACACGGAGGAGGGCCAGGATCTCTTCTCAGTCATCCCAGAGTGCAAGACATGGAATCTGGCTTTCAAGTGACAGAAAGCCAGATTCCGGCAGGACATCGGGAAAAACTTCCTGGCTGTTAGAGCAGTATGAAAATGGAACCAATTACCTAGAGTTACTTTTGTAAACTGCCCAAGGAGCTTCAGCTATGGGGCGGTATATAAATGTAATAAATAAATGTAGGTTGTGGGCTCTCCCACACTTGAGGCATTCAAGAGGCAGCTAGACAACCATCTGGCAGGACTGCTTTAAGGTGGATTCCTGCATTGAGCAGAGGGTTGGACTCGATGGCCTCATAGGCCCCTTCCAACTCTAAGATTCTATGATTCTAGGCGGCAGCAACAGAAGTAGAGGGTTCAGGTGGTGGGAAATAATGGGATCACTCTATTCTGCCTTGTTCATGCCTGCTTTGTTTCAGGAGGGTAGGGATCCTGTAGACCAAGACCGAAGATGAAAAGTTGAAAGGTATGTTTAGCTCAGAAAAGGGACAATTAAAAGGCAATACAACAGCCATCTTCAGATATTGGAAGGACTGTGATAGAGATGGAAGGGGATTTCGACTAAACATCAGGAAGAACCTCCTAAAGGTACAAGCTGTTCAGCCTTGGAAAGTGGTGGGCTCTCCTGTGATTTCAGGGATGCTGTAGATTTTGAGGATGATTCTAGGATGATACTCATGCCCTCCTTTTGACCATTTGCCCTCCTCTACAAATGCCACATGCAGGGCCCTCTTGCCCAGAAGTCCTCTCCTCTGATGGGTAGCAGCTCCCAGAGGTTTCAGAGAGAGAAGGAATTTTCCCAGTCTTGCTCCCTGAGATCCTTCTTACTACAGCTC
The DNA here is from genome assembly GCF_023053635.1 of Elgaria multicarinata webbii. Taxonomy (NCBI): domain Eukaryota; kingdom Metazoa; phylum Chordata; class Lepidosauria; order Squamata; family Anguidae; genus Elgaria; species Elgaria multicarinata. The sequence continues at coordinate 545,516 of NC_086191.1, read as the reverse complement.
CCGGGAACCTTCTGCATGAACCTTCTACAGAGCTACGGCCACTCTCAAAGCCTCAGAATTTATCAGCCACTGACTTATCCCAAGCCAGAGCTTGGGTCCTTCCACCTCAGTTTTATCTTTCCCATCACTTTTGAGTGAGAGATGACAGCCATTGAGTCTGGGGTCTCCTGCATGTCCCCCCAAAAGAGAGGTGAGGTCCCTTCCCCAAGAGGCTCATGAAATCAATAGAGGAGGGAGGATGAGACATTGAAATATAGACATTGAAATGGAAAGATTGTGCTGACGGCTTCATGGAAAAGGCAAGCTTTGAAGAAGGATGTGAAGGAAGCCACAGAAGTGGCGCTATGCTGAGACCCGGCCACTGGGCTCTGCCCCTTTGTGGATTATTCTCCCCCACCCTTCCCTTCCCTCCCTTCTCTTTACTTTGCTTCAGTAGTATCTGTGGCATCATGGTACCCAATCCGAGAAGCCAATGTCCTTGCAGCACATCTGTGGCCAAGCAATAGCTGCCAAGAGGATGTTGAAGCTGTGCTTGGAGATAAGCCGCCTCCAATGCCTGGCCAGATCCTTCCAAAGAGTAGATGAGTCTCCTCCACATGTACCCTGTCCTGACCTTTCCTCAATGACAGTCTGAAGCATTTCTGCATGACTGTCCCAGTTTTCCTCACCTCATTTAACAGTCTCTCCTAGAATTGATCTTGAAACAGCTTTGGCTCAGCTCATCCCAACACTACCCTTGGCATTTGCAAAGATGGTCTCCTCTGACAGTCCTGACCTACAGAATGGGCCACTGGCACAAGCCCTGTTCAGCCATTCAAAGCCTGGCTGACATGATCTGAATTGATGGCACTACCTGTCCTGGTGTCTCCGAGGTGTCCCCATTGCCTGGCCCTGAACCAATGCCTCCGAGTGCCCCCTGCGCTTTAGAACCCATGTGATCTAACACTTCTAGGTAAGGCTCCTCACTGTAGACCTTTGCCCGCCAATGGATGTGTGTGTGTGGCAGGGCCAGACCATGGGCACACAATGGGGAGGGGACCTGACTTGTCCTTGCTCACCCCTCATCACATGAGAAATGGCACATCTGAAGAGGGCTACAGTCAGATCCGGCCACTGATTTAGGATCATGGTTCCCATATCGTTTCTTGATGTGTTGAACTTTTTGTGAACCGCCCAGAGAGCTTCGGCTATTGGGCGGTATAAAAATGTAATAAATAAAATAATAAATAAATAAATAAACTCCTCTATGAGTAGAAGGATCCCTGGGGTTCATCTCAAGCAAAATTTCAATGTGAAATTTGCTCATGTAGAACATCCAAGGAATTTCAGGGAACGCAAAAATATACTCTGTAATTATTAGTGTTGCAATGTTACTGTTCTTTACTGTTAGCCACCCTAAGTTTTGCAAGGAATGTAAGGTGGAGCACAATTATTTAAAAAATAATTTCTGAGACATGAGCTGTTTCTCCCAACTTGGTGTCGTCTGTAAATAAGAAGTGTGTCCCCTGCTGGCAAGGGATGATCTAGGGTGTTGTAGTCTGACACATCCAGAGGGTTCCAGATTAGGAAAGGCTGGTGGCATTGGCTGCTGGGTCAGCCTGGACTACTTTGCCTGGCCAGCCCCCTTGCCCATTCTGAGGTGGCGGGGGGTGTCCTAGATTCCTCTTCCAGAAATCATAGGGTCAGATGGAGTGGGTTTGTATCAGTCCAGAGAAGGCTTTCCAACCTGCTTTCCAACTTGGCCTCCATGAGAGATGGGCTGTGAGAACTGGCAATGCAATGCACACCTCAGCAAAACCTATGTCCATGGTTTTTCTAACTTCCTTCTTTTCACTCGTCTCAGTCCCAAGGAAAGACTGAAAGGGTGCTTGTGGACTTCCCAGTGGCTTCTGGTTGGCCACTGCGAGCAACAGGGTGATGCTGGTGGCCCTTTGATCCGCTTTAGCTCCAGAGCTCTTCTTACATCCATTAAAAAGAAATGCCACAAACAGCCATGTGCATAATTAAAAGAAAAATGATTGTTTACTTTAGAACTATTTTTCTCACGTGGGTTACATATCCATATGTAATCAATTGATTAACTGAGTAGGATGCCTTTATTGGGGGTGACATCCCTAAATATTACCTGTATTATTTCTACAGCTCATCAATGTACAGGGCAAAGTGCAGCAAAAGAAACGAGCAAGCAAAAAGTGACAGGTTAGCTCCTGCTCTGAGGAACCCAACTCAAGGAAGATGGGGGCAGGAGAGAATGGACAAAGAGGCAGCACAGGGAACAAGCCGAGGGAAGTTAGTGCAGTTCAGCGGCCCAAATTCTGCAGGGTCTTCACACAACTGTCTTTCTCCCGCACGGACATCCTTTTCTTTCTCTCATTCATACCTGAGACCACTCCAGGCACCGCCATTCATGCTGCACTTTGCAGGCCCCATCCCAAGCATCATCCCTCCCAAGGGCTGACTTAAGAAACAAAAATGAAACACTTCCATAGCAATGGCAGCGCACGCCTTTGTCCAGGTGTGAGCTGGTGGTGGCGTTGCTCCTGCCTCACTCAAGGCAGAGGGAGGGCTGGGGACCTTGTTGGTGGCCTGGCATATTCCTGCCATTCCAGCGTCAGAGGCACCAGCCTCACCTGCTCCCAGGCCTGCTATTTTAGATGGTTTAATGGGCGCAGCAGTGGAACTGATGATGTTCACACACATACTGCCGGCCCCCACAACAGATGTGCACAGCCTCTCCAGAAAAACAATGGGAAAGTGGAGATCTCTGGATTTGCTCCACAGCGTCAATATTACCAATGCTGTGTCTTTAAAAAATGCTACTGTGAACACCAATGCTGATGAGCTCACCTTTCAAAGCCCCCACCCCACCCTGCACCAGCAGGTAGGGCAGCAGCAGCAGCTGGGCAGAAGACAGAGAGGATCTTCTGGGGTGGAACAGTCATCAGCTGCCCACTTTGGAAAGGGGACAACATTGTGTGTCATCACCATTGGCCTGGGGGGCCTTAACCACAGAAATCGCTGGTTTGCTCCTGCTGACCTCTGGAAGCCCGGGGTGGGGGGAGGATTGAAGAGGGAGTTCCAGGGATATGGGGCAGCGAGGGGGAAAGAGTGGAGTTGCGTAATGATGAGGGTGAAGAGCTGAGGGGGGTGGAGCCACAGGCAGCTTGCAAGCAGGGCTGGGCAACTTGTGGCCCTCCACATGTTTTGGCCTGCAACTCCCATCTGCCCCAGCCACCATGGTGAGGGACAATGGGAGTTGTAGGCTGAAATATCTGGAGAGATATTTTACAGATATTAAGTAAGAAGGCATTAATTTTTATGTTGATCTCTAAGGTCTGTTTTTAGTTGTTAATACAATAAAGGTAGATTCATCCAAACAGCCTCTCCTAAACATTTGTGCACCAGGGGCGCCAAGTTCCCTGAAGCAGGGACGGAGCGTGGCCCTTGCGTCAGGGAGCTGCTGAGGCCGGCTACTGTGCCTGGTGCCTCAGGGCGAGCCTGATGGCAGGCCGGTGGGGGCCAAATGGCCCGTTCCCTCGGTTCCATCTCCGCACCCTTTCAGTCTTTCCTTGGGACTGAGACGAGTGAAAAGAAGGAAGTTAGAAAAACCATGAGAACTGGCAATGCAATGCGCACCTCAGCAAAATGAATTCAAATGGAAACTCTGAGGAAGCCCCTCATAAAGACTGGCCCAGTTCTGACTCTGTGGTTCTGGAGAGCTTTTTAATCGTGCATCTTTAGCAAAGCCTCATTTGCTCCAAATGGCCCTTGAGGGCTGCCGCCGCCGCCACCACCACTGAGGGCAGATTTCTCCCAGAGTATGAGAGAGAAGCGAGGGGCTTCCCTCCTCCGATGAGTCACGGAGCGGAGTCTTTAAGATTCCACTCAGGCTCCAAGTCCTTCACTCCTTCCCCATGAATGCCGGAGGCTGACCAAAGATCCTTTTATTCCCTTTGCCATGGGAAGATTTATTCTCTGGGAGAAAAAGGAGTTTCTGGTGAGGGTGGTCTCTTGTGCCAGGGGCATTCAGAAAAGGTGGCCCTCCCCAGCGCATTGGCTTTCTTCCCAGCAATGCATTGGGACAGGTTCTCAGGCACTGTCCTTTGTCCCAGCCGAGTTTGCCGGTGGCCAGCTGCCTTCCTGCTGTGCTGCTGTCTCCCATGGATGAAAAGAACCACAAACAGGGATGGTGATCCGCTGCGGCGGCATCACAGGCTGAATCCCACCAGGAATCATGGGTGAACCTAGAGTCCTTCCCTCCCACTTTCAGAGCTGCAACTTCATTATTTGGTGGGGGGTGCGGGAATCCCTGGCCTCTCTGCTGTCTGTACAGTTCGCTCTGCCCTGAGCTCCGGAATTCCTCCGGAATTCTGGCCTTTCTAGGATCATCCATGAGATGAATTCCAGAAGACCTGTATGTGCCTAGGCTTTCCTGTGGTGCACAGAGGGAGCCTAGAGGCCTCCCTTTGCGGAGGCATTCCCGCTTCAGACATCCACACTAATGTCTGGCTGGAGGGGCTTGCAGTGGATCTGCACTGTCGGGAGCAGGGCGAACGGCATGGCCCTGGTGTAGAACTTAAGGGCAAGATCTACACCTTGTGTCTAATCATTATGAATGTGGAATTTTTGTGAACCGCCCAGAGAGCTCCGGCTATTGGGTGGTAAAGAAATGTAATAAATAAATAAATAAATAAATAATAATAATAATAATAATAATAATAATAATAATAATAAGGAAATAATACTATGAAAGCGGTATATGGACTGTGGACTGCGCCCCAACAGTTATCAGTGCACTTCAATACCACTATAAAGTGGGAGTATAGATCTCGCCCCTATCTACACACTTCGCCCCTTCACTTGAGCAACTCTTGATATCAGCCTACTCTTTATTGCACCTTGAAGTTCCTTCCTTTCACTGGAATTTCCCTCTTCTACATTATTGAGGGCATCATCAGATGAGCGTTTCATTGCACACTCATTACTGGGCACTCACGGATTTTTGCGGGTCCTATTCATGACATCATCTGCATCCTACATGCCTTCCGCCCCTTCTGGCCTTCTTCACGTGACAAAAAAAGGTCCCGGTAAATACGAATTATTTCTGAGATGGAAGTGGCCACTATCTCCTGCTGTGTGCAGGAGAAGCAGCCCGCTGAATGGACCCCATGCACGTTGTTTACTTCCTCCACGCAGGCAGAGAAGCGACGGCAAGGAAACGCAATTCCCCCCCTCCCCGGTGTGATGACGCTCTGATACACACGAATGCATTGATAAAATAAAACCCTAGAAAAAAGCAAACAATGGGAGGGAATGACCGTAGGCCGGTTCTTGTGCTGGCCTAAAATCTGCCTGCCCTGCAATAGCCCTCCGGCCAGTGTTATTGCATTCATTGAACCTCTCTCTGCCAGCCCCGCCCCCGTTTTACCACTCCCCAAGGTCAAAGCTTTGGCACCAGAGAGGGAAGAGTCCCCGGGGGCAGGGATGGGGAGCCAAGATTGGCTCTCCTCCTCCAGGGTTGGAGCTGTGATTCCAAACTCAGAGGCGGTGATCTGATCTCTCTTATGGCCTCTGAATCAATGTCTAGTGGCCATAGGACTGCAGCCTAAAATGTAATAAATCCATATATATTAGTTGAAATAATAACTGGCCTTTTGTTTTTCAAGTAGTGGTGAAAAGGGGATGGGTGGCGGGGTCAACAAGGGGTGGGTCCCTGCCCCTCCCTTTCTATATGAGGAGGACCTTGAAGGTCAGCCTCCCTGTTCGGGGGTGCTCAAAAAAACTGAACTGAAGTGCCTTTTATTTGGAGGCATAGAGAAACCCGTTAAGCTGTCCAGACCTATCTTCTGTGGTTTCTGAACTTCTCTGGTGGGCAGGGCGCCCATTCACTCATCATCATTATCATCATCATCATTATCATCATCAGTTGAATGACATTTGTGTCCTCAAGGAGCTTACAAACGGAGCAGTGTGAGTGGGCAGGGCACACATACATGCAGGAGCCTTCCCCACTCAGTATTCTCCTCCGCAAGGGTTACTCAGCTCAGCTGAGCTCACAAAGTTTTCCTGTCAACATGCAGGGAAAGAAGACAGTAGTGTGTGTTAAGTCTCTCTCTCTCTCTCTCTCTCTCTCTCTCTCTCTCTCTCTCTCTCTCTCTCTCTCTCTCACACACACACACACACACACACACACACACACACACACACACGCACGCGCAAGCAGCTTCCCAGGATTCTGCAGCTGCAGGATGAGTCAGCAGCATTGTTTCCAAGCCCTGGCAGCAGCCCGAGCAGAGCCTCCTTCCGGAGGAACCGGCATTGCCCTTTGCCTTCCTGCAACAGGGCAGTGACAACGGCTGCATTCACACACCTTCCAACCCGACAGGAAGGGGAAGCGAGACCTGCTTCTCTCTTCGGCCACTTGGCCAGCAGCCCCCTCTCCTGCACAGTCCCACACTGCTGAAGGCTCCACGTGCACAAATCTTTTTGATGCATTCATTTATTCTGCATCCTCCATTGATTTAGAAGGCAACAAGGTAATCTGCATATGGAGTGTGTCCTGGGCCCCAACAGTTGTCAATACCGTTATAAACCGTTTTAAAGACCCTGTCCTGGTCTAGCTGCACCAAGGGGCTGATTTGGGAGACAGCACCTGCCTCTTCCTAAAATACGGTAAATGCTTTATTATTTATTTATTTATTTATTTATTTATTACATTTTTATACCGCCCAATAGCCGAAGCTCTCTGGGCGGTTCACAAAAATTAAAACCACAGTAAAACACCCAACAGTTTAAAACACAATTACGAAATACAGTATAAAAAGCGCAACCAGGATAAAACCACACAGCAAAGTTGATATAGGATTAAAATACAGAGTTAAAACAGTAAAATTTAAATTTAAGTTAAAATTAAGTGTTAAAATACTGAGTGAATAAAAAGGTCTTCAGCTGGCGACGAAAGCAGTATAGTGTAGGCGCCAAGCGGACCTCTCTGGGGAGCTCGTTCCACAACCGGGGTGCCACAGCGGAGAAAGCCCTCCTCCTAGTAGCCACCTGCCTCACTTCCTTTGGCAGGGGCTCACGGAGAAGGCCCCCTGTAGATGATCTTAAGGTCCGGGTAGGTACATATGGGAGGAGGCGTTCCTTCAGATAACCTGGCCCCAAACCGTTTAGGGCTTTAAATGTCAATACCAGCACTTTGAATTGGGCCCGGACCTGGACTGGCAGCCAATGAAGTTGTAAAAGGACTGGCGTAATGTGATCTCGCCGACCAGTCCCTGTTAATAACCTTGCTGCCCTGTTTTGCACCAGTTGAAGTTTCCGGACCGTTTTCAAAGGCAGCCCCACGTATAACGCATTGCAGTAATCCAAACGAGAGGTTATCAGAGCATGGATAACTGTAGCTAAGCTATCTCTGTCCAGATAAGGGCGCAGCTGGTATATCAGCCTGAGCTGATAAAAGGTGCTCTTTGCCACTGAGTTCACCTGTGCCTCAAGTGACAGTTCTGGATCGAAGAGCACCCCCAAACTACGGACCCGATCCTTTAGGGGGAGAGCAACCCCGTCCAGGACAGGGCAAACATCACCTCGCCGGACAGAAGAACCACCCGCTAACAGTACCTCCGTCTTGTCTGGATTGAGTTTCAGTTTATTAGCCCTCATCCAGTCCATTACCGTGCCCAGGCACTGGTTCAGAACAGCCACTGCCTCACCTGGGTTTGATGAAAAGGAAAGGTAGAGCTGGGTATCATCCGCATATTGATGACACCTCAGTCCACATCTCCGGATAACCTCCCCCAGCGGCTTCATGTATATGTTAAACAGCATAGGGGATAAGATAGAGCCCTGTGGAACCCCATGGCTTAGGAGCCACGGCACAGAGCAATAATCCCCCAGCACCACCTTCTGGAATCGGCCATCCAAGTAGGAGCGGAACCACTGCAACGCAGTACCTCCAACTCCCAGCTCAGACAACCTATCCAGAAGGATACCATGGTCGATGGTATCGAAGGCCGCTGAGAGGTCCAGGAGAACCAACAGGGTCGCACTCCCCCTGTCTCTCTCCCGACAGAGGTCATCCCACAGGGCGACCAAGGCAGTTTCTGTTCCAAAACCAGGCCTGAAGCCCGATTGAAATGGATCTAGATCTCTGAAAAATGGATCTAGCTTTACCAGGGACTGGGATTGGGAGGGCGCCTTCTAGGCCTGTTCGCCTGCCGTTGTCCGCACCTTCCAAAGCACATGCCACTTCTGTGCAAAATTGCCAAAGGCGGGGTGGGGGTCACATTCCCCAGGGGCCACATCCAACCTGCTTCGATTTGGAGGGGCTGTGCCAGGGTCAGTGAGGGGTTCTGACTTTGGACTACCCTGGGCTTCTTATGCTGGGGGATTTCAACGTCCGTGCTGAGGTCACTCACTTGGAAGTGACTGAGGATTTCATGCCTGCCATGAGAATCTTGGGCCTGTCCCATTTAGTATCTGGGCCCAGGGAGCACTCTTGAATCTGGTATTCTGTTTGGATGGAGTTGGTGTTCCGAAGATGGAGAAACTATGGGCATGTCTACACCATGCCTTATTCCAGGGATCACCCTAGGATCATCCCTGTGTGTCCACATGACGCACAGAGGATCCTGGGGACAAGGAGGGAAGATCCCTCCATTTCCCTGGGATTACCAGGACAGCTTTTAGCCTGATTTTTCCCACGGACTCGGGATCGTCCCAAGACTGCGGGAGATGTGGGCAGCTGTCCCAGCTCCTCACTGTTGGCGGAACTCAGGCTGCAGGTCACTGACCTGAGGCTAAAGGGTTAACAAACACTTACAGGGGGGGAGGGGATTGCTACAGTGCTTGTCTTGTTACTTCCTGTCTCCTCCCTCTTTCTTCCTTCTTCTCATTCTGCTGTTTTACCCACCTGCATTGTGTGCTGACCACGATGGGGGAACCAAGCCATCCCATCGTAGGATATGTTAAATATTGCTAAGTAAAGTTTTTTTTTAAACCACCTGGAGTGTTTCTATTGTCTGTATGCGTGGCTACTCACAGGGAGCTGATTCGGTCGACAACACTCACGAGTAAACGCAAGGAACCGGGCATGGGTCATGGAGCTCTTCAGGCACTCCGTGCCCATCAGGGCTAGGGAGGGGGGGGGAGCACAATCTTGTGTGTTTTTACTTACTTTCCCGTTGGAGTGCCCGTGTGCTCACCTTCAGTAAAAAAAATAAAATGGCAGCTGCAAATCCCTTGCTCCTCCCGGGATGTGGCGCACACCATCTGTCCAAAGGGGAGGATCTCGTGAGTAGAATACCATGAGATCCTTCCCCCACCCTCGCAGAACGCTGGGAGGTGTAGACATGCCCCATGAGTCCAATCGGACACAGGCTAGAGCTCATTCGAATGCCTACTCCATGGCAGTGAGGGCAGCAAAGAAATTGTGCTTCTTCTCCACAACCACTGCATCTCCACAGAGTCACCCACTTGTGTTTTTTTCAGGTGGTCAAAGGCTTATTATGCTCTGGCCTCTGAGAAGAAGCAGACCACTCAACAGCTTGTTGTGACCAATTTGCATCATAAAATCAGTCATATCTGTGCCTATTTGGATGCCACACTTGATACAGGTCTAAATTTGGCCTCTGCTTCTGCAGTTATAATGGATACCATTTGTACAGCCTGAGGTTGTGGACAGGATCTTTGGAGGAGTGAGCCCTACACATATGTGTTGGATCCTTGCCCTTCCAGGTTTATAAAAGCAGACAGTGGGGACTGGCTGAGTAGGCAAAGGTAGTGGTGAATGCCTCTTTACAGCAAGGGGTGATACCATCTCGGTTTAAAAGGCCCTCCCTGTACTCCACTGTATTGGATAATTTCTCCGCTTTTGTACCTCAGCCTCTTTCTCACCATTGCTATCGCTGGCTGGCTGGCTTGACAGGCAGAGTAGAAGTTGGCCGTGGCATTGGCAGCTCCTCCTCCTCCTCACCACCACCTCTGTATCTGGGCCAGAGCGAGAGTCAAATTAGCAAACAGGCTGCAGTGGCAAAATGAAGACACAACTCCAGGGGACCCTTATTAGTGGGCCCCTTCAGGAGTATGAGCCCTTGGCAGGTGCCCCCCCCCCGACCTTTGGTGCCGGCCCTAGCCGACCTCTCAGCTGCACGGATCTCTAGATGAGGTGGATTATCTAGATCCATTTCAGTCTGGCTTCAGGCCTGGTTAAGGGACAGAGATTGCTTTGCTTGCCTTTGTGAATGATCTACGCCAGAATCAGGAAGGGGACATGTATTGGCCTCTCAGTGGCTTTCAGTACCATTGACCACGGTATCCTTCCGGGGCATCTGTCTGAGGTGGGACTAGGAGGCCTTGTTATGTTGTGGTTCCTTCTTGGAGGGGTGATTTCGGAAGGCGGTGCTGCTCAACGCCATGGCCATCCCTGTTCAATGCCATGGCCATTGGCCTGTGGTTCCCCTCAGGGTTTTATTTTATTATTATATTTCGATACCACCCATCACTGAAGCTTTCTGGGCACGGTAATGGACTGGATGAGGGCTAACAAACTGAGACTCAATCCAGACAAGACGGAGGTACTATTAGCGGGTGGTTCATCTGTCTGGCGAGGTGATGTTTGCCCTGTCCTGGACGGGGTTACACTCTCCCTAAAGGATCAGGTCCGTAGTTTGGGGTTGCTCTTGGATCCAGAACTGTCACTTGAGGCACAGGTGAACTCAGTGGCAAAGAGCACCTTTTATCAGCTTAGGTTGATATACCAACTACGCCCTTATCTGGACAGAGATAGCCTAGCTACAGTGATCCATGCTCTGATAACCTCTCGCTTGGATTACTGCAATGTGTTATACGTGGGGCTGCCTTTGAAAATGGTCCGGAAGCTTCAGCTGGTACAAAACAGGGCAGCCCGTTTACTAACAGGGACTGGCTGGCGAGATCACATTACGCCAGTCCTTTTACAACTTCATTGGCTGCCAGTCCAGGTCCGGGCCTGATTCAAAGTGCTGGTATTGACATTTAAAGCCCTAAACGGTTTGGGGCCAGGTTATTTGAAGGAATGCTTCCTCCCATATGTACCTGCCCGGACCTTAAGATCATCTACAGGGGCCCTTCTCCGTGAGCCCCTGCCAAAGGAGGTGAGGCAGGTGGCTACTAGGAGGAGGGCTTTCTCCTCTGTGGCACCCCGGTTGTGGAATGAGCTCCCCAGAGAGGTCCGCCTGGCGCTTACACTGTACTCCTTTCGTCGCCAGTTGAAGACCTTTTTATTTTCTCAGTATTTTAACACTTAATTTTAACTTACATTTAAATTTTACTGTTTTAACTCTGTATTTTAATTTTGTATCAATTTTGCTGCGTGGTTTTTATTCTGGTTGTGCTTTTTATATTGTATTTTGTACTTGTGCTTTTAATCTGTTGGTTGTCTTACTATGGTTTTAATTTTTGTGAACCGCCCAGAGAGCTTCGGCTATTGGGCGGTATAGAAATGTAATAAATAAATAAATAAATAATTTCACCAAACATTCATGCTATTAACATATACATGAAATTGCTGGGAGAGATTGTCTGGGGTTTGGTGCCACCAGTATGTTGCCTTGCCCACCTGAGGCAAAAATGCCCACAGTGCCCATTCCTAGAGATGTCTGCTACACATGCCTTAGGAGCCCCCTGTTTGGACTACTGAAGGGATGGACAATTTTGGAAGGTCATGGGCCTATGTTGCCCCCTGCCGCCCACAGGCCACACCTCCCCCAGTGACACCAAAGAAATGCTTTACACTTTTAAAATTAAAAATGGCACCTGGAGCAGCTGTGCTGGACCAAAAAAGTTTTTAAATGGCTGCTTCAGACATCATTTTGGCTTTTATTTTTTTATTTACAATTTTGAGAGGCATCAAGGGAAGCAGCAGGGCCACATGCGGACCACCCTGGACTACTGTAATGTGCTCTATGTGGGACTGCTCTCGAAAACTGTCCAGACACTTCAGCTGGCCCGCTGCGGCCAGGCACGTGACCGGGGGCAGTTTCAGGGAGCACACAACACCCTCGTTCCACCAGCTTCCCTGGCTGTTTCCAGGCCCAATTCAAACTGCTGGCTATGACCTATGCAGCCTTGTATGAATTGGTGCCGGGCTACCTGAAAGGCCTCCTCCCTCCCTCCCTCCCTCCCTCCCTCCCTCCCACGCACGCCTGGTCAATGTTTGTGGTCAATGTTGGCATGGCAATGGGAAGCCGACATTGTTCTGGTCAGGAAACCTAGACATGTCTACCCAGGAGTAAGAACCATAGAGTTGAATGGGATCCAGTCCCGGGCACTGGCACCTTCTCCGTGGGGTGTTTGGGCAGCCGCTCTCCCTTCCCCTTCACGGTTGAGCAGTTGAGTGGAGAACCACCCTGCCCTCCTCTTTTGTCAGTGAGACCACCCTTTGACACACACACACCCAACAAAAAATTGGATGATCCAATATAGGGCAAGGACAGCAATACATGGGACGGAGGAGCGTCTTTATTGTGCAGGGAGGGAGGAAAGCCAGACTTTCCCAGCTCCAAAATAAGTTGGAAAATGGAGGGGGAAAGGTGAGATGAGCTGAGGTCAGGGACAACATCATGTGAGTACCGTGCTGCAAAAACACATACCAGGCATGACAAGAGTACAGTAAATCTCTGGTGTGATGGAGCCCTTTATGTGGTTTTATTGTTGCAATGGTTTTTATTATTATTACTGTTGTTTTTATTTGAATTGTTGTACACTGCCTTGGTGACATTAGTGGAAAGGTAGTATGTAAATATTATAATCAAATAAACAATCCCTATTTATACATTGTATTCTTTTCTTCTACAAGGCCAGTTTAAGCATTTCTGTCAAACCGTCCAAGGCGTCAGCACTAATGATCTCGCTTCACAGCAGAAATTATCTCACAGGAGTTCAGAAGTGGGCAGGTTGAGAAAGAAAACCAATGGGGAGCCGTGCTTTGTGAGCTCTCACCAAACTCCCAACGCCGCATGCAACGCTCAAGCCTTTCAGCAAAGCAACTGAACATATAAATCTTTGTCTCTGGCAAAGCCCAGACAGAAAGTTCCTGGGCTAGCTCTAAGGAACAGGGATGGATCAGAGAGGGAGAGAGACCCAGGGAATGATGTGGGGCAGGAAGAAGAACCTGGGCCAGATCCACACAGAGGCTTCGGGACGCCCTGAAGGCGCTTTAGGGCGCCCTGAAATCGATGATGTACACCCTACCTTAACCGTTCCAAGAAGAGGCGGAGGAGGAGGAGGAAAACCCCGACCGCCGCCCTAACGCCGTCGGGTGGGCAGTGCGCGACGCAGGCCTCGGCGGGCCAAGGTGCGGCGGGACTTACTCTCGAGTAGGTGCCGCTAAAGTGCAGCCAACCGAGCGCCTCGGCGATCCCGGCCGCGCGATGCGCCCCTACCTGGCGCAGGGGGCGGGGGCTCCGGAGACGGAGAAACCCACTCTGGAAAGGAGGCGCGCCCGGCTGCCTGCGAGCGAGGGGTGGGCCTGGGTGGCTCTTTCGCCGGCAAAAGGAGGCTGGTGGGTAGGTGGGCGACAGCTGATTCCCCGGCGAAGCCGCCGGGCACAGCAACTCTTCATCCCGTCCCCGTGAGGGGCCTCCTCCTCCTCCTCCATCTCCGCCTCTTCTTGAAACAGTTAAGGTAGGGTGTACATCATCGATTTCGGGGCGCCCTAAAGCGCCTTCAGGGCGTCCCGAAGCCTCTGTGTGGATCTGCCCTTGGCAGGGCCTAACAGAGCAGATCTGAGCAACCTCTGGGGACATCGAAGGGAGATGCAGCTCTCTGTGCTGCATCCCAGCAAACGGGGAGTGATCCAAGGCACAGCTGCAGAGATCACCTGGTGGCCTTGGAACCACCTTTCTGGTCCTCCTGTGTGTCACTTGCTGGCATAAACTTCCTGCCCTCCTTCCAGCATTTGCCAACAAGCTGTTCATGAGGGTTGAAGGGTCTCATTCACATGGCCCTTATTGCAATGGCTGGGTGCTCCACGCCCAGAGTCAAGCCAAACTGGGCAGTTGCCCAGTGCCAGTTTAAGCCTCTGGGGAAAACAATAGAGGGCAAAAGCCTCCACTCTCTACACCCTCAGCTGTTTATGCTCCTCCGTTCCACCTGGCAGAGGATTTGGCACCCCCCAATCTGTTTGGGGGGACCAGGCAACCCCCAATCTCAATATGAGGAACTCCACAGATTGGGCTGTTTAAAATTTTAAAAAAGGGGGGAGGGACGGACCCATTTTTAAAAACTTTTCAGAGGCAATGGGCAGGAAAATTTGCACTTGCCTTCCTTCCCATGCAGATGCTGGGAAGGAAGGCAAATGCCGGTGCAAGGCGAACTGTACTGGCTGCGATCCACAAACCTTTAACTTTTGTAAACCGCCCAGAGAGCTTCGGCTATGGGGCAGTATATAAATGTCATAAATAACAAACAGAAAGCTGTTTGCAGAGAAATAGGTCCTGATGACAAGGAAGAAAAATGCCACACAAGGGGAAGGCAAAAGAGGGAGGGAGCCCCAGGATCAGAAAAGGCAGCCGGCCCCAAAGAGAGAAAGAGGAAGGCAAGCCCATCCAGGTCCAAGATGGGCTCCTGCCCACTGAGCATTCGGAAAACAGGCGGCCTTTGATGTGTAGAGAGCCAAAAATACAACTTAACCTTGATGTGTGTACTTTTCTTTTCCTTCTCTCCTTTTTTCTTTTTCTTCTTCCCTCCTTCTTTTTCATTAGATGTAATGTTCCTATGCAAAGCTTTTATGTCATGTATGTTCAAAAAACAATAAGAAATTGGCGGGGCGGGGGAAGGAAAACAGGCGGCCACCAGCCTGTTCCTGCCTTATCCTGATGTGCAGGAATGAGCCTGTCACCAACTTTCACTTCCCAGTGTCTGCAGACTAAGCTGATAAAGGCACAGGTACAAGGGATAGTAACACGTTGGCAATCTTACCACCTCGTCAAGGTCAGCAACTGGCCTCCCCATGCCTAAACCAGCCATTTGAGGGATGATGCCAGGCCACGCGAATGCCAATTCAGCAGCAAGAGAGGGGTGTGGAAAGGTTTGTGCCAGTGGTGGAGTTTCAGGGTTTTTCCACCTCATTCTCAGGGTCTCAGGGAAGGAACATAGGAAGCTGCCTCACACTGCCAACGCCCCCAGTCCACCTGCCTAAGTACTGTCAACACTGACTGGCAGCAGCAATGCTCCAGGGTATCAGGGCAGGGTTCCTTCCTCGCCCTACTGGAGATGCTGCCAGGAATCGAATCTGGGACCTTCTGCATGCTGCAGAGGGGCTCTGTCTCTCCTGCAGGAGTCAAATCTCAGGGTGAGGGACAGAAGGTAAGGCATTAGGGGAGAGCTGGGGGGGCCACAGTGGCCCTCCCCTTCCCCAGCACAGTCTCCAGATCTCTCCCTCTCTTTCTGTGGGGGAGCGCAGGGGAGTGCAAGGCACCAATACAGGCGCTGGCAATCTACGCATTGGGAACGGGAATCAATCCCATTCAGAAAGGGGTTTAGAACAAATACCCAGCAAGGGGAGCCAGCTGCCAGCCTCTCCTCCAACAGACACTCTCTGCCAAGACTCGGGAGCAACCCTATTTGCAGGTGTGTGTGGGGGGGGGGACACAGACCCCCACCTTTTATCTCTTCTCAAGGCTAGTTGCTGACCATCCTAAGAGTCCTGCTGGATCTGAACCTTTAGTGCAGTCGAGTCCCATGCCCAACATTAGCCAACCACAAGCTCCCTCCCTCATTTGTCCCCCAGCAACCGGCAAACAAAGGGCGGCAGGGCGGCTGGGGAGTGGCACAGCTGGAAGCCATGTCAGGTTTTCCAGGGAGAGAGGAAAGACTTCTGCTGACATCTGTTTGGTGGGGTTTGTGTTTTGTAGCCTCTGCTTCCATACCCTGTTGAGTTGGTCACCATTATTCCCATATCTCAGAGAGTAACACTGGGGCAGAGCAAATGCAATTTCACCATGGCATACCAGGAGGCCCACAGCTGAACTGCCAGGGCACCGAAGGACATAGGGAGCTGCCTTGGAGCCAGGCACCCACCGCCCTCCTTGGTCCCTCTAGCCCCGTATTGTCACTGACTGGCTGCAATGACGCTGCAGGGATTCAGGCAGACTTTTTCCAGCCCTATTTGGACAGGCTGCCAAGAATTGAACCTGGAGCTTTCTGCATGCAAAGAAGGGGCACCACAACCGAGCTACAGGCTAATGCTCAGCAAAGTGCTTTACCCACTGATCCATGCTACCTCCTGGTAACAAAGATGAAGAGCAGTAGTTTCTGTATTTCTACAGGCAATGTGACACAACTAAATCATAGAATAGTAGAGTTGAAAGGGGCCTATAAGACCATCGAGTCCAACCCCTGCTCAATGCAAGAATCCACCTTAAAGCATACCTGACAAGTGGTTGTCCAGCTGCCTCTTGAAGGGCTCTAGTGTGGGAGATCCCACAACCCCCCTAGGTAACTGGTTCCATTGACATACTGCTCTAACAGTCAGGAAGTTTTTCCTGATGTCCAGCTGGAATCTGGCTTCCTGTAACTTGAGCCCGTTATTCCGTGTCCTGCACTCTGGGAGGATCGAGAAGAGATCCTGGCCCTCCTCTGTGTGACAACCTTTCAAGTATTTGAAGAGTGCTATCCTGTCTCCCCTCACTCTTCTCTTCTCAAGGATGAACAGGCCCAGTTCTTTCAGTCTCTCCTCACAGGGCTTTGTTTTCAGCCCAGCACTCTAGCCTATCAAGATCACTTTGAAGTTTCTTCCTTCCTTCCAGGGTATTAGCTCTCCTACCCAATTTTGTGTCATCCGCAAATCTGGTTAGTGTTCCCTGCACCTGCTCATCTAAATCATTAATAAAAATGTTGAAAAGCATTGGGTCCAGGACTGAGCCCTGCGGTACCCCACTTGTTACCTCCCCCCAGTTTGAGAAGGTGCCATTGATAAGTACTCTTTGAGTCAGATTCTGTAGCCAACTGTGAATCCACCTAATAGTTGTTCCATCTAGCCCACTTTTAGCTAGTTTGTTAATAAGAATATCATGGGGCACTTTGTCGAAAGCTTTGCTGAAGTCAAGATATATTACAACTACAGCATTCCCACAGTCCACAAGGGAGGTTACCCGATCAAAAAATGAGATCAGGTCATGCTGTGTTTTGTTATCACAAGGAGCTGCCTTCCCACTCTTGGGCTCTCTGAGTAAATTCTAGAGCTAAAAACTAATTTTGTGGGAGATGTGAGTGTCATATACCAGCGAGAGTACCTGACTGAAGCTGTGATCATACACATTCATAGGACGACATAAAAATGTATGAGCAAAAGGCGTATAGGATTTCACTGCCTCACAGGGTTGTTGTGAGGATAAAATGGGTGCTGGGGTACAAGAACCAAACACTTACTTCTTGCACAAAGGGCAGGGGTCAAAAGAATGAACGAATGAAGGCATAAATACACAAATAATTCAGAAGCAACTTCTCCCTACTTCTTTTCAACATTCCTGTGGGGTTTGAGGGACTGGGGGAAAACTGGAGTAACATTTATCAAGCTTCTTCCAGACTGGGTAAAGCCCGTGTGCTAATCTGTTGCTGTAAAACCAACAAAGCATCTTGTGTCACCCTAAGGACTAGCTTTCATGGATCAGGTGCTTGTCAAGTTGATATTACACACGGGTACTTTAAGAGTCATCTCAGTAAAGGGCCAAGGTGAAGTTATGCTTTAGTGGGGGAGATTTAAGCACATGAAATCTAAATGTTTAAAGAGACCTAAATGCTAAAAATACTCTGAGGCAAGGGCAAAGGGTGGGGGGCAGCACCTGCATGGGAGTTTCCAGAAGAAGGAACTTGCTTGGCACAGTTGGGAACAAGATGTTGCCTTAGATGGAGATTCAAACTCTTCTGCTCCAGCCGGGGTTAGAAATTTGAAAGTGCAGGGGATGCGGCGGGGGGGGGGGGGGGAGGATCTGTGGGGACTGGACCCCTGAAAGACAAACTGATTGACTGAAAAACGTGCATACGTATTTGTTTAGGTAGGCAGGCACTGAACTAACCCCCCAACATCAAGGTTATGCCCTTCCAGAAAATGTATCACCTGCAAGCAGCCAGAACTGCAGCCACACACACACACACACACACACACACACAAGGAAGACCCCGCGCTCTCTCACGGAACCCCAGCAGCCTTAGGTTTTAGCTGGAACAGACGTCAGGACAAGTGATCCCTACTCCCTGGTGGTGGTGGGAACCGCCCCCACCATCCCATCAAGAAACGGATCGGTTTGCTTTGCAATGCGGAGCCCCGCTCGCTTTGCCGGGGTCTGAACGCCAGAGCATAGCGCTGCGTTTCGTTACTCACCGGTCTTACTGGAGGCAGCAGCCCAGAATATGGGGAAATCTGTAGGTTTCCGAATACAATCACAGAGCGATTCTGCGGCCCGGCTGGCTGCCTAGGACGGGTTCCCGATGGAAGGAAGGAAGGAAGGAAGGAAGGAAGGAAGGAAGGAAGGAAGGAAGGAACTTTTCCCTCTTGGAGCAAGACCGGGGGCTGCAGTGGTCAATGCAGGCAGGGGATGCAGCAGCTATTCCCAGCCAGAGGAAAGATCAGCAGCAGCAGCAGCAGCGGGAATGAGCTGCCAGCCGGCCTGGAGCACCAGGACATCTCGCGCTGAGGCGGGGGTGGGGGCTCTCCTCCTCCTCCTCCTCCTCCCCCCTCCCCCCTTGTCTCCCTCTCTCTTAAAGGGAAAAAAAAATCACGCTGCTGCTGGACTAATGTAATTCTGATTCAGCACTAAGTTGGCAAAGACCCGCCCAGCGCCAGCTCCTGTGCGGTTGACCGAGGCCCCGACGTCGGAGCGGGAGGGGGCCGGGGCCGGAGGCAGGGGGCATCCATTGCCACCGCTTCACTGCGAAGCGCGGCTGCCCAGGCAAGCCTTCCCTTTCGTGCGCACACGGAACCTGAAGGTAACGCTTGAGGCTGCGACGCCGGCTGTTCGTTCAGCGAAGGGATGACATCCCGTCCCCGCCTCTTTCTCCCCGGCCCCAGCCAGTGTGGTGCAGCGGTGGAAGTGCTGGTGGACTAGGGCTGTGGAGAGGAAATCCCCGGAGCCCCTTCTCCGCCACGGAGGTCCCTGGGTGGCCCTGGGCCAGTCCCGCTCCCGCAGCCTAGTTCACCTCACAGGGTTGTTGTAAGGACAATACCGGGGTAGGTGATACAAGAGCATTCCACCGGGCACTCAGTCAGTTGAAGTGTGGAGTCTATGCACACTCACTGAAATCAGTGGGACTTGCTTCTGAGAAAACACACATAGGATGTTTACACATTAAGTCTTATAAAAGGATTTTGCAGATTTGGGAAGTGCCCAGATTTGAGTGCTGTCGTATTTCCAAGAGGTTGTCTTCATGGTGCTGGGTTGGCGCTACCTTGCTTCAAACCCCCATGGTTTTCCTCTCCTGGGGTGGCACTGGATAAACCAGATGCCCAGGAGGGATTGAGGGGTTTCCGGTGGCCATCCAGGTACCAGAGCTGCCCCCGCCCTCTTCCTGGTAGAAGGTGACCAATCGTTGATCACCTTCCAGCAGCAATGCCCCTAGATTGGCCCTGGAATGACCTCAGATGGCGAAAGAGCCATACTGACATTGCTCCAATTGAAAAAGTCAAGGTAAATCCCCAACTTTTTCAGTCCGCAGCTTCGCAGGAAAGCCCCACGGTGGCTGTGAAGCTGAGCCTACATCGTCTAACTGACACGGCACAGATCCGCAGCCACTGCAGGCCTTTCCCCGTGTATAGAATGATCTGAAATGTTCCTTGGTGCAGAGGGGGAGAGTCTCTCTTCACAGCAAAGCATTTTAGCTCAAATTAGTTTGCAAAGATGTGACCAGATATTCTTTTTTCTTCTTCTTTTTTTACAACTTTAGGAATTCTGGTCATTTTATCAAAACTCTTTCCTCTTCCCTCAACAATTTTCAGATGCTCCTCTTGAGTTGGAATTTCCAAATTGGCCTCAATATTTTTCTTTAGAGTTGGTAATGGGCTGGATGAGGAAAAACAAACTGAAGCTGAATCCAGACAAGACGGAGGTGCATGCTGTCAAAGGCCACAACCTGGGTTTGGAGGTGGGTCAACCAGTTCTGGATGGGGCTCCACTCCCCCTGAAAGACTGTGTTCGCAGCTTGGGGGTGCTTCTGGATCCGTCGCTCCAAATGACAGCCCAGATAGATGCGACGGCCAGGAGTGCCTACTATCAGCTTCAGCTGATATGCCAGCTGCGCCCCTTCCTACAGTTAGACCTAAAGACGGTCGTGCACGTGCTAGTAACTTGCTAGTAACATGCTAGTAACTTCGAGGCTTGACTTCTGTACAGCACCATGTACATTGATGGTGCTATATAAATAATTAATAATAATAATAACAATGTGCTCTACATGGGGCTACCTCTATACCTAGTCCAGAAACTTCAACTAGTTCAAAATATGGCAGCCAGGCTGGTCACCGGTACACTAGGCGTGGCCACATTACACCAGTTTTAAAATCTCTTCACTGGCTACCAATTAGTTTCCAAGCGAAGTATAAACTGTTGGTTATCACCCTTAAAGCCCTACATGGTTTGGGTCCAGGCTACCTGCGGGATCGCCTTCTCCCGTACAATCCGTCCTGCACACTCAGGTCCTCTGGGAAGAATCCACTTCAGCTAGCCAAAACTAGATTGACAACTGTTGATCTAGAGAAGACAACCTTCTCTTCTGCTGCTTCCAGACTGTGGAACGGCCTGCCGGAGGAGACTCATCAACTTAACAGTCTACTAGCATTCAGGAAAGCTATAAAGACTGATCTCTTCCGGCAGGTCTATCCAGTGGAATTTTAAGATGTTTTTAGAATGTTTTTTAGGATGTTTTTAACAATGTATATTATGTTTTAATTCAGTTTTATGTATTTTATTGCTTATTGTTGTTCCCTGCCTCAATCAAAATGGAGAGGCAGGTAAGGAATACATTTATTATTATTATTATTATTATTATTATTAATAGTGTCATGCATTTTGAATAGGCGTTATCTTACCATAATTCTTACAACAACCCTCTATGGCAGGTTGGCATGATTACTGCCATGCTTTAAGTCATGGGTGGGAACTGAAATTGGATGGCTGGATCCAATGACTCTCTAAGCAGGCTGGATCCATGGCCCACTGAAGCCATACAGTCCCAGGTCCAAGTGCTGGCCGGAGCTCCTCCGACTTGATGCCAAAAAATGAATACTTTGGTTGGAGACCCAGCTTCACCTGTCCTGTCCTGCACCTGCCCCATTGGGGGAGAATGCAGGATGGGTGAAGCTGCCCTGATCAAGATGCCAGGTGGACTGTTGCTCCTCCACGTAGTGCCACAGGACCCAGCATAACTGTACCTGGGCTTTCCCTAGCCTGGGAAGGGCCGTGCATAGCTACATGGCCTCACCAGAGGTGCTGGGTGGAACCCCAGAAGTGCCACTTTAGAGCACAGGCTTTTAATCACTCAGTTTCACCAATGCCAGCAGCTCTAGGATATCCTGGATAAAACCAAGGTGGCAACCTTTCTTTTAGTGCATGCATTGCAGGAGTAGAAACATACTTCTTGAAGATTAAGCATCCTTTTGAGGACTGAGGGTGGGGGCTGTCTAAATGTCATCTTTGCCCTGTGGTGGTCGTGAATCTGTGCTGCCTTGGTTCTATGATGCAGCCACCCAATTGCAGCCACTGCGGGGCAAATAGATGAAAATGTGCTGTAGAAAAGTGGAGACTCACCCTGAGTTTTTTCTTCAGAGCGAGGTCACCGCAGCCCTTCCACCATGTAACCTTGCTATGGCGTAGAGCCAGGGCAGTCTGGGATGGATGGCAACAGCTGATTTGTTGCCAGAAGCTGAAGAGGGGGAGCTCTGGTACCCAGATGACAGCTGGAAAGCCCCACTCTCTCTCCAGCAATCTGCATTACCCACCCACCCTGGCCACGCTACAGCAGCGAAACTGTAGGGTTTAGTGGCAGAGTGGGGCCAATGCAGCACCATGAAGGCAGGCTCTGGGTGGATGTAGAGAGTCATTTTCAGCATTTGGCAGTCTTAAGGTTGGAAAGGTGGGAGGCTTGGTGGGTTTTTCATTGCCAAGAAGCTATCAGAAGTTCAAGAGGCTGCAGCTTTGCCATGTAAATCAACACCCCTCCCCCCACTCTCCTGTGTGAGAATAGGTTGGGTACATTTCACTGCTGACAATTGCTGTAAAGCAGTCTTTTCAAAATCCCTGCCTTGGTTTTGTCTTGCCAGTCCTCTGCAAATTAAGCTACTTTTTGGAGCAGTTTTAAACACGTTGAAGCGGTCACTGCAGTCCTGACAATGCCAGCTAGCTTTGGATGAATTCTCAGTCCTGGAAGGAAGGCAGTGGGTGAGCAGAAGCTATTCGGCTCCTGCCAAACATAGTCTGGGCAGAAGCCGCTGCTGCCTAGAAAGCCCCCTGTCCGCAATGGTTTCCTCCCAAGCCCCAAAGGGCAGAATCCACACCCTCCATCTTGCTTTTTCACTGGTCTGTAGAATGGGCAATTCGCAGGATTTTAAAGGGGGTCCCAACAAGGTTATCTTCCATTTGTAATCCCTGTGTGTTTTTCCATTCCATCTTCTTTCTCCAGAAAAAAAAATCTGTTCAGGATGAAATGACTGAATAGCTGCATAACATTTTGCAAGTGTAAACCAGCTTAATGCTTGCTAAACAACAGGGGAAAGTGGAAATTTGCCACCAAATTTTGGCAATGTAATTTGCTGCTGAATTTCAGTGGCAAATTGCCACTCTCCCCCCTTGCCTAGCAAGGGCTAATTACATTATGCTACTGTGCCTTTGCACTCCCACCTCAATGTCACTAGCACCAGTGCTGTGACAGCCCTGCATGCTGCCCACGGATTGTGGATCACTGGAGCAAGAACAGTTCCCTGAGGCTCTGCAGACCACCAAGAAGGGCCTCTGTACCTGGAAGAAACCATGTGGACCCCAGGGCGAGATCTACATACCACTTCATAGCGGTATTGAAGTGCTCTGATAACTGTTGGGGCACAGTCCACATTCCATGTACTGCTTTCATAGTGTTATGTCCTGCTTTTTATTCCACATGTGTAATGATTTGACCCAAGGCAGAGGAGGAGGCAGGCGGCAGGTGGTAGCTGGTGACTCTCTGCTGAAAGTGATGGGAACAGTGAGGTGCCATCCTGATAGGTCACTGCAGGATGAGTCTTGCTGGCATTTTTGACCACATCCAAGTGGCCTTGGTCCCTGCTCACCCTTGAAAGCTTCTCTGAAACTGAATTCGGTCCTTGGGCTGAAAGTGGTTCAACACCCTGTTCTGGACAAATTCTCAGAGTCTGAGAAATCAACAGGATGAACTAGAAATCTTAGTACAGGGAGGGAAGTGAGATTTGCTAGAGGCATTACTAAAACCTGGTGGGATAAGCAGATTGAAGGTATGATGTGTTCAAAAAGGACAGCCCAAATAAGAAGGGAGGAATAGAAGAATGCAGTGGAATCCATGAATCTGAGCATGGAAGGTCATTGAGAGCTTTGGGGGGGGGGGAATAAAAGGAGAGGGAAATCTTTAACTATAGAAGAAGATTTCTGTGTGCCCATTTGACCATCCATCTGTCAATGCCATAGCACCATGACTGTGAAACCTAGACACCTGGAACATGGCTTGCACATTAAGGGAACTTCAGAGGTGTTCACCTCAGGCTTATTTTATTTTCAAAAATGCATTAATTAATTTTGAGCTCTATCACACCTACATTTTTTTTCCTGGTATGCACCCGTGATTTTGACCTTCATTTCTTTAGCGTGGCAAGTGTTGGTCCCTTTCACAATCACAGCTATACAGGAGGACTCTCTTTTCACTTGGTTGGCTCTCCCATTATTGCGCCCCGCCCCACCCCTCTCCTTCTCCCCATCCCTCCACTTCATTGGTTCTTGTCGGGTGCTGGACACGGGAGCCTCTCCCCACCCCTTGCTCTGGCTTTGTTGTCTAGCATTTTGCTGATTCAATGTTTAATCAGTTGGGCGGCATTTCTGCAGGCAAGGAGGGTGGGGGCTGGAGCAACAAAAGCCTGTTTGACCAGCTCAGTTCATTCAACATGGGGTGCTGGAGGAGGAGAACCGCCCTGCTCTCCTCTTTCATCAGCAAGCATAACTTCAAAGCACCCCCCCAAAAGAATCCCCCCTTTAGGGGGGATTCCTGCATTGAGCAGGGGGTTGGACTCGATGGCCTTGTAGGCCCCTTCCAACTCTGCTATTCTATGATTCTATGAAAAAGAAAAAACATGAGGACAGCAAAGGGCACTTTACTCCCACATGGAGGAAATAAACCAGACTTTCCCTGTTCCAAAATATGACAGAAAAAGGAGAGGAAGAGGCAAGATGAGTGCAGGACAGTGATGCCATCATGTGAGTACCATGTTACAAAATCACAAACCAGGCATGATGAGAATGCAATAAAACGTAGGTGTAATGGAGCTCTTGATTTAGTTCAAATGTGTCTGTATGGTTGAAGCCTGCAGTAACAATTTCTGCCTCTAGGGGCAGGCTTCCCTAACCAGCACATAGCTTTGCAGCCCATACAGTTTAGGAGGACAGGGATTTTTTGGCGTGAAGTGGGAATACCTGTATCTCAGAGAGCTACAGGGATGCACCATGGCAGGAGCTATGCCTAGTGGTACCAGTGGGCAGGGCTTCACTCAGATAGGGTGCACACAATGTATCCAACCCTGACAGACTAACAAAATGAATTTCAACAGCGATAAATGCAAAGTTCTGCATTAAGGTAGGAAAATTCAGGTGCACAAATGCTGGCTTGACAGCAGTACATGTGAAGAAGATCTAGGGGATTTTGTAGTCCTCAAGCTAAGCATGAGTTAGCACTGTGATGTGGCAGATAAAAAGATTAATGCAATTCTAGGCTGCATCAACAGCGGTCCGGTGTCCAGATCACAAGAACTAATGGTACCACTTTATTCTGCTTTGTTTAGACTTCACCTGGAGTGCTGTGACCCATTCTGGCTACCATAGTTTTTAAGATACAGTAGATATTGACAACCTGGGATGTGCCCAGAGGAGGGAGGCAGTGATGATGGCGAAGGGTCCAGAGGCCAAGTCCTACAAGGAAAGGCCGAAGGAGTTCAGTATGCTGAGCCTGGAGCAGAGATGGTTCAGAGGCAACATGACAGTATGATATTTGAAAGGCTGCTGCGTTAACAATGGAGCAAATTCATTCTCTGTTGCACCAGAGTGTAGGACTTGAACCAATGGGTTCAAATTACAAGAAAAAAGTTGTGATGGTCTGCCTTGTTTGGCAGTGGTGGAGCTGGCTGCCTCGGGAGGTGGCGGACTCTCTTCCGTGAAAGATTCTTAAGCAGAGGCTGGGTGGCTGCAGCAGTGGATGTCCCACATTGGTCAGGGGTTGCACTAAAATGACTACTGAGGTCCCTTCAAATTCTATGAAACTATTATAATTCATTCAGTCAGCTGATATCACCCCTATGATGAATCCGGTGTGTGTGTTTTAGGGTTAGACCAAATTCATTCCAACCCATTTCCACATAAGCTTGCATTAAAAACAAAACAAAAAAAAACCCTTTGGTAATCTGTGCCTTTTCAGTGTGCATTTTTCTTAATGTATGCCTTTTTAAAAGAACTCATTTTTCCAAGTACTTTGCTGAAATGCAGTTTTGTGTGCACTTCTCAAACATACACATTTTGTGCATATTTCTCCTAACATGCACATTTTTGCGTGCATTTTCCCTGAGATGAGCTGCATCAAGAAGCTCTCAGAAATGGGGATTTCAGAATGACTTGGCTGACTGAAACGATTAGGAGGACAAATTGGGTAAATCCATAAAACAAAAATCTCGATAGAGGCCTGGCTACATTTACGGTGTGATCATTGATTGGCTGGAGTCAGGGGAGGAAGGAGCCCAAACTAGGCAAAGGAAATGAGGCCAAAGGAGGGGAACGGCTGGGGTGGTTGGACAGAAGCAAATGGTGTTGGGGAAAGGGGACAATATGCTATTTGGGGATGCATTAATAGAAGTATAACTTCCAAATCATGCAAGGTACTGGTTCCCCTCTATTCGGCACTGGTTAGGTTCTCATCTTGAGTATTGTGTCCAGTTCTGGGCATCACATTTCAGGAAGGATGCAGACAAGTTGGAGGGGGTTCAGAGGAGGGCACAGTGGTGGCACTGGGGGGCAGGGCGGAGGGAGGCATGCCCCCCCAAACGAGGAGCTTGCCACCCCAGTTGCTGGACTCCTATTTATTTATATAATAATAATAATAATAATAATAATAATAATAACAACAATTTATTTGTTACCTGCCTCTCCCTCTAGATCGAGGCGGGGTACAACACATAAATATTTATTTATTTATTACATTTATATCCTGCCTTTTCCCTCCAAGGAACCCAAGGCGGTGTAAATAATCCTCCTCCTCTCCATTTTATCCTCACAACAACAAGCCTGTGAGTTAAGTTGGGGTGACAGTCTGTGACTGGCCCAAAGTCACCCAGTGGGTTTCCAGGGCCGAGTAGGGACTAGAACCCGGATCTCCCATCCTCCAAAAAGGAGGACCACATGGCCGACGCTCAAGGAGGCGTGCCCACTGCAACATGCCCAGCCCCCAAGGGGGCGTGGCCTTGGTCACATGCCTGGTTCCACAGCTCACAATTAAGACAAACTTGTGCTACATAATATCTTAATGTTAAAATCACTGAAATAAAGAACAAGTGAGACATTCAGTGTATCTGAAATTAATATTTGATGGACTGGTTTTGCTTTACAACTCCCATTAGCCCCAGTGAACATGGCCAATGGCCAGAAATTATGGGAGTTGTACTTCAAAACATGGGGAGGGCACTAGGTTGCCTATTCCTGGTCAAAAATATTACAGATTAAGGCATCATCTCCATGTGTGCCCACATCTCGGAATCCCCCCCCCACCAAATCCTTCTTGCAAGTAAAAACCAACACATCGTAGAGAGGATTATGTTAAACCTTTGGTCCCTGCTGTGCTAGCTTTCTGCACAGTGAGTAAACAACCAGAGAAGCCCCCACCATGAAATACTTTATGTTGATTTCTAAGGAAAGGAAAGGAACCTCTCGTGTAAGCACTGAGTCATTACTGACTCTTGGAGGGACGCCAGCTTTCGCTGACGTTTTCTTGGCAGGCCTTATAGCGGGGTGGTTTGCCGTTGCCTTCTCCGGCCGTGGTTACCTTTCCCCTAGCTAACTGGGTACTCATTTTACCGACCTCGGGAGGATGGAAGGCTGAGTCGACCCGAGCCGGCTGCCTGAAACCAGCTTCCGCTGGGATCGAACTCAGGCCGTGGGGAGAGTTTCAGCTGCAGAAACTGCTGCTTTACCGCTCTGCCAAATGGGAAGGAAAATAAATAATTCAATTCCTTTTCAATTACATTGAAAATCCAATATTGTGTAAGCAGGTATGCCTACATGACTCTTTTGTCACCTTTGTTTAAGCCAATCAGCAAAGGCCCTCTGGTTGTCTTGCTCACCTGGACCTGTGAAAGCCAGAGATATGTCCCCATCAACTCCCATCTTTTCCTTACTTCAGCAAAGAAAGATGAGCCCATTGTCCTCCTTCTTCCCCAAAAAATCCATTTTCCCTAGAGCAATCTTAAAAGAAAGACTTGTTTTATTCTGATTATTAAATCCTGTAAGAAAAGGGACAAAAACAGCAACCCAGATCCATGAATTACTCAGGTGCAGGAGGGACAGCAGAGGTCCTCTTCCATCCTTTCTGCTCACAAGAGCCCCCCTTTTCCTTCCCTCTTTCTCCCCCTTTCCTAGAGAAGATGCTCAGCAGAGCTCCCCATCACTTCACAAGTCAGCAGATAAGGAGAGGGAATTTGCCCTATCTTCTATTTCCCCTTCTAAGTGATCCATACCCCAATTATTCTCTTTTCCTCCCTTTTTCTTGATATTCCACCCCATTCCAAACTGCAAATTTCATTGGCTTTGGAACTCCTTCTTTGCCTCTCCAGCCACCCGTTTCCCTCCAGAACTCTCTCTCACACACACACCCCAACAGTCTGCTCCTCACCCAGTTGGGGAAAATCATACATCAACAGTGAGAAAGTTCGATATAATCACTTATTCAAAGTCAATAGCGGAAGTATAGGTGCACTGGGTTGCATAGAAAAGTGTGTGTGTGTGTGTGTGTGTGTGTGTGTGTGTGTGTGTCACAGAATTTTTTCTCAATGTGTGTGAATTTCAGCACCTCAAAAGAAGTTTTGACTCTTAACTAGTGTGTGTGTATGGGTGGATGTCTTTGTAGCTGATCATTACAAATTTGTACTCTCCTCTTTCTCTTCTGCCATTTCATTGGCCAAACAGCAGTATTACTCAACGTTGATCCAGTCAAATGCTAGGCATCCTCAGCGGCTCTTTGCGTCCTTCAATTCTCTTCTGAAGCCTAATCCACCATCTCTCCCCGCCTCTCTGTCTGCTAATAACTTTGCCTCTTTTTTCAATGCTAAAATCCAAACTATTCGCTCTGATCTGGCCAGCTCTGCTCCTCTTCCAGTTCCTGTTCCTCATATGTCAGTTCCTCCTGCAAATTTCTCTGCGTTTCCTTCGGTCTCAGCGGATGAACTGTCTACAATACTGCGCTCTTCGAAGCCTTCCACTTGTTCTCGTGATCCGATTCCTTCTCTCGCCTTTATTAATCTTATCCCTGCTATCCTCCCTTCCTTGCTTCATATTATTAATTTTTCTCTGTCCTCTGGTTCATTTCCTTCTGCTTTTAAACACGCTACAGTCTCTCCTATTCTCAAGAAACCTACTCTTGATAGGCTATCTCTGTCTAACTACCGACCTGTCTCTTTGTTGCCATTTGTTTCAAAGATCCTGGAGCGTGTGGTCTACTCTCGTTGTCTTGATTTTCTTTCTAGTAACTCTGCTCTGGATCCTTTTCAATCTGGATTTCGTCCTTTGCATTCCACTGAAACAGCCCTTACTAAGATTACCAATGATCTTCTTACTGCCAAGTCTAAAGGCCATTATTCCGTTCTTATTCTCCTTGATCTAACTGCAGCCTTTGACACGGTTAATCATGATCTTCTTTTAGATTCCCTTCATGACCTTGGATTTTGTGGCTCTGTCTATAACTGGTTTGCCTCCTATCTAGCGGGTCGCTCTTTCAGCGTGTTGGCTAATGGCAGCTCGTCTTCTTCTTTTCCCCTTTCAGTGGGGTTCCGCAAGGCTCGGTGCTTGGTCCGTTGTTGTTTTCTTTATACATGTTGCCCTTGGGTAATCTTATTCAATCTCATGGCCTCCAATATCATCTGTATGCCGATGATACACAATTATATCTTTCATCTCCGGATCTTTCTCCTGATGTTCACGATCGTATCTCGGCATGTCTTTCAGATATCTCAGCTTGGTTGCTTCATCGTCGTTTGAAACTTAATATGGCAAAGACTGAATTGCTTGTTTTTCCTCCTAAACCTTCTCCTCATCTCTCATTCTCTCTTACTGTCAATGATGTTACACTTACTCCAGTCAAGGAAGCTCGTAGTCTTGGCTTTATATTTGATTCCTCGCTCTCCTTTATTCCTCATATTGAGGCAGTAGCTAAATCCTGTCGTTTTTTCCTGTATAATATTGCCAAGATTCGATCATTTTTGTCTGTCTCTTCTGCCAAGACTCTTGTTCATGCATTGGTTATTTCTCGGTTGGACTACTGCAACCTTCTTCTCACTGGCCTTCCTTCTTCTCACATCAGTTCATTGGTTTCTGTTCACCACTCTGCTGCTAAGATCATCTTCTTGGCTCGCCGCTCTGACCGTGTAACTCCACTTCTGAAATCTCTTCATTGGCTTCCAATTCACTTCAGAATCCAATATAAACTTCTCCTGTTGACCTACAAAGCTTTTCACGGTCTAGCTCCTTCCTATCTCTCCTCTCTCATCTCACACTATTGCCCTGCTCGTGCTCTCCGCTCCTCTGATGCCATGCTTCTCGCCTGCCCAAGGGTCTCTACTTCCCTTGCTCGGCTTCGTCCATTTTCTTCTGCTGCCCCTTATGCCTGGAACGCTCTTCCAGAACATTTGAGAACTACAAGTTCAACCACAGCTTTTAAAGCTCAGCTAAAAACTTTTCTTTTTCCTAAAGCTTTTAAAACTTGATTTTGTTCTGACTTTATACTGTTAGTTTTACCCTACCCAGTGCCTGTTTTCCCTACCCTGTGCCTGTTTGCATTCTCTTCCCTTCCTTATTGTTTTATTATGATTTTATTAGAATGTAAGCCTATGCGGCAGGGTCTTGCTATTTACTGTTTTACTCTGTACAGCACCATGTACATTGATGGTGCTATATAAATAAATAAATAATAATAATAATAATCATCATGGGGGAAGGAGAAGGAAGTGAAAGGAAAGAAAGAGGGTTTAGCATGAGATAATTTAAATATGTGTTAACTTGCACCACCAAAAGGAAAGAAAGGATTTTAAAAACCACATGTTCACAGTGTGACTGAGGTGCATTATGCACCCAACCAAGCAAATCTGCAAAAAGTTCAACCCAACAAC
This sequence comes from Elgaria multicarinata webbii, assembly GCF_023053635.1. Taxonomy (NCBI): domain Eukaryota; kingdom Metazoa; phylum Chordata; class Lepidosauria; order Squamata; family Anguidae; genus Elgaria; species Elgaria multicarinata. Next base: position 514,915 of record NC_086191.1, on the reverse strand, counting down.
TCCTTCCCCCCCACCCCCACTGCAACATTGAAAGCGAAGGAGGGACCATTTCTCTCACATGCGTGCTTACATGGGTGTAAGCCCATTGAATTCAGTGAGTCATACTTTTGAGCAGACCTATATACAATGGATATATATCATTTAAAAGCACGTGGAAGCCTTGACACGCACAAGCAAATAAACAACGGCAATGTGTTAAAAGTAATAAGAGTCATCTTAAGTTGCAGCACCATACATCGAAAAGGATTTATATTAAGCATAGAATCCACCATACCAAGCACAACGCGCACACACCAAGCCCAAATACATATTTTACACGTGGCAGCAGAGACTTAAATGCATTCCCCTAAGCCCTATTTATTCAGACACACAACCCCACGAAACTACTTTAAAATGAATTAATTGGGGGATTTTTCTTAAAACAAAAGCATTTGTACTGAGGGAAATGATTCCCTACTCTCCCAGAAATGCACAAATGAGATCAGCAATCACCATCAGCAAGGAACAGAAAAAATAGGAGTAAGAGCATACCAGGATGACGACGACGACGACGACGATATTCTTGAAACTGCCTGAACGACTCCTGCCACACACGACGAGCCTCGAGGACTCGGCACATGCTGCTGCCGCCCCTGCCAAGCACCCCATGGGGCTGGTGCAGGCTGAACCCTGCGCCACCCAAAGCACACCTGTGACCGGGAACGCCCTCGTGGCCTCCCCGAGAAACCTTGACCCTGCTCGGCCCTGTCGCTGCCTGGGTGCTGCACGCGCTCAGGCAGAAATCCTCACCAGAAGAAAGGCGACAGTGCAGAGGACTGAAGGTTGTCTCCCCATCTTCCTCCTCCTCCTCCTCCTCGCTGCCGCAGCTCCTTTGTGCACCTACGCGGGCCCTCCTGCAACTGGGCCGATGGCGTGGAAAGGAGACCGGGGAAGCAGGCCCTGCTAGGGCTGACCAGCCACCCGGCTGGAAGGAAGGAAGGAAGGAAGGAAGGGAAGCCGGGCGCCGCCAGCAGTGGAAGCCCATTGGAAGCCCTGGCTGCCTTGCCTCCGCCACCTTCCCCAACACGTGCTCTGACGTTCGGCTGCAGACGCCTGTCCTCACCTGCCGCTCCTCTGCTAGGAAAGCCACGCGCAACCCTCTAAGGCCCAGATTGGAGCAGTGAGCGGATGGGGGCTTAAGGGGCTGAGGCTGCAACGGGGAAAGCTGTGTCTGCTTTCTCCTCTGCCACTAACTGCACACTGTTTAAATTAAGTATGTTTTAAAAGATTCTTCCATCAACCCACTTTTGCCTTTTCGTGAATTGAGTCTGGTTGGTAGAATATTTCTGTGCTGGTTGCAAAAAGCCTTTTGAGGTTTTTTTTAATATTCAGCACATTGTCTTCATATATACGTGGCTTTTTGGTATCAGCCTCTTTTACCTAGTGTATAATAGTTCTGCTAAAGTTTTACTGTTTGCTGTTTAACCTTCGCCTATCGGGCCAGCTCAGTCGGAGCAGGGGCCAGGGGTGGGTGGGTGCGTGGGGGCAGCCAGGCAGTTTCAAGAACATTACTATCCTCATCCTGGTATGAGCTTAATGCTTTTTTTTTAATGTCTCTTGCTTTTTAAAAATGTTTCTTGCTGCTGCTGGTTGCTGATGTCCTTTGTTCATTTCTGGGCAGGTAGGGGATCATTTCCCTCAGCACAAATACTTTTGTTTTAACAACAAAACCCATTCCCATCAGAGCCCAATACATTCATGTAAAAATCTTTTCATGGGGTTGTGACTGAATAGGGAATGCAATTCAATCTGTGCTGCCATGTTGTATAAAAAAATATTTGGGCTTGTGTGTGTGTGTGTGTTGGGCTTAGAATCCATTTTGTTTTGCTGTATAATGGATCTCAATTATATTGTGAACATGTGGTTTTAAAAAATCCTTTCTGTTCTTTTCGTGGCGCAAGTTAACACATATTCCTGGCTAAATTCCTCCTGTTTGATGGGGCACTTCTTTTTCTCCCTTAAACATGTGATTATGTAACCCAAACTCTCTTGACTATAAATGCCTTTCTCTGGGTTGTGACATACCCTGGATAAATTGGGTTTTTAAAAGACACTTTAAAAAGCCGGCTCTCTATTGGTTCTGGGAACATACTATGCTGCAATTATATAACCCAAACTCACTCTCTTTTTCAATCACTGACTCTTATTTGTCTGCTGCCTCAGTTTGCCTGAGTGTGAAATTTATTTATTTTATTTATTTTATTACATTTATATACCGCCCCACAGCCGAAGCTGTGGGCTTCTCCCTTTGCTTTCAGTAAGTGGGCTCTGCCACAAATGGCTTTCCCTGTGTTAATTCTGGAGAGGTTTCTGAGAGGGGGTGACCCCCTTGGCTCTGCCTCCAGTGAAACCACATTCCACCCCACCAATTAGGCTTTGGTAACTGAGGTTTGGGGTGGGGCCACTCATAACTGCATCACACTTAAAATCCCTGATACCTAACCTTATTCTTGGCAGTTCTCCAAACTATACTCCGGCACCAGCAGCCACAGCCAGCTAGGACACCCTCAGAAGAATTAATCTGCTTATTCCATGGATCTCTTCCTTTTTTCCTCAGGACAATAGGCCAGGAAAAATTGTGAAGTGTGGGGGGAATAATTAATCTGTACCTTCTCCAGGTCTTTCTTTTTTCTCAGAGAATTAGGACAGAAATGCAGGGTGGGGGAAATTTACTCACAGTACAAGCCTTTGAATGCTTACTCATAAATTAATCCCACCATATTCAATCTCTCTTATTTCTTTTATTTCATACTAGCTGTACCCGGCCACGCGTTGCTGTGGCTCAGTCTGGTGAAATTGAAAAGAAAGAAAAGAGAAAGCGCACGTTTTTAATATGTTTAATTTCACAACGCTTGTGGGTATACAATATTTTTTGTTGTCCTATTGTCTGTGCAGATATAGAGTTTGTGTGGTTTGCCGACTCTAGAACATGGAACATATAATTGTCCATGTGAGAAGCAATCCGTGTCTAGATCTAAACCGCGCAATTCTAAAGATTGGCCCTGAGCTTTGTTGATGGTGATTGCAAACGCCAATCGAATTGGGAATTGCAATCTCTTAAATTGAAATGGCATATCCGTTGAAATCATAGGAATGCAAGGAATGAGGACATCTTCACCTTTGAAAGGTCCTGTCAAGATTGTTGCTTCTACGACGTTGCTCATTAATTTTTTTACTGCAAGCCGCGTGGCGTTGCAAAGGTTTGGCTGGTTGATATTTCGCAACATGATAATTGGCAGGCCGATTTTCAATTGCAGTACGTGCGGTGGCATCCCTGGCAGATCGAGTGAATTCAAAAATTATGTTGGATAATTAACCGCTTCATCTGCTTCCACAACAGTGTCGACGGACTTGTATGTGACTGCCTCGCTTTGAATGTTAGACTGAATAATATTGTTAAGTTCGTAGACGTCTTTGTTCTTGTCCGCAAGAATAGCTCGTTCACTCAGCCAATCGTGATTCTCAGAATTGGTTTGAATATTGGGAAATACTTTTTCAACCAATTCTTCTTTTGACGTCACTAAATTGCAGAAGTTATGAGGCAATGAGATTCGTCCTGAGGTCAGATCAACCGGCACCTTTCCGTTCCCAATTTCCAGCAATTGACGTGAGAATATCTCAGGTGATTGATCGTTTTGCAGCTGGACATGCATATTTGTAGTTAATTTTAACATCTTTACGTGTCGCCACAAAGTAGAGTATTTCAGGCAAGCATTTATTTCGTCCGCTGGTGTCGATCGAGGAATTACAGGTAATGTTTGCCTGAAATCTCATGCAAGCAATATTAATGCATTCCCAAATGGTCTGATGTTTTCACGCAAATCTTGCAATGATCGATCAAGAGCCTCGAGCAATTTTTTGTGCGCCATTGTGCATTCATCCCAAACAATAAGTTTGCTTTTCTGCAATACTTTTCCCATGCCAGATGCTTTCGAAATGTTGCACGTGGGAGTTTCAATGAATTGCATGTTCAATGGCAATTTCAAAGCGGAATGAGCAGTTCTTCCACCTGGTAGCAATGTCGCAGCTATTCCGGACGACGCAAGAGCTAAGGCTATGTCATTTTGGGATGGAATTGCTGCCAGAATCAATCTAATTAGAAACGTTTTACCATTTCCTCCTGGCGCATCTAAGAAGAAGATTTCTCCAACCCCGTTATTGACAGTTTGCATTAGTTGATCGTAAATGCCATTTTGCTCAAGCGTTAGCTTAGGAATATTTGATTGCACATACGACAAAAGATCACCCGTGTTGTAATTTTGTTCCCGACGCAATTCTACATCGAACGAAGCAGGAGCAGATCGATTCGGTGATGGCATTCCCATCGTTGTAGATTTCTGCTGTGAAATCCATGTTCATATTTGAATTTTCCTTGCGTATTCAACGGAAAATATCTTCAGCCATGTGTGATTTATATTTCTCCCATAACTCTGTTGGAGATGAAGGAGAGCAGGCCGTCAATATGATTGCAAACAATGCATGGATTTTATTTGGATGTGACGTGTTGCACGTGTCATTAATGCATACATCCCAGTGTCGGTCGTTCTCCAATAAATTCAGAGCTTGACAGGCACTGCGGAAAGTGGCATGTGTAACGCCGTTGACAATTCTCAATTGCTGGAAAGACGTTGGACCGGGCACATTTACCAAGAGCATGCAAAGAAAGAAGCATTCATCTTGATTGGGATGCACGGTGTACAGCCTGCCTATCGTAGTTTCTTTGAATATGCCAGGTTGTCCATGGACTCGCTCTCCTCGTTTGCGTCGTTCAAATGATTTTCTACTGGCATTCCATGTGTAATATGTAGGCACTTCCGAATACAGCAGTGTTTTCGCAAACGTGTCATTTTGACATAACATCAAGAAAGCAGTTAACGTTGTAGCCAGTGGATTCAGGGCTATTTGTTGCACATTTAGGTATATAAAAACACGCGCGTATTCGAATGCAACATTGTGTCAAAATTTCAAAGCAATCGGTGAAGAACTTTCGGAGATTTAAGATTTTGAACAAACGAACATTTACATTTTTATTTATATAGATAGATTACAAAGGCAATGGATTGCAATAAAAAAGCACCCAGCCTCATCAGGAGCTTCATCTTCAAATACTTCATCTTTTGGATCTTTAGACTAAAAACGCACTGGGTTTCCTAGGTGTACAAGGCCCAGGTGTCTCAGTTTGCTTTTTCCTTACACTAAGAGTCTACCTTCCTGGTTCTGTCTGCACTCGTTCAAAAGTAACTGTTTTCTAAAGAAAGTGTTCTGTCTGTTTAATCTGTACATCAAGGAAATGCTTGTGAAGTGACTCTACCTTGTTTGAAAGCATTTTACCTTACACTAATTTGAATTCGGCTAATATATGCTATATTTTAACAAAACTAAGCAACATATTATTTATTTCAAAATATATGGTTAGGATGGTAGTTTTAATATGAGATATACTGTTATTTTTCTTTCAGAGATCTTAATATATGGGACACAGCCTGCCCACATAGAAATATGCTTCGCCCCTTCTGTGCCCCACCCTGAATTTTTTTCTGGTGCCACCACTGGGAGGGCAACGAGGAGGATCAGGTATCTGGGGGAAAAGCCCTATGAGGAGAGACTGAAAGAACTGGGCATGTTTAGCCTGGAGAAGAGAAGACTGAGGAGAGACATGATAGCCCTCTTCAAATACTTGAAAGGTTGTCACCCAGAGGAGGGCCAGGATCTCTTCTCGATCCTCCCAGAGTGCAGGACACGGAATAAAGTCCGCTTCCATTTTCGGGACCCAGAGCCGAGGCTGTCGCTGCTACCACCTTTGCAACCATTACTGCCACCCTCCGCCCCTATCTCAATGCAGTGCGTGCTACCCTGCAAGCCGCCCTGTGCCTGGAGAATTTCTCGTCTCAGGTGGTGGAGAGACACAACAAACCCGAGGTGGAAGTCAGAAGCAGCAAGGAGCTCCTGTTGCAGCCAGTGATCATCAGCCGAAATGAGAAAGAGAAAGTCCTAATTGAAGGGTCCCTTAATTCTGTGTGAGTTAGCATTGCTGTGAAGCAGGCTGATGAGATTTAGAAAATCCTGTGTCACAAATTTATGCATTTCATGATGATGAGAGCAGAGAACTTCTTCATTTTACGTCGCAAACTAGTTGAGGGCTATGATATCAGCTTCCTGATCACAAACTTCCATACAGAGCAGATGTACAAGCACAAGCTGGTGGACTTTGTCATCCATTTCTTGGAGGAAATTGACAAGGAAATCAGCGAGATGAAGCTGTCAGTCAATGCCAGGGCTGCATTGTGGGGGAGGAGTTCCTCAAGAATTTCTAGACCAAGGGCTGGAATCCACAGCTTTGCTTCCTCATTCTCTCTGCACAGCCACCTTGCTGGGGCTACAGAGAGGGCCACAGCTCGGGAGTGAGATGAGAAGCAGCCAGACCTGCGGGGGCTGTCCCCGCTAAATGTACATCATGCTCGCCAGCGTGCCCAGGGGTGGGGAGGGTGCTTTTCAATATTTTTGGAACAAAACTGCTTGTTTAAGACTGTGTCGACTTGATATCCTTTTTTTAAAAAACAACTGATCACTTGCTGTAATTCGTCTATTTGAGTCTCCTAGTGGCCAAGGTCTTGTGGGGAAATTTAGGGGTGGTGGTGGGTGGATTTGGTTGTTCTCGCAGCCCTCCGCAAGAGTTGCTGCTGGAGTTCCAGGTTGGCGCTGTGCATGGAAACATAGCCTCTAATCGCTGACAGAGAGCTGCCTTTCACTCTGACATGGGGACCTAACAAATGAGGCCTGAAGCATTTCTGTCTTTGACTGAATTGGCAGCCAGTACTTGAGCCCTTATACACTGGGGTGTCTATATGATTACTGTCTTGATCCACCTTCTTAACTGTATGTAGGAGTCATGATTTTGCAGGCAAGCTGGCTGCTGGAGATGGCAACACTGTTGGGTTATTGTGCCAGAACTTTTCTCCCTCTGGAACTCTGTTTGTGCTCAGAAAACAAACACACATTATGCAGGTCTTACACAGCAGAGCTGGTTTATTTCCTTCAGGCTTCTGTGCAGTCCAATTCAGATCAGTTCAGATCAGCACACTGAGGCATACACAGAGAGCAGTGATCATAGAGCAGTGATCAGTAAGCAGCGATCAGTGATCTGTTCCATTTTACCCAAGTGAGAAACTATATACACATCTTACACAATTCTTATCTACATTACATACAGCTGTGATGAGGCTAACTTAGAATCTTGGCAAGGTTCCCAGAACAGCCTCTATCTCAAGGTAATTGCCCACAGATAGACTTTCTCTGTGAGATAGCCATACACACACAATTTTAATGACTAAGCAAGTATTTCTTTTCATATACTTAACAGTCCTCCTCTTGCGCATGTTGTTTAAATTGTGTTACAATCTGAGACCCAGCTTTAAAAGCATCTCTTTGTGTTTTACCATTGAACGTTCCACCTGTCCTTCCTCATTTTGTTTTACTTTGAATACCCATTTACTGTTAATGGCTTTACGACCTTCAGGTAAAGGTACTAGCTCCCACGTTTCATTTTTTTCCATTGCTCTGATTTCCTCTGACATTGCTTCATGCCAGCCCTGAGCTTCTGTAGGTTCCATCTCCTGAATTTCCTCAAATGAAGTAGGTTCATAGGCTATTAGTAAAGCTCTATGAGAAACCTGTTTGCTTTGGTATTCATCTGAGTAACGAATTGGAGCTTTGCGTTCCCTTTCTGATCGTCTTGGCATAGTTACAGGCATAGTTTCCTCCTCTACAGTTTCTTCCCCCTCCCTCTCTTGCTGAGATTGTTCAGGAATTTCTTCTGTTTCTACAGCTTTCTGTTCTACAGGCAAACTTACATACTGTTTTGTTTCCTGCATTTGTTCATGAAAAACTACATCTCTGCTCACAATTACACTTTTGTGATATGGAGACCACAAACGATAGCCTTTTGTTTGTGTATCATATCCCAACAGTTTACATTCCAAACCTCTCTGAGCTAGTTTTCCTGGTCTGTTTTCTTTCTGAATATGAGCAAAACATTTACTTCCAAAAACCCTTATATGAGACACTCTAGGTTTTCTTTTGTAAAACATTTCATATGGGGTTTTTTCATGTACAGAGTGGTAAAGCCTGTTTAACAAATAATTTGAGGTGGATAAAGCTTCTGCCCAGAACAGATTAGACAATCCTGACTCTTTCAATAGAGCTCTTAACATGTTCTGCAAGGTTCTGTTTTTCCTTTCTGCAACTCCATTTTGAAATGGTGAATATGGAGCAGTAAGGTCATGTTGTATACCCTCATCACTGAGGAATTTTTTTAATTGGTTGCTGAGAAATTCACCTCCCCGGTCCGTTCTTAGATTAGCTATAGGTTCTTTAAATCTATTTTTACTCCACTTAACAAACGCTTTGAACTTTCCAAAAGTTTCACTCTTCTGTTTTAACACATACACAAATCCAAATCTACTGTAATCATCAACAATAGACAAGAAAAATCTGTTTCCTCCTTGACTTGTCTCAAAAGGACCTGCAAGATCTGCATGAATTAATTCAAAAATTCTTTTTGTTGTTCTCTCACTATGTTTTGGAATGTTTGACTTATGACACTTGGTTTCACTGCATACATTACATTCTACATAGTTAGAACATGGTTTGATTTTCACCCCTTCACACAATTCTGGAATCTTAGAAATTGTTTTATAGTTAGCATGACCAAACCTTTTATGAGTTAAATGGATACATTCTTGGTGTGGTTTGCAATTGGCTATTGTTTTTGTTGTGACTTTGCTGGCTACAACTTCATTTTCTGTACAAGTATTAATCACATACAAAGATTCTTTCATTATTCCCTGCACACACACCTTGTTTCCCTGTTTTATAGTACAATTTTCTTCAGTAAAACAAACCTCATACCCCATTTCTGTTAACTGAAACACACTTAGAAGGTTTGTTTCTAATTCTGGTACATATAAAACACTTTGTAGTTCAACTCCCAGACAATCAAAATATACATTACCCACACCACAAATCTGGATTTTTGTTCCATTTGCAAGGGTAACACACTTTTGCTCTGAAGTAGAAGTTTCCAAGGTTACAAATGAAAGTTTGTTTTTTGCCATACTTATTGAAGCCCCAGAGTCCAAAAACCAAGGATTCATTGTTTCTTTGACTCTTGCTAGAAGACACTTCTTTGTTGATTCAGCTTCATTCATGTTGTTTTCTTCTCTCCACTTTGCTGTCAACAGCTTTTTCTTCTTGTTGTTGCAATCCCGCCTTAAGTGTCCTGTGGAACCACAGTTAAAGCATTTCCTTGCCTTTAATGCAGCCACCACATCAGAAGATTTATGGCTTTGTTGAAATTCAGCCACAGGAAGTTTAAGGCTCTGTTGTTTTGAAGCTTGTCTTCTTTCATAGGTTTCCAGTAGTTTTCCAGCTACATACTCGAGGGTTAAATTTTTCTCCTCTTGACTTTCCATCATGGTGACAACCGCGTCGTACGATGAATCAAGACTTGACAAAATCACATAGACTTGGTGTATAGTTGTAAACTCCATCCCTCGTGCCCTGAGTTGATTGAAGATTTCTCTCATGCTTTTCAAATGGTTTGACATAGACTCCCCTGGTTTCAGCTTCATTCCATACAGCTTCCGGGTTAGAATTACTTTACTGCCCGCTGTTTCTCTTTGATATACAGCTTGTAGCGCATTCCAGCACTCTTTTGATGTATTCAAAAACTGAATGAAGGAAATTTGAGAGTCTTCCACAGCTAATGCAATAACTGCCATTGCTTTTGCATCGTCCTTAAACCATTTAGCATTCTCTGGATTTGCTCTATCTGGTGGATCCTCTGTGACTACATACCACAGTTCAGCCTGAATCAGATACATTTGCATTTTGTAAGACCATAATGCATAGTTAGAGTCATTCAGCTTTTCCAACAATTGATGCAAACCAGACATATTAGCTCCTGCCATTTCCTCTGCTTTAGGAATTGGTATCTCACCGTCCTTCTGCTCAGAGTCCTCCTCAGAGTCAGCCGACTGAGATTTTTCCTCACTTTGCAGCACTGGCTTTAGCTTGATGTCTTCCTTCATCAACAGTTTTCTGTTTTAGCAGACTCCTGGTTCTGATACTGCACCGTTCCCATCAAGTTCTGGTTCTTCTGCCTGGGTTAGGCTGGCGTAGACTTGCCTGGGTTAGGCTGGGCCCATAACCTTTGTTGGGTTATTGTGCCAGAACTTTTCTCCCTCTGGAACTCTGTTTGTGCTCAGAAAACAAACACACATTATGCAGGTCTTACACAGCAGAGCTGGTTTATTTCCTTCAGGCTTCTGTGCAGTCCAATTCAGATCAGTTCAGATCAGCACACTGAGGCATACACAGAGAGCAGTGATCATAGAGCAGTGATCAGTAAGCAGCGATCAGTGATCTGTTCCATTTTACCCAAGTGAGAAACTATATACACATCTTACACAATTCTTATCTACATTACATACAGCTGTGATGAGGCTAACTTAGAATCTTGGCAAGGTTCCCAGAACAGCCTCTATCTCAAGGTAATTGCCCACAGATAGACTTTCTCTGTGAGATAGCCATACACACACAATTTTAATGACTAAGCAAGTATTTCTTTTCATATACTTAACAAACACCCCCCCCCATGCCAAGTCATTCCAATCTCTGGAGAGATTGCTCTCTCCATCCTGCTTCCCCCCCTCACAAGGAATCAGCGTATTCTGAGCACAGCGCTGCCTCCTGTCCCTATTCCTTTTCATACCTGTGCCAGAGGGAGCTGTGATGGGAGGGGCCAGGCCATGCAATGCAGTGCATCAGCAGAACGGGACAGAGCTGGAATCTGTAACTCTTGGTTCTTTTTGCTATGGCACTTGCTGTAACTTTCTTTCTTCAAATACTTGAAAGGTTGTCACGCAGAGGAGGGCCAGGATCTCTTCTCGATCCTCCCAGACTGCAGGACACGGACTAATGGGTTCAAGTGACAGGAAGCCAGATTCCGGCCGGACATCAGGAAAAACTTCCTGACTGTTAGAGCAGTACGACAATGGAACCAATTAATTAGGGAGGTTGTGAGCTCTCCCACACTAGAGGCCTTCAAGAGGCAGCTGGACAACCATCTGTCAGGGATGCTTTAGGGTGTATTCCTGCATTGAGCAGGGGGTAGGACTCGATGGCCTTAGAGGCCCCTTCCAACTCTACTATTCTATGAAAGTTCTGGGCTCCACACTTCAAGAAGGACTCAGACAAGCTGGAGCGTGTTCAGAAAAGGGCAACCAGAATGATCATGGGTCTGGAAACAAAGCGCTATGAAGAGAGACTGAAAGAACTGGGCATGTTTAGCCTGGAGAAGAGAAGATTGAGGGGAGACATGATAGCACTCTTCAAATACTTAAAAGGTTGTCACCCAGAGGAGGGCCAGGATCTCTTCTCGATCCTCCCAGAGCGCAGGACACGGAATAACGGGCTCAAGTTAAAGGAAGCCAGATTCCAGCTGGACATCAGGAAAAACCTCCTGACTGTTAGAGCAGTGCGACAATGGAACCAGTTACCTAGGGGGGTTGTGGGCTCTCCCACACTAGAGGCCTTCAAGAGGCAGCTGGACAACCATCTGTCAGGGATGCTTTAGGGTGTATTCCTGCATTGAGCAGGGGGTAGGACTCGATGGCCTTAGAGGCCCCTTCCAACTCTGCTAATCTATGATTCTATTATTTTGACCCTCCCAAAGCTGTCTATCTGCCCCCCCATCAAAACAGGCAAGCAGTATTAGCCTACTCTTTAAAAACTGCACTTACAGTGAGGTGCAATGAAAACTGAGGTATAGATCTCCCAAGTAAATCTTGCCTAATTCTGTCCCAGTAGGGTTTTTTTTATGGAATGGCTGAAATGATTTAATTCTTTTTACAACCCTCAAAAGAAAAGGGAGGAAAAACCACCATAGCTGAGACATGTTCTCAGATCTTTGCAATTCCACAAAGTCTTATTTGGCAGTTCTCCCCGCTATGCCCAACATCCGTCTCTCTTTCCAAAGTCTGGATTCATTACTCATCCAGAGGCAAGAGCTGCATCTGTAGTTCATTACATCTCTGAACACTTCCTTGCTTAATGTGTGTTCCCACTTGCAGGATGGCCCCCAAATGCTGCCAGCTCAGAAGTACAAGAAGGCCTACCTCTTACCGCAGGGATGTCCCCTCAGGACCAGAGATTTGCCCCTGATCAATTTTGAGAGGCTTGTTGCCATGGTTAACCAGCCACCCCAGAACTCTACTGAAGCCCAAGGATTCTGGGTGGCTGGTTACCCACGGCAACAACAAGCCACCCTGCCTGGGTTTGCACATCATGATAAGCTCTGGCGACCATCCATCATGGTTTGAATATTCAATATGGCAGGTGGCACACATAGTTTAAGCCATGGTGGGTGCTGGTGATCACACGAAGCAGGTCAGCTTCTGGCTCCCCTCAGAATTCCTGGGATGTTTCAATGCTTATTCTTCTCTTAGAAAGAACCCTGTAAGGTAAGTTGGGCTGAGGATCAATGAGTTCCATGACTGAGTGAGGACATGCCCCAGTCCCAGGCCAACACTCTATCACTTCACAACACTGGGACCTTACCCTGCACATCTAGATACCAAAACCAGTTCTAGCAGTTCTCAACAGGTCTTTTGTAAAGCTAATAAATCCTAATTGCTCATTCAAGGCTAAGCCACCCCCCAAAATCCTTGCTGTGTGGGATAGCTCACAGCAATATATTCTGGAAGGGAAAGTCTATTTACCCTGAGAATTGCTGCTAAGCTAGGAGGGAATAGGGGGAGTCTGGGGTGGGGGCTGGCAGATCACATCCCTATTAATCAAAATGTCATGGGGGCTTCAACCTTGAGAGCACTGGCTCAGCTACATCACAGCTCTTGAGTTCAAAGTTCTGTATACTAGGGTGACCATATGAAAAGGAGGACTGGGCTCCTGTATCTTTAACAGTTGCATAGAAAAGGGAATTTCAGCAGGGGTCATTTGTATATATGGAGAACCTGGTGAAATTCCCTCTTCATCAAAACCGTGCAGGAGCTATACTAGAGTGACCAGATTTAAAAGAGGGCAGGGCACCTGCAGCTTTAGCTGTTGCGATGAAGAGGGAATTTCACTGGGTTCTCTATATATACAAATGACACCTGCTGAAATTCCCTTTTCAATACAACTGTTAAAGATACAGGAGCCCTGTACTCCTTTTCATAGGGTCACCCTTTGTGTACTGATACTCATTAGGCAAAGATCTGGCTGCAAATGCTCATAGGTTCTGTTACCCATGGCTCTAATGTGTTACCAGTGTTGGGTTCTAGATAAGGTTGTTCCTGTGTCCTCTTGTCTTTCTGTAACTAGTGACCTGTGGTATGAAACAAAGGGCTTCTCCACGCAGGCTTATATCATACGATCAAGATTGGTTACTCACTGAAGTCTGTGAGTCTTTGTTGTCAACTTCCAGGGCCCCTCCTGTGGTTTATGAACTTTATCCTGCCATTGTAAAGTGCAGGGAAAGTCTATTTTTTTCTCTAGGAAGTGCTTTGCTTCCTGTGTGTGTTCATAACAGCGCTGTAAGAACAGCACCATCTAATGGCTGAAAAATTTAATATACAGAACTCACCGGGAAAACAGCCCATGTCACCCCGTGTAAGGAACCGATCTTAATCCTGCAAAGAATCTGGAAGCAGAAGTCCCGGTAAGTTGCAGGACAAAAGGCCTGGTGTGCAAGATGCACTTGTTTCAAAAAAGATTTGGCTTGTCCTGCTTTCTGCAGCTTAATAATTTCCTTATAATATGTACGCAGGTGATAACCAGATTATTCTGGTTGTGTGGGATGGTTAAAACAGTACAGCAGTCAACCATGTTTTGGCCATAATTTCTGGTGTGTTTGTCAATTGAGCTCTTGTAGCACTTCACCCATCAGAAATAGATTTCTACTGCTCTTATATGTTGCATAGTACAACTCCTTCCATTCATTTTGGTGCATAATATCTCCACATTAGTTGAAACTTTCAGAACTGTGAGAGCCCCCCCCCCCTCAAATAGCAGAAACTATGTCAAGAAATCATATGTGACCTTGAAAACGACCTCCCAGGCCATTTTTGAAGGCAGCATCCATCCACAGCATCTCTGTTATCCTACGTACAATTGGTGTGGCGTGGGAGTTTGCTCTTAACATGCCAACACTGGTACAAGTTGAAAAGGGCCATGGTGATGGTGTACTTGTAACCCTCACCTCCTAACTGAAATGGAGCTTAATTATGCAGCTCTGCCTTTGCTGTTATTCTTGGTCCCATCCTACTGTAACACGGATGTAAACAGTGGTGCACCTGAGTCACTAGGATTGGAGCAAAATGTTAACAGCCCCTCTGCTGAACCTGGTGGGTTCCAGCAATGATACCAATGGGTGGCTAACAAATCACAGGTATTTTAGAGGGGTGGAGAAACTGGACAGTTTGCAGCCATGTGAGTGGCCCAGAAGGGCTGGGTTCCAAAGACCCCCGTATTTGTCCATTCAAGCGTGGGCCTGCAGGGCTTGCTTTTCTAGGGCTTTTGCAATGTGGTCGGCTTGCAGAGAGAGAGAGCTGCATCTGCTGCCAAACTACTAATGAGGATTCTCCTCCCAAGAGTTCCCCCTGGATCTTTACCAGCAGCCCTCACAGATGGCCCCTAGAATCTATTTTCCATTTTCCCTCCTCTCTTCCATGTCCGAGACAATAAGGGTTGGGGGGCAGAGGGGGCAGGAATGCCTAGTCACTAGAGTCATAGAATCATAGAATCGCAGAGTTGGAAGGGGCCTACAAGGCCATTGAGTCCAACTCCCTGCTCAATGCAGGAATCAACACCACCATTCCACTGCTTGGTTGTTTCTCTGTCAAAATTTAGATTGTAATCTCCTAGGTGGTGTGGGGAGGGGGAGAGATCGGTTTATATGATTATGTGACTTTGTAAAGTGCTGGGTGCTTTCCTGTGGCCGTTCTCCAAGGAAACCCCACAAGCACCCCATCTCCTCAGTTCATTGCAGGTGATGGGGGTGGGGGCTTTGTGCCTGCCTCAACTTCTCAAACAGCAGCTGCTCCATAAAAAAACTACTTTGTAAACTCAGGAGGCTTTAAAAAGCTGTTTCTGATCTACATCCAATGGAAAATTAGGGGAGAAATCTCACTAAGTAGTTCATTGGCTACTGGAAATGATGATGATAACAGCAGCAGCAGCAGCAGCAGCAGCTGAATTAGAATTCGTTTGGGAAGAAAGGATAGCATTGCTTGGGGATTATACACTTTGGTCATCTAGTTTTTGCAGTCCAGATGGAGGAAAAACACAGCACTTGAGAAGGATTGGGGCACAGCCATGTGGACGTGGCGCACCCCTCTTCTTCCTCACAGACCAACCACGGCTTCTATCCTGTGACTCTCCACAGCAACCTGGAGGTCTCCCAAGCTATCACTAGCCTGGCCCAGCCGAGGCCTGTGTGTTTGGCACATGAGATCACTCGTAGGGGAGGGTGTCTTTGTGGTGAGATGTCTGAATCAAGAGAGAGGAAGAGAGATCGCAGAATTGCACACTCAGCAAGGAACACTAAAAGCCACAATTAGTACCAAATGCTCATTGCTCAGCCATTTTGGCACTGGGGTTTCCTGCTCCAAGCAAAGGGATGCACTGACCATGTATCTAAGGCTGAGCACAGGGACCTGAGGAGGCCAGGGGGTAGCCTTCTCCTCTGGTTGATGTGCCACAAGGGGTCCTGACATGTGCCCAGAAAAGGAAGCTGGCAGGCTGGACGAATCCAATGCTAGAGTGGTCCACTGCTCCAGACCTTGGAGGGCACCAGCAGGCAATCCTACACGTGTCTACTCAAAAGTAAGTCCCATTGCGTTCAGTGGGCCTTACTCCCACGTAAGTATGTATAGGATTCCAGCCTGAGTGGGAATGCTGTGGACATAATATACCTTGACTTCAGCAAAGCTTGTTAGGCCTCATCTAGAGTATTGCATCCAGTTCTGGGCTCCACAATTCAAGAAGGACGCAGACAAGCTGGAGCGTGTTCAGAGGAGGGCAACCAGGATGATCAGGGGTCTGGAAACAAAGCCCTATGAAGAGAGACTGAAAGAACTGGGCATGTTTAGCCTGGAGAAGAGAAGATTGAGGGGAGACATAATAGCACTCTTCAAGTACTGGAAAAGTCACACAGAGGAGGGCCAGGATCTTTTCTCGGTCATCCCAGAGTGCAGGACAGGGAATAATGGGCTCAAGTTACAGGAAGCCAGATTCCGGCTGGACATCAGGAAAAACTTCCGGACAGGAGCAGTACACCAGTGGAACCAGTTACCTAGGGAGGTTGTGGGCTCTCCCACACTAGAAGCATTCAAGAGGCAGCTGGACACCCTAAAGCATCTGTCAGGGATGCTTTAGGGTGGATTCCTGCATTGAGCAGGGGGTTGGACTCGATGGACTTAGAGGCCCCTTCTAACTCTACTGTTCTATGATTCTATGCCCCATGATATTCTGATTAACAAACTAGCTAAAAGTGGGCTAGATGGAACAACTATTAGGTGGATTCACAATTGGCTACAGAATCGGACTCAAAGAGTGCTTATTATTATTATTATTATTATTATTATTATTATTATTATTATTTATTTATATAGCACTTATCAACGGTACATTCTCAAACTGGTGGGAGGTAACGAGTGGAGTACCGCAGGGCTCAGTCCAGGGCCCAGTGCTCTTCAACATTTTTATTAATGATTTGGACAAGGAAGTGCAGGGAATGCTTATCAAATTTGCAGATGACACAAAGTTGGGTGGGATAGGTAATACCTGGAAGGCAGAAACAAACTTCCAGACTGTAAGTGCAGTATGACAATGGAACCAATTAATTAGGGAGGTCGTGAACTCTCCCAACTAGAGGCCTTCAAGAGGCAGCTGGACAACCATCTGTCAAGGATGCTTTGGGGTGGATTCCTGCATTGGACTCAATGGCCTTGGAGGCCCCTTCCAACTCTGCTATTCTATGATTCTATGAGTGCAGGTGCCACCTAGGTACAACAGGTCAAGGCAACAGGTTGAGCTTCATTATGCCTACTGGATATGGGAACAGAACTAAGTGAAAAAGTGTCCACAGTAGACAGACCACAGTGGATTCCTGCATTGAGTGGGGGGTTGGATTTGTAGCCCCCTTCCAACTCTGCTATTCTATGATGTCCTTACAGGCCCCTTCCAACTCTACTATTCTATGATTCTATGACTCTGGCCCTTCCTGCTGTGATTTGGCTCCTTCTGCTGGAGGCCCTGACAAGAAGCAGGCAGCTGAAACCCTGAAATGGAAGGCTGAACCCTTGAGATCTGGCAGCCATATCCACAGCTCCACGTCCATCGTAGCGGTGAGGTCCCTTTGAAGCAGTGATCTCCTCACTCTCCCTGCTAATATGTGGGGCAGAGACATCATTTAGAGGTAAGGAGTAAGGATTCCCTAATAAAGCATTCCAGGCTACACCTGACAGGTGCCAGGGGGATCCAATAAGTATCACGGCTGCAAAGGAGGCTCTGCTCCCTGAAGCCCCAATTGACCAGGCAAAGCAAACAGCATGCTTGGTTAGCTGTGTACACATCAAGTGGGCTACTCCTATCATTGTGTCCAAAAAGTCAGTGGATGCTTTTTGCATCTCTAAAGGCTGCTCCTAGCATATGTGTGTGTGCGGTGGGTGGGGGGTACTGAGGTGGCACCTGAAGGCCAGAGAGGCTTCTGAAAGCCCAAGGTTTGTGGGGATTGTTCCTGTCCTGGGAAGAAGTCCAGTGAGAAGAGTTTAAAGGAGAGAGGCTTGGCAATCCCTTGTCAAGGCTGTGTTGCACAGACACACGCCTCTGTCTCCAGCTATGATCTCCAGCTAGAAACTGCATCCTCTGCCTCTCTCTCCCCCTCTCCATTCTCTATTCAGCCCACATCTGCTACAGAGCACTTGGCTCAGCTCAGCTCCCATCCAAGTATGTAGATTGCCCATTAAAGGAATGTGGAGGTTCCTGGCTCCCAACAGGCATCACTTAGGGGAAACCATAGCAATAGACCATTCATTGTAGTCAGATGGCTAATCCTGTGAGTAGTATTGATGGGCAAACTCTCCACGGCTCCGTTCAGAATTGGGCTGGGCAAATCAAACCACTCTCCAATCAACTGGAATGCAGCTTTTTTTTCTTCCAAGCCCAGCTTTATTTATTTATTTATTTATTTATTATTTATTTAGAATATTTATATACCGCTCCCCATTGAAAAATTTCGGAGCGGTGTACAAGGTAAAATGAAAATAAAAACAGAATAAAACAGTTAAAACAAAATTTAAAAAGAAACAAAAAACAACAACAACACAGAAATCCAAGGCTGCATGTTAAAGAAAGTCTTCTTGGAATAAAGATGTTTTCAGGAGGCGCCGAAAGGAGTACAAGGTCGGAGCCTGCCTGACCTCCAGAGGCAGGGAATTCCACAGGAGGGGGGCCACCACGCTGAAGGCTCTTCCCCTGGTGGATTCCAATCGGAGGATGGATCTAGGTGGAACCACCAGGAGCAGGCCCTCGGATGACCTCAGTGACCAGGCAGATTGGTAGGGGAGAAGGCAGAGCTCTCTCAGGTATCCTGGTCCCAAGTTGTTTAGGGCTTTGTACACAAGTACAAGAACCTTAAACCTGGCCCGGGAGCGAATAGGCAGCCAGTGCAGTTCCCTCAGCAGAGGAGTTACATGCTGGAAAGGGGCAGCTCCAGACAACAGCCGAGCTGCAGCATTCTGCACTAGCTCCAGCTTCCGGAGCAGCTTCAAGGGCAGCCCCACATAGAGCGCGATGCAGTAATCCAACCTTGAGGTTACCAATGCCTGTACCACCGTGGCCAAGCGATCCCTGTCCAGGAGAGGCCGTAGTTGGCGAACCAACCGAAGATGGTGAAAGGCACTCCGAGCCGTGGCGGCTACTTGAGCCTCCAACGACAGAAATGGGTCTAAGAGTACCCCCAAACTACGAACCTGTTCTTTCAGAGGCAGGGCAACCCCATCCAGAACAGGCCATGAGCCTGTCTCCCGGACTCGGGAACCACTCACCCACAGGGCTTCCGTCTTGCCAGGATTCAGTCTCAGTTTATTGGCCCTCATCCAGCCCATTACTGAGTCTAGGCACTGGTCCAGGACTTGCACAGCCTCACCTGATTCAGTTGTCACAGGGAGATAGAGCTGCGTGTCATCAGCGTATCCATAGCTCAATTGCCAGGAGGCCGAGGACTGGTCACCCAATGCTACTCTCTGAAAACGACCCCGTAGGTAGGACTGGAACCACTGTAAAACAGTGCCTCCGATGCCCATCCCACGGAGTCGATCCAGGAGGATACCATGGTCAATGGTATCAAAAGCTGCCTAGAGATCGAGCAGGATTAACAGGGTTGCATTCCCCCTGTCCCTCTCTCGATAAAGGTCATCCATCAGGGCGACCAAGGCTGATTCAGTCCCGTAACCAGATCGGAACCCAGACTGGAATGGATCTAGATAATCAGTATTCTCCAAGAGTGCCTGCAGTTGCTCCGCCACAACCCTCTCAAGTACCTTCCCTAAAAAAGGAGTGTTAGCAACTGGGAGGTAGTTGCCTAATACCGTCGGGTCCAGGGTGGGCTTCTTCAGGAGTGGTCGCACTACTGCCTCCTTAAGGACAGCAGGGACCACCCCTTCCCGGAGAGAAGCATTTATCACCCCTTGGACCCACCCTGTCAGACCCCCTCGGCTTGCTTTTATAAGCCAGGAGGGACAGGGATCAAGAGGGCAAGTGGTCGGCCGCACTGCTGCAAGCACCTTGTCCACATCATCAGGCCGCAATAACTGGAACTGATCCCACAAAATTGGGCAGATGGTGGCATCGGACACCTCAACTGGAGCTGCACTAAAAACAATGTCAAGCTCGCTGCGGAGAGAAGCGATCTTGTCCTCAAAGTGTGATGCAAAAAGGTCACAGCGGGTCCTTGACGGAGCCAGGGCCCCATTTGCTGGGGAGGACGTTAGCAGCCCCCGGACCCAGAAGAGCTCCGCTGGACGGCTACTCGAGGACGCAATGGAGGCAGCAAAATAAGCCTTCTTTGCTGCCCGCACTGCCACGCAATAGGCACGATTATATGCTCTACAGCGTGCTCGGTCATCTTCGCTTCGAGTCTTGCGCCATTTGCGCTCCAGCCGACGTCCAGCCTGTTTCATTGACCGCAACTCCTTAGTATACCAAGGAGCAGAGCGGGCTCTATAGGACTGGAGAGGGCACTCAGGTACGATCAAGTCGATGGCCCTCTGCATCTCACCATTCCACAGTGAGGCTAGGGCCTCGGCTGGATCACCAGCTCTCTCCACTGGAAAATCCCCAAGAGCATTCAGAAATCCATTGGATTCCATCAGTCTCCTGGGGCAGACCATCCGAATGGGTCCCTCACCCTTGCAGGAGGGTAGTAACGCCGTGAGTTCAAATCTCACCAAGAAATGGTCTGACCATGACAATGGGGTTACTTGGACGCCCCCAATCTTCAGACTACCCATCTCACAGCTTGGAGCAAAAACCAAATCAAGGGTATGCCCTGCTTTATGTGTTGGGCCAATGACAAACTGAGACAGCCCAATGGTTGTCATGGAGGTCATAAAGTCCCGAGCCGGAGCCCCAGAGACAGCCTCAGCATGAAAGTTGAAGTCGCCCAGAACCACCGTCCTGGGTTCCTCCATCACCACACTCGAGACTGCCTCCGCCAGCTCAGTCAGGGAGGATGCCGGGCAGCAGGGTGGGCGGTATGCCAGCAGCATCCCCAATCTGTCTCTCTGGCCCAACACCAGATGCAAACCTTCAAGGCCTGCTCCAAGATGGAGTGGTTTCCTGGTGATAGAGATGGAAGTTCTATGAATCACGGCGACCCCCCTCACCCCGTCCCTCCAATCTATGTTGGTGCTGCACTGAGTACCCAGATGGGCAGAGCTGAGTCAGATCAACCCCACCCAGCTCACCCACCCAAGTCTCAGTAATGCACGCCAGGTCAGCCCTCTCATCCAGGATTAAATCATGAATAAGAGAGGTCTTATTGCGGACCGACCTGGCATTAAAGAGCAGCACCACAAGGAAGGAGGGCTCAGTGGATGAGCTACTAGGTACATGAAAGCTAGAGGAGGAGGGTAGAAGGGGAACAGTGTGAAGACACCTGAAACCCGTTCTACACTGATGTTGCAACCCCTTCCTCCTGCCATATCTCCTTCTGCCCCAAATCACTGGAATAGCGGCTCCCCCTCCATGTGTCCCTGCATCATGGCTTCCCAAAAACATCTTTACCTACACCACCTATGCACTCACCATTCAAACCCACACTCAGTCATACAAACAACACAGTCACATTTCTCACTTGTGGTAACCAGCCACTGGTCACAGATGGACATCAGGCTACTACCAACTAAGCGATAAAGCTTTGAAATCTACATGCCATTATGCTCTGTCCCAGTGATGTCATTGGTTCCAGATGCTTCCTCTCACCTGCCTGCAAGGCTCTGTGCTTGGACCCATTGCCTCCTTCCCCTCCCATTTTCCTTGGCAATGTGGAGACAGGGTGGTCTTGCTGGAGGCCTCTTTGAGATGTCTCCGGCATGTCCTCCTTTCCCCTATAGGGACGCGAAAGAAGTTGTATTCTTTAATACTTGCATCTAGCCACCATTTTATAAACATTTTTTAAAAGACCAGGCTAGGGATCATGGATCACCAATGCACCCCCAGACAAATTTCTTGGCACCCATCAAGGTGTCATACCCCTCCCATTAAAAATAAAATAACAAACATTTTCTTACCAGCAGCTGGGATTGCTGCCAAAGAGGGTTCTGTTGCTGCTGAAAACTGTGTTCAAAGGAATTCTTTAGATTGTGGGGTGGGGTGGGGTCAGACGCTACCTCTGCCTTGTACTCAGTCTTTGAGGCAGGTTACTTATCCTTTGACACGCTTCCCATGGAAGCGATTTTGCCCAGAAAAGTTTCTCAAATTGCCAAATATGCCCATGACCCAAAAACACTGCATGCATTTAATTTCAACTCATTCATGGAGGAGAACTGGCTATTAGCCAACATACAGCTTTTATATAATGCAGAAATTCAAAGTCATCAGAAGTTGTCAAATATCATTTTTCCCCAATGTAAAGTTCTGAGAACACTTTTGGATGTAACTAAATGAATGCCCTTAGCTTTCCTGAGGAAGGAACTGGCATTTCCCCGGTTGTGATGATGGTCCAAATTCTGTTTTTCTACCCATGAGAATTCAATGAAACCTCAATCTCAGTAGCCTCTGATGATGCTAGGGAAATGTGAAAGCTGATAGCACTTGCCAGCAGCACATGAAAACCCCTAGATGTTGTCTATCCATCATGATGAACACAACGACAATTATCATGACAACAGTGGTGCTGGTCTATTTATACCCCATCCTCCCTCCAAGCAGTTTAGGGCAGCACATATGGTGCCCCACTACACCCCAATTTTTTTCTTGCAACAACCATGTAAGAGACATTAGGCTGAGAGAGAATGTCTTGACCAAAGCTCTATCATACCTGGGGGAAAACATTCCCTACCATGGCTTCTCCACTCTTGGTTTCGTCACTCAGTTACTTCCTGTTTGAAAACAGGAAGTAAACAAGGAGCACGAGGCCCATTCAGTTGGGTGTTGTAATCATGTCGCTTCTCCCACACACAGCAGGAGAGAGCAGCAACCGGACTTTTTCTGGTTTTTCTTGTGATGCAAGGAAGGCCAGAAGGGGCAGAAGGCACGCAGGAGGCAGATGACATCATGGGAGGCACCTCCAAGAAATCCGTGAGTGCCCAATAACGAGCGTGCAATAAAACACTCATCAGATGGAGCTCAAAGTGTGACCACAGTTTGAATACTTTGCAGAGTCGCTGCATTTCAAAGAGAATGTTGCAGAGTTGGGAAATGTGCATGAAAGGGCAACCCAAATGGTCAAGGTGTTGGAGGGAGGCTATAATGTTTAGGACTTTAAGCTTAGAAAAAGGCAAGTTAGGAAGACATGGTAGAGGTGTGTAAAATTATGCATGGAGTGGAGAGGGAGATGTTCTTCTTAGGCTGTGTCTACACCAGCCTGATAGTCCGGACTGGTCATGGCTGAGTCCCTATGCATCTGAATGATGCACAGGGACTCCCTATGCAGGGTGGGCACGGGTTTTCCCAGGGATAGAAAAACCCTGGGAAAACCCAATTCTTCCTGTGGTCTTGGAATCATCCGGAGACCGCGGGAGGTGTGGGCGCCTGTCTTGGCTTCTCCCCTCCTCCCCTTGAGTAGTGGGGGTCAGTAGAGGGAAGGAGCTGGGATGAATGCAGGGACATGGGGGGGGCGGGTTTTTTTTAACCTTCGTTTTCGCTGGAGCACAAGTGCACTCCAGCTCCTTTTCTTTCTTTCTTTCTAAAAAATATTGGCCGTGATGGGCGCAATGTCCAGGATGTCACATGGCCATTTGGACGCAGGGTAACAATCCTGGAAGCAGGTAAGTCCAGGATTGACTCCCCCGCGTCCCTCTACACCCTTAGGTGTAGAAAGGGCCTGAGAAGAGCATAAGAGCTGTGCTGGATCAGACCAAAGGTCTCTCCATTCCAGCATTCTGTTCCTTCAGTGGCTGGCCGGATGCTACCAATGAAAAACCCACAACTGAGAGTGCAACAGCACCCTCCAACCCATGTTCCCCAGCAACTGGTGTACATAGGCATACCACATCTGATACTGGAGCATACAACCATCACGACTAGTAGCTACTGATTTCTTTATCCTCCATGAATGTGTCTCATCCCCCTTTAAAGCCATTCAAGTTAGAGGCCAGCAAATTCCACTGTTTAACTCTGTGTCCATCTGTCCCGAATACCGCCCCCCCCCCTTCAGCTTCATTGGATGAGCGCATTGGGGTTCTAGCATTAGGAAAGAGTAAGAAAAAAGCCTTCCTACTGACTTCTGTTACAGTATGTTCTGGTCTCCCTGCTCCATGTCTGATACAACAAGTACTACAGCACAGTGACTCTCACATAAATTGTTGGGCAAATGGGCCCTTGGAATCAGTGAGGCATGACACAGACTAAGTGGAATCCACAAAGCGAGAAGAAAGGCAGTGAGTTTCTGGGGTCAAGCCAGAGCAGTCCTCATTTTTATCCATTCTCCAAGCTGATCTTTGTTCTTAATGTGAATCACAGACGAGGTTTATTGAAAGGGTGTCTGTGTCCTATGGACTGGAACAAATGTCAAGGACAGCCAAAGGGAAGTGTGTGTGTGTGTGTGTGTGTGTGTGTGTGTGTGTTGTTTTTCAAGCACAATGAGTGAGATGGCATCCAACCAGCCAAGGAGCTTGTGCCCAGGTCAGGACTTTGGCAGGAGTGTGCCATGTTACCTCTGCGGCTCTTCATCCCTGCAGGTGTCGTGACCTCAGCCCAGAGCCCTCAGATCAAGGGGGCATCTGAGCCCAGATGACCCTGGAGATGGACTGATGGAATGACGAAATTAGGCAGTTTTATATGTGTCAGAATCAGGTCTTAGGCAGCCCATGAGTGAGAGCCGGGCTGAGTTAGACACCGGGAGGCAAGACTTCATTGCCCAGGAGGACCTGAGCCTCCCTGCCAGGACAGCGGAGCCAAGGAAAAGCTGGCACTGGCGAGGTCCAATGGCACAGCCGTAGAGGGTTCCAAGCCAGAGGGATCCTGCCTGCCCCATTCTGCACTTGTGGGGTCAGGCTTCACCAGCCATCAGCTCCTGCTTCAAGAAGGAATGGCTTCTGGCTAAATCAGGCCTCTTGGCTGAAATCCAAGCCTGCCCCAATCACATACAAAGTAGGGGTCGCGTGGTGGAATTTTGAAGAACAAAAGGATGCGCAGGTGAGAGATAATAAACCCTCTGACGACTGCCTGCGCCTTCCCTGTCTACATGAGATGAGCCCCGCCGGATCAGATTCCAGCAGGTCCATCCAGCATCCTGCTTCCCAGAGTGGCCACTAGGAAGCCCCAGGGGCAGGACAGGATGAAGAGAACAGCCCCCTCCTTTTGCTTGCCTCCCCATTCAGAAGTCCACTGTCACAGAATGTGGAGGTTCCACTGAGCTATTGTGGCTAACAGAACTTGATAGATCTATCCCACCTTGTGGCAGTGAGTTCCATAAGTGAACTATGCATTATGTGAAGAAGCCATTCCGTTTGTCTGTCCTGAATTTATTGCCAAACAACTGCATTGAATCAGTGCCCAAGTTCTCGTAGTATGAGGGAGGAGCCTTTCCCCCATCCTATTTCCAGCAACAACAACCTGCTGTTTGTAACATCTGGCCTGATTAAGAGAATTGGAGATCTCAAAAGCTTGCATACTTTTTGTGATCTTTGAGTGCGTGGGTTTTGGAAATTCTCTCGATCTGTGCCCCCAGAGATGCTTTTCTTAGCACCAGAGCTCTGAGATTAGGACTGAGTTAATATGGGAGAAAATGCTTGCTGGGGGAAAGGGGGACATTATGGAGAGATAAGTACTGGGCACAAGGAAGGTTCTGCTCTTCTCACCCATGCACCCCCGCCCCCAGGATATTCATTAATAGTGTTGCTGGGTCCTCGGCTGGGCATGGGACTTCCACTTTATTCAGTGAATGCATGGCAGAGGAGGAGGGCCTGTTGTCCTGGCTTCCAGTCCCCAGGTGATCATCTGGAAGTCTGAATTGAACTGATATTTGTAAGGCTGTGTGCAGACAAGAAGGCTTTATCTGTGTGATCAGGACCATACAAAAGGCAGATTTCCTGTGTTCCCAATTGCATGTAGACATTTACACATGTGGGATCATAGATCTCAAAGGTAATGTAGTCCAACCTGCTGTTGAGGCAGGAAACACACTGCTACAGCACTCCTGCTAGGTCTCCACCCAGCTTCTGCTTTAAAATCCCTCTGGGAGGAGAGTCCACCACCTTCTGAGGCAGCCTGTGGCACTGTCCCACAGGACATCCTTCCTAATGTTCACTTGAAATCCTTTTTTGTGTAATTTGAACCCACTGGTTCAGGTCCTCCACTATGGTACAATAGAAAACAAATTTGCTCCCTCATCTGTGTGGCAGCCATTTGAATATTTAAACAAGGCTATTCCTAAGGTTGCAGCAAACACACAGAGGTGTGGAACAGGGGGCAATGGGAATGATACCAGGCCCTCCTTCACCAAGCGTGTGCAAAGTGTCTTCTCTAGAGAAACTTCACCCTGTGCCTGGAAGCTGCTCCAGGTCTTGCCACACTCGCATCCAGGGGATGCCAGCCCTGCATCTGCATGAGGCCCTCAGCTAAATTTCATGCCTCCTTGGCCTACTTTCCAAAGCCCTCTGCAAGTGATCAGCTCAGTCCACAAAAGCCTATGCCACAGTTAACTTGCTAGTCTTTATGGTGCCACATGCTTCTCCGTTGTTTTTGCTGCAACAGATGAACACAGCCGCCCCTTCAGAAATTATCCTGGAATCTGGCACCTTTGCTTAGTTGCTGCTACGTGGCCCTTAGCAGAAGCTGAGGAAAAAGAAACAAGCCCCCACCATGCCTTTGTCCAAGCCCATCTTCTCACCATATCAAGCGTTCCTTTCAGCAGGCCTTTAAAAGCCTCATTCAGTGCTAGACATTTGGTGGACCCAAACCATCTGCAGCTCTGGCACAAGGGACAATGGCGCAGGGCTGGCTGGGGGAGGGGGGACGTGGGTGTGGGCAAGGCGTCTGGGAGGCAAAGGCCTCTTTGATCATGCCAGAGACGGCTCAAAGCCCCAAAGTCGCAGAGGAGAGGCCCAGATGATCACGTAAGGAGATTCCACTTTGGCTCAGTGTCCAAGACGTGCAGAGCTGGTCAGGTCGGGTGGGGCAGGAGTCACGTCGTGATTAAGGCATGTAACTCTCAGGACCGTTTTGCAGGTTGGTGGTGAAGAGGAGGAGGAGGAGGAAGAGGAGGAGGAGGAGGAGGAGGAGGAGGAGGAGGAGGAGGAGGAGGAGGAGGAGGAGAGAGGAGATTATTTCAAATTGCTGCCTCAGTGGAGCTCATTCATGCTCTCCGGTGCTTCACAGATGAAAGGAGGACATGCTTGTAACACCCCGTCACAGAGACTTGTAGTGCTTTCCAGTCACAAATACACCTTTCGTTGGAAAGGTGAGAGGTCATGGTGGAACAATGGCAAGCACTCTTGGAGGATACTGATTCCAGTCTGGTTTTCAACTTGGTTCTGGGACTGAATTGGCCTTGGTCATCCTGATCGAGAGGGGGATAGGGGGAGTACAACCTTGTTAATTCTGCTCAATTGTTCAGGTGTTTCATACCACTGAACATGATATCCTCCTGGATCAATTCTGTGGGATGGGCATTGGGGGCACTGTATTACAGTGGTTCTGGTCCTACCTGCCAGTTGGATTTCAGAGTGTAACACCTTGGCCCATGGCAATTGAGCAATGGGGTTCCACAGGGTATCATCCTATTCTCAATGTTGTTCAATATCTTTATGAAGCCACTGGGAGCAGTCATTAGGGGATTTAAAGCCATACCATCAGTATGCTGATGACACACAGTTTGATCTGCCTGTAGTATCTGAATCAGGTGAGGCTGTACAAGTCCTGGATCAGTGCTTAAATGCAAATATATATATGCCTCTCCCTCTCCCTCTGAATCGAGGCGGGGTACAATAGCCCAAATGCAGTAATGGGCTAGATGAATAAACTGAAGCTGAATCCTGGCAAGATGGAAGTTCTGTGGGTGAGTGGTTCCCAGGTCCAGGCGATAAGTTCCTTGCCTGTTCTGGAGTGTGGTGGCCTCCTTTCTGTGGAACTCCCTGCCCTTGGAGGTTGGACGGGCATCAACAGTGTGTTGTTTTCGGTGCCTCCTACAAACAGCTCTTTTTCAGGAAGCCTTCCTTGGAAGAACAGCCATGGTTTAATTGGCACTCAGTTTTTAAAAATAACTATGAGGATCATCAGACGAGCGTTTTATCGCATGCTCATTACTGCCTACTCATGTTTTCTTGCAAGTCCTATTGATGACACTGTCTGCCTTCTGCACATCTCCCGCTCCTTCTGGCCTTCTTTCAGCAACAAATAAGACCCCAGTAAATCCCATTTTGGGGAGGGGAAAGCGAAATGTGCCACCATTTCCTGCTGTGTGCAGGAAAAGGAGCACTATAAAAATGCCCACTGAATTGGCCATGTGGTTGTTGTTTATTTCCTCTTTCTTCCCCGTGTGAAGAAAGAGGAAGTATCGTGGGGCAGAAGTGGAGGGAAAGTGACGGTAAAGAAACATGATTTCCACCTCCATCTGATGACCCTCTGAAACACCATGTTTTGTTCTTTTTATCATTTTATCTCTCATTATTAACCACTCTGGAATCTGTTAGATGTGGAGTGGTATACAAATGTTGTAAACAAAAAACAAAACAAAAATGTGACTCCCATGATAAGCAGCATCACTTGCTACTGATCTATTTCTGGGCACAGGGCCGATGCTACCATAGAGGCCACTCAGACGGCTGCCTAGAGTGCCAAGCTAAGAGGGGCGCCGTGCACCGCACAGCACTCACGTGCCTTGTGAGCTGGCCAGCCCGGCCCGAGGATTCAGCTGGGCCTGGGCAGGTGAGATGGCGCCCCGCGCCCACCCAGCCAAAGCGAAGCCAGGGACGCTGGGGTGGGGGGCCAGCTCCACGTTCAGACTTACGCCTGGAAGCCGCCCTCCCAGAGCCATTCTAGCTGCCCAGAAGCCACTCTCCCAGAGCTGGGAGGCCGCCACCGCCAGAAGAAGAAGAAGAAAAAGCTCGACCCTGGCCCAAGCCAGCCTCTGCCTTACTCGCGAGGAAAGGGCACTGGGTCGCCTCACCTCTCTTCTCAAACAGGCCATGATGTCCAGGCAGGTGGGCAAGCGGGACTCCCTCTCCCAGGAAAGCTAGGGACTTGTGGACTCCTCGCAAGGCAAACTCTCCTGCTTCCCGATCCTGCATGCATGGATCAACGGGACTTGCATCTGAGAAAGCGTTGCATCGGCAGGCACCAGTGCAGCCCGATCCGCCTATGCCTCCTTACTCGGAAGCCTTATTCCCCCAAGTAAATGTGTGGAGGGGATCGGGACGCCAGGCTGCATAGCAGGTTGTGTTCGCACGGAAGTAAGTCCCGGTGAATTCCAGACAGCTCAGTCCCAAATCGAAGTGAGCCAGTCCCAGCTCTCCACTCGGCACACACGTTCGGACTTCCGCGCAATTTGGGGTGTGTGTGCAAGTAGCTCACCTTGCCTAGGGCGCAAAATAGTCTGGCACCGGCCCTGTCTGGGCACAGTTGAAAATGCTGGTTATGATCTATAAAGCCTTAAATGGCTTGGGACCAGATCTATCAGGTAGTGGAAGTTCACCAGAGAGGCAGCTAAAAGCAGAAGGGGGAGCCCAGGAACTGCCTCTGTGAAGGCCTTCTCTTGAACCCCTGCCAAACGCCCCTCTCTCCTATACAGCAAGGGAGGGGCTCTCCAGAAGATGCTGGTTGTTTATGTGCTGCTGCCTTGTGCATTTTCTTTGTGTGGGCTTTAACTGGCCCCAGTTTTATTGATTTGCTTCTATCTGTCTGATTAATTTTTATAGGTCTGTCTTTTTGTCTTTATTGTATTCTTGTGGAAAAGTGAAATATACATTTAATAAATAACATACATAGTCATAGAATCATAGAATAGCAGAGTTGGAAGGGGCCTACAAGGCCATCGAGTCCAACCCCCTGCTCAATGCAGGAATCCACCCTAAAGCATCCCCGACAGATGGTTGTCCAGCTGCCTCTTGAAGGCCTCTAGTGTGGCTGGAACTGGTTGCTCAGAGCATGTTGGTTCTTAACTTCTGCCTTTCTCTTTTCAAATTGCATTTATAAAATCATTTATATGCTGCCTCTTGGTTATTGACAGGATTCATGAGGTGCTTTACAGCATTAAGATTATTACACAGTTGACCCAAAAGGGTAGTTTGGACCGTGCACTTGCTTCCGGTACATTTAGACAAACAGACAGCTTCTCTCCCCCGCCCTCCACCCCCACGTTGCTGAGGACTCAAGTGTATAAAAGGAACAAATGCCCATGAAGTGCCTGGCTGTGGTTGGAATCTGAATGCTGGTCTAGAGGGACCCTGGCTCTTTTTGGCCCAGTAGCTCCACCCACTTCCACCTTTGTCCATTGCAGGTTGGCTGGATGAGCCTGGACTTGTGGGGAGATTTCCCAGGAAAGTCCAGCTAAAGGCGAGATCTGGGCTTATTGGTGCAGCAACGCTTTGGGTCACACCAAGTCACAGTCATGGTCATGCCGCCTGTGTGCTTCCAGTTGCAAAAGGTCATTATACTCCCCACCCCCCTGCCCTGCTACCACCCAAACTGCTTTAGGACAGCTACTTCAGGGTATAACCCTGCATCATCCCAGTTTCCTAAATAGATACTTCCAGTAGGCAAGGCAGATAACACAGCAAACTTTATTTATGCCGAAGTGGGGCCACCCACCCTGCTCCACCTTTTCTAGCCTGCCCCACCCAAGAGTAAGCTCTCCAAGGTGTTGGTCCCCTGGGTCATAGCTGCTTCTCCTGAAGGGGCCACACACTAGATATTCAGCTGGGGCACGTGCATTGCACACCTTACTTCCAGTGAGACCACAGCTCAACGGTGAGGTTTAGTCATTCTGAACACGTACGCACAAGACGTGGCCTTGGATAGTTTTACATAATATGTGTGAGAAGTCAACATTACGTTCTCTTTACCCTTTGGACCAGAGTTGTGATCCTTTTGAATGGCATACACCAAAAGGGGAGCTCACCAGGAATTCATTGCCCAACTTGTACATGCAGTACCTCTGTTTTCCTAAAAGCCCCCCTTAAACAGCAGCCTAAATTATAGGAACTGTCATTGTTTCCATCCCTGGAAAAGCCTCTCCTACTAGATTTCTGCACACCTGGAAACTGTTCAAGACCCAGGATGAGTTAGAAAAATGGGCACCGTCACTTTCTAGAGTTGGTTAAATATGCCAATTTCAGTTACTAATTTTTTTCGGTCTTACATTCAGCTCACCCCAAACATTGACAATTTTATTAATTGATTGATTTCTATACCACCCAGTACCCAAAGTTTGCATGAAAATTCGTATATGCATTTTTGTGCAGATTTCTCCCAATACGTGAATTTTATATGCAATTTGGCCTAATCCACACATCTTTTGCAACCAATGTGTCTAAAATCATGTATTTTTAGTATGTTTGTGCGCATATTTTTCTAATATCTGTATTTTTGTACGCACTTTTCTGTTGGAGAGCTTTGCTGCAAAGTTTGGAGAAGTGCGAACTTTGAAGGATAATGGAGTTTCAGTTCAGTTATTGGTCTGAAAGTGTGACATTAGGGAAGTTGCAAACTAAACAAATTTCTCCACCATCCCCACTCCATTCACCGTAGTGCTGACCCTGTTACTATATCATTTCGCAAGTTCCAGGACTGAAAGCAGGCCCTGAGACACCCCTGAGGATTCTGGCAGAGGTGCTGCAGAGGGAACATCCTCGACGCTGTGCATCCTGAAACGCCCTCCGTTGAAGATGCTGGAGCCCAGTGGTCCTCTTTTGCATCCGACTCCCTCACTCAGCCCTATGTGCAAGGAGCCTCCTACAAGGACAAAGGCGGCGTCCTGACTAAAGCAGGCGGGGACTCCGGCCCAGTCCACAAGCCTCTGTTGAAATGTGCCTACACACCCGCCCAGGTGCCCTCCCCCCAGATGTGCTGGATTACCACTCCTATTGTCCCCAGAGAGCATGGCCATTGGTCATGCTGGCTGGGGATGATGAAAACTGTAGTCCAACTCATGTGGAGGGTACCAGCCGGCAGGTTGGGAGAGGCTGCTGGCATCCATAGCTAAGTATTTGTCGGGGAAACTTGAGGTCTAGAACATCTTGGCTAAAAGACAGATTGGATGCGGAGAGGAGATGCTTCCCTAGAGATAGCCAGAGGTAGCCAAGGAGAAGTCCAGGCCTGCTACAAAAATGTCCAGCATCTGCTGCTAATCTGGGTGTGTGCACGCTTGCATTTGTGTACATGTCCACATAGCATCTGCATGCACCAGTTCCAAACCTTGTGCCACAATCCAGCATGACCAAGGCACAGAACCCAGGGTGGGGCCAGGCAGGCAGAAGCAGAGACAGGCAGCAGATAGAGTGCCCACACCAGCCCTGTCCTGACTACCTCCTAAAGAAGTGAAGTGAAATGTTGCCACTCAGTCTGGAGGGGAAAATAAAGTGCTGCACATTGGAACGTATTTGCAGTATAGGCCAAACCTGCCCCTCATCCCTGGCACTGAGGTGTATGTGTGCGTCCAGCCCTCACCAAGAGAGAGCCCCAAAGGACCCATGGAATCCCTGGCTCCACAAGGTCATAATGATGGCCAAGTTTCTAGTGATATACAGCCCAAAGGGTCCCACGGGGAGCAGTCATGGCACTGCCACATCAGCCACTTCTGCTTCTGGCTCCAGGCCGTGAGTCGAGACCACGCGTGTCTTCCCCTTCATCGGGTCCCCCCCGGGTGGGGTGAGGCAGCCGTGCCGGTTGGACGGCTCAACATCAGGCTGTACACGTTGGTGATGAAGGTCTCCCAGCCTCGCTGCAGGGCACGATCGACCTGCTGGAGGCAAATCAGAGTTAGAGGGTGGTGAAGGAGGGTTTCAAACCGCCCTCGTTCCTGACTCCTCACCCTGGAATGCCACACGTGGGAATCTTGTTTCCATACAAACCCAGTCAGGAAAATTCC
The DNA here is from genome assembly GCF_023053635.1 of Elgaria multicarinata webbii. Taxonomy (NCBI): domain Eukaryota; kingdom Metazoa; phylum Chordata; class Lepidosauria; order Squamata; family Anguidae; genus Elgaria; species Elgaria multicarinata. The sequence continues at coordinate 482,067 of NC_086191.1, read as the reverse complement.
CCTGCCCCAGGAGGCCACTCCTGCCTGCCCCCTTCCTTCCCTCCGGCTGCAGTGGAGGGAAAGATCGCCCAGAGAAGACTCCTGGCCATCCTAACATATTGCTAAGTCTGGAAGAGCAGCGCAGCAGAGCTAGCTGCCTCCGTTTGGCCACAGGGCCATCTGCCGTTAGAACAGCAGCATAGCCGTTGGCTTATTTAGTATATTCTTAACACGCCCAATAACCAATGTCATTGTTGCAAAGGAAAGAGAAGCAGGGCCATTCCTTTGCTCAGCTGAGACACCCCTGGGGGCGTGTGGAAGGGCCGCGCTGAATGCCCACATCTCCTTTTCAGCAGAGTTGCCTGATGTCTCTCCCTCTTTGCCTCAGAGTTAGTGCTGCTGCAGTGGCTACCGCCCTCTGCCCCCTCCTTCTCCCAGCCACTGTTAGAGCCTCCATTTAGTGCATGTTTACTGCATGCGGTGGGGGTCACTCCCACATATGCGTGCTCAGGAATGCAGTTTTTGCTAATGCAAGACTTCCGGCCATTTTTAAGCTCCCCTGCATGTGTATCCCCTGCATCAAATTCTCAGCAGAGAATTTGAATGGTACTCTACCCTTCTACCAAAAATGGCACTCAAGGCGGCTTACAACCACTAATAAAACTGTGAACCGCCCAGAGAGCTCCGGCTATTGGGCGGTATAGAAATGTAATAAATAAATAAATAAATCTTTAAAAAGCACCACAATAACAGAGTAAAACTAGCCTGCAACCTTACAGACCTACTTACAGGCCAAAGTCCTTCTTGGACAGTGGAGAGGGAGCAAACCTAGTATTTGTTCCACAGCCTGGTAGCAGCCACCAAAAAGGCCTCTCTGGCGCCTCAAAAGAAGGGCCTCTCTTGAAGTTCTTAGGACACAGGCAGGCTTATTTGGGAGTAAGCTGTCTTTCAGGTAGACCAGTACCACCCCATATAAGGTTGTATAGGTCATACCATCACTTTGAATTCTACCAGGTGGGAATCTACACTGGTGTTATTCTAACATTTTGAATGGGTTACTGTGACGCACAGCGTCACGTGACCCTGGGTCTCCAACGTTGTAAATGAGTCGTACTTACAGGTTCTATTTCTTAGTTCCAGCGTGGCTACAGATTCATGTGCCTCGTTCTACCGGTAATTTTCCTCTCCCAACCCAGAGCTGCTGGGTTTGCTCTGCCCACTTCCTGTTCTCCTTCCTTCGCCCCGTTTGCTATCTTATCTGCTACAGCAGATAAATCACAGCAGCCTTATACTGTGCAATCACTGACAATTGCATGCAAAGGAGTCAGAAGTTTTCCACCTTAGAATCTGCTTTTATTGTGAAGTACTCCCATGCATCCTGCCTTAAAATTTGAATCAAATTGAGTCATCGGTTGATTTTTTATGATTTTTTTTTAACATTTCCCCCCTCTTTGCAAAGGAGCTGAGGAGCGCTCAAAGGATTGCTGTAGCTCCGTGCAGGAAAATTAACAAGGGTCTCTTGGTCCCAGTCCAAAACTCATGGCCAGCGGGGCTTAAATGGGGTTGCTGCTAAAACTTTTCAATTTGGTCTCCCATCTAAACCCTGACCAGACCCAACCCTGCGTAGCTTCAGCAAAGTGGCTGGCTCCTATGCATTCAGGTTATTCCCAGGGACTTGTATTGAGATGATTTGGGAGGGGGTTTGTGTGTGCTTATGACTATTGCCCTGCACTGCTGGCTAGGAACAAGGCAGGAAGTGGGCGGAGCAAACCCAGCAGCTCAGAGCAACCCAGAACAACGGAAAGGATTTAACAATGTGCGCTGCAGTAACGCTACAGCTAAACGTAAGTCACGCTAGCGTGCCCCGTGATACAGAGAACCGATACAGAGAACCAGGTTAGAAAGGGACACTAGCAACGTTATAAGACTAGTGTAGATCCGGCTGGAAACAGACCCATAGCTACTGTAACAGGGGAGTCGTGTGTTCCCTGCAAACGGCCCCAGTTGGCAATCTGGCTGCAGCATACTGGACCAACTGAAGTTGCTAAATACTTTTCAAAGGCAGCTTCATGTAGAACGTGTTACGGAAGTCGAAATGGGATCTAACAAAGGCATTATTATTATTATTATTATTTATTTATTTATTTATTTATTTATTTATATAGCACCATCAAAGTACATGGTGCTGTACAGAGTAAAACAGTAAATAGCAAGACCCTGCCGCATAGGCTTACATTCTAATAAAATCATAGTAAAGCAATGCATGATCGTGGTCAGATTTTATTTATTTATTTATTTATTTATTTGTTACATTTATATACCACCCCATAGCCGAAGCTCTCTGGGTGGTTTACAAAAGTTAAAAACAGTAAACATTAAAAATATACAAAATTTTAAACCATCAAAACTATAATATAAAAACAACAGTATCTATTTAAAAACAACAGTTCTGGGGTCCGTTAAAAAACAAACTTAGCGCTGTTAAATGCTGTTAAATGCCTGGGAGAGGAGAAAAGTCTTGACCTGGCGCCTGAAAGATAACAGTATTGGCGCCAGGCGAGCCTCACTGGGGAGATAATTCCACATTCGGTGGGGGGAGCACCACCGAAAAGGCCCTCTCCCTTGTTGCCATCCTCCGAGCTTCCCTCGGAGTAGGCACTCAGAGGAGGACCTTAGATGTTGAGCGCAGTGTATGGGTAGGTTCATGTCGGGAGAGGCGTTCCATCAGGTATTGTGGTTCCAAGCCATGTAGGGCTTTATAGGTTAAAACCAGCACCTTGAATTGGGCTCAGAAACGTATAGGCAGCCAATGCAAGTGGGCCAGAATCGGTGTTGTATGTTCAAACCATCTCTAGGAATGGACGCAGTTGGTGTATCCAAGCTTGAGGCTGAATCCAGCAGCACACCCAAGCTGCAAACCTGTGTCTTCAGGGGGAGTGTAACTTCATCCAGCACAAGCTGAAACTGTGTTCCTTGAGGCTGTGTTCCCAGCCTTTCAATGTCCATGAGCACCTTTGTCTTGTCTGGGTCAAGCTTCAATTTATTTGAACACTTAATCCAGTTGAGGACGCTCGTAGTCTTGGTTTTATATTTGACTCCTCACTCTCCTTTACGCCTCATATTTTGGCAGTAGCTAAGTCCTGTCATTTTTCTTATATAATATTGCCAGGATGCGATCATTTTTATCTGACTTTTCTGCTAAGACTCTCATTCATGCCTTGGTTATTTCTAAGCTGGACTATTATAACCTTCTTCTGACTGGCCTTCCTTCTTCTCACGTCAGTTCGTTGGTTTCTATTCACCACTCTGCTGCTAAGATCATCTTCTTGGCTCATCGCTTTGATCATGTCCCTTCACTCCTGAAACCCCTTCATTGGCTTCCAGTTCACCTCAGAATCCAATATAAGCTTCTCCTGTTGACTTTCAAAGCTTGTCACAGTCTAGCTCCTTCCTGTCTTTCTTCCCTCATTTCACATTATTGCTCCGCTTGTGCTCTTCGCTCATCAAATGCCATGTTTCTTACCCGCCCAAGGGTCTCTAACTTCTCTTGCTCGGCTTCGTCCATTTTCTCTTGCTGCCCTTTATGCCTGGAATTCCCTTCCAGAGCATTTGTGGAACATGAGTTCAGTTACTGTTTTTAAAGCTCAGTTGAAAACTTTTATTTTTTCTAAAGCTTTCAGAACTTGACTTTGATCTTACTTTTACACTGTTCATTTTATTGTCCCCTGTGCCTGTTTGGTGCATTCTCTTCCCTTTCTTATTGTTTTATTATGATTTTATTAGAATGTTAGCCTATGTGGCAGGGCGTTTTATTGTTTTACTATGTTCAGCACCATGTACACTGATGGTGCTATATAAATTAGGGATGTGCTCCGCTTCTAAACGGACCGGCGAATTAGAAGCGGAGCGGGGTGCTTCGCCTCCCCTTAAGGCGGCGGCGAAGAGGATTGGGGGGCTGGCGGAGCGTGGTGAAGAGGATCGAGGTGAAGGCGGATCCTTCGCCTAGATCCGGAGCTCCGCCGGAAAGTTAAGTGGGGTTTACTGGGCCCTGCCGCTGTCGCCCATGCGGTGACAGCGGCAGGGCCCGGTAAACCCCCCTCCTCTCCCTTACCTGCGTCCGTCCGTGCACACCCCCTCGCCCTCCTCTCCCAGCCTTACCTGGCTCCCCTCCCCTCCACTGCAGAGCTCCGATTCGGAGCCGGAGCTCCGCGGCAAAGAGGAGCGGAGTATGGGTGGAGCGGCGCGGAGCGGAGCTGGCCAATCCGAAATTTTCGGATCGGCCTGCGGGGCAGAGCGGGGGGTCCGTGCACACCCCTAATATAAATCATCATCATCATAATTTATATAGGAAGTACTTCTTCACAGCGCATAGTTAAATTATGGAACTCACTACCACAAGTTGTAGTGATTGCCGCCAATGTGGATGGCTTTAAAAGGGGGTTGGATAAATTCCCAGAGGCAAAGGCTATCAATGGCTACTAGCCCTGATGGTTGTGTGCTATCTCCAGTATTCAAGGCAGTAAGCCTGCGTGCACCAGTTGCTGGGGAACATGGGTGGAAGGGCGTTGTTGCACCATGTCTTGCTTGTTCATCCCTGGCCGATGGCTGGTTGGCCATTGTGTGAACAGAGTGCTGGACTAGATGGACCCTTGGTCTGATCCAGCCTCAGGGCTCTTCTTATGTTCTTATCATCCAGTTCGTTACAACATAGAAAGGGAGGTGAAGTTGCACTATATGTTAAAAATACCTATCCCTGCACAGAAATACAGGCAGATCAGACTGGGAGCTCCATTGAGAGCATCTGGATTAAAATAAATGGGGCAAGGAATAAAAAGAACATGGTAATCGGAGTCTACTACCGACCACCCAATCAAGGAGAAGACGAGGACGAAACTTTTGAGAAACAAATTGCCAGTGTTTCAAGGAAGTGTGATGTAGTAGTGATGGGGGACTTCAATTACCCTGATATCTGTTGGGAGACCAGGGGCCTTGCTAGACGAGGCCTTAGTGCGCTTTGTGGGCCGGTTTCCCTGCTGTGCGTCCACATGACGCACAGGGGAATCCGGCAGCAGGCCGCGCTGAGGCCTCGTCTAACGCGCCATAAGCGAATTCGCTTATGGCGCGCCTTTTCCCCAGCTCCGGCCTCAGGCCGGGGCTGGGGGACGTCTAGCTACTTCCGTGGCTTTTTGCGGCTACTCGCTTACTTGCGAGTAGCCGCGAAAAGCCGCGGACCTGGCACAGCGCTCATACGAGCGCTGTGCCCATCGTGCCGGGGGGGGGGTGATCCGGGGGGGTGAGATGGCGGAGGGCGACGAAGGAGATGGGGGGCAGATGGCGGAGGGCGATGAAGGAGACGGGGAGGGGATGGCGGAGGGCGACGAAGGAGACAGGGAGGGGATGGCGGAGGGCGACGAAGGAGACGGGGAGGGGATGGCGGAGGGCGACGAAGGAGACGGGGAGGGGATGGCGGAGGGCGCGAATGGTAGACGGATATGGAGAGGGGGGCGGATGGGGGGTTAAATAAAAAAAACCTTACCTTCTCTGGCGGCTTTGGGGCGCACGCGGCCCCTTTAAAAACAAAACAAAATGGCGGACACTGCAGGGACCCAACATCCCTGTGCGTCCGGCGTCTGGAAGCTGCGGCAGGTCTAGCAAAGCCCCAATACTGCCAAAAGCGGCCCTTCCAAGAAATTCCTGACATGTGTGGGTGATAACTTTCTCCTACAGAAAGTGGAGAAAGGAACTAGAGGATCGGCAATCCTTGACTTGATATTGACCAATAGGGATGACTTTAGTGGATAAAGTGGCAGTTATGGGAACTCTGGGGGAAAGTGACCACGTCATATTTGAATTCTTGATTATGAAGGAGACAAAAGTTGAGTGTAGCCATACACGTACTCTGGATTTTAGGAAAGCTGATTTTAATAAACTCAGAACTATGATAAGTAAGGTCCCATGGCAAATGAGCCTAATGAGAAAAGGAGTGCAGGATGGGTGGGAGTATTTAAAAAAGGAAATGTTAAAGGCACAGTTACAAACAATTCCAACAAGGAGAAAAGGTAGAAGACCAGAGGAAACCAATGTGGCTCCACAAGCTTAGAGATGACGTAAAAAGCTTAGAGATGACCTGAAAACAAAAAAGGATACATATAGGAAGTGGAAGGAAGGCCAGGCTACAAAAGAAGAGTACAGACAGGTGGCGCAGAAGTGCCGAAATGGCGTCAGGAAGGCTAAAGCTGTGAATGAGCTGAGATTAGCGAAGGACGCTAAAAGCAATAAAAAGGCTTTCTTCAGATACGTGAATAGTAAAAGACAGAGGAAAGAAATGGTGGTTCAACTGCTTAATGAGGGTGGCAAATTGATAACAGATGACAAAGAAAAGGCTGAAGTGCTCAATTCCTACTTTGCCTCAGTCTTCTCCCAAAAGCGGGTCTATGACTCCCCTGTAAAAAGTGAAGCAGTAGTTGAGGGGGCAGAATTGCAGTTTGAGATTGATAAACAAATGGTCAAAGAATACTTAATTTCCTTGAATGAGTTCAAATCTCCAGGGCCCGATGAACTGCATCCTAGAGTAATGAAGGAGCTAGTGGAAGAACTCTCAGAACCTTTGTCTATTATCTTTGCAAAATCTGGAGCAGATTATAAAGAAGTCAAGCTGTAAACACCTTGAAATCAATGCAGTGATTACTAGAAGCCAACTTGGATTTGTCAGGAACAAGTCCTGTCAGACTAATTTGATTTAATTTTTTGATCAGGTGGACTGTGGACTGTGGGAATGCTGTGGACGTCATGTATCTTGACTTCAGCAAAGCTTTTGACAAAGTACCACATGACATTCCGATTAACAAACTAGCTAAAAGTGGGCTAGATGGAACAACTATTAGGTGGATTCACAGTTGGCTACAGAATCGGACTCAAAGAGTACTTATCAATGGAACCTTCTCAAACTGGGGAGAGGCAACGAGTGGGGTGCCACAGGGCTCAGTCCTGGGCCCAGTGCTCTTCAACATTTTATTAATCATTTGGACGAGGAGGTGCAGGGAATGCTTATCAAATTTGCAGATGACACCAAATTGGGTGGGATAGCTAATACCCTGGAAGACAGAAACAAACTTCAAAGTGATCTTGATAGGCTGGAGTGCTGGGCTGAAAACAACAGAATGAAATTTAATAGGGATAAATGCCAAGTTCTACATTTAGGAAATAGAAACCAAATGCACAATTACAAGATGGGGGATACTTGGCTCAACAATACTACAAACGAGAAGGATCTTGGAATTGTTGTAGATCACAAGCTGAATATGAGCCAACAGTGCGATATGGCTGCAAGAAAGGCCAATGCTATTTTGGGCTGCATTAATACAAGTATTGCTTCCAAATCGCGTGAGATACTGGTTCCTCTCTATTTGGCCCGGGTTAGGCCTCATCTAGAGTATTGCATCCAGTTCTGGGCTCCACAATTCAAGAAGGACGCAGACAAGCTGGAACGTGTTCAGAGGAGGGCAACCAGGATGATCAGGGGTCTGGAAACAAAGCCCTATGAAGAGAGACTGAAAGAACTGGGCATGTTTAGCCTGGAGAAGAGAAGATTGAGGGGAGACATGACAGCACTCTTCAAATACTTAAAAGGTTGTCACACAGAGGAGGGCCAGGATCTCTTCTCGATCCTCCCAGAGTGCAGGACATGGAATAACGGGCTCAAGTTAACGGAAGCCAGATTCCAGCTGGACATCAGGAAAAACTTCCTGACTGTTAGAGCAGTACGACAATGGAATCAGTTACCTAGGGAGGTTGTGGGCTCTACACTAGAGGCCTTCAAGAGGCAGCTGGACAAGCATCTGTCGGGGATGCTTTAGGGTGGATTCCTGCATTGAGCAGGGGGTTGGACTTGATGGCCTTGTAAGCCCCTTCTAACTCTGCTATTCTATGATTCTATGAACATCAGGCAGTGATTTACAACCAAAGCAGCTTCCTTGGATCTCCGTGGAAAGGAGAGAGGGTTGGAGGTCAGCAACAAGCTGGTGCCAATCTCTATGTTCCATGTATATGCTAAATAGCATGGGGGTTAAGATGGAACCCTGAGGGACGCCGCAGGCCCGCAACCAGGCGGTCAAACAGGAACATGTCTTTGCCCTCATGTAGGCAAAGGGATTTGAAGATGGTTCTTGTGTCCCCACCCCCACCCCTGCCTTTTCTTCTCCAACTTAAACACCTCCGGCCCCTTCAACCTTTCCTCCTTGGACTTGGTGTACCACACCCCCAGCCATCTGAGCTCCCCTCCTCTGGCCCTGTTCCAACTTGTCTAGATCCTTTTTGAAGAGCAGCTCCCAGAACTGGGCACAGCATTCCAGAAGAGCTCAGACTCATGTGGAACAAAGTGGGACTATTAAGGGCACAGGGGCTTCCTAAGGGAGGGGTCCAAGCACTAACAGCAAGAAGGCGCCAGGCAGTGATTCCATCTTTTTTTCTTAACGAATTTCCTGTGGCAAGGAAAAAAGGCAGAAGTAGTGATGGGAAAACATAGGAGGGTGAGTGGAAGCCAACGTGCCTGGACAGCCAGTGAACTTCCATGAATGAGGCAGGCTGATGGCGGAATCACTGTCTCATCTGGAAGCACCCTGGCACGTCTACAGCCATGCTCACATGGAGAGACTTGGCTGGTGCCTCAAGGGGCTGCTCCTAGACGGGCTGCCCAAATGCACTGCTGCTTCACCTGCTGCTTGCAGCCCCCTGGGGCACTGGCTGAATCCCACCCACCCCCATCTCCTGTCTGAGAGGGGAAGGGCACAGTTGAATGAGGAGTCCTGGCCTTGCCTCTGTTGCTGCTGACCCCTTTTCAATGGCAGAGTCCCTGCGCCTCGAAGAGGCAGCAGTCTGGCAGATGCAGTTTCTCAGCATGGAAGGGAGCTTGTGCTGGGTGAATTTCTGCCTGTTGCACAGCTCTCAAAGACTGCTGCGCTGCGAAGTGAGGTCCAGGCTCTGCCCCCTTTCTTTCTTTCTTTCTTTCTTTCTTTCTTTCTTTCTTTCTTTCTTTCTTTCTTTCCTCCCTCTTGCAGAGCTCCTGGGTCTTTCACTTGCGGAGTAGCAAGAAGATATTTAGTTGTAGGACGAACTTTTCTAGTAATCAATTCTTTTGCTGGGAAAAGTTTCATATGCTGAATTTCTGCTGAAGAAAAGGTTGAGATGCCTGATGCTTTTAAATAGCCAGCAAACGCTGCAGCAGGCTGTTTATTGTCTGATCAATAAACTTTGGTGAAGGAGAGCCTGCAGTTCCCAACCCAGGTTAGGAAGGTTTTTCTGAGTTGGCTGGTATGTGTGTGCATGGACACGCATGCATTAAGAGAGAGAGAGAGACATCTATGCTGATGCTTGACTAAACCAGCCATCCTCACTCCAGATGTGTGGGACCACAACTCCCCTCCCCTCATCCCCAGCCAGCATGGGCCAATTAAAATAAAATGTAATGATTTCCAATATGCATACTTTAAAAACTGCAGACAAGCACTATCTCAAGAGAGGCACCCACTGCCCCCTAGGTTGTGGGCGGGTGTGAGAATGCCTCTTCCAAGAGGAGAATGCCTCTTCTGTGATACATGTGTGCAACATCTAAGAACAAAACATGTGCGCCTTTTCTTCAGAACCATTGTTCTTACTTGTATGCAAATATAATCGATTAGTTGACTAAGATTTTTTAATCAGGTGACAGCCCTAATACTCAGCTACAGAGGGAAAGAAATGTCAACCATGATACTAAAAACAAATAAGGGAACCGTAGAGGACAGAGGAAACTATTGTCAGTGCCTGAACTGCCATGAAATGGAAAAAGGAGGAGCTCTGAGATATTTCTGTATACAGCTAGCAAACGTCTTAAGCTCTATTTGTTTGCATAGAAATGTCACAGAAAATTACACAGGAAGCTGAACAACACACACACACACACACACACACACACACACACACACACACACACCCTCCTGTGTGATTCAGAAGCACCTGAGAACAGGCCTTGGCCCTGGAGGAATCCGTGAAGGCTCCATGGGCTGAATGGGGAACTGCTGCCAGCCGGATTAGACCCATAGGCTGAAGGTTTCCCATCCCTGAACCTAATGTAATTAGCCATCTCCCCTAAATGACTGTTACACAGGCATTTGTTCTAGGCATGGATTATTTATTTATTTATTTATTTATTTATTAAACTTATATACCGCTCCCATAGCCAGGGAGGTTTACAGAAAAGGATGCCAAAGACGCAAATCTGTTTTGATTGCAACACATCCTGTAGCCTGAGCGGCTTATGGTTCTATGGCTTATGGCTATTATAAGGCATTAAAAAGGAACCACAGCAAAACATCTTACAAGATGCTGCAGTTTGGGGTTTTTTTCAGTTTAATCTTAAAGGTTGTCAAAGAACAGGGCCTGCAAATTGTCTTTGAGAATCTTGCCAACCTGGAGCAGTTTGCCACTTTCTGAAATGGGGCTTCTGTGCTTGTGTGACTTTTCCTGAAGCGCGGCCACACATGCAAGCCGCGGAAGGGGCGGGCTTTGGTTTGCAAGTTTCCAGCGGGCCTCTGCTCCTGCCCATCTAAAAGCTGCTTGCCTTGTAGGGCATTCTGGACCTCAGTTGGGATGCCCAACTGGGGCTCCTTAACAGAGATAATGGGAGCCGGCTGACAAGCTTGAGATTTTTACTTTTTTGGAATGGAGAGAGCCATCAGCTTGAGGGGGAAAGGTGCCCTTTGACGTGAGAGAGGCAGGGAATGAACAGAAGGCAAGAGGCACCTTGGGGTGCTGTCTGGGAATGGAGGAGGCCCACTGCCTGGCTAGGAAGTCTCTGCTGTTTGTCTTCACTTCTGTTCTTCTTGCACGTTTGTAAATCAACCAGAAACCCTACGGCTAGTATATCCACCTCACTGGGAGTAAGCCCCATTGAACTCAGTAGGAATAACTTCTGAGTAGACATGCCTACTCATAAGTTATGCCTAAAGCCTCATGTGGCGCAGAGTGGTAAGCGGCAGTTACTGCAGCCGAAACTCTCCCCACGGCCTGAGTTCGATCCCAGCGGAAGCTGGTTCTCAGGCGGCCGGCTCATGTCGACTCAGCCTCCCATCCTTCCGAGGTAAAATGAGTACCCAGCTAGCTGGGCGAAAGGTAACTGCGACTGGGGAAGGCAACGGCAAACCACCCCGCTACAAAGTCTGCCAAGAAAACGTCAGCGAAAGCAGGCGTCCCTCTAAGAGACAGCAATGGCTCAAGTGCTTGCACGAGAGAAGGAGACATGCCTAGGATTGCAGTGAACTCTCCTCCCACTGGAAGCCAAATCCTGGTTTAATACTGTCTGTGGAAGCCCACACTGCTCAGGCAAGGGTATGGGATGATGATAAGCAGCACAACACAAGTTTTTTCTCCATGCTATGAAAAGCTTTTCTGCATATCAAATTACAGCTAATGGCACATGAGCTGTCTTGGCTGTTTTTTTCTGGTGACTTGGTAACCTTATACAGATTTAGAATCATAGAATAGCAGTGGAAAGGGCCTATAAGGCCATCGGGTCCAACCCCCTGCTCAATGCAGGAACCCACCTTAAAGCATCCCTGACAGATGGCTGCCCAGCTGCCTCTTGAATGCCTCCTATGTGGGAGAGCCCACCACCTCCCTAAGTCATGGATTCCATTGTCTTAGGCTTTTAACTATTGGGCCACTCTCCTCATACTGCTTTCTTACCTTTTTACATTTTTTCATTCTGCTGTCTGCTTTGCTGTAGGACTCCCCGATGAGCAGCTGTCCGTCACCAGGACCCAAGGTGTAGGTTGCTTCACCCATCCCTGGGGCCTCTTCTTTCCTGGCCTTTCGCACCCTGAGACTTGTTGCTCTTCTACCCCAGTTTCCTTTGCTCCAGACAGTCTTCTGCTGAGCCTCTTCCTTGCTGGGGCGGCTTCCCCTGAAGGTTGCATCTCCAGATTCCCAGGGGAGAGCAGCTTCCTCTAGGTGGTCATAGAAGCTTCCAGAGGCAGGAGGGTCCAAGAGGCTGGGGGACTTGGACGCCCTGAAGGAGCAGGCCCTCTGGAAACGCTTGCTGTTGGTCATGGCTGTTCCGGATGGACGGGGGAACCCACTTGGCGCAGCTGATGGCCTGTTGCAAGCAGATCTGCTGACTCAGTGCCTTTTCCTTCCCCTTTTGCTGGGTGATTCACCCTTGGGTGAGGAGGAGGAGGAGGAGCTCCCTGTCAGAGACCTGAACCCCCATCCCTTTGGACTTTCTAGGCAGCCTGCTTATCTTATCTGCTGCTGATCCAAACCCCATCCTCCTCTCCTTCTTCATATTCATGCATGATAAAGGTCAGAACTGGCCAGTGATGAGATGTGTCTCAGGGCAAAGAGCAAAGGAAAGGTTTGCTGACGTTGGCAGTTGGCAGGGAGGGGGGAGATGGGTGGGGAGGGGTCAGCAGCAGTGATTCTGCCTTCTCGCATCCAGCCCATGATTGCAGGTGTCCAGTCATAGTTCACAAAGCCAAAGCAGACTGACAAGTATCAAGATGTTTAATATGCAGTTGAGATTTCAAAAATTCAAGAGTGCTGCCAATGGAACAGCATTGGCAAAAAAGTAGAGGCAGAAACTTTGGGCCGGCTTCTACCCCGTCCCCTAAGAACCCAAGGGCTTGATCTTGTAACATGCATGGAGGACTTCCTAAGCTGCAGGAGATGTCACAGGATGAGGCTGACTGTGCAGGGAAATGTCTGTCACTGAATGTGCCAGCTCCTCTCCTTGGAAGCAGAAAATTCCTGTAGCCTCAACCTGCAAACCATGCCTTTTGCTGGGGAGTCACTTTGACCAATGCCCCAGCATGTCCGTTTGCCGTGTCCCGTTGCCATAGATGTGGCTTCAAGCTCTCAACTGCCCTTTTGTGCCTCTGGCAAAGCAGGGAGCTCTTAGGCCCCCTCAGAAAGAGAGGAGTAGCCCAGCAGGCCACCTGCTTGTGACTTCTAACTTTTAGAATATTAACAAAATGCCCCACCATCACCAAAGGCTTCAAACTCTTGAAAACAAGAAGAGATGGCAAAAAGGGGGATGGGGGGGGGGAGCTAATAGAAGTGGAGCCTGGGCAGGGCTTTCTCTTCTCCTCAGCAGTGTGTCAGCTGACAGAGAACACAAGGACTTTGGCCAGGAAAGATAGGTTTGTATAGCTTATTTATTTATTACATGTTTATACCGCCCAATAGCCAATGCTCTCTGGGCGGTTCCGAAGCTCTTCCATTCATTTGATCAAAGGGCTCCATCACAACAGCATGATAGTCTGCTGTCAACGTTGTTTGTGTGCAAAGGACTCAGATGACGTTGTCCATGTCCTGCCCTGATTTCGCTTCCCACCCTACTCTTAGAGCTGTTTTTTGGCGCGGGGAAAGTCTGGTTCTTCCGGTAAATCAAAAGCACAACATGCTACCCTTAACGTGTATTTTCATCCATCGTTTTCAATTGGATGTACTGTGGGCATGTTTTCAAGGAGCGGAGAGGGGCGTGCCTTTTCTCCAGTGGGCATTTTCACCTTAAAAGAAATGTGGAAAATGCACCCTCCTTGCCAGCAGCGACCTCATTTTTAAAGATAAAGAGATCAAAATTGGCAGAGTGATAGCTCTTAAGGAGGGCTTTAGCCATGCCAAGTTTGAATCAGACTGGGTCATCCCTTGATTTTAAGGGATTTTTAAAATGGAGATCAAAATTGGCACAATGATAGATCTTAAGGAGGGCTTTCAGTGTGCCAAATTGGGTCATCCCTTAATTGTTAAAATTCCCCCTTAAATTCTTTTCCTCTGTTTTGCACCAGTGCAAAGGATCGTACGATCACTCTTCCATTCTTTTGATCATGTGAAGCTGTGCATCTTCAAGTTCATAAACTACAGATCTGCTGGTTCCTTTATTCAAAAGTAAATTCCATTGATTTCAACTGCATTTACATCCCACTCATACTTTGAGTAAACCCCATTGAATAGAGAGACTTACTTCTGAGTAAACACATGTAGAACTGATTTTTAATAGTGTGGTCACTCAGCAGCTTTCTTTTTTAAGTCTTAAAACAGCAAACTGGAAAAAAGTGCTCTGCAACCCCATTCTTACTTCTGAGGTCTTCTGTTTACTTAGAAGTAGTCTCTCTCTGTTCAATGGTGTTTACTCAAAGGTAACCCTCCATCTGATTTTACTATGTTCACGTTCCAAAGCCTTCAGGCAGGGGAACGGGCGTAGCCTAGGCAACAGGGTATAACCACGTAGGTAGGGAGAGCACGGTGTCCAACTACCACCAACCAATGAACTGTAGGGGGAGGTACAAAGGAGATGGGGGGATCTGCATCACAACAGAAGAACAGCGATACGCTGGTGCGCACGAGAGGAGAGGTATAAAGATGAATGAAATGTAAAAGCGCAAAGGTGTAAGTTGATCAGGCTTTCACATGTCATGGAAACGAGGGCGGATAATTCAAGAGTAAACCAGAGCAAACGTGCAGGTGTGATGGAGCTCAAAGTCACAAGGAGTTGACGCAGGAACCAATGCGGGGTCTGTGAGACCTGCGTGGTAGTGCTCCCTGTGAGAGAGGCACACACCTCTGGGACCTTCCAGGGTTCGGCCACAACTTTCATGCGTCGGCCTGAGTGAGGGATTGCTCTCCCTCATTACAGGAAAGTCATCCTGGGTGCTCAGGGGGAATCATCAGTGATCTTTGCTTCTGGTCCTCATCTGAGGTGGTGGCATTTCCTCCAGAGGGGAGATTCTGTCCCTACACTCCACATTTCAAATATGATTTGTCCTTTACTTTTAAAACCCAGGCATGGAGAGGAGTTTGTGGGAAGCTACACATACCCACCACTTCCACCTTGGTTTGCTTATAAAACCAACCAGCTACTCTTCCTATCTGTTCCTTGATTGTTTTAGGTATTGCATTTTAATCCCACTCCAAGGAGCTCAGGGTTGTTCTCCCACCCCCACTGATACACCTCTGTGAAGTAGGCCAAGCTGAGAGATGCTGACATAAGGCCCCAGTCTCCTCTACTCTTGCATCCAGCACAGGACACCACACAACAGTTTTCCAGTTGAGGCTGCCACTATAAGTACAAGAGTGGGCTTCAGTGCTTCTGCAGACCGCTGCTTTCTGCATAGGAGTCCAGGCGCTCGGGCATCGGAAGGCGAGCGGCGCTCTTCCCGCCTCCCAAAAGCAGCCAGCCCAAGAGGAAAGCCAGAGCAGCAGCACACTGCAGCGGCCCCAAACCCCACCTCCACCTTTATTTACTTTTTATTTATTGCATTTATATCCCACCTTTTTTCCCTCCAAGGAAGCCAAGGTGGCGAACATAATTCTCCTCCTCCTCTCCATTTTATCCTCACAACAATAACCCTGTGAGGTGGGTTAGGCTGAGAGCCTGTGTCTGGCCCAAAGTCACCCAGTGGGTTTCCATGGCTGACTAGAACCCGGATCTCCCACCTCCCAGTCCAACACTTTAGCCACTAGGCTACACTGGCTCTTCTTTCTCCCTGCAGCCATGGTGAGCTCGACAACTGCCTCGTCACACAGCAGGTGCCGCTGCCCCCCTCCCCCCAGGAGGCTGACCACAGGCACCGGGGAATTCCGGAAACCTCTGAGATTAGGCCAACTGGAGCAACCGGAGCTGGGGCCCAACTTAACGGAAAAACGGGGGCGCTGAGGTATGGCCTTCTTTCCCCGTTTGGCCATCTTTCCAGGGGGAAGTCTCACAGGAAGTCTCCGGCAAGACTTCCCAGCCGGCAGCCGAGACCTTGTGCGTCGCCAGGGGTGGGGGCTCTTCTCGCATTCCCGCACTTCCAGGAACGCGCGCAGCAGCCGCCCTCGCAGAGATGCTCTGGCCTTCGGCTTGGTGTGGCAGCCAAGCCGGAGGCCAAAGTGTCGCCGGGGGTGGGGGCTCTGCTCGCGTTCCCAGAAGTGCGGGAACCCATGCAGCCGCCATCCCAGAGTGCACCTGCCCCAGGTGCTGATCTAGCTGCCCTTCTCCTGTGCTAGGGCGATCGCGCCAGCCCAGGAAAAGACTTGCATCGGCCGGGTGGGGGTTGCTAGAGGACGTGTTCTGTCCTAGTGCTCCCCCCACACAGCGCCAATCTAGCCCAGGAGGAGGAGAAGCAGCAGCAAGAAGAAACAAGAAGAAGCAAGCAGCAGCAGGAGGAAGAGAAGCAGCAGCAGCAGCATTTTATTTATTTATTGCATTTATATACTGCCCCATAGTCGAAGCTCTCTGGGCGGTTCACATAAGATAAGTTACTCTCTTAGTTCAGGAAGAATGGAATAGCTAAGCCCATATATCAGTGGTTCTCAACCTTCCTAATGCCGCGACCCTTTAATACAGTTCCTCATGTTGTGGTGACCCCCAACCATAAAATTATTTTTGTTCTTCTCTACACGATCCATTGTCATGGGATGGTTTGCTAATGAAAATAATACATAACAATAGCTTTAATAATACAAAAGATGATACATGACATAGTTCAGTCAATACAGTTTCTAAACCATCGGAAATATGTGTTTTCCGATGGTCTTAGTCGACCCCTGTGAAAGGGTCATTCGACCCCCAAAGGGATCCTGACCCACAGGTTGAGAACCACTGCCATATATGGTGCCATGGCTCCCTGGAAGAAGGGCAGAATACAAATGTAGAAATTCCTAGATTTTCCCGAAAAGAATTGATGGCAATTAAAACATTTTTGATTTGTATGGCACTCTCACAGAATGCCAATGAGAGCTTTATACCAGGCAATCTGTAGCACAGATAATTTCTATGAGGCACCATTTCATTAAGATTATGTCACCGCCAAATCCAGATTCTTTAAATCACAATTAGAACTTCATTAGGTGTTGTTGTTTGTAATTTAATGAAGATATATAGGCTAAAATGAGGCACAAGTGTGCAAATATTCAGTTCATTAAGTTAGGGGAGTGGAGGCGAGAGAAAGAGCAAATGTCATGTAGCAGGTAATACTGAGGTGTGTGTGTGAGAGAGTGTATGGGTGAATGGGGTAGTTGAGTGAATGCATGTGTGCGTGTATGTTTTGGAGTAAGTGATCCTCAGTGTGCGTCTGCGTGCATGCACGTGTGCTGGCAGTGTGTGTGTATTGATGTCTAAATGGGATGCCTGGTTGCGGTGTGTATGTGGGGGTCTGTGAGTTGGGGGGGGATGATTTGGAGGTGAATGTGTGAGTATGGATATGATGGGTAAAAGGTGTTAAATGTTAGGAAAGGTGAGACTATGGTCATCCAGTAAAGGACTTGCAGTCAGAAAAGATATTTGAGAGAAGGGGAGACTGTATCACACAGAGTATAGCAAAATCTTCAAAGTACAGCAAAAGCTACAAAAGCAGGAATGAGTGAAGTTAATTTCAGATACACTGAATGTCTCACTTGTTCTTTATTCCAGTGATTTTAACATTAAGATGTTATGTAGGACAGGTTTGTCTTAAAGGTGTGCTGTGAAATCAGACATGTGACCAAGGCCATGCTTGGGTGGTCCCGCCCCTTTGGGGGCTAGGCATGTTGATGGTCCCGCCCCTTTGGGGGCTGGGCATGTTGGTGGGCACCCCCCCCTTGAGGGCTGGGCACGTTGTCCTTTTTGGTTTCCAAAATATGGTCACCCCCCCCCGCCACCCGGGGCACCCTGAGCCCCCTCCCCGGCACCCTTTGGGGGCGGGGCCACTGAGCCAAAATCGGGGCCGCCTTCGGGGCTGCTCTCCGGACAGAGCAGGGATCCCTGGCTGGTCACGCAGAAGGGGCGCGGCCTCAGGGCCCCTCGCCCCGCCGGGAGCGGCACGGGGAGGGGCCGCACGAGTCCCGGCGCAGTTTCCTCCACGACGCGAAGGGGGGGGAGGGAGGGGCGGGCGCAGCTGCCCCCGAGGCTGGCTGGGACGGCCGCTCGTGGCGTGTGCGTGGTGGCCCCGCCTGGCCAGCAGTCCCTGAGGCCGGGCTACGATTCCCGTCATCCCCGGCCGACAGAAACTGAGGAAGATGGCGGCCAGGCAACCGTGCAACCGCGGGGCCGGCGGGGGGATCAGGAGCCCGCCGGGAGCTGCCCACAAATAAGTGCAGTGGAAGAAGTCGCTCCTCCCCCTCTCCCACAGGCATCCAATCAGCGGTCAAATCTGGCTGGGTTCCTATTTCATCAGCAGATATCGCCAGCCCCTCCCAGGCGGAGGAGGAGGAGGACGAGAGAATTAACCAATGGGAAGACGTGTGAGAGTGGCGTGCCGAAGAGCCACTTACGCGTTTCTCTATTGGCTGATGTGCTGCTCCCCCTCCTCCAATGAGAGAAGGCGCTCCACGGCGAGGTGGGCAGGGCCAGTGGCGTGAAGGCGCCAGGCTTGAAACTGAGCGTGAGTGACAGGAGGGAGGCGGGGCGCGGGAAGGGGGCGCGGCCGAACGGGAAGCAAACATAGGCGTCTCCGGCGGCAGCCAATGAGAGACCAAGGAGTGGTTGAAGCGTCCAGTTGCGGCGGAGTTGGGCGGACCTGCGGGCAGCCGGCTGAGGAAGCAGGCGCCTCGCGGCCGACTGACAGGGACGGCAACGGGCAGCGGCCCCGAGGGGAGCGGGCTGGCTGGTGCGGAGTCGCTCCGGCAGCGGTGAGTCGCGGCTGGCTGGGGCGTGTGACGTCACCTGCGCGTGGTGACGCGGCGCGCGCTGCGATCCTCCATGAGGTCTCGCGCCTTGCTTTGCCCAGCGCCTTCCCCTTTCCTTTGGTTGTTGCTGCGGGGCTCCTTCTGCCTCTCGCTCAGGGTTTATCTGCCTCGCCTGGATGCATTGAATCCCGCCCCCCGCCCCCGTGTAGCGATGATTTCTGGCCTTTTCTCCCTCCCTGCCTACCACCCACCCACGCACCCAATGATAAGAAGAGCTGCTATTCGGGATCCGGCCAAAGGCCTGTCTTGTCTGGCGTCCTGCTTCCCACCTGCCTGTTTATTTCTGTATTTATTTATTACACATTTATGCCTCGGCTTTCAAGAGGCAAAGCCTTCCCGGGTGGCTTGCAAGTAACATCGGGCCTGTTCAGAAGACACCTTAAGCCCTTCCCGATAATAAGGCTTTTGGTGAAGCCTCAGGGCTGAAGGTGTCCTGCGCGACGCGCTTTGCTAAACCCGGCTCCCTCGCTAAGCACAGCCTGACCGCATGCAGCAGGGCGAGCAGCTCGAACCTTGCCTTAAAGGGCTGTGTGCCTCAGCAGGGCTAGCTGTTAGTGCTACCCACAGAGCCTGAAGTGTCGTCTGAACAGGCCCATTGCAACACGTTACTAACACTACAGAAAGCAGCAAGGGCTGTTGGTGGTAGAGGGCAGGGAGGGGGGGATTCCAGCTGGATCAGGGCCCCAAGTCTCCCTTGCCTGCTTCCACACTCCTGGGAGGGCCTATTGGATTAGGAGAGCCTGATGAAAATGTTTCCCTATCTATTTTCTCCACTCTAGCCATAATTTTGTCAGAGTTTTATCATGTCTCCCCTCACCCTTTTTCTGAGCTAAATGGCCACAGATGTTTCAAGCTTCCCTCCCAGGGGAGTTGCTCCAGCCCCTTGATCATTTTGGTTGTTCATTTCTGCACTTTCCCCCAAATTTACAATAATCTTCTTGAGGTTTACTGAAGGTGGATTCTTGTATTGAGCAGGGGATTGGACTCAGTAGCCTCAGAGGCCCCTTCCAATTCCACTATTCTATGAGAGACGACTGACTTTGGCAGAAGCCATGTTGTTTTTTCTTCAGCAAGTCTTGTCCTTCCATAAGCTTTCTAACTATCATTAATAATGTTTTCCACCAATTTATCCTGGATTGATGTTAAGCTAACTGATCTGTAATTTCCTGGATCCACCTTGTTTCTGATTTTATACAATGGTGTTACACTGGCTACTTTCATTGGTTGTTTCCCCCAATTTTTCCCTTCTCAGATGTGTCCTCCCTAACCAACATCCTTTTATAGTGTGCCCATACTAATAAAATTTATCATTAATTTATTATTGATCTGTTCAGCCCCTCTTGCCTTGCTTCTCCTTTCTGCTGCTCAGCAGATACTGTGGGCACAGAAGTCCCCTGGCTCCCGCTGCCTCCCTTTCTTTGAGAATGATCCTGCCTGGTCTGTTTTAGAGGAGGCAATGCCAGGAGAGCCAACTCTGTATAAAGCAGCTTTGCTTTTGGCTAGAGGCACCACGGTTCACTGCCAGCAAGTCCTGGGCTACGAGGAAGCATGGATGGACTCAGTCGAAGGCTGTGCTCTGTGTGCAGCTGAGGCTTATGCCAGGTATTTCTCCTGCTGCTCACTGGCCAGAACTCCTCTGCTCCCTTGTTCCCATCGCTGCTGCTCCTCAAGCTGCCCACTTTGACTGTGACTCTCTGATCCCAACTTTTATTCCTTCTTGCTGGCCCAGTGATCTTTTTAAATTATTTTTTTGCTTTTCTTCCACCCCACCCACCTGTGCTTCTTTCTTCAGTTGATTTCCCCCCCCCCCCCCAAAGATTCTTCTTGCATGTTGTGGCTTTTTTGGTTTCAGTGTACATGGTCTGTTACAGCGGTGTGTGTGTGTGTGTTAAGGGGGGCCACTGGTCTTTGGGTTCCCAAAAGCCCCCTTCCCTCCCCATCACTGGGTGGTTTCCTGGCTCTCACGTGGTTTCTTTCCCATTCTCAAATGCGGAAGTGCCTCTTCTCCTCCTCCTCCTCCCCCTCCCCCTCCTCCGGCTTTGCGTTTTTCTCCCCACTCCCTTTTGCCCTCAGCCCCAACCACCACTAGAATGACCCTCCCTCCCACAAAGAGATCAGTGCAATTTGGCCCTCGGGCTAAAAGAGGTTTGGCAGCCCTCTGCTTTACAAAGTAACAAGGAGCGTAAAGTTAACCTGTGCATTTATGAGATTGCTATCGTTGAATTGGATGCAGAGTTCATCTCACCCAGAAAGCTTCAGCTGTTGGTCAGTGTAGAAATGTAATAAATTGAATGAATAAATAAATAAAATTCCATCTAACCCAAGACCACATCCGCCTCTTGATCTGATGGGTTCTCCATGATCTCTGTGTCTGAGGTGTGTTGCAGATTCCATGGACCAAGTCTGGGATCTTTGATGTGCTGCAACTTGAAGCCCTGGGGCCCAGTTAAACTTGATGCCTGCAATAAAGCTGTTCACAAAATATTTAATTAAAAAACCATTCTTTATGCACGTGTCCCACCAGGTGGCCTATGATGGGCTTGGTCAGCCTGGCAGTGCAAGAGCAGAGGACCTTTTGAGCAGTTTGCAGACCATCAGCAAACACGGATGGGGAGTGATGGGTAGATCACTGATTGTGCAGCCAACTGAAGAGTTCGTTTGTGTTATCACCTAAAATCAGAGAGTTTTTGGTTTGTGTAAATTGCTGCATTACAAAAGCCCCATGAATAAAACATTAATGTTGCTATTTGCCACTTTCTGTGCGTGAAAAGGTGGGAGAGAAATGGCAGTCCAACGCCTGGCTGCTGTTTGCTTCTATCTAGTCTCTTTGAGCAAGCTGTTGGCGCCAGCAGGCTCCTCTCAAGTCTGTGCATGAAGAGTAGCCTGGCAGGGACGGCTTTGAGGTGTTCCTTCCTTTCTTGGCTTTCAAGCAAAGGCTTGTGAGGAAATGGGGCCTTGAGGAACAGTTTGGGAGTGTGTGTGTGCGTCCGCGCAATCTTTCCTTCCATCTGAACATTCGTGAGAGAGCGTGTGCCCTGGGTCTCTTACTTGCAGTCGACCGACTGCTGGGTTCAACAACTTAGAATCATAGAATAGCAGAGTTGGAAGGGGACTACAAGACCATCAAGTCCAACCCCCTGCTCAATGCAGGAATCTACCCTAAAGCATCCCCGACAGATGCTTGTCCAGCTGCCTCTTGAAGGCCTCTGGTGTGGGAGAGCCCACAACCTCCCTAGATAACTGATTCCATTGTCGTACTGCTCTAACAGTCAGGAAGTTTTTCCTGATGTCCAGCTGGAATCTGGCTTCCTTTAACTTGAGCCCGTTATTCCGTGTCCTGCACTCTGGGAGGATCGAGAAGAGATCCTGGCCCTCCTGTATGTGACAACCTTTTAAGTATTTGAAGAGGACTATCATGTCTCCCCTCAATCTTCTCTTCTCCAGGCTTAACATGCCCAGTTCTTTCAGTCTCTCTTCATAGGGCTTTGTTTCCAGACCCCTGATCATCCTGGTTGCCCTCCTCTGAACACGCTCCAACTTGTCTGCGTCCTTCTTGAATTGTGAAGCCCAGAACTGGACACAATACTCTAGATGAGGCCTAACCAGGGCCGAATAGAGAGGAACGAGTACCTCACGTGATCTGGAAGCTATACTTCTGTTAATGCAGCCCAAAATAGCATTTGCCTTTCTTGCAGCCATATCGCACTGTTGGCTCATATTCAACTTGCAATCTACAACAATTCCAAGATCCTTCCCGTTTGTAGTATTGCTGAGCCAAGCATCCCCCATCTTGTAACTGCCTTTGGTTTCTATTTCCTAAATGTACAATTTGGCATTTATCCCTATTAAATTTCATCCTGTTGTTTTCAGCCCAGCACTCCAGCCCATCAAGATCACTTTGAAGTTTGTTTCTGTCTTCCAGGGTATTCGCTATCCCACCCAATTTGGTGTCATCTGCAAATTTGATAGGTGTTCCTTGCACCTCCTCGTCCAAATCATTAATAAAACTGTTGAAGAGCACTGGGCCCAGGACTGAGCCCTGCGGTACCCCACTCGTTGCCTCTCCCCAGTTTGAGAAGGTTCCATTGATAAGTACTCTTTGAGTCCGATTCTGTAGCCAGCTGTGAATCCACCTAATAGTTGTTCCATCTAGCCCACTTTTAGCTAGTTTGTTAATCAGAAGTCATGTGTTACTTTGTCAAAAGCTTTGCTGAAGTCAAGATATATGACGTCCACAGCATTCCCACAGTACCTTGTCCAGTACCTTGTCCATCTGGCTTCCTTTAACTTGAGCCTGTTATTCCGTGTCCTGCACTCTGGGAGAAGAGAAGTTAAGAGATCCTGGCCCTCCTCTGTGTGACAACCTTTTAAGGATTTAAAGAGTGCTATCATGTCTCCCCTCATTCTTCTCTTCAGGCTAAACATGCCCAGTTCTTTCAGTCTCTCTTCATAGGGCTTTGTTTCCAGACCCCTGATCATCCTGGTTGCCCTCCTCTGAACATGCTCCAGCTTGTCCGGTTATGGGGGTGGGCCAGAAAGTATGGGCAGGGTCTGCCCGGGGTGAAGCTAGATCAAGCACAAAGTCTCCAGCATGACTCCCTGAAGGGTCACAGGATGTTGGCAGTCCACTCGTTGGGGGGGATCACCCCCATGAATCACACTTGGGCTTCAGTACCCCCCCTTTTGTTGGTTGCATTGTGACTGCCAAATGGTTTCTCTCTGGTTGACCCTTATACAGGGGCTTAAGTGCTGCAGCTAGCAGCCACTAACCGTCAACGGCCATTGGAGAAAACAGCCTTTACCTTCTAATGTCTGTTGGAGAAAACTTTTGATATTAGCTGAGCAAAAGACTAGAGAAAAGGTTACCTCCTCTCTTGATAGCTAGAGCATTGCCCAGTCCTTTACAAGGGTGCGTTAAAACTTAATCTTGGCTGTGAATAGTGTTTGTTCTCTCTCTCTCTGTGTATTTTTGATTGCTAATCTTTTCGTCTGCATGGGTGACCATGGGGAGGAGTGAAGGACCTTTGCTGACCTGAGGAGATGTCGCCAGGCTTTGTCTGGCAGTGGAGCAACCAGAAGCAGATGGGAGGAGGTCAGTAGGCAGCCGTCCTGAGGGGCCGTCTGGTTGGGGGGCTGCAGCCTTGAGTGATGGCTGACATTATTCACTGGCTGGCTGCTTAAAGTCCCAGGTGGCTGTGCAAGAGCAACTCTTCCGGGCGGGTGAGTGACTGCTGCCTTTGGGCTGAGCTGGTGAGCTCCCAAAGGCAATTGGCTTGGCTTGTTGGAAAGAGGAAGCGGAGCAAGGGAGACCTTTGATCTCATCCAGCAGGGCAATTCATAGGTTAAGGGTTCTAGGCCTGGAAGTGCCTCCAAGTAGGAGGAGGGCGGCAGGTTGCATCTCTCTCTCTCTCTCTCTCTCTCTCTCCCTCCCCTTTAGATCCCTCTTTTGGCTTCTTTTCCCTACTTTCACTCTGAGCCAAAACGAGGTTTAAGTTCCTGGATGGTTGTGCGCACCCCCTTGCCTCTGTCCTGTGTCCTTTCTTTCCTTCCTCCTTTATCTGATTGTGAGCTCCTTGGAGCAGGAACCTTTATCTTTTTGCTTACGATATGCTATAAAGTGCTGTGCACAATGATGGTGCTATGGAAATAAATAACAATAGGAAGTTCTTTACTGCATCCAGCAACAGCGACTTGGCATTTAAAACTTAAGTCAGCAACTGCGTTGAGTTTGTGTGATTTTGTGCGTTGAATTGCAAGAGCTTTTGACTGTCTCCCCCTCCAGGCATATTACAGGAGGAGACTTGTCCTCCTGCCCTGTGGAAAACTTGCCTTCAATGGGGTTTTGTGCAACTTTTCGGGCGGGGGGGAGGTGGAGTTGTCGCATGTGCTCTGCCAGCTGAGTGCTTGCCAAGATTGGTGTGGCCAGACCACTTTGGAAAGGAGCATGTGATGTATTTTAGAGCAGGAGTGTGTGTGTGTGTAGTAAAAGCCTGGTGTTGGGATGGAGGTCAGCTCTGTAGGGCCCCCCTCGAGAGAAGACAGGGACTTGCAGGGCAGCATTGTTGCAAGCAGAGTTAGGGGTTCAAGTCCAATCAACCAAGACATGTTTGGAGAAGGGGATCTGAAGATACTTCAGTCCAACTTCTGGCTTGCAGCTGAGGTCTTGGGGATGAGGAACCTGGGCTCTGATTCCCTGCATGGGTTGGGCAGGCAGACCCTACTTCAGGTGGCCATGTGATCAGAACATCAGGAGGGCCTTGTTGGATCATTCTAGAGATCCATCCTGGATCAGTAGTCACCCAGATGCGAGTTGGAAGCAGGAGGACAGCAGCCTCAGCAGTTATTTGGCAACGAGAGGTAAACCTCCTCTGAATGGGGAGGTTCCATATCCACACCTGGTGGTCATAAATGCCATAATCCTGTATTGTGTAGAGAGGAATTTCTTTGTCCGGCATCTGCTGCCTGCCAGTTTTACTAGAGTGACCCAAATTCTAGCATTACAAGAGCAGGGAGAAAACTCTCCGCTCTGCACAGCAGGCAGAAAAGGCAAATGCCTACTGGCAGTGGAGCATTTCTGGCACTTGATTGAATTTGTATGAACTTAAATTTTTGTTTAACAAAAAGTTTTTGAATTCTAGAATGAAGTCTGAGCCTCATGACTCCTGGTAACGGTAACCAGTGGGCGCTCTTAATAGCAAGTTGCTGCTAAGATCCTGTTGCAGCTCTTGTCGGCTTTTGGCAGTGTGAAAGGGGTCAATTTCTCAATGTTTTATCCTTAATTTTGGCTGTTAAGCTGAGTTTCTTGTTGAGAAATGGGGCCTGAATATCCTTGGAAATGGCATGTCTCTGTCCTGGCTGTTCTATCCGTAAACCACCAATGGGCTCTACTAAGATCACCTGAAGAGCCCAGAGGCTGGATCAGACCGAGGGTTCAACTAGTCCAGCGCTCTGTTCACATAGTGGCCAACCAGCTGTCGACCAGGGACCAACAAAGCAGGACATGGTGCAACAGCACCCTCCCACCCATGTTCCCCAGCAACTAGTGCACACATTATTGCCTCAGATACTGAGGAAGCACATAACCATCAGGGCTAGTAGATATTGATATCCTTCTGCTACAGGAATTTATCCAACCCCCTTTTCAAGCAATCCAAATTGGTGGCCATCACTAAATCTTGTGGTAGTGAGTTCCATAATTTAACTATGCACTGTGTGACGTAGTACTTCTTCACCATACCACTTTTATGCCATACCTACTTGGACATAATTACATTTTATGTTACTAAAGTAACAAAGTGTCAATCTGTAAAAAGTGCTAGTATTGCATTATTTCAATTTTTCCAAAATTTTCCATTTTTCCCGAAAACCCCCAGAAAAAAGTGTTTCTCCCCCCCCCCCCCAATGGCTTCAAAATTTCCAGAAATTTTACGTCTCTACTAGGCGCCATCCTATCCAAAATGCTGTTCAACATCTACATGAAACTGCTGGGAGAGATCATCCAGAGGCACGGGGAGAGGTGTACGCTGATGACACCCAAATATATTTCTCTATGCAGCATCAGCTAAGGATAGTGTGTCTCCTCTGATGAATGCTTGGAGGTGGTAATGGGCTGGATAAGGAAAAACAAATCCAGACAAGACAGAGGGTCTTACTGTCAAAGGCCACAAACTGGGTTTGGAGGTGTGTCAACCAGTTCTGGATGGGGTTACACTCCTTATTGCAGCTTGGGGGTGCTCCTGGATCTGTCAATCCAAATGACAGCCCAGATAGATGTGATGGCCAGGAGTGCCTACTATCAGCTTCAGCTGATACGCCAGCTGCGCCCCTTCCTAGAGTTGGAAGACCTAAAGATGATAGTGAACAGGCTGGTAACTTTGAGGCTCGACTTCTGCAATGCGCTGAACATAGGGCTACCTTTGTGCCTAGTCCGGAAACTTCAACTAGTGCAAAATATGGCAGCAAGGTTGGTCACCGATATATCTAGGGGTGACCGTATTGTGCCAATTTTAAAATCGCTTTACTGGCTGCCTATTGGTTTCTGGGTGAAGTATAAAGTGTTGGTTATTACCTTTAAAGCCCTACATGCTTTGGGTCTAGGTTACCTGCAGGATCGCCTTCTCCCATACAATCCACCCTGCATACTCAGGTCCTCTGGGAAGAACTTATTCAGGTAGTGAAAACTAGGCTGACAACCATTACCCAGAGGACCTTCTCTTCTGCTGCTCCCAGACTGTGGAATGGCCTGCCGGGAGAGATTCGCCAACTCAACAGTCTTTTTGAATTTAAAAAAAAGCTATAAAGACTGATCTCTTCCGGCAGGCTTACACAGTCAAATTTTAAAATGTCTGGCTGTTATTTTAATAATGTATGTTTTATATGTTTTTAATCAGTTTTATATATTTTATAGTATTTTTATATTTGATGTTATTCCCCACCTCAATCCAGAGGGAGAGTGGGGGTTGCTGACCAGCCCAGGCAAGCTGAGTGGTTTTATATGAGAAAACCCACTTTGCATGTGGAATTTGGGTGGCGATGGCCTTGCACTGGGCTGGCTTTTACAAAAGAGCTAGAGAAGTCCATGAAGCCTTCAGGGTGGCGCTTTGCTAGTGAAGTGGAATGTCCAGAGGCAGGAGAGCTCTGAGTTCGGCAGGCCAGGGAGGGATCCAGGCAGTGGCGCTGTGTTCTTGCCTTGCTTAAGGACTTCCCGGAGGCATCTGCCTAGACTCACTGAGATGCTTCTCCTTCTTCAACATTAACAATATGTATGTAGTGGCACTTTTCAATACATTGTCTTCATATATTGCTCTTGCAGCCTGCTTCCTGGGGGCCTGCCAGTGGTGGGTCACCCCACTGGGGCTCCAAAGGCAAGGAGTGAGGATGTGGTGAACATGGAAGTTGGCAGGTCATATATTTGCTCCCCGGTCGGTGTGCCTGCCTATCTCTGGGTTTGCTCGCATTGCTCTCTGTGGTGGTGCTGTTGGGGTCAGTCCTGGGCCCTGGTCTGAACAAGACCCGGGATGTTCTTTGAGGGGTGAGGGAGAGTTGGGCAGGCTCCGAGGGGGGTGGGCTTTCAGAAAAGCAGGCAGGAGGAGGAGGAATGGTGGAGGCAGGCAGGCTGGCTGGCCACATAGGAGAAGAAGGAATGGGGCTCCCTCCACCCCCTAGTTTGTCTGCCAACCAAGGCCCTTTGGGTGCTCTTGGGATGGCCCTCCATGCCATATCAGTCAGTGGGAAATACACGGGCTCTCATCTTGCACCAACTGCCCCATCTTCCAGGCACAATTCAGAGTGCTGGTTATCACATTGCAAAAAACCCTTGCCTGGACCCTGAAAGGCTGGCTTCGCCCGTGCATGTTTGCCTGCCCTTTACAGTCCACAGGGGAGGCTCTTCTCTGTCCTGAAAGTGTTGCAGGCATGGGCAGGAAAATT
Organism: Elgaria multicarinata webbii; assembly: GCF_023053635.1. Taxonomy (NCBI): domain Eukaryota; kingdom Metazoa; phylum Chordata; class Lepidosauria; order Squamata; family Anguidae; genus Elgaria; species Elgaria multicarinata. The sequence goes on along the minus strand of NC_086191.1, from coordinate 453,981 downwards.
CCCTTCCCCCAGAAGTTTGGTTGACCACCTCTCCCTTGACCTTCTGTTGTCTGGTCAAGATGTTCTTGTTCCAGCTTGTGTGTGGCCTGCCGTGTTGGCTGGTTTCAATAGGCTGACCCCTTGGTTTTTAGGGTTTCATGTGCTGCTCCTGTCTGCCCCCTCCCAAGGCTTTATGGTATTATTCGCATTTATGTTTTGTGTGGATGTTTATACATTTTTGTAAGCCACCCTGTAATGACATTGTGATGGTAATGAAAGGCTGGATTCTGAATTTTCTGAATAGATATGTGCAGGGGCTTCTATTAGTATTATCATTATCATCATTATTAATAATAACAATATAGAGGAACATTCAGTCTGAAGAGGCACAACTGCTCAGCCAGCAGCCAGCCTTGCTGTCTCCAGTGCTGGAATGAGCCCTGATCACTTCTTGCCCTGCCCTGCTGCGTCTTTTGGAGTCGAGTCTGCCATAGATGCCAGCCAGCGCAAAGCGGACGTGCCCAAATACAGCAACTCAACAATAGGCAGTAGTGTTGTGTGTTTGTGTGAGAATGTGTGCGTGCGTGTGTGTTTGTTGTATGGCTCCTCCTGATCTTTGAGTGTCTCCCTATCCAGGTTGTTGTACATAGTGACCTGGTTTCCACATAATGTAAACCATTGTTTATCTTAACCATGGGTTGTTTAATTCTGGGTTTTCGAGCTGTGTGAATGTAGCCTTGCTAACAAACCATATTTGTTAATCCCCAATAATTCAGAAAGAGACGTGGTTCACATGTAATGCCAATTCCTGGGTTAAACAACCAAGGGATTGGCATAGAGTGAGCAAGAAAACACGCTGCTTCCTACCCACTCGCCAAAACAACCCAGGAGCGCCCTGTTCCTGTGTTGCTGTCATGATGTGTGAACCTGGCACTCTGGGTTGTTTAGGATTAAACAACTCAGCTTGCATCCATAGTTTGGGTTCATACTTGGGGGGGGTGTTAATGGATATTCCTGGGTTGTTTTAGAAAGCAGAAGTGGGCAAGCAGGCAGGAGCCAGCATGCTCCCTCACATGCATGCAGTCACAAACAACATGGCTTGTTAACAAACTAGGGCAAAGAGTTTTGCGAAGTTCAGTCTGGAGAAGAGACTGAGGGGAGACAAGTTAGCAGGTTCATAAAAGGGTGCCACACGGACAGTCAAGAGTTATTTTCCATGGCCACAGAAATTAGGATTATTTAATGGTTATAAATTACAGCTACCTAGATTCTGATTAAGTATATAAAGAAAAACTTCCTGACAGTAAGATCTGTACAACAGTGGAACAGTCTGCCTACAGAGGTTGTGAGTTCTCCATCTCTGGAGGTTTTTAAGAAGAAGAAGCTGGACAGCTACCTCTTAGGGATAATAACAACAACAACAATAATAATAATAATAATAAATTTCTTACCCGCCTCTCCGATTGGATCGCGGCCAGGAACAACAGCAAGCATAAAATACAGATTAAAAACATAATAAACACTGTTAAAAACATCCTAAAAGCATACTAAAAGTATCCTAAAATTCTACTGGACAGGCCTGCCGAAAGAGATCAGTCTTGATCGCTTTCTTGAATGCTAAAAGACTATCAAGCTGACAGGTCTCCTCCAGCAAGCTATTCCACAGTCATAGAATCATAGAATCATAGAAAGCAGAGTTGGAAGGGGCCTACAAGGCCATCAAGTCCAACCCCCTGCTCAATGCAGGAATCCACCCTAAAGCATCCCTGACAGATGCTTGTCCAGCTGCCTCTTGAATGCCTCTAGTGTGGGAGAGCACACAACCTCCCTAGGGAAATGATTCCATTGTCGTACTGCTCTAACAGTCAGGAAGTTTTTCCTGATGTCCAGCTGGAATCTGGCTTCCTTTAACTTGAGCCCGTTATTCCGTGTCCTGCACTCTGGGTTATGATCAAGAAGAGATCCTGGCCCTCCTCTGTGTGACAACCTTTTAAGTATTTGAAGAGTGCTATCATGTCTCCCCTCAATCTTCTCTTCTCCAGGCTAAACATGCCCAGTTGTTTCAGTCTCTCTTCATAGGGCTTTGTTTCCAGACCCTTGATCATCCTGGTTGCCCTCCTCTGAACACGCTCCAGCTTGTCTGCGTCCTTCTTGAATTGTGGAGCCCAGAACTGGATGCAATACTCTAGATGAGGCCTAACCAGGGCCAAATAGAGAGGAACCAGTACCTCACGTGATTTGGAAGCTATACTTCTATTAATGCAGCCAAAAAAATCATTTGCTTTTCTTGCAGCCATATCGCACTGTTGGCTCATATTCAGCTTGCAGTCTACAACAATTCCAAGATCCTTCTCGTTTGTAGTATTGCTGAGCCAAGTATCCCCCATCTTGTAACTGTGCCTTTGGTTTCTATTTCCTAAATGTAGAACTTGGCATTTATCCCTATTAAATTTCATCCTGTTGTTTTCAGCCCAGCACTCCAGCCTATCAAGATCACTTTGAAGTTTGTTTCTGTCTTCCAGGGTATTAGCTATCCCACCCAATTTGGTGTCATCTGCAGATTTGATCAGCGTTCCCTGCACCTCCTCGTCCAAATCATTAATAAAAATGTTGAAGAGCACTGGGCCCAGGACTGAGCCCTGCGGTCTGGGAGCAGCAGAAGAGAAGGTCCTCTGGGTAATGGTTGTCAGCCTAGTCTTTGCTGACAGAAGTAGATTCTTCCCAGAGGACCTGAGTGTGCAGGGCGGATTGTATGGGAGAAGGTGATCCCATAGGTAGCCTGGACCCAAACCATTTAGGGCTTTAAAGGTAATGACCAACACTTTATACTTCGTCTGGAAACTAATTCCTGCACATTGGGTTGAACTAGATGATCCTTGTGGTCCCTTTCAACTGAGAGTTTCAGCTTTTGGGCGGTATAAAAATGCAATAAATGAAATGAATTCTATGATTTCTGCGAATCCATGGTTTCTTGTTGGGTTGTGAACTCTGGATTTAGACCATGGGTTGGAATTCAGCTCCTGGGCTAAATAAGCCTCCCCGCAGCATCTTCTGTTCCAAGGCCTTTCTCAGCCCTGCTTCCTCAGCTTCTATAGTGGCTGCTGCGGCTGCTGCTGGGGATTGAACCTGGGACCTTCTGCATGCAGAGCAGAGGCTGTGCCACAGAGTCTTCCCCTACGATCAGGCGCTCACTCTCAAAGTAGCGTTGGTTCTTCAAAATACCGAGTCAAGTAACTCCACTGCAAACTTCATTTGCTCTTGTTTGAGTCCCCTTTGAGAATCTTGCCTTGTCAATACTATCAGAGAGTCTCATGGCACATTGGGGACTTGCAGAAAAGGAGAAAACTTTGTTTTCAAAGCTAAATGCTTTCGGAGAATTGATGTATTCTTTTTTAAAAATTGATTCTGAACCAAGTTTCAAGGGTGCCCTTGTAATTTTTTTCTTCCTCATCTGCACAGGTCTTTGCTCCTTTGAAAGTGTAACTTTGGGTTGGTGTGTGAAGAGCATCAGGAATCGAACCAGTTAGGCCAAATGCGCTAGAGGAAGACAGTTGCCTTGAAGGTACATCCCCTGTTCTGCTAAATGTATGTAACACGCTGACGTGGGGTGGGTCAGTCTGATTACCTCCCATACTCCATCACGAGCTTGGTAGGTGTGGATACAGATTTCGTTATTTATTTTCCCTCAGTCGTTAGAGGGGCTGCAGGGGAAGAAGTAAGTTTTTTCTCTTAAACTGTTGTGGAGTTTTAGAAGCAAGTGTGTCATTTTGAGAGAGAGAAAGTGGCAAAATGTTTTCTTTTTCTTGTGGAATGGTAGGTTTAAAGCTACTCTTAAAGAATCTTAGGTGGGATGTACCTTGGCTCTCCCACATTAGAGGCATTCAAGAGGCAGCTGGACAACCATCTGTCAGGAATGCTTTAAGGTGGATTCTTGCAATTGAGCAGGAGGTTGGACTTGATGGCCTTAGAGGCCCCTTCCAACTCTACTATTCTATGATTCTATGTTATTTGTCCAACCGCCGCAAATAGAAGAACGGTGAACTAGAAAGCTTTTTTTAAAAAAAGATCCATGACTTTAATAAAGCAAATATCTGATCAAAAGGGGTTAAGAGTAAATATATGTGTGGATGGTTGTGTCTCCTGCAAGGCCATTTCAACCCACCCCTCCCCCTGGCTCCCCTTCTGACCCAGAGCATGTTGGAAGAGCTTCTCCCCGGCAGGCATGATGTGGCTTTGGGCTCATGGGTGGCTGGGTGAATGGGGCAGCTTTAATTTCCATCTTCAGATCCATTCCAGAGTATTAATAGGGAAGCCTCTTTAAGCCGGGGATTCATTAACTAGCATGGAGTTAAGTGTTGCTGGGCGAAACGGAGACAGGTGGCAATCTCATGTCGCGGAGAAGGGAACACTTTAATAATCACCACGCTGTAGGAAGCCCTCCATTTGCTGAGGCTGCTGGAAATAGGAGAGGTAGGTTGGCATCTGCCTCCCCCAAGGCCAGAGTTCTTGGATTCCCTTTCCCTATTAGATGGCAGGAGTCCCAGATTGGGATGGTGGGAGGGGGCGTTTGCTCTTTCCTAGATGGACTAGCATGCAACTTGGTTCCCTCTTGCTCTCTTCTGAGTTTAGGCTTTAGAATTTCTGTAAACCACCCAGAGAGCTCTGGCTATGGGGGCGGTATATAAGTGTAATAAATAAATAAATAAATAAATAAATGAATAATACTAGAGCCAGGCTCTGCAGCCCAAGATTTCTGCAGTTTCCACTGTACAGGTCCAGAGCCTGGAATGTGGCTCTGTTGTTTGGCTGCCTCTCGGCTTTAACTTGGTGGTGGTGGTGGAACTATTCCATTCCTTGTGGTTTTGTGGAGCAAAACTTCCTAGGGCTGGAGGAAGTGGCGGTGGGATGGCGTGGTTGGTTCCCTGGCCCTGTTTGGTTCTTCTCATCCTTCCCCCAAGTCTCATAATCCTGAGGATTAAAAGAATGGAGTTAACGCCTGCAGAATCCTGAGAGCCGGGTGGAGGGTGGGGATGCTGACTGGCGCTTGCTGGGGGCAGTGCGACTGCAGTCTTTTTGGCTCCTGTTTCCCAAGTGGTGCAAATGTCACACACACACACACACACACCCCTGCCAGATCCCTTCCCTTTCTGTTGGTTTGGCACCATTGTCCCTCTCTCCACTCCCTCTGTTCTTCTCCTCCCAAGCATTGATTGTCAGTTCCTTGGGGCGGGGGCCTGTTGGTCTTATGTTACTCTGTAAAGTGCCCTGCGCAGAGATGACATTCTCCAAAACATAAGTCAGTCGGTCAAACAATGTGAACTGATGCAGATAGTAGGATGTATTGGCAGAAGTCTAAATTTGTGTGTTCTTAAAGAACAATGCTAGAGACAATTCTTTAATGGCAGAGAACAAAAATATGAATTAGTTTATTCTTAGAACAAAAAAGAAACCTTAATAGATAGGCTGAAGTGCTCAATTCCTACTTTGCCTCAGTCTTCTCCCAAAAGCGGGTTGCTGACCCCCCTGGAAAAAATGAAGCACAAGTTGAGGGGGCAGGATTGCAGTTTGAGATTGATAAACATATGGTCAATGAACACCTAATTTTTTGAATGAGTTCAAATCTCCAGGGCCCAATGAACTGCAACCTAGAGTAATAAAGGATCTAGCAGACGAACTCTCAGAACCTTTGTCTACTATCTTTGCAAAGTCATGGAAAATGGGTGAGGTGCTGGACGATTGGAGGAGGGCTGACGTCCCTATCTTCAAAAAGGGCAAAAAGGAGGAACCTGGGAACTACAGACGAGTCAGTCTGACATCCATCTCTGGGAAAATTTTGGAGCAGATTATAAAGAAGTCAATCTGTAAGCAACTTGAAAACAATGCAGTGATTACTAGAAGCCAACATGGATTTGTCAAGAACAAATCCTGTCAGACTAATTTGATCTCATTTTTTGATCAGGCAACCTCCCTTGTGGACTGTGGGAATGCTGTGGACATCATATATCTTGACTTCAGCAAAGCTTTTGACAAAGTGCCCCATGACGTTCTGATTAACAAACTAGCTAAAAGTGAGCTAGATGGAACAACTATTAGGTGGATCCACAGTTGGCTACAGAATCGGACTCAAAGAGTGCTTATCAACGGTACCTTCTCAAACTGGCGGGAGGCAACGAGTGGGGTGCCGCAGGGCTCAGTCCTGGGCCCAGTGCTCTTCACCACTTTTATTAATGATTTGGGCGAGGAGGTGCAGGGAATGCTTATCAGGTTTGCAAATGACACAAAATTGGGTGGGATAGCAAATACCCTGGAAGACATTTACACCCTACTTTCTTTCTTCCGGGTGGCAATTCTGTGAGTGTCCAGGTTTAGTTCTGAGCTAGAGATTCAATCTCTTCCTCTGTAGCTTTGCTCCATCGTTCCCTTTCTGCTGCTGGCATCTTTGCTACATCTTCCTATGTCAGGGGCTCTGGTATAGCCTCAGCCTTGGCAAGTTATGAGAGTCGCTTGGGTGGATTTCCCTTCTTTGACCTGATTGAATATCTGACACTTGACTCAGTATTTCCTTCTTCTGTTAGTCTCAGATCCACTACTAATTGTTGTGAATTTTCATTTTCCTTCATTGATGAGCTCACTTCAGCATTTAGTACTTCTTTTGTATTTGATTTCTTGCTTTCATCAATATATACAGCCTAACCAGGGCCGAATAGAGAGGAACCAGTATCTCACGTGATTTGGAAGCTATACTTCTATTAATGCAGCCCAAAATAGCATTGGCCTTTCTTGCAGCCATATCACACTGTTGGCTCATATTCAGCTTGCAATCTACAACAATTCCAAGATCCTTCTCGTTTGTAGTATTGCTGAGCCAAGTATCCCCCATCTTATAACTGTGCCTTTGGCTTCTATTTCCTAAATGTAGAACTTGGCATTTATCCCTATTAAATTTCATCCTGTTGTTTTCAGCCCAGCACTCCAGCCTATCAAGATCACTTTGAAGTTTGTTTCTGTCTTCCAGGGTATTTGCTATCCCACCCAATTTGGTGTCATCTGCAAATTTGATCAGCATTCCCTGCACCTCCTCGTCCAAATCATTAATAAAAATGTTGAAGAGCACTGGGCCCAGGACTGAGCCCTGCGGTACCCCACTCGTTGCCTCTCCCCAGTTTGAGAAGGTTCCATTGATAAGTACTCTTTGAGTCCGATTCTGTAGCCAACTGTGAATCCACCTAATAGTTGTTCCATCTAGCCCACTTTTAGCTAGTTTGTTAATCAGAATGTCATGTGGTACTTTGTCAAAAGCTTTGCTGAAGTCAAGGTATATGACACCCACAGCATTCCCACGGTCCAGAAGGGAGGTTGCCCAATCAAAAAATGAGATCAAATTTGTCTGACAGGACTTGTTCTTGACAAATCCATGTTGGCTTCTAGTGATCACCACATTGATTTCAAGGTGTTTACAGATTGACTTCTTTATAATCTGCTCCAGAATTTCCCCATAGATGGATGTCAGACTGACTGGTCTGTATTTCCCAGGTTCCTCCTTTTTGCCCTTTTTGAAGATAGGGACAACGTTAGCCCTCCTCCAGTCGTCCGGCACCACACCCGTCTTCCATGATTTTGCAAAGATAATAGACAAAGGTTCTGAGAGTTCTTCCGCTAGCTCCTTCATTACTCTAGGATGCAGTTCATCGGGCCCTGGAGATTTGAACTTATTCAAGGAAATTAGGTGTTCTTTGAACATTTGTTTATCAATCTCAAACTGCAATCCTGCCCCCTCAACTTCTGCTTCACTTTTCCCAGGGGAGTCATAGACCCTCTTTTGGGAGAAGACTGAGGCAAAGTAGGAATTGAGCACTTCAGCCTTTTCTTTGTCATCTGTTATCAATTGGCCATCCTCATTAAGCAGTTGAACCACCATTTCTTTCCTCTTTCTTTTACTACTCACATATCTGAAGAAAGCCTTTTTATTGCTTTTAGCATCCCTCGCTAATCTCAGCTCATTCACAGCTTTAGCCTTCCTGACGCCATTTTGGCACTTCTGCGCCACTTGTCTGTACTCTTCTTTTGTAGCCTGGCCTTCCTTCCACTTCCTATATGTATCCCTTTTTGTTTTCAGGTCATCTCTAAGCTTTTTGTGGAGCCACATTGGTTTCCTCTGTTGTCTTCTATCTTTTCTCCTTGTTGGAATTGTTTGTAACTGTGCCTTTAACATTTCCTTTTTTAAATACTCCCACCCATCCTGCACTCCTTTTCTCATTAGGCTCATTTGCCATGGGACCTTACTTATCATAGTTCTGAGTTTATTAAAATCAGCTTTCCTAAAATCCAGAGTACGTGTATGGCTACACTCAACTTTTGTCTCCTTCATCATCAAGAATTCAAGTATGACGTGTTCACTTTCCCCCAGAGTTCCCTATCCACTAAGTCATCCCTATTGGTCAATATCAAGTCATGGATTGCTGATCCTCTAGTTCCTTCCTCCACTTTCTGCAGGAGAAAGTTATCACCCACACATGTCAGAAATTTCTTGGAAGGGCTGCTTTTGGCAGTATTGGTCTCCCAACAGATATCAGGGTAATTGAAGTCCCCCATCACTACTACATCACACTTCCTTGAAACACCGGCAATTTGTTTCTCAAAAGTTTCGTCCTCATCTTCTCCTTGATTGGGTGGTTGGTAGTACACTCCGATTATCATATTCTTTTTATTCCTTGCCCCATTTATTTTATTCCTGATGCTCTCGATGGGGCTCCCAGTCTGATCTGCCTGTATTTCTGTGCAGGGATAGGTATTTTTAACATATAGTGCAACTCCACCTCCCTTTCTAATTCTTCTGTTCTTTTTGAACAAGTTATATCCTTCAATTGCTATATTCCAGTCATCGGAGTCATCCCACCAAGTTTCAGTTATACCTATCAAGTCGTATTTGCCTTCATGTAATAAGAGTTCAAGTTCGTTCTGTTTGTTTCCCATGCTCTGGGCATTAGTATATAGACATCGAAGACCATGTGTTTTATAGTCTGGCTTTGTTCCTACATTGTTGCAGACACTATTTTGGGGCACTATTGGAGCTGTTCTCTGTACTATGGTGCCTTGGCCTTCATCCATTGTTGCGTTGAAATTCACGTCTCCCGCCCCCATAAGATTCAGTTTAAAGCCCTCCTGATCAAGTTCTTCATGCTGTGGCCAAACACATTCTTTCCAGCCCTTGTGAGGTGCAACCCATCCCTTGCCAGCAGTCCATGTTCCAAGTAGCGTAGCCCGTGATCCCAGAATCCCAAACTCTCACGTCGGCACCACCTTCGTAGCCAGTCGTTTGCCAGTCTTTGCTGATTGTACATTTGCCCCCTTTAAATTTCGCACTAAAACATTTCTGTGCTAGGATATGTACTGATGGAAGGCTGTTCTTCATCTCTGGAACATGTAAGCCATTTTTCACTTGCACTTCCGTAGTGCCGCCTGCTGGTGTTTTACAGTGTAGAACACCTGTCCCTCTACCTTTTGCTTTTAAAGCTCTCCCATCAGGAAGATAAACAATGCTGTTATTGTTATTCAGTTCTGTAAAGAATTCTCTGCAATTGGTCATATAATAGGTTGCTCCCGAATCAATGTACCACTCAGAGTTTGAGTTATTCAGCGTGACTTTAAAACATGCATGCTGTGGATTCTTTTGTACTTTGCCTTTCTTTGAAAAACTTTCTCTGCGTTTTCCTCTGTAGCTTTTGGAATGTTGCCTTTTCTGAACAAAGCGCTTGTTGCAATGCTTTTTAAAATGACTAGGACTTGCACAGATAAAACCATTTGTATTTTTATTGTCTTTCTCTCTGTAAGCTGACTACATTGGTGACACAGGCTGATTTTCACACTTTGTTTCACTTTCTTTTTTTTCTTAAACTTTTTTATTGTGGATATCAACAAACAGAACAGAAAATACATTGTGAAAACGGAAAAAACCCATACATTGTGTATATAGAATTATTTCCACTGTATGTACTGTTCAAAAAAAGAAAAAGGGAGAGAGTTATACAAAGGTTTCAAGAAAAGCAGACCAGATATCCATATATTTATCCACTTGTAAGTTAGATAACACTCATTATATAACACTCATTCAAAAGTTGATAATGTTATTAGGTCCTTGATCCATTGCATTATGGGAAGTGTGAATTTGTCCTTCCAATGTGATAATATAAGTCTTTTGGCTGTCATAAGGGCTCTGAAGATCCATCTGTGCCGACCATGTGTTAACTTCCAAGAAGCCGGTAGGAAATTTAGGAGGAGATGCACATTATTCCATATTATAGCTTGTTTCAGTACAAAGTTCATCCTTATTATAACCTCCTCCCCAAAGGGGGCAACTACTGGGCATTGCCAAAACATATGAGTTAAAATTAAAGTTAAAGTTAGATGCCGTCGTTATAACAGAAGCTGAAGTGTCCAGCAACTCCGTGAGTAGGATTACACTGGATCAGTTTCAGTTGGTGAGTACTGATGATCTGGACAAGCTGCTTGGACGAGTATGGAGGACAACTTGTCCTCTTGATCCCTGTCCTTCTTGGCTGGTCGCCCAGGGAGGAGATGCAACATATTATTAATGCATCTCTCAGGGAGGGGAGTTTTCCACCATGTTTAAAAGAAGCAGTGGTACGGCCGCTTCTAAAAAAGCCCTCATTGGACCTTAATAATTACAGACCGGTATCAAATCTTCCAATTTTGGGCAAGGTGATTGAGAGGGCCGTTGCCTTCCAACTCCAAGCAGTCTTGGATGATACAGATTTTCTAGACCTATTTCAAACCAGCTTTAGGGCAGGATACGGAGTTGAGACCGCTATGGTCGCCTTAGTGGATGATCCCCGCATGAGTATTGACGGGGGAGTGTCTCTCTGCTGGTCCTTTTGGACCTCTCAGCGGCTTTCAATACCATCGACATGGTATCCTTCTGGAATGCCTGAGGGGTTTGGGAATCGGGGGCACTGTGCTCCAGTGGTTCCGGTCCTATCTCTCAGGTAGATTCCAGATGGTGATGCTGGGGGATAGTTGCTCCTCAAAAAGGAGCTGTTGTATGGCGTACCACAAGGTGCCATCCTATCCCCAATGCTGTTTAACATCTACATGAAATTGCTGGGAGAGATCATCCGGAGGCATGGGGCGGGGTGCTATCAGCATGCTGATGACACCCAAATATATTTCTCTATGCCTTCAATAACAGCATCAGCTAAGGCTAGTGTGTATCCTCTGAATGAATGCTTGGAGGTAGTAATGGGCTGGATGACGAAAAACAAACTGAAGCTGAATCCAGACAAAGAGGTACTTGCTGTCAAGGGCTCTGACCTAGGTTTGGAGGTGTGTCAACCAGTTCTGGATGGGGCTACACTCCCCCTGAAAGACTGTGTTTGCAGTTTGGGGGTGCTCCTGGATCCGTTGCTCCAAATGACAGCCCAGATAGATGCGACGGCCAGGAGTGCCTACTATCACCTTCGGCTGATATGCCAGCTGCGCCCCTTCTTAGAGTCAGAAGACCTAAAGACAGTAGTGCCCGTGCTGATAACCTCAAGGCTTGACTTCTGCAATGCGCTCTACACAGGGCTACCACTGTACCTAGTTCGGAAACTTCAACTAGATCAAAATATGGCAGCCAGGTTGGTCACCGGTACATCTAGGGGTGAGCATATTACCCCAACATTAAAATCACTCCACTGGCTGCCAATTAGTTTCCGGGCAAAGTACAAAGTGTTGGTCATCACCTTTAAAGCCCTAAATGGTTTGGGTCCAGGTTACCTGCGGGATCGCCTTCTCCCATATAGTCCGCCCCGCACACTCAGGTCCTCTGGGGTGAACTTACTTCAGTCAGCTTAAACTAGGCTGACATCAGTTTCCCAGAGGACCTTTTCTTCTGTCGCCCCCAGATTGTGGAATGGCCTTCGGAGCCAGCCTCTTCTACTAAGAAGGCACCAGATACACTATGAAAACCCAGTGCTAACTGTGAAAGTAGTGAAAATCCCAGGTGCACCAAAAAGCAGGAGATGCCTATAACACCTTGGGGGTATACTGAATCCGGACCAAACCTCATAGCCTGCTTCCTCTGCACCGCTGGCTTGATCACTTTAACATATTCCTAAACAATAATCTGGCAAAGAGCAGCAGTTCTTTCGGCTGCTCTTGCTGCACAGCTCTGTAGCCAGACAAAATAACCCACTGTGACCACTGCATGACACGATAACTCACGACGGATTGAATAACTCATTCTGCAAACTGTGGGTTATCAGAGTGGATTATTTTGGCCAAATAAGCTATCATGGGTTAAAAAAAACTCCCACCAGATGACATTATAACCCATGATGGCTTAATTAAACCATCATGTCTTAATTAAGCCATCATGGTTATCGTGAGGTCTGAACCAAGTTTCTCTGTCGTGTTCATGGCTGCCATGAGAACCAGCAGCAGTAGTAGTTGTTTTTAAAGGGAATGCTGCATCTTTTCATTCAGATAAAAGCCCTTTCATCTGGCACAAATGTGGCCAGCCCAGGGGCATATCTGATATTGGCCTCCTATGGAGCTTTAGCGGCATTTCAGAGTCCTTGGCAGTGCGCCACTCTTGGATCAGGTTTTGTGCATTTTTAAGCTGAAGAGCAAAAGGTCAAATGCTGACCCCTGTCTCAGAGGGAAAGAGGAGCTTGAAGTGCTGGTAAACAGAAGAATGAAGTAATAAACCCCACCCGTCTTGTACTCTGTCAAAGGCACATTCCTAATCTATTTTGGAGAGTTGTCAATAATAATAAAATTATTTCTTACGTGCCCCTCCATTCTGATCAAGGTAGGGAACAACAGTAAATATAAAATACATAAAACTGAATTAAAACATAATATACATTGTTAAAACATCTTAAAATCATTTTAAAAATTCCTGAAATTACACTGGATAGGCCTGCTGGAAAGTCTTGTTTAGGTGTTCCTGCGTAGGGAGGTGATAGGGGCTGTGCCTGCTGGCTGTGCCCACTTCCTCCAGGCACTTGGGTGGACTGCTTTAGTGGAGCCCACATGCATCTGTTCCTGTGCGCACAATCTGTTCTGGCCAGGGCCAGGCCTCACTAGCCTGGTTAGCCCTGCTGTGTGTTCATTTCTTCTCCAATGGGCACCTAATGGACAAGGCTTTTGTTACCACCCTCTGGGAGTAGAGATGTAAAATTTCCGAAAATTTTGAAGCCATGGAAAAAAACTAGGGGTTTTTTTCTGTTTTTTTGGGGAAAAAACAATTTTTTTTGGAAAAATTGAAATAATGCAATATTAGCACTTTTTACAGATTGAAAATCACTTTGTTACTTTAGGAACATAAAATGTAATTATGTCCAAGTTGGTTTGGCATAAAATTATTACATTTGGTATATTAAAAGTAGTGTATTCAAACAATTATTACAAAATTAATTTACTTGGTTTTTTTGGTAACAAATGGAGCTGCAAGCTCCTGAACTGTTAGGAACACCTGAACTGTAAGGAACCTCTTTGGTTCTGCCAGTTTATGAGGAGCAGGCAAAAAACAATTTTAAAAAACAACAACTGAAGAAACCACCAACATTAGTAACAAAGAAAATTATTTATGTCTCCGCTAGTCCTCCAGTGTCAAGACATAAAGCCCCTATTCCCATAAAAAGAACTGAGAAAGAGTCAATGAATAGGGAAGGTATGGAATTTAATCAGACTCATTTTCTGACCTATAGCTATCAGTATTAGTTTCAGTCTCTGCTTCCGTGGCAGTGCCCCCTAGAGGCAGAAATGCATCTTGCTCTTGCATTTGAGAGTTGTAGTCTCAGTTTACAACCTAGGACTTGCTTGTCCTTGGTGCACAGACATTGTAATAATCTGATACTGTACAGTTCTTAGAAATCATTTGGAGAAGTAAATATCTGACCACCTTGTATTAAACATTTTATTCATCATGCTAAAATAAATCATCCCGTAATCTGTTTTTTCTTCATTTTTTTCAATTTTCCAATTTTTTTGGAAAAAAACCAAAAAAGACTTCAGAAAAAATGGGAAAAAGCTTCCCCCCCCCCAATTTTTCCCGGGTTTTTTTTCTGGGCCTTCACATCTCTATCTGGGAGTACCTGTTGTCCACCCTGTGGTGGCTGCTGCTGCTGCTGTCGAGAAGGGCATGGGTTTTGCTCAGCTTCTTAAGAGTGCGTTGCCACACAGAGATTCATCCACCACCACCACGGAAGGGCACCTTTTCTCAAGAAACAAAACCAAGAAAAGTTTTGCTCAGCAAACAAGCGGAACTTGGGTGAAGGCTGGCGTGGTTTGGCCTGGCAGAGCTTGACCCTGAGCTCTGCTGTGAAGGTTTTTTAGGGAATAATAATACACAATTGTTATGCCTTGACAAAATCATTCTGGTTTCTTTGGCCACCTCAGGAACCTGTGTGTCTCACCCAAGTCAAGAAGCAGATCTGAGTTACAGCTGCCCCTTCTGTTTTCAGAAGTAGCGATCAGCCATGGCTCCTGTTTCCCAACATTCATGGCTAGCTGAGATCTGATGCCTGCAACACTTCCCATTCAGACTGCAGAACTCCAGTTTGAGGCTGGGCCTATCTAAACTTTAGATGTCAGGGCCGTAACACCTGGGCAATGTTTCGGACTTTATTTCTTCCCCCATCCTCCACTTTTTGCCTGATGAAGCTTGCGTAATGTGGAATTTTGGTTGGTCATAATAAGGGTATTGCCCAACTGTGGATTTATTAGCATCACCACCATCACCCCCACTTCCAACCTTGCCTCCTCCCAAAGCCCTTTTTCTTTTCTCTTGGTCTTAGGATGAGGGTAATGATGATAGTGGCCTACCTTACAGGGGTGTTGGATTCATTGCTAGTTCGTTATCAGCTGTATAAATGCTCAGCTGCATTGTTGGTATTTTAGAATTGCCACAAGGGTGTCTAATGTTAGAACATAAGGCGTTGGGGAGGAGGAGGCCGAACTGAGCTGCCGGCCTTCCAGTTGGGAGTGGAATAGATGCCTGTGCACCCCTGCTCTGGGATTCGTTTCTTCCATTGAGGCAGTGGCCTATCCAGGCCTCGACACGCCAGGAGTTGCAGCAGAGTGGGATCCTCATAGAATCATAGAATCATAGAATAGCAGAGTTGGAAGGGGCCTACAAGGCCATCGAGTCCAACCCCCTGCTCAATGCTGATTGGGCTCCCACTGATGCCCACCCAGAAAACAAGCCCTTTCTGGGGAGGTCAGTGGCTTGTGTCCTCCCCCTTTTCTCCTTTTTTTCCTGGTGGGGGAACTTCCCAAAACGGAGACAGAATGCCATTGGAAGCAGCTGGAGGATCAGAATTTCACCTGGAGGCAGCAGAAGCCACTAGAGGGTGTCAGAGAGCCATGCAAAAGCTGTTCTCTGGGTTCAGAAATGTTTTACGAAGCAGGTGGTTGGGCTGGAGGAGGTCAGGTGAGATACAAATCTTGTCCCCCTGTCCTCATTTTTTAGGGAAAGCGGTGGGGTGGGAGTAGTGGAGCTGAGTGGCAAGGCACAGAAATGAGGGGCCCTCTGCTGTCAGAGGAGAGCAAGGGAGGTGCTAGGACACCCCAAGAGAATCCCACCTGCCAGTTTGCTGAGCATTTCTCTCTAGAGAGGAAAGCAGGGACGCCGCTCCCTTCTGGTCTTCCTGCACGTGCTGGCTGTGCTTTTGTAAGTGGCATTTCTCTTTTTCAGGCTGTAGTTTCTAGTATCATTCCCTCAGCCGGTAGTTTGTCCTGCAGAATTCTTATTGTCCTGGGGAGAGGATCTCTGTGTGTACAAGGGGTGGCTGGGAGGGTGCAATAAGCAATTCAGGCCATTTGCCCCCTTGAACCTGGTTCTTCATCTGGAGGGCTGAAGGAGCTGGAGCAGGGTGCTGGGAATGCTGCTCAGATCTCCTCTCCTCTCCTCTCCCTCCCTCCTCCCAACAGGGCACAAGGCATCCTCTACCTCTTCTGAAGCTGTTTGCAGCCTTCACGGACTAGAAACTTGCTTGTGTAAAGATAAAAAGCTGAAGGCTGTGAGATCCCTCTCCGGTGTACTTTCCTGCGCTTGCGCGGTAATAGAACAGTGCACAGGGTCCTGGTTCTAGTGACCCAGTGCTGAGGGAAACACCTCACACCCTCTCTCTTTGGTTAGGCCTTCCCTAATTCCGGAATTAAACATAAATTCCAGGTGCCAGCCTAGGCTCATCCATCCTTGCGAGAGGTGGGGGAGGTGAGGTGGCGGCGGCAGCTTTTGTCACCTGGGGCTGCTCTTGGGATCAATCAGGAGCCATTCCTGGGTGACTAGTTGGGGGAGTTGCTATTAATTTACTATTTATGGTATTTATAGACCACATAGTTCAAAAGTATGAAAATATTGTGAGAATTTCCACTAATCCTCAAATGACTGAAGAAATAAAGGTGTTTTCATGTGTCTAGGGAGGAACGCACCTGGAGTTCCAGAGCTCTGGAGCCACCACAGAAAAGGCCCTGCTCCTGGCAGATGGCAATTCTGTATTTTTAAGGGCAGGGATGCAGAGCAGAGCCTCACTTGGAGATGTGAAGGCCTGGGATGGTGGGTGGGTGGGAAGGTAAGTGGGTGGGATCACACCTGGAGATACATGGGAGCTAGGACATAGAGGGCTTCAGTCAAAACTAGCACCTTGAATTGGACCCAGAAAGAAATTCTAAATGTTTGACCGTTCAAGGCCCTCTTTCTTCCCTGCGATGATCAGAGGCAGAGGAGGTGAGCAGGAAGTAGTTGTTTATTATGGTCACAAGACCAGCAAAGTAGAATAGCACTGTGAATACAATCATATAAAAGCACTTACAGTTGATTAAAAGTAAAATTTTAAAAAGTAAAATTGAATAAGCAGATTAAAAAAATGCACGTCCCACTCATAAAAATACAAGATTTAGCAAGTAAAAACGTCAGACATTTAATATCATCCCATGCCGACAAGCAATTGCAGCAGCACAAAATTTAGCCACTTTGTTATTATATCTCTTATTTGGGGATTGACTTGCTCATATCTACTGTTTGTGTCGCAAGTGAAGTTTTCAGCAATTTCCTATAAAACAATGATTTCAATGAAACAGGGCAATATTCGTATAAAACCCAGAGTACATCTGAGTACTCTTTCCCACCCATCTTTTGATCTGAAATGGCCTTCCAGAGTGATTATATTTACTAGAGAGAGCATATAGGTTAAAAGTTATTATTGACGAACCATTAAACATTGGCTTAAGCTCAATGCTGTGCAAGCGGCCTCTGCTAGTGCAACAGGTCTTCTCCTTGCTCTCCTGGCTGCAAGCAAGATAAGGAAGAATTTATCACCGTCTCAAGACTAGCAAAACCGATCAGTGCTATAAATACCAATAATATTCCCAGGGCTGAGGAGGTGAGCAGGGCCCCTATCTCTTTCTGTAGTGGGTCTGGGCAAGGCAGAATTTGTCGCTGCAGCTCCCCTCCCCTCTGTGCGACAAGCAGGGGGTTGGACTCGATGGCCTTGTAGGCCCCTTCCAACTCTGCTATTCTATGATTCTAAGCTGGTAAAACTCCTCCACCTGCACAACCACGGAAGGCACGATGGGGCCCCCTGTCCTGCATTGCATCCGGCGGGGCTTCTCATCACTCCAGCTCCTTCCTCCTCTTTAAAAGTGTGTGTTGGGGGGGGGGGGCATGTGTACCACTCAGCGAACAACACGTGTAATAAATGCATGTCCTGCCTCTTAAAGAAATATCCATGGCAACTTACAAAAATGTGAAAACATAAAATAGGTAACGTGATGAAATCAAAACATCCCATTGGTTCTTTCCATCCTGGAGCACAAGTCTGCATTTTTATTTCTTTGAAATATTTATACCCCGCCTATCTTGCAAGATGCTCAGGTGACAAACAATGGTATTATAAAATACAATGAAGCAAAACAGGAGTCCTAAAGAAATAGCATTGATTCTGACTAGGGGGTCTGAAGCTGCTTTAGATAAAACACTTCAGCAGTTAGAGGCAGCTTCACCCAAAAGTTGTCGCATCTCCATGCTGGAAGGGAGCAAGCAGGCTTCCCTCCGGAGGGCGGGACAGGTTCTGGGTGCCACAACAAAAAAGGTCCCTCTCTTGTCCCGCCCCACAACATAACTTCTGAGAGCTCTGGATGGGTGGCGTTGGACTGGAACCCGGAGCAGGCCCTCAGGGGTGGATCTTCATGCCTGGGCAGGTCCATGTCATCTTCAGGAAGCAGGGCTGGGAAGAGACAATTCTTGGAGCCATGCTAGTTGGACTTCTTAAGGAGTGGCCATATTGAGAAGTAGTGCCTGTGCTTGGTATGCAAAAGGGCCTGACACCCCCCATCCTCTGTGCAAAGGATCTTGGGTAGCAGCAGTGGGGTGGAGTTGGCCCTAGAGAGGCGCTGCCGGGCACTCCTGGGCGAGTGCCTGCACATGGCTGTCTCTCCTGTTTTTATACCTTTGCCATGAGTCAGTGCCAGGGCTTGGTCAGGGTAGACCAAGGGGGGCAGCCCTCGCTGGCTGCAGTGAAGACGTGGCAGGGCTCAGATGCCGTGTGCATGGGCCAGAGGGTGGAGGCAGCTTGAGGTCTGACTGCAAAGGCCTGCTTTCCATTTCACCGCTCGACACAGCGAACGCAAACGCCTGGCCCTGAAGGGACACCCGCCCAATTCCTCCTTAATCACAGTGATTGTCTCTCTCCCCCTGCCCCTCCCCCAGCTCGGCTGGTTAATCTTGCCCGAGTGTTTCCTAAATGGAATTTGCCCTGGAAATGTGAACAAACCAGTTGCTTCCCTTGGGCGGGGGTTGCCTGGGGAGTGGGGCCCAAGTGCCTGGGGATTCGTGGTCTGGTGGCTGGGCTGAGTCTCTCGGCAAAGAGTCTCTTTGCTGTCAGGTTGGCCGGCAGGATTTCAGCCAAGGTAAGGGGCACACTAGGGTTTGGCTGTTGGGGTAGAGCGCTGGGGGCCGAAGGCGATGTGCCTGTTGCTCCCTTTCCATTGGTGGATCTCCCTCCAGGGCTCCCTCATTACTGCTGTTTAGATGGCTGGTAGTAAAATTACAATTCTGCTGAGCATTTAGTTGCCCTTTGATTTTAGAAGGTCCCCCTGTTCTATTGCAATTTATGTATTTTACTATCCTACTTTGGACATATAATGAGAAGAAATTACTCATTAGGGGAAAAAACCCAGTGATGCTATGGAAAGCAGAAGGTAGAAGGAGAAGCAGAAGACCAAACGAGATGGATTGACTCCATAAAGGAAGATACGGACATGAAGTTACAAGATCTGAATAGAGTGGTTTTCAACAGATGCGACTGGAGGTCGCTGATTCATAGAGTTGCCATAAGTTGAAGTTGACTTAAAAGCACATAACTAAGTGACTAGTTCCATCAGTGGGTCTTTGGCTGGTAATAGAACTCTTGGCTTCTCATGCTGCTGCCTGGTTTTTAATAGCATCAGCTTAACCTGCTTGCACACAGGAGAGTGACTTTTTGGATGGAGAATTATTATTATTATTATTATTATTATTATTATTATTATTATTATTATTTATATAGCATCATCAATGTACATGGTGCTGTACAGAGTAAAACAGTAAATAGCAAGGCACTGCCGCATAGGCTTACAATCTAATAAACCACAGAAGCCGATCCGCAGCCAGGGAGCCGCAGGTCATGAAAGGTAGCCGGATGTGGAAAGCGAGCATGCCAGGCCGGCTGTCTCTTTGCAGATTGAGCCGGTCCATAACGTCCTTGCGTGTGTCCCTGTGTTGGGGAAGCTGGAAGGACATCTTATACCTTTGGCTGTAGTGCTTTCATCTGTGCCTCTGGCTGGGATTTTCTCCAGTAACAAGTGTAGATCTGCCTCAGCCCTGGGCTGGGTGGTAGAATATCAAAGGGATGATTAAGAACTGCAGACAAGGGGCAGCGGCCTCCATCTTTTGGCTGGCTGGCTGAGGCAGTTGGGCTAGACGGAACTGGGTCTGGATCCAGCCAGGCGGCACTTTGACCTACCTCCTGTAAGAAAGCCATGATCACTGCATGGACCCTCCATGGAGAGAGGCATGATACCTCTGGCGGGTGAAGGCCAGGGGAGGGCTACTCCTTTCAGGCTTGTTTAGGGGCTTCCCAGCCCCTGAGGAGAACAGGATGCTGAGTCAGGCAGACCCTTGATCTGGTCCAGCAAGGCAGCGCTCTCAGCCAAGGTCAGTCTGCCTTTCCCGCATGGAAACCAGGCTCCCTTTCCGGAGCCACTCAGCCTCTGCTGTTGCCAATGGTTTTCCGAGGGTGTGGGAAGCCGCCTTTGCTGCTTCGGGTCAGAGTGGCTCTGTTTAGGCCACATGGGCTCTGTTGGCAAATATTTGCTTCCTGGGGTGCAGCCGGTGCCAGCCCTGACCCCTGGCAGTTGCGAAAACCTCACTGCTTAATCTGTTCGGCTCATCAAAAGGGAGGCTCCAGAGGGGAAATGTAGAAGTCCAGGGAAGGCATGAAAATCTCCCTCCTCTCTGCGAATGTATTTCCTAGTTTAGGGGCTAGCAGGAAGCAGCACTGGCTGCAGAGCACTAGGATCAGCAGCTGGCCAAACCAAGTAGAAAGATCTTGGGGAAGGGGGCTGGTAAGTGGACACCCACCCACCCCCAAACAGGAGACCTTAGAGAGGTACTGCTGTCAGCTGAAGTTTCCTCACTTCAAAAGGAAAAGCTCTTATCTCCAATCAGCAGCTGCTCAGAGATAAAAGCTCCACTGATTGGAGATAAGAGCTTTCCCTGCTGGGGAGAAGGAGGTTACTGAGTGATTCAGTCCTGCTTTCTGCAGAGGCTTGCCCTGCTTACTTTTCAGTGGACATGCTGCTCATGTGTACTTCCGCATAGATATGCAGAGGCTTGGTATTTGGGATGCTATTGGAAGTGCTGCTGCGTGTTTCAGTCCTGCCTACTTCTGAGTAGACATGCAGAGGCTGGTCCCGCTTATTTGGGAGGAGATACGTTGTTCATGCACACTTCTCAATAGACATACTGTCTGCTGTAAATGGGCAACAGTGGCATTTGGGCCGGGGAATGGGGGAGGGGGAGTTGGATTTTTCAGCCCAGCCCATTATTGGAATGAGGCCTCTGAGAGCTTCTTTGAAATGGATTTGGGGCTCCAGGCTGTGGAAGGCTCCTCACTACACCCGGTGATGGCACTGTTTTGAAGCAGCGTCCTCTGAATACTGACACTTCGGAAGGGTCCCTGTAGCTTGGAGATGGCAATGGCTCCCTCTTTCCTTGCCTGGCTTTTTATAGGAAGGACCCGTTTTCCCTGGACAATGTTCTTTTTAATCCGTGGTTCTCCAAGTGTGGGCCCGCTCCCCGCCCCCTGGGATGTACACAGATCAATCCCCTCCAAGATGTGTGTGCGTGTGCCAAAGATGGCAGCTTTTGATTTCCTGCTTTTCAGGTGGGTCTCACAAAGCAGGTTACATAAAGCAGTGAAATCCATCAGTAAAGATTGTACAACAATCCCAGACAACGCCAACAAGTCTGTGTCTTCAAGAAGCTGTTTCAGCCTCTTCCTTCTCCCCACAGGGCAAGGGGGTTCTTCAGCCATACACCCCCCCCATGGGGGCAGTTGTGGGAGGCGGGACTGGGAGCATCTCAGTGTCTCCAGCTTCTGAAGTGTCTTCTAGCAGGGGTCCCAGGGGTGTAGTAAGAGCCAGTCTGTGTATAGCAGTGAAGAGACTGGCCTATATACTGGGGAGCTCAGGTTCAAATTCACTTCTGCTGGGAGCTCACTGGGTGGTCTTAAGCAAGGTGTGTGGGGTTTTCTCTGCTGAGCTCAGTAACCTCCCCCAGCTGCATTATGGGAACTCGCCTTCAGCACATTCCTACAGATAATATGAGCTGAATATTTGTGGCTCCGTATCAATGCAAGCGATGACACAAAATTGGGTGGGATAGCTAATACCCTGGAAGACAGAAACAAACTTCAAAGTGATCTTGATAGGCTGGAGTGCTGGGCTGAAAACAACAGGATGAAATTTAATAGGGATAAAAAGTTCGACATTTAGGAAATAGAAACCAAAGGCACAGTTACAAGATGGGGGATACTTGGCTCAACAATACTACAAACGAGAAAGATCTTGCAATTGTTGTAGATCACAAACTGAATATGAGCCAACAGTGCGATATGGCTGCAAGAAAGGCAAATGCTATTTTGGGCTGCATTAATAGAAGTATAGCTTCCAAATCACGTGAGGTACTGGTTCCTCTCTATTCAGCCCTGGTTAGGCCTCATCTAGAGTATTGCGTCCAGTTCTGGGCTCCACAATTCAAGAAGGACGCAGACAAGCTGGAGCGTGTTCAGAAGAGGGCAACCAGGATGATCAGGGGTCTGGAAACAAAGCCCTATGAAGAGAGACTGAAAGAACTGGGCATGTTTAACCTGGAGAAGAGAAGATTGAGGGGAGACATGATAGCACTCTTCAAATACTTAAAAGGTTGTCACACAGAGGAGGACCAGGATCTCTTCTCGATCCTCCCAGAGTGCAGAACACGGAGTAATGGACTCAAGTTAACGGAAGCCAGATTCCAGCTGGACATCAGGAAAAACTTCCTGACTGTTAGAGCAGTGTGACAATGGAATCAGTTACCTAGGGAGGTTGTGGGCTCTCCCACACTAGAGGCCTTCAAGAGGCAGCTGGACAAGCATCTGTCGGGGATGCTTTAGGGTGGATTCCTGCATTGAGCAGGGGGTTGGACTCGATGGCCTTGTAGGCCCCTTCCAACTCTGCTATTCTATGATTCTATGTCCAAGCTATTCTCCCCCTGGCAGCCCACGGCTGTGTTTCCGTCCCTCTCCTTTGCTCCAGCTGTCCAGGGTGGACCCATTGAGAGGCACGGGTGGAGTGTGGCCCTCATAATGCAACAGCACCATTCATTTCCGTGGTGCCTGACAAAGTTAGGCAGGATGAAAAAGACAGGTTTCTGCTCTTAAGGAGCCTACAATCTCACTGGGGGAACAACCCAGGAAAGGTGGGCGAGGGCTGGGGGCAAAGGAGCGGCACGTAGCCTTGGCCAGGCAGAGCCAGGAAGGAGGCACATGGGGTGAGCTGGGAGGCAGGTCCAGGCATGGGTGGGGGTGGGGGCTGTTTGAGAGACCAGGAGGTGATATAGGGGGGGGGGGTCATAAGGAGAAACAAGGGGCAAGAATGGGGACAGGGGAGGCTGTGGAAAGCCAGGGCTGTAGCAGATTGCCTGAATGGGAGGAGCTGCTGCTTCGCTGTGGGTCAGGAGCAACGTTGTGCCTTCCTTCTAGCCCCTTCCTTTGCATGTTTACTTAAAGTAAGCCTCACTGGGTTCAATGGAGCTTGTGCGTTTATTGAGTATGCTTCCTTCTCACCATGCTCTGTGAGCCAACCTGTGACTACTTTGCACTTAAATCACTTCAAGTCTTGAATTTTCCTAATTGTGATGGTGGTGGGGTTGACACTAAAGTCCCACCTCCATCCAGTGCAAATCTTAATCAGATCTCTCTTTAGTTCACTGATCCAGGCAGACAGAAAATATGCCATTTCTGGTCCTCCTGCCCCTGGCAATAACTTCAGTCCCTGGATCCTTCCCATGAGGCCACACCCGGCCTTGAAGGATCTCTTCTCCAGCCTGCGTCTTTAATCTCTATCTCTGTCAGCCGCTCTCTAATCTTTCTGTTTCTTTGTGCAGCGTATGCCTGATACCACTGCTCAGCCTTTCTTCCCAAGAGCATCCTCTCTTATCTGTCCAGGTGACAGAAAGGGCCAGCAGTGCTGTCTTGTGACTCTCCGCAGTTGTGCAAAAAGCTCTTGTCAAATTGCAGGCAAAACTTTAGTTGAAGCTGGAGGCTTCCGTGGTGTAGGAGACCCTGCACTGCCCATAACTCTTTTGGCTCCAGGGCCGAGATAGCGAGATTAACCATAGTGGCAAATTGGTTATTTGTAATTGATTAACTTTTTTCTCTGGCTTTGGATGGATTGATTTAGATTTAAATAAGTTCCAATGTTGTGAAAGTACGCTTTTAAAGGAAGCAAGGGCACTTCAGCCCTGTCCAATCCAGTCTGAACTGAATTGAATGATTGAGAGGTTGGAGCACTTCCCCTACAAGGAATGAGTAAAGTATTTAGGTCTTCTTAGATTTAGAAGAAGGATGATATTGGTCTGATCCAGCGTGACGCTTCTTATGTTCTTGTGATGGGGGTGGGGGAGGTGGGAACACGAGAGGCATTTATTGACTTGTGCACTGAGTGGGGAGGGGGGCTTTTTGCTCCCTCTCTGGTAATGTTAGAGAAATTGAGTGGCAGCAGATCCACCACAGACGCTTCACACAATATATTATTTATTTATTTATATATATAGATAGATAGATAGATAGATAGATAGATAGATAGATAGCACCATCATATATAATTTGTTTATTTATTTATTTATTTATTTAGAATATTTATATACCGCTCCTCATTGAAAAAAATTCGGAGCGGTGTACAAGGTAAAATGAAAATAAAAACAGAATAAAACAGTTAAAACAAAATTTAAAAAGAAACAAACAACAACAACAACACAGAAATCCAGGGCTGCATGTTAAAGAAAGTCTTCTTGGAATAAAGATGTTTTCAGGAGGCGCCGAAAGGAGTACAAGGTCGGAGCCTGCCTGACCTCCAGAGGCAGGGAATTCCACAGGAGGGGGGCCACCACGCTGAAGGTTCTTCCCCTGGTGGATTCCAATCGGAGGATGGATCTAGGTGGAACCACCAGGAGCGCCCTCGGATGACCTCAGTGACCAGGCAGGTTGGTAAGGGAGAAGGCAGAGCTCTCAGGTATCCTGGACCCAAGTTGTTTAGGGCTTTGTACACAAGTACAAGAACCTTAAACCTGGCCCGGTAGCGAATAGGCAGCCAGTGCAGCTCCCTCAGCAGAGGAGTTACATGCTGGAAAGGGGCAGCTCCAGACAACAGCCGAGCTGCAGCATTCTGCACTAGCTCCAGCTTCCGGAGCAGCTTCAAGGGCAGCCCCACATAGAGCGCGTTGCAGTAATCCAATCTTGAGGTTACCAATGCCTGTACCACTGTGGTCAAGCTATCCCTGTCCATAATAATTGATTTATGTAACTCACTGCCGAAAGGCCTTAGCGTCTCTACTGCCTCAGCTGGTTTTAAAGCGGGTCCTGTGTTTGGCTGTTACCTCTGCTGGCTAAGTGTACCTCTGAATATGTCTGTGGGGGGCAGCGCTTGCCTTCCCAGAGAGGCTGTCTGGCCACAGGGTGCTGAGCCTCGTGCCCGTCTCTTGGCCTGAACCAGCAGGGTGCTTCTTGCATTTTTCATGAAGAGAGCTGCCAGGCCGCAGTTCTAACCAAATTAGTCTGCAAGGTTTCCTCAGTTACTATCTTCAGAAGGAAACAAACTGCAGTGCAACACCAGCCCCCCTCTCATATTTGCATGCTTTTTGTGTGTGTCCCATCCTGCCTGTGGGATCTACTTCTTAGTAAACATGCATAGGCATGTGCTGAATTCATCTTGAAAGCTCACACTTTGCTTAGTGAACATGCTTTGTTCTAATAAGCCCATTTTATTTACCATCCTTGTGATTTTAATTTTCATTTATTTTTTCTCTTCATTCATATTTTTTAATTCCATTTATATCCTGCCTTTTTTTCCTCTGAGGAACTCAAGGCAGTGCGCATAACCCTCCTCTCCTTTCCCCCCTCAAAACTAACACCCTGTGAGATGGGTTGGGCTGAGAGTCTGTGACTGGCCCAGAGTCACCCAGTGAGCTTCCCTTATCGAGTGGGGACTCGAACCCGGATTTTTCTGGCCACTCCACCACACTGGCTCTGTAGAAGACTGTGGAATGCATTTCCTAATACAGAAGCACCTGCCAGAGTCAGGATGGCTTCAGAAAATAAAACAAGTTCAAGACCCATCTGTGGAAAATCCACGCAAAAGGAAATTAGCACCGGGCATAACTGGTTGGGACGTCCTGTGGTGCCAGCCACCTAGGACGGAACAGGAACTGCCCAGGAACATGCCTCTTCATGTGCCCCCATATTTGGCTCTTGAGGGCTTCTGCGAGTGGAGTCAGATTGTGCCGCTGTTCTGGTGACACAGATGGGGGTACTGTGGGGTTGGTGGCCTTTGGAGGGGCTCAATTCAGCCCCTGTGCACTTTTACTTGGAAAATGCAAATGCGTTTGTTTAAAAACGGACTTCTCTGTGATGCTACCCCTCTGCTCTCTTTCAGTATTGTGTGAGGCTGTCACCTGACTAAAGACTACTTGCTTAGCTGTAACAGCATTTCCCTATTTGGACCAGCTGAAGGCTTTTCTGGAGACCGCTCCACCTCACCCCAGTGCACATGCCCTTGGGTGTAATTCCTGTTTATCCCTCAGTTCCTCTGGACAACTTAGACTCAGATGCCTCTTCAGGAGGGTATCATGGCCTCTCCTCTTTGTTTCCCCCAGAATTGGGTGTTTGGGGATACACTGCTTCAGCACATGGAAGCTCTACACATGTGTCGCAGCTAATAGCTGTGCCAGCAAAGTCTCCCCCATGACTGAGGGAGTTCTGAGCCCAGCACCTACTGCACTTCTGTGATTGGGTCACTGGAAACACACAGTCCTCCCCTTAAGTTTAGATTGTCCTGCTTCCGTTTTCCCCCTTCCTGCTCCCCTTCCTTCGGGCATCAGGTTTCTCCCGGCGTGCTGCCCTTGCTTGCAGTCTGAGGCTCACCTGCCCAAGCATTCAGGAGAATCAGACACTTCTGCAGGTGCTACCGAGGGGTAGGGCAGGTTTTCCACAGAAGGTCCATCACAATTCCAAGCTACAGGCTTCCCAGTAGAAGAGAACAACTTTGTAGTGTGCATTTGGGGGGGACGGGACATTTTGGAACGATCAGTGATTAAAATGCCATAAAGCTGGAACTTTATCATAAAAGGTGAGTTGGTGGGAGAGGGAGAACAGCCCATCTTGGAACGGACTATAATTTGCCTTGGGAATTGTAGCATCTGTGTCAGCACTAATGCACTGTTGCTGGGCCAGGCCAGGGTTGGAATGGTGGCGCGCCGGGAGTGGGCATGAGTGTGACAGGGGCTGTGGGCTGTGGGCTGCAGTGGCCATGACAGAGGCAGCTTGGCTGCCTGGATGGAAAGCTGGGTGTTTGCTTCGGGCTGCTAGGTAGCCAGGCCAGAGGGAGGGGAACCCAGTGGGTCTCCAGCCCTGTTCCTCAGGTGGGAGCCAACTCAGCTCACTGGCTAGGCAAATACTCGGCTCCCTGGCTGCCTCCTGTTCCCTTAAAGCTGGAGGGAGTTCCAGGGCCAAGCTAGACGTAGCAGCAGCTTATATCTTGTTTTGGCTTTTCCAGAAACCGTGTCAAACAAAAAGGCACATTGTGAGCCAATTATAAAATCATAGCGTTGGAAGAGGTATTTAGGCCCTGGAGCCCAACCCCCTTCTCAGGCAGGAATCCAGTGTAAAGCATCCCTGACAGACGACTGTTCAGTCTCTCCTTGAAGACTTCCAGTGATGGAGACCCCCCTGGGCAGTTGGCTCCACTGCCTGACTGCTCTTGCACTCACCCAGAGGAGTTCCTCCTTCTCGGGGGGAATGCAACCCCACCCAGAACAGGAAGTGCACAGGCACACAGGACGTTGCCTTATACTGGCACTGACTGGCAGCTCTTCAGGATTTCAGGCCAGAATCTTTCTTAGCCATACCTGGAGAAGCCAGGGAACTCATCTGGGGTTTTCTGCATGGAAAGCAGGTGCTCTCCCACTGAGCCAAGGCCCCACCAGTTCCCTGGGCCTGGGACAGTGCCTCCATCTTGTCAGGATTCAAGACAACAGTTCAGTACCTGCCCCACCTCACCCGATTCAGATGATGGAGAGAATTAGAGCTAGTTGTCATCAATGCATGACAGGACTTCAGTCTGCTGAGTGGCTCCTAGTAGATGTTAAAGAGCATGGCGGAAGAAGGTGGGACCTTGCAGGACTCTCATCTCAAATGCCATGGAGTTGAGCAACGATCTCCCAGTGCTACTTTCTGTGATCTGCCTTATCACAATGCCACCCACCTCCAATGCACAGTGTCAGTTTAACAAGATAGCATGGTTGATGATGGTATCAAAAGCCACTAAGAGATGAAAACCTACTAGGAGAGCTACTGGGAAAATCAACAGGGTTGCAGCCCACACCCTTTCCCAACAAATACCCACCAGGGTAATCAATAATAATAATAATAATTCTTACCCACCTCTCCCTCTGGATCGAAGCGGGGAACAACATTAAATATTGAAAGAGCATATAACTGTCTCTATGCCAAACCTCGGCCTAAATCTAGATGGAAATGGGTCTCTAGAATCCATTCCATCCGACAGCAAGGGCCACATCCTCGGGCCACATCCGTTGAAATTGATCCCACGAAACCAGACTGATACTTTCCAGCGGGAGCACTCTGGAAGACTGAGGTCCTTCACTCCTCTTGCTCCCCTTTGCAACACGCCCAGAAAGGGCAAAGATCTTTCTTGCTGCTCCCGAGGGTCCGTCAGTCCAGCCAGTGCGAATGGAGGGCCCTACCCCTTTAAGGGATCACCTCAGTGAGATCCTCTCTTCCTGTTTCCTGAAAATCCCAAAGCAAAAATTAGGTTGCTTCCGTCTCTCAGGGCAATGGAGGGGGCAGGATAAATTCCTCGCCTCTGGTTGGGCGGCATGTAGAAGAGGGGAAAGAGATCTCCCCAAGTGTGAGTGTTTCCTAGCTTCCTTGTTGGGGCTGAGCTCTCTCATCCTTCCCTGCACATGGCGAGAGACTGCATTGGTGGTGCTCAGAAGCAACAAGAATGTCGGTCGGTCTCCTCCTCCCATGCAGAGTGCCAGGGAGATCTTCTATCTTGCCAAGGACTAGTGGGCGAGTGTGTTTGCGGGAGTTTAGCCTTCACCCATGTCTACCAGATTGAGACTAAATTAATTCAGAATTTAAAAATGAAGAGTTTTCTCAGTTTGTATAATATATGCAAGGCTCAACAGCCAGCTTTTCCAGATGCATAATTTGATTTGCCTGCTCGGTGAAGATTTAGCATGGACTTGACACAGCACACATGTCCGTTAGGTGTTCTAACCAACCTGGAATATTGTTTGTGCTGCATGGCCCATGAGGAAGCCTAGTTGGGGGCAAAAGTGAGCTGGAATGTTCCCTTATCCAGGGAAGGGCAAAGGCTTTGCTTATAAATTATGAACAAATTTTAATTACACCAGTTTGGGGGTCCTCGTGTAGAGGTTTTGTATACAGCTCACAGCTGCAGATTTGCTTTGCTCTCAGCCCCCATTTCCTTCTTCCTCCAGTTTGCCATAACTGACCTGTTTTTTTTTCTGTTGGGAAGGGCTGTGGCAGGAGGGAAGGAAGTAGCACAACAACCACAGCCAACCCATTGGAATACCCCAAAAGGAGCAGTGCGCAAGGAGTGTTTTACCTTCCTTTGGGTTAATTAATTTTTTGTCATCTGCCCAGTAAGCTTCAGCTATTAGGTGGTATAGAAATGAAATAAATAAATAATTTCCTCATCTAAATCGTAAGTGGTGCAGTAATTAATGCATCACTGCCAAAAGATGGATCGTCTAGACAACAAACTACATCAGCTTAAGTGTGGAGGCTGCCATGCCAGGGACTACCTGCATGGCACACTATTGTCTTACCCCAGTTAAAAAAACCTCTTAATATCTGCTTACCTTACTAGGAAGGAGGAAGAGAAGGTGATAATTTCGTCCTCCCCGTTTTTTGAAGCTGGCCTTTCTGCTGACCCTGTTGGGCAGGGAACGGGCTGAGAGAGCACAGCTTTGGACTCCTGGTTTCCAGGAAGGTGATGGCTGAGGGTGAAGTCTCACATGTTTATGGGGATCTGAGTCCAAGTAAACCAGTTGGTATTTTGGTCAAAGGTGCACTGATGTCTGTGATCTAGCCAGCCAATCAGAAAATTATTTAGAAGCTAGGCCCACCTCCCTAACACCTCTGAGATTACAGGTCAAAAGAGTTGGGCAGTTCTAAGTAGCTGCAGCTTCTGGATGTATTCTCTTCAGAATATAGGAGTGTGACACATACACATTACCATTAATCTGCTTTCCTGGAGAGCTTCAGCTATTGGGCAGTACAGAAATGCAATAAATAAATAAAATAGATGAGCATGGGTGGAAGGCAGAGGCTGGGGAAGGTGCATATGAGTCTCCCCATGCTGGACTGATGCCTGGATAAAGAGGAGAGGCCTTGGGGGAGCAGATTGATACCCCAACGCAGCATGGGTGGAGGAGAAAGGGTGCCCCCCCATAACTTGTACCTTTGCAAGGTGGCCGGGTGATCCCAAAAGGAGCAATGCTTCTCCAGGTCTTTGTAGCCCCCTGCCTGTCCCTCTGTTCTCTCTCGGTCTGTCCTCTGCATGTTGTTCACCTCTTCAGCAGCCTTTGTCAATAAGCATCTCTCTCTCTTCCATTTCTTCAGCAGCTGCTCCTGCTTGCTCCCCTCCCTGCTTCTTCAGCAGCCTCCTCCTCCGTCGTTTCTCTTCAATGGCATCTCCCTCCTGTATGCCTTTGCCCTCTGAGGCACCTGCAGTCCTAGAGGCTGCAGAGGGGTGCAGCTGCCTTGCCTGTCAGCATCTTGCACAGGATGCGGGAGCCGCAATGTCCATGGAGGATGCTCAGGATTTGCAGTGGAACTATCCACTGTGTTTTCCTGCGTTAACGTTTTTCTGCTGCTACTTTTATTTATTCATTTTATTCTGTCTCATTGTTAGAGTTGATCTTTTAATGGTTTTAACTTTTGTTGTTAACTGTCCAGATAACATTATTAACTGAGCAGTATACAGTATATACTGTATACTGAGCAGTATACAGAAGAGTGATAGCACTCTTCAAATACTTGAAAGGTTGTCACACAGAGGAGGGCCAGGATCTCTTCTTGATCATCCCAGAGTGCAGGACACGGAATAATGGGCTCAAGTTACAGGAGGGCAGATTCCGGCTGGACATCAGGAAAAATTTCCTGATTGTTAGAGCAGTATTACAATGGAACCAATGCCCTAGGGAAGTCATGGGCTCTCCCACAGTAGAGGCCTTCAAGAGGCACCTGGACAACCATTTGTCCGGGATGCTTTAGTGTGGATTCCTGCATTGAGCAGGGGGTTGGACTCGATGGCCTTACAGGCCCCTCCCAACTCTACTATTCTATGGTTCTATGAAGATGCAACAAAGAACTAAGAGTGATTGAGAGCAAAATCTGCCTCTCCATTCTATGATTCTACCAAGCAGGGGAGGGGGACCTGGCATGCCATGTCGCTGCGTGTGCCATGTTTCTCCAGGAAGAGCAGGAAGGAATGCTGTGTGCCATCCAGGCCAATGGCCATTCTCTGCACACGCGCACACACACACACACACACACACACAACCAGTTTGTCATAATGATGCGCATTTTGCTAGGAAAAAATTGTACTGATTTGCCTGCCTCCCTGCATTCTCTCCTAACAAGCTGCATGCATCAGTTGAGCCAGCCAGCGCCTTCTGAGGCCAATTGCATTCCCCAACACGAATGTGTGTTTAACCCAACCTAACAAGGCAGCCCAGTGTGGTTTTTATTGCTGCACTTTTCTTACATTACAAGATTACAGTTACTCTTTCTGGGAAGCTTCTGTACAGGAGGGCATCTGCACTACAGTTAGATTGAGCTATGTAATGCGGAGAAATATTGTGTGTTTCCAGACCCACCCATTCCTGGCCTGTGCATTGCAACCACACAGCTGCGCCATCCATTAATGGGGATCCTTGGGATTTAATCCATAATTCACACATTAGATCGTGCTGCCATGTGCCTCTGTACTAGGAATGCACTGAAAGCCATTGTTCTGCTGGTGGTTTTAATAAATAGCTTGCAAGGGAGATTTGAATATTTCTTCTCTTTTCCTTGTTCTTTGCTGCTTCCCCCCTCCCCCATTCTTGACAGAAGCTTTGTTATTCTGCTTAGTTTTCACATCTTGCTGTTTAATTCTGCACGGGTGGAAAGCAAAAAGAAAGAAAAAGGCTTGTTTTCTGTTTATTTTTCTTCCCTTGGATACTGACAGCCGTGTTGGAGCTATGGGAGATGGACGGGAGCCAACGTGGTTATTAGAGCTATTTATTTGAATTTCTGTGGCACAGAAGAAAGTCAAAGCTCCCATTCCACTCACAGGTGTGCAGGCACGCAAGTGAGGCTGGGCCACAATATTGTTCTGGAGAGTACCCCCCAAATGCTTCCATGGCCAAGTGACTGCTGCTTCCCCTGGCCCGTTGCTGGTTATGCTATCTGGAGCACGGTTGTCCAATTTGCATGCTTCTTTCTAGGCCTGGGTCAGGGCCGGTCGGTGAGCATTTGCCAAAGACAGGAGCACAGGAAATGGTTTTGTACCAATTCAGACCATGGTCTGTGATTTGTCTTGGCCATGTTACCATTTGTCTTTCATTAACACGTGTATATATAGCCAGTCAAAGAGCCACAGGAAAAACTGCACACGCAAGAGACATAGATGTTTCTATTCTGATGCTAGAGACCTCCAAACCAAGGTGGGAGAGCTGAAGTGTGTGTTTTAAAGGAGAACCTAGATATGGTGGGCAGAAGAGAAGCCTGCTGGAATGGAGAGAACTGGTGGGATACGGTCAACTCTGGATATAAACTCTATAGGATGGGCAGGACAGGGGCTACTGGAGGAGGTGTCGCTCTGTATGTTAGAGAGGGCAGAGTGTCAAGCAGACTCAAACGCCTAAAAGGGGCAGACCCCCCCCTCCACAGAATCGCTGAGGGTGGCAATAGTAGGCATAAAAAGACATTTCATACTGAAGCTGAATCCTGGCGAGACGGAGGCCCTGTGGGTGAGTGATTCTTGAGTCCGGGAGATAGGCTCATTGCCTGCTCTGGACAGGGTTGCACTCCTCTGAAAGATCAGGTCCATAGTTTGGGGGTACTCCTAGATCCATCATTGTGGCTG
Organism: Elgaria multicarinata webbii; assembly: GCF_023053635.1. NCBI lineage: Eukaryota > Metazoa > Chordata > Lepidosauria > Squamata > Anguidae > Elgaria > Elgaria multicarinata. Next base: position 421,014 of record NC_086191.1, on the reverse strand, counting down.
GAGGCTCAAGTGGCTGTGGTGGCTCAGAATGGCTTTTACCAGCTTTAGCTGGCTTGCCAGCTATGGCCTCTTCCGACAGGGATAGCTTGGCCACAGTGGTGCAGGGATTTCTAACCTCAAGACTGGATTAATGCAATGCCCTCCAGGTGGGGCTGCCCTTAGGGCTGTTCCAGAAGCTGGAGCTAGTGCAGAACGCAGCAGCTTGGCTGTTGTTTGGAGCTGCCAGGAATTGCACTGGCTGCCTATTGGCTACAGGGCCAGGTTTAAGGTTAAGGTTCTTGTAGTAGTGTACAAAGCCCTAAACAACTTGAGACCAGGATAGCTGAGAGAGTGCCTTCTCCCTTACCACCCGGTCACTGAGGTCATTGGAGGGCATGCTCCTGGTGGTTCCACATGGACCTATAGCCCGACTGGAGTCCACCAGGAGAAGAGCCTTTAGTGTGGTCGCCCCTTCTCTTTGGAACTCCCTGTCCCTGGAGGTCAGGCAGGTGGCAACACTAGGCTGCTTCCTGTGCCTCTTGAATCATAGAATCATAGAATAGCAGAGTTGGAAGGGGCCTACAAGGCCATCCAGTCCAACCCCCTGCTCAATGCAGGAATCCACCCTAAAGCATCCCCGACAGATGCTTGTCCAGCTGCCTCTTGAATGCCTCTAGTGTGGGACAGTTGAAAACAACTCTATTCCAGGAAGACTTCCTCAACTGACCAACCACTGTTTTTATTGGTCATTTGTTTTAAATTGAACAATTTTAATTTGCTGTTTTTATTTATTTATTTTATTTATTTAAAACATTTCTATCCTGCCCTATATCAATAAGATCTCAGGGCGGCGTACAGATAAAAGCATACAGTATAAAACAGTAAATATGCACAGATAAAAACAAATTAAACCATAAACCGTTAAAACAATATATAATTTAAAAGGAGTAAAACTTTCTTCTTTCTTTTTACTGTTTTAGTCCTATGTGCATCGCTCCAGAATCTATTTTAGATATGAAGTGGTATATAAATATTGTAAATAAATAAATAAATAATGTAATATTTGGGGCATTAAAGCAATCCACAGTCATTCACAATCCAAGGATAGAAACTTCCACCCAGAGTTTGCACATGGAATGCATGGGGCATCCAGGGTAGAAGAACCTTATTCTGTTTTGCAATGGCAAATGAGTTACTCTAAACACCTTTCAAAGATTTTTTTTAAAAGCTACCTGCAGGTGAGTGAGTGAGTTTATTTTGAATTCAGCTTTAGTCCATCTCAGTTTGCTTTCACCTCTGGAAGTTCAACCTACAGCTACAAGCCACATCTCATAGAATCATAGAATCATAGAATAGCAGAGTTGGAAGGGGCCTACAAGGCCATCGAGTCCAACCCCCTGTTCAATGCAGGAATCCACCCTAAAGCATCCCTAACAGATGGTTGTCCAGCTGCCTCTTGAATGCCTCTAGTGTGGGAGAGCCCACAACCTCCCTAGGTAACTGATTCCACCATCGCACTGCTCTAACAGTCAGGAAGTTTTTCCTGATGTCCAGCTGGAATCTGGCTTCCTTTAACTTGAGCCCGTTATTCCGTGTCCTGCACTCTGGGAGGATCGAGAAGAGATCCTGGCCCTCCTCTGTGTGACAACCCTTTAAGTATTTGAAGAGTGCTATCTCCTCCTCCTCCTCTTCTTCTTAAGTCATGCTGGGGTACCTCTTTTTTTTTTTTTTGGCTGAGGAGTGGTGTAAAAATGCTCCAAATAAACAAATTGCCCAAATGGCACTCTCTCATTTCTTTAGTTGGCTTAATAACTCCCTCCCCCTCTCTCTACCTCTTTCCTCATTCTGCAGATCTAATCAAATAGATCTACAGAATATACACCAAACAATGACACACCTGCAGGTAGCACAGAAGTGCCGAAATGGCATCAGGAAGGCTAAAGCTGAGACTAGCAAGGGATGCTAAAAGCAATAAAAAGGCTTTCTTCGGATACGTGAGTAGTAAAAGACAGAGGAAAGAAATGGTGGTTCAACTGCTTAATGAGGATGGCAAATTGATAACAGATGACAAAGAAAAGGCTGAAGTGCTCAATTCCTACTTTGCCTCATTCTTCTCCCAAAAGCAGGTCTATGACCCTCCTGGAAAAGTGAAGCACAAGTTGAGGGGGCAGGATTGCAGTTTGAGATCTCATTTTTTGATAGGATAACCTCCCTTGTGGACTGTGGGAATGCTGTGGATGTCATATATCTTGACTTCAGCAAAGCTTTTGACAAAGTACCACATGACATTCTGATTAACAAACTAGCTAAAAGTGGGCTAGATGGAACAACTATTAGGTGGATCCACAGTTGGCTACAGAATCGGACTCAAAGAGTACTTATCAATGGAACCTTCTCAAACTGGGGAGAGGCAACGAGTGGGGTGCCGCAGGGCTCAGTCCTAGGCCCAGTGCTCTTCAACATTTTTATTAATGATTTGGACGAGGAGGTGCAGGGAACGCTGATCAAATTTGCAGATGACACCAAATTGGGTGGGATAGCTAATACCCTGGAAGACAGAAACAAACTTCAAAGTGATCTTGATAGGCTGGAGCGCTGGGCTGAAAACAACAGAATGAAATTTAATAGGGATAAATGCCAAGTTCTACATTTAGGGAATAGAAACCAAATGCACAGTTACAAGATGGGGGACACTTGGCTCAGCAATACTACAAATGAGAAAGATCTTGGAATTGTTGTAGATCACAAGCTGAATATGAGCCAACAGTGCGATATGGCTGCAAGAAAGGCAAATGCTATTTTGGGCTGCATTAATAGAAGTATAGCTTCCAAATCACGTGAGGTACTGGTTCCTCTCTATTCGGCCCTGGTTAGGCCTCATCTAGAGTATTGCGTCCAGTTCTGGGCTCCACAATTCAAGAAGGACGCAGACAAGCTGGAGCGTGTTCAGAAGAGGGCAACGAGGATGATCAGAGGTCTAGAAACAAAGCCCTATGAAGAGAGATTGAAAGAACTGGGCATGTTTAGCCTGGAGAAGAGAAGATTGAGGGGAGACATGATAGCACTCTTCAAATACTTAAAAGGTTGTCACACAGAGGAGGGCCAGGATCTCTTCTCGATTCTCCCAGAGTGCAGGACACGGAATAACGGGCTCAAGTTGGAAAACTTCCTGACTGTTAGAGCAGTGCGACAGTGGAATCAGCTACCTAGGGAGGTTGTGGGCTCTCCCACACTAGAGGCATTCAAGAGGCAGCTGGACAACCATCTGTCAGGGATGCTTTAGGGTGGATTCCTGCATTGAGCAGGGGGTTGGACTCGATGGCCTTGTAGGCCCCTTCCAACTCTGCTATTCTATGATTCTATGAGATTGATAAACAAATGGTCAAAGAACACCTAATTTCCTTGAATAAGTTCAAATCTCCAGGGCCTGATGAACTGCATCCTAGAGTAATAAAGGATCTAGCAGACGAAATCTCAGAACCTTTGTCTACTATCTTTGCAAAATCATGGAAAATGGGTGAGGTGCTGGACGATTGGAGGAGGGCTGACGTCCCTATCTTCAAAAAGGGCAAAAAGGAGGAACCTGGGAACTACAGACGAGTCAGTCTGACATCCATCCCTGGGAAAATTCTGGAGCAGATTATAAAGAAGTCAATCTGTAAGCACCTTGAAAGCAATGCAGTGATTACTAGAAACCAACATGGATTTGTCAAGAACAAGTCCTGTCAGACAAATTTGATCTCAATTTTTGATAAGGTAACCTCCCTTGTGGACTGTGGGAATGCTGTGGACGTAATATACCTTGACTTCAGCAAAGCTTTTGACAAAGTGCCCCATGATATTCTGATTAACAAACTAACTAAAACTGGGCTAGGTGGAAGAAGTATTAGATGGATCCATAGTTGGCTACAGAATCGGACTCAAAGAGTGCTTATCAACGGTACCTTCTCAAACTGGCGGGAGGCAACGAGTGGGGTACCGCAGGGCTCAGTCCTGGGCCCAGTGCTCTTCACCATTTTTATTAATGATTTGGACGAGGAGGTGCAGGGAACGCTGATCAAATTTGCAGATGACACCAAATTGGGTGGGATAGCTAATACCCTGGAAGACAGAAACAAACTTCAAAGTGATCTTGATAGGCTGGAGCGCTGGGCTGAAAACAACAGAATGAAATTTAATAGGGATAAATGCCAAGTTCTACATTTAGGGAATAGAAACCAAATGCACAGTTACAAGATGGGGGACACTTGGCTCAGCAATACTACAAATGAGAAAGATCTTGGAATTGTTGTAGATCACAAGCTGAATATGAGCCAACAGTGCGATATGGCTGCAAGAAAGGCAAATGCTATTTTGGGCTGCATTAATAGTTACAAGATGGGGGATACTTCTTCTTATTGTTATATTTATTTATTTATTTATTTAGTACCAACAATGTACTTGGTGCTGTTCAAAATATACAAATAAAACACGATACCCTGCCTAGAGGCTTACAACCTAAAATCACATTAAATCACCTAAATCACATTAAAACATTTGTGAAAGGGATTCACAAAACAGAAATAAGAGAATAATCATAGTAATAAGAATAGTAAATCAAGCTAGAGTTCCAAAAGCTATTGAAAATAAATGAGTTTTCAAACACGTTTTAAAATCTACAGTGGAAGTCATGGTACGTAGTTGCTCTGGAAGAGCATTCCAAGCAAACGGGGCAGCCAGAGAGAACGGGCGAAGCCGGGCAAGAGAGATAGAAACTCTTGGGCGGGCGGGCAACATAACATTTGAAGAACGGAGGGTACGAGGGGGATGGTAGAGTGAAATGAGAGAGGAAAGATAAGAAGGTGCAAGACCATGACATGCTTTGAATGTCAGCAAAAGAAATTTATACTGAATTCTATATGGGATTGGAAGCCAATGACGAGATTTCAACAAAGGAGAAACATGGTCAAAACGACGAGCCAAGAAAATAATCTTGGCTGCAGAATGGCGAAGAGAGACCAAAGAGGAGAGATGAGCATAAGGAAGACCAGTCAAAAGAAGATTACAAAAGTCCAAACGGGAGATAACCAAAACATGGACAAGGGTCTTAGCAGAAGATTCAGATGAGACCGGACGGATCCTAGCAATGTTAGATAGGAAAAAACAGCAGGACTTGGCTACAGCCTCGATATGTGAGGAGAAAGAAAGTGAAGAATCAAATATAAAGCCAAGACTATGAGCTTCTTCCACCGGATAAAGTGTGGCATTATTAACAGTAACAAAGAATGAAGAGCGAGGGGACGGTTTGGGAGGGAAGACAAGCAAAACTTGGCTCAGCAATACAAATGAGGAGGATCTTGGAATTGTTGTAGATCACAAGCTGAATATGAGCCAACTGTGTGACGTGGCTGCAAAAAAAGAAAATGCTATTTTGGGATGCATTAATAAAAGTATAGCTTCCAAATTGCACAAGATACTGCTTCCCCTCTATTAGGCCCTGGTTAGGCCTCATCTAGAGTATTGCGTCCAGTTCTGGGTTCTACAATTCAAGAAAGACGCAGACAAGCTGTAGCGTGTTCAGAGGAGGGCAACCACGATGATCAGGGGTCTGGAATCAAAGCCCTATGAAGAGAGACTGATGGGACTGGGCATGTTTAGCCTGGAGAAGAGAAGATTGAGGGGAGACATGACAGCACTCTTCAAATACTTGAAAGCTTGTCACACAGAGAAGGGCCAGGATCTCTTCTCGATCATCCCAGAGTGCAGGACACAGAATAACGGGCTGAAGTTACAGGAAGTCAGTTTCCGGTTGGACATCAGGAAAAACTTCCTGACTGTTAGAGCGGTACGACAATGGAACCAGTTACCTAGGGAGGTTGTGGGCTCTCCCACACTAGAGACATTCAAGAGGCAGCTGGACAACCATCTGTTGGGTATACTTTGAGGTGGATTCCTGCATTGAGCAGGGGGTTGGACTCAATAGCCTTATAGGCCCCTTCCAACTCTGCTATTCTATGATTCTAATCGTCATACTGAGTTGTATTGCCTTTATGTACCCATTAAGTGCTCTCACTCTATCTTATAAAATGCAAATGGGTATGTCTAACCTTGGCCTGCATCTTTTGTAATCCCTGGTATGAGGCAACGTCTCTCTGGTAGGCCTTGAACTAGGCCCAAGAAGCATATATGAGGTGGTACTGTGCACTTCCACATGTGACTGAGGACATGCATTAGCCGTGCAAATAAGCAGCTTACTACAAAGACGTTTTAAGCTTTCCAGTACTTTCTCCTCTGAGCACAGCAAATCCTGTAGAACTTCCCAGAGTTTGAAGTGAGAGAGAAATTGGGATAAATGAATCTGGTAGTGAACTGAGTGTCTCTCCTCTTGCCCGTCATTTTCTCCAGCTTGCCTTTGCTTGCTGGGAATGCCTTGCCCCCGGGATCCTGCAGAATCACCCTTGTTTACCTATTGGCCAACCGCTGCCAAAGTTCAGGTGCCTCTCCAGGCCTCCCTGTATCCAGGACTCTGCCGGGAAGGCAGTGCTGTGGTCTTTGGGTGGGAAGAGGAACCCGTCCACGGGACAGAGGTCTGAACCAAGAGAACCCATTTTCTGCAAAGCATCTCAGGGTATGTAGAGTTTGTGATAGCTTGTTTTGAAGAAGAAGGCCTACAAAACTCCTTACTGGGTCAGACCAAGGTGGCTCCTTCTGGCCTGACATACTGCTGCCAACGGAGGGCAGCCAGGCACCCCTGGGGAGTTCACAAGCAGGGCATAGCAGCCACAGACCTCCCATCATTTGTCCCCAGCAATTGGAATTCTGAGTGAGACTAAACTATTGAGCTCTTGTAGCTTGTGATTTGTCTAATTCTTCCTACAGGTCCAGCTAGTCCAGCATTTAGTCTTTATGTTTTATAATTAAATTTTATTTGCAGCCCCTGAGAAAGGAAATTCCTTTCTGAAATGCATTGGGCTTAGTAAAGCTTTTTCTGGCACATGGGAACACTTTCTCTTCTATAATTGGTGCTGTTCCCTTTTGCTGGCTCTTCAGTTTCTAACTATGACAGCTGGATACCAGAGTGTTGTGACTCTGTGGGAGAGCGCATGTTTTGCCTGCAAAGGTTCCCACCTTCAATTCCCAACTTTGCCAGGTGGGGCTTATGCGAAACGTGGGAGAGCCATTCCTGCCAGTCCTTGTAGACCATGTGGGCTAGATGGACCAGTAGTCCAATGCTGCAGAAAGCACCTTCCTATCCCTCTGGGAACCCACAAGCAGGGTTTGAAGGCCACCGTACTCAGCTGAATATGGAGGGTTCATATAAGTACCCAGGTGAATTACTGCTGTGAAATTACTACATCTTGTTAATACTCATTTTGTGTAAGCATGTACTTGTTTCTGTCTTTCCTGAGCCTTCCACAAGTCAGGTAGTTTTAATATTATGTAAGGGGGAGGAAAAATATAAGTTTTCTCTTTCCACCCTGATGGTTTTCTTATGGACATTGATCATGGGTTGTTCCACCCCACCCCACAGCTGTCTAACCATTTTGTAAAGGCTTCTAAACTAGCAACCGTGTTGTGCCGTGTGGCACACTGCATTCCATAAGCTGATGATGTGTTGCATGAAGAAATACTTAACCTTCTCCCTGTCCTGAATGAACCTGCCAATCAGCATTTTTGGTTACCTGAATTTTAGTGCACTGAGAGATGGTATAAATCATTATTTTCTCTTTGTTCTCTGCATCATTCACACTCTTTTATGAACCTCTTTGTCAGTTTGATAGAACTTAACACTACATTGAAGAGGGTTCCAAGTTCAGCTCGTGTCTGTTTAACAAACAGAAGCTGGGCAAAAAAGCAGCACCAGTAGCAGCCCACCCCCACCCCATCCCACCCCTCAGCTTAGCACAAGTGCCACTTAATTATAAGAGTTTACAGCACAATCCCATGCATGTCTGCCCAGAAAAAAATCCCATTAGCTTCAGTGGGATTTCCACCACCCCCTGGTGATGTATCGAATTGCAGCTTTAGTTTTTCTTTATTTGTTTACAATATTTATACACTGCTTCCCATCCAAAAGATTTTGGAGCAGTGAACAACAAACAGAATAAGAATAAAAAAAATATTAAAAATTCTGATAAAACCCAACTTCTGGTAAAAACTGTGGCCAGTCATTCAAGGAAAGCTTCCTGAAACAATGTTTTCAGGAGGCACCAGAAACAATACAACGTTGGCACCTGCATGATCTCCAAAGGCAGGGACTTCCATAGGAAGGGGGGCACCACACAGAAGGCACGTCTCCTACTGGACTCCAATCAGACCATAGGTCCATGTGGAACCACCAGGAACAGTTACTGGTAGAATAAATAACTTTGCCAGACATCCTTAGGGTGTTTGCTGTTAAAATCAGCTGAGAGATGTAGTTGCCAGGCCCTCCCAAATCTTGATCCAGAGCTTCGGCTATTGGGTGGTATAGAAGTGCAATAAATGAAATAAATTAACCACCATACTGGATCAGGCAAGTTGGGCTCAGCATCCAGCATCCCACAGTGGCCAGCCAGGTGTCTCTGGTAAGCCCACAGGAAGGCCTGGACGGACAGTGTGTCGTCGTCCCACCCCTGTTCTTTGATCCAACACCTGTCATTCTTAGCTGTCCTAAATTCCTCTATTTCCAAAGTTCAGAGGTGACTGTGAACTCTTAAGTAGCTATGGCAGCTCAAGAGGCTTGGGGAAACCCACCCAAAGTTTGCAGAAACACTAACGAGTTTAGAGAGCGGAGAAATCCCTCAGCAGGGCAGACGGCCCAGTGAGGACTGAGTATGCTCAGTGGCCACAGAATGGTGACTGACCACGTGTGTATGTGTTTGTGTGTGTGTGTGTGTGTGTGTGAGAGAGAGAGAGAGAGAGAGAATGGCTGAGCCAAAGTAGGAATTGAGCACTTCAGCCTTTTCTTTGTCATCTGTTATCGATTTGCTATCCTCATTAAACAGTTGAACCACCATTTCTTTCCTGTCTTTTACTAACGTATCTGAAGAAAGCCTTTTTATTGCTTTTAGCATCCCTAGCTAATCTAAGCTCATTCTCGGCTTTAGCCTTCCTGACGCCATTTTGGCACTTCTGTGCCACCTGTCTGTACTCTTCTTTTGTAGCCTGGCCTTCCTTCCACTTCCTATATGTATCATTTTTTGTTTTCAGGTTGTCTCTAAGCTTTTTGTGGAGCCACATTGGTTTATTCTGTTGTCTTCTATCTTTTCTCCTTGTTTTAATTGTTTGTAATTGTGGCTTTAAAATTTCCTTTTTTAAGTACTCCCACCCATCCTGCACTCCTTTTCTCATTAGGCTCACTTGCCATGGGACCTTCCTTATCATGGTTCTGAGTTTATTAAAATTACCTTTCCTAAAATCCAGAGTACGTGTATGGACCATTGTTCTTTGTGGACCATTGGTCTGAGTATTACAGATAGCCTAGATATGTCCCTAAGTAAGAAACCAGGAAAGGTTCTGAAGGAGAGGTGCAACAGTTCCTGTGGAAGGGGAGTTGTCCAATTTGAGGGAGGAAATGGTTTGGTTTCCTTTCCCTTCAATCCCCATTGTTTTTGGGTAAATTTGTATGAAAACACACAGGTCGTTAGAGGTGTCCTCCAGACAAGAAACTTGCGAAGTTTCAGAAGGATAGGAGCAGGGTCTAGGGAATTAAGATGCTTCAAATCCAGTTTAAGGGTGTGTGTTTTTATATAGTTAAGTGTGCTGGCCCTGGAGGACAGGACATCTCATGATCCCATCCTTGCCCTCCCCTAGAGCACAGTGATGGGAGGCCATGGTAAAAATGTGCCCTAGGATCAGAAGCTGGACCTGTAAGTCATTGAACCACCGTCCCTCCTTCCTCTTGTAGCTCTTACCAGAACTAAAGCAAAATACATTATTTTGAGAGATAAAGACTGCCCATTTCTGCTTGGGTTTCAGGCTTTGGCTGAATTCAGTGCACATATGCATGTAAATGCAGAAGTACTAGAATGTATTTACATTTCACCAATGTTAGCAGCAGGAGAACTGCTTTTGCACATATCCTGCTTAATAGATTTCCCATGGGCAGCTGTTTGGCCACCATGTGCACAGAATGCTGGACTAGGCAGACCTCTGACCATATGCAGAATTCTTTTCTTTCACCACTGAGCACATAAATTCTCCCCCTACCAATTATGATCCCCTCCATGCAACAATCCCTCCTCATTCTACCATACTTCAGCAAGTCTCCATAAGAACAGGTGTTTTGTTTTGTGCAACTCTCCTCTACCTTGTGGACAAGCTGCTTGGACGAGTAAGGAGGACAACTTGTCCTCTCGATCCCTGTCCTTCTTGGCTGGTCACCCAGGGAGGAGATGCAGTTAGACTACAACTACAACATATTATTAATGCATCTCTCAGGGAGGGGAGTTTTCCACCATGTTTAAAAGAAGCAGTGGTACGGCCGCTTCTCAAAAAGCCCTCCCTGGATCCCCTGGACCTTAATAATTACAGACCAGTATCAAATCTTCCATTTTTGGGCAAGGTGATTGAGAGGGCAGTTGCCTTCCAACTCCAAGCAGTCTTGGATGATACAGATTATCTAGACCCATTTCAAACCGGCTTTAGGGCAGGATACGGAGTTGAGACAGCTATGGTCGCCTTAGTGGATGATCTCTGCATGAGTATTGACAGGGGAAGTGTGTCCCTGCTGGTGCTTTTGGACCTTTCAGCAGCTTTCGATACCATCGACCATGGTATCCTTCTGGAATGCCTGAGGGGTTTGGGAATCGGGGGCACTGTGCTCCAGTGGTTCCGGTCCTACCTCTCAGGTAGATTCCAGATGGTGATGCTGGGGGATAGTTGCTCCTCAAAAAGGAGCTGTTGTATGGCGTAACACAAGGTGCCATCCTATCCCCAATGCTGTTTAACATCTACATGAAACCGCTGGGAGAGATCATCCGGAGGCATGGGGCGGGGTGCTATCAGCATGCTGATGACACCCAAATATATTTCTCTATGCCTTCAGTAACAGAATCAGCTAAGGATAGTGTGTCTCCTCTGAATGAATGCTTGGAGGCAGTAATGAGCTGGATGAGGAAAAACAAACTGAAGCTGAATCCAGACAAAACAGAGGTGCTTGCTGTCAAGAGCTCTGACCTAGGTTTGGAGGTGTGTCAGCCAGTTCTGGATGGGGCTACACTCCCCCTGAAAGACTGTGTTCGCAGTTTGGGGGTGCTCCTGGATCCGTCACTCCAAATGACAGCCCAGATAGATGCGACGGCCAGGAGTGCCTACTATCAGCTTCGGCTGATACGCCAGCTGCGCCCCTTCTTAGAGTCAGAAGACCTAAAGACAGTAGTGCACGCGCTGGTAACCTCAAGGCTTGACTTCTGCAATGCGCTCTACATAGGGCTACCATTGTACCTAGTTCGGAAACTTCAACTAGTTCAAAATATGGCAGCCAGGTTGGTCACCGGTACACCTAGGGATGACCACATTACCCCAACATTAAAATCACTCCACTGGCTGCCAATTAGTTTCCGGGCAAAGTACAAAGTGTTGGTCATTACCTTTAAAGCCCTAAATGGTTTGGGTCCAGGTTACTTGCGGGATCGCCTTCTCCCATATAGTCCACCCCGCACACTCAGGTCCTCTGGGGTGAACTTACTTCAGTCAGCTAAAACTAGGCTGACATCAGTTTCCCAGAGGACCTTTTCTTCTGTCTCCCCAGATTGTGGAATGGCCTGCCGGAGGAGATTCGTAAAATTAACTCTATGTGTGATTTTAAGGCAGCTTTAAAGACTAGCCTTTTCCGGCAGGCCTATCCAGATCAATGTTAAATCATGAATTTTTAAGATGTATTGATTCCTGTTCTAATGTTGTTCCCCGCCTCGATCTAAAATGAGAGGCGGGTAAGAAATAAATTTATTATTATTATTATTATTATTATTATTATTATTATTATTATTATTATTACCTCCTCCTTTTATGCACAAACTCTCAATGTTTTTCCCTCCCCATAACTTCATTTGTGCCAAGACTACACAAGGAATCAGCCAATGAGTCTGTTTTTAAAACTAGGGCAAAGTTATGGAGAAACTCTGAGCATGCACCAAGTGCCTTTCCCTCATCCCTGAAGCTAGAGTTCATGCAAAATGAGAAAACTCAAATGACAGAACATGCATAGGCCTGGGCTGAAAGGGCAGCCAATTCATTAGACTGGAATTGGGTGGGTAGTGCATTAAGCCTACGACAAGCACCATGCTCACAACCCAGGACTTATTTCTGAGTAAATACGCAGAACATCATGCTCCAAACTTCACTGCAAAAGTAACTTGTGCTGAAATTCTAGGCTCACTTTCCTGGGTGTAAGTCTCATTAAACATGATGAGGCTTAGTTCTGAGTAGGCATATGTAGGATTGTATCAGTGAGCAATATTTATCTCCCCTCCACATCCAACCTTCCCCAAACTCCTATTTTTATTAAAGCTTTCTGTTCCATAGGAACATAGGAAGCAGCCTTATGGTGAGTCTGAGCCTTGGTCCATCTAGCCCAATAGAGTTGACACTGACTGGCAGCCGCAGCTCTCCAGGGTTTCAGGCAGGATTCCTTCCTTGCCCTACTTGGAGATAATGGGGATCAAACCTGGGACCTTTTGCGTGCCAAGCGTATGCTCACTGAGCTACAACCCTAGAAAATAGCAACAGACAAACAAAACAGTCCCAGATTAATTCCTCTGCAACCAGGTGAAGCCAGATTTTTTAAAGACTTTGGTGAGAAGGAGAAGGAGAAAAACAAACCCTCTTGTCCATTTGTATAAAGTTAAATACAGTTTCTAACTTTTCTTGCCTACCAAAGAGAATTCTCTAAGAATTCTTCAAGATATGCTTTGGGTGGAATGAAGAAGAGAAAGAAAGACGCAGGATAGGGGAGAGAAGAAGAAGTAAAGGAGAATGGCGATTGGAAATGAAGAGGGGGAGAGAGAGAATCCCCCAAACCCAGGTGGCTCCTTATAGAGAGAGGCAGCACTTCAGAGGAATTTAGGACACTGTGGAGGGTTTGTAAGGATTGTGCATATTTAAATTAACTTTATGAGGTGAGGTGACTGAGCGCTTTTTCTTGCTTTTTTAAATCTGTAAAACCTATTTAAAAGTCCCAGCACTTCCTCGGTCATGATGTTACATAGTCCTAACTCTGCTTTTGGAATAATCTGGGGCCTGCTGCTACTTAGGAAAAATTAAAGTGGAGAGGGAGAAAAAGGTTTGTGGAGGCTGATTGAAACCTTTACTATGCTGAAGCTACTAAACTCCAGAAGCCAAAGGTTCCAGTATTAAGGGCAAAACTGAAGTACTTTGGCCACATAATGAGAAGACAGGATACCCTGGAGAAGATGCTGATGCTAGGGAAAGTGGAAAGCAAATGAAGAGGGGATGACCAAGGGCAAGATGGATGGAAGATATTCTGGAGGTGATGGACTTGACCTTGGGGGAGCTAGGGGTGGCGACGGGCGACAGAAAGCTCTGGTGTGGGCTGGTCCATGAAGTCACAAAGAGTCGGAAGCAACTGAACGAATAAACAACAACAATGACATTGCTAAAAATAAAAAGGAGGGGCCAAAGGGGGTAATATGTGATGACGTACGTTTTGCTCCCAGAATTTAATACTTGTTGGCTGATAGATCAAAATCTCTCCCCGCTTTGTGAACTTTCTGGCCTTGGGACCAAAATGCCTGGGGAGACCCTGGCCCAATTTCTGAGTGGCTCATGGCAGCAGCCAGGAGTCCTTCTCATCCTGCCACCCCCACCCCATTTCTGTAAGCACCTTGAAATCAATGCAGTGATTACTAGAAGCCAGCATGGATTTGTCAAGAACAAATCTTGTCAGACTAATCTGATCTCATTGTTTGATCGGGTAACCTCCCTTGTGGACTGTGGGAATGCTGTGGACGTAATATATCGTGACTTTTTTTTTTAATAATATTTATTAAACTCTAACAAAGCAGTTTAAAAAAGTTAAAAATATATATAAAAACATACAAGTCAGACAGCGTTTCTAATAAATACACAAACACGATTTCTGTAGCTGCCGAACCAGTAATATAGATTCTGTAGATGCCAAGCTCGGTAATATATCGTGACTTCAGCAAAGTTTTGACAAACTGCCCCATGATATTCTGATTAACAAACTAGCTAAAAGTGGGTTAGATGGAACAACTACTGTGGATCTACAGTTGGCTACAGAATCTAGGGTGACCATATTTTGGAAACCAAAAAGGAGGACAAAATGGCCGCCCTCAGGAGGCGTGGCCCTCAGCTGTGGTGTGAACTTGCACTTCGTTTTTGGCATGATAATGTATTTATGCAGTGTTGTAAACCAGAATCTAAAAGACAAGACAGTAAGAGATCACTGAGCATCTCTGAATCCTACAACAAATCTGTTACTGTCGTGAAATGCAGGAAAAAGGGACAGAACTACTACAACAACACTTCCCTTAACATAGAGTTCAACTTTGAAAAACTGTATAACTTCTTGTCCAAGGCAAAAATAATCTGGACATACTAGAATTCTTAATTTTAAAGTTCAGTTGTATTGAACACCAAAGAATCCACATTAAGTGTATGTTCAACACAATAAAACAAAGCCACCTTCAAAGCAGTTCGCTACAATTCACAGGCAAGTTCCTTTTAAATGCAATCTCAAACACGTCACTTATTTCAGCTCACCCTAACAACAACCCTGCCACTACACAGTATAGCATAAGTATATGGATTTAAAGCATCCATTTTTCAGAAGCAGGTAAGATTCAAGGCTCAAGTACATTTTACACAACTGTTTCACATGCTAAGGAAATTTTGCAGAACTGCATCACATGCAAGTGAAATGGCCCAAAGTTATTTCCTTGTCTGGAGAGCTATGTAGAAACGGTGAGTAGCAATGAAGATGCAGGGCAGTTGTTAGATATCAAGATGTCTATCACATGAAAACACTTTCAGACAACATGTTAAATTACTGGCAAGAAAATGATAAGGTTTAGAATATGTCTAAAGTCATGAATGGCCACCTTTATAACTTTGATCTTGCATTTGCAATGCAATGCATAGCTACTGGGTTTAAAGGCCCAGAGCAGTTTCCATTAAAGATAATGGTTTTTGCAGGTTCAATGCTAATCTATTATCTCCATGGCACAAGGAATTATATTAGGGCGTGGAAAAGTAAAGGATTACTGGCATTATTAATATCATATTATCAGCATCAACAGCAAGAGACGGAGCCTTATTAATATTAAAATCACCATGCATTACACCACCGGCAAGAGACGGAGCCTTATTATAGCATCACCACCCATTATCAACAGCAAGATTATTATTATTATTGTTGTTTATTTATATAGCACAATCAATGTACATGGTGCTGTACAGAGTAAACAGTAAATAGCAAGACTCTGCCGCATAGGCTTACAATCTAATGATTGTAAGGAGCATTTTTAACATTATCACCACCCATTATCACATCACCAGCAAGAGAAGGAGTTTTATTAGCATCACCACCCATTATCTGGACACGTAGATACTGGGAAATAAGTTTGCATGGTCTTGCAACCCGGGCTAGTTTCCCTGGACCCCAAGCCTTGGTCAAATGTACCTGTTTCCCCACACATCCAGCATGGGATCCCAGCCATCTAGCATGGGGAAAAGAACTGCAATAATAATAATAATAATGGAAACACACTCTGTGTACGCTCAGAGGAGCTTTAATATACTTCATTGTATTTAGCACTTTAAAAATATGGACAAATGGAAGAGAAGGAGCATTTTTAACATTACATCACCATTATCCATTTTTCAGGGACAAAACTTGTAAAATAGCCATTTTAAAGTGGCTGAAGCAATGAAGCCCCTCTCTCAAGCTCTAGCCTCCCCCCCCCACCTTTCCCTAGCCCTGCGTCCCAGCCTCTCTCCCCTCCACCTCACCACCCCCATGCCAAATTAGGGAGGATGGTGGCCTTGCCTTGTCCTACCTTTTCCCACGTTGTCGTTGCAGAGTTGCCTCCTCCCTCCTCACCTCGTGTCCTGCTGCTGCCTGGTGCGTGGCTGGTGGATGTCCTCCGCCTTCCTTCCGCTTCCGCTTGACCGGCCCACGCCTTGCCCTGCCAGGTTGTCCCCTTATGGCTTCCGTTGTCCTCCTGACCACCTTGGTCCGCCACCACGCTGCTTCCCCCCCCCCGCATGTTCTGCCCTCCCCCCGGTTGCTCCCTCCGTCTCACTTGTTCCACGCCGCGCTGCGCCTGGGCCTGTGTGTTCTTGCGGCGGCGGGCTTGCTTGCACTCCCCGTGTCCCCGCATTGTGCTGCGCCGGGCCGGGCCGGGCTGCGCCGGGCCGCGCCAGGCCGCGCCGCCCGCCTCGCTGCTTGTCCTGGACCTTGGCTTGCTGCTTGTGTGTTCTTGCCGGGCCGCGCCGGGCCGGGCTGCGCCAGGCTGTGCCGGGCTGGGCCATGCCACGCCGGGCTGTGCCGGGCCGTGCCGCCCGCCTCGCTGCTTGTCCTGGACCTTGGCTTGCTGCTTGTGTGTTCTTGCCGGGCCGCGCCGGGCCGGGCTGCGCCGGGCTGTGCCGGGCTGGGCCATGCCGCGCCGGGCTGTGCCGGGCCGCACCGCCCGCCTCGCTGCTTGTCCTTGCCGCTTGTGTGTTCTTGGCGGCGGTGGCGCCACAAGCGGCGGCACTTGCCGCAGATTGCCCTCCACCTCGCCGCCTCCGCCCGCCTCTACCTCGCTTGCCTTGCCAGGGCAGGGCCTATTGTTTGGATTCTAAAGATGGCCGCCGCTGCACCCGAAAAAAACGCTGCAGACAAGTAAGGGCGGCCGCGGCCGAGTCCCCCCCCGCCCCGGTGTTTCAGCGGCCCACTCCGGATCCTCCGGATCGTGCGGTTTCCCCGGTGGTTACCGGAGTAATCCGGTGCCTATGGTCACCCTAACAGAATCGGCCCCAAAGAGTGCTTTTCAACAGTATCTTCTCAAACTGGGGGGAGGTAACGAGTGCGGTACCGCAGGGCTCAGTCCTCGGCCCAGTGCTCATCAACATTTTAAATAATGATTTGGACGAGGAAGTGCAGGGAACGCGTGTCAGATTTGCAGATGACAAAAAATTGGGTGGGGTAGCAAATACCCTGCAAGACAGAAACAAACTTCAAAGTGATCTTGATAGGCTGGAGCGCTGGGCTGAAAACAACAGAATGAAATGTAATAGGGATAAATGCCAAGTTCTACATCTAGGAAAAAGAAACCAAATGAACAGTTGCAAGATGGGGGATACTTGGCTCAGCAATACTCCAAGCAAGAAGGATCTTGGAATTTTTGTAGATCACAAGCTGAATATGAGCCAACAGTATAATCTAACTGCAAAAAAGCAAATGCTATTTTGGAATCTATATAAATAAAAATGTAAATGTTCGTTCGAAACAGACGTTATATCTCCGAAAATTCTTCACCGATCGCTTTGAAATTTTGACACAACGTTGCATTCGAATACGCGAGCGTTGTTATGTAACTATGTTCTATATGGGGTCAAAAGTTTGTCTTAAAATCGAAGAAATAGGCCTCCTCAAAACCAGTCCTGCTGATCATTGTGACATCGCCAACCAGTAGGCCAATCCACTGCCTCTGCCTCCTCTCCTATTTACATGTTCTGTCCTATTTGCTCTTATAGGTCATTGTGACATCGCCAACCAGTAGGCCAATCCACTGCCTCTGCCTTCTCTCCTATTTGCATGTTCTCTCCTATTTGCTCTTATAGGTCATTGTGACATCGCCAACCAGTAGGCCAATCCACTGCCTCTGCCTTCTCTCCTATTTGCATGTTTTCTCCTATTTGCTCTTATAGGTCATTGTGACATCGCCAACCAGTAGGCCAATCCACTGCCTCTGCCTCCTCTCCTATTTGCATGTTCTCTCACAATTGGCTGAGTGAATATAGATGTCACACCTGTGACAGTTACACGTTCTGAAGAAAGGTAACTGCCAGGAGTTTCCACTAACCTCCTCACCGTAAAAACATCCTTTTTTAAAAACCAAACAATCTGCTTTACTTCATCCAAATAATGCCTCGCAGAAGATCACACTTAGGTCGTCGTACTCGCAGAGCGGAAGCACTGCGACGAGAAATTGCAAATCAGACTGAGGAAGAACGGGCATCAGCAAATGAGAAAAAAGAAAAAGAATGCCTCAAATACTTGCCAAGGAACCAGCCAAGCAATGTTCAGCCAGACTTGAGGATGCACGGTTGCGAGCATGGCAATCGCGTTCTACAGCTTCAGATCTGCTTTGTTCTCAACAGAATGAACGCGACAGGCTGAGAGTGGCTGAAAGACGTCAACGAGAAACAGCACATCAGCGTCAAACACGACTCAATTAGATTGATTCTGGCAGCAATTCGATCCCAAAATGACATAGCCTTAGCTCTTGCGTCGTCCGGAATAGCTGCGACATTGCTACCTGGTGGAAGAACTGCTCATTCCGCTTTGAAATTGCCATTAAACATACAATTCATTGAAACTCCCACGTGCAACATTTCCAAAGCATGGGAAAAATATTACAAAAATGCAAACTTATTGTTTGGGATGAATGCACAATGGCACACAAAAAATCACTCGAGGCTCTTGATAGATCATTGCAAGATTTACGTGGAAACATCAGACCATTTGGGAATGCATTAATATTGCTTGCAGGAGATTTCAGGCAAACATTACCTGTAATTCCTCGATCGACACCAGCAGACGAAATAAATGCTTGCCTGAAATACTCTACTTTGTGGCGACATGTAAAGACGTTAAAATTAACTACAAATATGCGTGTCCAGCTGCAAAACGATCGATCAGCTGAGATATTCTCATGTCAACTGTTGGAAATTGGGAACGGAAAGGTGCCGGTTGATCTGACCTCAGGACGAATTTTATTACCTCATAACTTCTGTAATTTAGTGATGTCAAAAGAAGAATTGGTTGAAAAAGTATTTCCAAATATTCAAACCAATTATAAGAATCACAATTGGCTGAGTGAATGAGCTGTTCTTGTGGCCAAGAACAAAAATGTCTACGAACTTAACAATATTATTCAATCTAACATTCAAAGCGAGGCAGTCACATGCAAGTTCATCGACACTGTTGTGGAAGCAGATGAAGCGGTTAATTATCCAACATAATTTTTGAATTCACTCGATCTGCCAGGGATGCCACCGCACGTACTGCAATTGAAAATCGGCCTGCCAATTATCATGTTGCGAAATATCAACCAGCCAAAACTTTGCAACGGCACGCGGCTTGCAGTAAAAAGTTACTGAGCAACGTCATAGAAGCAACAATCTTGACAGGACCTTTCAGAGGTGAAGATGTCCTCATTCCTCGCATTCCTATGATTCCAACAGATATGCCATTTCAATTTAAGAGATTGCAATTCCCAATTTGATTGGCGTTTGCAATCACCATCAATAAAGCTCAGGGCCAATCTTTGGAATTGTGCAGTTTAGATCTAGACAAAGATTGCTTCTCACATGGACAATTATATGTTGTGTGTTCTAGAGTCGGCAAACCAGACAATCTCTATATCTACACAGACAATGGAACAACTAAAAATATTGTATATCCACAAGCATTGTGAAATTAAACATATTAGAAACATCCACTTTGTCTTTTCTTTCTTTTCAGTTTAACCAGACTGAGCCACAGCAACGCGTGGCAGGGTACAGCTAGTGCATTAATAAAAGTATAGTTTCCAAATCACGCAAGGTACTGGTTCCCCTCTATTCAGCACTGGTTAGGCCTCCTTGAGTGTTGCATACAGTTCTGGGCACCACACTTCAAGAAGGATGCAGACAAGCTGGAGCGTGTTCAGAGGAAGGCAACGAGAATGATCAGGGGTCTGGAAACAAAGCCCTATGAGGAGAGACTGATAGAACTGGGCATGTTTAGCCTGGAGAAGAGAAGTTTGAGGGGAGGTATGATAGCACTCTTCAAATACTTGAAAGCTTGTCACACAGAGGAGGGCCAGGACATCTTCTCGGTCATCCCAGAGGGCAGGATACAGAATCATGGGCTCAAGTTACAGGAAGCCAGATTCCAGCTGGACATCAGGAAAAACTTCCTGACTGTTAGAGCAGTACGACAATGGAATCAGTTATCTAGGGAGGTTGTGGGCTCTCCCACACTAGAGGCCTTCAAGAGGCAGCTGGACAACCATCTGTCAGGGATGCTTTAGGGTGGATTCCTGCATTGAGCAGGGGGTTGGACTCTATGGCTTTATAGGCCTCTTCCAACTCTACTATGATTCCTTCTTCCTTTGGGGCAAGCCAAACAGGCACCATGTTTGCTGCGTGTGTATTTGCTGGGTGTGTGTGTCCCTTTTGTGGCCTTTCAGTGAAGCTATTTGTTAATGTAGAAGGTTTATTTAATTATTGCATTTTTATACCGCCCAATAGCAGAAGCTCTCTGGGCGGTTCACAAAAGTTAAAACCATAATAAAACAACCATAATAAAACCATAATAAAAACACAAATACAAAATACAGTATAAAAAGCACAACCAGGATAAAAACACCCAGCAGAAATTGATATAAGATTAAAATACAGAATTTGAACAGTTAAATTGAAATTTAAGTTAAAATTAAGTGTTAAAATACTGAGAGAACAAAAAGGTCCTCAGCTGGCGACGAAAGGAGTACAGTGTAGGCGCCAGGCGGACCTCTCTGGGGAGCTCATTCCACAGCCAGGGTGCCACAGCGGAGAAAGCCCTCCTCCTAGTAGCCACCTGCCTCACTTCCTTTGGCAGGGGATCACGGAGAAGGGCCCCTGTAGATGATCTTAAGGTCCGGGCAGGTACATATGGGAGGAGGCATTCATAGAATCATAGAATAGCAGAGTTGGAAGGGGCTTACAAGGCCATCGAGTCCAACCCCCTGCTCAATGCAGGAATCCACCCTAAAGCATCCTTGACAGATGGTTGTCCAGCTGCCTCTTGAAGGCCTGTAGTGTGGGAGAGCCCACAACCTCACCAGGCAACTGATTCCGTTGTTGTACTGCTCTAACAGTCAGGAAGTTTTTCCTGATGTCCAGCTGGAATCGGGCTTCCTTTAACTTGAGCCCGTTATTCCGTGTCCTGCACTCTGGGAGGATCGAGAAGACATCCTGGCCCTCCTCTGTGTGACAACCTTTTAAGTATTTGAAGAGTGCTATCATGTCTCCCCTCAATCTTCTCTTCTCCAGGCTAAACATGCCCAGTTCTTTCAATCCCTCTTCATAGGGCTTTGTTTCTAGACCTCTGATCATCCTGGTTGCCCTCTTCTGAACACGCTCCAGCTTGTCTACGTCCTTCTTGAATTGTGGAGCCCAGAACTGGATGCAATACTCTAGATGAGGCCTAACCAGGGCCGAATAGAGAGGAACCAGTACCTCATGTGATTTGGAAATTATACTTCTATTAATGCAGCCCAAAATAGCATTTGCCTTTCTTGCAGCCACATCGCACTGTTGGTTCATATTCAGCTTGCGATCTACAACAATTCCAAGATCCTTCTCGTTTGTAGTATTGCTAAGCCAAGTATCCCCCATCTTGTAACTGTGCCTTTGGTTTCTATTTCCTAAATGTAGAACTTGGCATTTATCCCTATTAAATTTCATCCTGTTGTTTTCAGCCCAGCACTCCAGCCTATCAAGATCACTTTGAAGTTTTTTTCTGTCTTCCAGGGTATTAGCTATCCCATCTGCAAATTTGATAAGCATTCCCTGCACCACCTCATCCAAATGATTAATAAAAATGTTGAAGAGCACTGGGCCCAGGACTGAGCCCTGCGGTACCCCACTCGTTGCCTCTCCCCAGTTTGAGAAGGTTCCATTGATAAGTACTTTTTGAGTCCGATTCTGTAGCCAACTGTGAATCCACCTAATAGTTGTTCCATCTAGCCCACTTTTAGCTAGTTTGTTAATCAGAATGTCATGGGGTACTTTGTCAAAAGCTTTGCTGAAGTCAAGATATATGACGTCCACAAGGGAGGTTACCTTATCAAAAAATGAGATCAAATTAGTCTGTCAGGACTTGTTCTTGACAAATCCATGTTGGCTTCTTGTGATCACCACATTGATTTCAACGTGTTTACAGATTGACTTTTTTATAATCTGCTCCAGAATTTTCCCAGGGATGGATGTCAGACTGACTGGTCTGTTTTTCCCAGGTTCCTCCTTTTTGCCCTTTTCAAAATAGGGACAACGTTAGCCCTCCAGTCGTCCGGCACCTCACCCGTCTTCCATGATTTTGCAAAGATAATAGACAAAGGTTCTGAGAGTTCTTCCACTAGCTCCTTCATTACTCTAGGATGCAGTTCATCGGGCCCTGGAGATTTGAACTCATTCAAGGAAATTAGGTGTTCTTTGACCATTTGTTTATCAATCTCAAACTGTAATCCTGCCCCCTCAACTTCTGCTTTACTTTTTCCAGGGGGGTCGTAGACCCGCTTTTGGGGGAAGACTGAGGCAAAGTAGGAATTGAGCACTTCAGCCTTTTCTTTGTAATCTGTTATCAATTTGCCATCCTCATTAAGCAGTTGAACCACCATTTCTTTCCTCTGTCTTTTACTACTCACATTCCTTCAAATAACCTGGCCCCAAACCGTTTAGGGCTTTGAATGTTAATACCAGTACTTTGAATCGTGCCTGGACCTGGACTGGCAGCCAATGAAGTTGTAAAAGGACTGGCATGATGTGGTCTCGCCGGCCAGTCCCTGTTAGTAAACGGGCTGCCCTGTTTTGTACCAGCTGAAGTTTCCGGACTGTTTTCAAAGGCAGCCCTGCGTATAACGCATTGCAGTAATCCAAACAAGAGGTTATCAGAGCATGGATAACTGTAGCTAGGCTATCTCTGTCCAGATAAGGGTGTAGTTGGTATATCAACCTAAGCTGAAGGTTGGGAAAGGTGAGAGGATGCTGTTTGCTGGTTTGCATCCAAGTAGAGGAAAGAGCATGTTTTGAGCAAGGGGAAGGTGGCAGGAGGGAGAGAGAGAGCTTTGGAGAATGGAAGGCTGGCCTATGATCTTTTCTGACTTGGTTTGTGTAAAATTTATTTATTTGCATTCATGTTGAGTATTTATCTATTGCTTTTCTATATATTCAGCATGAAATAACACAAAAAATCACATTGAAACCATTCAGGAAAATCCTACAGCAGTAAAAACAGTCTTCAATCATTTTTAAATAGCAGATGATCTGCCAGTAAAAACAGCACCTGCTTATTAACAGCACCCATTAGAAGCCTTGGAGCATAAAAAGGTCTAAAGAATTAAAAGCACTGGAGCTATGTGGACCGGCCTATGGCACCACCACAGGGAAGGCCCTCTTTCCAGTCGCCTCATTCTGATGGTGGGGGGCATTCAGTAGGACAATGTCTCTGACACACACCTTCAGCTCAGGGCAGGGACCTTGGGGCGGGGGGAGGGTTAGGGTTAAAGGTTAGGGTTAGTTCCTTGGCCTTTAAGATCAGAATCAGAAAAAAGATGAATTCTCTGTTGGTCGTAATTATAACAGGAGCTGAAAATAAATTGCCGGTATCCTACTGGCGTTCATATAAATTTATTGTGCAGTCACATCTAGAATACTGTAGAATTGGAAATGGTGCAACTTCTGGACCTGATTAGCCTTTTAGCTTTGGGGCAACTGGATGGCCACGTTATGAACAGAAGTCTGGATCAGTTGGAGCTTTGTTCTGATCCAGTAGAGCTTTTCCTGTGTTCTTAGTTTTCAAAATTTGGCCCCAAGATAACCTGGATTCCTTGACCTGTATAAGTTCTGCATAGCTGGCTGACCTGAAAGATTGTGGTGGGTGTTAACCCTTCAGGCAGTGCTTATGTTTATACCGCTCGTCCCTGTTTATGCCTGCAACCGAACGATTGTGACCAAATGCCAAGCAGGAGAAAGTTCTGTAGAAGAGAGGATTTGGGGAGTGGCTGCTTGTCACACATGCAGTGCAGAACTGGGTAAAGTAGAGGATCCATGCCCTCCTCCTCCATCAGGTCACCCTAATCAGGATCAGCTGGGCCTGATCCCTCTCATGCTGTTTTTTGGCCACTGGAGAATCATAACTAAAAATTGCAGGAACCCAACCTACAGTCTTCAGTTTTTGAAATTATAGAAATTTTGGGTGGGGTGAGGGGAATCGTATCCACGATTACCCCCCCCCCCCATTTTCAGAAGTGATCGGTGCTCATGTCCAGGTTAGAGTTCTGCTAATTATACCCCCATTTGTGGAGTGGAATTCCTGCTTTTGGAGGGTCGGTAATATTTCTCTACCACCTTCTCTGGATTGTTCACCTTTTTTGACATTCCTTTTGCTGCTGTCCCTTCTGCTGTTGTGCCAGCTCCACTTTTTTTTAAGAAAGAGGTTTGTTTTCCTCCTGGAAAATTGAAAACTGCTTAGTGAATGGCATGGCATTGTGATGATTCACAGCCAACGAGGAGACACTTTGTGAGTGGGCTGATGTCATAGTGCTGCATAACTGCACACTGATATCCCTGATTGCTCTCAGTCTCTGTTTATGTGATTTCTCACAGGCCTAATATCTGCATTTTTTAATCCATCAAGTACATTTCTTTCTCTCCAGGCTCCTGTGCTTCCCACTCACTGGACTGAATTTTTTTAGGCAGCACCCACCCATACCACAAAGACCCTCCGGGGCCAGGTGTTGCAGTTCCGCCAGCATCAGATCATGTGAGAAAGCAAACTCCAGGAGCAAATGTAGCAGAAGAGCTGGTTTGCTAGTGTTGAACATTTGGAAGCATCTGACCGGAAACTGGAGCCCAAATTTTGCAGGCCAGAGCACCTGCTTGGCTCTGCCAAGGACTCTTAGGCTGACATACTCCGGCGCACCTGCAGGTAGACTTTATAGCCGTGCGGCATGACTTTCCTCGGAGCAGCAGCTGTGATTTGCGAGTGTGTTAAGGCCAATTTGCCAGAGAGTGAGCAGCAAATACATAAATATGTCTTTTAACATGGAGACGGAGGAGAACGGTGGGGAGGGGTCGTACTGTGCTGTAGGTTATGAGAGCTGCAGCCGGCTAGGGGGCGGTTTCTGTGCCCTCTGCTCTACTGCGGTGCTTCAAAGGGTGGCTTCATTGCCAACATGCTCCTGAGGAGAGGCCTTGACTTGTCTGTGATCTGCTCATCCCCATTTGCATGGACAAGCCGCCGCACCCCTCCAAAGGGGCAGCCTGACAGGCTGCAAAGAGGGCTTTAAAAGGGAAGCCATGTTCAGCTCAATTGTGCATGTCGAGCAGAAAGTGCCACCATCACTTTGTGAGGAAATGGGTCTCTTGGCCTGAAAATGGCATATTAGACATGCAAATGCAGAAAGAGGAACACGCTCTGGTGCTACCAAAAGACAAGCAGCATTCGGTGCAACAGCGGAAGCAAGAGCTACAGTTGCTTTGGTTTAGAAGCCCAGCATCCAGGTAGCTGGAAATCTCAGGAACTGTGGTATCAACGAAACACCCTAAACAAGTGCAGCCATGGAGCTTGGCCAGATTCACCCGTTGGCTACATCCTGCCCTTGCGCTCTTCTGTTCTGTGTTGCCCTCCCAGGCCACAGGGGATGATGAGAGTTTATAGTCTAACCCATCTGGAAGGTGCTATAGATAGGGCTGTCTGTTCCCCAGATTTTAAAAATTCTGAGCCACCAGAACCAAAACGTTTCTATCTGTGGGCATGATGCAAATTAAGTTGCTTTTATCCATCTTTGCCGACAGAGGAGCCTTTGCTGGACCAGACCAAAGGGAGCCCATCCTGCTTCCTGCAGTGGCCAGCCAGATGGCCTTGTAGGCCCCTTCCAACTCTGCTATTCTATGATTCTATGCCCCAAGAGGAAGCCTGAAGGCAAAAGCCCCCTCCAGTTCAGTTTCTGGGATTCGCTGGAGTGGGGTGGGAGAAGGGAGCAGCGTGGAGCCAATGGGTAGACTCCTCCTCCTCCTGTGTGACAAATCCCCTTTTAAAGCAGTGGATCCTGTGGCAGTGAATTCTGCAAGCAGTTAATGATGTCTTTTGAAGTGCTTCCTTTTGTCTGTCTCTCTGTCTGTCCTGAATCTCCTGCCAATCAGTTGCATGGGATGGATTTGGAGGGAGATTTCTGCTCACAGCGTGCATAATATCCCCCCTCGCTCATGCTTCTTTTCCCCAAGCTAAATATCCCCAAACGCTTCATGGGGAAGATGCTTAAACCCCTTGATTGCTTTGCTCGCTCTTTTCCATGTCGCTGCAGCTCCAGCGCCTTCCTGGTGATCGGGTGTCATTCCCACACTTTCAAGCATATCTTTGCTGCCACAGGGGCTTGATTATCTACCATAGTGACAGATGAGGGCAATATTTTGTGGCGCCTACACCTGCAGTGTGGGTGGCCTGTGCCTGGGAACTCTGATTGGGCCAGGCCTTGAGGCAGTCAGGATCCTCCAAGGTGGCATGCAATTGCCCCAACGCCACTCTCTCGCAT
Source organism: Elgaria multicarinata webbii (assembly GCF_023053635.1). Lineage (NCBI taxonomy): Eukaryota > Metazoa > Chordata > Lepidosauria > Squamata > Anguidae > Elgaria > Elgaria multicarinata. The sequence goes on along the minus strand of NC_086191.1, from coordinate 394,546 downwards.
CCCAGGTGGGAGTTGTCAGTTTCTTCAGGAGTGGCCACATGACTGCCTCCTGAAGGGCAGCGGAAATACCCCCTTGCACAGAGACACGTTTGCTGTCTGCCCGTCCTGCCCCGCTCTGCACCCTGCCTGGCTGACATTAGCCAAGAACAGCAAGGCCAAAAGGGCCCGGGGTCGGTCGCCTGGCTGCCAACTCCTTGTGCACGTCATGAGGCAATTTTGTCACGAGGCAGTTGTGTCAATGCAAAAAGATGGCAGCAGGTCCTTGAGTGCTCTGGGTGCCATCCATTGGAGAGAGTGTTAACCCTCAAACCACGGCTGGATGGCAACGTGCGGACGCAGCCGGAGCCCCTGCTGCTCTAGAAAGGCAGGTGGGCGCCAGGGGAAGCCTTGCGTGTGTTTGAGGCAACTGGCAGTGCTCACGGGAGAGAGCAAATGCCACTGACAAGCAGCAGAGGCAGGAGAAACCCTGGCAGCCCTGGTCTGAACAGGAGGGAGAGGCAGAGGAAAAGATGATTGCCAGGCTGTTTCCTCCACCTGGGAAAGAGTCAGGGGGAATTGGTAGGACTCGTGAGCTTCCCCCTCGTTCGAGTGGAATGAGAGATGCAAAATGGGCATCAATGCTGTGTCAACAGATTAAAATAATTAAATAAAACATGCAAGGCATTCTTTTTTCAACATGGACTAATTAAGCTGGTTTTCCATGTGGTAGATGACAAGCTCAGCAAGTGCAGAGGCTTGGTGTGGGCAGCTGACCAGGCAGGGCAGCACCTCAGAGACGTGCAGTGCTTGGCAGCAGTTGCTGGGCTTTCACGTGAGAATTTTCAATTTCAGAGCAGGAGCTCCATGGACAGAGGAAATCTTAACTTTATTAGACAGCTAGCTCATCTGCAAGGGGACTGAAGTACTCCTTTCTCTGGACCATGACTAGAAGATACAGTAGCGATCCCAATCATTAAATGTTCAGAGTGCCTTTTTCCTCATCACTGAAAGCCAGAATAAAGAATGAATATGCCTGCTGGCAGCATGATGTATTTATGAGTTTTTCCTCCCTACCTGCAGAATATGCTATGTTGGGTTAAGCTTCAGGCAGAGAACCAATGAGAAACATTAATAATACAACGCCGTCTGGCCAGATGCCCACACCAAGTCTCTGAGCTGGTTGATCTTTTTATCTACTACCTGGAAAAGGTTCTTAATTATTCCATACAGAAAAAAGAGGAAGTATGTAAGGCCTAAACTCACTTTTAAGAAATTAAGACTCTCCTGCCTAGACATGATCCAGCCCTATTCCCAAGCCTACCAGGCATTTTCTCCACGTCCTGTGTTCTTTATTTTCCTGAGTTTCCTGAGAACCAGCATCTTGATTAAATGAGTTAGATCCAGCAGACTGATCTGTTAAGTGTTGCTCTTACCATGAATCTTTGGGATAGGATGGGCTGCAAACCCCATCAATATATCTATAACAAAGAGGATCTGTCTGCCACTGCCATAGCCCCAAGTCTGTGAAAGCTAAGCACCTTCAACTTAAGGGGACCCTTGGGTGTGCATCTGAGGGTTATTTTGTTTCTTAAATGCATTAATTAATTTTAATGTAACGTGCTTGAAGCCTGTAGTAACATCTTCAGGCACTAGGGTCAGCGCATAGCCTTGTGGTCCATACATTTTGATGCCAGGGAGGCTGAGGAGTGAGGCCTCTCCCCTTAGGGGAGTGGAGGGGACAGACCCCTCCAATGTTTTCAGCCAGGGCATACTTTTGTAGTCAATTCAGTTTGAAGCCAGGAGAGATTAATAGGCCAAGGGACAGTTATATGCCTGCCCCCTCTCTCCTGCTGTGGACAGACCCAGGGCTATATGGGGTGCAGCTGGCGGGGGCCGTGCTTAGGGGTGCCAGCAGGCAGGGCTGCTTCACTCTGACAGCTGCAGGTGTTTACTTGGAGCCTTCGCTGTTTCAGCATGAGGGCTGTTCCCACACGGGCAAAGCCAGGTCTCTTTGCTAGTGATCAATAAACCGCTCCTGATCTAGACATGGAAAGCTGCGGCTCCCTGCCACCATGCCCAGCTCTTTCTCTTCCCCAGGCTGAGGTGCTGATGCCACTCTCTCCTTGCTGTTTCCCTGCCAAGGGCTTTGGGGAGGGAAGGGCCAGCACCTGCATGCTAATTTTGGGTCTTGAGTGATGGCGATGCTATTGATTTGGGGGGTATAAAAACAAATCTACTGTTAAACTGCTGATGTCTTTACTATATCCCTGTTCAGCTCCTATAGCTCTGTGCACTAATAGACAAATGGCTGTAGAATTGTAAACAAAAGCAGAAAGGTGGATGGCGGCAGCGGGTGGGGGGGGATGTATCCTCATTCTAAAAACACTTAGAGTAAAGTCCACATTGCCGTGGGCACTAATAGCTCTGCTCCTTTCCCGCTTTTTGGCCCCTCAGTACCCTCAACAAAGAGGGGGGTCATGAATAATGCAAATGCGGCTTATACATAGTGAATACCCCTCTGACATTTGCACGCTGCATGCCGCCCCCCCACTCCCTTGCATATCCCAACTGGCTGCTCCTGTCCCCTTCCCCCTCCCTGCTGGCAGCAACAGCCTAATTGCATGGCTGGGCCAGGCCAGCCTTCGTGACACACTGATTGGCTGAGCAGGGCTGTCTGTCATCCTACTGGCAGAGAGGCTGCCTTGCCTATTTGGTATAGTGGAAATTCATTGTTATTAAAGCTCAAGCTTTGAACTTTTTCAAAGTTTTGAAATTTTCTGCACATCTATAAGAACATAAGAAGAGCCCTAATGCTGGATCAGACCAAGGGTCCATCTAGTCCAGCACTCTGTTCGCACAGTGGCCAACCAGCCATCGGCCAGGAATGAATAAGCACGACATGGTGCAACAGCACCCTCCCACCCATGTTCCCCAGCAACTGGTGCACACAGGCTTACTGTCTCTGATACTGGAGATAGCACACAACCATCAGGGCTAGTAGCCATTGATAGCCTTCGCCACCAGGAATTTATCCAACCCCCTCTGCAAGAAAGGCAAATGCTATTTTGGGAGGCCCTGGTTAGGCCTCATCTAGAGTATTGCGTCCAGTTCTGGGCTCCACAATTCAAGAAGGACGCAGACAAGCTGGAGCGTGTTCAGAGGAGGGCAACCAGGATGATCAGGGGTCTGGAAACAAAGCCCTTATGAAGAAAGAATGAAAGAACTGGGCATGTTTAACCTGGAGAAGAGAAGATTGAGGGGAGACGTGATAGTCCTCTTCAAATACTTAAAAGGTTGTCACACAGAGGAGGGCCAGGATCTCTTCTCGATCCTCCCAGAGTGCAGGACACGGAATAACGGGCTCAAGTTAAAGGAAGCTAGATTCCAGCTGGACATCAGGAAAAACGTCCTGATTGTTAGAGCAGTACGACAATGGAATCAGTTAACTAGGGAGGTTGTGGGCTCTCCCATACTAGAGGCCTTCAAGAGGCAGCTGGACAACCACCTGTCAGGGATGCTTTAGGGTGGATTCCTGCATTGAGCAGGGTGTTGGACTCGATGGCCTTGTAGGCCCCTTCCAACTCTGCTATTCTATGATTCTGTGAAAGCCATCCAAATTGGTGACTGTCACTACATCTTGTGGTTGTGAGTTCCATAATTTAACTATGTGCTGTGTAAAGAAGTACTTCCTTTTATTTGTCCTGAATCTCCCACCCATCAGCTTCATGGGATGATGACCCCATTGAGTATTTTGAGAGAGGGAGAAAAACATCCCCCTATCCACATTCTCCATACCATGTGTCATTTTGTACACTTCTGTCATGTCTCCCTTCAGCCTCCTCTTCTCCAATCTAAGCGATCCCAGCTGATGTAATCTTGCCTCATAGGGGAGATGCTCCAGCCCATTAATCATTTTAGTTGCCCTTTTCTGCCCCTTTTCCAGCTCTATAATATCATTTTTTAGGTGTGGTGACCAGGACTGTACACAGTATTCTAAGTGTGGTTGCACCATAGATTTGTATAAAGGCAGTATGATACTGGCCGTTTTATTCTCAATTCCTTTTCTTATAATGCCTAACATCGAGTTTGCCTTCTTTACAGCGGCCGCACACTGAGTGGACATTTTCATTGAGCTGTCCACCACAACCTCTAGATCTCTTTCTTGCTCGGTCACTGCCAGCTCAGTTCCCGTTAGGTTATACACTTGCTTACGTTGAACTGCATCTGCCATTTGGACGCCCACTCTCCCAGCTTGGAGAGATCCCTTTGGAGCTCTTCACAATCCCTTTGTGTTTTAACAACCTTAAATAATTTGGTGTCATTGGCAAACTTGGCCACTTCACTTTATGAACAAGTTGAAAAGAATTGTTCCCAATACCGATTCCTGTGGGACCCCACTATTTACTTCCCTCCATCGGGAGAATTGACCATTTATTCTTATTCTCTGCTTTCTGTTCTCTAACCAGTTACTGATCCCTAAGAGCACCTCTCCTCTTATTCCATGTCTACTAAGTTTATTCAGGAGTCTTTGGTGGGGGACTTTATCAAAAGCCTTTTGGAAATCCAAGTACACAATGTCCACTGGATCATCCCTGTCTACATGTTTGTTGACACTCTCAAAGAATTCTAGTAGATTAGTGAGACAGGACTTGCCTTTACGGAAGCCATGGTGATTCTTCTTCAGCAGGTTCTATAGGCTTACTAATTTTGTCATTATTATTATTATTATTATTATTATTATTATTATTATTTATTGCATTTTTATACCACCCAATAGCCGAAGCTCCCTGGGCAGTTCACAAAAACGTAAACAATTCAAAGTGTAAAACAAACAGCATAAAAACATGAGATAAAATACACATTAAAACGAATTAAAACATACCATACATGATTAAAACATCCTGAAAACATTCTAAAATTTCACTGGATAGGCCTGCCGGAATAGATCAGTCTTTATTGCTTTTTTAAATTCTAAAAGACTGTCAAGTTGACGAATCTCCTCCGGCAGGCCATTCCACAGTCTGGGAGCAGCAGAAGAGAAGCTCCTCTGGGTAACAGTTGTTAATCTAGCTTTTGCTAGCTGAAGTGGATTCTTCCCAGAGGACCTGAGTGTGCGGGGCGGATTGTACGGGATAAGGCGATCCCGCAGGTAGCCTGGACCCAAACCATGTAGGGCTTTAAAGGTAATCAGCAACACTTTGTACTTCGCCCGGAAACTAATCGGCAGCCAGTGAAGAGATTTTAAAACTGGTGTAATGTGGTCACCCCTAGGTGTACCAGTGACCAGCCTGGCTGCGATATTTTGGACTAATTGAAGTTTCCGGACTAGGCACAGAGGTAGCCCCATGTAGAGTGCATTACAGAAGTCAAGCCTCGAAGTTACCAGTGCGTGCACTACCGTCTTTAGGTCTTCCAACTCTAGGAAGGGGCGCAGCTGGCGTATCAGCCGAAGCTGATAGTAGGCACTCCTGGCCGTCGCATCTATCTGGGCTGTCATTTGGAGCGACGGATCCAGAAGCACCCCCAAGCTGCGAACACAGTCTTTCAGGGGGAGTGTAACCCCATCCAGAACCGGTTGGCACACCTCCAAACCTAGGTTGTGGCCTTTGACAGCGAGCGCCTCCGTCTTGTCTGGATTCAGCTTCAGTTTGTTTCTCCTCATCCAGCCCATTACCGCCTCCAAGCATTCATTCAGAGGAGACACGCTATCCTTAGCTGATGCTGTTATTGAAGGCATAGAGAAATATATTTGGGTGTCATCAGCATACTGATAGCTTTAATAATGCTTTCAACCAATTTTCCTGGAACAGATGTCAAACTAACTGGCCTGTAATTCCCTGGATCACCCCTGGATCCCTTTTTTGAAAATTGGTGTTACATTGGCCATCTTCCACTCCTCTGGTACAGAGGCTGAGCTTAGGGACATGTTGCATATTTTTGTGAGGAGGTCTGCAATTTCATATTTGAGTTCTTTGAGAACTCTAGGATGGATGCCATGTGGGCCTGGTGATTTATTTGCTTTCAGTTTGTCAATAAAGTTGAGAACTTCATCTTTTGTCATCACTATTTGCTGCAGTTCCTCAGATTCCCTTCCTGAAAACATCAGTTCAGGCACAGGCATCTGTCCTGTATCCTAAGCAGTGTACACCGATGCAAAGAATTCATTCAGCTTCTCTGCACTCTCCCTGTCCTCCTTTAGGTACTCCTTTAGCTCCATTGTCATCCAACGATCCAACTGCTTCCCTAGCTGGTTTCCTGCTTCTGATATATTTAAAGAATTCTTTATTGTTGGACTTTATTTATTTATTACATTTTTATACCGCCCAATAGCCGAAGCTCTCTGGGTGGTTCACAAAACTTGATATTATTAGTGTTGTGTTCTTCAAAATGCTTTTTTGCATCTCTTTTTGTTTGCTTGCAACTTCTTCTGTCCAGCTTGTGCTCCCTTTTATTTTCCTCACTTGGGCAAGACTTACATTTTTTGAAGGAGGCCTTCAATAGCTTTTCTACAATAGCTTCTTTGACATTGCTTGTTAACCATGCTGGTGACCTCTTGGACTTTGTGCGGTACCTTTCCTAACCGGTGGAATACATTTTAGTTGAGCTTCTATTATTGTGGTTTTGAGTAAGCTCCATGCATTTTCCAAGGATTTAACCCTCTTGATTCCCCCGTTCAACTTTCTTTTCACTAGTTCCCTCATTTTAGAGAAGTTTCCTCTTTTGAAGTTGAATGTGAATGTGTTGAATTTCCTGGGCAATTTCCCACTTAAGTATATGGTTTCATCTTAAGGTCAGTCTCCTCCTCTTTATAGTCATCTGGTGGCAGATCATTGTGAAGAGGCTGAAGGGGTGAGATTGCTGACTTTTCTCTCTTTGTCCACAGATGTTTCAACTGTGTTTTGCCAAGGGCAGGGTGGCCCTCCTGGCCCTCAAGCGGCTCTCAGTCTCCCCAGCTGCCTCCCAGAGCACCCAGCGTGTGGAATACAAGCCCATCAAGAAGGTGATGGTGGCAAACAGAGGTGAGGTGGAGAGTTTTGGGATGGGAATTTTGGGTGGAGAGGTCTTTGCCCTGGAACGCCTAGGGCTAAGCCATTCTCTGTTCCCCTCCCGAAATCTAGATGAGACCAGAGAAGTGCCATCAAATTGGCCTAGAAGTCTCTGGCCGGAAATGTGGTCTTGATCATTCCAGATAGCAAGGGACTGGGCAGGCTGACTCAGCAATGAAAGAAGTATGCTTTGCACACATGCTCAGAGGTGTAGTTATTGTTGCATGTTCCAGAGGTGGGCCAAAATACCGCAAAGCAATTCCAGGTATGAACTCTGTGTGCAATAACATTGTGAGTGATGACAATGCAGAATTATCAGTTAGAGAAATAAATAAATAAGTAAAACTATCTTAGAAGAGGCATTCCTTTCCATATGAGGAGGAAGGGTGTGTCTCTTTTTGGACTGTTCATGTCTTCTGTGCTTGTCATAAATACTTCTGTACTAAAAATAACAAAACATTCTTAAACAATCTGACTCATTGGGACACTTTGTTAGTTGATCAAACAGTGTTTTTTATCTGTTAGTCTGCCTGATTTAATGATTGATACATCCCTTGAATTTTCCTGAGTTCTTCATGCTTGTGCATTCTAGGGGAGATTGCCATCCGGGTGTTCCGAGCATGCACTGAACTGGGCATCCGGACTGTGGCCGTGTACTCTGAGCAGGACACGGGTCAGATGCACCGGCAGAAAGCAGACGAGGCTTACCTCATTGGCCGGGGGCTTCCCCCTGTCCAGGCGTATCTGCACATTCCAGACATCATCAAAGTAGCCCAGGTGAGGAGACACGGTCAGCTACCAGCTTTTCCATGTGGCTTGTAGCCCCTTTGCCCAGAGCAAAGAGATTTTCTGCAGGTCAGTAGTGTCTGTATGTTTTGAGCATTGGGAAGTACCTATTCAAACACCCACCCACCGAGAGCTGAACTTCGCGGCTTTCAAAGCAATACTAACAACAAGCATCAGGGCCAGCATCAAAGGTAGGCACTCTCAGGCACCTGCCCAGGGCCCACTTATAGGGGCCCCCTGGACTTGTTCCTCCGCTTGTTCACCTGCCTCTCGCTCTGGCCCAGGCAGCAGAGGGGGTGGGAAGGAATCATAGAATAGCAGAGTTGAAAGGGGCCTACAAGGCCATCGAGTCCAACCCCCTGCTCAATGCAGGAATCCACCCTAAAGCATCCCTGACAGGTGGTTGTCCAGCTGCCTCTTGAAGGCCTCTAGTGTGGGAGAGCCCACAATCTCCCTAGGTAACTGATTCCATTGTCGCACTGCTCTAACAGTCAGAAAGTTTTTCCTGATGTCCAGCCGGAATCTGGCTTCCTTTAACTTGAGTCCATTATTCCATGTCCTGCCCTCTGGGAGGATCGAGAAGAGATCCTGGCCCTCCTCTGTGTGACAACCTTTTAAGTATTTGAAGAGTGCTATTGTGTCTCCCCTCAATCTTCTCTTCTCCAGGCTAAACATGCCCAGTTCTTTCAGTTTCTCTTCATAGGGCTTTGTTTCCAGACCCCTGATCATCCTGGTTGCCCTCTTCTGAACACGCTCCAGCTTGTCTGCGTCCTTCTTGAATTGTGGAGCCCAGAACTGGACGCAATACTCTAGATGAGGCCTAACCAGGGCCGAATAGAGAGGAACCAGTACCTCACGTGATTTGGAAGCTATACTTCTATTAATGCATTCCAAAATAGCATTTGCCTTTCTTGCAGCCATATCACACTGTTGGCTCATATTCAGCTTGCAATCTACAACAATTCCAAGATCCTTCTCGTTTGTAGTATTGCTGAGCCAAGTATTCCCCATCTTGTAACTGTGCATTTGGTTTCTATTCCCTAAATGTAGAACTTGGCATTTATCCCTATTAAATTTCATCCTGTTGTTTTCAGCCCAGCACTCCAGCCTATCAAGATCACTTTGAAGTTTGTTTCTGTCTTCCAGGGTATTATCTATCCCACCCAATTTTGTGTCATCTGCAAAATTGATGAGCGTTCCCTGCACCTCCTCGTCCAAATCCTTAATAAAAATGTTGAAGAGCACTGGGCCCAGGACTGAGCCCTGCGGTACCCCACTCGTTGCCTCTCCCCAGTTTGAGAAGGTTCCATTGATAAGTACTCTTTGAGTCCGATTCTGTAGCCAACTGTGAATCCACCTAATAGTTGTTCCATCTAGCCCACTTTTAGCTAGTTTGTTAATCAGAATATCATGGGGCACTTTGTCAAAAGCTTTGCTGAAGTCAAGATATATGACGTCCACAACATTCCCACGGTCCACAAGGGAGGTTACCTTATCAAAAAATGAGATCAAATTTGTCTGACAGGACTTTTTCTTGACAAATCCATATTGGCTTCTAGTGATCACTGCATTGATTTCAAGGTGTTTACAGATTGACTTCTTTATAATCTGCTCCAGAATTTTCCCAGGGATGGATGTCAGACTGACTGGTCTGTAGTTCCCAGGTTTTTCCTTTTTGAGGATAGGGACAACGTTAGTCCTCCTCCAGTCGTCCGGCACCTCACCCGTCTTCCATGATTTTGCAAAGATAATAGACAAAGGTTCTGAGAGTTCTTCCGCTAGCTCCTTCATTACTCTAGGATGCAGTTCATCGGGCCCTGGAGATTTGAACTCATTCAAGGAAATTAGGTGTTCTTTGACCATTTGTTTATCAATCTCAAACTGTAATCCTGCCCCCTCAACTTCTGCTTCACTTTTTCCAGGGGGATCATAGACCCGCTTTTGGGAGAAGACTGAGGCAAAGTAGGAATTGAGCACTTCAGCCTTTTCTTTGTCATCTGTTATCAATTTGCCATCCTCATTAAGCAGTTGAACCACCATTTCTTTCCTCTGTCTTTTACTACTCACATATCTGAAGAAAGCCTTTTTATTGCTTTTAGCATCCCTCGCTAATCTCAGCTCATTCTGAGCTTTAGCCTTCCTGACGCCATTTCGGCACTTCTGCGCCACTTGTCTGTACTCTTCTTTTGTAGTCTGGCCTTCCTTCCACTTCCTATATGTATCCCTTTTTGTTTTCAGGTCATCTCTAAGCTTTTTGTGGAGCCACATTGGTTTCCTCTGTTGTCTTCTATCTTTTCTCCTTGTTGGAATTGTTTGTAACTGTGCCTTTAAAATTTCCTTTTTTAAATACTCCCACCCATCCTGCACTCCTTTTCTCATTAGGCTCATTTGCCATGGGACCTTACTTATCATAGTTCTGAGTTTATTAAAATCAGCTTTCCTAAAATCCAGAGTACGTGTATGGCTACACTCAACTTTTGTCTCCTTCATCATCACGAATTCAAGTATGATGTGGTCACTTTCCCCCAGAGTTCTCGTAACTGCTACTTTATCCACTAAGTCATCCCTATTGATCAATATCAAGTCAAGGATTGCCGATCCTCTAGTTCCTTCCTCCACTTTCTGTAGGAGAAAGTTATCACCCACACATGTCAGGAATTTCTTGGAAGGGCCACTTTTGGCAGTATTGGTCTCCCAACAGAAACCAGGGTAATTGCAGTCCCCCATCACTACTACATCACACTTCCTTGAAACACTGGCAATTTGTTTCTCAAAAGTTTCATCCTCGTCTTCTCCTTGATTGGGTAGTCGGTAGTAGACTCCGATTATCATGTTCTTTTTATTCCTTGCCCCATTTATTTTAATCCAGATGCTCTCGATGGGGCTCCCAGTCTGATCTGCCTGTATTTCTGTGCAGGGATAGGTATTTTTAACATATAGTGCAACTCCACCTCCCTTTCTATTTCTTCTGTTCTTTTTGAACAAGTTATATCCTTCAATTGCTATATTCCAGTCATGGGAGTCCTCCCACCAAGTTTCAATTATACCTATCAAGTCATATTTGCCTTCATGTAATAAGAGTTCAAGTTCTTTCTGTTTGTTTCCCATGCTCGGCATTAGTATATAGACATCGAAGACCATGTGTTTTATAGTCTGGCTTTGTTCCTACATTGTTGTGGACACTATTTTGGGGCACTATTGGAGCTGTTCTCTGTACTGTGGTGCCTTGGCCTTCATCCATTGTTGCCTCGAGGTTTACATCTCCCGCCCCCGTAAGATTCAGTTTAAAGCCCTCCTGATCAAGTTCTTCATGCTGTGGCCGAACACATTCTTTCCAGCCCTTGTGAGGTGCAACCCATCCCTTGCCAGCAGTCTATGTTCCAAGTAGCGTAGCCCGTGGTCCCAGAATCCAAAATTCTCACGTCGGCACCACCTTCGTAGCCAATCGTTCATCCGGAATATTTTTCTTTCCCTTTCTAATCCTCTTCCAAGAACCGGGAGGATGGATAAAAAAACTACCTGGGCCCCAAAGTTCTTCAGTTTTCTTCCCAGAGCTTCATAGTCTGAAATGATTTCTTCGTAGCTCTGCTTGGCGACATCATTTGTTCCCACATGGATGAGAAGAAAGTGTATGTGTCCATGGACTTTATGAGTTTTGGTAACCCTTCAGTCACATCTCTAATCTGTGCTCCAGGGAGACAGCACACCTGGCGAGTCCATGGGTCTTCACGACATACTTGGGTTTCAATCCCACGCAGCAGGGAGTCTCCCACAACGACTACTCTTCTCTTCTTCTTGGTTGACCTACCTTCTGCCTCTTGTTCATTGTTGCATGGTGTCTCCTGTACTTCTTCCTCTGCAAACTGTCCTTCAGACTCATCCTCCAGAAGCTGAAAGTGGTTGCTTAACTCTAATGGTTCCACCGGTGCAGAATGCCTTCTAGTTCTTCTGCTCCTGACTGTCACTCTTTTCCAGGGAGTTTCCTCTTCATTGGCTTTCCTCCCCTCAGCATACTCCACTTCTGCTTCAGCTGGCTGTTGCTCTTCAATCTCGTGTGCTTCTTGTTGCTGTTGCAGTTCCACCGTTCGGTCTAAGAACTCCTCGTCTTCTCTTATTCTTTGGAGGGTGGACACTTGCCGCTCAAGTCCTCTCACTTTTTCTTCCAAAAGTGCCACCAGCTTGCACTTGTTGCAGGTATACGCCATGTTGAGCTCAGGCAGAAACACGAACATTGCACACCCTTTGCAGGTCACCACCTCTAGGGACTCCTTTCCATCCACATTGTCTATTTCTGCTTTGTTTTTTCCTTTCTGATTATTGTGGATTTACTTTGTCCTGTCCTCTCTGAAGGTACACAACTATATGAGGATGTCTTAAGGGAAAATAAGATTTTTTTTTTTTTGGTTTTGTGGGGGTGGTGGTTTCTCTTTATGTTTCTCTTTGTACCCCCCCCTCTTTTTTTTTCTTCGAGGCCTCCCCCTTGGCCTCCCCTGCTGAACTCCTGTTTGCTCTTCCTGTTCGCTCGCTCTATGGGAACTGGCTTACTTTTGTAGCTTCTACTTGATCTGGGCCAGCTGCTCTTCCCTGCTTCTGCTCAGCTCCAAGTCAGGAAACAGAATGAGGTCACTGGGAGGCCAACAACAATCAACAGCAATCAGGCCACTGATTGCTGAGTACAAAGTACAATCAGCAATCAGGCCACACCCCCTTCAGGCCCTGCAGCAACTCTCCACACCGACCCTCTTCACTCAGCACTCAGGAACACATGGCAAGCACACGGCCTCTTTGAATTGGCAGCCTCCTGGATTTCCTTGAGGCTTCTCTTGTTCCCCTTTCCTTGGTCTCCTCTTCTCCTACCCTCCCCCTGTCAAACTCCTGTTTGCTCTTCCTGTTAGCTCGCTCTCTGTTCGCTCTCTCTCTGGGAACTGGCTTACTTTTGTAGCTTCTACTTGAGCTGGGCCAGCTGCTCTTCCCTGCTTCTTCTTTTTTTTAATTTTTTTTATTAACTTTTACAGCAATTAACAAAAATAAAGAAACATAGTACATAAACATAAAATAGCATTTGTATCATATATTCAGACTTAGTCTATTAAACATATTCATGCTCAACATAAAAATGCGCTCCCACCTCGGGATCTCATTCATGTTTCCAAAAACTCATAGTTTCTTCTGTTGATGGTTTCCCGCTTCCCTTAGAAAACACAAATACTAAGAATTTTTTCCAAATTCCCTCAAAATCGTTCTTTTCTACTATACCTCTTTTCATTTTAATTTTACATGTCAATTTATCCTAACCCTAACCCTAACCCTAACCCATTCCAAAGTTTGTTGACACAAATCATTAAAAACCTGCACTGGAACTCCTTGGAACTTCAGCTCTCCCGACGCTCTCAGCTCCCTCATCAACTGCTTTTTTTTGTAATAATTTGAAAATTTCCACAAGACATCTCTAGGAGTTGAGCCTCCTCTGTAGCCTCCAACCCTATGAACATGCTCCACTTCTTCTTCCCTTAATTCCAGGGTTGGAGCCAATTCTTTAAGCCAGCTTGGGAGGGTCTTTCTGAGGTCCTCCCCTTTCTTTTCAACCAAATTGCGAAAACGCAGTGTTGATCTTCTAGAATTATCTTCCAAAGATATCAGCCTTCTCTCATGTTGATCAAATTTCATTTCCTGCTCCTCCTGGATCTTTTTCACTTGCTTAACTTGCTTTCCCATCTGATCTACTTCTGACTTAAAAGAGCTCAATTGCTTGTCTCTCTTAGCCATCTCTGCAGCCAGATCATCCACACGTTTGTTTGTTTTCCCAACTTCATCTTCAATTTTCGTGAAAATCGCATCCTTAACTCCTTTTAAAAGGGCCGTCATCTGTTCCATAGTAACTGCCTGTGTATTTGGCTCTGAGCCAACTTTGGCGGCCATTTTAGGATCTTTGGATTCTTTTTTCTGCTCTTGTTTATTATCTTGTTTTTTATCTTACAATTTTTGAAGACGAGAAACTGTGTTATTTGAAGCGTGTAACCTTTGCCTCTTCGATTTCACCAATAAATCTTTCTTGGGTGGCATAAATCACTTTATTTACGGGCTGCTCTTAACTTCACTTAACCAAAACAATTGCCGTGTCCGACGGGGGATTATTGCCTTAATTTAACAGTAATTAGTAAGGTGGGGGTAATCCATCAATCTCCTGACACTGGCTTTTTTCAAACAAGTTTCCCTTTCCAAATAAGCGCTCCGTCAGAAGTTCTTAAGCAGACTTCAGCCTAATTGTCCATTACGCATAGCAAAATGATTTATTCTTTGCCTCCCCATCTACAGCACAAAAGTTCACATCACTTCTTCGCCATTCCCAGCCCAATTGCTTTAGATGATAAGATTTTTAAAACCTACCGCCCGGCAGGAACAATTTGCCCTACTGCTCCATTTGTATGCTGGCTCCGCCCCTGCTCTTCCCTACTTCTGCTCAGCTCCAAGTCAGGAAACAGAAGGAGGAGCAGCGGATGCCACGGCCAGCTGGCTCTCCAGCCGTCAAGCATACAAGTGGGGGCAGAAGATCGGGGAGTGGGGAGTGGGCAAGGAAGGGTAGCTAGTGACATTGGCAGCAAGAAGGCAACTCCACTGAGGCAGGAGGGGGGCCATTGAGGGGGCCCTTGCCCAAGGGCCCTCAAAAAACGAGCTGGCACTGACAAGCTCCTATGTAAAGCTTTTGAGCCTTTAGAGCACTTCACGTATATTATCTTAAGTCATCTGTAAAATAGGCCTGTTAGGTAGGCCAGTGCTGAGGCTTATAGAGAGAACGCTTTGCCTAAGGCCGCTTAGTGAGTGCATATCAGAAGCGAGGCTGTACTTTGGGATTTGTGGCTCATTCCCTTGACTCCGCTGCCACATCAACTCTTCATATTGCATCTGTCGAAATATCCATCATTATTTATTAATTACATTTATTACATTATGACGCTTCAGTCTGACTTTAGCTGCCGCCAGGGATCTTTTCAGGGGCTGGTGGGGAGGCAGGCAGGCAGGCATCAGGACCACTCAGAATCAGCCATACCCTTTGCCATTATATTGACTTTAGGTATTTGCAAAATTTAAGTTGATACTACGTACACTCACAGTCAAGAAAACATCTACTATATTTTGAATTGAATTGAATTTTTAAAAAGCCCTTAAATATTATAAACAGTGTCTGAAACAGTCAAAATAATTAAGTTATAGAATTGTCTTTTTTGGACTTCCATTTCTGCACTTAGTGCTTTCATATACAAATTCATCCCATCTTAGGCAGATGACGATAGTTTTTGCACCCATAATTTTATTTTTATTTTTTTAAAATTGGGTAACAGAATCATGTGGTGTGGTAATAAAATCATTTCAAAATGTTGCTTGGTAGCCATTTCAGCACCAGGAGAAGACCTTTTTATTTTCCCAGGCATTTTAGTCTTTCACTTTTAAAAATAGTGAATGTTTAGATCTTTGCAGTGCTGCAGGCTTTTATCTTGGTTATTACTTTGGTTTTATTCTGTTATAAAGTTAAGATGTTATATAACATTTTACTATGTTATTGTATTTTATGGTTTAAGCTTTGTCTTGTAAACCGCCCAGAGAGCTTCGATTAATGGGCAGTAAAAAATGCAGTGAATTCAAAATAGCCATCATAGGTCTTCTTACAAGCAGGCCTTCTGTAGCTCAATGCAGAATGCTAACCAGGACCTCGTGCAGGATGGAGCAGGACAGCCTCCCCACACCTGGTGCACTCCAGGCATGTTGGATTACAACTCCCAGCATCCCTGAGGGGTTCTAGCCTAACACAGCTAGAGAGCACCAGGTTGGGGAAGGCTGCAGGGGGGATAGGGGACTGTGAGGTTGGAATCCTTACTACAACCCTGTCAAGTAGGTCCATATGATTATTCCCATGTTCAGGCTGAGAGAAAGAGAGAGAGAGAGAGAGCAGCTTGCCTGAGGAGGCGCGTTCACGGCAGAGGCAAAATTCAAGGCTGTGTGTGTGTGTTTTGGGGGTGGGGGTCCTGATCTGTAGCTCAGTCTTTTCAACACTACTGTGCTACACAAACTCTGCCATCAATTTGTAGTTGACTCCTCATCAGACTTTTAAAGTTTTAATGGATGTACTTAAATATGCATAAAACCAAACCCTCTGCGTAGGTACTTTTTTGAGAAATTGAGGGAAATATAACAGAACTTCCAGCACAATAGGCAGAAGCTCTTAGGAGTATAGGCCATTTCCCATGTCATTCTCTCTCCTGCCTTCTTATCATAAAACGTTGGAACCAAAATCGCCTCTAAAACATGCAATGAAAGGTGCAGTGGCCTCACCATGGATCAGTTCCTCCAAGCTCCAGTGGATGGATGATTTCTTATGGATGTTTCCAGCAGTTCCACCAAAGAGCTCAGAATATTTGTGAGGATGAGGTGGGGGAGGGGAGGGATATAAATGTAATAAATAAATAAATAAAATTGTTTTTAAAAGTTTGGTTGATCTGTTTTTAAACTATTTTTTGGTATATTATTATTATTCTTGCTTTTAGGATGTGTCCTTCATGAGCTCCTTTGAGTCCACCTGAATTAGGAAAGGAAAGCAGAAGATCAGCTTTTAACATTTATTTATCATTGATTATTTATTGCTTCTCATCTGAAACAAACATGAATAAATCAGGGGAACTTGACGAAGCTGGAAATATTGTAGTGACTGCCAATTTTGAAAAAAAAGATTCTGGGAAATGGAATTTATGCTGCGAAAATGCAGACATCAGCATTTCTTTGTCCGCATTTCTGTCTTTGTTTTCCCCCTAATTGCACCTTCTGGTTTCTCCAGGAGAATGAAGTGGACGCTGTGCACCCTGGCTATGGCTTTCTCTCAGAGCGATCTGACTTTGCCCAGGCCTGCATAGAGGCTGGAGTGCGCTTCATTGGGCCCTCACCTGAAGTGGTGCGCAAGATGGGTGACAAGGTAGAGGCCCGCGCCATCGCCATCTCTGCAGGTAGGAGTTGCGCTGCTGCTAAGTACGATCACCGTGCATAAGAGGGTCACCGTGTATAAGAGGATCAATGTGCATAAGAGGATCACCTAGATCCATCTGGCAATCTGTGCTCTGGAGGAGGCAAACTCTGGTGCTGGAAGAAAGGAAGAAAGTTTATGATGCGTTTCAGAGAAGATGTCTCCTTTCTTCAGGAGCTGTTTTTAGTTGTTTTGAAATTCCTTAACTACAAGAATGACAACATTTTCTTCTTTTTAGATGCTTGTATACACTATTTTTTGAGCATTTATATTTGAGTTAGAAATGCTCAAAAACAGTGTATACAAGCATCTAAAAAGAAGAAAATGTTGTCATTCTTGTAGTTTAGGAATTTCAAAAGAACTAAAAACAGCTCCTGAAGGAGACATCTTCTCCAAAACGCATAGAGCACCATACATTTTCTTCCTTTCTTTTAGCACCGGAGTTTGCCTCCTTCTTCATCGTTAGTTTAAACTGCCTTTCCCTCCACATCTGAGTCTGTGCTCTGGATCAGACCCTGTTTGACACCTGGGGAACCACTACCAGTCCAGGTATACAGTCCTGAGCTAGATGGGCCTAGAGGCCTGACTCACAGAATCATCGAGCTGGAAGAGGCCATGGAGATCATCTTGTCCACTTTTGGACACTCATGCCAGATCAGGAAATTGTAAAAAAAATCACAGGAATTATGTCCCTTCTTGTGTGAATGGGGCATGTTCACATCATTCGCGAACAGGAACAAAATCTTTGTACATGCCTATTCCTGCTGCTTTCACTATATCAACCAGTTCTTCCCTCTTGGAGAGGCCTAAGTCCAGGGCAGCAGATCCTCTTGTTCCTTCCTTCATCTTCTGAGAAATGAAGTTGTCAGCAAGGCAAGGCAAAGCCTATTGGATGTTCCATTCTTTTCAGAGTCTCCATGTCTTCTGGTTTCCTGGATGGTCTGTAGTATATCACTTTTATTTCTCATTCTGTCTATCCATATGCAGTTGCTTTCAACAGGGCTTCCATTCTCAGCTCTGTGGATTTCCACGCAGAAGAATAGATTCTTCACATAGAATGCCGCTCGCACTCCCTTCCTGCTGGGTCTGTTCCTTTTGAACAAAGCATACCTATCAGTCGCTACATTCCAGTCACGACTCTCATCCCACCAAGGCCGTTGCTAGACCTACCGGGTGTTCCGTCGTTGAGGAGCGGTGAAAGCGGATTTTCCCGTTCAGCCGTGACGCCTCATGATCCACACCTGCCTTCGATTTGTGGCGGAAGTTTGCGCCGGTTGTGCTGCTGCCGCCGCGAGCACGGTTGCGCAGCCACACCGGCCTGATTGCCGCGGCTTTTTTTTTCGCTCGCTGCACGGTTTGCGCACGTCCGAAAGACCGCAAACTTGCACAGCCGTCAGCGATGCCGCCGCCGGCCCTGGCGGCGGCAGCGGCGGCAGTGCCAGTGCCAGCTGAAGTGCTGCTGGTGCTGTTGAGGGTCAACATTGATGCGCTCACTTCCTGATGGGGGTCGTGGCGGGTGTCATATGACCCGAGGTCAATCGTCTGCATGGCCACTCTGTGCCTACATCTCCCATCATGCCTCTGAGGTGTCGGCGGCGATGATCGCCTCTGTGCCCTCTGCCCCATCCCAAGGAGCCAACCCACATCTGGCCGTAGCCATGGCAGCAGCCCACAAACAGCTCTGCCCTCTGCCAGCCTGGTACCCACACTAACAGGCAGCGTACAGCACCGCCATTATGCGGCCACGGTAGCTGCCCACCGCAAGGAGTCACCAGCCACTTTTCCGTTCCTCCGTTCCTGCGCAAACTGTCACTGGGGGAGTAAAAAAAAAAAGCCGCTCCGCCGCGCTGCCCCAGCTGGCAGACTGCGCGCAAATGGCGGAGGCGGCTTGACCGAAGCCGCTGACCACTCCCCCTTAGCACGCCTTTTCCTGCCCAGTGCGGACCGCAGTGACCTCACATCCTCCCACACGTACTCCGAATTACCGCGGGACGGCAGGAAAAGGCGCCCTAAAACTCACTTTTTTAAAGTCGGGAGAAAGAGGCTTCACCGCAGGATAACGGCGGATCCTCGTGAACGTCATCTGGAAGCCTCGACGTGACTGCGGAAGGTAACGCGCGCTAGAGCCTCGTCTAGTAACGCCCCTAGTCTCAGAGATCCCTGGCCATGGGCCTTGCATCTTCCCAGGCACCCTGCTAAATTTACCTGCCACTTACCAAGCATCGCTTTCACTGCCTTGCTTCTTGTCCTTAATTCTTGGCTCAGTACTTAGCTCTGGGTTTTTGCCTTCATCTACCACAGGATGGAGTTTAAAGACCTCTTGATCAGGTTTGCAAGGCTCCTGCTAAACACATTCTTCCCAGTCCTCGTGAGGTGCATCCTGTACCCTCCCACGAATCCTTTATATGGGTAGTGTAGTCCGTGGCTCAAGAAACCAACCCTTTCCTGACGACACCACCCACGTAGCCAACTGTACACCTCCACTGTCCATCTTTCTCAGGAAGGAGGGATGAGAACACCCTTTGAGCCCCCAACCCTTTCAAGATTTCTTCTGCTGGAATCAATTGCTCCCACATTGATCCATAGGAAGTGACAGCAGTCAGTAGGTTTTGGCAACCTTAGCTTCATATCTTGAGGACATGTGCCCAGAAAGCAACACACCACCCAAGATGACTGGCCGGCTCAGCACACAGTTGCCTCCATCCCTCTGGGGATGGAGTTTCCAGCCCAACCACACATCTTCTTGTCGGAGGGGTGTGTGTGTGTGTGTATGTTAGATTCCTCTCATCTGGGCAGGGGAGGTAGGTGAGTGCCGTCCTTCATGTTCTGCAGAGCATAGGGTGGTGTTTTCTTCGCCAATGGCCTCTGTGGGAAGAGGCTGCTTTCGGCTGTCTAGTCCCAATGGCTTAAAACGGCGCCTGATTCTTCTGGTCCAGCTGTGCTGTTCTTACCCATGTTTGACTCTTCCTCCTTCAGACCCTCCTCTCCCCTCCACCCCCGGGGCCCTTTGGCCTCTCACCAGAAACCTATCATCCCTTCTGAAAAGGAGAGTCTCAAGTGCTTTCACCCTCTCTTCCAGCACAGCTGCCAGCTTGCAGGTGTAGCTCATGCTGTCCACAGGCACAAACATGGCCCATGGCAAGTTGCTGCAAGAGCTCCCCCAGGGCACTAGAAACCCCAGGTGAACCTGCTGTCTCAGGGATACCCCTCAACCTTCCTTGTGTTTCTCAATCCCAGGGAAGGGAGAGCTCTCCTGCAGGGCAGACCTGCAACCGTGCAAAGAGGGTAGTGGGCTAGGGCCAACGTTTGCTCTCCTCCAGCCTAGCTCCATGGATGGTTGCTGCTGCCTTAATGCTGCTCAGGCTTTATAGAAGGCAAAGTCAGGTGGCCCAGCAGCTCAAGCCTCCCCTCCAAGCCTTCTCCAACAGTAGACTCGGCGTACGGCCACTTTTTAGCTGAGTGGGGATTTGAACCCAAGTCTCCATAGGCCAGGGGTTGGGAATTTGTTTGGTCCGAGAGCTGAACGCCATTTCAGATAAGCTCTTGGAGGCAGGGGCAAAATGCAAAAGAACCACAACAGCAGAACGAGGCTTCAAGCTCCGACTGCCAATAACTGAGCTCTTCAGAGGGGCATTTCAACCTTTTAAAAATTGTGGATGCAGGAGAGGAGGGAGGGGCAACTGCATAAAACCTGGGAAACCACCAGATGATCGGTGGTTTGGGGAAAGGGAGTGGGGCTGGGGGAGGGGCACGGTTGAAGTGGGTCTGCTCAGAACATTTCTTGTGGAAAGCCCTGCCGGCCTTGCCACACCACAACTGACTCCTGTGCTGGCCAACATGTGCCAGAAGAGTGGCAGCACTGGCTGATCTGGGCTCGCAGATGCAAGGGGCAGAGGGCAGGCTGACCCCCCAGAGGGAGAATGCCGTGGGGCGCCAAGTGTCAGCGGGTTCCTGTCTGCTCTCCAGGAGTGCCTGTGGTTCCCGGGACGGATGCCCCCATCTCCTCTCTCAGCGAGGCTCAGGAGTTCTCCAACACGTACGGGTTCCCCATCATCTTCAAAGCGGCCTACGGTGGAGGAGGGCGTGGCATGAGGGTCGTGCGCAGCTACGAGGTCAGTTCTGGGGCTCTCGCCTTGTCTACTGATTTCCTGATCCTGGGTGGGGGAGGCTGGGTAGGGAGGGGGCTGCCTTTTCCTCTACACTCTCCCCCAAGCTTCTCATCTGGTCCTTGAAGGAGTGAATGAACAGGACAGGTACAGGACTTAGAAGTGATGATCAGGGGTCTGGAAACAAAACCCTATGAAGAGAGACTGAAAGAACTGGGCCTGTTCATCCTTGAGAAGAGAAGGTTGAGGGGAGACATGATAGCACTTTTCAAATACTTGAAAGGTTGTCACACAGAGGAGGGTCAGGATCTCTTCTCAATCATCCCAGAGTGCAGGACACGGAATAATGGGCTCAAGTTAAAGGAAGCCAGATTCCAGCTGAACATCAGGAAAAACTTCCTGACTGTTAGAGCAGTACGACAATGGAACCAGTTACCTAGGGAGGTTGTGGGCTCTCCCACACTAGAGGCATTCAAGAGGCAGCTGGACAGCCACCTGTCAGGTATGCTTTAGGGTGGATTCCTGCACTGAGTTGGGGGGTTGGACTCGATGGTCTTATAGGCCCCTTCCAGCTGTACTCTTCTATGATTCTAAGTCTGTGAAGGGATTTAAAGTATAAACTGAAATGACCCTTTATAGGCCTCCAGTCCAGGTGCCATCAGTGCCTTGTGGGGGGCTGAGGTGTTGGTGGAGGTGGTCCACCTCTTCATTAAGACTGGAAGTCTGGAAGGGGTTCCGTGCTGGGAGAGGGCATTGCAAGGCCTGGGGCTGTGGGAATCGTGACCCTGAACCTCTTCCCCAGACCCTGGAGTGCCCATTAATGCTAGTGGGATATTTCTTCCTTATCTTAACTGCCATGCAGGAGGTGATTTTCAAGGGGGATTGCATATATGGTCACCCTAGAACAACAAGGGAGAGGGCCTTTTCAGTGGTGCCCCCCCCCCCCAATTATGGAATGATCTCCCCGGTGAGGCTCACCTGGCGCCAGCACTGTTATATTTTCGGCACCAGGTCAAGACTTTTCTCTTCTCCCAGGCATTTAGCAGCATTTAACAACGCTAAGTTTGTTTTTTTAACAGACCTCAGAACTTGTTTTAAAATGGATACCGTTGTTTCTATACTGTTGTTTTTATGGTTTTGATGGTTTTAAATTTTTGTATACTTTTTAATGCTCACTGTTTTGAACTGTTGTAAACCGCCCAGAGAGCTTCGGCTATAGGGCGGTATATAAATGTAATAAATAAATTTGAAAAGTAGGACAGGGCTCCTGTATCTTTAAGAGTTGCATTGAATTTATTTATTTATTTATATTTATTTATTACATTTATATTACATTTATATACCGCCCTGTAGCCAAAGCTCTCTGGGCGGTTTACAACAGTGAAACAGCAGGTGTCATTTGTATATATGGAGAACCTGGTGAAATTTCCTCTTCATCACACCAGTTAAAGCTGCAGGTGCCGTACCCTCTTTTAAATCTGGTCACTCTAGCATAGCTCCTGCAGCTTTAATTGTAGTGATGAAGAGGGAATTTCACCAGGTCCTCCATATATACAAATGACACCTGCTGAAATCCCCTTTTCTATGCAGCTGTTAAAGATGCAGGAGCCCTGTCCTCCTTTCCATAGGGTGACCCTACCATATTCCTTTGCTGCCCTTCATCTAGAAGGACTCCAAGCTGCTCGGCAGGGCAGTTAAAATGGAGAGCAGGTGGTGGGGAAAAGCCCGTCGCTTCTGCCTGAAGCCCTGGAGAAGCTGCTGCTGCTGGTCAGACTAGACCATACCGGGCTAGATGGACCAAGAGCCTGAGCTGGCCTAAAGAAGCTTCCCGTGTTCCTGTTTTATCAGGTGGGGGTGGGTGGCCTGAGAGGCAGCTGAGAGAAGACCCTGGCCACGTTTGGATGACACAATAGTCAACCCTGTGTGATAGTCCACTCCATGGGTACCCCAGCGCGGCATGCTAATACTCATCTGTGGAGTAGACTATTCACACAGTGTTAACTATTGGTCTCTCCCCCTCCCCCCACCCCCATCCCTCCCCACCGACTGGTGGCTCTGGCTCCCTGGTTCCATATTGGGACGCTGTGGAGAAAGACATATTTCTCCACAGAGTCCCAATATGGAAAGTGGGAACCAGTGCTGCCATTCCGTGAGGAGGGGTGGGGAGGGGGGAAGAGAGACGCAGCACACGGAGAAGGACGCTTTCAGAAGACAGCATGTGTGTCCTCCTGCCCACCCGTGCGCTCCCTATCCCCAAATGGTGAAGGAGGCAGGGTGGAGGGATCCCAACCCCTGACAGTCAGGGGATGTTATCCCACCGCACTTGTTGCTATGGTGAGGGTGGGGAGCTCTCTGACAACATCTTCCTCCGCCTTCCCCATAGCCCCAAATGGTGAATGGAGGGCGGGATGCAGGTAGATATTCTCCTCCTGTGCCCCGCCCTCCATTCGCTGCAAAGTGCTAGCAACGGGGGGGGGGCGCTAGGAACTCCTGCCACTCTCAAGCAGCAACAGGAGTTCCTTGTGTTGCCCATCCCCAGTCACCAGCATTTTGAGGCGAACGAGGAGGGCGTGGTGGCAGAGGAAGCTCTTGGTGGATGGTGGGGTGAGGGGGGTGGCCAGGGACATGCATGCCCCTGGAAACACGTGGGGTGCCATGATCGGTTGTGCCCCACCCAGGGACAGCATATACCTATACCGGGAAGTGCGTGGAGAGCCACTGATCGCAGCGCTCCACCAAGGGATGGCACAATTGGTCGCTCCCCATGCACTTCCTGTGACAAGATTATTTCCCCTGCCTATAGACTCTCAGTGGGCAAGAGTGGCCATGGTTTCTGCTGCTTTTGCCTCACAACTCTGTAGGCAGGGGAAGTAGTCAACGGAGCTCGCCACACGGCACAATAATCAACTATTGTGCAGATTGTCAACTCTGCACACTGTTGATTATTTGCATTGGTTATTTCTAAGAATAACTGTGGTGTGGTGTGTGTGTTTTCTTGACAGACGACACAATAGTCAACTGTTGACTATTTAAGTAACAATTGACTATTGTGTTGTCCAAACCCAGTCCCTGCTTGCACATATGCAGGAGGGGGAGGGGGCATCGGGCCATGAGTGGAGCTCGCCAAAGAAGAAAGGAGAAGACAATGAAGAAGATGATGATGAAGGAGGGAGAAACTGAGGAAGGAGGATCTCTGGAACACTCAGGGCTCAGGAAAGCATGACAGAGACCCTTCCTTCCTTCCTTCCTTCCTTCCTTCCTTCCTTCCTTCCTTCCTTCCTTCCTGAGTTCCACTGTGATGGTGTTGGTGAGATGGAAACCCCACCATGTGCACTCTAAACTACTGCCACTGCTATTCTCATCTTCTCCCTGCAGGAGCTGGAGGAAAACTACACCCGGGCATATTCTGAGGCACTTTCTGCATTTGGGAATGGGGCACTTTTTGTGGAGAAGTTTGTGGAGAAGCCAAGACACATCGAAGTCCAGATTTTGGGTACGGGGTGAAAGAGGGGTGTGTGTGTTGCTCGTGTCGTCTGCCCAAGAATGAGGGCCAGCTCTTTGGTTTGGTAAGCCAAGATAGAGTTGTGCTTGTGACAAAGGCATTGTTGAGGCAATTTGACAGATCACTGCTTAATTCACGGCATTTATTTCCGTTTGTGATCCTTCCCTTTTCCAGGATTCCATTGCAGATGTAAACATCTTTAAAGCACAATAATATTGGGAAAGTTTGTGTGTGAGAGAGTGAAATAACCCACATGACTAAAATAATGATGTATAAAAATTAGGGCTGGACCTGATTAAATAATTTTAGTAAATTAATTGATTCCTATGAATTAAAAAAGCCATTGAAGGAAAAGGGAGATACTTTATTTTTAGATGGTGCATGTTTCTGTCACGGCAGATGGGGCCAATTATGCGAGAGGCGTTCCACACCTTTAATAAAAGGAAGGGTCGGTGCCTCTTCCAAGATGGGCCTCAGAAGAGCTCTGGAGCTGGATTTAGCCCAGTATTCTGTTCCCACAATGGCCCCAATAGGAAGCCAACATGACTGTAGTTAGACCCTCCCACCCATGTTCCCCAGCAACTGGTGGACAGAGGCATACTGCCTCTGGTGCTGGAGGTAATTTATTGCCATCAGGGCTAGTAGCCATGGGTAGTCTTCTCCTCCAGGAATTTGTCTAATACCCTTTTAAAGCCATCCAGATTGGTGGCCATCATGGCAGCCTGCTTAACTACAGTGTGCAGAGGTCCTTTTATCTGTCCCGACTCTCCCACCAAACAGCTTCATGGGACGACTCTCTTGAGTTCTAGTATTCAGAGTTTTCCTGCACCAGGCATCATTTTGTACACCTCTGTCATGTCTCCCATTGCTCGTCTTTTTTCTGAGCTAAACGATTCCGGACGTTGCAACCTTTTCTCATAGGGGATTTGCTCCAAGCCCTCGATCATTTGGGTTGTCCAGGGTGGTGGTGCAGTTGCCAACTGCAGCTTTTAGAAGTGCTTGTATTAGAAATAATGGACATTTAAAAAATAGTTCCCTGATTTATCAAAGGTGTCTTGTTAGTCTTATCAAGAGGCTTTTTACTTGATTAATCAAACTGATTAATGGGTAGGGTGGGGCACCACAATCACCGTCTGCATTTCAGTGCTTGAAAGCTATTCTTTGCCTCTTGCCAGGTGACAAGTATGGAAATGTGGTGCACCTGTATGAGAGAGACTGCTCCATCCAAAGGCGGCATCAGAAGGTGGTGGAGATAGCACCTGCCGCCCACCTGGACTCCCAACTGCGCTCCAAACTCACCAACGATGCCGTCAAGCTGGCCAAACAGGTGAGCAGCCATGCCGGGGGCAGCGTGTCAGGGCTGAATTCCAGCTGGTCTCTTCCGCTGATTTGGCAAGCTGGTGGTCAGTCCCTGTCAGCATCTCCAGCCAACAGAGGATCCCCAGGAGTTGGGCTGGGCCACGGCTATCTGTGTGCAGGCACTGGTGGGCGGGGGAGTGGGAAAGTCTGGGCAGGTCTCTCTCTCTCCCCGTCCCTCCAGCCGCCAGCCGTGGCTTTTGTGAACAGTGGCGGGGTGTTTCCTGGGCTCTGGGCCATGTCGTAGCTTTGCTGTCCTACTGTTGTGCTGATGCCCAGCTCCTCTGTGGAGGGATAGCAGAGCTGCCAGGCCAGGATTAGGCTCTGCTGTGATCCAGCACCGTCAGCATTAATTGCTGTGCCCGAAGCTGAGAACAGAGAGCTGCCCCAGAAGGATCCATGAAGGAGAGGTGGCGGTGGGGGCAGCGGCAGTAGCTCGTGCTCTGGCTCATGGGCCTCTCTGGGCTTGGGAGGGCAGCCTCGGCTTGCAGGAAGGAGGCCTGGGCCAAGAACCTGCAGCTGAACAATGGATAGATTTCAAAATGGGCATTTTACTGGCAGAGATGAGGGAACGTAACCTAGTGATCCCCACCCGCACATGTGGCCTGTCAGCCCACAAGCGAGGCCCAAATGTTTCATGTTCCCCCCTCCCCCATTGTTTGCAGCCAGACTCTGGTGTTCAGAGGCGCATATATTTCCCATCTTGCTATCATGGCCCAGTATCAGGAAGACCCAGTAATGGGGTGCTTACAGCTTCATCTGTACAACTCAACACATTATGACACTTAGCCATGCAGTCAGAAGGACCAGCAATTCCTGGGGAGATTGGATTCTGTGACTGTGGAGCATCTGAATGTCACTGATGCCCTTGAGAGGGGTTTAAGGCTCCCCTCCCCACCCACCCCACCCGAGTGGAGCAAAAGCCTGCCTGTGATGGGCCTGCAGGGGCTGTTTCCCACAAGGCTGAGCTCCCACAATCCACCGAGGCCCTGACTAGGAAGCTGCCAGCAGCGCGACTCGAGATGAGCAGCTGATGCTGGCATTAAACGGCCGCTGCCCCCCCCCCTTCAGGCCTCTGCGCAGGGATGGAAGTGCACGTGCAGAGCAGCAGCGGCAGCAGCAGCTGTCCCCCCTCCCGGCCCGGTCTGTTCCCTGAGTTTCCCTGAGCTCTCTGTGCCCCCTTCTTTCGACTTGAGAGAAGACTATGGGACAGTTGAAGCCACCATTGATAGGCCAGCCTCCTCCTGCCCTGCAGAAGTCTGGCGTGACCCACCCATGTGAGCCCACATCTGCCCTGAGCGTGCGTGGTTGTGCAAATCCCTCCTCTCATGCTCCTTCCATGGGGTTTGTGATGTGCCGGGCAGTGGTCGTTGGGTCTTCCCCGTTGCCTTGTTCCTCAGCTCTTGGCTTCTTTATGCAGTTCGGCTGGCTTATTCCTTGGTCTCCCCGATATTTACGGTCCTGTGTGAATGTTCTCTTTTTAAAAAAATATTCTGCTGAGTTTTCTTTACAGTTTAAGTAATTGAGGTTCAGCCACCTTGGAGACTGGGTGAATCCAAAGGGGAGTGTAATTCTTTAATTTGCAAATGCACGTAGTGGGCCCCCCAAATGCCTCCCCCGCCATGGCTTACCTGCCTGCCTGTCCAGAGCCTGACACCCCCAGCCCCAGTGCTGAGCTTTGAGACTGGAGGTGATGCTGGCTGAGAGCTCCAGCCAGGGGGATGGTGGGGGGGGGGGAGGGGGAGAGGCTGCTCCAGGGACAAGGGGTGGGGGCGGCGGTTCAGCTTCCCTCACCTGCACATCTGTCTTGCCCTGAGCTCTGGGCCCTCCTTCACCCCCCCCCCGCCCCTTTGAAACCTTAGATTGTTTCCCTCTCCCTCCCCGTTGCTTTTCTCCTTGTTGTTTTTGGCTGAAGGGTGGGGTATGTAAACAGAGAACAGAGTGCTGCTCTCGAAGGCTCAGCTTTTCATGTGGGCGCCTCCTCTGCATCTCCTGTTTCCCCCAAAGGCAGGGCAGGGCTGTGGCACCGTCTCCCCTGCCGGATGGCCTCCCCCCATTTTTGTCTCCCAAGGGACAGGAAAGGCCTATTTACCCTGGAAGGCTTTTGGGGTCAGGGCAGTTTTGTCCTTGTCCTGAGCGTCAGTCAGCCGGTCGGTCTGTCTGGCTCACTTGCTTGTTGACTGCTCTGTGTGTTGGCACCCAAAGCAACTTTCATCAATAGAAAAAGCCTTAAAGCAGATAGAAAAATGTCAGCCAGTTGTGCACCTGGGGGTGGCATGGTCAGCTCTTCTGTTTATAGTGTGGCTGTTGTGAGTGCCAGTGTGATGGTGTGGCTGGAGATCCGGGTTCTAGTCCCCACTCAGCTCTAGGAGCTCACTGGGTGACTTTGGGCCATTACTGACTCTCAGCCTAGCCTAGCCTAGCCTACCTCACAGGGTTGTTGCTAGGATACAATGGAGAGGAAGAGGACTGTGTAAGCTGTCCTGGGTTCCTTGCAGGAGGAAAGAAGTTGAATCAGAAATGTAATAAATAAATGTGGGAATTGATAAGAACATAAGTGCCATGCTGGATCAGACCAAGGGTCCATCTAGTCCAGCACTCTATTCATGTAGTGGCCAACCAGCCATCAGCCAGGGACCAACAAGCAGGACATGGTGCAACAGCACCCTCCCACCCATGTTCCCCAGCAACTGGTGCACACAGGCTTATTGCCTCGGATACTGGAGATAGCACACAACCATCAGGGCTAGTAGCCATTGATAGCCTTCGCCTCCAGGAATTTATCCAACCCCCTTTTAAAGCCATCCAGATTGGTGGCCATCACTACATCTTGTGGTAGTGAGTTCCATAATTTAACTATGCACTGTGTGAAGAAGTACTTCCTTTTATTTGTCTTGAATCTCCCACCACAGTTCATGGCTTCATGGGATGACCACAGTTTCTAGTATTTTGAGTGAGGGAGAAAAATGTCTCATTATCCACATTCTCCATACCATGCATCATTTTGTACACCTCTATCATGTCTCCCCTCAGCGTCCTTTTTTCCAAGCTAAACAATCCCAGTTGATGTAACCTTCCCTCGTAGGGGAGATACTCCAGCCCCTGGATCATTTCAGTTGCTCTTTTCTGCACTTTTTCCAGCTCCTTATCCTTTTTTAGGTGTGGTGACCAGAATTGTACACAGTATTCTAAGTATGTTTTGTTTAATGGCAGTATGATACTGACCGTTTTATTCTCAATTCCTTTTCTTATAATGCCTAACATGGAATTTGCCTTCTTTACAGCGGTCGCACACTGAGTGGACATTTTCATCAAGCTGTCCACCACAATCCCAAGATTTCTTTCTTGTTCAGTCACTGCCAGCTCAGTTCCCATTAGGTTATACTTGAAGTTGGGTTTTTTTTGCCCCAACATGCATCACCTTACACTTGCTTAAATTGAACCGCATCTGCCATTTGGATGCCCACTCTCCCAGCTTGGAGAGATCCCTTTGGAGCTCCTCACAATCCCTTTGTGTTTTAACAACCTTAAATAATTTGGTGTCGTCAGCAAACTTGGCCACTTCATTGCTCACTCCTAATCCCAGATCATTTGTGAACAAGTGAAAAGGATTTGTCCCAATACCGATTCCTGTGGGACCCCACTATTTACTTCCCTCCATCGGGAGAATTGACCATTTATTCTTATTCTCTGCTTTCTGTTCTCTAACCAGTTACTGATCCCTAAGAGCACCTCTCCTCTTATTCCATGACTACTAAGTTTATTCAGGAGTCTTTGGTGGGGGACTTTATCAAAAGCCTTTTGGAAATCCAAGTACACGATGTCCACTGGATCACCCCTGTCTACATGTTTGTTGACACTCTCAAAGAATTCTAGTAGATTAGTGAGACAGGACTTGCCTTTACGGAAGCCATGTTGATTCTTCTTCAGCAGGACCTGCCCTTCTATATGCTTACTAATTTTGTCTTTAATAATGCTTTCAACCAATTTTCCTGGAACAGATGTCAAACTAACCGGCCTGTAATTTCCTGGATCCCTCCTGGATCCCTTTTTGAAAATTGGTGTTACATTGGCCATCTTCCACTCCTCTGGTACAGAGGCTGAGCTTAGGGACATGTTGCATATTTTTGTGAGGAGGTCTGCAATTTCATATTTGAGTTCTTTGAGAACTCTAGGATGGATGCCATGTGGGCCTGGTGATGTATTTGCTTTCAGTTTGTCAATAAAGTTGAGAACTTCATCTTTTGTCATCACTATTTGCTGCAGTTCCTCAGATTCCCTTCCTGAAAACATCAGTTCAGGCACAGGCATCTGTCTTGTATCCTAAGCAGTGTACACCGATGCAAAGAATTCATTCCGCTTCTCTGCACTCTCCCTGTCCTCATTTAGTACTCCCTGAACTCCAACTGCTTCCCTAGCTGGTTTCCTGCTTCTGATATATTTAAAGAATTCTTTAATGTTGGGCTTGATGTTGTTGTTGTTATTATTATTATTATTATTATTTATTTATTTATTTATATATCACCATCAATGTACATGGTGCTGTACAGAGTAAAACAGTAAATAGCAAGACCCTGCCGCATAGGCTTACAATCTAATAAAATCATAGTAAAACAATAAGGAGGGGAAGAGAATGCAAACAGGCACAGGGTAGGGTAAAACTAACAGTATAAAGTCCGCACAACATCAAGTTTTAAAAGCTTTAGGAAAAAGAAAAGTTTTTAGTTGAGCTTTAAAAGCTGCGATTGAAGTTGTAGTTCTCAAATGTTCTGGAAGAGCGTTCCAGGCGTAAGGGGCAGCAGAAGAGAATGGACGAAGCCGAGCAAGGGAAGTAGAGGCCCTTGGGCAGGCAAGAAACATGGCATCAGAGGAGCGAAGAGCACGAGTGGGGCAATAGTGTGAGATGAGAGAGGAGAGATAGAAAGGAGCTAGACCGTGAAAAGCTTTGAAGGTTAACAGGAGAAGTTTATATTGGATTCTGAAGTGAATTGGAAGCCAATGAAGAGATTTCAGAAGCGGAGTAACATGGTCAGAGCGGCGAGCCAAGAAGATGATCTTTGCGGCAGAGTGGTGAACAGAAACCAACGGACTGATGTGAGAAGAAGGAAGGCCAGAGAGAAGAAGGTTGCAGTAGTCCAACCGAGAAATAACCAGTGCATGAACAAGCGTCTTGGCAGAAGAGACAGACAAAAATGATCGAATCCTGGCAATATTATACAGGAAAAATCGACAAGATTTAGCTACTGCCTCAATTTGAGGAATAAAGGAGAGCAAGGAGTCGAAGATAAAGCCAAGGCTACGAGCTTCCTTGACCGGAGTAAGCGTAACATCATTGACAGTAAGAGAGAATGAGAGATGAGGAGAAGGTTTAGGAGGAAAAACAAGCAATTCAGTCTTTGCCATATTGAGTTTCAAACGACGATGAAGCAGCCAAGCTGAGATATCTGAAAGACATGCCGAGATACGATCGTGAACATCAGGAGAAAGTTTCGGAGATGACAGATATAGTTGTGTATCATCGGCATACAGATGATATTGGAGGCCATGAGATTGAATAAGCTTGCCCAAGGGCAACATGTATTAGGAAAACAACAATGGGCCAAGCACCGAGCCTTGCAGAACCCCTACTGAAAGGGGAAAGGAGGAAGACGAGCTGCCATTAGCCAACACGCTGAAAGAGCGACCCGCTAGATAGGAGGCAAACCAGTTATAGACAGAGCCACAAAATCCAAGGTCATGAAGGGAATCTAAGAGAAGATCATGATCAACCGTGTCAAAGGCTGCAGTTAGATCAAGGAGAATAAGAACGGAATAATGGCCTTTAGACTTGGCAGTGAGGAGATCATTGGTGATCTTAGTAAGGGCTGTTTCAGTGGAATGCAGAGGACGGAATCCAGACTGAAAAGGATCCAAAGCAGAGTTACTAGAAAGAAAGTCAAGACAGCGAGAGTAGACCGCACGCTCCAGGATCTTTGAAACAAACGGCAACAAAGAGACAGGTCGGTAGTTAGACAGAGATAGCCTATCAAGAGTAGGTTTCTTGAGAATGGGAGAGACTGTAGCATGTTTAAAAGCAGAAGGAAATGAACCAGAGGACAGAGAAAGATTAATAATACGAAGCAAGGAAGGGAGGATAGCAGGAATAAGATTAATAAAGACGCGACAAGGAATCGGATCACGAGAACAAGTGGAGGGCTTCGAAGAGCGCAGTATTGTAGACAGTTCATCAGCTGAGACTGAAGGAAACGCCGAGAAATTTGCAGGAGGAACTGACAGATGAGGAACAGGAACTGGAAGAGGAGCAGAGCTGGCCAGATCAGAGCGGATAGTTTGGATTTTAGCATTGAAAAAAGAGGCAAAGTTATTAGCAGACAGAGAGGAGGGGAGAGATGGCGGATTAGGCTTCAGAAGAGAATTGAAGGACGCAAAGAGCCGCTGAGGATGCTTAGCATTTGACTGGATCAGCGTTGAGTAGTACTGCTGTTTGGCCAATGAAATGGCAGAAGAGAAAGAGGAGTACATTAGCAATGTACTCTTCAAAATGCTTTTTTTGGCATCTCTTATTGTTTGCTTGCAACTCCTTTGTGCCAGCTTGTGCTCCCTTTTATTTTCCTCACTTGTGCAAGACTTCCATTTTTTGAAGGAAGCCCTCTTTTCTACAATAGCTTCTTTGACACTGCTTGTTAACCATGCTGGTGACCTCTTGGACTTGGTGCTACATTTCCTAACCTGTGGAATGTATTTAGTTGAGCTTCTATTATTGTGCTTTTGAGTAAGCTCCATGTATTTTCCAAGGATTTAACCCTTCTGATTCCCCCTTTCAACTTTCTTTTCACTAGTACCCTCATTTTAGAAAAGTTTCCTCTTTTGAAGTCTAGTGTGAATGTGTTGGATTTCCTGGGCAATTTCCCACTTAAACATATATTGAATCTGATAGCAATGTGGTCACTCCTACCGATTTGCTCAACAACACTTACACGGCTTGGGACCACAATACCTGACGGAACGCCTCTCCCGACGTGAATATACCCGGTCACTACATTCAACATCTAAGGTCCTCCTCCGGGTGCCTACTCCGAGAGAGGCTCGGAGTGTGGCAACGAGGGATAGGGCCTTTTCGGTGGTGGCCCCCAGACTGTGGAATGATCTCCCTAATGAGGCTCGCCTGGCGCCAACGCTGCTATCTTTCCGGTGACAGGTTAAGACTTTCCTCTTTGCCCAGGCATATGGCGGCACATCCTAATTACATACATGTTTAGTTTTTAATCGGTTTTTAATGCTTTATGTGTGTATGTTCTGTGTTTTAGAGTTTTAAATTTTGTATACTTGTTTTTACCTCAATTTTAGAATTTCTGTAAACCGCCCAGAGAGCCCTGGCTATGGGAGTGGTATATAAGTTTAATAAATAAATAAATAAATAAATAAATAAATAACATCTCGTATTATGTCCTAGGCAGCACCACTTAGGATTACGTCCAGGGTTGCCTCCCCTCTGGTTGGTTCCATAACTAACTGTTCCAGGGCACAGTCATTTAGGATGTCAAGGAATTTAACCTCTTTGTCATGACTGGAATTTGTCCAGTCAATGTGAGGATAGTTGAAGTCACCCATTATTACAATTCCTCGTTTGGAGGCCTCCCTGATTTCATTCTCCATCTCAAGGTCACTCTGGGCATTTTGATCTGGGGGACATCTTCCTAGCACTAAATTGGTTTTGGGGTCCTGCATTATTACCCACAGCATTTCTGTGGAAGAGTTTTCCCCGTTTAGGTGCTCTAGTCTGCTAGACACAATCCCCTCTTTGACGTAGAGAGCAGCACCGCCCCCACTACGCCCTTCTCTGTCCTTCCTGTAAAGTTTGTTTCCAGGAATGACCATATCCCACTGGTTCTCTCCATTCCACCAGGTTTCTGTAATCATAGAATCATAGAATCATAGAATAGCAGAGTTGGAAGGGGCCTACAAGGCCATCGAGTCCAACCCCCTGCTCAATGCAGGAATCCACCCTAAAGCATCCCTGACAGATGGTTGTCCAGCTGCCTCTTGAAGGCCTCTAGTGTGGGAGAGCCCACAACCTCCATAGGTAGCTGATTCCATTGTCGCACTGCTCTAACAGTCAGGAAGTTTTTCCTGATGTCAAGGAGTGGAATGGAAGGTTTGCTTGTGTGAGGCATGAACATATTTCTGACTGGCACTGTGATGCCTGTTCCAGAGTTAATTCACACATCCATTGCGAGTGTATGTGTGGGGTAGATCGATTGGGGGATCAGTGCAACAGGAAAAGCATTCCACTTTCAAGTATGAGCACATTTATTTAGTTATATAATAATAATAATAATAATAATAATAATAATAATAATAATAATAATAATATATTTCTTACCCGCCTCTCCCTCCCGATCGAGGCGGGGAACAATACAAATAAAAACACCATAAAGTCCATAAAATTAATTTAAACATTTAAAACTAGTGCATCATTAAAAGCAGCACACCATTAAAAGAGGCATCTTAAAATTCAGCTGGGTAGGCCTGCTGGAAGAGATCAGTCTTTAGGGCTTTCTTAAATTCTGGAAGACTGGTAAGTTGACGAATCTCTCCCGGCAAGCCATTCCACAAACTGGGAGCTGCAGAAGAAAAGGTGCTCTGGGTAATAGTTGTCAGGCTTGCTTTTGTTGGCTGGAGTAAATTCTTCCCAGAGGACCTGAGCGTGCGGGTCGGATTGTACGAGAGAAGGCGATCCTGCAGGTAGCCTGGACCCAAACCATGTAGGGCTTTAAAGGTGATAACCAACACTTTATACTTTGCCCGGAAACTAATTGGCAGCCAGTGAAGAGATTTTAAGACTGGTATGATTTGGTCACCCCTAAGTGTACTGGTGACCAACCTGGCTGCCATATTTTGAACTAGTTGAAGTTTCTGGACTAGGCACAAAGGTAGCCCTATGTAGAGCGCATTGCAGAAGTCAATTAGATTGTAAGCCTATGCGGCAGGGTCTTGCTATTTACTGTGTTATCTGTACAGCACCATGTACATCGATGGTGCTATATAAATAAATAATAATAATAATAATAATAAGCCTCAAAGTTACCAGCACATGCACTACTGTCTTTAGGTCTTCTGACTCTAGGAAGGGGCGCAGCTGGCATATCAGCTGAAACTGATAATAGGCACTCCTGGCCGTTGCATCTATCTGGGCTGTCATTTGGAGCGATGGATCCAGAAGCACCCCACACAGTCTTTCAGAGGGAGTGTAACCCCATTCAGAAATGGTTGACACACCTCCAAACCTAGGTCAGAGCCCTTGACAGCAAGCACCTCCGTCTTGTCTGGATTCAGCTTCAGTTTGTTTTTCCTCATCCAGCCCATTACCGCCTCCAAGCATTCATTCAGAGTAGACACACTATCCTTAGCTGACACTGTTGTCGAAGGCATAGAGAAATATATTTGGGTGTCATCAGCATACTGATAGCACCCCGCCCCATGCCTCCAGATGATCTCTCCCAGCGGTTTCATGTAAATATTTAATAGCATTGGGGAAAGGATGGCACCTTGTGGTACACCACACAGCAGCTCCTTCTTTGAGGAGCAGCTATCCCCAAGCATCACCATCTGGAACCTGCCCGAGAGGTAGGACCGGAACCACTGAAGCACAGTGCTCCCAATTCCCAATCCCCTCAGGCATGGTATCCCCCAAGGATACCATGGTCGATGGTATCGAAAGCCGCTGAGAGGTGCAAAAGTACCAGCAGGGACACACTTCCCCAGTCAATACTCAGGCGTAGATCATCTGCTAAGGTGACCATAGCAGTCTCAACTCTATATCTGAAGCCGGTTTGAAATGGGTCCAGAAAATCTGCATCATCTGAGAGATGCATTAATAATATGCTGTAATTGTTGTCTAACTGCATCTCTGCCCTGGACGACCAGCCATGAAGGACAGGGATCAAGAGGGCAAGTCCAAGCAGTTTGTCCACATCCTCACTCGTCCAAGCAGCTTGTTCACATCCTCGGTACTCACCAACTGAAAGTGATCTAGTGTAACCCTACTTGCAGTGTTGCTGGACACTCCATTGTCAGCTTCTGCTATAATGACAGCATCTAAGTTGGCTCTTATCCGAGAGATTTTATCTGTGAAATGATTGTTAAAGGCATCACAGCGAACTACCGAAGGCTCTAAAATTGGGTTCAGGGGGGAAGGTGTCTGAGTTAGACCTCTCACCACCTTGAACAGTTCTGCTGGACGCGAATTCGCAGATGCAATGTGTGCAGAGAAGAAAGCTTTCTTAGCTGCAGGCATTGCCACCCCATAAGAACGAAGATGTTCTCTATGTTGTGTTATTTCTTATTTATTGCATTTCTATACTTCCCAGTAGCCAAAGCTCTCTGGGCAGTTCACAGAAATTAAAACCACAAAGTACAACCTGAAGTATAAAACTTAAACCACAACATAAAAACATGATGGGCCTGTTCAGATGACACTTCAGGCTCTGAGGTTAGCGAAACTGTGGTTCTCTGAGGTTCGCACTAACCACAAGCCATACCGTCATGCAAAACACTTTAAGCCGCTCACCCTGCTGCAGATGGTCCAACGGGGGTTAGTGAGTGAGCAGGGTTTAGCAAAGCTCATCACACAAGACACCTTAAGCTCTGCTGCTTAACCAATAGCCTTAACCAGCAGGGCTTAAGGTGTCTTCTGAACAGGCCCAACATACAACCCGCCTTCAGAATTTCTGCACCAAGGCAACTTACAAACATTGTATTTGCCAAGCCTGCACAACTTTTACAGCCTACAAACTGCTTGACAGCCCCTCTGCTCTTGCGGTCTGATGGGTCATGCAGTTCTGGATTGCACCAAAAGAGAGTTTGCTTTCCTCAAACCAGGAGAGCAGCATGAGAGCAGCTCATGCCAAGGCAGCTGGCCCTTCCAGTCTGCATTTCGCAAACAGAGCACTGTTAGACCATAAGAAGCCCAGCATTCTGCTCCCTCAGTGGCCACCAAGACGCCCCAGTGGGAAGCCCACAAGCCGGGCATGAGGGCAACGGCAGCCTCCTGCTCGTGTTCCCCAGCAAATGGGACACAGATCTACAGCCATCATGGCTGGACTTTGTCTCATCAACTTTTAAAGCTGTCCAAGCAAGCAGCTGTCCCTACATCTTGTAGCACATTCCATAGTTAACCTATGGGGTGTGGGAAGAAGTATTCTATTTTGTCTGTCCTGAATCTCCTGGAATTTGGCCTCATTGGATGGCCCTGCTGGCCTCGGGCACGATCCACTTTCTCCACACTGTGCACAATTTTGTACATTTGTATCGTATCTCCCCATACTCACAATTTTTCTAAGATAAACAGTCCTAGATGTGGTGACATTTACTGCTAGGGGAGTTGCTCCAGGCTCTTCATATTGCTTGCCCTTTTCTGCACCTTTTACAACCCTGAGCGACCATAGATCTGTATAAAAGCATTACAATACCAGCAGTTATATATTCAGTCCCTTTCCTAATAATACCTAGAATGGAATTTGCCACTTTCTAAGCTGCTGCACACTGGGTCAACCTTTTCATCCACCACAGCTGCTTAGATCCTGTCAGCCTATATGTGAACATAGGATTTTTTGTTGCAATGTGGAACACTTTCCACATGCTTACGTTGAACCACATTTTCCATTTTGAGGCCCATTACTCCAGATTGGAGAGTTCCTTTTGGACTTCTTCTCTGTCCCTTTTGGTTTTAATCACCCTAAATAATTTGGCATCGTCAGCAAACATGTTCAACTCTCTATCTTTGCAAAGGGCTTGGCAAGATGGAAGGACTCGCTTTGGACCCAGAGCCATGCCGGATGCAAAGCACAAAAGAACAAGCAGCAATAAGGCATGAAGGAGACCAGAAACAATCATTCCTGTTTTCTCATGGAAAATCCATTTTCCAGCCATTTGGCTCCAGGGACAGCATTAATGGAGATGTGCACAGCAGCCTAAGAATGTCCTTGCTGGGACTAACCAGGCTGGATCTATCTGGGTCTGGATCTGGCATCCCGGGTACCTACCCAATGTTGCTGGGAAGGTGGTGGTCCTTCCCTGAGAGCTCGTCCCCACATAATTTATTTCCGCATCCAACATTCAGTCTTGTTTGTTCCAGTGGAATGACAGAGATGAATCTCTAAAGAGAGAAGCAGTGGAGCTCCTCTGCCAGAAGGTGGAGGCTGCTTCTATGATCATTAATCCAACGTATACCTCGCCCCCGAGCACTCGATGGCCTTGTAGGCCCCTTCCAGCTCTGCTATTCTATGATTCTATGACTTCCAAGTGTCCAAAACACTTCTCATGAGTGATCTTGCTGTAGTCCTCACAAGGACCCTTTCAGAGGGGTCAGTAAGCAGCATTGTCATCATCTGATCACCACCACCACCCCACATATGGCCATGTGGGAAGGTTCGCGGCAGTGAGAGCGAGAGCGAGCAAGAGATGGGGTGGGAGAGAAGTCTGGCTTGAGCTCTCTGGCTGAGTTTGTCGCAGACTCCCAACCAGGGGCTGCTTCACCACACCAGCTCTCTGTGAAGGAGAATGTGCTCTGGGGCCCGTTCCGAGCGCACACTTTCCAGAGGGGCTGCATAGCTCGGTGCTGGAGCCATAGGTTTCCAGGCAGGAGCTGCCAGGTTGTTGGGTGATGGGCTGGCCACAGAGATCCCCTTCTGCTCAAGGTCTGTGGGAACCACAGTCTGTCAGGGCGTGAGGCAACTGCCTGTGTTCACGTTAGGCCCTGGGAACGGGTGAAAAGGCTGAGCTCTGGAAAGGATGGGGGAGCCACAATGAGGACGACATCAAGGGCGGATTGGTCCCCATGCGGCTTCCCTCCAGCTATGCACCCCCTCCTTTGTCCCCCTGCAAAGTGCTGGTTTCCTGCCGGCCCCCAGCTGCCTGTGCCAGGTGTTTGCCGCCAGAGAGCAGCAGAGGCTCTGCAGATAGCCGAGGCTCCCACCCCGCTGCTCCTCCCCTGCCCTTAAATGCAGCACTGAGCTCAGCCCCAGTGGGCAGACCCCCTCCCCTCCCCTCCCCTCCCCTCCCTCTCATAGCTAAATGGGCTGCAGCAAGGGGGCGAGGGCTGGCATTGGCGCTTGGACAACCCCTGCCCCTCCAGCCTGTAGCAAAGGCTTTTGCCCTTGACTCAATTCAACCCTGGTATGGTTCCCAGAGTCAGCTGGCAGAGCTGCGCTCAACCGTTGCTGGCTGAAACGCTCTTGAAGCTCTTGGCGCTTGTGCTGCAGAACCAGTGTCTGGTGTGTTAATAGTTCCGTGGGGAATGTGCATGCAGTTTCTCGGGAGGGGGAGGGCTTGAAACACAAGTGTACTAACTGGATAGGAAACATGAGCCAGCATAATTTCTTCAGGTGATTACATTTATATCCCACCTTTCGTCGCCAGAACACAAGGTGGCATCCGTGGGCATGTGGGAGGGTGTGGGGGGTGCGTGCACGCACATGCATCTGTGTACATCCCAGGTGCTGAGCAGACTTGCTCCACTTCCGCAAGGGGGCTGCATCCTGTGCCCCCACCCACATGCAAGGACCCTGCGTTGGCATGGATCAATTTGTCTGTCCAAATTGATTGGGGAGATCTAGGTTGGAATTCCTGCCCAACCCCAAAGCTCCCTGGCTGACCTTGGGCCTCAGCATCTCTCACTCAGCCCGATGGAGTTGGCAGGATTATTGTGAGGATAAAGCACTACCTGGGATGACAACCCCTGTATACCTGAGTTCCTTAAGTGTAGGCATTAGTAATACAAATCTTTCAGGACATTTTTGCAGATGACAAATATGATGTTCTGCTACCTAGAATTAGTACTACAAATTACTTCTTCCTTCCCCATCAACATGGAATTCTGAAGCTGCCTTCCACCATGTCACTATTGACCAGACCAGCCAGAACATCAGGAGAGACCTGAAGCTGGATCAGACCAAGGCAGCTCCCTCTCATCCAGCATGGTGTCCACACAGTGGACAACCAGCTGCCCCAAGGGAAGCCCACAAACAGCGTCTGCTCCACCTGAGTCCCCGGTCAGCTGCTGGAGCCAGTCTGGGCTGGATGGACTAAGGTCCGACTCTTTGCCATTGCTCCCTGGTGGAGCACACAGAAAAGGTCCCCAAAGTTTCTAGTTAAAAGGAGGTCAGGAAAGACTGGATCCCTGCTAACTGGAGATGTTTAGGATGGAATGGGGGTGGGTTCTCTCTGTCACCAAGGTCACCCAACCCAGGTCATGACAGAGCAGGATTTTAAACCAAAGGCATTGGTGCCATTTGGGGCTGAGGATCCAGGTAGATCTAGTCTGAAATGTGGCTTTTCTCCTTGCTCTCTCTCTCTTTCTCTCTCTCTCTGTATTAACAGCATTCCCCTTTCAGGCGCAGCAGGGCGTTCTCACTGCTACGTTAGGAAAGAGCCGGAGTTGGGTGATGGGGCAGCTCTCACTGCCGTGGCCTGGAAGCGGCTCCATCAGAAGCATGGCTGATGTGCAGCTCTTTGCTAATTGGGGGCTTCCTGTCATCAAAGATGCTGTGATTCGTCACCTTGCCCCTCCCCAGTCATCTGCAGGCTGTTTTTGTCCCTGCTCATCTTTAGCTTCTGCTTCTTTCCCTAAGCCCTCACTCCATTCTCAGTCCCCGAGGCAGGCAAGAGCGCTTTCTCCACTGAACTCCATTTCTAGCATCTAGAGCTCAGAGATGCAGGCTGGACTGCGACAGAAGGTGGTGTGGTGGGAAAGAGGCAGAGACAGGGTCCAGGGCTGGAGTCCTGGGGAGTGGATCCCAGCATAGCGGGCACCAAAGGGCCAGTTAAAGCCCTCTGGCTGCAGAGAAGGAGCAGTGAAAGCTATGGACGGAGATCGAACAGGAACTTGGGCTAGGGAGCCTGAGGGTGGGAGACTCCCAATAGATTAAACGTGGCCTTGGCCAAGGAGCCCTTGGCCTCTGTATGGTGGCAGAATCTGATCCATCGATGTGGTGTATCCACGTATGCTTGGAGGTGCAGGAGCATGGAAGAAGGCAGCCATGCTCTCTGGAACCTTCCCCACCCCCTCCCCCAAATCTGCCTCTGTTAACCAAAGGGGCCATGGCCCCCCTTGTATCGCAGTTTGATACTTATAATGTTCAAAATGATGTTATGCTGCTTCCCCCAGCCCACTCCCCATTTACTGCATCAGGATTTTTATTTCTCTCCTCTTCCTTTCTTAAACACATGATTAAGAGATTCCTGCTCCCTACCCTCCAAAGCCGTTATGGGTCACGACGTTACATGCCGTTGGAGTGCCGTGTCTGTCATGTAGAAATCATGGCTGGTGCCAGAAGCTTCCTGATGGTTGCTTGGAATTCTGGGTAAAGAAAAGAAACACTTGTGGCTACTTGACAGCCTGGAAAAGGGACTGCAGGTGTCCTTCGCTTATGAATTTCTGGACCGCTGGACTGTATCGGATTTGCGGCTGACTCGCTGCATGATGCTCAAGCCTTCAGAGCTTGACTTTCCTCTCATGGAGCTGCGTGAGCAGCTCCAGGAGGAGGTAAAGGAACATCTGTAGTCAGATGTGACCAAAGTCACCCAAGGAACAGATTAACGGGCTATTTTTACACCATCACTGCTCCATGCAATTAAATCCCTGGGGTGGAAGTGGAGTCTTGTGGCTCAACAGAGTGGGAGTTCAGCACCACCCAGGGACAGCAGGTTGTGACCCCCAGGGGGTCTCTTTACTTGGGTGTCATAGCAAACAAAATGTTTTGGCAGGGAGAAAGGCGTTTTGCTTTGCAGATTTACTCATAGGAGGCCATGAAGGGAGATTGTAGAAGGGATGCCATCGGTGGGCTGGCTCGGAAGTTGGCATCATACATGCAGCATTCTTAATTTTGGATAGTTGGTATGCCTGGAATCTGTTTAAGTTTTTGTCATATACTTCTCATTGCCTTTGTTTCAGTGCCAAGTTGCATGTCCTCACTGTTGTGTGGAAAGTGTGTAGGCAAAGTGTGTTCAGTGATCAAGAACTGCTAGAAGCCCTGCCAAGGAGATGCGGTGGCCAGAAGGACCGGTGTGTCTTTTTGGTATTACGTCATTGAATGGTGCTGTAGTCTGGACTACACAGGAAAGCCTCAGGACCTACATGCTGGGCCATAACCCAGAGCTTTGCGTGCTGAACCTCCCCTCAACCTGTCCTTGGCAGCCTCCCACCCCATTGAAGAGACCTGAAGTAGCAGAACAGGGAAGATTACTGCAGACCCCCTGGCACAGTGGGGGTTGTTGAGCTGGTTGGACTTAGGGAAATCACAGGGACTCCTCAGTCGACCTCACCGACGCCATCCCAGTGAGAAGAGCAGCATTTCACCGCTGGGCACTAGCAGTGC
Source organism: Elgaria multicarinata webbii (assembly GCF_023053635.1). Classification (NCBI taxonomy): domain Eukaryota; kingdom Metazoa; phylum Chordata; class Lepidosauria; order Squamata; family Anguidae; genus Elgaria; species Elgaria multicarinata. Next base: position 352,385 of record NC_086191.1, on the reverse strand, counting down.
TTGGCATTCTGCTCTCAACGTTTGGGTCTTGGATTTGCACTCAGTGTCCCCTGTGGCACTACTAAGGACAAGCAGGGCAAATGTCTATCTTAAGGGCCAGGAAGTATATCCAAAAAGGTTGCCTACCCCTGGTCTATGTATAACTGGATGACTTCATAGAACCATAGAATCATAGAATAGCAGAGTTGGAAGGGGCCTACAAGGCCATCGAGTCCAACCCCCTGCTCAGTGCAGGAATCCACCCTAAATCCACTTCCTGGCCAGCTCTCCCTCTTGCAGTCAATGGCTGCCAGTGGTTGACCAGATAATCTTCATAGAATCATAGAAGAGTTGAGCTGGAAGGGGCGTCTAAGGCCATTGAGTTCAACCCCCTGCAGGAATCTAGCTTAAGCCATCCCTGACAGATGGCTGTCCAGCTACATCTTGAATGCCTCTAGCCCACAACCTCTCTAGGCAATTGGTTCCATTATCGTGCTGCTCTAACAGCCAGGAAGTTTTTCCTGATGTCCAGCCAGAATGTGGCCTCCTGTAACTTGAGCCCATTACTCCATGTCCTGCACTCTGGGAGGATCGAGAAGAGAACATGAATAAGAGGAGGTTGCCCCTCTTTCTTCCCTTCTCGGCTCCTCTCAACAGGCTGAGACTATCCCAGTAGAGGATAGATGTCAGGAAAACTATTTTGTCTTAAGACACCTGATATATTTGGGTTGAGTCAAAGTAGGATGCAGAGACATAGAAACATAGAATAGCAGAGTTGGAAGGGGCCTACAAGGCCATTGAGTCCAACCCCCTGCTCAATGCAGGAATCCACCCTAAAGCATCCCTGACAGATGGTTGTCCAGCTGCCTATTGAATGCCACCCTTCCCAGCTAGCTGAAGACAGGGTGGGGATGGGGGAAAGAATGAACATGGAATGCCCTCCAAACGTGTTGGACTACAACTCCCATCATTCCCAGCCCAGGGAATACCCCCTCCTCCAGATTCAAGATTAGAGACTGTCTTTCCCTCTGCCAGCCGCCCCCTTTACTTTGAGAAGAACAGAAGCCCACAGTTATGTCCAGTGTGGCTGTGCTTGTGTGCTCCTCATTAAGACTTGGCTCACCATCTCTGACCATTGGGCTAAGTCCGGAACTTTTAGGGACAAGTCTTAAAAGGGCTGCGGGGTCAGAGCCAGCTTCTGCTTTCCCAGTCAGATCTTGGTCCTCACTTTCCAAACTGCTGATCATCTTCCTTAAGGTGGGATAAAATGAGTGAATCTTGTGCATATACAAATAAGGAGAAATTGTATCTCAGTCTCTTGTACTGTGCTCTGTTCTAGTCACAAGAAGTGGCAAAGTGGGGCCTGCAGGCACCCAAGTCCCACTTTCTGCCCAGTGAAATTGTGTGTTCTGTGGTGTCAGCACAACTTCTGTAGTTTCATAAATGTTGTGCAGAAATTTTCAGCCCCATCTATGGAGCCATGAGACTTAAAAGGAAAACGAAAGAACGCTGAAATTTGTGCCCCCATCTGAATTTCTGATGCGGAATGCACACAGTCACTCCTATACTTGGCTCCTTTGCAAGATGCTTCTCACCCTCCTCCTGCCCTCCCCTGTCTGTGCCTGTTAAAATTCAGGCGTTGCTAGTTGCTCCTTAGCTAAGACATCAGTAATGACTTCCACGCTTCATTATTCTCTTTATGGTTGTCTGGCTGGGCAGCCTGTCTCCCTGGTTGCGATTTAAATGCACACTTAATCCATACTCCCCCGCTCTTCTGCTTTTAATTCTGATCCAGAAATCGAACTCTCCTGGAAGAGGGTTACAGAAGCCACCCAGCCACCTCATCCTTCCCCACCCCCAGCCTGGCTGCTGGTCTCTCCCCCCCTGCCCCGGACTTTGTTTGACTCCCAGGCACATGGCATTTCTCTCTCTCTGCCTCTAGGGGTCAAAATGGCAATGAAATGTGCTCGTATTTGGGTCTTTAAGAGCTTTTCATCCAAATCCCTTTGCACCTTCACTGCTCCTTCTGTGTTATCTCTGAACCTATCTCTTCAAAGTCATCTCTCTGTGTTTATGTCTCCAGTGTAAGGCACGCTGGCATAAGGATTTGCCATGAAGAGTAAATTTGCCAGCTGTTCAGGACTTGGATAGTCTGAACATGGGAGCGGCCCTGAGGTTGGATCAGACCAAAGGCCCATCTAGTGCAGCATCTGCTTTCCCACAGTGGATAACCCTGTGCTTATGGGAAGCCTCCAAGCAGGATGACGGAACCCACCCCACCCCCCACCTCCCACACAGAGTGCAGCAATGGCTGCTGGCTCTTGGAAGTACACTGCCTCTGAACCTAGAGGCCATCTTGGCAATAATATTGATCGATTGACTGAGAATATTTATAGGCTGCTCTTAAGCAAATGCTCTTCGAGTAGCTTACAGTAAAGTAACAGAATCACCACTGCAAATCATAGAACTTTCGATAGGACAAGATACCTTTCTGTTTGATCTGTGTAAAAACTCTTTCAGGTTTTTGAAATTGTCCAAATCTTACATGGTGTTTTAGTATGGGTCTGGGATGATTTCCAGGTTGCCAAATTGGAAGCAATTCAAAATGCTTTCCTTCGGAAAATATTGGCATTACCTTCAGGCACCCAACGGCTACCCTTCAATTAGCGCTCAAGTCCATTGTACTCGAGCGCTTAATTGCTTGAGAAAGTTGAAGAATTAATCTGACAAGTTTTTATCTATGTTTTATCAGCCTCCAGTTTTGCATGCCATGAGTCTCTAGATTTAATGATCTTACTATTCATTCATTTATTTTATTTGTACACCTTTCTACAAAAATATGATACTCAGGGAGGCTTTCAAAAACAGTTAAAATTGATTAAAACGCTACATTGAAATACAATAAACACATAACAATTATAGAAACAAATACTATTAAAATAGCACCCAACCCAACATATCCGTCCTGTTGGGATATAAATTCTGCCAAAAGTGGCCCCTCCAAGTAATTCCTGACGTGCATGGCTGATAACTTTCTCCTACAGAAAGTGGAAGAAGGATCTAGAGGATCAGCTTGACTTGATACTGACCAATAAGGATGACTTAGTGAATAAAGTGGCAGTTACAGGAACTCTGGGGGAAAGTGACCACGTAATACTTGAATTCTTGATTTTAAAGGAAGCAAAAGCTGAGTGTAACCATACATGTACTCTGGATTTTAGGAAAGCTGATTTTAAAAAAAACTCAGAACTATGATAAGGAATTCCACAGCCTGGGAGCAGTCACTGAAAAGGCCCTCTTTCAGGTCACCACCAAACGTGCTTCTGAAGATAGCGGTGTTAAAAGAAGGGCCTCTTCAGAAGACCTTAAGAACTGAGAAGGCTTGTATGGTAGGCGGTCTTTCAGGTAGCCTGGTCTCATGCCGTATAGGGCTTGGGACCAGGCTGTATAAGTCACAACCAGCTCTTTGAATTCTGCCCAGAAACAGACCAGAAGCCAGTGAAACTGCTGTAATAAGGGAGTCATGTACTTTGTGTTATTAGCCCCCAGTCAACTGTCTGACCAGATGAAGTTTCTGAACAGTTTTAGAAGGCGGCACCACATAGAGCAGGTTACAGTAATCCAAACTAAGGTATGTGGCCAGATCAGACATCTCTAGAAATGGGCACATTTGGTGCACTAGCCTCAGCTGTGTAAACACACCCCTGAAACTTGGGCATCCAAGATGAATCCAAGAATTCACCCAAACTGTGAACCTTAGTCTTCAAGCCTAGGTTGAATCCCTCTTCCCTCATCTGCCTTTTGACTGTCCGGGAGCAATTCTCTCTTGTCTGGATTAAGCTTCAATTTGTTTGCTGTCATCCAATCCATTACTGACATCAGGCACTGAACTGAAACCAGAACATCTTCCTTGGATTTAGATGGAAAGCAGAGCGAGCAAACTGGGTGTCATCAGTATACTTGTAGCATGAAAGCCCCAAACTCTGGACAATCTCTCCCAGAGGTTTCATGTATATCTTAAATAATATGGGAGATAAGATGGAACCCAGAGGGATATCAACTGCCATGGCATTGAACAGGAATACCCCCAGCATCCTCTTCTGAAATTGCCCCTCCAAATAGGACCAGAGCTACTTCAGACAGATGCCTTGGAAGGATACCATGGTCAATGGTATCAAAAGTTGTTGAAAGGTCCAGCTGAACTAACAGGGACACTCCCCCTGTTCAGTTCCTGGCTTATATTATCCACCAAAGAGACCAAAGCAGACTCTGTCCCATAGCCAGGCCTGAAATCTGATTGAAATGGATCTGTCTCATCCAGAAATCCCTGGAGCTGAGAAGCCATGGCACACTCTAGCAAAAATGGGATATTGGAAACCAGTTGGAAATGATCCAATTTGGTGGGGTTCAGGCTGGTTCTTTTTAACAAAGTCTTTTAGGCAACCTGGAATCACTTCTTGCTGTAAAGTGTCACTGCCCTTACCTACTCGGCCAGTCCTCTCCTGGCTGCTTTTATAAGCCAAGAGGGCAAAGGCACACTAGTGGTAGGCCTCACCTCTCCAAGGAATCTGTTCACATTCCTGGGCTGTACAAATTGAAAAGTATCTATTATTATTATTATTATTATTATTATTATTATTATTGAAAAAGCAGAAGCCAAAGTTATATCCACTGGACCTGTACGAACTATAGCTTCCAAGCCAGAACAGATATGAGCAATTTTATATACAAAGTGTCACGCAAATTGATCACTGCAGGCTATTGAGCGGTCCATCTCTTCTTGTGGGCCAGAGCACAACAGACCTCTGACCACCCAAAAACTCCGCTGGGTGACTCTGAGCAGATGCAAAGGTAGTGGAGAAGTACAATTTCTTCGCCACCCTCATTGCCATGGAGTAGGCTTTCCAATGAGCTCTAGCCCATGATTGATCAGACTCATTCCAAGTTTTCTGCCGGTGTTGCTGAAGTCAACAACCCACTTGCTTCATCACCTGCAGCCCCTTGGAAAACCAGGGGGCTTGTTTGGCTCTACTCTGTGGCAGAGGATGCTCAGGAACAATGATGTCAACTGCCTCGGGCATTTCTCCATTCCAGAGAACAAACAATGCTTTGACAGAGTCACTTGCCAAGGAAACAGCAAAATCCCCAAGAGCTGCCAGAAAACCATCTGGATCCATCAGTCTCCTGGGCTGGACTGTCTTAATCGGGCACCCACCCCTGCAGAGGCTCAGAGTCCCAGCAAGTCGAGACCACACCAGGCAGTGATGGAACCATCATCTCACCCTGCACAGAAAACCAGATCCAAAGTGTGCCCTGCTGAATGAGTGGGGTCAGATACTAATGGGCACAGACCCATAGTTACCATGGGGGCCATGAAGTCCTGAACCACTCCTGACAAGGCAGCCTCAGCATGTATGTTGAAGTCCCCCAGCACAGCAAGAGAGTCCAGCACCAAACCTGGGGCCAACTTGGGTAACATTCTGTGTTTGACAAGCAGGAGTACTTTTGAAAAATGCACATAAAAATGAATAATGCTTCAATCAATGGGAGAAGATTTGCACACTTGATGTGTACATTTGGAAAATATGCACAAAAATGTGCACAGATTTTCATGCGAAAAGAAAAAAAAATCAAAACTCACAATGTAATTTGGACTTGAGTTGGAATGAACTTCGAGGTGGAATTTGGAGAGCCTTGGCAAACTCGTTTTGCTAATTCGCATATCCTTAATTCCAATATTAGGTGTTTTGTTTTCTATCCCTTTCCTTCCAATCCCCAACACAGAATTCACCTTTTCCCTGCTGCTGCTGCTGCATACTTGGGCTGACATTCTTATTGAGCCGGCTTCAAGGACCAGAAGAGCTCGGCATGTAGGAGAAATCTGGGTTCTGCTCATTCACTTTTAGCTGTGGCAATGTGTGAAACATTATTTATTGTGGTTTATATTTCTACCTTCCCAATAATTGACACAGCATGTTTTAAACATTTTATACTTGCTATGTTGCACTTCTTTAGATGGGTGGTGAACTATAAATGCACTAAAATAAATAAATTTCTGAATAGTTATTGTGCAACGGAAAGTGCAGTAGCTTGTGGAATTGGCTTTATTGTACAGACTTCCTCATTTAAAAGCCTACTGGCCACAATCCTGGGGCACATTGTAGTTTATGGCATGGCATCTTGCACATTGAGGTGCTGGCAAACCTACTCACAAATAAATTGTTTGTTTGGGACACTTGTGCACAAAATCGTGCATTTTCTAAGGTTCCCCTTTGGAATTCATGACATCCCTATTTGTTTGAGTGTAGTGGTTAAGAGCGTGAGCGATGACTAGGAACCTTCACGTCCAAATCCTGACTCAGTCAGGCATTCACTAGGGGAAGCCTTAAGCAAACCCTACCTTCAGCCAAGGCTCCCGCCCCGCCCCCACCCTTCCAGGATATGTGGTACATATTGTAGGAATGATGGAGTTAATATGCCTGAGGCCCTTTGGAAAAGGGTCATATAAATAGTAATTAAGGTTTTTAAAGCTCTATTTCCATGAGGTCGTAGCTAGTGTTGCAGACTTTTCCATGCCTTCATAATGCCTTTCCTCCCACGCTCTTACAGATTCTGTGCTCCTTTTTGGAACCTCACTGCTAAATATTTGATCTGTTAGCAGAGAGCTTTGGCCTGTGGGGTTAATGGTGCATGGCCCTGCACCTCGGTGTTGACTGAAGGGACTGAGTTGAGAGAGAAGGATGCTATTCTTAACCTGCTGCTTCTTGCCAGCAATAAACAATGAACGAGGGGCTAATATCAGAGCATTGTCTTCTCTCTCTCTCTCTCTCTCTCTCTCTCTCTCTCTCTCTCTCTCTCTCTCTCTCTCTCACACACACACACACACACACACACACACACACACACACACACACACAGCCTTAACTGCTGTTACCTTGCCATCGCTCTCAGTGTGATCAGTTGTAATCACTCCAAAGGAGAGCAATTTATCCCTGAAAAGAAAACCTTGAATCTTTAATTCCTGAGCTACTCAGACAGGGGAGATAAATGGCTGCAGCGTGACTGTTCAGCCTTGGTTCCCTCTGTTGCTGGGGTGTCTTTGTGCAGCAGCCAGGGTCAGGGAAAGGGAGCTGGCAGGGGACCCCAGCTCTCTGCCTTCAGGGGATGGTGCCCACCGCGCTGGCTCTCCTGCTTTGTGCAGGGCACCAACTGCGTCTGCTGAGCCTCTTGGGCCAAACCAGACGAGGTGGTGGGGGTTGGGCATCTCCTCCTTCAGCGTTGTGTGCATGGGTGTGATTCCAACTGGAAAATGGTGTGTGTTTGTGTGTGTGTGTGTGTGTGTGTGAGAGAGAGAGAGAGAGAGAGAGATTCCCTTTCACGCTCCCTGCATGTTTTGTCCTGCAGAGTTGTATAGGAAGGGGATTTCAACAAGGAAAATGGCACAAGCAGAAATGGTTACCTTCCTCTAGCACCACAGTCCCAATCAGAATTGTACCCCACCCCCTCGGACAGCATTTCCCATTTCCAAACCCTAGAATCATAGAATAGTAGAGTTGGAAGGCCATCGAGTCTAGTTGTAGGCTCTCCCACACTAGATGCCTTCAAGAGGCAGCTGGACAACTATCTGTCAGGGATGCTTTAGGGTGGATTCCTGCATTGAGCAGGGGGTTGGACTCAATGGCATTATAAGCCCCTTCCAACTCTACTATTCTATGATTCTATGAGTCCATCCCTCTGCTCAATGCAGGAATCCACCTTAAAGCATACCTGACAGATGGCTGTCCATTTGCCTCTTGAAGGTGTGGCCACAACCTCCCTAGGTAACTGGTTCCATTGTTGTACTGCTCTAACAGTCAGGAAGTTTTTCCTGATGTCCAGCTGGAATCTGGCTTCCTGTAACTTGAGCCCTTTAATCCATGTCCTGCACTCTGGGAGGATCGAGAAGAGATCCTGGCCCTCCTCTGTGTGACAACCTTTCAAGATCCACTCATAGATTTCCATCTGCTTTGTCAAGTTGTGCCCTGAGTGTGACCCTGAATGTTGTCTTCAGCAAGGGTAGAGACCCACACGTGAACCCTGGCCAGACTCAAGCAAGCTGTGCTGGAAGGAGCACCCACACCATGTGCAGCTGTGCTTTATCAAGGCATAGAAATGCGGGTGGCGGAGAGTGTGTGCAATGCTGTAGTTGAACGATATCTTTACATATCTTTACATGCCTGTTCTATGCTACTTTATTTCTCTTCTATTATTATTATTATTATTATTATTTATTTATATAGCACCATCGATGTACATGGTGCTGTACAGATAACACAGTAAATAGCAAGACCCTGCCACATAGGCTTACAATCTCTTCTCTTCCTGTAAAAAATATATCCCATAAGCTATAGCTTGGTCTGAGTGCAAAGAATTGGTTGTGGCACGTGGCCGTGGCCCTCCACAGAGAGCTACAATTCCCAAGGTTCTCTGGGAGCAAGAGGGACTGTAAAGCCTTATCAAGCCGCTCCTGGAGCAGAAGAGAGCCAGGCGGGGGAACAATGACAGGGGGAAGGAGACGCTTGGCTTTCCCCAGCCCCCCTCCTGATCAATGGCAGAAACCTCTGTTAGATCCCTGGGTGGAGTAGAGCCTTCTCATGAATTGGTTCCAAGAAAGACTGTTCTGGAAGGACAGTTGACCCTGCACATAAAAGGTGGGAGAGCGGGGGAGAAGTAGCCAAGTTGCATCGGTGGCCTGTAGCCTGCTCTCCCCCACCCCCCTCACGCTGCCTGGGAAGCCTCAAAGTGCAGCTCCTTCCTACAGTCTCTGGAGAGCAGGTCGGTTTCAGGAAAGAGCTGAACTCAGAGGGGCTACTGTGTTCTGTTGCTTTGGTGACTCTCGATGGCAGGGGTCCTCCTGTGGCCTACTTAGGATATGATGTTCTGGCTGAGAACCTTTGTTGAATGCTCTCCCTTCTGCTTCGTACCAGATTCCCTGCTCCAAATGAAGCCTCGGTTCTGGCCAGTAACATTGGCCTGCAAGCTGTATTCCGGTTCCTGAGCTCTGTCATCTGGCTTCCTCTTTCTACGGGTGTTTGAATTATTGGAAAACCTTCTGACAAAGCTTTGGGAAACAGAATGCCGGAAGAAGAGGTAGATCTTTGCAGATGCTTCGGCGGAGCTCTTCCTACATTTGGAGGAATGGAAGAGAGACGCGCATATTAAAAAAATTAAAGCTGGGTCTTACAATACAGGTTGTAGTTTAAGGTGAGTGCTGTCTGTGCAAGGGCTGACAGCGTGCAGTCAAAGGCACAGCCAACATATGCCCTGTTGCTGCTAGGGTTGACTGCAGTGGGCTGGGAACTTTTGTCTGCCATTATTCATCTACTTATTGGGGAACCTACAGAAGCCTTTCAAGGAATGGCAGAATGCCCCATAGCCAGCTTGGAAAAAATACTTTCGTTTGACTGAATGGCCCCAGGCCTCTTAGATAGCTGTTAGAAGAACACAATACATACCTATGGGGAGGAGATGATTGAAGAGTTGCTTGGATTTGCCAAGCAGCCAAGGAGGGAAGCATTTGAAACATCTTTGCTCTGAGGCTGTTTTCTTTTGCTCTCAGGTGCAGGAAGAGAAGGGAAACCCCGGGAGGGAGTGAAAAAACAAGCCACAGGCAGGGGTGGAAGCAAGGATAATCTTGCAAAATATTATTTGTATGACTTTTTTTAATGAAGGTGCCTACGCGTTTTGGACAAAAAACATCCTTCCTCAGGGCTTATTCAGAAAGGTTTTCATTGAGCAGACAACTGTAAAAACCTTGTCGAATAAGCCCTGAGGAAGGATGTTTTTTGTCCGAAACGCGTAGGCACCTTCATTAAAAAAAAACCATACAAATAATATTTTGCAAGATTATCCTTGGTTCCACCCCTGCCTGTGGCTTGTTCTTTTGCTCTCAGCCAAAAATTTAGATTTTGCTAGAAGCCATAGAAGCATTGTTTGTATTTGTTGTGGCACGTGGTTGCTAAATTATTTTTCATTTTATGCAACAGATTGTTTATCTAATGTGTGACTGTGCCTTTGATGGTATAGATATCTGTTTTTGTGAGCTGTGATTTGTAGTTTAAATAAAAGGAGAGAGAAAACTTGGACAGTGAGAGAAAAAGAGTGCTGAGATTTATTCACTCCAGTGGAGGAGGAGGAGGAGAAGGAATACAAAGGAGGTTTGGAGCACTATAGGACTGTGTTCCCTTGCAGGAATTCTCCTCCTGTGATTCTGCACTGGGGACCTGTAGAGTAGTAGTGAGGTGTTTGCAGGTCCGTGTAACCTTGGCACACCCTAAGGCATTTTGCTGGAAAGCTTGCAGGAGAATGTATGTTGCTTTGGAGCTCTGGCTGAATGGGCCATGAAATGACCAATATGCTTGTGGGCAAAGGAAATGGGAGAAGGAAAGGAAGCACGAGCAGAGCTGCTACCACAGATAGAAGGCAGAGCAAAGACTGACCAAATCCCTCTAACATTTCTAGGCCACTTCTTTCTCTTCCAGTGAAGAAAGCCTGGAATAGAAAGGCCTTAGTGGGGTGGGAGGAATTATTCCCAAAACAGGGATCAAAGGGTAGGGTAGGGATCAAAGGGTAAGGTTGCATCTGGGGTAGGCAACCTTTTTAGCCCCGTGGGCACATTTGGCCATTTGAGAAACCACCCTGGGGACCACCACAAAATGGCTGCCATGGGAAGCATGGCAAAGGTGGGTTCTGAGCCTCAACACACTAAACAACTCCATCTGCCAGGGATGCTTTAGGGTGGGTTCCTGCAATGAGCAGGGGGTTGGACTCGATGGCCTTGTAGGCCCCTTCCAACTCTGCTATTCTAGGATTCTATGAAGCTTCACTTCAGAACTAACGTAAGCCTATTTCCCAGAAGGCAAACAGCTTTCCTGCCACTCCTTTCCAGCCAAGTCATTCCCCTTTTCTCTTTTGCTCTCTCAGCCCAGCTCACCACCTATAGATATGCCCCCCTCTCTCACACACACACACCAGCCAGCCAGCTTCCCTCTTTCCATTCACATACAAGCCCCCCATGTATCCATCATGTTGGCCTTCCCTTCTCTTCACTATAAGCCCATGAAAAGACCGCCCTCTTCTTCAGGGTCCCTCCAAATGCCTCCCTAAACCCACAAGCAACCTCCATCCATTCAGACATACCAGCTCATAACCTGCTCCAAGCTGGCTCCTCCCAACCTCCACTGGCTTCCTGCTGCTCTCCCTCCATCCATCCCTGATAGCTTCCCTACCCACCCCGAAAGCTGGCTTACTATGGCTCTTTCCAGCCTGCACAGGTAAAACAGAGTCAGGGCAGACAGTTTGGAAGACTTGGGGAGCCAAAAGAATTACGTTGTTTCAGCAGCCGTCAGATTTCAACTGAAGGTTTATATAGTCTGGTCTCCAGGTTCAGCTGCAAACATTTAGTTCTGCCCTCTCAAAGGGCCCTTTAGTTCCAAGGATCCCCTACTTACAGGTAGCTCTGAGGAGTGTGCCAACTTTTCCAGGTGGCCAACTGAGCCTTAACTTTGCAGTGTCTGTTCTCTAGAGCTCGGAAGCAGTTCGGCCTCCTCTGAGGTGTGCCTCTGACCTAGGGGTGCCCAGGACTGGTCCCTAGGGTCTTTCCAGGACACCCTCTGAGACCAGCCTGGTGAGGTCTCCCCCACCGTGGATACTGGGGTCTTCCCGGTCAGTGGAGAATCCTCTGGCTCTGTAAGGCCTGAACCCTGACCTGAAGAGTTGTCCTGGGTCAGGCTGGAGCCAGGCATGACCAGTGCAGGCTCCACTCTTTAGTGGCTACAAATGATTGCTAATGTGTTTACCGGTGGGGGTATTTCATGAATGAGGAGTTTTCAGGGCCTTTTTGGTGGTGGCCTCCAGACTATGGAATGATCTCCCTGACGAGGCTCACTTGGCACCAACGCTGCTATCTTTCCGGCGCCAGGTTAAGACTTTCCTCTTTGCCCAGGCATATGGTGGCACATCTTAATCTCCCATATGTTTAGTTTTTTAACAGTTTTTAATGCTTTATGTGTGTATGTTCTGTGTTTTAAATTTTTAAATTTTGTATACTCGTTTTTATCTTAATTTTAGAATTTCTGTAAACCGCCCAGAGAGCCCTGGCTATGGGAGTGGTATATAAGTGCAATAAATAAATAAGTAAATTTTCCCTGCCAGGGCTCTGGAGCGCCCTTTCAGAATCTACCGTAGAGACTCAATTAGAAGAGTGACCCAGCAGTTAGAGAGACATTTGTGGGTTCTGGCTTTCCCATGCCTTGTATACCATCCAGGTTTCTCTTTGCACTTGACTACATGACTTCCTTGCCTTGGCTGATCCTCTGCTTAGCCAGCCTTCCAGAATGAATGGGGATTCTAGAGTCAAGGTGCATGAGGCATATCTCAAAAATTACAGTGCAGGTGAGCTTCTTGGTAGCATGTGCCCCTAATTTCTGTGAAATCATGGGTCCTGTCTGCAGAAAGTAACTGTGAGCTCCAGCCCCCACCAATGCCTCTCCTTCTGTGCCTGTCTGATCGGTTTAGTGTCCATTTCCCATTGAGTATCTGATGTGGAATTTGCCCTGCCTGGATTGTACCCAAATCTATCCATTTGACGCACTCAGCTGCCTGAGTTCAAGCACTGGATCTCGGAACAGGGTTGACATGCATGCGCTGACAAATTCAAGCTGCCCCTTTCCTTTTGCAGGTTGGCTATGAAAACGCTGGCACGGTGGAGTTTTTGGTGGACAGGCACGGCAAGCATTTCTTCATTGAAGTCAATTCCCGGCTTCAAGTAGAGCACACAGTGACTGAAGAAATCACAGAGTAAGTGGCATGACTGGGATGCAGACAAGCGTACAAGATTCCATCACACTCTGTAGTGATCGAGAGACAAAAACGACCAACCTGGGGCCATGGAGAGGAAGGGCGGGGTGGGGCTGTGCAGATAGACTGCTCAAAGTACCACAGTTACAGGTATGTAACCTGTCCTTATTCAGCCTTCCTCCTCTGCCCAGCTCCTGAATTTCCACCAGTCCCTGCTCACATCCCAAGTGCATTCTCTTCCCATAAGGGCGAAGCTTATGAAGCCAAAGATTTTGGGAGGTTTGGGCAGCACGTTGCATAGCTCCTTGCTACTCTCAGGACCACCAAAAGCCAAATAAATCATGCAATATAGCAAAAAAGAAAAAAATGCAGAACAAATTATGTGAACTGAGAAATTATGCAGATTTGTGTAACCTACAGAGCAGGCTTGGGCTTATTTCAGGGCTGTAGAATCTCTTTTGCTTTTTTCCCTAGAACCTCAAGATCCACTAACTGGAGCCTGGTAGAAAATAGGTACACTGAGAATTAAAGAATTCTGAGCCCAAGAATTGGTTTTCAGTGACAGAACAGAACATAGCTGACAGTCCTTCCAAACAAACAACAAAGCACACCTGCCCCCTTAGCATTGTTTAATTCAGCAGCGTAATTTTGAAGGTGGGGGGAGAGAGTCATTTTATGGCTACAGTTGTAGTGGTGTTTTTTAAATTATATTTTTATTGTTAATTGAAAGTCAGAAATCCTTGCTGATCTTCTGGAAATGACTGAGAGATCTAGCAGTAGGTCCCACTCTACTTCTGCATGCCCCTGCTATGGAGGTAGCAGGATTCTACTTTTCTTGGAACAGAATTGTGATAGCCTCTTGCAGGATTTTTGGCAAGTGCCTAGTTATAAGAAACACACATGGATTTATGAGCTGTTGCCCATAAAAATTAAAACAGCTGAACTACGCTGTTGAGTCTCCAGCTTTTGGGTTATCAAAATGTCAAAAAAGTGGCCCCTAAAATCTGAATGGCAGAAGTGCACAAAACATTTAAATCCGAATGGCAGAAGTGCACAAAACATTTAAGTTGTGTTTCAGTAACCCAAATTCCACACCAAGAAAAGGACACTGGACACTGTGACCTTTTCCAATTATGCAGATTTGTGCATATTTTCTTCTTCTGTATAATTCTGGGCTTTTGGTCGTCAAGTGGGAAGGAGCTGTGCTGGGCAGGGAAGCCATGTGACCCTCCCAGCAATCAGTGGGAAAGCTTATGCCCCTGTTTCATTCCCACCATCCTCAAGGGCATCTTCTCAATCATGATGGCTAGAAGCAAAAACATGGAAGTGGCTAAATTCTGTGCCTGATCCCACATGCTGTAGCTGCCTGGCCCACCAGCGTTGTGCTTTCAAATCCTGTCTGGCTGCATCTGTACTGTGGGGCTCGGTGTGGACTGGGAAAAGGATGAGAGAGAAACTCTGAAGTTGGTCTCTTGGGGAAACTGAGGCATTTTCTCATCTCCTTCTGTGGAGCAAGGACCGTTTCACGTTCGGAACTGCTGCAGGGTTTGGCATGACAGCGCCGCGGGGGTGAGGAAATGCTACAACTAATTAGGAAATATTAAATCTTTTTCCATCCGTAGGCTGACTCTGATGTATAAAACATACGCTCCCACACTGATATCCTCGCTGCCCTTGCTTGCTGAGGGAATTCATTGGAGGCACGTTTCTGCGCATCTCCTCAGCGAGCCTTTACGCACAATATTTGAAAATTGGGGAGTCATTTTAGATGGGGGTGGGAGCTGAGGATGGCGCTCTGCTTTACACTCATGGCTCACACACATGATCTGCCTTAAAATAAATCATGATGGCTTGGGAAATGGGGAAAAAAACAAAAGCAAACAAAAAAACCATCCACACTCATGCAATGAGTGGCAAAATATGCACCGAGTATTTCTTAATCATTTAGTTCCATGTTTTCCTGGTGCTCCGTCAGTTCCAGCCTAGTCTCCTTCAGTCCAGGTGGTGGTGGTGGTGGGGCTGCAAGTATGAGTTCTCTCTCCATGTTCACAGAGGAAAAGGAGCCCAAGTCTTAAGGCTGCCTCAGTCATGGGTGGGTGGGCGCCTCTCGTTGCCACGTGAGACTATGCCTGTTTCCCAAAGGCCCCTTTCTACAGCTCAGGGCTCTGGCAAGAGCAACATCTGTCCTTTTTCTGGCAACCTAGGAGGTGGGAAGAAAGGAAAAAAGAGCAAAAAGGGAGAGAAAAGTGATGGGGGCATAAATAATAATAATAATAATAATAATAATAATAATAATAATAATAATAATAATTCTTACCCGCCTCTCCGTTTGGATTGAGGCAGGGAACAACAATAAGTAAAAAATACATAAAACTGAATTAAAAACATAGTATAAATTATTAAAACATCCTAAAAACATCCTAAAATTCCACTGGATAGGCCTGCTGGAATAGATCATAGAATCATAGAATAGCAGAGTTGGAAGGGGCCTACAAGGCCATCGAGTCCAACCCCCTGCTCAATGCAGGAATCCACCCTAAAGCATCCCTGACAGATGGTTGCCCAGCGGCCTCTTGAAGGCCTCTAGTGTGGGAGAGCCCACAACCTCCCTAGGTAGCTGATTCCACCGTCACACTGCTCTAACAGTCAGGAAGTTTTTCCTGATGTCCAGCTGGAATCTGGCTTCCTTTAACTTGAGCCCGTTATTCCGTGTCCTGCACTCTGGGAGGATCGAGAAGAGATCCTGGCCCTCCTCTATGTGACAACCTTTTAAGGATTTGAAGAGTGCTCTCATGTCTCCCCTCAATCTTCTCTTCTCCAGGCTAAACATGCCCAGTTCTTTCAGTTTCTCTTCATAGGGCTTTGTTTCCAGACCCCTGATCATCCTGGTTGCCCTCTTCTGAACACGCTTCAGCTTGTCTGCGTCCTTCTTGAATTGTGGAGCCCAGAACTGGACGCAATACTCTAGATACTCTGGATGAGGCCTAACCAGGGCCAGATAGAGAGGAACCAGTACCTCACGTGATTTGGAAGCTATACTTCTATTAATGCAGCGCAAAATAGCATTTGCCTTTCTTGCAGCCATATCGCACTGTTGGCTCATATTCAGCTTGCAATCTACAGCAATTCCAAGATCCTTCTCATTTGTAGATCAGTCTTTATTGTTTTCTTAAATGCTAAAAGACTGTTAAGTTGACGAGTCTCCCCCGGGAGGCCATTCCACAGTCTGGGAGCAGCAGAAGAGAAGATCCTCTGGGTAATATTTGTCAGCCTAATTTTGGCAGACTGAAGTAAATTCTTCCCAGAGGACCTAAGTGCAGGGGGCAGATTGTACGGGAGAAGGCAATCCCACAGGTAGCCTGGACCCAAACCATGTAGGGCTTTAAAGGTGATAACCAACACTTTATACTTTGCCCGGAAACTAACAGCATTTTTTAACAGCATTTTAACAGCATTTAACAACGTTAAGTTTGTTTTTAATGGACCCCACAATTGTTGTTTTTAAATGGATACTGTTGTTTTTATACTGTTTTTATGTGTGTGTGTGTGTGTGTGTGTGGTTTTAAATTGTATACTTTTAATGTTTACTATTTTTAAATGTTGTAAACCGCCCAGAGAGCTTCGGCTGTAGGGCGGTATATAAATGTAATTAAATAAATAAAAATAAATAATCAGCAGCCAGTGAAGAGATTTTAAAACTGGTGTAATGTGGTCACCCCTAGGTGTACTTGTGACCAACCTGGCTGCCATATTTTGAACTAATTGAAGTTTCCGGACTAGGTACAAAGGTAGCCCTATGTAGAGCACATTGCAGAAGTCGAGCCTCGAAGTTACTATCGTGTGCACGACCGTCTTTAGGTCTTCTGACTCTAGGAAGGGGCGCAGCTGGCATATCAGCCGAAGCTGATAGTAGGCACTCCTGAGCTATCTGAGCTATCGTTTGGAGCGACAGATCTAGAAGCACCTCCAAGCTGCAAACACAGTCTTTCAAGGGGAGTATAGTCCCGTCCAGAACTGGTTGGCACACCTCCAAACCCAGGTTGTGGCCTTTGACAGCATGCACCTCCGTCTTGTCTGGATTCAGCTTCAGTTTGTTTTTCCTCATCCAGCCCATTACCGCCTCCAAGCATTCATTCAGAGGAGACACACTATCCTTAGCTGACGCTGTTGTCGAAGGCATAGAGAAATATATTTGGGTGTCATCAGCATACTGATAGCACCCCGCCCCATACCTCCGGATGATCTCTCCCAGCGGTTTCATGTAAATATTAAATAGCATTGGCGAAAGGATGGCACCTTGTGGTATGCCATACAGCAGCTCCTTCTTTGAGGAGCAGCTATCCCCAAGCATCACCATCTGGAACCTGCCTGAGAGGTAGGACCGGAACCACCGAAGGACAGTGCCCCCAATTCCCAATTCCCTCAGGCATTCCAGAAGGATGCCATGGTCGATGGTATCGAAAGCCGCTGAGAGGTCCAAAAGTACACACACACCCAGTCAATACTCAGGCGTAGATCATCTGCTAAGGCGACCATAGAGGTCCCATAGCGGTCCCAACTATTTTGGACTTCTCAGCGGCTTTCGATACCATCGACCATGGCATCCTTCTGGAATGCCTGAGGGAATTGGGAATTGGGGGCACTGTCCTTCGGTGGTTCCGGTCCTTTCCTGCTTCAGCTCCCTAAGTTCTTCTGTATACCAGGGTACCCTGTTAGAAGCGGGCCGGAGAGGACATTTGGGGGCGGGGGGTTGTGTCGATAGCCTTAGTTACATCTCGATTCCATCTGTTAACCAGGGCTTCAACAGGATCATCGATGATACCAGCCATAGAACCCTCTAAGGCTTTCTGGAATCCCAAGAAGATCCATCAGCCTTCGAAGGTGGACCATCTTAATAGGTCTGCCACCCTTGCTGGGGCAGATAGTAGCCGTGATACTAACCCTGACCAGAGAATGATCTGTCCATGACAACACAGGGGTATTTATCACCTCTGCCCACAGATCTGTCTGTTTGGAACTGAAAACAGCATCGGGGGGGGGGTGACCTGCTGAATGTGTGGGTCCAGAGATCCATGTTTGTCATGGATGCCATGAACTTCCGAGCTGCACCTGACAAACTGGCCTCCAATGGGATGTTGAAGTCACCCAGGACCAAAATCCTGGGCGACTCCAATACCAATTCCGAGACTAGATCAGTGAGCTCGGCCAGGGAGTCTGCTAGGCAGTGGGGTGGCCGGTACACTAACAGAATCCCCAGTCTATCCCTGGTCTTCAGACTCAAGTACTCACACTCGATGCGATTCAATTCATGAACAGGAAGTCAGGGCAAGTTAAGATTGTCTTGATAGACCACAGCTACTCCACGCCCCCACCCCGGCCCACTTTTCCTCACCTGCTCACTAGCACAGTACCCAGCGGGGAGGGCCTGGGCCCATGTCGGGCCACTGTCATCTCCCAGCCAGGTCTCTGTGAAGCATGCCAGGTCAGCCTCCTCATCTAGATCATAGATGATATTTGTTTTGCTTTTAATGGACCTGGCATTACATAAGAGCAAGGAGGTTCTGTGGGTGACCTGGTTCGTTCACCAAGTTCCTCAGGTTGGCAGGGCAACTGGAAGGTAAGATGGGTGTTATATATCTATCTCTCCTTCCCCTGCAATGGCACTTTGCCCTGCCATTGCCATACCCCCTCTGCCCTGCACAACACATATTGCTGCTCCCTTACACATTATACCCAGCTGGGCTGCAAGGGGCCTTGAGCCTCTTAGAGGGGCAGAGTGGGCGTGGCACTTTGGGCTTCCACTCTCGCTCTCCTCCTACCCCGCAGATGTTAGCTGCTTTGCAGGAGACTGACTCCGTTGGGCTCTCGCCCTGCCCGCTGCTGGCTTTAGCGAACGCCCCCCCTCGCATGTTCCTTCAGCCCTCCTCCTCCAGTGAGTCTAGATCAGCCTCCCTTTTTCTAAATGTTTGGGATGACAGTTCCCACCATCCCTGACTGCTCACTGGAGCTGATGGGAGATGTAATCCAAAATGTTTGGAGGGCACCAGGTAGTGGGAGGCTGGCTCTATGTGGCTCCAGTCTCAGTGACGGCTGGATGGGGCCCACGACGCTGGGGATGGAAGTGCCCCAGGGAGGCTGGTTCACACCACAAAGCATCACGAGGGTGTGTGTGTGCTTGCTGTGGGGGGCGGGGGGATGGGGCAGCCGGATGGCCTTAGACCACATTAGGCAGGACGTGACACGTGTGTCTGCATTGGATGTGCACATTTCTGAAAAGGTAGATGGCAACTGCGGTGTATGTGCACCCGTGCCAATTGTTGGGGTGGCAGCAGGCAAGGAGGGGGAGGTTAACCCTTTCCTCCCTTTTTCGATCCTGATGAAAATGGCTCACCTGACAGTGAAGTTTGCAGTGGGTGATAAATCCCTGCACCAAGAGGAGTTTCCTCCTGGCATCTTCCGTGGAGCCATTTTCACCTGGACCTCAGCAGGGGAGGAAAAGGTGACATTCTGGCTGCCTGCATGCTACCATTCTGATAATTATTTGCAGCTGCTGCTGACATTTTTTAAAACTCCTGCATGCTAAGTGCAAAGGTGCCTTTTCCTCACCCAGCCCTGGGTCTTGCTCTCCCCCTGGCTGCTCCTTTGAGCTTGAGAGGTCGGAGGTTGAACCCGAGCTCTTCTGCTTGATCTGGCCTCCCCCAGGCCACGAGGCAAGCCGCTCTCACGCAGCCCAAGCCCCACTTCTGCAATATGAAGGGAATAATCAGGGCCTGCTTTACAGGGCTGTTGTAAGGCTTTCTGTTTTAATTTCTAAGAGGCAGTTTTAGTGCCTGAAAACGTGATGTAACCATTAAAGATTATTACTTTTGTTTTCGTTAACCAGCAGTGCCTGATTAGAACACCCATTTATGATGCAGCCAACCAGCTCAGGCATCCAGATGTTGACCTCTGCTCATATTGCATAAGGAAAGATGAATCAGGGTAGCTGACATGCTGCCCTTGAGCAGGGGGCTTGTAGAAGGCAGGTGCATTCTGTGATCCATGGAGCCTTCCCAGTAGGAGCTTTCTAGAAATGCCAGGGTTCCCTCCCTCCAGTGAGGCTGTCCTGGCCCCATGTTCTCCCCCTGAGCAGGGAGTGGCTCTTTGTGGTTAGTGTTCCAGGTTACCATTTGGTCAGTAATGATGAATGTAATGAACAATGGTGTCTCTTAATTTCCTGCTGAGTCAGAGGAAGGCTTCCAGCCCCTGGCACTGGGGAGGACACACTGGCTCAGACCATCTGGGCCAGGTCTAGGGGTGGTGAACTGGCATTCAGCCAGCCTCCTGCTGCTAATAGCCTCTGAAGTTTTGTACTGGCTGCCCTTTGGCAGCATATACACTGCATATAGACAGCTCCTCCTGTTTCTTGCGAGGGACGTTGGCGTGAGGACGGCTTGGATATTTCATGACGTGAATAATATTTGGGAGTGGAGAGAGCTTCTGAGTGCTCTGTGTATTCGTTCAGAGGAAGAAGCATGTCAGACCTGGAGGGAGAGACACGGTGGTGGAGGCTGTTCACTTGCATGGAAGAGAAAACCCCAACATGCACAGCAAATGTGCCCCACACCTAGCTCATTGTTCTCCGACATGCCCTGGATGGCACAGCTGCTTGTGCAAATCCTCTGTAGCTCTCACTGAATAGGTTTGATCCTGCTCCTGAACTCTGAAAGCTAATCTAGTGTGGCGGTTTAGAGTGTTGGGCCAGGGAGGTCCCCTCCTTAAAGACTCAACAATGCTTTATTTCTAAGGCGGTAGCTTTCGTGGGGTAACATGGCTGCCCCATTTGCAAACTTACTGGGCGACTGTGGTCCAGTTGTTCTCTCCCAGAGAACGCCCATGTGGGTGAGAATGGGCACGTCCTTCACCTGGACCTCCTTAGAGGAAGGGTTGAGTAAAAATGTAATAAAGATATCATGAAGGTTCTCAGTTTTGCCATATGACTCCTACAGAAAAGTCTGCACAGAATGAATTATGGAAATAGAGCACATTTGCATATATATTCCATGTGGAGTGCAAGAATTCTGTCAGCTTTTAAGGTTGAGCTTTTCAAAGTACATGGAAATGCTTTTTTATATATAAAAGGGTTGAGGAGTAGGAAGGGGAGCAAAATTGAGGGAAGCAAGGGCACCCAAAGGGGAGAGGGCAGGACGGTGGATCTTCCAGTGTTAAGGGGAAAACCCCAGCCAGTCAGGTTCTGCACCACGTAATTCCACACACTTGTATTATTTTTGCATAGTTCTGTAAAATAGACACCGGGGTGGGTGGGGGGAGGAGCTATGCAAGGCATTTAGTGTCCAAGGTCACATTTTGTTCTTTTTCTGCATTCGTGCAGAACTGCAATGAAAACAGTGTGATGGAGGCGGGTGTGAATGTGGCTTCTAGGATGTTGCCTGCCAGTGGATACCAGGAAATACGCTTTGCGGCTTGGGTTCTGTTTTATTAGGGTTGCTCTCATCCATGTGAAGGGACAGGTGTGTGTGTGAACCAGTTGCCCCGTGCTGGAGGGAATGGAGACTTGGCTCCTCACCTGAGTGGCCTTCCCTTGCTCCCTCCTCCTCCTCCTCCTCCTTGCAAAGTGTGCACACGTCTTGTCTGATTTTCATTACCGATCCGTTTCCTGCCTTCCTCCAGCTGTGCTCTTGGAATGAACCCATCTGCTCGTTTTAATTCTCCAGAAGCATCTGGAAAGGAGAGGGAGGGAGGGGAGGAGGCAAAGATGTGAAGAGGAGTTTCCAGCTCATCTCCCTCCTGTACTTCAGAGGCTGCTCTGGCTCCCCTGCTTACTGCCGAAGGATGGGGTGCTGGAGCTGCACTGGTGCCCGTTCTCTGGCCAGCTGGCCAGAGCAGTGAATGGCTGACCCAAGGCGTTTCTGTTCCATCCCATTCACCTTTACCTTATATCGCTTAGGGCTGTGCACACTCGAGCTGGCCGGAGGGCTCCACCTTGAAGCCCAGTCTGACTGGAATACAGATCGGATTGCGAGCTTTGTTTTTTTCATTTTTCACATAGAATTCCATGAGCATTTATTTCTGTTTGTATTTTTCCAAATGCACGCATCAGTTTTGCTTATCTTTGCAACGTACACATTCTTCTCCCATCAATTAAATAATATTTCTCAGACCAATAAACAGTTTTTGTCAGCAGGCGTGTGTTTGAAAAATGTTCAGGGAAGATGTGTCCTTTTTTTAAAAAAAAAACACATTGATAAGCACACTTTGAGTCCGATTCTGTAGCCAACCATGGATCCATCTAATAGTTGTTTCATCCATGTTTCATCTAGCCCACTTTTAGCTAGTTTGCTGATCAGAATGACTTCTTTATAATCTGCCCCAAAAATTTCCCAGGGATTGATGTCAAACTAACTGGTCAGGTTCCCAGGTTCCTCCTTTCCCCCCTTTTTGAAGATAGGGACAATGACCCTCCTCCAGTCATCCGGCACCTCACCCATCTTCCATGATTTCACAAAGATAATAGACAGTGGTTCTGAGAGTTCTTCTGCCAGCTCCTTTGTTATTCTAGAATGCAGTTCATGAGGCCCTGGAGATCTGAACTCGTTCAAAGAAATTGGGTGTTCCTTGACCATTTATTTATCAATCTGAAGCTGCAGTCCTTCTGCTTCAGCTTGTACTTCATTTTTTCTAGGGGAGTCTTTTGGGAGAAGACTGAGCCAAAGTATGAATTGAGCACTTCAGCCTTTTCTTTGTCATCTGTTATCAATTTGCCATCCTCATTGAGTAGTTCAACCACTATTTCTTTCCTTTGTCTTTTACTATGCATGTACCTGAAGAAAGCTTTTTTGTTTCTTTTAGCATTCCTCGCTAGCCTCAGCTCCTTCTCAGCTTTAGCCTTCCTGATGCCAGTGTGTTTTGATCTATAGAGCCTTTCTACATGAGGCATTTATTGTGTGCTCGTGGGAATGAGACCCTAGTGTAGTTGCCCAATTCCGCTTTACCTCAGCAGCATCTATTAGGTATGTAATGGAAAATATAGAAAGGCAGAGAAGGAAACCCCCTGGGGAATAAAAAGAACATGTGTAAAGGAACTGATCTTTAATCCCACAAAGAAGCAGAAGTCTAAAAGCCTCATGTAGGAAAGCCCTTAAAGTCCTGAGCAGCCAGGGACCAGAGTATCTCAAGAACCACGTTTGCATACAAGCCTGTCCAGTAATATACCTCCACCTCTGGGCCATGCTTCAGCCTCTGCCCACCCCTAACATAAATATGGTGTATACTTGAGGCAGGGCCTTCTCAGCTGTGGCTCCCAAGGTTTCAAACAGCCTTCCAATACTCTAGAGGTTCACCTGGTGGCCCCATCACTGCTGTTTGGTTTTTGGTTTCACTGCTTTTATTGGAATTGTGTACTGTATCTATGCTTGACCTTAAGCCACTTTGAATATTTGATAGGTATACATTTGTAGCAGTAGGAAATCATTATCATCGTCATAAATCTGAATTCTGCAGCTGATCGGTATTTCTGTGTCCTGACCTGACCTTTCGAAATGGTAGAGTTCGAGAGGTCTGAATGAGGCAGAGGCCCCGTAGTGGTTTGTTTGCTTTAAAGAAAGAGACATGAGCTGCTTCAGGAAGAGATGCAGCTCTGTGGGCCTGGCTGGTCTGAGTGCGAAGAGCCAGGATGCTGCTTCCTCCCTGGCGTGCTTCCTCCCTTTGTCCGTGTGTGCCGGTGCATTCCTGTGGGCTGCATTTTAAATCGATCTACCCCTGGCAGGCTTGGAAGCTGCTACCGCCACCGCCTCAGGGGATGAGAGGAGGGGCTAGGGTGAGGGGTCGAGGGACAGTGAATGGCAGCCTCCCCCTTTGGCCCTCCCGGAGGTGTGGCTCCTGGTGAGTTGCAGGAGCGCTGGCTCCCAGATGGGGGACACCCCACTGCACCCCACCCACCCATCCCTCCCTCTGGCTCAGAGCAGAGGCTTTTCCACCTTGCCCTCCCAGCTGTGGCGCTCGCTGGCGCTGCAGCACCAAATGAGCTGCTCTTGTGGGTCAAAGGCTCCTCTCCTTCTGCCTCTCCCCCTCCCGCCCACCCCATGTCTTCTCATCCCCCCAGTGCTTCCTCCGCTAGATACAAGCAGCTTTGTGACTGGCCCCTCCCCACCTTCCCCAAACAACCCTTCGGATTCTTGGAACGGCTCTCCCCGTCACACACACACACACACACACACCAAGGCATTTGAATCCAGTTAATTCTGGAGATGGCTGATCAAAAGCAAGGCTCTTTTGCTACTTCTGTATAATTAAGAGATACATGGGCGAGACGTGTGTGTGTGTGTTTGTGTGTGTGCATGTTCATTTCATGAACCCCCTTGCACCAGGCCTCTGACCCTGCTACTCACGTTCCTTTTCCCTGGAGATGCCTGTGGTGAAGCCTGGGGGCCTCTGAACACGAAGCGTGCATGTGCACTGGGCCCTCCTGGCCATGGATGTGTAGCTTTCCCTACAGCAGGCACCAGCTAGCACATGTGTACTGTGGAAAGTCACCCTACTTGGGATTCTGCCATCTTTCCAGCGCTCGGTTGTAGGTGCTGTGCATGTGGCGAGCAAGCGGTGCATGTGGCCCCAGCAGGATTGGGATCTGGTCCAGGGTTAGGGCCAAGGAAGGAGCTCTGTATTAACAGGCAGCAAAGGGTTAAATTGTAGGCAACAGCTGAGCCTGAGGCGTCCAGCCCATGTGGGCTGGAACAATGGGAATTTGTCAGTCAGGAGAGTGGCAAGGAGGTGGGAAGGCGCAAGGGGTTGGACTCGATGGCCTTGTAGGTCCCTTCCAACTCTACTATTCTATGGTTCTAAGGGCCGAGGATACAGCTGGAGCATTGGCGAACAACTCTGGGCTGTACTGAGTTGGTAAAACCACAGCAGGGCCTGTGAGCATCTAGGAAAGGATGCATTGGGTACTAGGAGCCAGACCAGTCTAGGAGTTGTTGTTGTTTATTCGTTCAGTCGCTTCCGACTCTTTGTGACTTCATGGACCAGCCCACGCCAGAGCTTCTGTCGGCTGTCGCCACCCCCAGCTCCCCCAAGGTCAAGTCTGTCACCTCCAGAATATCATCCATCCATCTTGCCCTTGGTCGGCCCCTCTTTCTTTTGCCTTCCACTTTTCCTAGCAGAAGCCTCTTCTCCAGGGTGTCCTGTCTTCTCATTATGTGGCCAAAGTACTTCAGTTTTGCCTTTAATACCATTCCCTCAAGTGAGCAGTCTGGCTTTATTTCCTGGAGTATGGACTGGTTTGATCTTCTTGCAGTCCAAGGCACTCTCAGAATTTTCCTCCAACACCACAGTTCAAAAGCATCTATCTTCCTTCGCTCAGCCTTCCTTATGGTCCAACTCTCGCAGCCACAGGTTACTACGGGGAATACCATTGCTTTAACTATGTGGACCTTTGTTGTCAGTGTGGTGTCTGCTCTTAACTATTTTATCAAGATTTGTCATTGCTCTCCTCCCAAGAAGTAAACGTCTTCTGATTTCCTGGCTGCAGTCAGCGTCTGCAGTAATCTTTGCGCCCAGAAATACAAAGTCTGTCACTGCCTCCACGTTTTCTCCCTCTGTTTGCCAGTTATCAATCAAGCTGGTTGCCATAATCTTGGTTTTTTTGAGGTTTAACTGCAACCCAGCTTTTGCACTTTCTTCTTTCACCTTCATCATAAGGCTCCTCAGCTCCACCTCGCTTTCAGCCATCAAAGTGGTGTCATCTGCATATCTGAGATTGTTAATGTTTCTTCCTGCGATTTTAACTCCAGCCTTGGATTCGTCAAGCCCAGCACGTCGCATGATGTGTTCTGCATACAAGTTGAATAGGTAAGGTGAGAGTATACAACCCTGCCGTACTCCTTTCCCAATCTTAAACCAGTCCGTTGTTCCGTGGTCTGTTCTTACCATTGCTACTTGTTCGTTATACAGATTCCTCAGAAGGCAGACAAGATGACTTGGTATCCCCATACCACCAAGAACTTGCCACAGTTTGTTATGATCCACACAGTCAAAGGCTTTAGAATAGTCAATAAAACAGAAATAGATGTTTTTCTGGAACTCCCTGGCTTTCTCCATTATCCAGCAGATATTGGCAATTTGGTCTCTAGTTCCTCTGCCTTTTCTAAACCCAGCTTGTACATCTGGCAATTCTCGCTCCATGAATTGCTGGAGTCTACCTTGCAGGATCTTGAGCATTACCTTGCTGGCATGTGAAATAAGTGCCACTGTCCGATAGTTGGAACATTCTTTAGTGTTTCCCTTTTTTTGGTATGGGGATGTAAGTTGATTTTTTCCAGTCTGATGGCCATTCTTGGGTTTTCCAAATTTGCTGGCATATGGCATGCATCACCTTGACAGCATCATCTTGCAATATTTTAAATAGGGATGTGCTCCGCTCCGATTAGGAGCGTAGAAGCAGTAGCGGATTGGCCTGCTCCGCCTTACCGAGAGGCGGAGTAGGAGCGGACCGCGGACCCCCTAGAAGCAAGGCGAAGAGAAGCGCCCATTTTTCGGAGCTCCGAGTTCAGGCGGAGCGCTCCGGTCGCCATCTTGAAAACATTTCGCCATAGGATTGCATTGCGGCAAATAATCGCGCATAACTACGTTGTTTTTGAAGCTATCATTCTGAAAATTCTTGTGCACAGAGAGTCGTGGATGGGGGTCATTTTGAGACCACTCTCACCTCTCTGCGTTGTCTGGGTCGCGGGCTATATTTTTGTGAAAATCGGGTCAACCGCGCGGCTCAAACTGCGTTTTCGGCTTTTCGCCCATAGGATTGCATTGAGGGAAAGAATCGGGGATAACTGGGGGGGGGGTTTAAGCTATCGTTCTGAAAATTCTTGTGCACAGAGAGTCGTGGATGGCGGTCATTTTGAGACCACTCTCAACTCTCTGCGTTGTCTGGGTCGCGGGCTATATTTTTGTGAAAATCGGGTCAACCGCGCGGCTCAAACTGCGTTTTCGGCTTTTCGCCCATAGGATTGCATTGAGGGAAAGAATCGGGGATAACTGGGGGGGGGGTTTAAGCTATCATTCTGAAAATTCTTGTGCACAGAGAGTCGTGGATGGGGGTCATTTTGAGACCACTCTCAACTTTCTGCATCGTACGGGTCGCGGGCTAGAAGTTTTTAAAAAATCGGCGGGAAAAATACCTTTTTCAAAGGGCTGAGGGGCAGAGTCAGCTCCCGGTCATGATGATCCCAAAGTTGGAGGAGGGCATAGGCAAAACAGGTAACTTGGGATTCTGGGAAACTTCTCTTTCTTCATCTGAACAGGCTTTTCCCCGTGTTTTTTAAAACAGTAGCCCCACCAAATGCACAAACACAACCTGAAATCATATACTAAGCCAAGAATAAGAGATAGAAACACAGCACTGCTCCCCACCCTAACCTTGGTGAACAACTGAATCGATGTGGTGCAAGGGGATGAGCTCCCCTAGGGCATCTCATCGTGGACGTGCCCCCACTCTCTCCTGCACTGGAAGGCCATTAGAGCCTTCCAAAGAGAGTAAAACGGTGGAGCAATGCCTATCATGAGTTGAAGTGAATGGTCACTTTTCAGTGGTAGAGCAATGCCTGTTATGAGTTGAAGTGAGCGTTTTACTTCTTCTCGGAGCTGTTGGTGGCTGTCTTGAACTGGCAGCTACTTCCCCCTCCCCCGGGCACGTCCCCCTATTGCTGGTAAAAGACAGATATAGCCTTTTTTTAAAAATTCTTCTTGCTGTTTATTGAGCAACACTGCTTCTTTTAATTCCACCCCTCCTTTGTTTATTGATTGATTTATTCCATTTTATATGCATTACTGGCTTATCCTTGGCTCACTTCCTTATGCCCCCAGAAATGCCAGCTGCATGCCTGCCTGCCTTCCCTCCCTCCTCCCCTGCCCACCTCGCAGGGATGTTGTGTGTGGGGTGCCCGATTTTCAAAAATTCCCCAAAAATCAGGGGATGATGGGATTGCTTTGAAACTTGGCGTGCGTGTGTATATCCCCATGAGGTGTCATGGTGCCAAACATGAGGTTTCTAACTTGAACAGAAAAAAAGTTGTATAATTTTTTAGCTTTCAATGCAAGCCTAGGGGGGGGGGAAACGGAGCTCCGGATCCGGATCCGGAGCTCCGGGCGGAGCGGAGCGGAAGTGGGCGGAGCGGGGGCGGGGCGGAGCGGCCCGATCCGGAAAATGGCGGATCTGCAAGTGAAGCGGAGCGGGGGGTCCGTGCACACCCCTAATTTTAAACAGTTCAGCTGGGATACCGTCGTCTCCTGCTGCCTTGTTATTAGCAATGCTTCTTAAGGCCCATTCAACCTCACTCTTCAGGATGTCTGGCTCTAACTCACTGACCACACCGTCTGAGCTATCCCCGATATTATTATCCTTCCTATACAGATCTTCCGTATCATGCCAGACCAACCTTATCTCCTTTTTGATAAAGTTACTAACTCAGTAGTTGTGGGAATGCTGTGAGTTTATTGATTTACAATATTTATATACCACTCCCCGTTCAGAATTTCAGAGTGGTGGAGAAAACAAAATGGAATAAAAATAAATTAAAAGTACATTTTAAAAGAAACAAAGTGCAAAGGGAAGTCGCTAAGGGAAGGCTTCCTGGAACAACGACGTTTTCAGGAGGCACTACGAAGATGACGTCTGCCTGACCTTCAGAGGCAGGGAATTCCATAGGAGGGGGGCCACCACACTGAAGGCTCTTCCCCTGGTGGACTCTAATTGGGCAATAAGTCTATGTGGAACCACCAGGAGCAGGCCCTCAGATGACCTCAGTGACCGGGCAGGTTGGTAGGGGAGAAGGCAGAGCGCTCTCAGGTATCCTGGTCCCAAGTTGTTTAGGGTTTGTACACAAGTACAAGAGCCTTAAACCTGACCCGGTAGCGAATAGGCAGCCCAGTACATCTTGATTTCAGCAAAGCATTTGACAGTCCCCCAAGCTATCTGTGTTGACAAGCTGGACAACAAGACTGTTAGTGGATCCATAGCTGATTTATTTATTTAATATTACTTTTTTATTCTGCCTTTTTTCCTGCAAGGAATACAGGGTGGCATACATTCTCCATTTTTATCCTTGCAACGACCCTATGAGGTAGGTTGGGCTGAGAGTCTGTGACTGGCCCAAAGTCACCCAGTGAGCTTCCATGGCTGAGTGGGGACTAGAACCCAGATCTCCTGACTCCCAGTCCAGCACTCTAGCTGCTACACCACACTGGCTCTTACAGAGAGTGCTCCTTAAAGGCTGTGTCACCCTGGAGGGAGGTGCTGCATGAAATGTCTGGTTCTGGGCCTTGTGCTACTCAACATTTTTATAAATGGCCTGGATGAGGGTGTAGAGCGGATGCTGATCAAATGTGTATCAACATCCGCTTTACACCCTCTGCCTTTGCACAGCCAACATTCAAAGGATCTTGAGAGCACAAAAATGAGATGGGGGAGACCTGGCTCTGGGGAAAAGTGACCAAGTCATACTTGAATTCTTGATTATAAAGGAGACAAAAGCTGATTGTAGCCATACATGTACTCTGGATTTTAGGAAGCTGATTTTAATAAACTCAGAACTATGATAAGTAAGGTCCCATGGCAAGTGACCTAATGAGAAAAGGAGAGTAGGATGGGTGGGAGTATTTAAAAAAGGAAATTTTAAAGGCACAGTTACAAACAATTCCAACAAGGAGAAAAGATAGAAGACAAGAGATAGAAGCCACCAATGTGGCTCCACAAAAAGCTTAGAGACGACCTGAAAACAAAAAAGGATACAAGGAAGTGGAAGGAAGGTGCCAAAATGGCATCAGGAAGGCTAAAGCTGAGAATGAGCTGAGATTAGCGAGGGATGCTAAAAGCAATAAAAAGGCTTTCTTCAGATACGTGAGTAGTAAAAGACAGAGAAAAGAAATGGTGGTTCAACTGAGGATGGCAAATTGATAACAGATGACAAAGAAAAGGCTGAAGTGCTCAATTTCTCCTTTGTCTCAGGCCATAGCTAGACCTAAGGTTTATCCTTGGATTGTCCAGTGGTCAAACCTGTTCATCTAGGTGACACACAGGGGATCCAGTGCTCAGGCAGGGGCGAACCCTGGATGATCCCAGGATAAACCTTAGGTGTAGCTGTGGCCTAAGTCTTCTGATGACCATAGTCTCACCTTTCCTAACATTTAACACTCTTTCCCCATCACCTTTCTCATATCCATATTCACAGATTCAGCATACCGTTACCACTGAACAAATGAAGCAGTTGACAGGTGCAGAAAAATCTAGAAAACAAGCTAGCAAACTAGCATTAAAAAGAGTATAAAATACTATTACCCTGCAAACATGAGCCATGGAACAAAATGGACGAAAGTCTTTTTGCAGTCACTTCTCACTAGCACCTCTTAGCTTGTTTCAACTTCTGGTTTATCAATGAGAAACTAATCTAAAAAATTATCATTATACCTCTGTTCATTAGCCATGTAAACAAGTCCATGATCAGTAGTAATACAAAGAAAGGCCAGAATGAATGCCCATCATCACTATGTTAGATAAGGGTTGTCCAGGCATGTTTAGCTTGCAGAAGAGAAAATTGAGGGGAGACATGATAGCACTCCTCAAATACTTGGAAGGCTGTCACACAGAGGAGGGCCAGGATCTCTTCTCCATCATCCCAGAGTGCAGGACACGGAATAATGGGCTCAAGTGACAGGAAGCCAGATTCCGTCTGGACATAAGGAAAAACTTCCTGACTGTTAGAGCAGTATGACAATGGAACCAATTACCCAGGGAAGTGGTGGACTCTTCTACACTAGAGGCCTTTAAAAGGCAGCTGGACAGCCATCTGTCAGGTTTAAGGTGGATTCCTGCATTGAGCAGGGGGTTGGACTAGATGGCCCTATAGACCCCTTCCGACTCTATGGTTTCTATGGTTCTATGAAAACCATTCTGGGACAAGAGAATATTTTTGCAAACAAAAAAGAAACACACATACCTACCTCACTGACATAGCAATACCTAGTGAGAAATGTTGCAGAAAAGGCAAAGGAAAAAAGAGGAAAATACACACCACTGGCTATGGAAGTTAAAGAATTATGGCAACAGGGAAAAGTTACAGTTATTCCATTAGTTACATCAGTCACCAGCATCACATCATTTTTAAAATTTAATTTTTACAGAAAACTAGGTCTACCAAAATACGTTCTCACCAACATCCAGAAAGCAGTCATACTTAAAACATGTTCAGTAGTCAGGAAATTTCTGAATCAGTAAAAGACAGAATGACTTGGCAAAGCCCGTCATGTTCGTCTAGAAAAACCACCCCAAGCAAGAAAAGAGAGATGATGATGATAATAGTAGTAGTAGCAAGCCTGTTAATTTTTTAGAAGATTTTTTAAAAGAAGAATGAAAAGAGTTCATCCTTTTAGAAGAGGAATTTTGAGTCCTCTTCTTTTAGAAGAGGACTCAAAATTCCTGATCGCAAGCAAGTATGATGACCCAGCAAAGGTTTTAGGAAACCTCACTCATTTTGGCATCGGTTGAGACATTGTGCTGGTCAGAATTTTCATCAGTAGAACCAATGGAAATACCTTAATGGGAGACTTGCCAGTGAGATACTGTGGCAAGGGTAGATTGACCAGAGCAATCCTATACAGGTCTACTCAGAAGCAACTGCATTGAGCTCAATTGAGCATACTTCAATTGGCTAACCAACTTAGGTCACAATCCTATGCATGTTTAGGCAGAGAAAAGTCATACAACTTCCAGAATTGCCCAGCCAGCCAAAGGAGCTCCCCTCAAAAGACACATAAGGAAATGCTCCAATGCCTAGATAAAACAATTGCTCTGAAGAAGAATATTCTTTCTTTGTTTTTAGGTAGTGCACACAGTTGTTGCAACAGTGTGCCTTCTTAAAAGATGCATTCCCTCTACCATGAGGAAGGTGGAAGAATATTCCATTAAGATAAATGAGAGAAATGTGACTGTGTTGTTTGTATGACTGAGTGTGGGTTTGAATGGTAAGTGAGTGCATAGGTGGTGTAGGTAAAGATGTTTTTGGGAAGCCGTGATGCAGGGACACATGGAGGGGGAGCCACTATTCCAGTGATTTGGGGCAGAAGGAGATATGGCAGGAGGAAGGGGTTGCAACATCAGCGTAGAACAGGTTTCAGGTGTCTTCATACTATTCCCCTTCTACCCTCCTCCTCTAGTTCTCATGTACCTGGTAGCTCATCCACTGAGCCCTCCTTCCTTGTGGTGCTGCTCTTTAATGCCAGGTCGGTCCGCAATAAGACCTCTCTTATTCATGATTTAATCCTGGATGAGAGGGCTGACCTGGCGTGCATTACTGAGACTTGGGTGGGTGAGCTGGGTGGGGTTGATCTGACTCAGCTCTGCCCATCTGGGTACTCAGTGCAGCACCAACATAGATTGGAGGGACGGGGTGTGGGGGTCGCTGTGATTCATAGAACTTCCATCTCTATCACCAGGAAACCACTCCATCTTGGAGCAGGCCTTGAAGGTTTGCATCTGGTGTTGGGCCAGAGAGACAGATTGGGGATGCTGCTGGTATACCGCCCACCCTGCTGCCCGGCATCCTCCCTGACTGAGCTGGCGGAGGCAGTCTCGAGTGTGGTGATGGAGGAACCCAGGACGGTGGTTCTGGGCGACTTCAACTTTCATGCTGAGGCTGTCTCTGGGGCTCCGGCTTGGGACTTTATGGCCTCCATGACAACCATTGGACTGTCTCAATTTGTCATTGGCCCAACACATAAAGCAGGGCATACCCTTGATTTGGTTTTTGCTCCAAGCTGTGAGATGGGTAGTCTGAAGATTGGGGGGGTCCAAGTAACCCCATTGTCATGGTCAGACCATTTCTTGGTGAGATTTGAACTCACGGCGTTACTACCCTCCTGCAAGGGTGAGGGACCCATTCGGATGGTCCGCCCCAGGAGACTGATGGAATCCAATGGATTTCTGAATGCTCTTAGGGATTTTCCAGTGGAGAGAGCTGGTGATCCAGCTGAGGCCCTAGCCTCACTGTGGAATAGTGAGATGTGGAGGGCCATCGACTTGATCGCACCTGAGTGTCCTCTTCGGTCTTG
Organism: Elgaria multicarinata webbii; assembly: GCF_023053635.1. Classification (NCBI taxonomy): domain Eukaryota; kingdom Metazoa; phylum Chordata; class Lepidosauria; order Squamata; family Anguidae; genus Elgaria; species Elgaria multicarinata. The sequence continues at coordinate 319,475 of NC_086191.1, read as the reverse complement.
TAGTGCCCGCTCTGCTCCTTGGTATACTAAGGAGTTGCGGTCAATGAAACAGGCTGGACGTCGGCTGGAGCGCAAATGGCGCAAGACTCGAAGCGAAGATGACCGAGCACGCTGTAGAGCGTATAATCGTGCCTATTGCGTGGCAGTGCGGGCAGCAAAGAAGGCTTATTTTGCTGCCTCCATTGCGTCCTCGAGTGCCGTCCAGTGGAGCTCTTCTGGGTCCGGGGGCTGCTAACATCCTCCCCAGCAAATGGGGCCCTGGCTCCGTCAAGGACCCGCTGTGACCTTTTTGCATCACACTTTGAGGACAAGATCGCTTCTCTCCGCAGCGAGCTTGACGTTGTTTTTAGTGCAGCTCCAGTTGAGGTGTCCGATGCCACCATCTGCCCAATTTTGTGGGATCAGTTCCAGTTATTGCAGCCTGATGATGTGGACAAGGTGCTTGCAGCAGTGCGGCCGACCACTTGCCCTCTTGATCCCTGTCCCTCCTGGCTTATAAAAGCAAGCCGAGGGGGTCTGACAGGGTGGGTCCAAGGGGTGATAAATGCTTCTCTCCGGGAAGGGGTGGTCCCTGCTGTCCTTAAGGAGGCAGTAGTGCGACCACTCCTGAAGAAGCCCACCCTGGACCCGACGGTATTAGGCAACTACCGCCCAGTTGCTAACACTCCTTTTTTAGGGAAGGTACTTGAGAGGGTTGTGGCGGAGCAACTGCAGGCACTCTTGGAGGATACTGATTATCTAGATCCATTCCAGTCTGGGTTCCGATCTGGTTACGGGACTGAATCAGCCTTGGTCGCCCTGATGGATGACCTTTATCGAGAGAGGGACAGGGGGAATGCAACCTGCTGGTTGGGTAGTCAACCAGCCAGGCGGTGGCAGCATGGCAAGGGAGGCAGGGCAGGCTACCCTGGTGTCTGCCTAACACAGGCCCTGCGTAGCAGGGGCGGAGGGGTGCTTTTCTGGGGGCCTTCCACTGTGCGCACGCACCCCCCCACCTTCCCTCGCCCCCCTACCCCAACGCGGGGCCTCAGAAGGCGTGTTTTGAGCGAATGCCATAGGGGAGTTGTTCTTTTTCCTTCCGCTTGAATAGCAGCTGCAACTCGATCTCTCGGCGGCTTTTGATACCATTGACCATGGTATCCTCCTGGATCGACTCTGTGGGATGGGCATCGGAGGCACTGTTTTACAGTGGTTCCGGTCCTACCTACGGGGTCGTTTTCAGAGAGTAACATTGGGTGACCAGTCCTCAGCCTCCTGGCAATTGAGCTATGGAGTGCCGCAGGGCACCATCTTGTCCCCAATGTTATTTAACATCTATATGAAGCCGTTGGGAGCAGTCATTAGGGGATTTGGAGCTAAATGCCATCAATACGCTGATGACACGCAGCTCTATCTCCCTGTGACAACTGAATCAGGTGAGGCTGTGCAAGTCCTGGACCAGTGCCTAGACTCAGTAATGGGCTGGATGAGGGCCAATAAACTGAGACTGAATCCTGGCAAGACGGAAGCCCTGTGGGTGAGTGGTTCCCGAGTCCGGGAGACAGGCTCATGGCCTGTTCTGGATGGGGTTGCCCTGCCTCTGAAAGAACAGGTTCGTAGTTTGGGGGTACTCTTAGACCCATTTCTGTCGTTGGAGGCTCAAGTAGCCGCCACGGCTCGGAGTGCCTCTTACCATCTTCGGTTGGTTCGCCGACTACGGCCTCTCCTGAACAGGGATAGCTTGACCACGGTGGTACAGGCATTGGTAACCTCAAGGTTGGATTACTGCATCGCGCTCTATGTGGGGCTGCCCTTGAAGCTGCTCCGGAAGCTGGAGCTAGTGCAGAATGCTGCAGCTCGGCTGTTGTCTGGAGCTGCCCCTTTCCAGCATGTAACTCCTCTGCTGAGGGAACTGCACTGGCTGCCTATTCGCTCCCAGGCCAGGTTTAAGGTTCTTGTACTTGTGTACAAAGCCCTAAACAACTTGGGACCAGGATACCTGAGAGAGCTCTGCCTTCTCCCTTACCAACCTGCCCGGTCACTGAGGTCGTCCGAGGGCCTGCTCCTGGTGGTTCCACCTAGATCCATCCTCCGATGGGAATCCACCAGGGGAAGAATCCACCATTCTCTTTCCCTCCTTATTGTTTACTACAACTTTATTAGATTGTAAGCCTATTCGGCAGGGTCTTGCTATTTACTGTGTAATCTGTACAGCACCATGTACATTGATGGTGCTATATAAATAAATAAATAAATAAATAAATAATAATAATAATAATAATAATAATAATAATAAGAGCCTTCAGCGTGGTGGCGCCCCTCCTGTGGAATTCCCTGCCTCTGGAGGTCAGGCAGGCTCCAACCTTGTACTCCTCTCGGCGCCTCCTGAAAACATCTTTATTCCAAGAAGCCTTTCTTTAACATGCAGCCTTGGATTTCTGTGTTGTTGTTGTTCTTTGCTTCTTTTTAAATTTTGTTTTAACTGTTTTATTCTGTTTTTATTTTCATTTTACCTTGTACACCGCTCCGAATTTTTTTCAATGAGGAGCGGTATATAAATATTCTAAATAAATAAATAAATAAATAAATAAGATGGTTCCTGCCACCCATAGCTGGTGTAAGTATCAGTATTTTTTTTTAAAAAAGTTTAGCACAGTGAAATGCCTGTGAAACTGAGCAGCAAACCAGAAAGCCCCTAGATTAGCTCTCACAACTTCTGTGAACTCATAGGGTGGCCTTAGGCAAACCACTATTCTTTCAGCTTCCACCCTGCAATACTGGCCTGCCATACAGGATTGTTGTAAGGATTATATTCTAATAATGTCATGCATATGATGTGCTATGAACATTCTAAAGTCCTGTCTAAATGCTAAGTTTTATTTTAAAAATCAGCTGCCTGCTTAAGTTGCTCAGTTTCACAGGCATTACATTGTACCAGCTGTGAACTTTTTTTTTTAAAAAAAATTACTGTTACTTACAAAACCTTGGCTTAGGTTTTAGATAGATTGAAAAAGTTTTCGATCTATTAAACAACTAAACATTGCATCCCTACTTATTAAAAAAATCAACCATATTTCTTTATAGTTTTCATGACAATGACAAACAACAGTTTATTTATTACATTTTTATACCGCCCAATATAGCTGTCTGGGCGGTTCACAAAAATTAAAACCATAATAAAACAACCAACAGGTTAAAAACACAAATACAAAATACAGTATAAAAAGCATAACCAGGATAAAACCACGCAGCAAAATTGATATAAGAGTAAAATACAGAATTAGAACAGTAAAATTTAAATTTAAGTTAAAATTAAATGTTAAAATACTGAGAGAATAAAAAAGTCTTCAGCTGGCAACGAAAGGAGTACAGTGTAGGTGCCAGGCGGACCTCTCTGGGGAGCTCATTCCACAGCCAGGGTGCCACAGCAGAGAAGGCCCTCCTCCTAGTAGCCACCTGCCTCACTTCCTTTGGCAGGGACTCACGGAGAAGGACCCCTGTAGATGATCTTAAGGTCCGGGCAGGTACATATGGGAGGAGGCGTTCCTTCAAATAACCTGGCCCCAAACCGTTTAGGGCTTTGAATGTTAATACCAGCACTTTGCATCGGGCCCGGATCTGGACTGGCAGCCAATGAAGTTGTAAAAGGACTGGCGTAATGTGATCTCGCCGGCCAGTCCCTGTTAGTAAACGGACTGCCCTGTTTTGTACCAGCTGAAGTTTCCGGAACGTATTCAAAGGCAGCCCCCACGTATAACGCATTGCAGTAATCCAAACGAGAGGTTATCAGAGCATGGATTACTGTAGCTAGGCTATCTCTGTCCAGATAAGGGTGCAGTTGGTATATCAACCTAAGCTGATAAAAGGTGCTCTTTACCAAGAGTTTGATTTAAACTCTTGGTAAACATATAAAAGTACACCCACAGTCCAGAACTTGGTATATGCTCAGATGCGTACATGAAGCAACTAGGCATGTGGGGTCACTTTTCATTTCAATGAAGGGATCTAATTGGGGTGTTTAAAGGAGTGTGTTTGTGGATCTAGTCCCTTCTTTGAAATGAATCAGTATGTTCTTGTAGGGAGGACCATTCTATGCCTATACTGGAGCACTTGGATCCATAAGCAAGCTTGAGTCTCGGGCCTCTTGTACTCCTCATGAAATTAATTTACCTTTAATAAAAACAACTGTGCATTTCCCCCCTCATCGCCTCTTCTTTGAATACAAAAGGAAGAAGCTTTAATACAAGCAGCACAAACCGATGTATATCGGGCCCCTGTATCTGTATGTGTAGAAAAGGGAATTTCAGCAGGTGTCATTCGTATGCATACAGCACCTGGAAAAATTCCCTTTTCATCATAACACATAAAGCTGCAGGAGCCCTGCCCTCTTTTGTATACTGGTCACTCTAGCTAAAGAGGGCAGGGCTCCTGCAGTAACACACTGGTAATGCTTATACATATCATTCATCAGATTCTTACATCCTCTGTGACTATAAACCATAAAAAAGAGCTTAAAATGGAAATAACACCTCCATTTAATTAACATTATTTATTTCAATCCCTATATTTCAGACTATATATAAGTGAGAAAGGGGGGATGTTGTGCCTTAAAAACAGTCTACAACTCCCAGTACCCACTGCCTGGAAGGCTGCACTTACTGGGGCCCAGAAACAGCGAGCGCTTGTGCTGTTGCTGCTGCAACCAGTACAAATGCCTGCTGCCATGATGTAGGAGGGGCTGTCCACGGAGGGGCTGTCCACGGAGGGGCTGTCCACGGAGGGGCCGTCCACGGAGGGGCCGTCCACGGAGGGGCTGTCCACGGAGGGGCCGTCGTCACCACTACACACCACAGCTGCCTGCTTCCCCACAGGGCTCTCCTAGGCCTCAGTAAATGCAGGCCTCCCAGGCAGTGCATGCTGGGAGTTGTAGGCTGTTCACTGCCTGCTTCCACAGAGAGCTCTGAATGAAAAGCTTACAACTCCTGCATGCACATCGTTGAGAGCAGGGGAGAGGGTGGGGGGTTTCTCCTGGCTTCTGGAAAAGCGTTCCCCCCTGCCCCTGCATTACGGGGCTTTTGAAAGGGCCTGTTTTTAGGTGGATGTGATAGGGAAGACTTTTTCTCTTCCACTCAAATTGCAGCTGCTATTCAAGCGGAAGGAAAAAGAACAACTCCCCTATGGCATTCGCTCAAAACACGCCTTCTGAGGCCCCGCGTTGGGGTAGGGGGGCGAGGGAAGGTGGGGGGGTGCGTGCGCACAGTGGAAGGCCCCCGGAAAAGCACCCCTCCGCCCCTGCTACGCAGGGCCTGTGTTAGGCAGACACCAGGGTAGCCTGCCCTGCCTCCCTTGCCATGCTGCCACCGCCTGGCTGGTTGACTACCCAACCAGCAGGTTGGCGTTTTTCCTTTTGGCTTACAGAAGCCAATCCCAAGTCTCGCGAGAGTACTGGATAATTTGGGGTTCTCTGAAATCTTGCGAGACCTGGGATGTGGAGAGGCAGTTTCCGGAGGCCTGAAAAACACTTTCCCGGCTCCCTCCCTCGTGCCTGGGCTTTCCCAGACATTAAAAAAAAAAAATCTGGCCGAGGGGTGCCTCCAGGGTGCTCATCTTTTCTCCGGACAAATTAGCCTCTTTGCCTGTTGCCCCGGAGACACGTGGATTTCCTGGTATTTCCAGGGAAGTCCAGTGCTAATGGTCAGTGGAGGCTAGAACCCCATGTGCTCAGTGGTGTGGAGAGCCCCCAGGATACAAATGTTCCCCTGCTGCAAGAGTTCACCTTCATCATAGGAGGGGCCTCTCACTAATGGCAGTCCACTGGTAGAAAAGTGGCTGGAGAGAAGAAGTCATTTTGAGGAGCACATGACAGGGGTCCTGTCTTACGCTGCCCAGCAGAGCTGAGCTTCTCAGTGACTGGGCATCCGACCGGAGAAGGCCTGGGCCTGGGCCAAGGCTCTGCAGCTCAGCCAGGTGAAGGGGGCCCGATAGGCTCCCGGAGAGTGCTGGGCCTTGGCAGGATGCCGACGCTGCCCCTTTCTTTCCTCCTGTCTCTCTCCACTGCATGCCAACCAGAGCTTTGCAGGCCACATCCCGGTCTCTGGGCTTCTCCTTCCTGAGCCATCCTGGCCTCATCTGCTCCTTTGTACCTCCTTTGCTCTCTGCCACCTGGCAAAGGAGAGAGGCTGTCTTTCCAGGACAAGAGGCGTTTTAAAGCTGGCGCTTGCAGAAGCGGGACTGGGCACCTCTGCTTGTTTGTGTGGGGCTCAGACAGCTCCAGCATTTATGCCTTTTGGAGCCAGTCAGAATTTGTGCCCACTGCAGAGTGCTGACCTTTGGTGGGGCTCCATGTGCCTTCAAAGCCCAGCGCGACTGTGGGGACAATCCCCTGTCTTCCTCCCAGCTCCGACTTTTGAGGGGCAGGGGCTCATCCTGTCATGCTGAGCTTTTCAGGAGCCCGGGAAGCAGGAAAACATCCCCTCTGCTTTCTGAACCTTCCCGAGGCTCACGGTCAAGAGGGTCATCTCCTTCCTGTGTGTAAGACAGGCCTTCGCGTCTGTGGGTGAGTGGCAGAGTCTGTGCTTCCCCTCCCCGCATTTAATCCAATGTTACAGGTGTTGTTCTTGGCTCTGAAGATAGCAACGCATGTCCTGCACTCCGTATTCTGTGACTGGGCAATGAGACACATGCAGTGGCTAACACCCCCTCCCCCCTTTGTCTGACCCCCTCTCCAGTGTGGACCTCGTCCATGCCCAGATCCACATCTCCGAGGGCAAAAGTCTCCCTGAGTTGGGCCTCAAGCAGGACAACGTGCGGATCAACGGATGTGCCATTCAGTGCCGTGTGACCACCGAGGATCCTGCCCGTGGCTTCCAGCCCGACACGGGCCGAATTGAGGTAGGACGCCCACTTGGCCCCCAGGCCCCGATCCTTCTGCCCCCAAGATCTTTCCTTCTTGGCCCAGCCATCCCCTGTGAGTGTGATACTGGCACGACTCCCATCCCAGCACTCTGTGGTGCTACTGGAGAGGGGTGGAGTGAGTTCTGGTTCTTGCGCAGTGTGGCCCACATGTGCCCACAAGCCTTAGAGGGGAGGCTTGAAGATGAATATGTATGTTAAGAAGAATCTCTCGGTATTTCCTTCTTAAGCTGCAATTTTGAAATTCTTAAATGACGCAAGTCTGCTCAAGTGAAATAAATACTGAAGGTAAGAAAAGCAAGGCCCAATGGTTCTGAGATCAAAGCATAAAGGCACAGATTGACCGTAGGTGAAATACAGAACAAAAGTATGTCAAGATGACAATCTTCACCTCAATCAATATGAGTGGGAGAATATATCTTGGTCCTAAGGGAGGCTGCGTGAGGAGTCCTTGTGCATTCTTCGCTCCTGTCAGCTGTGGTAACGTGTTGAGGTCAGCAGGGTGCGGCTTTCCTGCCTCCTGCTGCTGTTCAGGGCCTGCCGGAGGAGGCACAGAGTCCCCTGGCCCAGCCCGTGTTGCTCTTGTGGCGCACACACAGGAGGGGCTGATCCCTTCACACCTTGCTTTTGGGCTCCACCCGGATGCTAGATGGAGACAGTGGGGCCTGGCCTGGAGGGGCCTCTCTCTCTTCTCTCCAGCCCTGATCATCCCCCCGCCACACCTCTTGTGAGCATGGATTTTACATGTGAGCATTTCTGTAAGCCACTCTGAGAACAGTTTCTTGTAGGCTGTTTTAAAAGTTGAGTGGATGATTGCAACGAGCACTTCATTACTTGTGAGGAGGCTTCATGGCAGGCCAGCTGGATTTACTGTGACTCCCCCCCCCCACGTCCTCCATCATGGAAGCTGCCTCTGGAGGCTTTGGCAAGGGAGGGGGAGGGAGAGGAGGAGGAGGAGGGCCTCTGAAACCCTTGCTCAGAATTGCAGAGGGAGGTTGTGGAAGGGTTTCAGGCTGAGAAAGAGCAGCTGGATTTAAGGTCAGTATTCTGCATTCATGGCAGCCTTGAGGTTTCTGGCTCACCTTTCTTGGCCTCCGCCAGCTCTTGGTGCAGCAATGGAATCGGTCTGGATGCGTTCCACGAAAGCAGAATTTCATCTGTGTACTAACAGGATAGTTGCAGAAAGCTGTTACAGAGATGTGAAGTATCCAGGTTTAGCAGTCAGAACTCCATGGCCGTGGGGGTGACAAAATGACTGAAATAATCCCAGCCGCTCTGGCAGCTCTCTTCATGAAAAATGCAAGAAGCACCCTGCTGGATCAGGCCAAGAGACGGGCACGAGGCTCAGCACCCTGTGGCCAGACAGCCTCTCCGGGAAGGCAAGCGCTGCCCCCCACCGCTGCCCCCCCCAAGACATATTCAGAGGTACACTTAACCATCAGAGGTAACAGCCAAACACAGGACCCGCTTTAAAACCAGCTGAGGCAGTAGAGACGCTAAGGCCTTTCGGCAGCGAGTTACAATTATATATTGTGTGAAGCGTGTGCTTTTGTCTGTGGTGGATCTGCTGCCACTCAATTTCTCTAACATTACCAGAGAGGGAGCAAAAAGGCCCCCTCCCCACTCAGTGCACAAGTCAATAAACGCCTCTCGTGTTCCCACTTCCCCCACCCCCGTCACAAGAACATAAGAAGCGTCACGCTGGATCAGACCAATATCGTCTCGGCAGAGCACTGCTAGATCAGATGAAAGCTTTATCTTGCAAGCAGGGCAAGAAGGCCACAGCCCCTCCCCAGCAATGAGTCCAGGAATCATCCAGTGGGAGGGGCTGTTGGAGGCCATCTAGTCTGACTCTCTGCTCCATCCAAGAAACCCATGGCAAGAGAACCCTCAAGAGATGGCTGCCAAGCCTCTGGTTGAAGATCTCCAGTGAGGGAGAGCCCATTGTCCCTCTGCGGCTTTGGTTCCATTGAGTATCACAAGGGCCCTGAGGCTGGATCAGACCAAAGCCTTCCTAGTTCAGCATTCTGTTTCCACAGTGGCCACCCAGATACCCAATAAGAAGCCCACATGCAGAACAGGAAGGCAGTGACGCCCCCCCTCCCCGCTCATGCTCCCTAGCATCTGGTATAGAGAGCCATAATGCCTGCGCTAATGGAGGTAGTATATAGCCATCACGGCTACTAGCCATTGAGTAGTTACCGCAAAGAAGAGTCTTTTAACTTTAATGGCTTGTCATCAATATGCCTACAAATAGACTCCGTTATAATTTGTTCTAGTATCTTTCCTAGTATTGTAGTCAGACTGTAGTTTCCTGGATTCTCTCCCCCACCCCCACCCACCCCTTTGAAGATTTGGATCAGATTTGCCTGTCTCCAGTCCTGTGGCACCTCGCCCATTCTCTAGGATTTCTCAGAGGTGATAGACAGAACCTGTGTCTATCAAATTTCTTTAGTGCCCTAGGATGCAATTTATCTGGCCCCCATTTAAAGTAACTTTTTATTTCCTGCCTGACTTCTTTTCAGACTTGAATTGTAATATTGACCCCCTCATCAGTTTTGCTACTTACGTGAGTTTGCATGCAGCTCCCCATTCAGGAGAAGACAAAAGCAAAGTCTGCCTTTTCTTTGTTGTGACAAACAGGACCAGTTCACTGTATTTACTGAACAGGTGGACCTCAAATTTCCAAAGCCTTTTTGTTGTTCACTGGCCTCAGCTTGTTCTGACACTGTCCCTACCAGTCTGGGTTACTCATCTGTTTTCTCCATGGTGACCTACCCTTCCTTCCATTTCTTATGCATGTGCTTTAAAAAAACACAGCTCCTCACTAAGCCTTTTTTTGCAGGGACCTTGCCTTTGCTAAACACCTCCCATTTTCCTTTCTTCTTGGAATTGTTTGTGACTGCACCTTTAGTCAGCCCTTTGTTAAGATCTCCCACCCCTCTTGTTAGTATTTCTACCCATGGAATCCTGTGTGTGGGGTTTTTTTGTGGGGGTGGGGGTGGGTTCCCAGTTGACAACATCCTCTTTTCAAAACCCTCCTGTGTTTTCTTGCCACTTCTTCCACCTTTTTTCTTTCCACAAAAAAAAGTTTGGTGGACATTTGGTTAGTAACACTAGGAGCTCTCCCTCTGGAAGCACCCTTAATACTGGCAGTTCATTCTCCTGCTTCTGACAGCCACTGGCTTCCATGCACCTTCCTCCCTGGGGCAGATCTCTTCCTCTTCCATTGCAGCAACTTCCTGCTCTTGAGCTTACTGTGACAGAGCTAGACTGCCTCTGAACATGGAGGCGTTGTTTAGACATCATGGTTAATAGCTGTGGAAGGCTCCTCCTCCTCCTCCTCTGTGCATTTGTTTTTTAGGTGTCATCATTGTAAAGGAAGCACGCCCCAGCAAAGCTGGCTTTTCCACTGGATTTTGCACAGATCCCAAGAACACACGCACACAGCTCCAGCACTGGAGGGTTAGGCCCAATTTTATTGAGGATAAGGGTAGGAAATACAAGATTAGCATTCAACAGGTAAAACATGCAGGTACAGAATAAGAACCCAGTCTAAGCAAACTAAAATAACTAAATTGCAAACTATACTTCGACATTCCGTGTGGTCATCCAGCTCAGAACAAAAGCCCCTTTCAAAAGCATACTCTTTATAGATAGTTTCCCCTGCTCCTTCCCCCCTCCCTTGCGAGGATCTTTCACACCTTCCCTGAGATGTTAATTTTCGCTCAAGGCTGATCGGCCTTGCCCCAAGCGGTTCCAGGATGTGCCAGAACGCCCACATGCAGCTGGCGCTTATCTGTTCCACTCCTAAAAATCATAACAATAAAACATTTTAACATTTTAAAACAGCTGTTCTTTGTATAATTTAACCCCATCCTTACAATCATAGGGATGCTCTAGTGTGAAGAGAGCATGAAGTGTGTGTGTGCATGCTCATAAGTGCCTCTGCTTCTGTCTAGGGTTAGGGTTAGGGTTGGCTGTTTAACTTCCTCAGTTTAAAATCTTCTAGGGCCCTTGTGGCTACTGTGCTTTTTGCCCTTTCTGCTTGGCTGTCAGGCTCATCATTTCAAATGCCTGGCATGTCTCCTTTCCTTAACAGCTCTTGCCAATCAAATCCAAATACCAGGGGGTCGGATGGGGGGAGGCTTGTAACAGGCAGCATCACTCACCAGCCAAAGAATGAGAGGGGGCAGAGCTGTCAAGTGGCAGACTGATCAGGAAGAGGGAGGTGGCCCCATTGCAGGGGGCCCTTGATCAATGTTCTCTTCAGATACCACAATGTGTTCGTCAGTTTGTGCAGATGTGATGAGACCCAGACAGCCTCCACATGAACGGCCACCGCCTCTGAGCTTTCAGCTGATGTTCTGTTAGCCTTTATGAAAGGCTTCCTGGGAATTTAAAAGGCCTGAGCCCTGGAGTGGATGATTTGGCTACTTGGTTTGAATTGATCATTACATTCCTTGCATGTATGCACCGTCTTTATAACCTGCCCTTCTCAGCTCAGCGTAGCTCAGATCTTTCACTCACGTAGCTGCCCCATCAGGCAAGTTAGGGTGGGAGCGAGTGCGTGGATCGATGGCCCCCAGGAAGCTCCGTGGTGATGAGGGGGACAAGCTGCTGGCCATGGCAGAATGCCTGCCTCCCAGGTCCAGCCACCTTCTGCCTGAGTCCGGGAAAGCTATTGCTGCCGTTCTGTAGACAGGGCTGAGGCAGATGGTATCCTGCATGGACAACCAAAGAGGAATTCTTCAGTGGTTGTATTCGGAGATGGTGGATGACTTATCCAACTGTGGAAAAGACCTCCCCTCTGGCATGCTGCAAAATATGTGGAAATGGGCCTGGCATAGCCTCAGAATTTATATTTGTTATTGTTTAGCTGAGAAATTTTAAGCCGTTTTTCCTCTGCAAAAAAGAGTGGCTCAAAGTAGATTTAAGGTACAAAAATATAAAAACAATAACTAAGAATTAAACCATATTAACAGTGGGCCCACACCTGTGGAACAAACCCCCATTGGAGGTCCACCATGCCGATAGGTGGGAAAGCTGCCAATCATGTTCTCCTACCCTCAAAGCTCTGCCCACCTGTCAAAATGCGGTTTAACTTTTCCAATGACACATTACCATAGCGCGGAGCAAACACGGACATGAGCGAAAAGTCGCGGTAAATCGCTGATGCAAATATGCGCATTATCGTAAAATGTGATGTTACTGCGAACTGACAGCTGACACATGTGTCCTAAAATGAGAATATGCAGAGCTACGTCGGGGTAAACAAGCCGTGTAGACAAGCCCCCAGAGACATTTACCATCATCGCTAATGACACTACCAATGGCTCTGCTGGGACCTCCTGTTCCCCTTCATGGCCAGCCAGATGCCTTTGGGAAGGCAGTAGCCCTCCCCAATTGTCTGCCCCCCAACAACTAGTAGAGTGCTTGTGAATGTATGGGGTTCAATCATCTGTTGCCACTAATCGCTATTGGTAGAACTCTCCTCCATGAGAACGTTCATATTGTGGGGTTGATCAAAGCAGGCATCATTCATATACTTCCAAACATATTTTCACGCTCTTGAGAGCTTAACACATATAGCAATTGAAGGATATAACTTGTTCAAAAAGAACAGAAGAAATAGAAAGGGAGGTGGAGTTGCACTATATGTTAAAAATACCTATCCCTGCACAGAAATACAGGCGGATCAGGCTGGGGAAGGAATAAAAAGAACATGATAATCGGAGTCTACTACCGACCACCCAATCAAGGAGAAGACGAGGACGAAACTTTTGAGAAAGAAATTGCCAGTGTTTCAAGGAAGTGTGATGGGGGACTTCAATTACCCTGATATCTGTTGGGAGACCAATACTGCCAAAAGAGGCCCTTCCAAGAAATTTCTGACATGTGTGGGTGATAACTTTCTCCTACAGAAAGTGGAGGAAGGAACTAGAGGATCGGCAATCCTTGACTTGATATTGCCCAATAGTGGTCAATCCTTGACTTGATATTGACCAAGTGGCAGTTACAGGAACTCTGGGGGAAAGTGACCACGTCATACTTGAATTCTTGATTATGAAGGAGACAAAAGTTGAGTGTAGGCATACACGTACTCTGGATTTTAGGAAAGCTGATTTTAATAAACTCAGAACTATGATAAGTAAGGTCCCATGGCAAATGAGCCTAATGAGAAAAGGAGTGCAGGATGGGTGGGAGTATTTAAAAAAGGAAATTTTAAAGGCACAGTTACAAACAATTCCAACAAGGAGAAAAGATAGAAGACAACAGAGGAAACCAATGTGGCTCCACAAAAAGCTTAGAGATGACCTGAAAACAAAAAGGGATACATATAGGAAGTGGAAGGAAGGCCAGGCTACAAAAAAAGAGTACAGGGCCCGATGAACTGCATCCTAGAGTAATGAAGGAGCTAGCGGAAGAACTTTCAGAACCTTTGTCTATTATCTTTGCAAAATCATGGAAGACGGGTGAGGTGCCAGACGACTGGAAGAGGGCTAACGTTGTCCCTATCTTCAAAAAGGGCAAAAAGGAGGAACCTGGGAACTACAGACCAGTCAGTCTGACATCCATCCCTGGGAAAGTTCTGGAGCAGATTATAAAGATGTCAATCTGTAAACACCTTGAAATCAATGCAGTGATCACTAGAAGCCAATATGGATTTGTCAAGAACAAGTCCTGTCAGACAAATTTGATGTCATTTTTTGATAAGGTAACCTCCCTTGTGGACCGTGGGAATGTTGTGGACGTCATATATCTTGACTTCAGCAAAGCTTTTGACAAAGTGCCCCATGATATTCTGATTAACAAACTAGCTAAAAGTGGGCTAAATGGAACAACTATTAGGTGGAGTCACAGTTGGCTACAGAATCGGACTCAAAGAGTACTTATCAATGGAACCTTCTCAAACTGGGGAGAGGCAACGAGTGGGGTGCCGCAGGGCTCATTCCTGGGGCCAGTGCTCTTCAACATTTTTATTAATGACTAGCTGTACCCAGCCACGCGTTGCTGTGGCTCAGGCTGGTTAAATGGAAAAGAAAGAAAAGAGAAAGCGCACGTTTGTAATATGTTTAATTTCACAATGGTTGTGGGTATACAATATTTTTTGTTGTTCCATTGTCTGTGCAGATATAGAGATTGTCTGGTTTGCTGACTCTAGAACACGCAACATATAATTGTCCCTGTGAGAACCAATCCGTGTCTAGATCTAAACCGCACAATTCTAAAGATTGGCCGTGAGCTTTGTTGATGTTGATTGCAAACGCCAATCGAATTGGGAATTGCAATCTCTTAATCTCTTTGCAGCTGGACACGCATATTTGAAGTTAATTTTAACGTCTTTACGTGTCACCAGAAAGTAGAGTATTTCAGGCAAGCATTTATTTTGTCCACTGGTGTCGAGCAAGGAATTACAGGTAATGTTTGCCTGAAATCTCCTGCAAGCAATATTAATGCGTTCCCAAATGGTCTGATGTTTCCACGCAAATCTTGCAATGATCGATCAAGAGCCTCGAGCGATTTTTTGTGCGCCATTGTGCATTCATCCCAAACAATAAGTTTGCATTTCTGCAATACTTTTCCCATGCCGGATGCTTTGGAAATGTTGCACGTGGGAGTTTCAATGAATTGCATGTTCAATGGCAATTTCAAAGCGGAATGAGCAGTTGTTCCACCTGGTAGCAATGTCGCAGCTATTCCGGACGACGCAAGAGCTAAGGCTATGTCATTTTGGGATCGAATTGCTGCCAGAAGCAATCTAATTAGGAATGTTTTACCAGTTCCTCCTGGCGCATCTAAGAAGAACATTTCTCCAACCCCGTTATTGACAGTTTGCATTATTTGATCGTAAATGCCATTTTGCTCAAGCATTAGCTTAGGAATATTTGATTGCACATACGACAAAAGATCACCCATGTTGTAATTTTGTTCATGACACAATTCTACATCGAACGAAGCAGGAGCAGATCGATTCGGTGATGGCATTTCCAATTGATTGAGAACTTTGTTCGTGATTTCTAAGCACAAATCTTCAATCATTATCAACGCTTCGTTGTAGATTTCTGCTGTGGAATCCATGTTCATATTTGAATTTTCCTTGCGTATTCGACGGAAAATATCTTCAGCCATGTGCGATTTATATTTCTCCCATAACTGCGTTGGAGATGGAGAGCAGGCGGTCAATATGATTGCAAACAATGCACGAATTTTATTTGGATGTGACGTGTTGTACGCATCATTAATGCATACATCCCAGTGTCGGTCGTTCTCCAATAAATTCAGAGCTTGACATGCACTGCGGAAAGTGGCATGTGTAACGCCGTTGACAATTCTCAATTGCTGGAAAGACGTTGGACCGGGCACATTTACCAAGAGCATGCGAAGAAAGAAGCATTCATCTTGATTGGGATGCACGGTGTACAGTCTGCCTATCGTAGTTCCTTTGAATATGCCAGGTTGTCTGTCGACTCGCTCTCCTCGTTTGCGTCGTTCAAATGATTTTCTACTGGCTTTCCATGTGTAATACATAGGCACTTTCGAATATAGCAGTGTTTTCGCAAACACGTCATTTTGACATAACGTGAAGAAAGCAGTTAACGTTGTAGCCAGTGGATTCAGGGCTATTTGTTGCACATTTGCAGCTGTAAATCGCTAGATGTACATTTCTAGATGTACTGCTAAGTGAACAACAGCTGGACTTCGTTCATGTATGGGAAATGAAAGAACTCACCATACAGTTTCATTTCTGCTTATGTATGTTCCAGCCTGACCAGCATGTGTTGCTTTTACGTTTTTTTTTAAAAAAGCATGTTTTTACCTGTCACAGGTGTGACATCTATATAATATATAAATATAAAAACACGCGCGTATTCGAATGCAACGTTGTGTCAAAATTTCAAAGCAATCGGTGAAGAACTTTCGGAGATTTAAGATTTTGAACAAACGAATATTTACATTTTTATTTATATAGATTTGGACGAGGAGGTGCAGGGAACACTCATCAAATTTGCAGATAACACAAAATTGGGTGGGATAACTAATACCCTGGAAGACAGAAACAAACTTCAAAGTGATCTTGATAGGCTGGAGTGCTGGGCTGAAAACAACAGGATGAAATTTAATAGAGAAAGCTCTGGTGTGGGCTGGTCCATGAAGTCACGAAGAGTCGGAAGCGACTGAACGAATAAACAACAACAACAACAAAGCCAAGTTCTACATTTAGGAAATAGAAACCAAATGCACAGTTACAAGATGGGGGATAATTGGCTCAGCAATACTAGAAACGAGAAAGATCTTGGAATTGTTGTAGACTGCAAGCTGAATATGAGCCAACAGTGCAATATGGCTGCAAGAAAGGCAAATGCTATTTTGGGCTGCATTAATAGAAGTATAGCTTCCAAATCACGTGAGGTACTGGTTCCTCTCTATTCGGCCCTGGTTAGGCCTCATCTAGAGTATTGCGTCCAATTCTGGGCTCCACAATTCAAGAAGGACGCAGACAAGCTGGAGCGTGTTCAGAGGAGGGCAACCAGGATGATCAGGGGTCTGGAAACAAAGCCCTATGAGGAGAGACTGAAAGAACTGGGCATGTTTAGCCTGGAGAAGAGAAGACTGAGGGGAGACATGATAGCACTCTTCAAATACTTAAAAGGTTGTCACACAGAGGAGGGCCAGGATCTCTTCTCGATCCTCCCAGAGTGCAGGACACGGAATAATGGGCTCAAGTTAAAGGAAGCCAGATTCCAGCTGGACATCAGGAAAAACTTCCTGTTAGAGCAGTACGACAATGGAATCAGTTACCTAGGGAAGTTGTGGGCTCTCCTACACTAGAGGCCTTCAAGAGGCAGCTGGACAAGCATCTGTCAGGGATGCTTTAGGGTGGATTCCTGCATTGAGCAGGGGGTTGGACTCGATGGCCTTGTAGGCCCCTTCCAACTCTGCTATTCTATGATTCTATGATTCTGTGACTGCTGCGCTTCCATTTAAATTAGGCATGCTTCTAGGGATACACTTGGGAAAAGAGAATGTGAGTGAGACTGCCTGAGGAATGGTTCAAGAAGATTTCTGGTGTGTGCAATGTTGAGTTATCTGAATCCTACAACTACATGCACAACCCAAATCCACTGGGGAGTTCCCCAACGTAAGCCCCATTGAAAACAACAGGGGAGTAGTTGAAGGATAATGACTCCCTTAAGTTCACTCACCAAAGGCTCACTAGGAGTTTGAACCCCACGTCTGTCTCCCTGTTTCCAGGCTGTACATGTCCAGAGGTCTGAAACAACCTTTCTTGTCCCTAGAAGTGGTGGCAAACTTTTTCCTTTTTCCTAATGAGCTTTTGCAGGAAGCATCTTTGCTATGGTTCACTCTTGGTGTCATTCTTCTGGTCCCAGTGCAAAAATACCCTTCCCCTCTAACTGCACCATTTAGACTTTGCTTAATTAATAGAAATATTCTCTGGTTCATTCCCCCCCTTCTTTTCTCTCCCTCTATCAGTTTCACTGCTTGGCTAATCTCTCCCGCCAATCTCTCCTAATAGATAAATTCTGCAATTAAGGACTAATTCAAAGCAGAGAGGGCTGTTTCTCTGCTCTGTCTTTTTGAAGCCTAGTTGTCTGAAGGGCCTTTGGTCAATTCCATTTTGTTCTAGTCAATTTCACATTCTATCTCTCAGGTCCCCAAGAACTCGAGAGCATGAGGGTCTGAGGATGAAATGCGGGGGAAGATATTTGCGGACTTCATATGCACTGAGGGTTTTGGTTTTTAAAGGAACATTATCTGCAGGGGAATTAGCATGCGTGTGTGTATTTTAAATCCCCATTGTAGCTGATGATTTCAATATAATCCTGGGCTATGACCAAATGAGATCTTGGGGAGTATCTGCCTTCTCTTAGACAATGGTTCATGCCATGGCAAAGAGACCATTTTAAACAGGGATTGGACAATTCCATGGAGGACAACAAATTCTCCCATCAGTTACTAACTGTGACAGCTAAAGAAAACTGCCAGATTCAATGGCGGTTTACCTCTAAGTACCAGATGCTGGAGACGAAGGCACAGACAATGCTGCGTGTGGGTTTCCCATGGGGGCATCTGGCCGGCTACTGCTGGGAACAGAATGCTGGCCTGGGTGGACCTTCTGCCTGATCCAGCTGAGCTTTTCTTATGAGCAGGGAGTGGGGTGCATCTATCCTTTGCATTCGAACAGAGGAGTTGGCAACCAGTGGCCCATGCTTGGACCCTTGACTTGTCCTCCATACTTTCTTGAAGCTGAGTTGAATTGGGGGAAGGAAAGTCAGGCCCATTCAATGGATTGATCTAGTCAGTAGGCCTCTCAATAAAAGGAAAAGCTCACATGTTGTCCCTGCCCATACGCCCCACTGCCTGATACCTCTGCTCCATCCCTGCCTAGAACCTTGGGCCCTCAGGCTCTTTCAACCCTCTGAAGGTCTTCTGCTCTCTTCCATGTTTGGAAATGCCTCCCAGAACCCCTCTCTGCATCACGCTGCATCTCTTGCTTCCTTCAAGCCCCTTCTTAAAGTCTACTTTCCCTCGATGTCTCTGTGCCCTGCTAAACCTTCACATCACATATTCCTCTGCTGTTTCTTCCATTCTCTCTCTCTCTCTCTCTCTCCCCGTGTAGCAGCTCAGGGACTCAGCTCAGCTCCAGTTCAGTTGTCACCCCTGCCATGAATGAGCTTAGTGGCCTCAGGCAAGTTTTTCTCTAAGCCTCAATCTCTCCATCTGTAAAGAGATAGTAATGCTGGCCTACCTCACAGAGTCGTTGTAAGGATTTTTGAGATACTTGATGCGGAGCACTTTGAATGCTCAAAAGGCTCTATGTAGAGGTGAGCTATTATTATTGCTTAGTATTGTTTATCATTAGGACACAGGACCTATACCACCCAATAGCCAAAGCTCCTGGTGCAGTTTGCATCAATTCATAAGGCAATAGAATACAGCATAAAAAATCAAATATCCAAAATTTAAAACAATTTAGGCAGCTAAATACAATTTCAATAAAACAATAGACCTGTTTAGACAATGGGCATAAATGCCCCATCATGTGGCATTAAATGTCTGGGAGTAGAGGGCAGTCTTCATCTGGCACCCAAAAGATGATAATATTGGTGCCATGCGGGCCTCTGTGGGGAGCTAATTCCATACTGGGGGGGGGGGGCACTGAGAAGGCCCTCTCCCTTGTTGCCACCTTCTGAGCCTTTCTTGGAAATGGCACTTGGACGGGGGAGGGGGGCAAGGGTTGATTGTAGTGTCCGTTCCATCGGGTATTGCAGTCCTGAACTGTGTAAGGCTTTATAGTTTAAAAACAGCACCTTGAATATAATTATACAACAAATCCAGATTTGCTCCTGTGTGTGCTCTTGACAGGGAACTTCAGGCAGTCTGATGAGTATGCCTGAACAGTGCCTTTAGATGTGTATTTAAAAACAGTCTGATGTATAACATACAAAAGTAATGTATTGAAGAGCTTTCTATGCATAACTGTGAACTTTGTATGCAGGGGATATTGAACTTCTTGTCGTTCGCTAAGGGGCTTTGGTATGGCCCCTCCTTTAACTCCAGCTGGATGTGGTTAAGGGGTTGTTGGTCTCATTCACAGGATCAAATTTCCAAGGCAGGGATGTGGTTTTGGCAAACCAAAGTGCAACTTTTGATCATGATGATAACAACCATCAAACACAGGATTTGTATAGCAAAGTATTTCTCATCCATTATCTTGCTGTAATCCTTACAACAATCCTGTAAGGTAGGTCGGTATCATTATCTTCATATTGAGTTCCTGGCCAAAGGGGTGTGTGTGTGTGTTTGAACTGAATTCATAGCAGAGCCTCTTAGCTACTTTGCAGTGTTTCCAGATCTTGAAAGGAAACATCCATCTTCAGTGAGGAATTCATTCTGTTTTCTTGTTGCTGGAGCCCTTTGTTTGGAACTGCTGGTGATGTGATGTGTGTTGGCACCTCTAGAGGGTGAGAATGACGCTCTCCCTTTGCTTCTGGCCTTGTGACTTTGCTTCACTGATGTTGTTCCCTCTGGCTTCATGAAAGGTCACGTTCTGCCAAAGAGAGGACGTTGCATTGCAGTTCACGGGTTTCGACAGGGGCGGGGGTGGGAATGGATGGGAGCAGTCAAAGAGCAAGAAGACTGGCCCGTTCTTCAAAATCAGCTGCTGCAGCCCTAAAACCCTCTGGACTTGAGGCTGCCTGTGGGCAAACAGAATGGATTATAACGGTAGCTGTTGTTTCATGCAAAGAGAAGAGACTAGCCATTGCGGATGTTTGAAGAGAAAACAGTGTGTGATTTTAGAAATGATTCACCTGTGCTGACTTTTCAGACAGGAGTGGGGAGCACATTCAGTCTGGCATAGTGCCACTTAATTACTCATTAACACTGTTTTGCCATTTGCCCAATGAGTACACTTACTGTCATTGTGGCAAGAGCATGAAGTGCTTTCACTTTCTGGTTAGCAAAATGAAGAGGCCAATCAAACCCTGCTTGATCTGTGGAATGCAGAAATGACCTGGGCGTTTGACACAATTGCTCCTGAGCGCCTTCTCCTGAGTCGAGCTTGTATGGCTCCGTGGTATACCCCAGAGCTGAGAGCGATGAAACAAAATAGGAGATGGCTTGAGGGCAGATGGAGACGAACTCCTGGTGATGCAACCAAACACTGATAAGTGCCTATAGTAAAGCATATTCAGGGGCAATGAGGGCAGCAAAAAACCAATACTTTGCTGCCACTATCAAATCCTCAATGCGCTGCCCAGCGGAGCTTTCCAGAGTTGTCTGGGGACTATTGCATGCTGGCTCCAAGGACATGGTAGAACCATCTGAGGCCCGCTGTAATGAATTTGCTAGGCACTTCCAGAATAAAATCTTTTGCATCCACCAGGCCTTAGACTCCAGTGTTATAGCAGGAGAATCTATTGAGGTATCCAGAGCATAGCCTTGTCCAGTTTCTTTGGATGAGTTTCAGTCGGTACAGGTCAAGGAAGTTGACATGGTGCTTGGACAGGTTTGTGCAACCACTTCCGTATTGGATCCTTGCCCCTCTTGGCTGATAAAAGCTAGCAGGGATGGAACAGCCGGCTGGGCCAAGGAAGTGATTAATGCCTCCCTGAGAGAAGGAGTGGTCCTGGGCTGTCTGAAAGAGGCAGCAGTGAGACCACTCCTGAAGAAACCTTCCTTGGACCTGGAAAATCTTAGTAACTATAGGCCGGGGGCAAATGTTCCATTCCTGGGCAAGGTCCTTGAGCGGGTGGTTGTGGGCCAGCTCCAGACACTCTTGGATGAGACTGATTATCTGGATCCATTTCAGTCGGGTTTCAGGCCTGGTTTTGGCACGGAAACAGCCTTGGTCGCCCCGTATGATGACCTATGTCGGGAGAAGGACAGGGGGAGTGTGACTCTGTTGATTCTCCTTGATCTCTCACGGCTTTTGATACCATCAACCATGGTATCCTTCTGGAATGTCTGGCTGAGTTGGGAGTGGGGGGCACTGCATTGCAGTGGTTCCGCTCCTACTTAGCAGGACGGCTCCAGAAGGTGGTGCTTGGGGGACATTGCTCGGCCCGGTGGATTCTCTAGTATGGGGTTCCGCAGGGGTCGGTCTTGTCCCCCACGCTGTTTAACATGTACATGAAACCGTTGGGTGCGGTCATCTGGAGTTTTGGAGTGCGCTGTCATCAGTACGCTGATGACATGCAACTCTACTTCTCCTTTTCATCTTCATCAGGTGAGGCTGTGCATGTGCTGAACTGATGCCTGGCTGCGACAATGGACTGGATGAGAGCTAATAAACTGAAACTCAATCCAGACAAGACTGAGATGCTGCTGGTGGGTGGTTCTTCTGACTGGATGGGGGGTGTTCAACCTGATCTGGATGGGGTTGCACTCCCCCTGAAGGAGCAGGTTCGTAGCTTGGGGTTTCTCCTAGAACCATCTCTGTCCCTTGAGGCCCAGGTGGCCTCGGTGGCACGGAGTGCCTTCTACCAACTCCGTTTGGTGGCCCAGCTGCACCCCTATCTGGACAGGGATAACCTTGCTTCAGTCACTCATGCTCCGGTAACCTCCAGATTAGACTACTGCAATGCCCTCTATGTGGGGCAGCCTTTGAAGACGGTTCGGAAGATGCAGCTTGTGCAAAATGCAGCAGCCAGATTGATAACTGGAACCAGAAGGTTCAAACATATAATACCAATTCTGGCCCGCTTGCATTGGCTGCCTATACGTTTCTGAGTTCAATTCAAGGTGCTGGTTTTAACCTATAAAACCTTACACGGCTTGGGACCACAATACCTGACGGAATGCCTCTCCCGACATGAACCTACCCGTACACTGTGTTCAACGTCTAAGGTCCTCCTCCGAGTGCCTACTACGAGGGAAGCTTGGAGGATGGCAACAAGGGAGAGGGCCTTTTCAGTGGTAGGACTCTTATGAGCCCAGACCACGTTACCACTTTGCTTCTGAACCTAATTCAAGATGGTGATGTTAATATATAAAATGCCAAAATGGCTTGGGTCCCAGATTTCTCAAGGACCACCACCAACTTTATAGACCAGCCCAGGTGCAAAGGTCATTAGGGGAGTCCATGTTATCAATATAGCCACCCTCCAAGGTTTGTAAAAGAGCCTCCACGGTGGTGGCCCCGAAGTGGTGATATTTTCTCCCTTCTGAGGTGCATCTGGAGCCTTCATTGTACGCCTTGTGTTGAGATACACCTCTTGACAGAGTCTTTAGAAATGGATGAAGTGCTTGGATGATGTTTTAAGTTGTTTCCTTAATATGTAGGTGCCCTGCCCTGGGGCCATAAGGTGAAGGGTGTGTGTAAACATTTCAAGAGTAAACAACTAAATACCTCCCTGCCTCTTTGGGTGTAAATGGGTTAAGCTAGTGCTGTTTTCTCAGGAGAGGTCTTTTTCTCTTTTTTCCTCCTCCTCCTCTCTTGTACATAGGAGAGAATGCCTTTCCTAAGCAGATTCCTTTACCCATATGGATTTGGGACTACTTATAATATCTAAAAACTTCTGATTGATTTACAAACAGCTGCTGCTTCATTAACCAGGCAGCAGATGTTGGTTAAAGATGGTAAATTGCCTGACTGGTGCAGCCCTAATGTGTTGAGCTTTTGCTTGTTGTCAGTCGCTCTACAGGGTACCAGAGCCCTCTTCCCAGACCCCCAGAGAGACAACAGAGCCTCCCCCGCCTCCCCCTGCACCAGCTCTGGTGATCTCATGTTCTGAATATGAGCTTGCACCTGAAGGAGCCAAATCCACATGGGCCCAGTGCAGGCGTGGTTTGTTTGCCTTAGCGTGCAATCCTATGGACTCCGCCCTCCTGCACGGAAGTCCCCAAACGGAAGCCCCCTTCTGAGATCCCTACATCCTGGCATGCCAAAGCTGGCAGGGTGGGAGGAGAGTCGGGGGCAATCTTTGACTCCTTGCCCTCCGACTGGTGATTATTTCAGTAGATGTACCAAGGGCACTTTGGAGAGGGGAGGGGGAAGGATAAATCCTTTCCAGGCTTCTCTGGACTCCTCCCACCAATCCACCCACCCTGCTACATCCCAATCCTCTTTTTAAGTGTCAGCAGATGGATTACAAAGTGATTCTTTAGTGAGGTGGGAAAGCAGGACTTAGTTTTTGCCTGCTGCCTTAACTTTGCGCAAACTGCTTTAAAACAAAACAGAAGATAACCAAAGCCCTGCTCAGTTGCAGGGGTGGGGGTGGGATGGGGGACTAAACCCTTGTCTGCTCGCAACACCTTCAGGATCTCTCTCCTTTGTACTGGAAACCTTTGTGGTTTTGTCAGTCTTTTCTTCCTGCATGGGGGGGTGGGGAGGGAAGGGAGAGCTAATTAGAGAGATGCCGCAGCATGAAGGCAGGAGGGAAGCGGCATATACTGGCAGTGCAAGTGGCCAAAGCGGGCAGATGTGAGATTGGTAGGGTTATAATGGTTCACATAAATGGCTGCCTCCACATCCCCCCCCCCAAAAAAAAGGGAGAAGGAGAAGACACTTCTCAGTTGGGTGCCAAGATTCCTGGGTGGCTGGCAAAGGACGTGCTGGGGACGAGGACGGTGTGTTCCTGAGGCCGCTGTGGTTTATCTCTCCATCTGTATTTAAAAGCATGCATGACAGTGCCCTCGAGCATCACCTTCCTTCTCTTCAGGGGCAGAACTTGAGAATGAGACACAACCAGTCACACACACCGCTCTGGAACATCGGGTTGCTGTAGGGATCTGCCCCCTCCCTGTGGCGGATGGGAGCATGTCCTTTCCTCCCTCGCCCACCAGCACCTTTTTTAAAAATTTTTTTATTGATTTTTCTATAGTTACAAATAATAAATCATATACATACATAAAAAACCACATATTGGTGGTACTTAACTCCAGTAAAATTAAATTTAGTTAATAAGGAGAACTCGACACTTTGTTGGAGAGGATGTCAGGAGAAAGGAATGTATATCCATATGTGGTGGAATTGTGAATATGTACAAAAATATGGAAAAGGGTGTATAAAGAGATAAACGAAATAACTGGAATGAAGTTAGAAGAAACACCAAGTGTAGCATTGTTATCAATGTATGGAAAACTTAAATGTATTCAAATGAGAATAGAATTAATAACGACCTTGTTAACAGCTGCAAGGTTAATGATATCCAGAAATTGGAAGGTTCAAGGGGATTATGATATAGAAGATTGGTATAAAGAAATATGGGATATTGTGATAAATGATAAATTAACATGTAATATTAGAATTAGAAGGGGAATAATAAAAAATAACGATTTTGAAGAGATATGGAAATTGTTCTTAGAATATGTATTATTAAAAGGGGGAGGAAGAACACCTCCAGAGGATTCAATGCAATTTTGGAAAGTAGAATAAGATCCCGGTGGTTGGGGTGCACCTATTAATGTGAGTTAGTTTAAGAAGCCCACTAGCACTTTTGAGCCCAAGAGGAGGATGTTCTGTGGCACACTTTGGGCTTCTGCGCAAGGCAGGGTCTCCATTCTGCTTTGGGGGCAGGGGTGCTAAGCTGCTCTTTTAAAGTAATCCTCTTCCACTGCTCAGCGCTGTCACCGTGCTCCTGCATTTCTTCTGCCTTTGTTTCCAAGCCTCTCTGAAAGCAACACCCTGTATTTTGGAGCTCTTCCCCCAGAGCCTTTGTGACCATGGATGGGAGAAGGGTGCTCTGTGTGCTCTCCAAAACAGTGGAGGAAGAGGGGTGGGGAGGCATACATGGCCCCAGCAGTCATGTAAATGCATGTTGAAATGGTGCGTTGCTCTCTTTTTGATTTGGGATAATTGATCTTTTCATGGTGACAGATGAAAAGCTAGATGGCAGCTCAGAGGGAGGCTTAGTGTGGGCAGCTGCCCAGTGCGAGGACACCATTATCTTTGTCATTTCTCTGCAGCCTAATTCAGCGCATTATATTTCAGCCACTGACTACTGTTGGTGGGGAAAGACAAACGAAAGCTGGGGTGGGGTGTTGTTTTTGGCAGCTCAGCTTCTGAAATGATTTCCATTAGAGCTGCAAGCCTTAGGAGCAGTCTGTCTGAAGCAATGAGAACCCGGTATTTCTGCCATGGAATTCTTGGAAGCAGTGGCTGATTTCCCACAGCGAGCATGTTCAAATGCTGTTGCAGATTCGTTGCCTGCTGGTCCCCTCTGTGGTTCCAACCCTCTGTGTGCCACAAAGCACGGGGAGCCAGGGTCCTCTCATCACTATCCGTTGGCTCTTGATTGAAAAAAGGAGCATATTGCTGCACCTTTGGAGTCAGTCATCAGTCAGTCTCCCCTGGCAGCTGTGGCAGGAGGGGACCTGCCAGGAGACACAGGACAATGTTCCAGCGACCTGATGATTGTGTGAACCCTCATCAGATTAGGAGGGAGCAGCTACAGGCTGGCTGGCATCCCCTGGTTATCTGTGTGCTGCACGCTGCCCTTCATCACATGCATGGTCCCGGGAGCCAGTTCTAGGAGCACTTTCCAAATATCCCTTTTCTTTTGAAACAATGGTGCATTGTCTCCCTGAAGCCACTCCAGTGTTCAGAGATAACTCTCTGTGACAGCAGCAGCAAGGGAGAACTCCACCAGAGTGGAATTGGGTCAAGAGATATTCCCACCCTAATGCTGATTTGCGTGGAGCTCTAGAAGGTGCTTGCAGCAAGAGAAGGCTTTAGTTACTGGTTTGTGAGGGGAGAGTGCCTCTGAGCATGAGCAGAATTATCCTTCCCTCACTACAGCCCAGTGAGTTGCTGTTATGTTTTCTTTATGGACCACCAGATTCTCATGACCCAGGGCATCGGGAGGCGCATAATAGGCATTTGCCTTCTGTGACCATGAACCCATAGAGGGCTAAACCAGGTATGCATTTGTCATGAGTTGGTCTTTAACAATAGCCAAGCGCAGTAAGGGCTGAGCCAGATTGGGGCCATGGGGTGTGTATGGGGGGCATTAACCCTTTGCCTCTACCACAATCACTTGCTAGGCACAAGATCTCGTTGGTACCAATGGGACCCTTCCTCACATTGCAAATGGCCTGTGTGGGGCGGGGGGGGGGCAGGGACAACTTTGGCCAGGACCACAGTGTAGTCAAAGAGTTAAAGCCGCCTTCCTTCCATGCCATGGCCCTGATCTGCTCAACCCCGTTATACCAGACTACGTGCTTAGAAAAGCCAGTCACGCAAGGGCAAGCCATGTGAAAAGTATCACATTTCAGTTGGCCCTGAACATATAACATATACATATAAACTGTATATGATGTGATTCTCCTGTTCTCCTGAATTTAATGCTCTCCTGTTGTTAAACCTTTGAACTGGCTGTACCAGAAGTAAGACACACATCCCAGCACCGATAGCTCCTCTTTGGTGCTCCTTTCAGTGTAGCTTTGGCAGCCATTTGCCGTTTTTGCCTTGGAGGAAACACCACATCTTCTCTCCTCTGCTTGGAACTTGGGCTGTGGCTAAGAATGCAGCTAGCACTGACATTTGACCACATGTCACAGGGCGGCTGTGATGCTCTTTGCACCAACGTGAGGAGAGTGGGAGCCAGTGTCAGTAGTGTCTCCTGGGAAGGGGACCTGATCAGAGTCGTGTCTGGCAGTCAGAGGCATTCACATAAGGTGGTTGCCTACTCCAGAAGAAGCAGTTAATACTTCTCTCCGCCTCGGTGCCAAAGCCAGTACCAATTACTGCCAGTCAGGGAAGCAATGAGATTTGGGGAGGGAGAAAAGACAAAGAAATACGGATGTTGCAGCTTTATTGAAGATGAGGAATGAGACAGTGTCCCTACTCTTTTAGGGTTCTTTGAGTGTGTCAGCAAGCATGTGGATGGGTTAAATAACACTGGTCTTAAAGGAATTGCACTGGCTGCCTATATGCTTTCGGTCGGAATTCAAGGTGCTGGTAATGACGTTTAAAGCCCTAAACGGCTTGGAACCTCGATACTTGAGGGAGCGCCTCTCCTTATATAGGCCTGCCTGAGACTTGATATCTGTTGGAGGAGCCCTTCTCCGTATCCCACCAGCACAACACATACGCTATGATGGCTTTCTCTGTTGTGGCACGCTGACTGTGGATTGCCCTCCCCTTGGAGGCCCGATTGGCACCAACGCTGATTTTAACAAAGCCTTTAGCACTTAAATTCACTAAGATGGCACATTGTTTTAACTGTTTTAATTGTTTTTACTGCTTTTAAATTATATATCATTCCTCCTAGAGTGCAGGACACGGAATAACGGGCTCAAGTTAAAGGAAGCCAGATTCCAGCTATACATCAGGAAAAACTTCCTGACTGTTAGAGCAGTACGACAATGGAACCAGTTACCTAGGGAGGTTGTGGGCTCTCCCACACTAGAGGCCTTCAAGAAGCAGCTGGACAACCATCTGTCAGGGATGCTTTAGGGTGGATTCCTGCATTGAGCAGGGGGTTGGACTCGATGGCCTTGTAGGCCCCTTTCAACTCTGCTATTCTATGATTCTATGATTCTATATTGTTTTAACTTGGTTCATGGTTTAATTTGTTTTTAGCGGTGTATATTTATTGTTTTATACTGTATGCTTTTATCTATATGCCGCCCTGAGACCTTAATGATATAGGGCGGAATACAAATGTTTTAAATAAATAGATAGATAGATAGATGGCGCTGCCTCCACCAGTGGCCGGCAGCTTTTCCTGGGTTTCCTTTGAGCAGGGCTTCTCTGTGGCTCCAGCTGAGGGGCATCTACTTCTCCTTTGCCATGCCAGGGCCAGATGGGTAGAAAGGCCTCAGCGTAGCCATCCTTCCAACCAAGATCCCAGCCCTCTCCACCCAGGTCTCTGGCCCAAACACTTGCTATCGTTGTCTTTCAACTCACAGCCCTAAAATGATTCCTAAAAGGTGCTGCCGCCTCTACTCTCAACTCTTTTACATGTTTTCACACTCTCTTCTCTCCACCCCAGCCCATTTCAAGTCCCCAGCGTGACTGGCACCCAATAGCTGTAGCAGAGCTTGTTTTTAATAATATAAATGTGAAGGAATCACTCTTCAAAAACGGTTAGCCTTTAAGACAGGCTGAGGATGCATAATTAATCAAATAGCTAATTAGGGGCTTGAAAAGAAGTAGATTAGCTACACTGGCTCTTACTAAGAATAACAAAGAAGCATCCTTAATTTAATTTAATTTAAGAGTCAGCACACTCTGAAAAGAGATCTCTCTGCAGGGTTAGAGGGGGGGCATGGATTTTATGTGGCTCTTTGAATCTTTGGAGAATTGTTGCTTTGCAAGGAATGGCTCCATTTGACTAGAGCTGTTGGGGCAGAACTAGATGTGATACTGGCCATGAAGAGATTATGGGTTGTTGCTACCTTGATCTACAGGGAGGTGGACAGCTGGGAGCTTGCATACTAGGGATCTTAGGAACATCAGACCATGGTCACTGAATTTTCCCGAATTGTTATTGCATTTGCTACCTCTGCATACCAAAATGCAGGTGCCCAGGCCATCGTGGCTCAGTTTCTCAGTTTCAATCTAGTCTTAGTTCAGGTCTCAGGTCTGATGGCTGGAATGAGGGTCCAGAGGAAGGAAGGGAGAAAGTCACTTAGGAAGGGGAAATGCTCCCTGGAAGGTGCCCATTGTGTTTCCAGCAGCATGAAGCCACATGCCCCTGTGAAGCCCACAAGCAGGGCTCTCCTGGGCACCTAACATCTAAACTGGAGAGACAGACTATGCCTGAGTGAGGAAGTTCCACTTCACCACCTTTCAGTTCTCTCAGATGACTCCTGATTTCAGGCCACTTCTTCCATTGGGAGTGACCTTGGGCAAGCTGCCCTGTGCCAAAGAGATGGTAATGGCCAGCGCTAGGCCAGTGCTGGGTGTAGTGAGCCATCCTGTCCCCATGCTGGTATTAAGGCAGATGGTGGTAATTGGGGCAGCTCTAAAGATCCAGGGCACAGCTGAGAAGATCCGAGGGAAATGCCCTGGTGTGCTGCCCTGTAACAATGCCCATGGGACATAGGATGGCACACTACACAATTTGAGAGTGGGGGTGGAGAGGAAATACTGCTGACATATACAATTTTGTCATTTTTACTTACTTATTTATTTATTTATTTATTTTGCATGGACTCTAGCTTCAGTGGTGAGGGAAAAGCACTTAGTGTATGCTCAGAGTTTTTCCACACCTTAGCTCTGGTTTTGACCATAGAGTCCTTGGTGAATCCTGGTGAAGCCTTGGCACAGATTAAGTTATGGGGAGGAGATGACAACAAGAGAACAAGGAGAATGTGGAGCAGAATTGCACAAAGCAAAAAATCTGTTCTGTGAAGCGTTGCTGCAGGATGCAACAATGAGGGATTGTCATATGGAGGGGAGGCAGGTGGCTACTGGGAGGAGGGCTTTCTCCGCTGTGGCACCCCGGTTGTGGAACGAGCTCCCCAGAGAGGTCCGCCTGGCGCCTACACTGTACTGCTTTCGTCGCCAGCTGAAGACCTTTTTATTCACTCAGTATTTTAATTTTAACTTAAATTTAAATTTTACTGTTTTAACTCTGTATTTTAATCTTATATCAACTTTGCTGTGTGGTTTTATCCTGGTTGCGCTTTTTATACTGTATTTTGTAATTGTGTTTTAACCTGATGGGTGTTTTATTGTGGTTTTAATTTTTGTGAACCGCCCAGAGAGCTTCGGCTATTGGGCGGTATAAAAATGTAATAAATAAATAAATAAATAAATAAAATATGGAGGGGAGCAGAATGGAAAGGGTGTAAGTGCTCACTGATAAGCGAAAAGCATTCTTCATATGTTCAGAGGCACTCTTTATTTCAATTCTAGTATTGATGAAATGTAAATAAATTCTAGTAATTCTACATTTGCATGCATATACATAATACTGGGGATGGACACTGAGTTCAGAGAAAGTCTGAAGCCCAAGCAAGATCAGGTAAACTTTACCTCTCTGTAAAAGCCTAAAACTGGATTTCAGACATCATCATCCCCTAACCCCTACAACTCTCTGAAACTTTGCAGATTTCTTGCCTGAGTACATCTCTGCGGCCTGTGCCATTTTCAAAGAATGTTACTAGAAAACCTGCTGTGGGCCTGTGCAGTGGACCTAGCCACACCCTTGCTGCTGTCTCCCAGGCACAGACTTTGCTGCATCTCTGGCAGCCTTTTTCTCACCTCCTTCTCCATTCTGCTCCTCACTGCAACGTTTATGGGATACAGGGACAACAGAAAGAATGGAAGGGAGCACCAGAAGACAATAAGAGAGGAGAGAATGCAGCCCTGAAGCTGGCCTGGCCTGGATATAGGGTGAGGGCGGGGAAGCCTTTTTGACCTGAGAGCCGAATTGGCCCTGGGCTGGGATGCCGTGTGGCGGGGGAGGGGGGAGACACCCGGGGTGGGTGGAGGAGCCAATGCCAGCCCTAACCCCAGCACACACACCCCACATATATTTTTACACAGGCACACTCACAGACAGGCCCCCACTTCTAAGGAGGGGGTTAGATTTGTGCTGACCATTGCCACCGGGGATCCCTGGAGACTTCCGGTGAAACAAGCCTGACGAGAGCAACTGGCGCTGGGGGCCCACTTACCGGAATAACATGGTTGCGTCGGGCCTTGTTTCTCCGGCGGGCGCAGCCATCTTTACCAAGAAGTAGGAAGTCTCGTGAGACTTCCGGCCAGGACCCAGCCAGGAGCAGCTGAGATCTAGCGTGATTTCAGAGCGCGCGAAGACCCCGGCTGGCTGATCAGCAGCTAGCCAGCGTGCTGAGAGCAACAGCGAGGCTCTGCAGCGGCAACGACTCAGTGAGGCTCTCTGCAGTGGCAATCCGGAGCTATTGCCTGGCACGTCGAGTGGGTAAATTGGCCAGCAGGCAGGCCTGGCCTGGCCTGGAGCCCTGGCCTGCTTGGCTTTAGAACCACAGCGCCCTTTCTGTGTGGAGCCCTGGCCTGTCCCTGGAGCTGTGGCCGCACAGGCAGCAGCAACAGCTCAGCCAGTCATTTCCACACACACCCTCTTCTTTACCTGCTCTTTGCGTGGGGGTAAAAAGCTTGAAATCCCCTGGGAGTAAATTCCATTTAACTAAATAGGATTTATATCTGACTAGACGTTTAGGGCTGCACTGAAAGTGATGGTAAAACTAACTGGTTGTGTTTATATTTGTGCTCTGCCTGATGGCTCAGATAAAAATGTATACACTCTTTTTAAATGTGCGATAATAAATCAAAGACTGTCCTTTTACTCATTATATATATATGTATATTATCGAAACCTCACTGTAAGCGATTTTTTGAGATATTGAAAAAAGCATGAGGAAATGTTAAAAAGCAGCCATCTGTTGGACAGAAATGCCATCTTTTAAAGTTTCTTGTTTATTACAGTAACACACAGCAAAAGAAAGATTTTTTTAAAAAAATGTTATCCCTTAATTGCACTGATTAAAATTTGTTACCATGATTAATCAACTATATTAGTTGATTCATTTACTGATTAAATCTGTAATCCAGTGGATGGTCAGTAATCATGAGTAGACCAGCTGCAAGTCCTGCTGGTCTTGTATTTTTGTCTGAATGTATTTCTTAATAGTAACTACTAAGAGCATTGTACAGCAATTTTTTAAAAAATGGGAGAAATGCTGTAAAGTATAACCTGAAGACTATATGATTGCTAACTGTTGCTACATAGTTTGCATTTTTGAACTTCCTTCAGAATTACTAGATGTCAATATTTTGTATAAAAATATTTATACAAAACTAGGGAGCTAAGTTTTTTTTTTTAAAAAAAAAAAGGTGCCGTGCACTTTGCTATCTTTGAGAGTCCTTTAAATTATTTAAGCTGCAATCCTATGCTCAGTTACCTGGAAGTAAATTCAATACAGTAAGCTCAATTGAGCTTATTTCTGAGTAACTTACACTATGCTGACTAGTCATAACTACAAAGGTAACCAGAATTAACCTGAACTTCATACTGACTATCCATTTAATATTGCCAACAGGGTGGATTTTATTTAAATCAATTTGATTTAAATCACTACTCAGAAAGACTCAATTTAATCATGTGACTTCCCCCACCCCAAAGTGTATTCTTCCTCACTATATTTTACACAACACAGATGAAGATTTAATTTTTAGAATAGCAACTTTTTAGATTAGTTTTACAGTTATATCCAAAAAATGCTGATTTGGTTGTACAATTAGAAACACATCATAGATAGATAATTGTGAAATTATTGCAAGGTGAAGTATCTCCAATTTAACAGGTTAATCATTCATATTTGGAAAACTTTTCTGCTGTACTTTACTGGAAGGAGAAAAATAATCTTGCAGAAACCTCTGGAACAGCATGACATTGTGAATGGATTAATGGATTAATGGGCGTTATATAAATGTAAATAATAATAATAATAATAATAATAATAATAATAATAATAATAATAATAATAAAAGATATGATGTGGAGGACTGTTGGGCCTGATCCAGCCTGTTGGCTGCACGTTCACTATCCGTGCTTTAGAGGGCGGGATATTATGATGCCTTTGGGCGGGGTTATTTTAAGTCTGAGTGGGCGATTGGCTCGTTTAAAAGTTTATTCATGGATTTATTCACTGACTGAAGTGCCTGTGTCACACACCAACCAGACAGAGAGGCATGTTTCCTGCTGCAATTAAAAGAACAACGAGTCTTCTGACTTAGGTGCCAAAATCTTAGGCTAACAAATCTATTGCAGCAGAAGCTTTCATAGAAAGCAGCCTGTTTGCAACTGACAAATTGGACTGAATTTCTTTGTTGTTTTTGCTTCAAAAGAGGTGCTTTGGATATAGATCAGACAGGGAGGCATGAAGGCCTTGCCTGCAAGTGTACTGTCTAGGATAAAAAATCAAAATGTAGTGCATGTATGAGGAGGTCAGTTTGCTTATGTGTTATGGGTTGCATTACCAGGGATGTCTTGGTGTCTCACACATTGCACACACACACATGAAGCATAAATTGCAAACTCCCAGTCAGGGTATAGTCTTGCCTATGGTAATCTTTTATTGGACAGCTCTGTATTAACATTAAGCCTAATCATTATCAGTGGGGAGGGAGAAAATCCATAGCGACATTGCAGACCCTTTTGGGACTCCTGAATGCTATAGAAGATTTCTATGTGTGCTGTTGCAGTGCCTCTCCCCACTCCTCACTCACCCATTTTTGGTCCGCATCATGTAAAGAAAGGAGGCATAAAGGTGCAAACATGCAGATTAGGCCTTGGAAGTGCAGGTGGGGCAACTAGGTGAGATCAGTGCTCAGTGACATTTCAGGGGTGCCGAGTGCATCAGGTGCAATAAAAAGCACACCTGTCTCGAAGCAGGCGTGCCATTGGGTGCTTCCTATTCATTCCAGCATTGGGGGTGATGGGGGAGGGCATCCCGGTGGCTTAAGGCAACTTGACCCCTCTTGGCTACATAGAGTGTTATTCCCATGATGAGAATATTTCATGGAATATTTCACTTTCCTCCATTGGGAGAACTGACCATTTATTCCTACTTTCTGTTTTCTGTTCTCTAAGCAGTTACTGATCCGTTCTGGACCAGCTGTAGTTTCTAAACAGTCTTCAGAGGCAGCCCCTCGTAGAGTGCATTGAGTAGTCCAATCTGTAGCTTACCAAGGGATTTAATGCAGCAGCCAGATCTCTGCTGTCCAACAGGTGTACCAGGTGTAGTTGGAAAATGGCCATAGGGGCCACCTGAGGAGTGAGTAACAGAACTGGACCAAGTAGTCCCCCAGCCTGTGAATCTGCTCTCTGGGGGTAGAGTCAACTCTGTCGAGAA
This sequence comes from Elgaria multicarinata webbii, assembly GCF_023053635.1. Taxonomy (NCBI): domain Eukaryota; kingdom Metazoa; phylum Chordata; class Lepidosauria; order Squamata; family Anguidae; genus Elgaria; species Elgaria multicarinata. The sequence continues at coordinate 285,266 of NC_086191.1, read as the reverse complement.
AATGACCCTCACCATCTCCTAGATAGAAGATCAACTGACCAACCAACGCAGTCTTGTCTGCAGTGAGCTTCAGCTTATTATCTCTCATGCAGCCCACTACTGATTCCTGACACTGGCTCAGGAGACCTACCACCTTGTTAAGATATGAAGAAAAAGAGGATGACTGGGTAACCTCAGCTCACAGGTGATGCTGAACTTGTATGACTTCTCCCAGTGGTTTTATGCAGATGGTGTTGAGCATCATGGGATGGGGGACACACATGAAGGAACCTTGTGAATCCCATGGGATGAAACAGCAATCCCCCAGCACCACATTTGGGAACATGCTTATCACATAGGAGAGGAACTACTGCAAAGCAGAGCCTCCAGATCCCAGTGCTCCTGGTTGGTGAAGAAGGATAATGGTATCGGAAGTAGCTGAGAAGAAGTCTAGGAGAAATGACAGGTTTCCACTCTCCTTGTCTTCTTTCGGTGGTGACTGTCAACCAATGTGGTGAAAAGTGTTGCAGTCCCTAACCGGCCCTGAAGCCAGATTGAAATAATTCCAGATAATCCTTCATCCAATAGAAGCTGTAGCTGGCTTCCCATGATATGATGCAGCCTGTTGCTGTACACTATAACTAGCCTGCAATTCTATGTGTCAGATGGATGTAAGGAGGACTTTTTCAAAACAGATCTAGCCACCACTTCTTGAAGGGGCTCCAGGGCCATGCACTGACTTGTGGAGGCACTGATTCTTCTCTCAGCATCAGACAGGACCAGTGCACTGGTCAGAATGAACAGCTGCAAGAACCTTGTCAGGCTGCAACAACTGAAACCATTAAAGCAATTGCATTGAGACTGGGCCATAGAGAGATGCATCTGATGTTCCCTTAGGGCGTTACTAGACGAGGCTCTAGCGCGCGTTACCTTCCGCAGCCACGTCGAGGCTTCCAGATGACGTTCACGAGGATCCGCCGTTATCCCGCGGTGAAGCCTCTTTCTCCCGACTTTAAAAAAGTGAGTTGTAGTGCGCCTTTTCCTGCTGTCCCGCGGTAATTCGGAGTACGTGTGGGAGGATGTGAGGTCACTGCGGTCGGCACTGGTCAGGAAAAGGCGTGCTAAGGGGGAGTGGTCAGCGGCTTCGGTCAAGCCGCCTCCGCCATTTGCGCGCAGTCCGCCAGCTGGGGCAGCGCGGCGGAGCGGCTTTTTTTTTTTATTTCCCCAGTGACAGTTTGCGCAGGAACGGAGGACCGCAAAAGTGGCTGGTGACTCCTTGCGGTGGGCAGCTACCGTGGCCGCATAATGGCGGTGCTGTACGCTGCCTGTTAGTGTGGGTACCAGGCTGGCAGAGGGCAGAGCTGTTTGTGGGCTGCTGCCATGGCTACGGCCAGATGTGGGTTGGCTCCTTGGGATGGGGCAGAGGGCACAGAGGCGGTCATCGCCGCCGACACCTCAGAGGCATGATGGGAGATGTAGGCACAGAGTGGCCATGCAGACGATTGACCTCGGGTCATATGACACCCGCCACGACCCCCATCAGGAAGTGAGCGCATCAATGTTGACCCTCAACAGCACCAGCAGCACTTCAGCTGGCACTGGCACTGCCGCCGCTGCCGCCGCCAGGGCCGGCGGCGGCATCGCTGACGGCTGCGCAAGTTTGCGGTCTTTCGGACGTGCGCAAACCGTGCAGCGAGCGAAAAAAAAAGCCGCGGCAATCAGGCCGGTGTGGCTGCGCAACCGTGCTCGCGGCGGCAGCAGCACAACCGGCGCAAACTTCCGCCATAAATCGAAGGCAGGTGTGGATCATGAGGCGTCACGGCTGAACGGGAAAAGCCGCTTTCACCGCTCCTCAACGACGGAACACCCGGTAGGTCTAGCAACGCCCTTAGACAACCTGGAATCAAAGTGGGAGCAGATGTAAGCAACATTTTATGGAAAACATGGCAGAAGGCCAAGGGAGGCCATGGACCAGCTGGAAAAAAAACATTTGTATGGACACAGTGATGGTGGAGATGTAATGGTGGTAGATGCCTTCACTGGTCTGCCAGAGCTGTTGTATCAACTGCCAGGATCATCACTGTGTTCCTGATATCAACTTGAGTTTTGACAAGACAGTCAGTTCAAAATTGCAACCTCTCCAGAAGTGGAGCTACAGCCCAATCCTATCTATCTTTGCTTGGAAATCTAACAGAATTTTCTGTCCACCATGTGTTGTTAGGATTGCAACCTTATAGTTCAGTCCTAACCATGTCAACTTAGAAGTAAGTCTCACTGCGTTCAGTGGCATTACGCCTAGTAAGTATGCTTACAATTGCAGCCTTAGATATCTTATTGAAAGAAATCACATTCCTGGCCTTTCCCGTGAGATGTCCATCCAAATCACACATGCCAAATGATGTTTTGTGATACCCATAGTTTAGAACCCAAATCAGGGTAGATCCAAATGCAGAAAAGGCAAACCGTGATATGAACGAGCTTGCCTGCTCTCATTTGTATGGAACAGAGCAGCTGGATTGTCGGTTGGTGCCAAGCTGCAGTTAGCACAATGTACATTTTGCAAACCCACTTTCAGCCATGATTCTGGTTTGCAGGCTGATTACATGTCATGATTTGTTGCTGCTGTTTTGTTTTGTTTTTATCTGGTTGAGCTTTTCTATTGTATTTTATATTATGGTTTTATACTGTTGTTTTATATTTTGAATGGTTTTAATTTTTGTGAACCGCCCAGAGAGCTCCGGCTATTGGGCGGTATAGAAATGTAATAAATAAATAAATAATAAATAAATAATGCTGGATAGACCAAGGAAGTTCCACGTAGGTCAGCATCCTGCTTCCCACAGTGGCCAGCCAGACACCTTCACAGTCCTCTCCTGCTGCATGTCCCACTGGTATGACCCTGACATTCAGAGGTAAACTGGAGGTTCCATGTAGCCCTGCCTGATTTCTCCATTCTGACATCACACCAAACCAGAATCAAGTTACCGTAAGTCCTTATTCACACTGACTTGAGGGAAGCTACATTGAATGCAGTCTCCCTTCTGAGTCACTATGCATAGGATTGCGCTGCACCTGTAGTTTGGTGTGATGTCTGCACAGAACCATAAGCCACCTAGGAAGACTTGTACCTCACATATCTGAGTCTCCTAGACAGTCTGAATATTGCCAGAGGTGAAAGATCTTTGTAAAAATTCTGCACCATAAATAGTGGAATTCTACAGCCAGTATTAAATTATGCAACGCTAAGGACTAATAGATCAATATGTGTTTAAAAACCCAAGGTTTTCCAGAAGCCCAATTCTTCCCCTGGTATCACTTTGTGTGCTTTCTCTTTGCGTGTCTTATGCCAATTTCTTCCCCAGTTATGGGGGTGGGGGTGGGAATCTCCCCCCCCCCATACACACTCGCACAGAGGGCCTTGGAAAAGAATGACAAATCAGCAAGCGGAAAAAGCTCCCAGCTCTGGGCTGACTGAGCCATGCCGATCAGACAGAGATTCTGCTAATTGCATTATTTACCAGCTGGAGGGGCTTTCTGTCAATGGGTTTGGAGAGAGCCAGAGCAATATTCCTTGGCAAAATGTGCTGCTGCAGCACCACAGAGGTTAATTAGGGCCGATCTGCAAACTCTCAGCCCAGCTCCTGCCTCCACTTGTTCATCCGTGGTGGAGGGTGGGGGCTTGGGGAAAGCTGGATCCAGATAGTGGCTTTAGAGCACCAGGCCTTTATGACTATTTATTTATTTATTTATTTATTTATTTATTTATTTATTTATATTCATATACTGCCTTATTTTCTAAGAGGTCATCAAGGCGGTGAGCAACAATAAAACAATCAAACCAAATGACAATAAAATAACAAGAACATTAAAAACAGTAAAACTTTAAAACAACTATGAGATTTAAAAGAATAAATTTAAAAGATGTGTCTTCATAATCCTTTTTGCGTGCCCAGTGAGAAGTCCAGAAGTGCTGTTATGCAGCCACGCAGCATGCCAGGATCAGGACCGTTCATCCATACCAGCGCTAGGCAACCTCTTCAGGCCTGCAGAGCACATTTGCCGCCGCGCCGCCACCACCCTGCCCCTGGAGGTTTCTCCCCATGGATTCTTGCTAGGCCCTGATCCTCCCAACAACTCAACCAGCTGCTCCTGCTCTGCTGTCTCGCTTGCGCTACTGCTGCTGGTCCAGAAAACCAAAAAGGGAGGGAGTCTTTTTAGGATGTTAGGGATGGATGTGCTTCTTCTGCAGCTGAGCTGGATGGATGCTTTGGTTCCAAGAAGGTCCGTCTCTCCCTCCAGCCAGGCTGTGTATGTGCGCACGCACCCCCATACCAGTGTTTGGGATGCTAAGGACTAGAACTATCTGCTTGTGTGCTTGTTCCTGCCTGCTTACCCCATACATTTGTAAGGAAAACGATTAAAATAAATTCCAAGCCAATACAGGACATGACAGTGTTGGACTTTGCAAGCAGAGTCCTCCCTCTCTCTCTCTCTCTCTCTCTCTCTGTGTGTATGTGAATGAATGAGAGAGAACACAAACTTACTGGTAATATTTGCTTTGCATCCAGTGGCAGATGATGCTTTGAGGTGCAGGAGAAGAAAGATTGGAAACTGTTCAAACTGTTCACAACCTGATAAGTCCTGAAGCACACCAGGAGAAGCTAGCTAATGGAGAGAGAACTGTGCTTTTCTCCTAGGGTTGGAAAGAGACCTGGAATCTGACTCCTCAGCACCCAGGATGGCTCAAACTTGCTTGCCAACAGGTTTTCTCTTCCTTAAAACCACAGCCATGTATTGAAGTAGTTTGTTGTTTATTCGTTCAGTCGCTTCCGACTCTTCGTGACTTCATGGACCAGCCCACGCCAGAGCTTTCTGTTTGAAGTAGACAAGGCCTAAAAGGCCAGAGCATGGGACCTGCCCACCACCTACTGAGACCCTGACAAAGGCCTCTTTAGCCCCTTCCCCTTCAGCATGGGCATCTCTAAAATCATAGAATCATGGAATAGCAGAGTTGGAAGGGGCCTACAAGGCCATCGAGTCCAACCCCCTGCTCAATGCAGGAATCCACCCTAAAGCATCCCTGACAGATGGTTGTCCAGCTGCCTCTTGAAAGCCTCTAGTGTGGGAGAGCCCACAACCTCACCAGGCAACTGATTCCATTGTTGTACTCCTCTAACAGTCAGGAAGTTTTTCCTGATGTCCAGCTGGAATCTGGCTTCCTTTAACTTGAGCCTGTTATTCCGTGAAATCCCAATTGCTCTCCTAATATACTTGCCCCCGCTGCATGTGCCTTCCACTATTTCTATCCTATTTGTGTCCTGTGCAGCAGGGGACTTTTCTTGACATGGGCAGGAGAACCTCTGCCTTAAATGAATTCTGGGCTTATTGCTTGTGGCCATGCAACTTCCCCAGAGAGGTGCCTGTTTTAAAATAATGTTGCTCAGTTGTTTTTTTCCCTTATGCAGTTGCTACAGTTCCGTCCATGCGCCGCAAACAGTGATTCTGTTCAGCGTGATTTAGCTGGGGTGTCCAGAGAGAGAACCCTACATAGTATTATTATCTTGATTAGAAGAACTTATGATTAAGTTTTCTGGGGTGGATGGACTATTGGACTTCTACTTACCTGTTATACTAGTTAATTACAGCTCATGGAAATATGTAGAAAGCTGCTTTGAAAGGTTATTCAATGCTGATGACATGAACTCAATGCAGACATGAGGCCAAGCCATGTTTGGGGAAGCTGTAATGCAAAACCCAACATGGCTTCTTTTAGCTTCCAAACATACAAGAGGTCAAACGGGGTTGGTAAGAGCAGCTTATCTATTTCCAGTTTTCATCTGCTCAGCACTTAGGGTGACCAGGTGTCCTACTTTACAAAGGACAGTCCTCAGTTTTGGAGAGCAGGCAGAGGACAGTCCTCTATTTGATGGGTGGCCCAGTCCAAGTCACCCCGTTTATGCCTGGGGTATTTCTAAGCACTGTGCATTCAGGCATTAAGGCTCTGTTGTCAGGAGCGGGAGGGGTAGCTCATCACCGCCTTTCCTGGCTGCAAAACCTCTTACTGGCGTGTTGTTGTGTTGGTGGTGTAAGTCTCCTCACATCATTTATTTATTTAAATTGGCAGCAAAGGAGCCACTTAGCTTGAAGCCTTTGGCATCACTTCAGAAGGCATCATCTGCCGACAGTCCTAAGGACGAAAGCGGAACACCACTGATTTCATCATCATTTATAATGCATGCAAGCAAGGCTTGGTCAAGCTTGTCCCATTCCTACGGATCAGGGCAAGTTGTGCTCTAAAAAGTATATAGTAAAAATGTCATGGGGGATGGGGGAGAGCATCAGATTTTACAAACAAACCCTCCACAATTTCTCTGATCCTTCTCTTTTGTCACAATTTTTCTTGCACTAGCAAGTCCAAGAATCTAAACTGGGTCATTCAGGTGGATAAACAAGCACATCTTGTAGAGTGGTGCCATCTCTGCCCTCCTCAGAGGCTTTAAAGAGTTCAGACTTAGCTTCCTGCTTCCCACAATGATCCATCAGATGCCTTTGGGAAGCCCAGCCATGGGGCATGAAGGCAACAGCCCTTCATCAAGGCGTCAACTCTGCCCCCTCTCACCACCATGCCCTTCGCAACTGGGAGTCGGAGGCATGCTGACTCTGAACCCTGACATTCCATGAAGTCATCAGGACTAATAGGCAAAATCCTGTGTGGATTTCACTAACCCTCACACTAGTTACGTAGTAGGCATTTAGATGCTGCTTTTCAGCCCTGTATGAGGCCTCCAAGCACCTCACATACCAGAGAGCTCCGGCTATTGGGCGGTATAGAAATGTAATAAATAAATAAATAAATAAATAAATAAATAAATAAATAAAATGACTAAGAAAACACACAGCACCATAAACAAAGTTCTGGACAGCATTAAAACCATCTCTTAACAGGACTGTCTTGAGCATCCCCCAGAAAGCTGGGAGGGGAAGTCTCCAGATGAATTGCATGGTGAAGGCACTTGCAGCTACTGTCTTTGAGAGTTCTTGGGGAATGGGTGACTTGCTGGCAGGGCTGGCCTGAGGGTAAATAGCACCCTTGGGCAAGGAGGGTTCTGGCACTCAGCCCCTTCCTCTGGGTAACAGTAGCCCTGGGAAGGGAGCCGACACTTAATGGATGACAACCCTTAACTGCTTCTCTTGCTGTATAGTGCAAGAGAAGCTTTTGGGTTTGAGTGCTGAAAGGAGCTTGCATCAATGGCTTCATGATGAATTTAATGGACAACGGGGTGTCCTTGGGCTTCTGCCTACTTTTCATGCTACAAAGAGCACCTTCTGCATGAGCGGCTTTTCTTGGCTGAAGTTATGTCATGGGGAGAAGGAGGAAGATGCAGCTGGCAGAAGGAAACAAACCTCAGGGGTATATAAGGAGATCCCCTCCATTCCATGCAATGTGGTTCTTGTGACACATGGGGGGAGGATGCAAAATGAGGCAATGTGCAAAGAGAGATGCAAAGGTGGCCTTGGGGAGGGGAGCAGTGAGGTGGGGCTTCAAGGAGCAGGAAGAGGTTGAAGGGCGGGGCGCGCACAGTTTAGTTCTCCTTTGTGGTCTCTGCGACTCACACATGTGGGTTATGCACCTGTGCAGAATAGACATTTGGAATGTTGTAGAGCTAAACAGGGTTTCAAGTGGAACACCCACCTGCACATAGTCTGGGTGGTCTCCTGCCTGCCGTTCAGTTCCGTTTTGTCCACTGCAATGACTCACAGTATTTGGAAACTTCTCTTGCTTCACAGCAATATTTTTTTTAAAAAAATTCTACCATCCCCTCCTGGGATGCTGAACAAGTTGTTCTTTCTCTCTATTCTTCCTTTCCTGTCTTCTCTGAGTTATTTTTCCTTTTTTCCTTCCTTGCCTCTTTGGTGCTTTCTCTGCCTTGGAGAGACGCAAGGATGGCCCACTGCCGGAACTTTACCAAACAGGTCAAAACAAGCCCTCAAGGCAGCCGCTGCCACACTGAATCAGCCCCTGCATACTGTCTTGGTTTCTCTTTGCAAGAAGCGAGCTGCAGGTCTCTCTCCACTCCTTCGAGGGCATATCATGAAAAGCACGTCAGGGCAACCATCCCTTGCACTGGGAGAACCAGCTCCTGCTGCACTCACAGCTTCCGCTGTCCTCTCAAAACCAAACAAATAGAAACTGGTGCTGATGGTTGAGACTGAGAAGGTCAAACAGACCAAATCTTGCAATAAATATGCCACTAACCCTTCAGTGCTTGGACCAAAAAAGAAAAAGAAAAAGGCAGCTCGATAGAGTCTGACATCAAACACAAGCCTATGCCAATCCCAACCCAGCCACCCTCAGACTCTTAGGTGAATGTTTACACCGATCTTACATTTCTCCCTAAAACGGTACTATCACCTCCCTTGGGACCATTCTCCAAGGAAGTATAGATTCCCTCTGTACTGACGGGCCTCACTTCCTAGGTGACGGGCCTCACTTCCTCATTTCCTAGGTGGGAAATTTTCTTCATCACTGCTATGATATATAACACCCCTGCGTCTACAGGTCTCCTTCACAATACTAGGAAGACCTGTCAAGACAACCATTTTGAGGGCTACAACAATGTTCTCATTCCCCTCACTTTCTAGAACGACCTAAGGCAACTTCTAACTTGCAATGTCTTCTTGCGCAGTATCTATACAGCCTGACACTCAGTTACCAGAAACTACCACAATCCAAAGATTTGCAAGTTTTCCACTAATTCTCTGCCCTCCTTTTCCAACCAACTTCTTTCAGGACGTAACCCTGAAAAAACACAGTCACTGCTGGCAGTACAACTTATGCAGCCATTGCTGCTTCCCAAGATAGAGATGCCTCCTTGGCACAGGAGGATTATTACTCAGACTCATTTTTCATTTCATCTGTCCAGGCTTCAACCTCCTCACTGGATGCTGCCATAGGGATCTAAATCCCCTTTCTCCATCAGAAAACATAAAGCTCAGAATGGCAAAATCTCTTGGACTAGAGATTTTGGTCCCTCCAGTCCTAGTCACAGATCCGGTGTTTAAAGGAGTACAGCCAGACTTAGCTCCACTGGTTACTATCTTGTTGCTTCCAACATCACTGCGTGTAATCAAACAATCCTGGATGAAAGCTTCTATTTTCCCACCCACATCTAGAAAGATATGAAAGTTACATAGGGTCTAGGAAGAAGACTACTTCTTCCAACACCCCACACCAAACTCCATAATAGTAGAAGCATCCCAACTGAAGACAAGACAAAAGACAAACTCTGCCCCCGTGGATTCAGAGGGAAGCAAATTCGACTCAATTGGGACTCAGGATGTATTCCATTGCATGGCGAACTATCAATCAATCCAAAGTTTATTGTACTAGCCAAAGGCCATGACAAATACATCAAAAGAAGGCATCGATACATATATCGATGTATATATACATATACATACCATCGGGGCCTGCTTCAGTTGGACCCCCCCCCCAGGGCTAACTGACATCTTCACCCTGTGGGGAAGAAGATGCGAGGGAGACTGGAGCAGGCAGGCACCATCGGGGCCTGCTTCAGTTGGAACCCCCCCCCCCACAGGGCTAACACCTTGTGGGGAAGAAGGATCTGTTGGTTTGCCCCTCCATTGGGAGATGAGAGGACGGAGCAGGGCCTTCCCACCAGCCTAAACAGTCTCCTTAATTTCTTTTTATTTTCTCCCTCTTCCCTCCCCATCCACTTTTCCTTGTGTGTCATGTCTTTTTTTTAGAATGTAAGCCTGAGGGTAGGGACTGTCTTCTTTATTGATACATTGTAAGCCGCTCCGAGAGCCTTTTGACTGAGGTGCGGGATAAAAATACTCTAAATAAATAAATAAATAAATAAATAAATAAATAAATAAATTCAGTAATACAGATACCTTGAAAATACTGCATAGCAGTATGATATGTATATATGATTTGATATATATATCAAAGAATGATATATATTTTTTGTAATAGATATGTATTGTGATAGTGATAATATCAAAGTGAACTGCCCAGAGAGCTCCGGCTATTGGGCGGTATAGAAATGTAATAAATAAATAATAAATAGTGAACTACGAGGCATGTGGGGCAACCTACCAATAGTTCTTGTGGCAAAAAGCAGCGAACTTCTTTGATTGTCTCCTGAAAGATGTTAGAAACTTGGCAATGACAAGCCAACAAATCACTGTAGCCTGCCAAATGGCCAACTGTAGCTCCAAGGCCGTGGCAGCCACTATTTCTTTGATATGTCATGCCTGGCTTCATATTGCAGGACTCCCATTTGATGGCAGAGACCTTTTCAGCACATCCACGGGTGACACCCTTAACCATGTCTATAAAATTAAGACATCTGCCTGGAAGATGGGAATGGGATCCCAGTCTTTGATGCCCTTTCCCAATCAACCATGTCCATATGCCAATGGCCACTTCAGTGCCACCCCAACTCAGGCCCAAACCAGACCTCCAAACAAGGTTCATACTCCCCTTCCCACTTCCAAAGATCCTTGCAGAACAAATGCCGCCAACACACTCATGACAAAAACCCCAACAATCAAAGCAAATCACCCAGAGAGCTTCAGCTATGGAGCAGTATACAAATGCAATCAATCAATCAATACATAAGCATTATCTTTGACTCTTACAGAGGAGCCTGACTATTATTATTATTATTATTATTATTATTATTATTATTATTATTATTTATTTATATAGCACCATCAATGTACATGGTGCTGTACAGATAACACAGTACATAGCAAGACCCTGCCGCATAGGCTTACAATCTAATAAGTTGTAGTAAACAATAAAGAGGGAAGGAGAATACAAACAGGCACAGGGAAGCGTAAACAGGCACCGGGTAGGGTAAAGCTAACAGTATAGAGTCAGAACAAACTCAATATTTGAAGGCTATAGGGAAAAGAAAAGTTTTTAGCTGAGTTTTAAAAGCAGTGATTGAGTTTGTAGTTCTCAAGTGTTCTGGAAGAGCGTTCCAGGCGTAAGGGGCAGCAGAAGAAAAAGGACGAAGCCGAGTAAGGGAAGTGGAGGTCCTTGGGCAGGCGAGAAGCATGGCATCAGAGGAGCGGAGAGCCCGAGCGGGGCGATAGTGTGAGATGAGAGAGGAGAGATAGGCAGGAGCTAGACCGTGAAGAGCATTGAAGGTCAGCAGGAGAAGTTTATATTGGATTCTGGAGTGAATTGGAAGCCAATGAAGAGATTTCAGAAGTGGAGTGACATGGTCAGAGCGGCGGGCCAGGAAGATGATCTTAGCGGCAGAGTGGTGGACAGAGACCAGCGGACTGATGTGAGACGAAGGAAGGCCAGAGAGAAGAAGGTTGCAGTAGTCCAGCCGAGAGATAACCAGTGCGTGAACGAGAGTCTTGGCAGAAGAGACAGACAAAAATGGTCGAATCCTGGCAATATTATATAGGAAGAAACGACAGGATTTAGCTACTGCCTCAATGTGAGGAGTAAAGGAGAGCGAGGAGTCAAATATAAAGCCAAGACTACGAGCTTCCTTGACCGGAGTAAGCGTGACATCGTTGACAGTAAGAGAGAATGAGAGGTGAGGAGAAGGTTTAGGAGGAAAAACAAGCAATTCAGTCTTTGCCATGTTAAGTTTCAAACGACGATGAAGCAGCCAGGCTGAGATATCTGAAAGACATGACTACCAGCTCCCCTTCATTAGAACAGGCTTGATCCTTTTCTTCCTGCCTGGAGGTCCATGACCACCAACAAATGGGTACTCTATATCATCACCTGAGGCTATTCCATCAAATATTTTCCCCAAGATAATCTCCAAGTAGCACAAATCTTTCCCAGACCTACTCCATGAGAGCCTTTTCACTGGAGATGATGCCCAGAACTAACCTGGGGTCTTTTTCCTGCAAAGCTAGATCTGCCTCAGAGCTGTGTTTCTGCCTCTTCCTTATGTATTATGTATAAAACTAAGCATACAAAGCTATAGTCTAACCCCCTTTTAATTTATTTCATTTATGGATGTCATTCAAGGAGCTCAGGACAATCTACATCGTTCCCCTTCCCAAGCCCTAGGAGGCAAGCTAGGAGAGGCAGTAACTGGTCCAAGGTCACTCACTGAATTTCATCGCTGAGTGGGGATTTGAACCTGGGTCTCTGTGGTCCAAGTCCAAAGCTCTAACCACTACACCTCACTGGCTCTTTAACTGGAGATGCTCTCTCTCTCTCTCTCTCTCTCTCACACACACACCCTTATAGATCCATCCCCAGCACTTAAGGTCAGTTCATCTGCTCCTCTTCTTCCCACCCCCACCCCATCTTTTTGTCCACCTGGGGAGAAATCATGTAATGCCCAGTGGGCCTTCTGGAAGCCCAGATACAACAAAGAATATGAAAATTATTGCTCTGGCTGGGATCAAAGACCTCTTAGTTCTGTTCCTATCAGGGATTCATGTTGCTCCTTCTTTGTGATGAGGACCTGCCAGAGGATCTTTCGTCCAGGCCTTTTTGCCATTCAATACCCCACCTGGGCTCCCCAGTGAGCTCTTTTCGTGTCCTGCCAGATGTCCCTCCCTCCCCCTTTGGGCTAGAGTTTGCTCTTTTAGTGCTGGAATTGTAAGCACTTTGCTGCTGACTGCCTCACCCCCACACTAGCCTCTTCTAATCGGCTGTTCTGTGCTTTTATGCCCAGCAGAGAGAGTGCCAGGAAAAATTGACTTTGCTTTTTATTGTCACCCCTAAGATGAACAATGGAGCTGGAACTTGACAGGCAGCCCAGCGCCATTAGTTGACCCAGCCGTGCCCTGCTCTGCACACAAACTGCAGCAAACCAAACAAGGCAGCACGCAGTAGATACGTGCTCTTCTAGTTTTCAGAGGCTGCATCTGCCCCCATGGAAGGAGTTTGACAGCCCCCCCCCCCTTGATTTAGCACACAGCAGTTTCTTTCAAAGTATTATCTGCCACACGGAACTGAAATGGTTCCAACTCCACCCACCCACTCTGCCCAGACAGAATTTTCAGCACTCAAAGTCTCGCGTAGAATGGAAGGTCTGTTTTGTAGAAGTTCCAAGGAGCTGTGAGCTGGTGGGTGCCAAAGGGCTCACGGCTGTGTCAGTGGTGGTGGTGGTGGTGGTGGCCCTTGGTCTCCCCCCTCCCTTTTCTTGCCCTCAGAGCTTCTCCCTCCCTCCTTTCACTACTTGCTGTGTTGCATTACTTCTATACCGGGGAGAAAGCTCCATGGCTGGGATATTGCTGATGTGATGCCTGCACCAGGCCAAAGAGTGGTTTTCCATGTTACAGCATGTGGCAGACACAAGCAGTGCTAAGAACAAGAGAAGATCCCTCCTGAGTCCAGCTAATCCCACTTCCTGCTTTCCACATTGGCCAACCGGATGCCTTTGAGAAGGCCCTTACATTTCTCTGATCCTTTTAAAGCCATCTAAGTTAGTGGCTGTCACCACATCTTGCCGTAGTATTTTGTATTCCCCAATGGACATAAGCTGTGGTGGTGAAGCCTTGTTTGTGAACTGCCCAGAGAGCTTCGGCTATTGGGTGGTACAAAAATGCAATAAATAAATAATAAATGGGGCCAGCTTCTTGGGTACAAACCCACCTGGGGGGAGCAGGGCAGCCTTGTGCAAGCCATCCCCCGGGCCCTCACTGCTTGCCAAGCCCCTCCTATAAGGAAACACAGAGGCACCTACATCTTTGGAAGAGGCGAAGAACTTTGAATCCTCATTTGCCACAGTGCCCCATCAAGAAGAATTTCTAAGCAGAAGTTGGCCCCAGTTTCAACAACTGATCAATTGCTGGTCATAGGGGAAAGGTGGAGGTGGCTGGGGTGTGATTTATTCAGGCTGGCAGCCATGCTCTTTCCTCTGATAACCCCCTCCTTCTGCTCCATTGAGAAAAAAGGGGAGCTCCACAAAGAGGACCCTTGGCTTCCACACCGACCCAGGAGGGCCGTAGACGTCACAAGCTCTTGATGCGTGTCTTGGGTTGAATCCCCTTCAGAACGCCATGGTGGCTGCCACGCCTGCCCCCCATACCTGCCAAGGATGTTGAGTGGAAGGAAGCAACAACAGTCAGGGCTGCTGCCTTGGCTGCTTCATCAGCCGGAAGCTTGAGCAGCAGAAGGCCTCGTTTATGACCAATGAGAATCATAGAGCCACAGACCTTGCAGTGAGAGGGGAATGTGGAGTTCATCTAGTCCAGGGGAGGCAACTCGGTGCCCTCCAGATCTTTTAGACGCCAACTCCTGTCCGCCTCAGTCTGCACAACTAATGGTCATGGGTTATAGGAATTGTAGCCCAAAAGACCTGGACGGCACCAGGTTGCCTGTACCTGATCTAGTCCAACCTTGTGCTCAGGGCAGGCCCTGCAATGCAGGAAGCAACTCCAATATTCCTGGTGGGGGGCTGCCAGCTTCTGCTTAAATATCTCCAGCGAAGGAGAACACGCCACCCTGGGGCATTCCTGCTAGTTGCCTGGGCTTAAAAGTTTGGGCCCATCATGCATTAGAGAAGAGGCACCCGCCCTCATGCCCCTTCTACCAACTTCGGCAGAGACTTGCCTGTGTGGCCCCCTTAGTGGCAGCTCCAGTCATGCAGGGTTTGCATCTCCTTGGCAACTTGCCAGAATCCAAGTCTGAGTATTCCTTTTGGGGTGGGCGTCCCCCCTCTTTTTTTAATAGTATGGCTTTTCACCTGAGGACTAGAAGCTTGCTTGCTTTTTCATAAAGAAAACATATTCTTCGTAAAGTTTCCAGAACTGTATGCATGCTGTGCTTAAAGCCAGATCCCATTATTCAGTGTGATTGCAGGCATGCCCTAAACCAGTGTCCAGACTTGTGGGTGAGGAGCCATCTCCACAAGAAGCAATTCCCAGGGACTGAGTCCAGTGATGTGACATGGTCTGGCACATTGTGGGTTGCACTGTATGCCTCCAAAGGGCCTTGTCACATTCAGTTTACGTTTCTTGCAGACCAAAGTGCAGTAGGACTGTGGTGAAGAATAGGGATCTCATCTTCTTGAAGCATATCTCTGTGTGTACATCTATAAAAACTGTGTGTGTGTTCTCTATTTCTCCCTCACCTCCCTCCCTCCCACCCATATCTCTTCTGCTGTAACCAGTGCTGGTTGTGTTACCCATGCCCTCCTGGATCTTTCCCGAAAGAACCTGGCAGGGAGCTTGCACTCCCAGGAAGTGGGGGAGGAATGAGAGGCAACAAAATTAAATTGCCTAGGATCACAAATTGAGTGTCTCCACTGGCCAGTTTTCAAATACAACGGTAATTTTATGAGCAAACTAAGTTATTCATAATACAGCTTTAGGAACATAAAGGCTGCTTTATGTTCTCAAGGCAGCCTTCCTCAACTTGGTGCTCTACAGTTGTTTTGTATTCCTGACCCAGCATCCCTGACCAGTGGCCATCCTGCCTGAAGATGATAGGAGCTAAAGTCAAAAATATCTGAAGAGCATCAGATATTTGGGGAGGCAGCCCTAAAGCAAAAAAGGTTACTTTTGAACTGTAAAGAGTGTTGTTGTTGTTTTAAAAAGTATTGTTTATTTTTAGTTTCCCGCCCCATAACCTGTTTTTTCCAGGGGAGGGAGGAGTATTTTTCCATGGCTTCAAAATTTCTGAAAAATTTACATCTGTAGTAATGCTCACCTCATATGTAAGGTGAGTATTATGAGCTGCCGGATTCATATATGAAGCAGACTAATCTGGAGAAGCCCAGCAATAACCAGTCCTGTGAGAAATGAAAGTCATTCACGAAGGAGTCCGTATCGCTTGCTGGGGAAGCTCTTGACCTCTTCTCCTTCTCTAGGTGTTCCGGAGCGGCGAGGGCATGGGCATCCGCCTGGACAGTGCCTCTGCCTTTCAAGGGGCCGTCATCTCCCCGCATTACGACTCCCTCCTGGTGAAAGTCATCGCTCACGGTAAAGACCACCCCACTGCAGCTTCCAAGATGAGCCGGGCCCTGGCAGAATTCCGGATTCGTGGCGTCAAGGTAGGAAAGGGCTCGAGGGTTCATGTGCTTTGTTTCAGAGTGGCTTTCTCACTGGTGTGTGCCAAGATTCCTTTTTCTCGAGACAGCTGACCTGTAGTGCACACTTTTACGTCTTCATTTGGATGTTTAAAAATGTTTTCCTCTATATGTTCACCTTCCTCCCTTGTGAGGCTCCCAGTGGAGGGGCATCCAGGGTCCACAGCTTCTTTGTTTTCATCAGTGCTCTAACGTCTGGTGTTCCTGGACCCTTGGAGGGCTCCAGGGCCACAGGACTGAGCAGTGGAGCAGATGTGCTGCGTGAAGAAATTTCTGCATTCACCCCTTGGACTCAAGGATCTATGCTGGGAAGAAAACCCATACCAAGGGCCTGTTTGCACCTCATGACAGCCCACTGTGGCTCAATTTGCCTCATGGGTGCCTGGCTTCTAGTATGTGAAAATGCAGGCAGTAGGGCTTGTTTGAGGGTTAGGCAACCCTCAAATAACCCTAAAACAAGCCATTACACGGCCACTCCCGCAGGTAAATTAAGGCAGCATGGGTTGTTGTGTGAACCAGGTCTAAGTCTCCTGAGGGGTCCATGAAGCCTGACGCGCAGCTGCTTTGCATGGACTCAGGCAATGCAGGACCCCAAGGTTCCCACTGAACGCTAGGCCCTCCTCCCCGTGAAGCAGCCACATGTGGCTTAACACATTTATACAGATTCTCACGCATTACATTTCTATACGCCCAATAGCCAAAGCTCTCTGGATGGTTTGCAACATGATAAAACACAATTTAAGATCTTTAACACTCAACAATTTAAATCGCTTGGAAAACAAGGTAAAATATTATTATTATTATTATTTATTTATTTATATAGCACCATCAATGTACATGGTGCTGTACAGAGTAAAACAGTAAATAGCAAGACCCTGCCGCATAGGCTTACATTCTAATAAAATCATAATAAAACAATAAGGAGGGGAAGAGAATGCAAACAGGCACAGGGTAGGGTAAGCAGGCACAGGGTAGGGTAAAACTAACAGTATAAAGTCAGAACAAAATCAAGTTTTAAAAGCTATAGGAAAAAGAAAAGTTTTTAGCTGAGCTTTAAAAGCTGCGGTTGAACTTGTAGTTCTCAAATGTTCTGGAAGAGTGTTCCAGGCATAAGGGGCAGCAGAAGAAAATGGACGAAGCCGAGCAAGGGAAGTAGAGACCCTTGGGCAGGCGAGAAACATGGCATCAGAGGAGCGAAGAGCACGAGCGGGGCAATAGTGTGAGATGAGAGAGGAGAGATAGGAAGGAGCTAGACAGTGAAAAGCTTTGTAGGTCAACAGGAGAAGTTTATATTGGTTTCTGAAGTGAATTGGAAGCCAATGAAGAGATTTCAGCAGTGGAGTAACATGGTCAGAGCGGCGAGCCAAGAAGATGATCTTAGCAGCAGAGTGGTGAACAGAAACCAACGGACTGATGTGAGAAGAAGGAAGGCCAGTGAGAAGAAGGTTGCAGTAGTCCAACCGAGAAATAACCAATGCATGAACAAGAGTCTTGGCAGAAGAGACAGACAAAAATGATCGAATCCTGGCAATATTATACAGGAAAAAACGACAGGATTTAGCTACTGCCTCAATATGAGGAATAAAGGAGAGCGAGGAATCAAATATAAAGCCAAGACTACGAGCTTCCTTGACTGGAGTAAGTGTAACATCATTGACAGTAAGAGAGAATGAGAGATGAGGAGAAGGTTTAGGAGGAAAAACAAGCAATTCAGTCTTTGCCATATTAAGTTTCAAACGACGATGAAGCAACCAAGCTGAGATATCTGAAAGACATGCCGAGAAACGATCGTGAACATCAGGAGAAAGATCCGGAGAAGAAAGATATAATTGTGTATCATCGGCATACAGATGATATTGGAGGCCATGAGATTGAATGAGATTACCCAAGGGCAACATGTATAAAGAAAACAACAGCGGACCAAGCACCGAGCCTTGCGGAACCCCACTGAAAGGGGAAAAGAAGAAGACGAGCTGCCATTAGCCAACACGCTGAAAGAGCGACCCGCTAGATAGGAGGCAAACCAGTTATAGACAGAGCCACAAAATCCAAGGTCATGAAGGGAATCTAAAAGAAGATCATGATCAACCGTGCCAAAGGCTGCAGTTAGATCAAGGAGAATAAGAACGGAATAATGGCCTTTAGACTTGGCAGTAAGAAGATCATTGGTGATCTTAGTAAGGGCTGTTTCAGTGGAATGCAAAGGACGGAATCCAGATTGAAAAGGATCCAGAGCAGAGTTACTAGAAAGAAAATCAAGACAACGAGAGTAGGCCACATGCTCCAGGATCTTTGAAACAAACGGCAACAAAGAGACAGGTCGGTAGTTAGACAGAGATAGCCTATCAGGAGTAGGTTTCTTGAGAATAGGAGAGACTGTAGCATGTTTAAAAGCAGAAGGAAATGAACCAGAGGACAGAGAAAAATTAATAATATGAAGCAAGGAAGGGAGGATAGCAGGGATAAGGTTAATAAAGACGCGAGAGGGAATCGGATCACGAGAACAAGTGGAGGGCTTCGAAGAGCGCAGTATTGTAGACAGTTCATCAGCTGAGACCAAAGGAAATGCAGAGAAATTTGCAGGAGGAACTGACAGATGAGGAAC
Organism: Elgaria multicarinata webbii; assembly: GCF_023053635.1. NCBI lineage: Eukaryota > Metazoa > Chordata > Lepidosauria > Squamata > Anguidae > Elgaria > Elgaria multicarinata. The sequence goes on along the minus strand of NC_086191.1, from coordinate 266,630 downwards.
AGGAACTGGAAGAGGAGCAGAGCTGGCCAGATCAGAGCGAATAGTTTGGATTTTAGCATTGAAAAAAGAGGCAAAGTTATTAGCAGACAGAGAGGCGGGGAGAGATGGTGGATTAGGCTTCAGGAGAGAATTGAAGGACACAAAGAGCCGCTGAGGATGCCTAGCATTTGACTGGATCAACGTTGAGTAATACTGCTGTTTGGCCAATGAAATGGCAGAAGAGAAAGAGGAGAGTACAAATTTGTAATGGACAAAGTTCGCCCAGTCCCTGGTCCTACGCCAAAGGCGTTCAGCTGCCCGGGAACAAGAGCGAAGGTAGCGGAGGAAAGAGGTGAGCCACGGTTGGGGTTGAGAAGGGCGAACTATCCGAGTTGTAGATGGAGCAAGAGTATCAAGAGTTGAAGATAAGGAGGAATTAAATAAGGAGACAGCTGAGTCCAAGGAGACAGCCGAAAAGACAGAAGGAAGAGAGGAGGCTAGAGACTGAGAAAAAGCCTCATAATTGATATATTGCAAGTCATGACAAGAGCGAGAAGTGGGACGTGAAGGAGGAGGATTATGAGTAATATTGAAAGAAACTAGGTGATGATCTGACAACGGAAAGTGAGCAGTAGAAAAGTCCAAAACAGAGCAATTCCGAGTGAGAACAAGATCCAGACAGTGTCCAAGGGAATGTGTGGGTACATCAGACCAAAGCTTAAGATCATAAGAGGAAGATAATGAGTGAAATCGTAGAGCTGCAGCGTCTTGAGGGTCATCCACATGAATATTGAAATCACCCAAAATAAGAGTAGGGCAGTTATCAGAGAGGAAAAAGGACAGCCACGAATCAAAATCAGAGATAAATTTTGAGGACGAGCCTGGGGGGCGATACAGAACTGCAATCCGCAGTCGCAATGGAGCGAAAAGCCTCACCACATGTACCTCAAAAGAGGAAAAACAATGTGAAGGTGGAATGGAAAGAGGCTGGAACTGGCACAAACTAGATAATAAAAGACCCACACCACCACCCCGACCCTCTGGGCGACTAGTGTGAGAGAAAGAGAGTCCTCCAAGAGAGAGGGCAGCAGAGATGGCGGTATCATGGGCAGGAAGCCAGGTTTCAGTAAGAGCAAGGAGGTGGAGAGACCTAGAGATAAACAAGTCCTGAATGACAGGGGCCTTGGAAGCAACAGAGTGACAGTTCCATAAGGAACACGAAAAAGGCAGCTGAGAAGAGGGGAGACACCGAATAGGAACTAAGTTAGGAGAGACGAACTTGGAACGAGCCATAAGGAACAGATATGAGGAGAAAAGAATTGAGAGGAGGAAATGAGAAGATTGTGTCCTGAATCAGAAAGTAGCAGCGACCGGGGTTTTTCCTCCGGAGTAGAAGTTCAGCTTGACCGGCTTCGCGCCCACGGCAGAGAGCCTCAGGCCGAGATCCCTTGTGCTCGCGCCGAAGGCTCGCGCCTCCAGCAAACTGGAGGCTGGAAAACCTAAAAGAGGCGGAGCAGATGCTGAAATTCAAACAGACCAATCAATGTTGCTTCTCTGCAGAGCTTACTTGCAGCTGCTCTTCAAACTGCAAACTATAAAATAAAATAATAATAAAATTAGCAATAAAACTGCAAACTATAAAATAAATAAATAAATTAATAAATTAATAAAATAATAAATAAATAAATAAAATAATAAATTAATTAATAAACTAATAAATAAAATAATTAATAAAACTGCAAACTATAGAATAAAATAATAATAAAATTAGCAGGAGTAGAAGGAATTCTTAAGATGGCATGGAAAAGATGGCAAATCTCCACCTCACTGAGGGGAGAGGACCACTGCAAAGGCTTGTTACTCTCCTCCGAACCTCCCTCAGATGAAGGGCTCGGACGTTGATCATCGCTGCAGGGTAGGTTCACACCAGGAGAGGTGCTGCTGCCGCCGCCACCTCTGAGTTCTGTCGCCAGGCCTGCTCTGGTCAGCTGAGACAGAGATGGGGCTGTGCTTCAGGATAGGCTGGAGGTCTTAGAGTAGATTGGTGGGGCACAGCAAGGCAGCACTTACTCTGGATTTTAGGAAAGCTGATTTTTAATAAACTCAGGACTATGATAAGTAAGGTCCCATGGCAAGTGACCCTTATGAGAAAAGGAGTGCAGGATGGGTGGGAGTATTTTAAAAAGGAAATTTTAAAGGCATAGTTACAAACAATTCCAACAAGGAGAAAAGATAGAAGACAACAGAGGAAACCAATGTGGCTCCACAAAAAGCTTAGAGATGACCTGAAAACAAAAAGGGATACATATAGGAAGTGGAAGGAAGGCCAGGCTACAAAAGAAGAGTACAGACAGGTGGCGCAGTAGTGCCAAAATGGCGTCAGGAAGGCTAAAGCTAAGATAGAAGACAACAGAAGGAACCAATGTGTCTCCACGAAAAGCTCAGAGATGACCTGAAAACAAAAAAGGACACATATAGGGAGGTCAGGCTATAAACAAAGAGTACAGACAGGTAGCACAGAAGTGCAGGAATGGCATCAGGAAGGGTAAAGCTGAGAATGAGCTGAGATTAGCAAGGAATGCTAAAAGCAATAAAAGGCTTTCTTCAGATATGTGAGTAGTAAAAGACAGAGGAAAGAAATGGTAGTTCAACTGCTTAATGAGGATGGCAAATAGATAACAGATGACAAAGAAAAGGCCAAAGTGCTCAATTCCTACTTTGGCTCAGTCTTCTCCCAAAAGTGGGTCTATGACTATGACCCTGGAAAAAGTGAAGTACAAGCTAAAGGGGCAGGATTGCCATTTGAGATTGATAAACTGTCAAGGAACACTTAATTTCTTTGCATGAGTTCAAATCTCCAGGGCCCAATGAGCTGCATCCTAGAGTAATGAAGGAGCTAGCAGAAGAATTCTCAAAACCACTGTCTATTATCTTTGCATAATCATGGAAGATGGGTGAAGTGCTGGATGACTGGACGAGGGCTAACGTTGTCCCTATCTTCAAAAAGGGCAAAAAGGAGGAATCTGAGAACTATAGACCAGTCAGTCTGACATCCATCTCTGGGAAATTTTTGGAGCAGATTATAAAGAAGTCAATCTGTAAACACCTTGAAATCAATGCAGTGATTACTAGAAGCCAGCATGGATTTGTCAAGACTAATCTGATCTCATTTTTTGTTTGGGTAACCTCCCTTAAGGACTGTGGGAATGCATAATACATTTTGACTTCAGCAAAACTCTGGACAAAGTGCCCCATGATATTCTGAGTAACTAGCTAAAAGTGGGATAGATGGAACAACTATTAGGTGGATCCACAGTTGGCTACAGAATCAGACTCAAAGCGTGCTTATCAACAGTACCTTCTCAAACTGGCAGGAGGCAACAAGTGGGGTACCGCAGGGCTCAGTCCTGGGCCCAGTGCTCTTCAACATTTCATTAATGATTTGGACGAGGAGGTGCAGGGAATGCTTATCAAATTTGCAGATGACACCAAATTGGATGGGATAGCTAATACCCTGGAAGACAGAAACAAACTTCAAAGTGACCTTGATAGGCTGTGATCTTAACAGAATGAAATTGAATAGGGATAAATGTCAAGTTCTACATCTAGGAAATAGAAACCAAATGCATATTTACAAGATGGGGGACACTTGGCTCAGCAATACTACAAACAAGAAGGATCTCAGAATTGTTGTAGATCGCAAGTGGAATATGAGCCAACAGTGTGATATGGCTGCAAGAAAGGCAAATGCTATTTTGGAATGCATTAATAGAAGTATAGCTTCAAAATCACATGAGGTACTTGTTCCTCTCTATTCAGCCCAGGTTAGGCCTCATCTAGAGTATTGTGTCCAGTTCTGGGCTCCACAATTCAAGAAGGACGCAGACAAGCTGGAGCATGTTCAGAAGAGGGCAAGCAGGATGATCAGGGGTCTGGAAACAAAGCCCTATGAAGAGAGACTGAAAGAACTGGGCATGTTTAGCCTGGAGAAGAGAAGATTGAGGGGAGACATGATAGCACTCTTCAAATACTTAAAAGGTTGTCACCCAGAGGAGGGCCAGGATCTCTTCTCAATCCTCCCAGAGTGCAGGACACAGAATAACGGGCTCAAGTTAAAGGAAGCCAGATTCCAGCTGGCTCAAGAAAAACTTCCTGACTGTTAGAGCAGTACGACAATGGAATCAGTTACCTAGGGAGGTTGTGGGCTCTCCCACACTAGAGGCATTCAAGAGGCAGCTGGACAGCCATCTGTCAGTGATGCTTTAGGGTGGATTCCTGCATCAAGCAGGGGGTTGGACTCAATGGCCTTGTAAGCCCCTTCCAACTCTGCTATTCTATGATCTATGATTCTATAATCAACGAGGTGTGGTGAAGGTAGCAGCAAGATGTTGTCCGAAGGCAGTCGGGAACCAACAAGATCAGGCGTAGAGGCTCACGGGAAGCAGAGCCAGGCAGCACAGGAACAGTGTTGCTGTGGTGAGGGTTGAGAGAGAAGTGCAGTGCTTAAATAGCTCTTACCCTGGCCCCTCCCAGCTGGACTCCAATCACACACCCTGCTTGTAGATAGTCAGGGGCCTGAGGCTTGCAAACACACCAGCAGGACAGGTCCTGACCGAAGACCTGGGTCCTGCAAGCACTCAGTACAGCATAGACCTGGGTCCTGCAAGCACTCAGTACAGCATAGATCCTGACAGTGATGCAGGGTGCTTGCTGGGAAGGGGCACCAGCTACAGGAAGTGTTCGTTCGTTCGTTCGTTCATTCGTTCTCTCTCTCTCTCTCTCTCTCTCTCTCTCTCTCTCTCACACACACACACACACACACACACACACACACACACACACACACACACACCCTTCAGTGGGGAGCTTGCATAGGCAAAGGGAATCTTCCTTGACCCTTTGTATATTCTTGGGTGCTCCACGTCCCTGCGCTGAGCTCCTGCCTCCCACTCCCTTTGGGCTCAGTTCTGACATGCCCTTAGCCTGGACCAGTCAGCTTGTGCTGCATTGCCCTGTTGCCATGCATGGTGGCTGCTGTCAGATTTCTGCTTGCGGAGGCCCCATCAACTGTCTGGCCACCAGTGACCACAAGGAAGGAGAGGAGGAAGGCTTTCTGGCAGAGAGATCTATTTATTTATTTATTTAATTATTTAATTATTGCATTTCTATACTGCCCAATAGCCGAAGCTCTCTGGGCGGTTCACAAAAATTAAGACCATTCAGAGTATAAAGCAATAGTATAAAACCATAATATAAAATACAATATAAAAGCACACCAGGATAAAATCAGCAGCAATGCAGAAATACAAATTTAAAACAGCAGAGTTAAAATTAATGTATAGCCTATTAAAGTACTGGGAGAATAAAAAGGTCTTCACCTGGCATCTAAAAGAATATAGTGTAGGTGCCAAGTGAACCTCCTTAGGGAGCCGGGGTCCCACAGCAGAGAAGGTCTTCCTCCTGGGAGCCACCTGCCTCACTTCCTTTGGCAGGGGCTCATGGAGACGGGGTGTGAATTAAGGGAAGCTGGAGGTGGGGCGGGCAGGGCAGCTCTTCATGCATCACCTGCAGAGCCTTCAGGCAGGAAAAGGCATTTGGGTTCCAGCTCATCCGTGGGCCAAGGGAGGAGGAAACCAAGGTCCGTAGTCAGCAGCAAGAGGCTGTGGAGAGCCATGACCTGAGAGCCAGCCTGGGTGCACTTGTGCTTTTAAAATGTTTTGATTTTTTTTATTTTGCCCAAGTGTGCACATTCAGAACTCTGTGGCTATGAAATTTGCATATTTTCCCCTGCACATTATTATTCTGCCATTAAATTTGCATATATTTACCAATCCCCCTCACTTGTCTGCTGTGAAATTGTGACTAATGATACACAATTCCCCTCATTCCCTGTTTTGCCTTGAAATATGCTTTATTTTTACTGATCCCGGCACTGCTCTGAAAGCCATATGTATATCTGACAGCTAACGATAGAGACCAGTGGAGAGAGATGACAAGCATGGAGCGGGATGGGGGGAGCTGAAAGCATCTGGTGGCTACAGGAAAAGGAGCTTTTTGGGCAGCTATAATTGGTAGTATGTGAAACAGCCTTAAAGAAAAAGTGTTCACTAGCAAGGCAAGTGCCGAAGTAGAGGATGAAATTGAAAAGGACGATGATAAGAGGGGGATATGGGTATGTTAGGCTATTGGTATGTTTGCGCAACAGCACAAAACCACAAAAAGGCGTTTCCCTCATGAGAGAACAACCCCAGAGGACTAATTGCAGAAAGGGTGCTGCCATAGGGACTGAGGAGACGAGGAGTTCTGCCACAAAGGCACCTGGGTACATGCGGAAGGAGTGAGGGGGATTGATGGGGGAAACAGGCCATGGAAAGCTGCAGAGGGCCTGATGGTCTGTCGGGTTAATGAGTGAACAACCAACCCATGGTGGCTTCTTCTCAGGGTGGCTTAGCATGATGTGCAAACGTGCCCTTTGGAGTGTGAAGCCTTCATTTTTCCGGCCCTTCTTTCAAGTTTATCATTTGCATTGTCTTACCACTTCCAGTCTTTAGATATTTTAAAGATTAATTTTTGCTTTACTAAATTGATATGTTGCCTTGATCTGATGCACCACAGAGATCTTCCTGCAGCTATTGGCCATGAGGGCAATGTAGTGCCCCCCATGCTCAGGGGCAGTGGATCTCTGAGTAGCAATTCCTGCCCCTTCTGGCATCCTGCAAGGAAAAGGTCGGGGGACGAGACGAACCCCTCAGCGCATCCAGCAGGGCTCCTTTTACATCTTTTCATGCCTTTGTCTGGCTTAGCCAGACTGCCCAGATCTCATTTTGAGGTTGATTGTGAGAGGCACAGTGTCCTCGTTCCTGAGGTTCACCGGCTGTAGGAAGTGGAGGTAGGAGCGGGGGAGGCTGTGTGATTTGGCACCTCCGTGGCATGTCTTGATTCCTCGTGGCATTCTGTTGCCCTGATCCGTGCCGCTCTGACAAGGCTGCTGATGTCGGGTCACGTCCACTTTCCAATTTAGCCTCCTTGTGGCCAGGCTGCTGAATATTCAGCGCGTGCACCTCTGCTTCCCTTACTCCTCCCATGACAATGATTGCTTCAGAAAAGGGAAGGAAAAGAGATTGCTGTGCCCTGGTTAAATAGATGCTCTTGGTGGAAGGGCGGGTGGGTGTTGTTGCATAAGCAGCGAGGGCAGATTCCTGCTGGCTGGTCCAAATCACAAGGGTTGTCCAGCCTGCATCTCTGGGGTTAGAATCAGTTTAGATGCAGCGTTCCAGGTAGCTGGTAGCCTGTTTTATGCATAAGGTGCTACAGAAAGCTACAAATCTGGCAACTGGAGCTCTGTGCCTGTGATACCACTGAGATCATGCTCAAGGGCCAAACAAGACATGATACTATGCCCGCCATTAGCAATCACACCATTCACTCCAGTGGGAGCTTCTCCTCAGTGAAAATCTCATGTGCAGGGGCCCAAAGCCCACCCTGCATCTTGGAGCAGGTTGGGCTTCCCACACCTATTTACTTTTAAAAAGTCATTTATGCTAATTGTGTAAATGACTCTGCAACTAGTTTGGCCCAGTGATTCATTAACCTGTAGCACCTACTTTGCTACACTTGCAGCGGAACTTGTCTGACTGGTCAGCTGCAGACAAACACAGGGCATTTGAAAGTCTGGCCTAGTTTTACTTGGATTGCTTGTCTTTGCATGATGGCTGATAATATCAGAGCAGCCCACATTTCTCTTTTGGATTGTCAGTGCAGATGACCTTGGCAAGAAACCCCCTTGACATCCTTTATGCATTGTCCCGTCAGTGGCTTTGTGCTGTAGCTGTCTGAGATGAGGTCCAAACTCGTAATAACGAGAGATTGGGGGAACCATTTTTTATCAATAAATGATTGATTAGGATTGTTCTTCCCACGCCCCCACCCCCTGTGTCCCCACAGCCCTGACTATGGCACCATTACAAGTATGGAGTGCTCTTCATCAGGCCCCGTTAGCTGAGGCAGCCAGGCAGAGCCAGGCTCTGTCGGCCCTGGGGCTTTCCCACTCCCAGCCGCCCCTTCAGGGACTTTGCTTCAGCCTTGGCCTGGAGGCTGCCTGTACACAGTGACAAAGGGCCACGTGACTGTTTAGCCTGCCCCACCCTCCTGCTCACGTCACCTCTCCAGTCGAAAAGAAAATGTCACTGCAACCCGAGGCCAGCCACTCTCTTCCCCACACATCTGCCATCTGCAGCATAGGATGAAAATAGTGACCAGCCATTTAGGGATGTTGAAAAGGTGACAGCAAGGCAGTAACCCTGTTCACACACTTCTTGCATCAAGGGCCTTACGGTGGAGAAGAAGGAGTGAGGCTGCACTTCTAGCCCCTCCCTGCCATTGTACAGGCAGGCATCTTGCCATAGCTGTGCAGTGGTGGGCAAAAGAGTCTCAAGGCGTGAGCAACTGCTCATGTCCAGGGCTCCACATTGTTGGGAGACCTGATTGTGGGGGTATCCCAGTCTCTGTGGGGCGGTAAAGGTTTTAGCCGCTCAGCCATCCAATCCCTGGATCTCAGCACACAGGGAGATTTAAACCTTCCCAGTCCTATGTGCTGAGATGTGGGGGGTGCGAAGCTGTGCGCAAGTACGCAGCCCTGAACCTGCAATCCAGGCCAGCAGGGATCAAGCTCGGGGGAGAAGAGTACATTTTACCCTCCTGGCTCAGGCTGCAAACATGAGGCTAAATTGCAGATAGCCTCTTGTCTACATCTTGTAAGTAAGTAAGTAAGTAAAGAAAGTTTATTTGTGTAGCCGAAGCCATTACAAACATATATATAATCAAATAAAACAGGATAATCAAATATATAACAAATATATAAGATTACATTACAAAACTAAAATCGACCAAAAGCATCATTCAATAGACTCTATTCAATTGCAACTTAAAACCTGATCATCATCATTAGAAAACTTCCTCCTTAAAATGGATGCTTTAAAAGCAAAACAGGCTACTTTTTCAGAAATGGATGGAGTGGTATCCCCCAATAAAAATTTAATCAAGTAAGAATGAGACCTATTAGGTATAAGACCTAGGTCTTTAAACAAAGCTATTCTTACATCTTCATAAATTGGGCAGACAAGCAGGTAGTGAGTTAAATCTTCAACTATATTAGATCCACATGGGCAGACTCTTTCCTCCAAGGGGATCCGTTGGTAGCGTCCCTGGATCACTGCTGAGTTCATTGACTGGCACCGAAGAGCTGTAAATGCATATCTCCACTTAGAATTAGTTATACTGTTTAAATATTGAGGGTAAGGCGTATGAATAGGCAATTTAGCATACCAGGGGGCAAGTTTTGACAGGCAGGCAGAAGTGCGATCAGCTTGGAAATCGTATTTTAGGATATGAGACTTCAAGTAATGTGCTGCTCTCTCAAAACTTAGAGCACCTAAAGAATCCAGTGAAAGACCATACAAATCAATATACATCTTGTGAGATTTGCTGGATCCAGTCAGAAGTTGAATGAATGAATATAAACTGTGTTTGGGCAGAACAAGCAACGTTTTGGACCGTGAGGTGCTGGCGCAGGAGCCTTTCTCTAGAACGTTCGGAGGGTTTATAGTCTGAAAGACAGGGAGAAGTCTGTTTCCCTTTGTGACCTGCTCTCTTAAGAACTGCTAGTCCCAGCATGCCTTGCGCATAGGCTGGGAGGTGGGGGAGCTGGTGGGCGGGGCAAAGCACCATAATAATCAGGGGCATGGATCCCAGGGACAGGCAGTGCTGCTGATTGATGGCCCAGAATATTTGTGTTTCAATGCCTGGTCCGTTGCCATGTCCGGAGGACGAGCCAAACTGGACGGGGGAGCTGCCTGCGCCAAGGCTCCTCGTGTTCCCTAGCAGTTCTGCAATGTACCAAAAGTCTAGTATTGATTTTGAACTATAGGGCAGGTTGTATCTTGTTATGCATCTTCAGTGTATCTTGTAAAATGCAAAAATACAGCTTTAAACTTAACTATTTCATACCTTTTAAGGGTGGGCTTCTTGTCTACTAGTAAAGTGATTGATGTTTGATGTAGTTATGGTCCAAATGGTTCTGGGCCAGTTGCAAAAGTCTTGCATGTAACTGCAGGACATTTCTTCTTCTTTTTTAAGATGAAGGAATTTACCTGGGATGGGTCTACAATACATACTCATTCCAGGCATAGTCAGACTCCAAGCTTCTGTGAGCTAATTTGCTTTTCATTAGATTACTACACCAACTAGATTCAGGTGCAAAATAGTGGCTACACTGTGTGGGCACAGCCAGGTGCCTCCAGGGATGCATGAGCCACACACTGAGACCACCTACAAATCTGCAACACAGTTGCTACAGATTAGGGATTTGTCCAATTTAGGAGGAAAAAAAGAGCCTTCTTGTTGTTTCTGTTCTTAAACCAAAAGGTTCTACTGATCTGCTGCAAATCATCTAGTAATCTACCAGTAGATCTTAATGTGCCTTCTGCCTGTGCCTGTTCTTGGGTTACTGATTTTTCTCTGTTGTTTTCCTGCCCCTCAAGGACTGTGTTTATTATTTATTTATTTATTTATTACACACACACACACACACACACACACACACACACACACACACACACACACACATATATATATATATATATATATATATATATACTGCCCCATAGCCATTTACAAAAGTTAAAAACAGTGAGCATTAAAAACAAATATACAAAAATGTAAAAGCATAAAACCAGCAATATCATTTAAAACAACTATTCTGGAGTCAGTTAAAAAAACTCAGCATATCATAGAATCATAGAATAGCAGAGTTGGAAGGGGCCTACAAGGCCATTGAATCCAACCCCCTGCTCAATGCAGGAATCCACCCTAAAGCATCCCTGACAGATGGTTGTCCAGCTGCCTCTTGAATGCCTCTAGTGTGGGAGAGCCCACAACCTCCCTAGGTAACAGATTCCATTGTCGTTCTGCTCTAACAGTCAGGAAGTTTTTCCTGATGTCCAGCTGGAATCTGGCTTCCTGTAACTTGAGCCCGATATTCCGTGTCCTGCACTCTGGGAGGATCGAGAGGAGATCCTGGCCTTCCTCTGTGTGACAACCTTATAAGTATTTGAAGAGTGCTATATTGTCTCCCCTCAATCTTCTCTTCTCCTGGCTAAACATGCCCAGTTCTTTCAGTCTCTCTTCATAGGGCTTTGTTTACAGATCCCAGATCATCCTGGTTGCCCTTCTCTGAACACGCTCCAGCTTGTCTGCGTCCTTCTTGAATTGTGGAGCCCAGAACTGGACGCAATAGCATTTGCCTTTCTTGCAGCCATATCGCACTGTTGGCTCATATTCAGCTTGCAGTCTACAACAATTCCAAGATCCTTCTCGTTTGTAGTATTGATGAGCCAAGTATCCCCCATCTTGTAAATGTGCATTTGGTTTCTATTTCCTAGATGTAGAACTTGGCATTTATCCCTATTAAATTTCATTCTGTTGTTTTCAGCCCAGCACTCCAGCCTATCAAGATCACTTTGAAGTTTGTTTCTGTCTTCCAGGGTATTAGCTATCCCACCCAATTTTGTGTCATCTGCAAATTTGATAAGCATTCCCTGCACCTCCCCGTCCAAATCATTAATGTTGAAGAGCACTGGGCCCAGGACCGAGCCCTGCGGTACCCCACTCGTTGCCTCTCCCCAGTTTGAGAAGGTTCCATTGATAAGTACTCTTTGAGTCCGATTCTGTAGCCAACTGTGAATCCACCTAATAGTTGTTCCATCTAGCCCACTTTTAGCTAGTTTGTTAATCAGAATGTCATGTGGTACTTTGTTGTTAACTGCCTCGGAGAAGAGAAAAGTCTTAAACTGGTGCAGAAAAGATAACAATGTTGGCACTAGGCGAGCCTTGTTGGGGAGATCATTCCATAATTGGGGGCTACCACTGAAAAGGCCCTCTCCTTTGTTGCCATCCTCCAAGCTTCCCTCAGAGTAGTCACTTGGAGGAGGTCCTCAGACGTTGAGCATAGTGTACAGGTAGGGTCATGTCAGGAGAGGCATTCCGTCAGGTATTGTGGTCCCAAGCCGTGTAAGGCTTTATAGGTTAAAACCAGCACCTTGAATTGGGCTCGGAAACGTATAGGCTGTTGCTTGCACAGAGTAATGTAAGAGAGTTACCTTGACCTCCACACCTGCACTTGGACATGTCACACACACACACACATGTGCCCAACTCACACACACGTGCACAAACTGCCCTCTCCCCTCAGTTCTTTTCCTCTCTCTGCTTCCACACCACCAGCCCTGCTGCAAGTTGAGCATTGGCGTGCTGCTCTGCTCTCCCTCCTCCTGCTCCTCCTCTCCCTGTCTGAGCTGCTGCAATGCTGAAGATTTTCCCAATGCTGCCTGGCAGTCACCCAAGAGGCATTCAGAGTCACTAATCCTGGCTGCACTCAGGTGCCTTCCAGGGAGAAAGCGAAACTGTCTTGAGATTTGCACTCTCTCCCTGCCGCCTTACTGAGTTGAGATAAAAAGTGACAAAGCAGGAGAATTTAGTGGGTCTGGAGGGAGGACAAGAGATTACCAAGGAGGCCAGATAGCGTGCGTGTGTTTGCCTGCACTGATGGGTTGCATATAATTCAAGAGTCGTGGAGGGTTAACACTCTTTCCAGAACTAAACCTCATTCCTGCTAGGAGTTATAGAGCAGAGACAAAATTAGTTGCCCTACAATTGGAGACATGCTGGCCTCTGCTTCCAGCCAATCAGAAGGTAGGTGTGTGTGTGGGTGTGTGTCCCCGTCTACGTGTGTGTGTCCGTCTGTGTGTGTATGTGTGTGTCCCACCCCAAGAATGTCATGGGAGGGGAAACCAACCTGGCCCCATCCATTGAGCAGAGGATGAGTTGTGGAAGCAGTGTGACTACTGCCTGCCTGAAAGAAGGCCCTGCTCCAACTGGGACTGCAGAGCAGAAGGAAGTAGCCCTGTCCACCTGCCAGACGACTATGAGCTGCTGCCACGTGTGCTTGTGTGTGTGTGTGTGTGTGTGAGTGAGAGAGAGAGAGAGAGAGAGAGAGTGAGAGAGAGAGAGTGCAAGTGCTTTGGGGTTTTTGTAATGTTACCTATTGCTTGTAACCTGTGTTGAGAATCATTTGATTGAAAGGTAGGGTATATATTTTCATATTAAACAATAATGAATGACTAGCATTTGAGATGAGGCTTCTTGGGGACTGCTTTCCCACCTACATTGTGCCTGTCCTTCACCATGACTAATTGCAACAAGGTTGGGCAGAAGGTAGACCTGGGTTTGCAGGAGATCAGCAAGGATTTCTGACTCCCAGATCTTTGATTTTCCAGCAACACAATGACTCCCTCTGTCACTCTAAATTATATCCCTGAAATGAAGGAAGCTTCAGGCAATCAGGAGTAGATTTTTTTTCCTGGAAGGACTGTGGGCTCTGTTCAGTTCTGGTACTCAAAACAATTTCCTTGGCTCAGAATCTGCAGGCTCACAAGTGTCTTTTTTTTTTTTTTTTTTGCACCAAGCTCTGGCTGGTGGATCTTGAGGTTCCAGTAGAAAAGAAACTAGATTTCACAAGCATGAAATCGGTGCAATCCTGAGTTTCAGCCTCCACCCCCACCCTCCAACATGCTCACAGGCTCCATGCAGCTTCATTTCAGAGCAAGAGGAGGAACCTGCAAGCATGGCTGAGCCCCTTTTTGTTAGAAGCACTGGCTGGCCTGGATCCCAAGGATGCTTCCAGCTGAGGCTTTTCATCTGCCATCACCACGCCCCGTTCACGTAATTTTATGGAGGTTCTAGACAACATCATCATCTAGTTGTCATCTTCCAGTGTTTTCCCACCGTTTCTGCCACCCTTTTTCTTAACACAGGAAGTATGATAAGTAGTATGGCAGATAAAATGGTTAATTCATGGGAATCATACATTGGGGGGGGGAGTGCTAAATAAAATAAAAACAACGACAAAACTTTCCACAAATGATCTATATCCGTGTAGGTTTGATTTTTGAGGCAGAGATCAAAAATACAGCCACTGTTTTCAAAATGATTCATAGAATCATAGAATAGTAGAGTTGAAAGGGGCCTATAAGGCCATTGAGTCCAATGGCTTTATAGGAGGGCAACCAGGATGATCAGGGGTCTGGAAACAAAGCCCTATGAAGAGAGACTGAAAGAACTGGGCATGTTTAGCCTGGAGAAGAGAAGATTGAGGGGAGACATGATAGCATTCTTCAAATACTTAAAAGGGTTAGGGTTAGGGTTAGGGTTAGGGTTAGGGTTAGGGGGGCCAGAGGAGGGCCAGGATCTCTTCTCGATCCTCCCAGAGTGCAGGACACGGAATAATGGACTCAAGTTAAAGGAAGCCAGATTCCAGCTGGACATCAGGAAAAACTTCCTGACTGTTAGAACAGTGCAACAATGGAATCAGTGACCTAGGGAGGTTGTGGGCTCTCCCACACTAGAATCATTCAAGAGGCAGCTGAGCAACCATCTGTCAGGGATGCTTCAGGGTGGATTCCTGCATTGAGCAGGGGATTGGACTCGATGGCCTTGTAGGTCCCTTCCAACTCTGCTATTCTATGATTCTATGACCCCCCCCAATGCAGAAATCCACCTTAAAGTATCCCTGACAGATGAATGCCTCTAGTGTGGGAGAGCCCACCACCTCCCTAGGAAACTGATTCCATTGTCATACTGCTCTAAGGCCTAAGGTTTATCCTTGGATCATCCAGGGGTCAACCCTGTTCATCTAGGTGACACACAGGGGATCCAGTGCTCAGGCAGGGGCGAACCCTGGATGATCCCAGGATAAGCCTTAGGTCTAGCTGTGACCTAATAGTCAGGAAGTTTTTCCTGCTGTCCAGCTGGAATCTCGCTTCCCATGATTCTGTGTCCTGCACTCTGGGAGGATCGAGAAGAGATACGGGCCCTCCTCTGTGGGACAACCTTTTAAGTATTTGAAGAGTGCTATCATGTCTCCCCTCAATCTTCTCTTCTTCAGGCTAAACATGCCCAGTTCTTTCAGTCTTACATTTTTATACCACCATTTTATACCTATTGAGCCAAAGCTCTCTCACACACTATTTCACACAGATTTGGTGGTTCTTAGAACATATCCCTCATTTGTTCCATAGGTTAATTAGTATCCCCGCAAGCCCCAGGGATTAAAGTGTCAAAACTAACATTTCACACTAGTTGAAAGTGTGTTGAGTCCTTCGGAAAGCTACCATCAGGAAGGATCTCAGCTCACTCTGTCTGGGGAGCAGCTGTAGCACACCAGTGCAATAAGAGTATCCTAGCATCATAGAGTTGGAAGGTACGTCAGAGATCATCCAATCGAACCCCCAGCTTAATGCAGGAGCAGCTACAAGTTCTTCTTCGTGGGCTCTGTGCATTCACAAATATGGGCCCTGTGCCTGCGCGGAGTCTCGTCTTGGAAACTTCCATAGCTGAGGCATTTTAGGTGGGAACCTTTCCCTCACCACCTACGGTGCCTGTTCTAACAGGTTCCTGCCTAATCCCTCTTTCATTGGCCATTGTGACAACCTCGTCAAGAACTTCCTCCGTTCGTTCGTTCGTTCGTTCGTTGAGCTTATCTACTTGTGTGGTGTTTTTCACTCTGTCTTTCCTCTCTCTTCTTCTAGTTTATTATTTATTTATTTATTTATTTATTTATTTATTTATTACATTTTTATACCGCCCAATAGCCGAAGCTCTCTGGGCGGTTCACAAAAATTAAAACCACAAAAAACATCCAACAGGTTAAAAACACAATTACGAAATACAGTATAAAAAGCGCAACCAGAATAAAACCACACAGCAAAGTTGATTATAAGATTAAAATACAGAGTTAAAACAGTAAAATTTAAATTTAAGTTAAAATTAAGTGTTAAAATATCGAGCGAATAAAAAGGTCTTCAGCTGGCAACGAAAGCAGTACAGTGTAGGCGCCAGGTGGACCTCTCTGGGGAGCTCGTTCCACAACCGGGGTGCCACAGTGGAGAAATCAGTTTATTTTATCTTCCCACCTGCCTCCCTCTCAATACCTCACTGTGATTGGAGGGGAGGTGGCCCCACCAGAGCCAATCTTCAGTGTTGGACTGGGACTCAGGAGATCTGGGTTCTATTCCCCCCTCAGCCATGAAGCTCACTGGGTGAGTTTGGGCCAGTCACTGACTGTCAGCCTGATCTCCCCCACAGGGTTGTTGTGAGGATAAAATGTAAGCTGCTTTGGGTTCCTTGCAAGAGGAAAAAAAGGCAGGATTTGAATGTAATAGTAATATATAATGAAAACCTCTCTGCCAATTCCTTGCTTCTCTCTGAGGAAGGATCCCTCACTGCAAGGCATTTGGGCCGGGTGGGCTCTGGCTGGTTCCCGGCCCACTTGGGGCTCCCTACAGAGCCTGCATTGGCCTGCCCCTCTGGAGAGGCCCATTGGTGACTCTCTTAGTTGGCCGCAAGAGGGGAGCCACCAGTACAGCAAGAGAGGAACCAGCATGGCTGTCCAGAGTGGCCACCTGCCCATGCCTCATTCAGAGTAAGGCGTAGGACTAGTGGCAGTGGCTGCACCAGAGAGTGCAGCCGCAGTGGCTGCTTCCCTGCTGCATCATTTGCCCCAGCAGAGGAGTGGCCGGTGGGGTTCTCTGAAGCAACTGACCACCCTACACCTCCCTTTCGAGACAGTAGGATAGCATAGCAGCAGGGGTGGTGGCAGTGAGGCCCGCGACCCTCCTGGTGGCAGGGGGCAATGAATCCTCTGCCTTCCCGGATCCACCACGCTGCCTTATGGGAGGGCCTGCCCTGATAGAAATTCACGGTAAGAAAATGTCATTTTTAATCTTATGGAACTGATAGATACAATATTTACATGAAAACAACTTACTAAACACATTAAAATAGTGATAAAAAAGGGGGAGAGATTATTTCTTGCACTGATCAGGGGTTGGACTCAATGGCCTTATAGGCTCCCTCCAACTCTGTCTTTCTATGATTCTATGAAAACAGCAGTATTTTGCCCAATTCAATTCTTAGCCATTGATACATCATGAATTTACGTAAAATGTAGGAGAGGCTGAGCTACGAATCAGCATGTTAGTATTGGTTCTCTCTGGGGCTGGTGAGGTGAATGAACCCAGGATTGGGGAGCAAGCCTGGGCTCAGGGGATGCAGCGCTTTGGAGGAAACAAGCCAGTGAAACTTAAGAGGGACACACACATCCTCCCATCGCAGCTGTCCTTGTTGCTCTGCTTTCATCCAGGACACACAGAAGAGTGAGAAGAGCAGCTGAATTCTCCCAAGAGTCAAAAAGCAGGTGTCCAAATGGGAGGAGGATGACAGATGACCAAGACAATGGGATGGGATGCCCCAAATATGAGAACATATTGGCAGACCAGAAAGCAGTAATTTAGCACTAATCAGCCAGACGGTTCCAGCCAACCGCATCTGAATGATGATCGATGGTGCCCCATTAGCATAAAAAGGGGATGAGCAAGCAACACACCTCCTGCATGCACAATCCGGTGAGATGGAATACGGACCAGGATCAGAGAAGGCAGGTGGAGGGTTGCCAGCTTTCTCCCTGACCTTGCTCCTGCACCTTCAACAACAGCCTCGCATGAAGAAATCCAGCAGGTCAAACATTTCCCACAATTTTCTCCACATCAGGAAAAGCTTCACTTGCCTTGCAGGCACCAGAGGAGAAGGGGAAACCCATGGCAAATGGAAGCCAGAGTTTTCAAAGCTTCTGCTTTTTCTGTCTCTGCCTTGGAGGCTGTGTGTGTTAAAAAGGGTTCTGGGTCATATTCTAGAGCACATCCTTAGGCCTCATTGTCGCCTTGTTTGACCCAGGAGTATATCTAAGAACACACCCAGGATGTTGCAGGGAATGGTGCGTTGGATGCTGCTAGCTTGGGGAGGAAGTGGTGAAGGGAATGCTTCCCTTCTTCTGAGCACGGAGGGACTGGGGACAGAGGCGCTGACTGTTCTACTTCGTGGTCTCTGCATCACACATATGGGCTTTGCACCTGCGCAGAGCCTCTGTTCGGGAACCTTCCAAAGCTGAAGTTTTGAAGTTATCCATCCTAGTGCGCATGCCCAGTAGGAACTCCCACCATTCCCCTCAGTTTCCTTTCGACCGCCATCATAGGTGCCTCGTAGGAATCTTCCGCTCTTCGAGCAACAATTCTCTCCAAAAAAATGGACAGCTGGCATTGTTTTCGTCAGGATTTTCTTCTGATTCTTCTTAGTCTAGTTTTTTTCTTCTTAAAAAAATAATAATTAAAAAATTTAAAAAAACACCACTATATATATATATTAGATGTAGCATTGTTGTTAAGTTTGAGGAGTGCGTATGGCACTTAAAGCCCCGTTCCGCAAATGCATGAAGTGCGGGAAGAAACTTCCGCCAACGGACGGATATTCCCTGTGCTTCGGCTATTGGGTGGTATAAAAATGTAATAAATAAAATGTAATAAATATTTTTTTTGCTTGGGGGAATCCCATATAACTGAATCTTGTCACTATTGTCAAGGGTTTTCGAAACAAACCCATCGATATCGTTCTGATTGACTAAAAGCCGTACTTTGGAAAAGAGCACTTGAGGCTGTTGATAGTGCCCCATCCTCTACACCAACCGTAAAGTCTGGCAATGGACAGGCTATGACGCAGCCTTCCTCCACCCAAGGTGCTTCAACTCAATTCTCTCTGCCTCTAACCCTGGGACGCTCGCTTGTATGGCCTGTGAAAAAATCTTCAAAGAGGGCAAGGGACACAGTGAGTCCTGATCCTCCACCTAAAAAGAAAAAGTCTAAGGAGGGAAAAAAGCAGAGAAATACTCCTCCCGTTATGAATTTGCCTTCAATGCCTCCGAAGTTAGACTCCCCATCTGGAGCACCTAACCTGGTTGTGCATATCTCCGACCTGCCAAGACCCTCTTCCTTAAAGGAGGGAGAAGTGTGTGACACTCCATCAATAGATAGGCAGTCACCACAATTCTCCCCATCATCTCTACAACCCGCAGGGGCGGGGGAGTCCATTTCTGCGTGGACTTTAGAAAGGTCAATTTGTTGTTGTTTATACGTTCAGTCGCTTCCGACTCTTCGTGACTTCATGGACCAGCCCACGCCAAAGCTTTCTGTTGGCCGTTGCCCCCCCTAGCTCCCCCACGGTCAAGTCTGTCACCTCCAGAATATCATCCATCCATCTTGCCCTTGGTCAGCCCCTCTTCCTTTTGCCTTCCACTTTCCCTAGCATCAGACTCTTCGCCAGGGTATCCTGTCTTCTCATTATGTGGCCAAAGTGCTTCAGTTTTGCCTTTAATACCATTCCCTCAATGCCCTGACCCAATTAGATCCGTATCCAATGCCTCGTTCGGATCAGCTGATTGAGCAGCTGGGGGGAGCCAAGTTTATTACTACCCTGGATTTAACCAAGGGGTATTGGCAGGTGCCCCTGGATGAGGATGCTGCCCAGAAATCTGCTTTTGCTACTCATAAAAGACTCTTTGAGTTTACTGTGTTGCCCTTCGGGGTTAAAAATGATTCAGCCACATTCATGAGATTAATGGATGGGCTTCTGGATGGGCTGGGAGACTTTGCCTGTGCCTATTTAGCACTTTGCCTGTGCCTGTGCCTATTTAGATGATTTGGCCATTTACTCCCATATGTGGGAAGAGCATCTATCCCCCACACGCCAGGTGTTTGATTGGGTCCAGGCGGCAGGGTAAAAGCATCAAAATGCCAGTTTGGCCTAAGGGAAGTGGTGTACTTGGAGCATCGAGTAGGGGGAGGAAGCATCAGGCCCCTAGAGGCTAAGATCGAAGCCATTCGAGACTGGCCTGTGCCCAGGACCAAGAAGCAAGTGCAGTCGTTCCTGAGCTTGGCAAGCTACTATTGACACTTTGTGCCCCACTTTAGCGCTGCAGCTGCCCCCCTTACGGACCTGTGTCAGAAACGGAAGCCTGTTCAAGTGCAGTAGACGGCCATATGCCAGCAAGCTTTTGATTTGCTAAAAACTCGCCTAATGGCTGCCCCTATTCTGCAAGCCCCAGACTTTGGGCGGCAGTTTGTGCTGCAAACAGATGCTTCTGAGACCGGGGTGGGGGCAGTGCTGCTGCAAGGCAGGGGGAGGGGACCAGCATCTTTACCCTGTTGCCTACCTGAGCAAGAAGTTATTGCTCCGGGAAAAGGCCCTGTCAACTATTGGGAAGAAATGTTTAGGTATTGTGTAGGCAATGGGAAGACTGTGACCCTACTTGTGGGGGCGACACTTTCTACTCCAAATGGACCATTCCCCCTTGTGTTGGCTGTCCCGCATGAAAAGCTGCAATAGCAAATTGTTGCAGTGGAGCTTAGCTTTGCAGGATTTTGACTTTGAAGTTTCACGCATTCGAGGACGGGATAATGTCTTGACAGATGGGCTGTCCCGGGTCCATATTCTAGCTGATTAGGCCTGAAACGATGTGTGCATCCTTTTTGGAATGCGGGATGGGGAGATAATTGAAGGGCTTGGAGGAACTGCCCCCAAGCCTCATCCTTCAAAAGGGGCCGTGTGAAGGACAGGGGTGCAAATCTGTACCTTTAACTTTGCTGTTGCTATGAGGTTGTAAGATCTGCCCCTAGGGATGATCTGTGGTCTATTGTTCAAACTGGCTGTGCCAGGCTTTGGTGGCTGCCAGCCAAGGTCATCCCTGCCTCCAGCCAGTCCAATTCCCACCGGCACCTGGAGATTATCAGAACAGTGGACAAACTAACAGTATTCAGCTGTGGGGAAAAGAGGTGGCTTAGCCCCTATGGAAAGGGGGTGGGCTATAGCCTGGAAAGAGCACTGGTTGGTCTACCTAAGTCTTGGGACAGGGGGTCCCAAAAAGAGATAAAAAGCCCTATGAAGAAGATCCTCCATCTTTCTTGGATGTATGTGCATATGTCAAGTGGGAAGGTCACCCATTGTGACCTAGAACCTGTATAGACTTTTGCACACAGAACTCCATATGCACTAGTGGCAACTCAGCCCCCGTTCAATTTTGGACACTGGTAAAGATCATCCTGGAACCTCTTTTAATTTTTTTGCCTTGGCTAAAAATTCCTCCAGAATAGACCAGAATTGAACAAGTTGCTCAACAGGAAACCAGTGAGTTCAGTGCCTGACTTCTTAGAAGTCAGTTCACCTTCAAGCAAGTAACTCGTCTCCTTTTTCTTTAACTCAATTGCGAGGGCTCGAGGATAACCCAGTTCGTTATTGTTTTCTGGGCTGAATGAGACCAGCTTCAAGTGTTCCTAGCTTCAGGTCCCCATTTTAGTCTTTATCTGCTTGGGAATAATATGCCACTTGGTTTTGTGGAGGCAGGATGATTCCCACCATTACTTCATGAATTGCAACCCCCAAACTCCTGGATTACTGAGAACATTTGGGAAAGACCCTCCTGAGACCCCTTTCTGCATTTCTTCCTTCATTTCCCCCTCTTTCTACAAACTCTCCCAAGTTTGCCCCGTTGTGTCTAGGCTGCCATCACACCTGCAAAATCTTTACCACCCTCCCCACTCCCTTATTTGGCAACCACATGCTCCCCAACTCCATCACTCTCTTCCTTTGCCTTCTTCCTTGTCTTAGATGTCTAGTGTGATGGCTGCTGCATCAAAGCCATATATTTGGTGACCTCACATATTCTGTAATAAAATCTTTATTCTTTCATTGGATGGTTTGTCTGTGTTCAGGAGCCAATATCCAATGTAAAGCATGCCCTGTTATCATGTGTCTCAACCCTAGATTCATTTTTAAAAATAGTTTATATTCATTGAAATACAGGAATTTTATTCTCCCCTTGCTGTTTTCCTCTTTTAAAACCCTTCCCTCAGAGCTGCTATTTGCAAGAGTCAGGATTTCTTGTGTCTTATCTAGTTTTGCCCTGGGAGAATTAGCAAAAGCTCATTGCAAGGAGAGATTTGAATCCAGATCTGCCAGAGCCAAGGACAGCATTCTAGCCACTATGCTGCACTGGCCCATTATTTTTTTATATTGCTCATCCATTGATTCTAAGGCCTAATCTCACCTGGAGGCCTTCTGGGAGGGAGGAACATGGGGTTTTGCACTTCCAGGATCGTCCCTCAGGGGCCACATGCCAATGAGTTTTCCCGGAAGTAAAGGAGGGCTGTTCTGGGGTGCCATTGTTTTTTTACAAGTGCGCAACAGTGTGGGCATGATCCTGCATGAAGATATAATTAAAAAACCACAACGAACGTGGCGCTGGAAGGTGCCAAGAGCCATCGCAAACATGGTGAAAATGCTGTCCCACAATGCCCCCAGAATCTCACTGCACAGCTCCTGAGTCCGTTTCCTGAGCCTCATGGGGAAGAGGGAGGACCCCGGGAGGGAGAGGCACACCGCCTGCGGACTTTGGGATTGTCCCGAGACCAGAGAAAAAAATGGGACAAAAACAGTCCCAGATATCCCGGGAGAAATGAGTGGTTGTCCCCAGTTCACCCCAGGATCAGCTGTGTGTCATTTGGATGCGCAGAGACGACTTCATGTTCATCTTGGGATAAATGACAGGTATAGATTAGGCCAGAGTGTTTTACAATAACATACCATTCTTATTACAGTATAATTGTATTAGCCTTCTGTTTACAAATTCAAGGGTTAAGTGTAGCACACATATAGAATAACTGTTAGTTATTCAGATATTTTAATAAGCTGCCTCCAGCATCAGATGGAACTGGCGGTGTTGAGACTGAAAATACAGTTACTAGGTAGATCTGCAGTAAGCATTCCATTCTCTTAAAGCAATCACAAAGTGTCTTTATAATATAATAAGGGTCTTTATAATATGCATAGAAACCACAGTCCCTGTGGAGTCCCTGATTAACACAATCCTTATCATCTCTTGTTCTGCAGTCTCGCATTCCAAGCGAGTCCCTGATTGCAACATCTTTAGAACTGTGGGGAAGGGATGCAGATTCTGTGTGCTCCACACTTCTGGAGTGGGTGCACTTCCAAGCCGTGTGTTCCCAGGCTGTTGCCTGAATGCTCCTCTCACATGCCTGGGAAAGTTTCCTTTTGGGAGCATGGCAACGTCAGAGCGAGCCCCCGCCTAGCATGCCTCTGCACCAGCGCTCAGGACGTGCCGCCTCATCAGAGCAGCCATTCCAAGACTGCATGCCGCTGGCAGCTCTCTTGAGGGTGTGGCCATTGTACTGCATGGTACCATTGGGATGGCCGAACCAAGCAGTTGCCCCAGCCCCAAATGCCTTGCCCTGGGAAGGCTTCTGAGAAGAGAGATGGCCAGAGCAGCAGGTCTTGCAGAGATACAAGAGGCAGACTCCTCTGTCGCGGTTTCTGGCTTTCTGTTATTATTTAACCCATTTACATCTCCTGGTAGGTGAGTGGGTCATTATCACAGAATGGCTCCAGTTGTCCAGTCCAATGTTCCGGCTTCAGTCCTCAGAAGAGAACAGCTGACTGTCCAAGTAGACCTGCTTGTTAGTATTTTTCAACAAAGGTCTGCCCTGCTGGCCAGCCTTGATGTGCCCTGAGGGAGAGCAATCGAGAGGGCACGGGGGGGGGGGGGGCAGCACTGGCACCTAGGAGAATGAGGTCCTCTTTCTGCATTCTTTGTGTTGGCATTTTTAGCTAAGCGAACCAGTTGCTGCTGTGGACCTGCTTGCACCAAAGAGCTGGAAGAGCATTTGGTGGAGTAGAAAACATGTGAGGGAAGGAGGGAGTGTCCATTTTGCAGTGGTCAAGACCGCGCAAATTCCAGCACTGCGAGGTGTCTTCTATTTGCAGGGCTGTTGAGGCCCCGTCTGGGTTGACTCGCCTTTCCTTGGAGCACTGCTAAGAGCCACAGCCCCCCCACCCCCCCACCCCCGGCTGAATGCACGGCCAGCGTGCCAGACACAACACTCCCACACACTCCATTTGCTGGTGACCCTGTTCTCCCGGTTTGTTAATTCTGTCTGTTACCCCTCCTGTCACTGCTCAGCACAAAATAGTCATTATTAGAGATCACATCATCTTTGTGTCCATTCCCCTCCCTTTTGGATATTTCTCTAAGCCCTCCTCCGACTTTGTTTCTGTGTGTGGGGAGGACGTGTCAAAGCCTGGCCAAGCAGAGCGACCTCTCCCCACCCCCACCCCGGCCTCCTCCTCCCGGACTCTGGAGGCAAAATGGATTAGACAGTGATCAGTAACCATCGGGCCGGCATAGCTGATGGCATCCACTGTAACAGTTGACTGTCGGGAAGGGTTACAGTCAAAAGGGGGTTTGGGCGGGGAGAAGGGGCTGTGCTCTGCTCCTGACATGTTGCAGCATTAGCAGGGGAGGCCCCAGCGTTCCCCACTTGTTCCCTCCTCCCTCCCTGGTATGGGGTCTCTATCAAAAGCAGAGACTCCGCAAGCTCCCCCCGCTCCCAACACGCACGTACTCTTGGCCTTACCCATCAGTCCTCAAGGAGCAACCATCTGAGAGATGTCGGGATGTATCACCATCAGGGCACACAGCTGGAGCGTGTGGGGTGGGGGAGCAGGGGAGAGATGGCTCCCCACAAAAGTGAAGGAGGACAGATGAGAGCAGTTATTTTTATGCATCTGCTTAGAGCCACTTGGATCTTGGGAGCGGGCAGTGAGGAGAGGACAAAGCTGGACAGGAG
This sequence comes from Elgaria multicarinata webbii, assembly GCF_023053635.1. NCBI lineage: Eukaryota > Metazoa > Chordata > Lepidosauria > Squamata > Anguidae > Elgaria > Elgaria multicarinata. Next base: position 242,013 of record NC_086191.1, on the reverse strand, counting down.
TGGAGGCGGAGAGCGAGCCAGGTGTCCAGCTGTGGGACAGGGTGGGGTCAGCAGGAACCCTTGGATGTGGAACTGGCAAGAGCACATCTCTCCCTACAGACAAGGGAACCTGGCTGGGCTTTCATGCATCATGTGACAGGAAGCCTCCCTCCCTTCACAGAGCTGTGGTCAGTTTCAAGCTCCTCGAGGAGGGTGCGTGTGGCAGGATTCCCCTATTTGTAAATGTCCCATTCAGCCCTTCCTTCCAGGCCCTGTGCCTCCACCCTTTACATCACTCTAGTAGACTGAAATTCCCCTGGTTAAGCTTTCCCCTGGTTACTTATCTCCGTGCAAAGCAAAGTTCCACCCACTGAATTTCTGTCTGTCAGGCTGCTTCTAACAGGGCAGGAACAGGGCTGAGGTCAGGATAAGGTCTGTGTTTTGCTTGGGAAGAGGGTGCAGTGATTAGCATGTTGGCTTTCAACCAAGAAGACCCAGGGTCAAGTCTCTGTTCCATGCTAAAGCTAAGTGAACTTGGTTCAACCCCTCCTCCCCAGCCCTTGTCTACAACCAAGGTTGTTGTGAGAGCACGCTGGAGAAGGTTGAAATAAACATGCATTCAGTAGTGGTAGGTGGCACTGGCAGAATGATGACCTCTCCTTTTCCCACAGAAAAGGAGCAGCAGCAGCCTCTGGACCCACGGTGTGTGTGTGTGTGTGTGTGTGTGTGTGTGTGTGTGTGTGTGTGTGTGTGTTATAATAATCCTGCTTTTACTGTTTGATTTGTCTGGTGGCAGAAGTCTTTGAGTCTATGGGCTTATTGGGATGTTATAGGGCAGAGGGAGAGCTATTGCTCATATTAAGTATTCAGAGGCACCCATGCCTTTGACCCACCTGCACTGCTTCAAAGAGATTCCCCCCCGCCCCAGTGGTGAAGGAGCAGGCTGGCTGGAGCAGTGCTGCAGGTGCCCTGGGGTCTGCAGAGCAGCCCGTTGTGGTGGATCCCCCCCCCCCACCTGCCAGACGAAGCCAGGTCCTTGCTCTTTTTTAAGGCATACAGGATCAGCCACATTAGAGGGTCTCCCATTTGGAACTTAGCATCTCAACAGGTCCTCACAGCCAGGACTGGGGCATGGGGGTGGGTGGGAGAGAAACCAGACCATTTCCATCCCACACTACTCCTATAAATCCATTCCATCCCATTTCCACATCCATGATTTATTTATTTTTAAATCTGCATGAAAATTCACATTTAAATACATCTTTGGATGTATGTGGATACTTTTTTTTGAGCCAAGAATTGTAGCAAAATATTTGGGAAATGTGAAAGTCATCAGATAATGGAACGATTCAGAATTTGCAACGTTCCAATACCTCAAGCGCCCCAAGCCAGGATGGCTGGATGCCAAGAGCCCACCCTGGCTTCAGGTGAAGAGTTGGCATCACTGGGGCTAACTCAGGGTTGAGGGAAGCTGGTGGCCCAAGTGTAAAAGCGAAGGCTGGACAGCTGCACAGCTGGAGAGCTTGGCCAGAGCTGGGGCTAGTGAGTGAAAGGCCCCCGTGCTCCTCTCCTGCCACCTCTGGTCAGGGCCAGGGGAGCTGGATTTGGTGGCAAGGTGGCAAAACAGAATGAAAGTGTACTTACTGACTGTTAGAGCAGTGCGACAATGGAATCAGTGACCTAGGGAGGTGGTGGGCTCTCCCACACTAGAGGCCTTCAAGAGGCAGCTGGACAATCATCTGTCGGGGATGCTTTAGGGTGGATTCCTGCATTGAGCAGGGGGTTGGACTCGATGGCCTTGTAGGCCCCTTCCAACTCTGCTATTCTATGATTCTATGATTCATGAAAGTGTACTCAGGTGGCGCTGGGTAAATACAACATGGCCATAGTAGCCTTTTTAAAAAGTGCAAGTTGCATTGTGAATAAGTAAATTCTGCAGATCTTCAACTGAAAGCTGAAGTGTAATATACGAACGGTCTGAGTTCCTGCATTTTCTCTAGCTTGGAATTCCCCATTGCTCTCCTTCCCTCCCTTCACCCCATCTTCCCCCATCTCCTGGTTCAATTGTTTCCGCGCTGGGAGGGGGGCACCTCAACATCAAGATGCTTTCCGCTTTTCCAAAGAGTGCTCTGGCTCTCTCTTCCCAACCTAGGTAGTATATGCCAAGTCCCTCTTCCTAGGCAGCCCCCTCCCAGCTTTCAGTATCTCCTTCTAGTTCAAAGACCAAATTTTCCCTGCAGGGAAAGAGCCAATAAGCAGCCGGGTCAAGGGAGCCATGTTCGTGCTGCTTTTAGGAAACGGCTGGAGCACGGAGAAAAGAAATCCAAGGCCTCCCCTGCCAGGTGTCTAGCGGTGTCTGTGGAATATCAGTCTTCTTCTTGCAACAGCAGCATTTCTTCAACGTGGCATGGAAAAAACAACAACTGACCACAGACATGGATAGCAAATGTGTGTGTGTGTGTGTGTGTGTGTGTGTGTGTGTGTGTGTGTGTGGCCTTTGTGATAGGGATAAACCAATTTTGTTAAATTCGTTGGTCCATTTATTTTTACGGATTGTCAGGCATCTTTTGTTCTCTTATTCTCTCATTGACAAAATTAGACTTTTTTTTAGGGATGTATGACAATTTTGTACTTGTTTGCACTCGCACAAGTATGCATTTGTGTAAATCCCCCACAAAAGTAAAAACAACAACCCCAGTCTACAAGCCCACAGAACCTGTGCAACTCTGAAAAAGACGTTCCGCTGTGGAATCCATGGGTTGGATTCATAGAAATCCGTTGCAAATTCCTCTTTGGTGCTGTTGTGCAGCCTGGGAGAGCAGGGCGAGGCTTCAACTGCCTTCACCGTTTTGCAGCCAGATTCCGCCGTGGGGTTTGTGTTGTGCTCTGCCTTCGCTCATGTCACAAAATGAGTCTGCTGGGCCTTTCACTGGCATTCAAAATAAAAATAATTCTGACAGATGGAGCACAAATTCTTCTGTGCAAGCTTCATTGGAAGAAAAGGAAGCTGCCCCGGAGGGAATCTCCCACTGGATCACTGGGTGGGTGGGGGGTGGGGGTTTCCATTTAAAGTATCAGCATGTTTCAGGACGGCCCTTTGCCCTGGCCTGGAGCATTTTTGACATCATTTGTATTCTCGGTTGTATCTCTGCAGCCCCAAGGGCTTAGAGGCCCCAACGGCTTCTTTTGGCTTCTTTTGATGGCTAGCGTGGAGGCCTTTTCCCAAGGTGCCCCCTTCCAACCCTTAACTGCCCTACTTGTGATATTAAACCTCACCACTTCTGATTCGCTTTCCCCATAAACTGCCTGGAAAACCCTCCACTACTTGTGGCAATGTGGAGAATGTGGGGCTAAAGGATCCGTGACTTGAGGGGGCCTTTTCCTTGTTTAGAACCTTCTCAGACTCTCTAACAATGTGTATTCATAAGTAGGAACATACAAGCTGTCTTGTGTTGTAGCAGTTTTGGGAAAGTACAGACCCTACTGTTACAAATGCAGGAATTAGTATTCAGTGTATTTTTCATGAACCTGATTTGCTTTTCTTTCCAGCTTTCTTTTCTTTTTCTTTTTTAAAAGTAAGTTTCTAGGCCTTATGCTGCAGAGATCAAAATGTCTTTGGGAAATCTCAGAAGACAGGAAGATGAGGGGGCTTCCCTTTCCCCACTAAATCTCTCAGCAGCAATAGTGAAATTTATGCAAAAATAAACAGATATATGCAAAATTTCCCAAAAGTTCCATCACAACATTCCAGCTTTCCTTGGCACAGAATTTGGGTTTAACATGATGTGGAATTTTGTCACCCCTTTCTCCCCCCGCCCCGCCCCCGCCAGCTCCTCTGTTTTAGCACAGCTTATATGCAACCAGTTTCCACTTTCTTGTTTATTCTTTTGTCTTTGATACATTGACGATTCGGGGTTATGTTGATCACATTCCCCCCTTTCCCCCCTCTCTTTCTGACAATTAAAAACAACCACACAGCCCCCTTTCCTTCCCTGAGGAATTGATTCCTGTGTCTACAGCTGTGCTGCTAGGCTTCCTGCCATGCCATTCCCAGTTCTGATCAATTAACTGCAAAACTGGGCAAAATGCCAAGGGACGATTCATGGGCCTCCTCAAACCACGGCCGGTCCTCCCGATCATGTGACTGAGCAACGCTCCTGCTGTCGGCCCATCTGCTGCCTGCCCCCTCCCCCTGGGGCAGGTCCAGCCCTCAGCCTGGCTGGTGATGCTGTGGCTGGATCAGCAGCCTCTGTGCTGAGCTAAAGGCCAGGCCACGGTGTTTCTGCATCAGAGGCCTGGTTTCCAGCACCCGCAGCTGCAAGCCACCTCCGGTGGCCATGAGGGGCTCTCTTTCTCCCCCCCCCCCTTTGGTTGATCCGGGTGCCAGCTGTAGCCTGGTGCTGCCTCCCAGGGGCGTCTTGGGTGGCCCAAGGGTTCTCCCCCATCCCAGAAAGCCAGGCTGAGGGCTATACCACACTTTCCTCCAACTCATCTGCATTGAGGAAGGGCCCCAGCCGCATGGCATTGTGGTCCTCGGGGGCCGTGCACTGCACCAGCATGCCATGCACGGACTGGCTGCGTTTGGTCCACATGGAGCTGAGTCGCTTGGCGTAGCTGTAGCAAGGGTTAGGCGACGAGATGCCCCCCATATCCAGGGAGTTGCTGCGCTTGGTCTTGGCAGAGACAGGAGGCCTGCAGGCCGCTCTCCCCGCCCCTGCCCCCGTCCTGTGCTCGTTGCCTTGCAGTCGAGCGGCCTTGGCCTGCGCCTGCCGCCGATGCTTCGGGCCACGCTCTTTGGGGGGTGTCCGCTGGAGGGGCAGCCCATTGGGGTGCCCCCCGTTGGTCTGTGAGTAGACATTGGTGACCTTGGGCAGGCTCCCGTGGACGCTGCTGCAGACCTTGTACTTCACCATCATGGCCACCATGAAAACCAGCAGTGTCACCACAATGATGCCTCCCACGATCACTGTCAGGGTCCCACCTAGGAAGTGGGCATGCAGCGAGTGGCAATCCGGATAGGCCTCCCGCGTGGCAAACTGAGCACAGCCCAAAAGGTGTGTGGCTGCCAAGGATGTGGCCACGTCATCAAAGATGGCCAAGACACACAAGTCGTAATCCACACTGGGCACGAGATGCTGGAGGACAAAATGCCGGCTGCTGGCAGGAATGATCCTGCAGGGAGAGAGAGGCAGGGTAAGTAGATGGGAGGTCTTCTGCCGCCCAGCTCCCGTCCCCACCCCTCTTTGACACTCACTTCCGCAGGCACCTGTATCCTTCTTTGCAGTAGGAGTGTGCTGGAGCAAAGAATTTTTCTGCTCTAGGCCAAATAGGAAATCAGTACTCCTGCCATTTGGTACCCCAGTCCACCCACTTGCATCTTGCTGCATGCTGAACAGTTTACCACCTTTGAATGTTAGTCCGGGTCCCGTTGGGCATTGTAGGCTCAGGCTGGTAACACCGCCCACCTCCTCTGCTCCTCTCATATTTTTGATTGATGTGAGCTGCTTTGGGAGACAATAATTGTCTGAAAAGCAGGATTTTACCTTGCCTCCAAGAAGCTAACAAAGTTTCACAGCCTCTCCCATGTTAGTCATCCTAGTATATTAAATAATGAAGAGTTGATTGGGATATGACATTTTTAATTTTAGTAACATTATTATTTAATCTGAACTAAATATATGTAGGTACATCTGGTTCTTGGTAGAAGAACAGAATCTCTGTTTCACCCAGAAGCAGTGGGGTGGGTAGGGGGTGGGGCAGAAGTATTCTCTCTTGGTTTCGTGCATGTGAGTTGTGGAAGGCTCCCCTGGGACTTTGGCACCTCAGGTGACAGTTTGGTTTGTTGTTGTTACGTTGCCAAATGGGATGATGATGATGATGATGATGATGATGATTAGCCAAATGGGTTTGTTGTTGCTGCTGTTGTTTGCCCCTAGGATTGGGCTGTCCCTGGCTAGGTAAATGTTGAGACTTTTGGAGAGGAAGTGATATTTTCACAGAAGATGTGAAACAGGGTTTGATCCTCCCATAGGGGTTAACTGAATTCTGGCTCGTAGGCCTTGACTTCTGTAGCACACACACATGCTTCAGGTGCAGCAAGACCACATGGGGACTCTCCCAGAGTGCTTTGCTGTCCCTAGGCAGGGACATTGGCTCTGAAGATTGACCCAGGACGTTCATGTGCTCAGCTCCCAGGGGCTGGCAGGCCCGGCCTGCTGCCTTTGCTGGAGAATGCCTGCCCAGAGCTGGCCTGGGCCTGGCAGGCAAGTCGCTGTCCAGCATTCCTCAGGCCCCACCCAAACCAAGAACCCTGGAGTCAGGGTGCCCGCCCCACTTTAGAGAGGTGCTCAGGTGAGGGCAGTGAATGGGCCTGTAGGGGGAGAAGAGCTGAGCAGCTGCCCTCATCTCTCCCCTTTCTGTGTGCGCGCACACACATGCACACAGAGGCACACCAATGTGCTGTAGCAAATCCCGGCTGCGAGCTCTGTGGGGAGGACCCAGCTGTGCCATGTGGGGCCCCAGCTGCTGCCAGAATGCGATCTGGGAGGAGAGTGTGCCAGGGAGGCTGTTTCAGGGACTTTGGGAAGGAGGAGGTACTGGCTGTGAGGTCCTGGTTCCTCTCTATTCGGCCCTGGTTAGGCCTCATCTAGAGTATTGCGTCCAGTTCTGGGCTCCACAATTCAAGAAGGACACAAACAAGCTGGAGCGTGTTCAGAGGAGGGCGACCAGGATCATAAGGGGTCTGGAAACAAAGCCCTATGAAGAGAGACTGAGAGAACTGGGCATGTTTAGCCTAGAGAAGAGAAGATGGAGGGGAGACACGATAGCACTCTTCAAGGACTTAAAAGGTTGTCACACAGAGGAGGGCCAGGATCTCTTCTCGGTCCTCCCAGAGTGCAGGACACGGAATAACGGGCTCAAGTTAAAGGAAGCCAGATTCCAGCTGGACATCAGGAAAAACTTCCTGACTGTTAGAGCAGTACGACAATGGAATCAGTTGCCTGGTGAGGTTGTGGCCTCTCCCACACTAGAGGCCTTCAAGAGGCAGCTGGACAACCACCTGTCGGGGATGCTTTGGGGTGGATTCCTGCATTGAGCAGGGGGTTGGACTCGATGGCCTTGTAGGCCCCTTCCAACTCTGCTATTCTATGATTCTATGAGGGCAAAGCTGGTGCTCCACAGAGAGAGAAGCCCAAGGGAGAGCCTGAGCATTCACGCCTGTTTCAGTTGCACATTCACATGCATTTCTTCTGCCTCTCGGACACATATCTGTGTGTGTTTTTGTGTGTACAAATGCTTGTATGTTTCTTAGTGAATCAGATTTTGTGCTTGACTCTATTCCACCCCTCCTAGGGTTCAGTTAGCTTTACATGATCAAACTGGACGTGGCGCAGGACAGGAGACCTGTGATCTGGATTTCTCATGTTTATGTTTTTTGTTTTAAGTTAGAAGCAGCCCCAAATCAGCCCCCCCCCCTCTGAATCATGGCATCCTTGCATCCCCTGCACCGTGCTAACAAATCAAACCTTCGAAACAGTGGCCAGACTGCCATAAGGATATTTGTCTACTGTGGAGATCTCAATTGCTGCTGAAGCCCTTTCAGGCTATGAAGACAGTTTGCGGGTGGGGGGGGACGGACGGATGGACGGACCATTTTCATTGGATTCAGCTGAAGCCACATTTTGGATGATTTCAGGGTGGGAGTAAGAAAGGGAGTGGGGAGTGTGGGATCTGTTAGTCTCACCAGCAGAAAATGAATGGTGTAATGGGTATAATCCAGGGGGGAATAGAAATGTGGGGTGTGTGCTTTAGACAATGTTAGACGGTGACAGCAAGGGGTGTTACTTTTGTGGAAAGCAGGGGGGCTGCCCTAAATAAGAAGTGGTAGCCTTAGTTGAATGCAGCAGGGCTCTTGTTCTTGTGAAGCATCTACAGATCAGGAATGTCTATTCCTTCTGCTCCCCTTCTTTCAATACCTGTTTGTGGGCCAGTTGAGGGTTCTGATCTGTGCTGGGGATTTTGAGAAACTAGGGATGGTAGTCATTTTGAAATAATAATTTGGATCAAGTAGTTCAGCTTTCCCAAGACTGTAGCATTTCAGGCTGCAGTTGGAGCTGGACTTGCACATTTGAGTGTTCTTCCATGGGTGGCAGGGACCACCTGCATGTAAAAATCTAGCATGTCAAGGTGATTTAACTTACCTAGAAAAATACTATTTTAAATTAGTGATTCAAATCAAGTTTCCTTGTTTGGCATTCATATGTTTCCTGAACAAACATGGATATTAATGGGTTATTATAATGATTCAACTTCTTCTTCTTCTTCTTCTTCTTCTTCTTCTTCTTCTTCTTCTTCTTCTTCTTATTATTATTATTATTATTATTATTTGTAATATTATTATATTTATTTGTATTGTATTTATTTGCCCAATACTGGGCCTCAAGGCAGCATAACATATTATTTTGCAACTAAACAAGTCTGTTTTACAGCCTAGGAGCATAATGCAAAACATTTGGCCATTTGAATAATTATGTCTGCTAAACAACAGATTTCTGTTTGGATGCCTTTGTACACATGCAAAGAAACCAAGCAAGGCCACTTCAGGTCCTATGGATGCTTATATGGATGTAGTCCCATTGAACAATGTGGGGCTTACTTCTGAATAAACATTCTTAAGATTGGGTCAACTGGACAAATCAGTGTAGAAACCACAAGATGAAAAGTAATAGTCTATGCTGTTTGATTTGTAGAGTGAAAAATATGAATACTATGAGATCTAAACACATCACTGAAGTCAGGTATTTGGAATAACTACTGACCCTTGTTTCTGGAAGCTTACAGCCAAACCTTATGCATGTTTATAGAATCATAGAATCATATCATAGAATAGCAGAGTTGGAAGGGGCCTACAAGGCCATCGAGTCCAACCCCCTGCTCAATGCAGGAATCTACCCTAAAGCATCCCTGACAGATGGTTGTCCAGCTGCCTCTTGAATGCCTCTAGTGTGGGAGAGCCCACAACCTCCCTAGGTAGCTGATTCCATTGTCGCACTGCTCTAACAGTCAGGAAGTTTTTCCTGATGTCCAGCCGGAATCTGGCTTCCTTTAACTTGAGCCCGTTATTCCGTGTCCTGCACTCTGGGAGGATCGAGAAGAGATCCTGGCCCTCCTCTGTGTGACAACCTTTTAAGTATTTGAAGAGTGCTATCATGTCTCCCCTCAATCTTCTCTTCTCCAGGCTAAACATGCCCAGTTCTTTCAGTCTCTCTTCATAGGGCTTTGTTTCTAGACCTCTGATCATCCTGGTTGCCCTCTTCTGAACACGCTCCAGCTTGTCTGCGTCCTTCTTGAATTGTGGAGCCCAGAACTGGACGCAATACTCTAGATGAGGCCTAACCAGGGCCGAATAGAGAGGAACCAGTACCTCACGTGATTTGGAAGCTATACTTCTATTAATGCAGCCCAAAATAGCATTTGCCTTTCTTGCAGCCATATCGCACTGTTGGCTCATATTCAGCTTGTGATCTACAACAATTCCAAGATCTTTCTCGTTTGTAGTATTGCTGAGCCAAGTGTCCCCCATCTTGTAACTGTGCATTTGGTTTCTATTCCCTAAATGTAGAACTTGGCATTTATCCCTATTAAATTTCATTCTGTTGTTTTCAGCCCAGCACTCCAGCCTATCAAGATCACTTTGAAGTTTGTTTCTGTCTTCCAGGGTATTAGCTATCCCACCCAATTTTGTGTCATCTGCAAATTTGATCAGCGTTCCCTGCACCTCCTCGTCCAAATCATTAATAAAAATGTTGAAGAGCACTGGGCCCAGGACTGAGCCCTGCGGCACCCCACTCGTTGCCTCTCCCCAGTTTGAGAAGGTTCCATTGATAAGTACTCTTTGAGTCCGATTCTGTAGCCGGAAGAATCCGGCTGAATAATTACTTTATTCAGAAGTAAGTCTCTAGTAGCATCTCCTGGATCCCCAGTTTGTGGCAGATAGTCCCTGGAAGTTCCCAATTATAAATGCAATGCCTGGCTTTTCCTGCCACTGAACCTCAGGTATTCTGTCCCTTCCCCCACTGTACAGAGATGCTTGATAGATGGTCACTGATTGGTTTTAAGGGATAAGGGATTAGATCAACATTCAGTTGTACTTATAGATTCCTATAAGCAAGTGACAAAGTAGTCAGTAGGACTAACTTGTCCCATTAATTTCAGTGGTTCTGTGCTTAAGTATGACTATTTAAAAAAAAGTTGGTATAATTTATTAAAATCTCTGTCTTGATCGATCGATAGATTTATCAATCTCTGACTGAAGTTTGTAAACTTCTAATCTCACATTTTTTTTGATGGTGTAGATCTGCCTCCCTCCACTAGAATGCCTGAGCCAAGCAAGATACTCTGTATTTTAATTTTATATCAATTTTGCTGCATGGTTTTTATCCTGGTTGTGCTTTTTATACTGTATTTTGTATTTGTGTTTTTAACCTGTTGGTTGTTTTATTATGGTTTTAATTTTTGTGAACCGCCCAGAGAGCTTTGGCTATTGGGCGGTATAAAAATGTAATCATCATCGTCATCATCATCATCATCATCTTGGGCAGAGAACCAACCAGAGCCCAGGTCTCCTTTGTGCTCCTCACCTGCCACCCAGCTTGCTACTCCCCCTAAGGGCCCTGTTTTCAGCTCTGCCTTCACTTTGCTTCTCCTCTTCCTGCCCAAACATTCTTCCTGCTTTCCTGACTAGGAGAAAGAGAAGAGAGGATGTGCCCGAGGGGATCAAAACAAGGAGAGGGGAGATAAAGGACAACAAAGGCCCTTCCACCCCAGAACAGGGTTGCTCCAGAGGCTTTGGTAGAGCTCTCTTCTGCTGCTACACTGACACAGCCTCTGTTGTTGTTCAAATGGGAAGGGGGTTAAAGAGCCCTTTGACTTAGTGAGTGCCCAAGGCATGTAATGGTGGTGCTGGTGCTGGTGTCTTCCAAAGCCTCTGAGAGAACTGCTGGGTACCTAATACATCGAGGGTCTGCCGGAATGGAATGCCTTTTGTTCTGAGTAGGAGCGAGTTCTCAGATCATGAGCTTTTTGTCTATGAGTCAGCTAGCTTAGGAAAAAGTAGCTGAGGAAGCAGCCCTTGGGATCGAGGCCTAATACGGGAAGTCCCATTCACCTCCCCTGGCGAGATCACGGTGAACTTACCTGTAAATGAGCACATCGTCCACAGTGCAGTTGTACTGGATCTGGTACATCCATGCTGCGTGGGCCGACTTGTCAGCCACCCAGTGCACCAGGGCTGACGTGGCTGTCACGTCGGACACCTCCACTCTCCTCTCAGAGCCTCCCTCCGTGGCGTTGGCTGACGCCTTGGCTGAAGTGGCAATATCAGACAAGCCCAGGTCCTGTTGCAGCACAGTGATGGTGCCATTCCCCCGATGAGGCAAGGGGATGATTTTGAGGTCCACGGTGGCTGTCGATTCCCCAGCAGCATTGATGGCGATGCAGGTGTAGGCCCCGTCATCACGGATGGTAGTCACCAAGATGTCTAGGGTACCGTTGCGGAATGACACAGTCCTGGAGGAGTTGGAAATGATTTTGTCATCGGGAGAGACCCAATGGATCACTGGCTCAGGGTCCCCAATGGCTCGACACCTCAGGGTGGCCCGTTGGCCTTCCAATATCCAGAGCTTGTGGGTGTGGCGGGTGATGAGAGGTGGCTCGCATGTGAACTCCTCCTCAGGTACTGACCAAAAATAGCGGCCGGCTACCTGCAGAGGGGAGGCGCAGGTCTCCATGTCATCCTCTCGCACCAAGCGCCGCAGCCACAGCAACTCACAGTTGCAGTGCAAGGGATTGCCGCCAAAGCTGAGCACAATGGTGGAGGTGTATGGTGTCGGGCTGATGATCCCAACTTGAGAGCGGGCAAAGAGTGGATCGGGAGGCAGTGTGTAGAGGCGGTTGGAGGTCATATCCAACCTGGAGAGCTTGTAAAGCTCAGCGAAGGCTCCTTCCAGGATAAAGTCAATCAGGTTATGGTCCAAATTGAGTGTGTGAAGACAGAGCATGCCCTGGATCCCCTCCCAAGGGACACGGTGCAAGTTGTTGTAGGACAAGTCCAAGTCTTCCAGGGTCAACAAGAAATCATTGAAGGCAGCCACTGAGATGTCCACCAGCTGGTTGTTGTTCAGGATGAGATGCTGAAGGTTCAACATGCCCCGCAAAGCCTCTTCCTTGATCTCAGTGAGGCGGTTGCTGTCCAGGTGGAGGGAGCGGAGGCTCTCCAGGTCGCCAAAGGCAAAGGGGCGGATGGTGTCGATGGTGTTCCGAGAGAGGGTCAGGTCCACGAGGCCTGTCATGTTCAGGAAATCTGGCGGCTCCACTACCTGGATGAAGTTGTCGGCCAGGCGCAGCTCCACGGTCCGCCGGTCAATGTTGGGGGGGATGAAGAGCAGCCCCTTGTTGGCACAGAGTGTACTGAGGGACTCGGAGAGGTTTTGGCAAACGCAGTGGAAAGGGCAGGCCTCCACCTGAGCCAGCGCACTGCCCACCAACAGCAGCAGCAGCAGCAGTAGTAGCACCCTTTCCATGGTAGGCAGTTTTGCAAGCCTTGGGAAATTGGCAGAGAGACAGAGAGAATATGTTGGATGATGATGATGATGATGATGGTGTGAAACAGGACTTTGGGTCTTAGAGAGAACTTCATGCCAGGTAGGAAATTGTGCCCCGCTTTGCTCCTTCAGCCTTTTAATTTTGGCACTCTCCCACTCTTTCTTTTATAGATATTTATTTACATTTTATTAATTTTAGAATATACTTACCAGCCCAATCATAATTTTAAACTACTTGTCCTACACATATTTTTTCATGTGCATTTAACTCCCCAACCTTACGTTACCTTCAATACAGCCCTTGTACTTTCAAATCCTCCCAGTTAAAAAGCTCTGGGTTTTTATTTGTCTTGTATGCATCCAGCCATCATCCATATCTCCACATACATAACAAAGAGCAGAATGGATAAGCAATAATGCCTTAGTCAACTAAGAGTGCTGGAGGGAGGGGAGAAAAGAGAGAAAAAGAAGGGCTGGGAGAGAAGCCTGAACCATGCAAAAAGGCAGCCCGTCCCCCAGGTTCGCCTCAAAGCTGGGTCCGGTGGAATCGAGGAAATCATGGCCGGGGGCGGGGTCCATCTCTCTGTACATCTCCCCACCCATCAAGAAGAACTACTGTCAGCTGTTTCGGGTTCAAGAGGAGGAATTCTATTCTGTTTTATTTTATTTATATCTAAGCTTGATGGGGAGTTGTCTTCTGAGACACGGCCAGTACAATTAAGACCTCCCCCACCCCACCCCTGTTATGTTCTTTTTTTGCCAAAGCATTCCATGCCAGAGGGTGTTTGTCAAAGCAGCCTTGACTGCCCAGATTAGTAGCTTCATCCCACCTACCTGCTTCCCTCGGATTATCCCCGTAGCGCTAAACTTTCTCCGTTGTTGTTTTTGCTACCAGGAGGCAGCGATCCTTTGCATACCAGGAAGTGAGTTTAAGGGGGGAAATGTAAAAAAAATCATAAAAAATCAACGGATGACCCAATTCAATTCAAATTTGGTATGCTTAAAGCTCTCTCTAATATCTATTAATGTGCCAATTTTGGTGTCTTTATCTTTAAAGCTTATGCAGATGTAAGCATTTGTTTAAAATCCTTCTCCTGCGCCTCAGCGGCGGCTTAGAAAATACGCTCAGAAAGAAGGGGCTAAATAGGGCAAATCTTTTTGCTTTGAAGCACAATTAAAGCAGGATGCATGGGAGTACTTCACAATCAAAGCCAATTATAAGGTGGAAAACTTCTGAGTCCTTTGCATGCAATTCGCAGTGATTGCACAGTATAACGCTGGTGTGATAAAGCTCTGAGATAAAACGCTGCTTTTTCTCGCAATGTTGCTTCCTTTAATTTTTTTTCCTGCTCTAGCTTTTGTGTGGAGGTGAAGGTACTGCTTGAATACCCAGCTTCCAAAAGCACTTAGTCTTTGGAGTCTCCCTTGTTACAGTATGGAAAGGTAATGCTTTACGAGGCACATTTTGAGGGAATGAGAGAAAGGTGTGTGGGAGAGAGAGAGAGATACGTTTACTGCGTTTTGGCCTATGTGGGATATTTTATTTTTAGTCTTGAGCAACTCACACTGCCATTCTTTGGGGTTCAGCTCCCCACCTCGGCTCCAACATCCACTCCCTTAGAATGGGAGGTGGATCTTCTCGTTAGCTACTTGCATGGAAATCTGAGTGTGTGGACACCAAGGCACAGCTTTCGGCTTTGCTCCTTGCATCTGCTAAGGTGTATTAGTTTTTTCTAGTATTTGTTCCTTCACATTGATCTTTAAGCCAAGAAAAACACCTTCCTGGCTTTTCAATCAGTAGAAGGTTGGACTCGATGGCCTTATAGGCCCCTTCCAACTCTACCATTCTATTCTATTCTATTCTATTCTATTCTATTCTATTCTATTCTATTCTATTCTTTTCTATTCTATTCTATTCTATTCTATGATTCTATGAAGGTCAGCAATATGCGCCTGTGGCCTGTTGAGTTGATCTGTCAGTGCTGTGAACCTGGCAAAGTTTAGTGTGAGAATTGGGGTGTTTAAAGCATGCCCCTGTTTCCATCAGTGATACAAGGAAGGGCTGCTCTGTGTGTCTGTGTGAGCGAGATGCATAGTTCATCTCCTAGGATGCAGGTGGCCATGGGGCCAAGCACATGGAAGGTGAAGGCTCTGGAGGACTTTTGCAAATCATGCCCAAGAAGGCAATGAGCTGCTTGAAAGATAGTTGTGCCAGTGAAACAGGAACTGGAAGGCCTGTCAGGGAAAATGGGCCCTTCCTGTCTGACAACAGCAGAGGTTCCGTCCCTCATTCAGCTTTGGATTGCTGATAGCCAGAGATGAGCAAAAAACCTGCAAGGTGAGCACAGGAGTGAACCAGGGTAGAGCCGGAGTTCAGGCTCAGCCTTGGAGCAAGTCATGACATTGTAGAGGGCACCGCTGAGAATGTGGACATAGTCCCCACTTAAGGTTGTCACCCTGTTGACACTGGTGAAACATAAAAGTGGAGCAGGGTGGATCAAATCCTGTGGACCAGGCTCCCATTACCTTGACTCCCCCCCATCCCCCGTGCCACTATTTCAAACCTTGCCTTGGTCAAGAATCATTTATGGCTGGAGCCACCCATCCTCTCAGCTTTACCCCACCCCCATATGCTGCTATAGGGGTAGCAAAATCAGCAGTCTCCCTTTCAGGGCTGCCACCAGGGCTGCTGAAATAACATGTGCACAGGGTTTTGGACACCGGTGAGCAGAGCATCTTCCTGGGCTGCAAAATGACACTGGATGATCAGACAGAGCAATGGGAACAGCTCAGTGTGACTTCTGCCCTCACTCCACCCCAGAGTCCAGCAATTTCATGGCCAAGCAAAGAATTGGACCAGAGTTTAAAGTCCAACAGTCTGGAGAGCATTGGGGGAGGGGGGCTCACTCTTCTGCATCATGTCAGATCAGTTGGCCAGGGCTGATCCGACTCTCAGGAACAGAAGAACAAGAGGGACGCCCAAGTAGGGGACCGAGGCTCCACTGTCAAATCATAGAATCATAGAGTTGGAAGGGGCCTATAAGGCCATCGAGTCCAAACCCCCCCTCCCACAATGCAGGAATCCACCCTAAAGGTCTGGGGATGGAATGGCAGCCTTTCCCTACGCTTTCCTCCACCCCACCCTACTCTCATGCCCTGGACAGCGGGGAGCTGCCTGTGCCCCAGCAGGATTTTAAAGGCAGCAGGTATGTGGATGGATCCCTTCAGGATTCACCACCAGCCCAACCCAAGTCTCCTCCAGAGTGATAAGAAAACCAGTGTGGCCTCATCTTGGCCTTGGTCATCTGGGCCTGGATTCAGCCAGGGAGCTCTTAGGATGGCCTCCCCCCACCCCCAGTCACAGGGTTGTTGAGAGGATAAAGAGGTGGGGGCAATATGCGCTTCATCCTGAGCTCCTCCAAAGAGGGGCAGGATACAAGGGCACCTTCCTGCCTGACTTACCCCCCAGCCTAATCTCATTTTAGATTGTAAACTCCTGGAGGGCAGGCACCTGATGTTTGCTTTTGTTCCTCTGAAAAGTGCCATCTGCACTGATGCGTCACCACAAATAATAATTGTAGCAAGGCATCAGCAAGGCTAAGTCATCTTTTTACAGTCCTTATCTCAACCATTCTGAAAACTATTTGTACCCATTTTACAGATTGGGAACTGAGAGTCCAGGCTGAGTGGCTTCCCCAAAGCCGTGCAGGGAAGCCTTGTCTGAAGCAGGATGTTGAGTCTGGGTCTGCCACATCAGCTCTTCGGCGTCATTCTCACTGAGGTGGTCAACCTATGTCTAAGGTTGTTCCGGTTCAAATGGCAGAGGTGTCGGCTCTTACGACACTCCATAATAACAATAACAATACCTACATACCAAAAAATGGCTAAGGGAGACTGACCTTCCTTCCCAACACACCAGTTCTCTCACCAAACTTACATGCTAGTTTTCTGTGTGCAGGGATTGGTTCATTTTTAATAGAGGAGTAATGAGACCCACAGTTAACAGGGTAGAGTCTAAGATGGTCTCTTGAACAATGGGGATTTGGTACCTGGCAAAGAGGTGGAGGGAGGCTGGCAGGAGCCCTGAGTCCCAGCCCACACCCTGAAGGCAGCAGTGAAGTCTAGCTGGATGCCTACATTCCTGAATTCTCTAAGGGCATGAAGGGTGACAAGCAGACCCACAGAAATATCAGTGTGGAAGGCTCATCTCTTCTCTTGGACCCATCTCTGTCATTGTGCCATACTTTCCAAGTTGAACAGTTGCCGTCTAAATTGCTGACCGCGAGCTCTTGGTCACTCCAAAGCTGTCTTGCTTCCTACACTGCAGGAAGCTAGACAAATGAGGAATCCTGGACCTATTTTTATTCCTCTCCACCAGGCATCCCACGCAGCCATCACTGCCTGCGTCTGATCTGATTGGTTAGGTAACTTACAGGTTCTCCTGCTTGGGTTTGGGAGCATCTGGGTCTGCAGCCGTGCTCTGTGGCATGCAGAGGCAGAATTATTCATGTCCTTTCCCCCTTTGTGTGTTTATTCAGGCTCTGGATGTGTGGGAGAAGAGGAGATTAGTATTTGACCTGGGCTCTGGGAGTGCGTAAGAGAAATGGGGGTGCATCTCATGTCTAACATGTGTTTTGTCTAGCACCATTGCGTGGACCGGGGGAGTGTGTGCTCGGCCATCCAACACATTTCTATTTTGTGCCTGTGGACTTGGATCCAAAACTTGTGTTCTGGAAATCTGTCTTTCTGCTTGCAGTGGGCTTGGGGAAGGAAGAGCTGCCTCCAAGTCAGGACTCCCATGTTCTCAACCCTGGAAAGGAAAGAATGTCTAGTGGTTAGCGACAACCAGGGGGTGGGTGGGAGTGGCATCTGGGGATTAGTGCTTCTGAGAAGAAAGTAGGAAGTGATGGGACAAGGGCAATTTAGCACCATGCACTCCTGGGTTCTCTGTAGGCAGCTCTGGAGTGGGGGCCCCAGATACAAACCCCAAGCATAAGTGCGGATGTACATGCAAATGTGGAGCTTGCCTTACACAGCTGAGCTTGGTCCACGCCGCCTGCTGCCCCTCTGCCTGTCTCCTTCACCCCCCACCCCCCAACGACCCCTTTCCTTTCTCTGTGCCAGCCAGAAGCACCTGGCCCTTGGGGGGGCACAGCGAGGCCCTCTGGTGGCAGAGTCAGTGTCAGCTGCTGCAGGCAGAAGGTTGCAGATGGGGAGGGGGTCATGCCATACATTTTAGGGAGGAGGAGAAAGAGGAGGTGGAAGGGGGGACAGACTGCAGTTCAGGTGGGAGGAATTATGTGCCACCAGCTGGTCCCCTCTTCCCTCAACAAGCATCTGCTTCCAACCCATAGAGGGACTTCACCAAGGTGGAAAGACAAAGGTCAGAGAGGGAGAAGACATGGGGAGAGACCCTGCCATTCCCATCACAAGGCCAATTTTCCAGCACTGCCTCTTTGGGAAAGGGAAGGGGGAGGGCTGCGAGGGGAGCAGAATCAAGTGGGGAGAAAGAGGAGTCTTAGGAGAAGAGGGTCCTTTTTCTAGGAGAGTTCCCTGACTTCGTAACATATCCACACAAGGAGCTCTGTGCATCCAATTATTATAAAGACTGAATGCGCCGTGCTTTCATTCTCTTCCTTCTCTGCCTATAACCCCCTCCCCAAAAACACATTATGCTCCCTATCTGCAGGACATCTGTCATTCCGCAATCTCACACACACACACACACACACACACACACACACACACACACACACACACACCACCCGACTCCAGAAACCATCTTGGTTTTTTACCTTTTGCTCAGCATCTCAGGGCCCCAGAGAGCAGCAGCAGCCGTAGCCATTATCCATCTCCCCACTGTTCAGCCACCTGCCTCTGTGCGTCTTGCTCAAATTCGCCTGACCAGGTTGTGGCCCTCCGCCATCTCTCGCTCCTACCAAGGCCATTGAGGGGGTGCTGGCTGCTCTGCCAGCTCTCCAGCACAGCCACGTTGCAAGCAAAAGTTTAGTGGAGGAGACATCAAAAACACAGGCAAGAGAGCCTCCTCCCCCCCCCCACTTGCTCCGCCAACCGAAGAAATCAGTCAGGAAATGCTGCAGTGCTCAGGCAAACCAGGAGTGGGGGTGGCCGCTTTGTCCCCCTCCTCAAACGACCAGCCAGGGGGAGCCCTCTAGGAGTTCACATTCTTTGATCCTTTCCCCCCATCAGGATCCGTGGGCTGCTATGGCCCTTCCGGGGTTCAAGTCCCTGGCCCTTCGGGGACATTCTTGTGCGCTCCTCAGGGTCCTGGGTTCTGGATCCCACACCCCTCTGTCCTTTGAGTCCCCCTTCACCCCTCAGGACTCTTGGATTCCATTTCCTGTAGCTTTGACCTTCTTGGTGGCAGCGGTGTGTGTTGTCTAGATCCCTTCCTCTCTGAAATCTTGAATGCTACATCCTCCAAGGTGGGCACGTTCAGGTTCTACATAGCCCTGTTCCGTTTTCTCTAGGATTTCTGCATTCCTCAGCTCCAGAGCCTCCTCAGCTCTCAAAGAATCAAGGGGCACCTCTCCGCCTGCAAATCCCAGAATCTAGTCTCTTGCTGTGACTCGATTGTACACCCTTTTGACTCTTGCCCAGTTGCTCTCAGTTTCAGATTATATCCTGGTTTGGTGCCTTCTGGAGTTCCAGGTTCTAACCCTTCACTCTGCTGGATTCCTGGGTCCTGAGGAAGACAGCCCATTGGTTGCTAGGCCTTTTTGCCTGTCAGGCCTTTGGGGTCTGGACGTTTCGAAGGGATTGTATTCTAGATTCCTGACCTATTTTTTTTTCCTTTCAGCACCCAGATGTTTTCTGCTTTGGCATGCCTGGGATTGATTCCTGTGGCTTTCAGAGATCTAGGGCAGGGCTTTGAGAGATCGAGCTGCGGCCCTGATGTCTTTTTGTCCCCGAATCCTGTGTCTTCTGCAGCTCCCTCCAACCCGCATTCCTCCAGGATGCGCTTTGTCTCTTTCGGTCTTCCTGCTGCTTCAGCGAGGAAGAGGGCGGGACAGAATGGGGCTGAATGGCAGCTTGCGTTCCCAGCTCCAGCCCGATTTGGCCTCTGCTGAATTTCTCCCCCCTCACCACCCCACCCCTCACCTTCCCTGGGCTGAAGCTGCTGGAGCTGACAGCTGCTCAGTTTGGCTCTTCTTCCTCCTCCTCTTCCTCCTCCAGTGGGCCAGCCCCTCCTCCTCCCCCCCTCTCCTCCTCTTCCAGCCCCTCCTTCCCAAGCTTTGATGGAGGGGAAAGGGAGGTGCTGAGTCTCCCAAGCAACCCTCCCTTCTTCCCAGGATTGCTAGGGGCAGGCAGAATGATGAGCCCGGTTTGGGGAGGGTATCCTTCCCCAGGTATCTGGGGAGCCAGCAAGCACCTTTGTGTTATGAAAGGAAGCCATATTATTTTCACCTTTGTGCTTTTAAGTGTCCTCACAGCAAGTCGCACTGCATTTTGCTCAGATATGTGATGCGCATCAGAAGTCCTTTTTTCCTTCTGTAGCCCCCCACCCCCATCCCCGTCCCCACCCCTCAGAAACTAGATGGGAAGGGAACAAAGAACAGACCGTACCAAGTTGGTTCTTATCTGGTTGTGCTGGGAGACAGTTGCTAGGAATCAGTGGTGGGGGCGGAGGGGGGGCAAATGTCCCTCCAAACAAGGAGCTTGGCACCCCAGTGCTGGACTCCTATTTATTTATATTTATGTATTTATTACATTTATATCCCACCTTTTTTCCTCCAAGGAAGCCAAGGTGGCGTACATAATCCTCCTCCTCTCCATGTTATCCTCACAACAACAACCCTGTGAGGTAGGTTGGGTTGAGAGTCTGTGACTGGCCCAAAGTCACCCAGTGGGTTTCCAGGGCCGAGTAGGGACTAGAACCCGGATCTCCCAACTCCCTTAGCCTCACCTTAGCCGCTACACCACACTGGCTTTATTATAAGTGCTTGCATTCTAGGATGGCCAGGAAGGCAGCGGCAGTGGGGACGAGGGGTTAATTCACTTTCGAGCCAGGAGGCCTCATTGTCATAGTGATTAATTGTGGCTTGTTTCAGAAAGAGGTGGGGCAGGGTGGGAAGGTTATGAAGGAGTGACTGTGCGCAGAATCAGAGGAAGAGGAGAGCGAGCACGTGCCAGGCAGGCCAGGCTAAAGCTTCCCAAACAAAGTTTGCAAGGCCTTTCTTGCTGCATCTGCTTTCCAGGGACCAGGTTGCTGTGTCTGCATTCTCCGCTGCTACTAACTGCACACTGTTTAAATTAAGTATGTTTTAAAAGATTCTTCCATCAACCCACTTTTGCCTTTTCTTGAATTGAGTCTGGTTGGTAGAATATTTCTGTGCTGGTTGCAAAAAGCCTTTTGAGTTTTTTTAATATTCAGCACATTGTCTTCATATATATGTGGTATCAGCCTCTTTTACCTAGTGTATAATAGTTCTGCTAAAGTTTTACTGTTTGCTGTTTAACCTTCGCCTATCGGGCCAGCTCAGTCGGAGCAGGGGCCAGGGGTGGGTGGGTGCGTGGGGGCAGCCAGGCAGTTTCAAGAACATTACTATCCTCATCCTGGTATGAGCTTAATGCTTTTTTTTAATGTCTCTTGCTTTTTAAAAATGTTTCTTGCTGCTGCTGGTTGCTGATGTCCTTTGTTCATTTCTGGGCAGGTAGGGGATCATTTCCCTCAGCACAAATACTTTTGTTTTAACATCAAAACCCATTCCCATCAGTGCCCAATACATTCATGTAAAAATCTTTTCATGGGGTTGTGACTGAATAGGGAATGCAATTCAATCTGTGCTGCCATGTTGTATAAAAAATTATTTGGGCTTGTATGTGTGTGTGTTGGGCTAAGAATCCATTTTGTTTTGCTGTGTAATGCATCTCAATTATATTGTGAACATGTGGTTTTAAAAAATCCTTTCTGTCCTTTTTGTGGCACAAGTTAACACATATTCCTGGCTAAATTCCTCCTGTTTGATGGGGCACTTCTTTTTCTCCTTTAAACATGTGATTATGTAACCCAAACTCTCTCACTTGACTCTTATTTGCCTGCTGCCTCAGTTTGCTTATGTGTGAAATGGGGTTCCTGGTCTCCCAGCTCACTTTAATTTAAATGTTGGAGAAGTGGTCTTGTTTATAAATGCCTTTCTCTGTGTTGTGACATAAATTGAGTTTTTTAAAGACACTTTAAAAAGCCTGATCTCTATTGGTTCTGGGAACATACTATGCTGCAGTTATGTAACCCAAACTCACTCTCTCTTCCAATCATTGACTCTTATTTGTCTGCTGCCTCAGTTTGCCTGTGTGTGAAATGGGCTTCTTCCTTTCTCACCTCCCTTTGCTTTCAGTAAGTGGGCTCTGCCAAAAATGGCTTACCCTGTGTTAATTCTGGAGAGGTTTCTGAGAGGGGATGACCCTTTTGGCTCTGCCTCCATTGAAACCACATTCCACCCCACCAATTAGGCTTTGGTAACTGAGGTTTGGGGTGGGGCCACTCATAACTGCATCACACTTAAAAGCCCTGATACAGAACCTTATTCCTGGCAGTTCTCTAAACCGGGGTCCCCGGGCCACGGACCGGTCCCGGTCCGTAGCCTGTTAGGAACTGGGCCACGCAGGTGAGCTGCTTTCACCCCACCCCCACTCCAGTGTACCTGGGCGCGGGGCGCCATCTCACCTGCCCAGCTGAAGTGAAGCTAAGACGCTGGGGTGGGGCAGCTTCAGAATGGTACGACTGGCCAGAAGCCGCTCTGGGAGAGCGCCTTCCGTGTGCGCCGTTCCAAAGCCGCCTGCCGCAGCGTCCTGGCTTCGCTTCAGCTGGGTGCCCACCCAGCCGAAGCGAAGCCAGGATGCTGGAGGGGAGGGCAGGGGGGCTTCCCAAAACCATCCCCTCAAATCCCACCCCCGGTCTGTGGAAAAATTGTCTTCCACGAAACCGGTCCCTGGTGCCAAAAAGTTTGGGGACTGCTGCTCTAAACTATACTCCAGCACCAGCAGCCACAGCCAGCTAGGACACCCTCAGAAGAATTAATCTGCTTATTCCGTGGCTCTTTTCCTTTTTTTCTCAGGACAATAGGCAAGGAAAAATTGTGAAGGGAGGGGGGATAATTAATCTGTACCTTCTTCAGGTCTTTCTTTTTTCTCAGAGAATTAGGACAGAAATGCGGGGTGGGGGAAATTTACTCACAGTGCAAGCCTTTGAACGCTTACTCATAAATTAATCCCACCATATTCAATATCTCTTATTTCTTTTATTTCATATTACAAAGGCAATGGATTTCAATAAAAAAGCACCCAGCCTCATCAGGAGCTTCATCTTCAAATACTTCATCTTTTGGATCATTAGACTAGTACTTCACATGCACTGGGTTTCCTAGGTGTACAAGGCCCAGGTGTCTCAGTTTGCTCATTCCTTACACTAAGAGTCTACCTTCCTGGTTCTGTCTGCACTCTTTCAAAAGTAACTGTTTTCTAAAGAAAGTGTTTTGTCTGTTTAATCTGTACATCAAGGAAATGCTTGTGTAGTGATTCTACCTTGTTTGAAGCATTTTACCTTACACTAATTTGAATTTGGCTAATATATGCTATATTTTTAAAAAACTAAACAATCAATACATTATTTCAAAATATATGGGTAGGATGGCAATTTTAATGTGAGAAATAATGTTATTTTTCTTTCAGAGATCTTAACAATGTGCGATGCAGCCCGCCCACCTAGAAATATACTTTGCCCCTTCTGTGCCCCCACTGAATTTTATTTTCTGGTACTGCCACTGGCTGGGAACTGGGATTTCTTCAAGGCGGTGGGATGTGTGTGCTAGTGTGGGATGTTGGTGGGATCTAGGCTGAGTGAAAGAAGGACCTCTTTTTGGTTCTAAGGAAGTGGGGTGTGGGGAGAGAGATTTGTGCCTCCAGCAGAGTGAGAACTCTCAGACACTGAGGGCACATACTGATAAAATCTGTTTTTATTTAATTTTTAAAAAAACAAAACAAATGGATAACATCTTAATATTGTTATTCTGAAATATAGCAAAAGGGTTCCATTTCTCAGTAAATTTACTTGTTTGTAGTTCTGCAAAGTTTATTTCCAACATAAATAGGCTTACAGTTCAAGGCTACACATGGTTACTTGGAAGAAAGTTCTACTGTGTTAAATGCAACTGAAATTGTGAACAGAATTGCAGCCTTACAGTGTGATCTTCAGGTCTACTCAGAAGTAAGGTTGGCTGATGCCGACCTTTATAAATTCCATTGAATTCAGTGGAATACATTTCTGAGCAGAGATGTATACACTGGCCATTGAACACAGCTGAAATTAATGGTACCTCTTGGTGAGGTGGTAATGGTGGTGTTTCACCCAATAAGACGCAACACACATTTTTTGTGCTGTTACTTTCATGACTGATTCCAGATGTTTCTCATCAACAAACCCTTTCTGATAAGAGATCAATTTTTGCACCCAACAGAATTGTGCATCCATTTATATCATTGATGGTATCTACATTTATCTATCAATAATTATGATACATTCATATTTCCCAAACCAAGATAAATTTAATCTTTTATATTTTTCCAATTTCTCTAGTACCTCCTTCTTTAACCTCGTTAAATTTTCCCTTTCTAAATTCTCTAGATTTTTTGTAATTTTAATTCCCAAATATTTAATCTCGTTCTTAACTTTCAATTCCATTCCCTTAAATTCCCAATCCTTTTCTTCCTTCTTAGTATAGTTAAACAGTCATGGGAGCCATCCCACCAAGTTTCAGTTTTACCTATCAAGTTGGCAACTACTTGTCCAAATCTCAAGGACAAGGACAGGAATCAGGAGCAATGAGGGTTATGGCCTGTGTACTCAAACCATGCCGTTTTTGGACTTTAAAAGTGGCCAAGGTGGGATTGATGCTGTGGCTATGGAAAGTGATGAATGCCCCTCTGTGGGAGAGGATTGTTCCCTCTTGCCCACTTTTGTATCTGGTCACGCTAGGCAGGGCTTCTGTTGTGATGAAGAGGGAATTTCACCAGGTGCTGTGTGCATACAAATGGCACCTGTTGGAATTCCCTTTTCAATACAATTGTCCTCCTTTTCATATGGTCACCCTACAACTTGATCGTAGGATAGTGGAGTTGGAAGGGGCCTATAAGGCCATCAAGTCTGCTCAATGCCGGAATCCACATCAAAGCTAACCTGACAGATGGTTGTTCACCTGCCTCTTGAATGTATCTAGGGGCGTTGCTAGACCTACCGGGTGTTCCGTCGTTGAGGAGCGGTGAAAGCGGATTTTCCCGTTCAGCCGTGACGCCTCATGATCCACACCTGCCTTCGATTTGTGGCGGAAGTTTGCGCCAGTTGTGCTGCTGCCGCCGCGAGCACGGTTGCGCAGCCACACCGGCCTGATTGCCGCGGCTTTTTTTTTCGCTCGCTGCACGGTTTGCGCACGTCCGAAAGACCGCAAACTTGTGCAGCCGTCAGCGATGCCGCCGCCGGCCCTGGCAGCCGCAGCGGCGGCAGTGCCAGCTGAAGTGCTGCTGGTGCTGTTGAGGGTCAACATTGATGCGCTCACTTCCTGATGGGGGTCGTGGCGGGTGTCATATGACCCGAGGTCAATCGTCTGCATGGCCACTCTGTGCCTACATCTCCCATCATGCCTCTGAGGTGTCGGCGGCGATGACCGCCTCTGTGCCCTGTGCCCCATCCCAAGGAGCCAACCCACATCTGGCCGTAGCCATGGCAGCAGCCCACAAACAGCTCTGCCCTCTGCCAGCCTGGTACCCACACTAACAGGCAGCGTACAGCACCGCCATTATGCGGCCACGGTAGCTGCCCACCGCAAGGAGTCACCAGCCACTTTTCCGGTCCTCCGGTCCTGCGCAAACTGTCACTGGGGGAGTAAAAAAAAACCCACTAGAACAGGCGCACATCCCCCACCCATCCCCCACACACCCCAGCAGCACACTAGCCACTTTTCCGTTCCTCCGTTCCTGCGCAAACTGTCACTGGGGGAATAAAAAAAAAAAGCCGCTCCGCCGCGCTGCCCCAGCTGGCGGACTGCGCGCAAATGGCGGAGGCGGCTTGACCGAAGCCGCTGACCACTCCCCCTTAGCACGCCTTTTCCTGCCCAGTGCGGACCGCAGTGACCTCACATCCTCCCACACGTACTCCGAATTACCGCGGGACGGCAGGAAAAGGCGCCCTAAAACTCACTTTTTTAAAGTCGGGAGAAAGAGGCTTCGCCGCAGGATAACGGCGGATCCTCGTGAACGTCATCTGGAAGCCTCGACGTGACTGCGGAAGGTAACGCGCGCTAGAGCCTCGTCTAGTAACGCCCCAGGTCATGGTTTCCATTGTCTGGCAAGATTTGTTCTTGACAAATCCATGCTGGCTTCTTGTAATCACTGCATTGTTTTCAGTGTGTTTACAGATTGATTTGTTATACGGTTTTAAATTGCTTTATTTATTTTTCCAATATATACATATGAACAAATGTTCATAAATAGGTACATGTTCATTATACAATAACCATTTTCTCCTCCTAAATTTATGTATTTATTTATTACATTTTTATACCGCCCAATAGCCGAAGCTCTCTGGTTTAATTCACAAAAATTAAAACCATAATAAAACAACCAACAGGTTAAAAACACAAATACAAAATACAGTATAAAAAGCACAACCAGGATAAAACTACGCAGCAAAATTGATATAAGATTAAAATACAGAGTTAGAACAATAAAATTTAAATTTAAGTTAAAATTAAGTGTTAAAATACTGAGAGAATAAAAAGGTCTTCAGCTGGCGATGAAAAGAGTACAGTGTAGGCGCCAGGCGGATCTCTCTGGGGAGCTCATTCCACAGCCGGGGTGCCACAGTGATGACCCTCCTCCTAGTAGCCACCTGCCTCACTTCCTTTGGCAGGGGCTCACGGAGAAGGGCCCCTGTAGATGATCTTAAGGACCAGGCAGGTCCATATGGGAGGAGGCGTTCCTTCAAATAACCTGGCCCCCATTGAAAGATCAGATGGGCTCAAAGGCCCACCAGCTGCTTTTTGTATCTTAAACATAGGAATGGAGGCAAAATTGTCTTCATCTTCCTCCCACCCTACCTGGGTCTTGCAGCAGTGGGCTCTTCACCTGGAACCCTCTATCAGGAAATGGAAGCCAGTTATAAAATATGACTGGCCAGTACATAAAATATGCACCAGAAATCTTCTTGGAGAGGCAGGATTTTTACTTATATAAGTGGTGTTGGGATGGTTTGGGATTTCCACTTCTTGGACATGCTTCGCATCCAGGCAGGTGAGCTGGAAGTGTACAAAAAGTACAGGAAAGAACAATCCAAATGACTGCAGCCCCCTCCCCTCCGCCTTCGGTTGGCTACAGGGCTAAAGTGTTGCGGGTGGGATGGGGTTAGTTCAGGAAAGAAGATGACTAAGGAGAGAGATTGGAGAGTTTCACAAACTCCCTCTCATGAACTGCTAGAATGAGGGTGACCCGATGAAACTTAAGGGTGATGGCTTCAGGAAGACCAGGACATTGTTCACACATAATGGATTCATGGCCCTCACTGCCATACAGTGATGGCCACCAGCAGCTGGCTTTCAGATGGGGTAAGACCAGATGTTCTCAGCCTGTGTTCCTTGGAGTGATGGTGACCTGCAAGATCTATTCAGGTGCTTCTCGAAAAAAATGAGGAACAGTTCAGAATATCTAAACTTGGCCTTCCACTTGATTTATTTTTGCTGATGATGGAGATCAGTGTTTTGACCAGGCCATGCTCCTGTGTGAGATGGGAGTTTAACTGCTTGCCTCCCTCAAGTCCAAGCTGGATGAATGCTGACCGAGTTTACCTAAATGGACCTTTAGTGAGAGCCACCTGCAAATTGCAGGCACTCCCAGTTCTGATTGGAAAAGCCCTCCTAATCTTCATGTTGTTGCACAGATCTGGAAGGCTGCGAACCTGTTGATAGAGTCTACCCATGTCTAGCCATCCCTAAAAAGCTGGCACAGACCTCTTAGGCCTCCCTCTCCTCTCCCTTTTCAGACCAACATCCCTTTCCTGCAGAATGTACTTGGCAATGATCAGTTTCTCCGTGGCACCGTGGACACGCAGTTCATTGATGAGAATCCTGACCTTTTCAATTTGCGACCCGGCCAGAACCGAGCCCAGAAACTGCTTCACTACCTGGGTATGTGGGGAAATATATGTGCTGGGGTATATATTGATCTGAATTCTACTGCCTGGGATTGGGAGGGGAGTAAAATCAAGTTGAAATAGGTTGTGGTTAAATCATGGAAGGAGAGGAGCAGAAACTCATGCTAATGGGAAGCCATAAATTTGGATCCGGAAGCCCTTTCCCGGTGTGTGTTTTGCTTCACACATCCCAAAGCTCTCAAAATAGGCTTTGGCAATAGAAAAGCCCTTGTCTTATCCTGTGGCTTGGCAAGATGGCGCTGTATTGTGTTGCATTCTCACCCTATAACGCAGCCTTTTCTTTCCAGGCCACGTCATGGTAAATGGCCCCACCACACCCATCCCAGTGAACGCCCGGCCCTCGCCCATCGATCCAGTTGTCCCTTCAGTTCCTCTGGGTGAGTGTGGGGATCATAGAGTTGGAGATTGTACAAGGGGACCCTAACCCTGTGTGTTGAGTTGGGTTCTGGTTCTGCCAGTTCCAAGTCATCAATCAGGTTCATTTGCTTATCAAGATAAAACAAGCCATTTGCGCAAAAAGATGACAGTTTAGTGATGGAAAATGGATGCAGAATATGTGCATAATCAAGCTTTCATAGCTGGGTGTCTTATGGGGGGCACAATAGATGGAAGCTGCCCCTTTGAGCAGCACAGCAGGTTCTCCAGGCCAGTTGCGCAGTTCTTCTTGAAGCAAGGCCAGAGCATGAGGCCTGTGCATCGGATCTTATAGGCTTCCCTGCGAGCTGCCTGCCTGCCTCTCGAGCTGATGAGCTGCATCCCTCCTCACTCTCAGAAGAAGAAGAAGACGCATGAAGGTTCCCAAAGCATCTCAGTTTGGGAAATTAATTGCCTTTTCTAGTGCCCAATTAGGAGTGAAAACCTCCCAGCTCATCCTGAGAAAAGACTCTATGAGAAAAGGGTGACATAACAAGGAAAGGCCCATCCAGGGAAGAAGGCCTTCCCTTGTCCGCTAAAGCCTGCTAAAATCTACTGACATTGTTAGGCTACCCAGATCTCTTAGCACCATTTTGGAGCCCTTCAAAGTCCTTATTTCTGCTTACTAACAAACTCACTATGCCCTAACCCTTGGAGATCATCCAGATCTGGAAGAGGGGAGCAGTCTATAATGCTTAAAACAAGATGTGGTGGGGCAAATCCTTGTGAAAATGCAGGATAGAAGTTTTAAATGACTGTATGCATAAAATCAGATTTGGGACTTCTGTCTCTTGATCTTATTTGACTTCCACTGCCTAGTCTCTTGCTACCTCTTGCCCATGCATTCCACCCAGGAGTCAGTGGACAAAGAGCATGATACAAGCATTTTTGGACATTAATTTCCACATTTCACTAGGAAATTTACACCCCCAACCTCAGCACTTTTACTCTACATGTTGATGGTCATGTGTGCATATTCAGCCTTGCCTTCCCAACATGTGAAACAACAACTTTCTTTTGTTGGAACAACAATTATTCTGAACAACATAGCAATTGTCACATACTACATTTAACACAAAAGATGCAACCAATAATCCTTTTTAGTTGAAGAAAAAGAACTTGGGTCTTGGATCCCACAGTGGTTGAAGTAAAGGAACCAAGAGCTCAGAACCAGAGAGCTCCTGAAATTGTGTAATGCAGAAATGGGTCTTCCCACCCATTTTGTGCCCACAACCAGTTAAGTCTCAGGAGGAAGTGAGTTGGCACTCATGACTAGTTGAAGGGGACATACTTGCTTTGGATCACAGCACTGCCTGCTGTTCATAAAATCATAGAATTGTTGAGTTGGAAGATACCACAAGGCTCATTTAATCCAAACCTTGGCAATGAGATTGAAACACCTAATTTCTTTGAATGAGTTGAAATTTCCAGGGCCTGATGAACTGCATCCTAGAGTAATAAAGGAGCTAGCAGAAGAACCCTCAGAACCACTGTCCATTATCTTTGCAAAATCATGGAAGACAGGTGAGGTGCTGGATGACTGGAGGAAGGCTAACGTTCTCCCTTTCTTCAAAAAGAGCAAACAGACCAGTCAGTCTGACATCAATCTCTGGGAAAATTTTGGAGCAGTTTATAAAGAAGTCAATCTGTAAGCACCTTGAAAACAATGCAGTGATTACTAGAAGCCAGCATGGATTTGTCAAGAACAAATCCTGCCAGACTAATCTGATCTCATTTTTTGATCGGGTAACCTCCCTTGTGGACTGCGGGAATGCTGTGGACATAATATATCTTGACTTCAGCAAAACTTTTGACAAAGTGCCCCATGATATTCTGATTAACAAACTAGCTAAAAGTGGGCAAGACGGAACAACTATTAGTTGGACCCACAGTTGGCTACCTTCTTAAACTGTGGGGAGGTAACAAGTGTGGTACCATGGGGCTCAGTCCTGGGCCCAGTGCTCTTCAACATTTTTATTAATGATTTGGACGAGGAGGTGCAGGGAACGCTTATCAAATTTGCAGATGACACAAAATTTAGTGGGATAGCCAATACCCTGGAAGACGGAAACAAACTTCAGAGTGATCTCGATAGATCACTGGATGGAAAGGAGTCCCTAGAGGTGGTGACCTGCAAAGGGTGTGCAATGTTCGTGTTTCTGCCTGAGCTCAACATGGCGTACACCTGCAACAAGTGCAAGCTGGTGGCACTTTTGGAAGAAAAAGTGAGAGGACTTGAGCGGCGAGTGTCCAGCCTCCAAGGAATAAGAGAAGACGAGGAGTTCTTAGACTGAATGGTGGAACTACAACAGCAACAAGAAGCACATGAGATTGAAGAGCAACAGCCAGCTGAAGCAGAAGTGGAGTATGCTGTGGGGAGGAAAGCCAATGACGAGGAAACTCCCTGGAAAAGAGTGACAGTTAGGAGCAGAAGAACTAGAAGGCATTCTGCACCGGTGGAAACATTAGAGTTAAGCAACCGTTTTCAGCTACTGGAGGATGAGACTGAAGGACAGTTTGCAGAGGAAGTACAGGAGACACCGTGCAACAGTGAACAAGAGGCAGAAGGTAGGTCAACCAAGAAGAAGAGAAGAGTAGTCGTTGTGGGAGACACCCTGCTGCATGGGATTGAAACCCAAGTATGTCGTGAAGACCCATGGACTCGCCAGGTGTGCTGTCTCCCTGGAGCACAGATCAGAGATGTGACTGAAGGGTTACTGAAGCTCATAAATCCCACGGACACATACCCCTTTGTTCTCATCCATGTGGGAACAAATGATGTCGCCAAGTGGAGTTACAAAGAAATCATTTCAGACTTTGAAGTTCTGGGAAGGAAACTGAAGAACTTTGGGGCCCAGGTAGTTTTCTCATCCATCCTCCCGGTTCTTGGAAGACAATTAGAAAGGGAAAAAAAATACTCCAGATGAATGACTGGCTACGAAGGTGGTGCCGACGTGAGAGTTTTGGATTCAGGGACCACGGGCTACGCTACTTGGAACAAATTAATCTGTAAACACCTTGAAATCAATATGGTGATCACTAGAAGCCAACATAGATTTGTCAAGAACAAGTCCTTTCAGACAAATTTGATCTCATTTTTTGATAAGGTAATCTCCCTTGTGGACCGTGGGAACGCTGTGGACGTCATATATCTCGACTTCAGCAAAGCTTTTGACAAAGCTTTTGACAAATATTCTGATTAACAAACTAGCTAAAAGTGGGCTACATGGAACAACTATTAGGTGGATTCACAGTTGGCTACAGAATCGGACTCAAAGAGTAGTTATCAATGGAACCTTCTGAAACTGGGGAGAGGCAACGAGTGGGGTACCGCAGGGCCCAGTCCTGGGCCCAGTGCTCTTCAACATTTTTATTAATGATTTGGACGAGGAGGTGCAGGGAACGCAAGACTCGATGGCCTTGTAGGCCCCTTCCAGCTCTGCTATTCTATGATTCTATGACTCTATGGACTGCTGTCAAGGGATGGGTTGCACCTCACAAGGGCTGGAAAAAATGTGTTCAGCCACAGCATGAAGAACTTGATAAGGAGGGCTTTAAACTGAATCTTACGGGGTCGGGAGACGTAAACTTCGAGGCAACAATGGATGAAGTCCAATCATAGAATCATAGAATCATAGAACAGCAGAGTTGGAAGGTGCCTACAAGACCATCTAGTCCAACCCCCTGCTCAATGCAGGAATCCACCCTAAAGCATCCCCGACAGGTGGTTGTCCAGCTGCCTCTTGAAGGCCTCTACTGTGGGAGAGCCCACAACCTCCCTAGGTAACTGATTCCACCGTCGCACTGCTCTAACAGTCAGGAAGTTTTTCCTGATGTCCAGCTGGAATCTGGCTTCATTTAACTTGAGCCCGTTATTCCGTGTCCTGCACTCTGGGAGGATTGAGAAGAGATCCTGGCCCTCCTCTTGAATTGTGGAGCCCAGAACTGGACACAATACTCTAGATGAGGCCTAACCAGGGCCGAATAGAGAGGAACCAGTACCTCACGTGATTTGGAAGCTATACTTCTATTAATGCAGCCCAAAATAGCATTTGCCTTTCTTGCAGCCATATCGCACTGTTGGCTCATATTCAGCTTGCTATGTACAACAATTCCAAGATCCTTCTCGTTTGTAGTATTGCTGAGCCAAGTGTCCCCCATCTTGTAACTGTGCATTTGGTTTCTATTCCCTAAATGTAGAACTTGGCATTTATCCCCATTAAATTTCATTCTGTTGTTTTCAGCCCAGCACTCCAGCCAATCAAGATCACTTTGAAGTTCGTTTCTGTCTTCCAGGGTATTAGCTATCCCACCCAATTTGGTGTCATCTGCAAATTTGCACCACAGTACACAATGCACCACAGTACAGAGAACAGCTTCAATAGTGCCCCCAAATAGTGTCCGCAACAATGTAGGAACGAAGCCAGACTATAAAACACATGGTCTTCGATGTCTATATACTAATGCCCAGAACATGGGAAACAAACAGAATGAATTTGAACTCTTATTACATGAAGGCAAATACGACTTGATAGGTAAAACTGAAACTTGGTGGGATGACTCCCATGACTGGAATATAGCAATTGAAGGATATAACTTGTTCAAAAAGAACAGAAGAAATAGAAAGGGAGGTGGAGTTGCACTATATGTTAAAAATACCTATCCCTGCACAGAAATACAGGCGGAACAGGCTGGGAGCCCCATCGAGAGCATCTGGATTAAAATAAATGGGGGAAGGAATAAAAAGAACATGATAATTGGAGTCTACTACCGACCACCCAATCAAGGAGAAGACGAGGATGAAACTTTTGAGAAACAAATTGCCAGCGTTTCAAGGAACTCTGATGTAGTAGTGATGGGGGACTTCAATTACCCTGATATCTGTTGGGAGACAAATACTGCCAAAAGCGGCCCATCCAAAAAAGTCCTGACATGTATGGGTGATAAATTTCTCCTACAGAAAGTGGAGGAAGGAACTAGAGGATCAGCAATCCATGACTTGATATTGACCAATAGGGATGACTTAGTGGATAGGGAACTCTGGGGGAAAGTGAACACGTCATACTTGAATTCTTGATGATGAAGGAGACAAAAGTTGAGTGTAGGCATACACGTACTCTGGATTTTAGGAAAGCTGATTTTAATAAACTCAGAACTATGATAAGTAAGGTCCCATGGCAAATGAGCCTAATGAGAAAAGGAGTGCAGGATGGGTGGGAGTATTTAAAAAAGGAAATGTTAAAGGCACAGTTACAAACAATTCCAACAAGGAGAAAAGACAGAAGACAACAGAGGAAACCAATGTGGCTCCACAAAAAGCTTAGAGATGACCTGAAAACAAAGAAGAATACTTATAGGAAGGAAGGCCAGGCTACAAAAGAAGAGTTCAGACAGGTGATACAGAAGTGCCGAAATGGTGTCAGGAAGGCTAAAGCTGTGAAGGAGCTGAGATTAGCGAAGGATGCTAAAAGCAATAAAAAGGATGGCAAATTGATAACAGATGACAAAGAAAAGGCTGAAGTGCTCAATTCCTATTTTGCTTCAGTCTTCTCCCAAAAGCGGGTCAACAGCGTGATATGGCTGCAAGAAAGGCAAATGCTATTTTGGGCTGCATTAATAGAAGTATAGCTTCCAAATCACGTGAGGTACTGGTTCCTCTCTATTAGGCCCTGGTTAGGCCTCATCTCGAGTATTGCGTCCAGTTCTGGGCTCCACAATTCAAGAAGGACGCAGACAAGCTGGAGCGTGTTCAGAAGAGGGCAACCAGGATGATCAGGGGTCTGGAAACACAGCCCTATGAAGAGAGACTGAAAGAACTGGACATGTTTAGCCTGGAGAAGAGAAGATTGAGGGGAGACATGACAGCACTCTTCAAATACTTAAAAGGTTGTCACACATAGGAGGGCCAGGATCTCTTCTCAATCCTCCCAGAGTGCAGGACATGGAATAACGGGCTCAAGTTAAAGGAAGCCGGATTCCAGCTGGACATCAGGAAAAACTTCCTGTTAGAGCAGTACGACAATGGAATCATTTACTTAGGGAGGTTGTGGGCTCTCCCACACTAGAGACCTTCAAGAGGCGGCTGGACAACCATCTGTCAGGGATGCTTTAGGGTGGATTCCTGTATTGAGCATGGGGTAGGACTTCATGGCCTTGTAGGCCCCTTCCAACTCTGCTATTCTATGATTCTATGATAGGCTGGATCTCAGTCCTGGGCCCATTGCTCTTCAACATTTTTATTAATGATTTGGACGAGGAGGTGCAGGGAACGCTGATCAAATTTGCAGATGACACCAAATTGGGTGGGATAGCTAATACCCTGGAAGGCAAACAAACTTCAAAGTGATCTTGATAGGCTGAAGTGCTGGGCTGAAAACAACAGAATGAAATTTAATAGGGATAAATGCCAAGTTCTACATCTAGGAAAAAGGAACCAAATGCAGTGTTACAAGATGGGCGATACTTGGCTCAGCAATACTCCAAGCGAGAAGGATCTTGGAATTGTTGTAGACCACAAACTGAATATGAGCAAACAGTGTGATGTTGCTGCAAAAAAAGCAAATGCTATTTTGGGCTGCATTAATGGAAGTATAGCTTCCAATTGCGCAAGGTACTGGTTCCCCACTATTCAGCACTAACGGCCTCATCTAGAGTATTGTGTCCATTTCTGGGTACCACACTTCAAGAAGGATGCAGACAAGCTGGAGCGTGTTCAGAGGAGGGCAACCAGGATGATCAGGGGTCTGGAAACAAAGCCCTATGAAGAGAGACTGAAAGAACTGGGCATGTTTAGCCTGGAGAAGAGAAGATTGAGGGGAGACATGAGAGCACTCTTCAAATACCTGAAAGGTTGTCACACAGAGGAGGGCCAGGATCTGTTTTCCATCATCCCAGAGTGCAGGACATGGAATAATGGGCTCATGTGATAGGTAGCCGTATTCCTGCTGGACATCAGGAAAAACTTCCTGACGGTTAGAGCAGTACAACAATGGAACCAAGTCCCTGGGGAGGTTGTTGGCTCTCCCATCCTAGAGGCATTCAGGAGGCAGCTGGACAACTATCTGTCAGATATGCTTTAAGGTGGATTCCTGCATTGAGCAGGGGGTTGGACTCGATGGCCTTATAGGCTCCTTCCAACTCTACAATTCTATGATTCTATAACTTTCTGCTGTTCATAGAATCATAGAATTGTTGAGTTGGAAGTGACCGCACGGATCATGTAATTCAGTCTTCTGCAATGTGCAGGAAAACCAATGAAATCATTCATGAGAGGTGGCTATCAAGCCTCTTCTTAAAAACCCCCAGAGATGGAGAACCCACAACCTCCGTAGGTAGACTGTTCCACTATTTTTCCTTATATTTAATCCAAATCTAGGTAGCTGTAACTTATACCCATTACTTTGGGTCCTAATTTCTGTGACCATGGAAAATAGTTTTTGACCATTTTCCCTGTTGGCACCCTTTTATGTACTGAACACTGTTAACATGTCTCCCCTCAGTCTTCTGTTCTCTTCTTCTGGGACTGAACATCCCAAGTTCCTTCATGGAACCTTATAGGGTATGCCTTATAGGGTATGTCTTCAAGTCCCTGTATCATCTTGTTGTCCTCCTCTGAACCTGTTCTAAACTATCAATGTCCTTCTGGAAATGTGGTGCCCAGAATCTTACACAATACTCCAGGTGTGGTCTCACTAGTGCTGAGTAGAGAAGAATGAGAACTTCATGCGTCTTTGATACAGTGCTTCTTCTAATGCAGCCCAGAACAGCTTTAGTCCTTCTAGCGGCTGTCTTTCATTGCTGACTCATGTTCAGATTGCTGTCAGTGACCACACCCAAATCCTTCTCCGCTGTAGTTCTTCCAAGCCATGAATCCCCCATCTTGTATGCGTACCTTACATTTTCACTCCCTAAATGTAATACCTTACATTTCTCCCTGTTAAAGAACGTCTTGTTGCTCTCCGCTCCATTTTCAATGTCCAAATCAGATTGCAGTCTCATTCTGTCATCATAGGTGTTGGCCAGACCTCCCAGTTTTGTGTCATTCACAAATTTGATAAGAAGCTCATCAATCCCATAATCCAGGTCATTCTTATTAATAATAAATACTGGCCCCAAGACAGAATCCTGTGGTACCACACTGGTTACTGCTCTCCAACTTGATGTAGAGCCATTCATGCTGACTCGCTGAGTGCAGTTAGCCAGCCAGTTGTGGACCCAATACACTGAAGGCCATCCAAGCCAAACGTTAACAGCTTGTCAATGGAAATGTCATGTAAAACCTTGTCAAAAAGCTTTGCTGAAATCAAGGTAGATTATGTCCACATCATTCCCCTTCTTCTCTAGACTAGTGACCCTGTCAAAGGAGAGAAGATTCATCTCACATGACCTGTTTTTGACAAAGCCATGCTGACTCTTAGCAATCACAGCATTGTTTTCAAGACAATGGGGGATGTCCTGAGAGCTGCTGTGCCTGAGGGGCCTGAAGGGGTGTGGCCTGATTGCTCTCAGCAGCTGAGTGGATGAGGAGTCTCATTCTGTTTCCTGACTCCTAGCAGAGCAGAGCAGAGAAGAGGAGCTGTCCCAGCTAAACTAGAAATAAACTAGAAGTAACAAAAGGAAGCCAGCTCCCAGAGAGTGAGCGATCAGAGCGAGTGAACAGGGAGTGCAAACAGAGTTTGTCAGGGGGAGTTTGCTGGACAGAAATCATGGGTGTGTGCTCGGTGTAATGAGCTCCTGGCTCTTAGGGAACAAGTTAGTTCCCTTGAGGCCAAGGTTGCTGACCTGGAAAAGCTAAGAGAGGCAGAGAGGTTGATAGATGAGACCTTCAGGGGCCACACAGTGACATCCAACTCCTTTGCAGCTCCTCTGCAGTCACGGAGAATAAGGGTCTCGAGGAAGGATGGCGTCACTCTGAGGAAGAGGGAAATGATCCCTTAGAAAGGACCCATTCCTCAGGAGACATGCAAATATCCTCTTGCACCAAGGATGTGCCTCTGGGGGGAGGGGGGCTTGTGGTAAATAAATAAATAAATAAATTGCTGTGTGGTTTTATCCTGGTTGTGCTTTTTAAATTGTATTTTGTATTTGGGTTTTTAGATTGTCGGATGTTTTGTTTGTTCTTAATGGTTTTAATTTTTGTGAACCGCCCAGAGAGCTTCAGCTATTGGACGGTATAAAAATGTAATAAATAAATAAAATTGCCCAAGTGAGGAAAATAAAAGGGAGCACAAGCTGGCAAAAAGGAGATTCAAGCAAACAATAAGAGATGCAAAAAAGCATTTTGAAGAGCACATCGCTAATAATATCAAGGCCAACAATAAAGAATTCTTTAAATATATCACAAGCAGGAAACCAGCTAGGGAAGCAGTTGGACCATTGGATGACAATGGAGTTCAGGGAGTACTAAAGGAGGACAGGGAAATTGCAGAGAAGCGGAATGAATTCTTTGCATTGGTGTTCACTGCAGAGGATACAGGACAGATGCCTGTGCCTGAACTGATGTTTTCAGGAAGGGAGTCTGAGGAACTGATGCAAGTAGTGGTGACAAGAGATGAAGTTCTCAACCTTATCGACAAACTGAAAGCAAATAAATCACCAGGCCTGGATGGTATCCATCCTAGAGTTCTCAAAGAACTCAAATATGAAATTGTGGACCTCATCACAAAAATATACAACATGTCCCTAAGCTCAGCCTCTGTACCAGAGGAGTGGAAGATGGCCAGTGTAACACTAATTTTCAAAAAGGGGTCCAGGGGGGATCCAGGAAATTACAGGCCAGTTAGTTTGACATCTGTTCCAGGTAAATTGGTTGAAAGCATTATTAAAGACAAAATTAGTAAGCACATAGAACAGCAGGTCCTACTGAAGAAGAATCAACATGGCTTCCGCAAAGGCAAGTCCTGTCTCACTAATCTACTAGAATTCTTTGAGAGTGTCAACAAACATGTAGACAGGGGTGATCCAGTGGACATCGTGTACTTGGATTTCCAAAAGGCTTTTGATAAAGTCCCCCACTAAAGAATCCTGAACAAACTTAGTAGTCATGGAATAAGAGGAGAGTTGCTCTTAGGGATCAGTAACTGGTTAGAGAACAGAAAACAGAGAGTAGGAATAAATGGTCAATTCTCCCGATGGAGGGAAGTAAATAGTGGGGTCCCACAGGAATCGGTATTGGGGCAAATCCTTTTCAACTTATTTATTTATTGTATTTTATTACCGCCCAATAGCAGAATCTGCCTGGGCGGTTCACAAAAATTTAAACTATTCAAAGTATAAAACAAACAGTATAAAAACATGTTATAAAATACAATATAAAGGCACAACCAGGATAAAATCAGCAGCAGTACAGAAATACAAATTTGAAATACAAAGTTAAAACTGCAAAGTTAAAATTAAATTTATAGACTGTTAAAATGCTGAGAGAATAAAAAGGCGTCTGAAAGAATATAGTGTAGTTGCCAGGCGAACCACGTTAGGGAGCTCATTCCACAGCCGAGGTGCCACAGCAGAGAAGCCCCTCCTCCTGGTAGCTGCCTGCCTCACTTCCTTTGGCAGGGGCTCGCGGAGAAGGACGCCTGAGGATGACCTTAGGGTCCAGGCAGGTACATATGGGAGGAGGCATTCCTTCAGATAGCCTGGCCACAAGCTGTTTAGGGCTTTAAGTGTTAATACCAGCACTTTGAATTGGGCCCAGACCTAGACTCGCAGCCAGTGAAGTTGGAAAAGGACTGGAGTGATATGGTCTCATTAGCCAGTCCCTGTTAATAATTGTGCTGCTCTGTTTTGTTGAAGTTTCTGGACCATTTTCAAAGGCAGCCCCATGTATAATGTGTTGCATCAATCTAAATGAGAGGTTGTGAGAGCATGGATTAACTGCGAAGGGATCTCTCCAAGCTGGGAGAGTGGGCATCCAAATGGCAGATACAGTTCAATGTAAGCAAGTGTAAGGTGATGCACGTTGGGGTGGGTGGGAAACATTTTCAAGCATAACCTGATGGGATCTGAGCTGGCGGTGACTGAACAAGACAGAGATCTTGGGGTTGTGGTGGACAGATGGATGAAAATGTCCACACAGTGTGTGGCTGCTGTAAAGAAGGCAAACTCCATGTTAGGCATTGTAAGAAAAGGAATTGAGAATAGAGGCCAGTATCATACTTCCATTATACAAATCTATGGTGCGACCACACTTAGAATACTGTGTACAGTTCTGGCCACCATACCTAAAAAAGGATATTATAGAGCTGGAAAAAGTGCAGAAAAGGGCAACTAAAATGATTAAGGGGCTGGAGCATCTCCCTTCTGAGGGAAGATTATATCAACTGAGATTGTTTAGCTTGGAAAAGAAGACTAAGGAGAGACATGGTAGAGGTGTACAAAATTATGCATGACATGGAGAATGTGGACAGGGAGACATTTTTCTCCCTCTCTCAAAATATTAGAAGCCAAGGTCATCCCATGAAGCTGATTGGTGGGAGATCCAGGGCAAATAAAAGGAAGTAGTTAAATTATGGAACTCACTACCACAAGATGTAGTGATGGCCACCAATTTGGATGGCTTTAAAAGAGTCTTGGATGAATTCCTGGAGAAGGAGGCTATCAATGGCTACCAGCCCTGATGGTTGTGTGCTATCTCCAGTATTTGAGGCAGTAAGCCTGTGTGCACTAGTTGCTGGGGTACATGGGTGGGAGGTTGCTGTTGAACCATGTCCTGCCTTGTTGGTCCCTGGTTGACCACTGTGTGAACAGAGTGCTGGACTAGATGGACCCTTGGTCTGATCCAGCATGGCACTTCTTACATTCTTAAGATGCTTACAGATGGCCTTCTTTATTACCTGCTCTAACACCTTTCCAGGCTCACTGGCTGTTAATTACTGGGGTCCTCTTTTTTCCTGTCTTGAAGGAGGGGTACATTTGCTCTTCTCCAGTCCTCTGGCACCTCCCCAGTTCTCTAGGACTCCTCAAAAATAATTGCCAGAGGCCCTACAGCTCTTCAGCCAGCTCCTTCCATATTCCAGGGTGTATTTCATCAGGTCCTTGGGACTTGAAGGCATCCAAATTGCTAGAAGTTCCTGAACCACATCCTTACTGATCCGCACCCTCGCCTGTTGTGTTCGTTCCCAATCTATTCCACTCAACTCATTATTTCCTTTGGATGTAAAAACAGAGGCAAAATAGGGGTTGAGTTCCTCTACTTTCTCTTGACATTTGTACCCACATGAATGAGTAGAAAAGGTCTGTGATCAGCAGGTCCAACAAGCCTTGTCAGTCTTTCTGACATGTCTCAGATTTGAGCACCTGGGAGACAGCATATGTGTCAAGATGAAAGATCTGGTCGACAAATGGGTGCTTCTGTGCCTCTCAAGAGGGAGTCGCCTACAGTCACCTTCACCTTTTCTTCTTCTTGGTGAATGATGACAGGTGACGGAGCTTCAACTGTGGGGGTGGGCTCCTGTAGGTCGCTCCTGTTCATAGGTCCTTCCTCAGAGGCTAGAAGTTGGAATTGGTTGCTAAGTTCTAGGGGAAGGGTCTGCTTTGTGGCTGTTCTGCTTCTGATGGTGACATGTAGGTGCCATTAGCCCACCCACTGTGGGAGCTTATCCCTCCCTGGAACATCATGTCCTGCCATGCCCAGCACTCCACATGTTCCAATTCGTGTCCTCTCCAAGAGAGTGTAACTTTCACTCTCTTGTCCCAACATGCTTTGCTGCAACGAGTGGTCTTTTTACACCAGCTAACTTAACTATAGTCCAAATCAGGCACATGTGTATGTTTGTTTAACAAGTTGTTGATTTCAGTTCTGATTGGAGCAACAGCACTGACCTTTTCCACGATGAAATATCCCCAGTCAAAACTACACACACCTGTAGAACTTGCTGTTTGGGCTGCTTTTGGAGGGTGGTGGTGGAAATCGTCGAGTTGGAAGGAGCCCCTTGCTCAGCACAGGAATCCCCGTCTCTGCTTGAATACCAATACCCAGTTCCTTCTATCTTTCCTTGAAGGACTTAATTTCTTGTCTCCCTGATCATCTTTGCTCCCCTTCTCTGAACTTCTTCCAATTCATCTGAATTCTTCTTATAGTGTAGCATCCAGAACTGAACACAGTATTCAAGGTGAGGTTTGACCAGGGCCCACACAAGGCAGGATACTGTACTATGAAAGCCTTATGAAAGCGATTTATAAAAGGCAGGATCCACACTATTGCTTTATAGTGGTATTGAAGTGCACTGACAACTGTTGGGGCCCATTGACACATACCATACTATATACCACTTTCATAGTGCTATATCCTGCTTAGTGTGGATTAGGCACTTGCTTTCCATGATTTAGAACCTATACTTAGAATCGTAGAATCATAGAATAGCATAGTTGGAAGGGGCCTACAAGGCCATCGAGTCCAACCCCCTGCTCAATGCAGGAATCCACCCTAAAGCATCCCTGACAGATGGTTGTCCAGCTGCCTCTTGAAGGCCTCTAGTGTGGGAGAGCCCACAACCTCCCTAAGTAACTGATTCCATTGTCACACTGCTCTAACAGTCAGGACGTTTTTCCTGATGTCCAGCTGGAATCTGGCTTCCTTTAACTTGAGCCCGTTATTCTGTGTCCTGCACTCTGGGAGGATCGAGAAGAGATCCTGGCCCTCCTCTGTGTGACAACCTCTTAAGTATTTGAAGAGTGCTGTCATGTCTCCCCTCAATCTTCTCTTCTCCAGGCTAAACATGTCCAGTTCTTTCAGTCTCTCTTCATAGGGCTTTGTTTCCAGACCCCTGATCATCCTGGTTGCCCTCCTCTGAACACGCTCCAGCTTGTCTGCGTCCTTCTTGAATTGTGGAGCCCAGAACTGGGCGGAATACTCTAGATGAGGCCTAACCAGGGCCGAATAGAGAGGAACCAGTACCTCACGTGATTTGGAAGCTATACTTCTATTAATGCAGCCCAAAATAGCATTTGTCTTTCTTGCAGCCATATCGCACTGTTGG
This sequence comes from Elgaria multicarinata webbii, assembly GCF_023053635.1. Lineage (NCBI taxonomy): Eukaryota > Metazoa > Chordata > Lepidosauria > Squamata > Anguidae > Elgaria > Elgaria multicarinata. The sequence goes on along the minus strand of NC_086191.1, from coordinate 199,822 downwards.
CTCATATTCAGCTTGCTATGTACAACAATTCCGAGATCCTTCTCGTTTGTAGTATTGCTGAGCCAAGTATCCCCCATCTTGTAACTGTGCATTTGGTTTCTATTTCCTAAATGTAGAACTTGGCATTAATCCCTATTAAATTTCATCCTGTTGTTTTCAGCCCAGCACTCCAGCCTATCAAGATCACTTTGAAGTTTGTTTCTGTCTTCCAGGGTATTAGCTATCCCACCCAATTTTGTGTCATCTGCAAATTTGATAAGCATTCCCTGCACCTCCTCATCCAAATCATTAATAAAAATGTTGAAGAGCACTGGGCACAGGACTGAGCCCTGCAGTACCGCACTCGTTGCCTGTCTCCAGTTTGAGAAGGTTCCATTGATAAGTACTCTTTGAGTCCGATTCTGTAGCCAACTGTGAATCCACCTAATAGTTGTTCCATCTCGCCCACTTTTGGCTAGTTTGTTAATCAGAATGTCATTTATTTATTTTTTATTTATTTATTACATTTTTATACCGCCCAATAGCCGAAGCTCTCTGGGCGGTTCACAAAAATTAAAACCACAAAAAACATCCAACAGGTTAAAAACACAATTTCGAAATACAGTATAAAAAGCGCAACCAGGATAAAACCACACAGCAAAGTTGATTATAAGATTAAAATACAGAGTTAAAACAGTAAAATTTAAATTTAAGTTAAAATTAAGTGTTAAAATACTGAGTAAATAAAAAGGTCTTCAGCTGGCGACGAAAGCAGTACAGTGTAGGCTCCAGGCGGACCTCTCTGGGGAGCTCGTTCCACAACCGGGGTGCCACAGCGGAGAAAGCCCTCCTCCTAGTAGCCACCTGCCTCACTTCCTTTGGCAGGGGCCCACGGAGAAGGGCCCCTGTAGATGATCTTAAGGTCCGGGTAGGTACATATGGGAGGAGGCGTTCCTTCAGATAACCTGGCCCCAAACCGTTTAGGGCTTTAAATGTCAATACCAGCACTTTGAATTGGGCCCAGACCTGGACTGGCAGCCAATGAAGCTGGAAAAGGACTGGCGTGATGTGATCTCGTCGGCCAGTCCCTGTTAGTAAACGGGCTGCCCTATTTTGTACCAGCTGAAGCTTCCGGACCGTTTTCAAAGGCAGCCCCACGTATAACGCATTGCAGTAATCCAAGCGAGAGGTTATCAGAGCATGGATTACTGTAGCTAGGCTATCTCTGTCCAGATAAGGGCGTAGTTGGTATATCAGCCTAAGCTGATAAAAGGTGCTCTTTGCCACTGAGTTCACCTGTGCCTCGAGTGACAGTTCTGGATCCAAGAGCACCCCCAAACTACGGACCCGATCCTTTAGGGAGAGTGAAACCCCGTCCAGGACAGGGCAAACATTACCTCGCCGGACAGATGAACCACCCGCTAACAGTACCTCCGTCTTGTCTGGATTGAGTCTGAGTTTGTTAGCCCTCATCCAGTCCATTACCGTGCCCAGGCACTGGTTCAGAACAGTCACTGCCTCACCTGGGTTTGATGAAAAGGAAAGGTAGAGCTGGGTATCATCCGCATATTGATGACACCTCAGTCCACATCTCTGGATAACCTCCCCCAGCGGCTTCATGTGTATGTTAAACAGCATAAGGGATAAGATAGAGCCCTGTGGAACCCCATGGCTTAGGAGCCACAGCACAGAGCAATAATCCCCCAGCACCACCTTCTGGAATCGGCCATCCAAGTAGGAGTGGAACCACTGCAACGCAGTGCCTCCAACTCCCAGCTCAGACAACCTATCCAGAAGGATACCATGGTCGATGGTATCGAAGGCCGCTGAGAGGTCCAGGAGAATCAACAGGGTCGCACTCCACCTGTCTCTCTCCCGACAGAGGTCATCCCACAGGGCAACCAAGGCAGTTTCCGTTCCAAAACCAGGCCTGAAACCCGATTGAAATGGATCTAGATAATCCGTTTCATTCAAGAGTGCCTGGAGTTGTCCTGCAACCACCCGCTCAAGCACCTTGCCCAGGAAAGGGATATTAGCCACCGGCCTGTAGTTGTTAACCTCCTCCGCGTCCAGATTAGGCTTCTTCAGGAGTGGTCTAATTACCGCCTCTTTTAAAGAGGCCGGCACCACTCCCTCTCTCAAGGAGGCATTTACAACCTCCTGGACCCAGCCGGCGATCCCCTCTTTATTTGATGTAATGAGCCACGAGGGGCAAGGGGCAAGCACACAGGTGGTCGACCGGACTTGGCCAAGCACCTTGTCCACATCCTCGGGCCTCAATAACTGAAACTCATCCAATAAAGCTGAACCGGACGGCGCTCTGAACGCCTCTACTAGTGGAGCTGCATTAAGTGTGGTGTCCAATTCATGACGAATCTAAGCGACTTTATCTTCAAAGTGCCGTGCAAACTCATCGCAGCGTGCTACCGAGGGTTCAACTATCTCACGCCCTGGCCCAGAGTGTAACAGGCCGCGAACCACCCGGAAAAGCTCCGCCGGACGACACTGAGAAGACGCAATGCTGGTGGAAAAGAACTGCCTCTTTGCCACCCTCACTGCCACAGAGTAGGCTCGATAGTGAGCTCTAACCCGTGTTCGATCAGACCCAGCACGAGTTTTCCTCCACCTGCGTTCTAGCCGTCTCCCCTCTTGCTTCATCGCCCTCAGCTCAGGTGTATACCAAGGAGCTGACCGGGCTCTGCTCAGAGGGAGAGGACGCTTGGGCGCGATCGTGTCAACCGCCCGAGTCATCTCTGCATTCCACAGAGCGACCTGGGCTTCGACAGGAGCACTGGCCATATCAGCAGGAAAATCCCCCAGAACCCTCTGGAATCCATCAGAGTCCATTAGCTTCCGGGGGCAGACCATTTTAATAGACCCCCCACCCTTGCAGAGGGGAAAGGCCGCCAAGAGTCTAAACCTCAGTAGGAAGTAATCCGACCATGACAAGGGGGTAGATGTTAGTTCCCCCACTTCCAGATCACCATCCTCCTGCCCAGTCGAGAAAACCAGATCAATCGTGTGTCCCTTTGCGTGTGTTGGGCCGATGACATGTTGAGACAGCCCCATGGTTGTCATGGCAGCCATGAAGTCCTGAGCCGCCCCGGATACAGCAGCCTCGGCATGGAAGTTGAGATCCCCCAGAACCACCATCCTGGGGGTCCTCAACACCAGGTCCGAGCCAACCTCCGTCAGCTCAGGCAGGGAGACTGTGGGGCAGCGGGGTGGACGGTACACCAGCAGAATCCCTAATCTGTCTCGAGTACCCAACACACAGTACAAACACTCCAGACCAGCACTCGACTGAACAGGAAGCCTAGAGAGGGAGATTGTATTCCTATAGACCACGGCAACCCCCCCTCCCCGGCCCTCGAGTCTGTGCTGGTGCTGCACCGAGTACCCAGGAGGGCAGAGCTGGGTGAGAGCAACCCCTCCCAGTTCACCCACCCAGGTCTCAGTGATGCATACCAGGTCAGCCCCCTCATCCACAATCAGATCATGGATGAGAGAGATTTTGTTTTGGACTGACCTGGCATTCAGCAGCAGCACCACCACACCCGAGAGCAAGCTGATAAGGCCGCCAGGAACCATCTGGTTGGGGGAAGGACTAGAAGAGGGGATAGCTGTAAGGAATCTGTCCCCTCTTCTCCTTATCTGGCCTGTTCCTCCCCCGGCACCATACCTCCCCCTACCTGTGACCACAGTTATGTAGGCATCCCCATATCCCCCAGAGCTCCCCAGTCATGTGGTACTTTGTCAAAAGCTTTGCTGAAGTCAAGATATATGACGTCCACAGAATTCCCATGGTCCACAAGGGAGGTTACCTTATCAAAAAATGAGATCAAATTTGTCTGGCAGGACTTGTTCCTGACAAATCCATGTTGGCTTCTAGTGATCACTGCATTGATTTCAAGGTGTTTACAGATTGACTTCTTTATAATGTGCTCCAGAATTTTCCCAGGGATGGATGTCAGACTGACTCGTCTGTAGTTCCCAGGTTCCTTCTTTTTGCCCTTTTTGAAGATAGGGACAACGTTAGCCGTCCTCCAGTCTGGCACCTCACCCGTCTTCCATGATTTTGCAAAGATAATAGACAAAGGTTCTGAGAGTTCTTCCGCTAGCTCCTTCATTACTCTAGGATGCAGTTCATCGGGCCCTGGAGATTTGAACTCATTCAAGGAAATTAGGTGTTCTTTGACCATTTGTTTATCAATCTCAAACTGCAATCCTGCCCCCTCAACTTGTGCTTCACTTTTTCCAGGGGGGTCATAGACCCGCTTTTGGGAGAAGACTGAGGCAAAGTAGGAATTGAGCACTTCAGCCTTTTCTTTGTCATCTGTTATCAATTTGCCATCCTTATTAAGCAGTTGAACCACCATTTCTTTCTTCTGTCTTTTACTACTCACATATCTGAAGAAAGCCTTTTTATTGCTTTTAGCATCCCTCGCTAATCTCAGCTCATTCTGAGCTTTAGCCTTCCTGACGCCATTTTGGCACTACTGCGCCACCTATCTGTACTCTTCTTTTGTAGCCTGGCCTTCCTTCCACTTCCTATATGTATCCCTTTTTGTTTTCAGGTCATCTCTAAGCTTTTTGTGGAGCCACATTGGTTTCCTCTGTTGTCTTCTATCTTTTCTCCTTGTTGGAATTGTTTGTAACTATGCCTTTAAAATTTCCTTTTTAAAATACTCCCACCCATCCTTCACTCCTTTTCTCATTAGGCTCATTTGCCATGGGACCTTACTTATCATAGTTCTGTGTTTATTAAAATCAGCTTTCCTAAAATCCAGAGTACATGTATGGCTACGCTCGACTTTTGTCTCCTTCATAATCAAGAATTCAAGTATGACGTGGTCACTTTCCCCCAGAGTTCCCGTAACTGCCACTTTATCCACTAAGTCATCCCTATTGGTCAATATCAAGTCAAGGATTGCCGATCCTCTAGTTCCTTCCTCCACTTTCTGTAGGAGAAAGTTATCACCCACACATGTCAGGAATTTCTTGGAAGGGCCGCTTTTGGCAGTATTGGTCTCCCAACAGATCTCAGGGTAATTGAAGCCCCCCATCACTACTACATCACACTTCCTTGAAACACTGGCAATTTGTTTCTCAAAAGTTTCATCCTCGTCTTCTCCTTGATTGGGTGGTCGGTAGTAGACTCCGATTATCATGTTCTTTTTATTCCTTCCCCCATTTATTTTAATTCAGATGTTCTCGATGGGGCTCCCAGTCTGATCCATCTGTATTTCTGTGCAGGGATAGGTATTTTTAACATATATTATTATAATTATTATTATTATTATTTATTTATATAGCACCATCAATGTACATGATGCTGTACAGAGTAAAACAGTAAATAGCAAGACCCTGCCGCATAGGCTTACATTCTAATAAAATCATAATAAAACAATAAGGAGGGGAAGAGAATGCACCAAACAGGCACAGGGTAGGGTAAAACTAACAGTATAAAGTCAGAGCAAAATCAAGTTTAAAAGCTTTAGGAAAAAGAAAGGTTTTTAGCTGAGCTTTAAAAGCTGTGATTGAACTTGTAGTTCTCAAATGTTCTGGAAGAGCGTTCCTTCTGTTCTTTTTGAACAAGTTATATCCTTCAATTGCTATATTCCAGTCCTGGGAGTCATCCCACCAAGTTTCAGTTATACCTATCAAGTCGTATTTGCCTTCATGTAATAAGAGTTCAAGTTCGTTCTGTTTGTTTCCCATGCTCTGGGCATTAGTATATAGACATCGAAGACCATGTGTTTGTCTGGCTTTGTTCCTACATTGTTGCGGACACTATTTTGGGGCACTATTGGAGCTGTTCTCTGTACTGTGTATTGTTTTTCTTTATTTACAGTCAACAGACCAGTATAAAACAAGAAGAAACAATACAGAGTAGGGATAAAAAAGAAGGAGTGTTACAAAGGTACTGTGGTGCCTTGGCCTTCATCTATTGTTGCCTCGAGGTTTACGTCTCCCGCCCCCGTAAGATTCAGCTTAAAGCCCTTCTGATCAAGTTTTTCATGCTGTGGCCAAACACATTCTTTCCAGCCCTTGTGAGGTGCAACCCATCACTTGGCAGCAATCCATGTTCCAAGTAGTGTAGCCCGTGGTCCCAGAATCCAAAATTCTCATGTCGGCACCACCTTCGTAGCCAGTCGTTCATCCGGAGTATTTTTCTTTCCGGTTCTAATCCTCTTCCAAGAACCGGGAGGATGGATGAGAAAACTACCTGGGCCCCAAAGTTCTTCAGTTTCCTTCCCAGAGATTCAAAGTCTGAAATGATTTCTTCGTAGCTCTGCTTGGCAACATCATTTGTTCCCACCTTGATGAGAAGAAAGGGGTATGTGTCCGTGGACTTTATGAGCTTCGGTAACCCTTCAGTCACATCTCTGATCTGTGCTCCAGGGAGACAGCACACCTGGCGAGTCCATGGGTCTTCACGACATACTTGGGTTTCAATCCCACGCAGCAGGGAGTCTCCCACAACGACTACTCTTCTCTTCTTCTTGGTTGACCTACCTTCTGCCTCTTGTTCGTTGTTGCATGGTGTCTCCTGTACTTCGTCCTCTGCAAACTGTCCTTCAGACTCATCCTCCAGAAGCTGAAAGCGGTTGCTTAACTCTAATGTTTCCACCGGTGCAGAATGCCTTCTAGTTCTTCTGCTCCTGACTGTCACTCTTTTCCAGAGAGTTTCCTCTTCATTGGCTTTCCTCCCCTCAGCATACTCCACTTCTGCTTCAGCTGGCTGTTGCTCTTCAATCTCATGTGCTTCTTGTTGCTGTTGCAGTTCCACCGTTCGGTCTAAGAACTCCTCGTCTTCTCTTATTCTTTGGAGGGTGGACACTCGCCGCTCAAGTCCTCTCACTTTTTCTTCCAAAAGTGCCACCAGCTTGCACTTGTTGCAGGTATACGCCATGTTGAGCTCAGGCAGAAACACGAACATTGCACACCCTTTGCAGGTTACCACCTCTAGGGGCTCTTTTCCATCCATACTGTTTATTTCTGCTTTTTCCTTTCTGATTATAGTGGAATTACCTTTGCTTTGTCCTGTCCTCTCTGAAGGTACACAACTATATGTGTACCTTCAGGGAAAAATGTGTATCTTAAGGGAAAATAAGATTTTTGGGTTGGTTTTTTTTGTGTGTGTGGTTTTGTGTGTGGGGGGGTCTCTTTATGTTTTTCTTTGTTTTTTCCCCCCTCTTTTTTTTTCTTAGAGGCCTCCCCCTTGACCTCCCCTGCCGAACTCCCCCTGTCAAACTCCTGTTTGCTCTTCCTTTTCGCTTGCTGTCTGGGAACTGGCATACTTTTATAGCTTCTACTTGAGCTGGGCCAGCTGCTCTTCCCTGCTTCTGCTCAGCTCCAAGTCAGGAAACTTCTGCTGGTGCAATCTAAAATTGCGTTTGCCTTTTCACTGTCTTACAAACTGCAGAGAGGAAAATTCAATATGCCCAACTTCTCTCCTCCCACATTTTTTATTTTGTTTTGTTCCAGCCCCTAGTTCTGTGCACTACTGCCCTGCATGGTGAGCCCTGAGAATATGTCTTGGAGCATCTCCCTGGGCAGTGCAGAATTCACTGGGCATGGTGCAACCTAATGAATGAATACTCAAAATGGAAATGGCATGGTATATCTTGGCAGTGAGAACTCCTGATGGCAGGGGCTAAACTGTGGCCGGTAACAAGCAGGGCTGTGGAGTCGGAGTCGTGGAGTCGGAAGCAATTCCTGGGTTACTGGAGTTGGAATCGGAGTCAGTAAAAATGTACCGACTCCGACTCCTAATAAATTTAAATTGTATATAGAGTTGTGCTATGTCCCTGAAAACCAAGATTGTCCTGGATTCCAGCCAATTCCAAAATATTCTGGCTGGTTGGACAAAAATCCTGGATTCGCAGTCCAGCCGGCCAGAGAAATTCAGACCCCCTCAGCGGATCGGCAGCAGCAGAAAAAAAGACGGATCCATGTGCCTCCTTTTCCAGAGTGCCGCTGCTCCTTCACAGGCAGGCTCAGACGAGTCACCATGACTCAGGTGCTCCAAGCATGTGAGTTCCAAGCACAAGAAGGAGTTTGGTCATCTTGGCTGGTTGCGGTCAGCGCTGGGCCCCGCTGGATTGTTTGTGGGGGAAGAAAGAGTTTTTTGGGGTGTATGAGGGAGCGAGTGGGGGGAGGAAGGAAAGGAAGCACAAAAGCAAACTTTCACTTTTAACTGAATAAAATACAGTTGTTACGAAGTAGCTCTCCTATGAGAGAGCAGTACAGACTCCATTTTGAGGCAGCCAACAGTCAAGGTGTCTTCACCCCTCCATCTCCAACAGAGATGAGGAAAAAACCAAAGGAATGGGGCTGACAGCAAGGCTAGGTCAAGCATTTCATTTAGATAAGAATCACCTTACTTAGCCACAGACACTCTATGACCAATGTCTAAAGATTCCTTACAAGTGTGTGTGTGTGAGTCTCATTAGAACATGTGCAAGTTGTTCACTAATGAGAGCATATCATGTAACACAGTAAAGGAGATTTTTATTTGGATTTTAGAAAAATGAGCTATACAAGAAGCGTAAAGTAATATAACGTTGTAGGCTATTGTATATAGAGTTGCAATATAAATAAAAATATAACCTCATTGTTTTCATTTTTGGGCTTCTTTAATAAATAAAATAAAAAAACCAGAATGTCTTAGCTATAGCCTTTAGACCCGGGCTTTAACAGGTTAGGGTTCTAAAAAGTTGTGTGCTTGCAGTCGATGTAGGAAATATATAGGAAATATATTTCCTATATCGATATATAATTAAAGGAGTCAGAGTCAGAGGTTTTATGTGCCGACTCCACAGCCCTGGTAACAAGGGCAGTGCCGCTGCATCAGATTAGTGTTGGCAAGACCGTGGCAAATACCAATTGAATAGTACTGGCGATGTGCTTCTACCCTATGCCCAGAGAAAAGTCTGTGCCCTATAAATGAATTATGCAAATTAAACTACTCGCTTATGTGTGCTTGCTTTGCATAATTGTGTTCAGTCAGCTCCCAACACATTCTGCTTTAATCGGTCAACATTATTATTATTCCTCAGCTGGAAAGGAACACCATAATAATACTTAGCATTTACCTAGCAGATGTGTTCAAAACACCTCACATGCAATACCTCAGTAAAATTGACAGCTAGTGTATTGCAGATGGGGTCTGAGCCTGGGAGCGCCTAAGGCCATCTAGGGTGGAATCTGGCCGCTCTCTGGCACAGCACCTTCGTTGCTTTGCAGCGCTAAATTGTTGTAAACCGCCCAGAGAGCTTCAGCTGTGGGGCGGTATATAAATGTAATAAAATAAATAAATAAATAAATAAATAAAGGGTCACACCTCTTTAAACCTTCTGATGCTGTCCACATATATTTAAAGTTGTATTATATTAATACTTCCAGGGCTCGTTGTATTCAGTTCAGCAGCTTTCAAGCATTGAAATGCATTGAGTAGGGGAGTGCGTGGCTAGTATTCAACCAAGATGTTGAGCTCCCCTGTCCTACCGGCCTACTCATCTTTTAAACTGTGCTTTAACTCTCAGTAGCCCTCATCAAAAACCAGGACTACATCTGGGGATGAAACAGGGTCTCGATTCATCTCTTGATGCGCTCCTTACAGCATATTTCTACCTTAAGTTCACTTGGATCTCTGCGCCTCTTCTCACTGTCACAGACATGGAACTCAGTCTTTCCAAGGCAGCAAAAGGTGCCAAAGCTGGCTTGAAAAAAGTCTGAAAGAACTTTTCCAACAAGTACAATCAGACATCCAAGAAGGCTGCGTCTTTGAATTGGGGCTGTTAGCAGAGATGGCAACGAAACTGACTAGAATCATAGAATAGCAGAGTTGGAAGGGGCCTACAAGGCCATCTAGTCCAACCCCCTGCTCAGTGCAGGAATCCACCCTAAAGCATCCCTGACAGATGCTTGTCCAGCTGCCTCTTGAATGCCTCTAGTGTGGGAGAGCCCACAACCTCCCTAGGTAACTGATTCCACCGTCGCACTGCTCTAACAGTCAGGAAGTTTTTCCTGATGTCCAGCCGGAATCTGGCTTCCTTTAACTTGAGTCCATTATTCCATGTCCTGCACTCTGGGAGGATCGAGAAGAGATTGTGGCCCTCCTCTGTGTGACAACCTTTTAAGTATTTGAAGAGTGCTATCATGTCTCCCCTCAATCTTCTCTTCTCCAGGCTAAACATGCCCAGTTCTTTCAGTCTCTCTTCATAGGGCTTTGTTTCCAGACCCCCTGATCATCCTGGTTGCCCTCCTCTGAACATGCTCCAGCTTGTCTGCGTCCTTCTTGAATTGTGGAGCCCAGAACTGGACACAATACTCTAGATGAGGCCTAACCAGGGCCGAATAGAGAAGAACCAGTACCTCACGTAATTTGGAAGCTATACTTCCAAATATAGAATCCACAGCTGACGAAGCCATGGAACTAAGCCTGACTCAAGATGAGGAAATTCTCAAACTCACTACCCTCAGTCCAAGGTGGAAGATCTGGGAAATGGCAGTAAAATCTGCATATCTCTGGTCTGGAGGAACGTGAAGAAGGCAGGAGGATATGATCATGTTTTTTGTTGCCTGTTTGGCTGAGATCTGTCTGGACTTTCATAGAATAGTAGAATAGTAGAGTTGGAAGGGGCCTATAAGGCCATTGAGTCCAACCTCCTGTTAATTTATTAGTTCTGGACATTGAACAAGCCTATTGGTCCCTGTGGCCTTGCCCCAACTCCCTAGCCACTCTAGAGCCCTTATAATCCACTTTGCAAGATATTCCTGGAAGCCCTGAACAAACTCAGGTCATTGGAACATAAAGGCATCAAAGTACAAATATTGCTAATCTCAATATTTAGACCAATTTTGCTAAAGCACAAGTTAGGGAAGAAAGGATTCCCAAGTCGCTAAGACTCTTCAAAATGTATGCCTACCCCAGAGTGGTTCCATGAAAGCTCTAGCATTCACACTGTATAAATGGCTGATCAATCTATGGACACTCTTTGTGGCTACAATTAGCATGGGAAGGAAGACCTGGATAGAACTATAATGGAACACGAATGGTCTACCCTGCCCCTCACGTCACACAATTTTGGCACAATTACGGGAAGTCACAGTGAAAAGCCTTCACCATTGGCACTTGGCTAAAATACACAATTCTAACACATCTCTTTCACCATGTGTTGTGTTTCCAAGCCCTCTTGCTGCAGTGCAAAACAATCAAGAGGTCTGCCAAGTAATCCACAAACTTTTATTTGCACCTGAAGACAGTTTAAAAACACTAGGAACTTTCCTCTAGGCTAAAATTTGGCTAACTAAGCAAGACAACTGTCCTTTCAAGGAAAGGCAAGGTATTTTCCCTGAATCCCTTAACTTCAGGGATGATTCCTCTGAAGAAGCCTTTGTCGAAAATCTAGCCAAAGGGATCGCCTCTCACCTTCTTTTAGCTCTGTCTGTCTGAATCTGCGACAGACTCTGAGATTGGTCAACTTGGAAGTCCCTTTCCCCTCAAAGGATTATTAATCACTGGCTGCTGAAGAACCTGGGAGAATATATGGCAAATATGTCCAATAGTGTAGACTTAGGCTGTGTTTGGACAACACAATAGTCAATGGTGGGTTCATAGTCAATTCCACAGCTGGTTATCGAGGGATTACTCCCCACATGACATGATTATAATCAACCGTGGTGTGGATTAAGGCCATTGTTGAGTTGACTATTAGCCAAAGGTATGTTTGATTGTCATATCCCCTGCCCTGTCCCCCACCAATCCTCCTGCTGGTACCCCATCAGCTATTGTGAGTTTTGCCAGCTGGACTAGAGCTGCAGCTGCTGCTTTGGTTGCTGTTGCCAGGAGACTCTGTGCTTAGCGGAAATAACTAACCATGTGCGACAAAGTAGTCAACGGTGCCCGACACCCGACACGATAACCAATAATTGTTCAGATAGTCAACTCTGCACAGTGTTGGTTATTTCTGCTGAATAACCAACTGTGATGTGAAAAAGATGACACAATAAGACACTATTGACTATTTAACCTACTGTTGGTTATTGTGTCATACTAACCCAGTCTTTGGGAAGTTCTTTTTTGTAGTTCTTTCTGCAATATGTGAAATTACTGACCAGCAAATTAAAAAACATGGAGCCCCATTCCTATTTTCAATTATCAAAGATAATGATTGCTGTCATGCTTGCAAGATGCAACTTGAAGTTGCATTAAACTGGAAATCTTCTGCAAGACTATTGGTACAAAAATGGATGAACAGAATATGACAGTTGCTCATTCTGGGAAGCTGATGCATAGGCTGAGGACTGAAAAGCCAAGACTTATTCATTTATTGAATAGTACATTCAGCAACCCTTGCTACTTCACAATTCTAATTCTGCAGCACATTACTTTTTAATATTACTATGATAGCCTCATAATCAGTAGTTGTGTTCTATTACAACTCGTTTTTTAAAAAGATATGGGGGGTGGGAGAAATGTATTCAGCGGTTATTCAGTTCACTATCAGCAGGATAGATTGTTGCTTTATCCACAATGAAAGATGGTGAACCTTTTACGATGGCAGCAATTTTGGGGAAGGCTCTCATCTGGTACTAGATGTGGTACCTATTCCCTTCTCCAAAACTGGAAAGAGACTTTAGCGCAAGGGGGTCCCTAACCAGGCTCCCAAGGTGGCAGGTGCACCTTCGAGGCCTTCAATTGTACCCTCGTGATTTCTATGTATTCAAGGCATGTCTGCTAACTTCCTGGTTGCTCTACATTTTTAAATCTATAAACCTGGTTTCTCTATAATTTTAAGTCTGTGTACCTCAATTTGCAGTTTTGACATGCCCCTTGCTCTGTGATTGGCCAAAGTAATAGATTACAAGAGTGTCCTTCCCCACCCCTCAGTGTCTGCTATCAATGGACACGAGTGGTGTGTGACTGTGTTGGAAAGGAAAGGTCAGTGTTTCTCTTGAATGCAAAGCAGCATTACGAGGATGGGGCTGAGTGGGCTGGGGTCTTCTCCATCCGAGAAGGGGGGGGGGGGGGGCTCAGGCAAAGGCAGAGCATTTCCGGCCTGTTTGCTCACCTTCCCCTCTGCATTTTTTAGGGTGAGGCAGTTGTTGCCTGGTCGCCAAGCCTTTGTTTTTGTGTGCAGTGCTGGTCCTCTCTGCTTGGAGTGGCTGGGTAAAGCGGTGGAATTTCCAGCCCGTTCACTCATTTGCCCACAAGGCTTTACGTCCAAGTCTTGATGTGGCGGCGTTTCTTCTTCGTGGTCTCTGTGCATCACACATATGGGCTCTGCGTGATCGGAAGAACTTCTATAGCTAAGCGTTTGGGTGGGAACCCCTCCCCCACCATCCCACTGGGCATGCTCTGTCGGGGTACCAACCAATCCTCATTTTTTTCTCAACCTCCATTGTGGACGGACTCATTCTGGAACTTCTCTTCCTGATCTGCGTTTTTCTTCGTATCCAAAAATAAATTTTAAAAATTATTATATACTCTTTTATAGTAGTTAGTTAACCTTTGTATATAGTTTAGTATTAAAATAGAGTTATAGGACCGGCAGCTGCTGATCACGTTACGCCTAGGGCATATGGCCGTTAATACCCCTTTCAGAAAGTGTGTGCAGTGTGGGGCAAAAGTCCCCCCCACTGACGGACACTCTCTCTGCATGGTGTGTCTGGGAGAAGGCCACGAAACAGAGACTTGCCACCACTGCATGTCTTTTACAAGACAAACAAGAAAGCATCATGCTGACCGCCTCAGAGCAGCATTGTGGGACAAGGCGTTAAGGGCAACAGAAACGACGAAAAGATCGAGTGCTATGGAGGACAAGGCTTTGCGGGCAACTGAAACGCCCAAAAGACCCAGTAATATGGAGATCACTGGAGAGCTGGGAGAAATTCTATTTGAAATATATATGGTAATTCTGTAATTATTCAACTAAAGGATGAGAATTTTGGATTCCTCTTAATAGATATAGAACATTTGTTTGAATGAATTGGCATTTATTGATAACCTGATATGTAACAGAAGTTAATATAGGACATGATTATTTTGGTTTCAAGGGGATGAGTGTTTATTTATTTCAACGGGTACACTTCATAGCTGGAACAGGGAGGTTTGAGCATATAACACCGATTCTGGCCCGCTTGCATTGGCTGCCTATACATATCCGAGCCCAATTCAAGGTGCTGGATTTAACCTATAAAGCCCTGCATGGCTTGGGACCGCAATACCTGATGGAACGCCTCTCCCGACATGAACCTACCTGTACACGGCGGTCAACATCTAAGGTTCTCCTCCGAGTGCCTACTCTGACAGAAGCTCAGAGTATGGCAACAACGGAAAGGGCCTTTTCGGTGGTGGCCCCCCAACTGTGGAATGATCTCCCCGATGAGGCTCGCCTGGCGCCAACATTGTTATCTTTTCGGCGCCAGGTCAAGACTTTTCTCTTCTCCCAGGCATTTTAACAGCATTTAACAACGTTAAGTTTGTTTTTAAGAACCCTAGAATTGTTTTTAAATGGATACTGTTGTTTTTATACTGTTGTTTTTATGTTTCTGATATTTTTTAAAATTTTATATACTTTTTAATGTTTACCATTTTTAACTGTTGTAAACCGCCCAGAGAGCTTCGGCTGTGGGGCGGTATATAAATGTAATAAATAAATAATAAATAAATAAATTCAAGAATTATCTCCTACTCATTCCATTATAACCCTAACTGTGGGTTCAACAAAGCCAGCCACCCCAGGCCATTCCTTGTCTTTAACGGCTGCCAAGAAAATCTCAAAAAAGGGCCGCATGCCGAAATCAGGGGATCACCCCCAAAAAACTCTGCCTAGGTACCGTTCAACTCTTCCTCCTCCACCACCAATGCTGAACTCACCAATACCAGTCCATACTGAAGCCTTGGTATCGACGTCGGTACAACCTATCGAGCACAATTCAGTGCGAAGACCAGTCCCTCCCCTCTCTGAACTGGACTCTTCTCAGCGAAGAGTGAGAGAGGACTCTCCACCAACATTGCCATCTTGCACCATCCCGCGGGGAGAGCATGTGAGAGAACCAAGGGGCTCATCCTATAGAGACAGGTCACACTCTCCCTTATCGACGAGATCAGAATGGGGCAGGCAATCCCCATTCTCATTACCAAGAACACGGTATGAATGGGATGACTCACCGCCTAGAGAGCTCTGGCTATTGGGCGGTATAGAAATGTAATAAATAAATAAATAAATGACTGGAGATGACTGCTCATGCTACCATGAATCCTACAGAGACTCTGACACTTACTTATTTATTTATTTATTTATTACATTTTTATACTGCCCAATAGGTGCAGAACAATTTATGCCTCCACCTCCGCTCTCACGTGTCTTGCCACCACCTAGAGTTGCGACCCCTCTGCCGCAAAAACAACCCACTCCGCAACGGTACCAAACCGAACACCAACCTGCTTCTCAACCATGCCAACCATCAGGCGAGGTCCAAGCAGTAAGAGCTCATGAATCCTCTTTTTCTCCTCCAGAGGATTACTACTCCAATTCCGAGTCAGTTTCTTCGGTAGCCCCATCTACCCCATCACCTGTCAAAACAGTTGCAGTAAACGAACCACTCTTGCTGTCTGAGGACCTAACTCATTTTGCTGAGCATGTTCAAAGAATGGCCCAGTCCTTAGATCTAGAGACTCCAGTCATCCGAGCATATCGAAGACCCTGTTCAGAGGGTCTTCAATATATATTCAGAGGCTTCAACCCCAGTGGCTATACCCTTCCTACCCACTCTGCTTCACACTGTTAAACAGTCATGGAAAAACGCATCATCCATGCCCCCAACCTCTAGGAGGTTGGAAAACATGTACAAAGTGCAGGACAGGGAAGTGGAATTCCTATTTAACTCTGTAATTGTGGAATCATCCCAGGGTAAATCACAGAGAATCCATTCATCTCCTGTGGACAAAGAAGAATGACGTCTTGACCTTATGGGATGTAGATTCTACTCATCTGCTGTCCTCGGCCTCCGAGTTGCTAATTATCAAGCGGTCATGGCCCGCTACCAGCTCTTCCTCTGGGAGAAGATTGGCTTCTTATGTGACCACCTTCCGGACGATAAAAGAGAGCTCGCTCACGTCTTCCAGGCGGAAGCTTCTAAAATGGCACGCCAACAGATCAGCACAGCAAAACACTAGGTAGACTGTGGGGCCAAGGCGATAGTAGCGTCAATTGCCCTCTGTAGACATGTCTGGTTCAGATCGGCAGGACTGTCACAGGAAGCACGATCTCGTATAGAAGATCTGTCATTTGACGGACAAGGTCTATTTATTTATTTATTTATTTATTACATTTCTATACCGCCCAATAGCCGGAGCTCTCTGGGCGGTTCACAAAAATTAAAACCATTCATAATATAAAACAACAGTATAAAACCATAATATAAAATACAATAAAAAAGCTCAACCAGATAAAAACAGCAGCAATGCAAAATTACAAATTTAAAACACCATGTTAAAATGTATTTATAGATTGTTAAAATGTTGGGAGAATAAAAAGGTCTTCACCTGGCGTCTAAAAGCATATAATGTAGGTGCCAAGCGAACCTCCTTAGGGTTTATTTATTGCATTTTTATACCGCCCAACAGCCGAAGCTCAATTCTGCAACCGATGATACTATGGATACAGTGCAGAAAGCAAGAACGACAGCAAGGAAGATGGGTCTCTCCCAGCCCCAGCCCGCATTCAGGCAACGATGACGGTACCGTCAACCATCCTTTCAGAGCGCTAGGCAACATACCGACTATCTGAAGCAGCACTTTTCTACACGGCAGAGGCGCCCCTTCCGGTCTCAGCAGAGTTAGAATCATAGAATAGCAGAGTTGGAAGGGGCTTACAAGGCCATCGAGTCCAATGGCAGGATGCCAATAAAAAGCAACATTTCTGACTTCTATACAAGTGGCCCAAACTTCCTCGGATATTAGAAAATTTGACTCGCACCATTCCAAATTTCAACATATTTGGCACAGTATCACCTAGGACTCTTGGGTCCTGAGAATAATTTCCGAGGGGTACCGAATTTAATTTGATGAACTGTCTCCATTCTCGGTAATAAAAACTACCACATCTTCTCCTGTACTGGAGTTCGAGATTCAGACATTACTATCTAAAGGGGCAATCCAGCAGGTCCCCCTGCAAGATGTCAATCGTGGTTTTTATTCCAGATATTTTACCGTCCCTAAGAAGGACGGAGGGCTTAGGCCAATTTTGGACTTAAGAGGCGTAATTTTATTTATAACTCCTAGGAAGTTTTGGATGGCCACGTTAGCCTCCACTATTCCCTTGTTACAGTTCAGGGATTGGTTTGCAGCAATTGACCTACAAGATGTGTATTTTCATGTTTCAATTCATGCATCAAGTAAAAAATGCCTTCGTTTTTTAGGTCAATGTATCCTCCAATTTGCTGTCCTCGCTTTTGGTCTTGCAACAGCCCCAAGAGTTTTCACAAAAGTCATGTCTCCAGTATGTGCATTTTTAAGACTCAAAGGGGTCCAAATTTATCCCTATATAGACGACTGGCTCCTGGTCACCCAGTCAAAACAACTACTCCAAAAAGATGTTGCATTCACCTTACATCTCCTGGAATGCCTGGGCTTATGTGTCAACCAGGAAAAGTCCACTCTTACCGCACCTCGGACAATACACTACATAGGAGTGACAGTAGACTCGTTAGCGGCCAAAGTATTCCTCCCTCGGGACCAAGCCCAGGATATCTACAATACTACCGTCCTTTGTCTGCTAGGATGTCAACCACTGCTGTTATAAAATTTGCTCCCCTCAAAATGAGAGTGCTCCAAAATTGGTTCATTCGTCAATACAATTGCCAACTCGACCCACATCTAGTCAAGCTCTAAATCCCCCCACAAGTGCAAGCCTCACTTTTGTGGTGGACAAGAATGGGAAACCTTCTCGGAGGTCTACCCTTCAACCAACCCACACCCTCGAGACTGGTCACATCCTGCTAGGATGGGGGGCTCACTGTGGAACGCTTGGTTCCAACCAAGCTGGTCCAACCAATTCCACAACCTCCATATAAACATTTTAGAGCTCCTAGCAGTGGAGAAAGCCATGCACACCATTGAAACCATCCTAACTGGACATCACATTCAGGTAGCTTCAGACAACACAACAGTAGTCTACCATTTGAACAAACAAGGGGGAACAAAATCCCCTCCATTTATCTCCCTCACGCTGAGGATGGTGTGCCAAGAGGGAAATCGACATAACATCGATCCAGATATCGGGAAAGGACAATATCACTGCTGATATACTCAGCCAACAGTACAGTCGCTCACATGAATGGGAACTGAACCCTGAGGTCCTGCTTCGGTTATTCAACCTATGGGGGAAACCAAGAGTAGATCTCTTCGCGACGGAATGCAATGCTGTATGTGACTCTTTCTGCAGCTGGGCAGGAATAGGTAGGAACTCCTGGGGCGATACTTTTGCCTTCACCTGGAGAGGGAGCCAAATGTACGCCTTCCCTCCCTTTCCTCTCCTCACCAAGGTGATTGCGAAGACTCAACGGGATGGCATGACAGGCATAATCATGGTTTGCCAAGCTTCTCCACCAGTCGCGGGGTGTATACCATCGACTGCCCTCCATACCGAACCTACTGACTCGAGAGTTGGGCAAAATTTGACACCCGGACATCGACACTTTGAAGCGGGAACAAATGATGTCGCCAAGCAGAGCTACGAAGAAATCATTTCAGACTTTGAAGCTCTGGGAAGGAAACTGAAGAACTTTGGGGCCCAGGTAGTTTTCTCATCCATCCTCCCGGTTCTTGGAAGAGGATTAGAAAGGGAAATAAAAATACTCCGGATGAACGACTGGCTACAAAGATGGTGCCGACGTGAGAGTTTTGGATTTATTTATTTATTTATTACATTTCGATACCGCCCAATAGCCGGAGCTCTCTGAGCGGTTCACGGATTCTGGGACCACGGGCGGGAGACGTAAACTTCGAGGCAACAAAGGATGAAGGCCAATGCACCACAGTACAGAGAACAGCTCCAATAGTGCCCCAAAATAGTGTCCGCAACAATGTAGGAACAAAGCCAGACTATAAAACACATGGTCTTCGATGTCTATATACTAATGCCCAGAGCATGGGAAACAAACAGAATGAACTTGAACTCTTATTACATGAAGGCAAATACGACTTGATAGGTATAACTGAAACTTGGTGGGATGGCTCCCATGACTGGAATATATCAATTGAAGGATATAACTTGTTCAAAAAGAACAGAAGAAATAGAAAGGGAGGTGGAGTTGCACTATATGTTAAAAATACCTATCCCTGCACAGAAATACAGGCGGATCAGACTGGGAGTCCCGTCGAGAACGACTGGATTAAAATAAATGGGGGAAGAAATAAAAAGAACATGATAATCGGAGTCTACTACCGACCACCCAATCAAGGAGAAGACGAGGACGAAACTTTTGAGAAACAAATTGCCAGTGTTTCAAGGAAGTGTGATGTAGTGATGGGGGACTTCAATTACCCTGAGATCTGCTGGGAGACAAATACTGCCAAAAGCGGCCCTTCCAAGAAATTCCTGACATGTGTGGGTGATAACTTTCTCCTACAGAAAGTGGAGGAAGGAACTAGAGGATCGGCAATTCTTGACTTGATAATTAGCAACAGGGATGACTTAGTGGATAAAGTGGCAGTTATGGGAACTCTGGGGGAAAGTGACCACGTTATACTTGAATTCTTGATGATGAAGGAGACAAAAGTTGAGTGTAGCCATACACGTACTCTGGATTTTAGGAAAGCTGATGTTAATAAACTCAAAACTATAATAAGTAAGGTCCCGTGGCAAGTGAGCCTAATGAGAAAAGGAGTGCAGGATGGGTGGGAGTATTTTAAAAAGGAAATTTTAAAGGCACAGTTACAAACAATTCCAACAAGGAGAAAAGATAAAAGATAACAGAGGAAACCAATGTGGCTCCACAAAAAGCTTAGAGATGACCTGAAAACAAAAAGGGATACATATAGGAAGTGGAAGGAAGGCCAGGCTACAAAAGAAGAGTACAGACAAGTGGCGCAGAAGTGCCGAAATGGCATCATGAAGGCTAAAGCTGAGAATGAGCTGAGGTTAGCGATGGATGCTAAAAGAAATAAAAAGGCTTTCTTCGGATACGTGAGTAGTAAAAGAAAGAGGAAAGAAATGGTGGTTCAACTGCTTAATGAGGATGGCAAATTGATAACAGATGACAAAGAAAAGGCTGAAGTGCTCAATTCCTACTTTGCCTCAGTCTTCTCCCAAAAGCGGGTCTATGACCCCCCTGGAGAAAGTGGAGCAGAAGTTGAGGGGGCAGGATTGCAATTTGAGATTGATAAACAAATGGTCAAAGAACACCTAATTTCCTTGAATGAGTTTAAATCTCCAGGGCCCGATGAACTGCATCCTAGAGTAATGAAGGAGCTTCGGCTATTGGGCGGTATAAAAATGTAATAAATAAATAAATAAATAACGGAAGAACTCTCAGAACCTTTGTCTATTATCTTTGCAAAATCATGGAAGTGGGGTACCACAGGGCTCAGTCCTGGGCCCAGTGCTTGTCAACATTTTTATTAATGATTTGGACAAGGAGGTGCAGGGAATGCTTATCAAATTTGCAGATGACACCAAATTGGGTGGGATAGCTAATACCCTGGAAGACAGAAACAAACTTCAAAGTGATCTTGATAGGCTGGAGTGCTGGGCTGAAAACAACAGAATGAAATTTAATAGGGATAAATGCCAAGTTCTATATTTAGGAAATAGAAACCAAAGGCACAGTTACAAGATGGGGGATACTTGGCTCAGCAGTACTACAAACGAGAAGGATCTTGGAATTGTTGTAGATCGCAAGCTGAATATGAGCCAACAGTGCGATAAGGCAGCAAGAAAGGCAAATGCTATTTTGGGCTGCATTAATAGAAGTATAGCTTCCAAATCACGTGAGGTACTGGTTCCTCTCTATTCGGCCCTGGATTGGCCTCATCTAGAGTATTGCGTCCAGTTCTGGGCTCCACAATTCAAGAAGGATGCAGACAAGCTGGAGTGTGTTCAGAGGAGGGCAGATCAGGGGTCTGGAAACAAAGCCCTATGAAGAGAGACTGAAAGAACTGGGCATGTTTAGCCTGGAGAAGAGAAGATTGAGGGGAGACATGATCGCACTCTTCAAATACTTAAAAGGTTGTCACACAGAGGAGGGCCAGGATCTCTTCTCGATCCTCCCAGAGTGCAGGACACAGAATAACGGGCTCAAGTTAAAGGAAGCCAGATTCCAGCTAGACATTTGGAAAATCTTCCTGACTGTTAGAGCAGTACAACAATGGAATCAGTTACCGAGGGAGGTTGTGGTCTCTCCCACACTAGAGGCCTTCAAGAGGCAGCTGGACAACCATCTATCAGGGATGCTTTAGGGTGGATTCCTGCATTGAGCAGGGGGTTGGACTCGATGGCCTTGTAGGCCCCTTCCAACTCTGCTATTCTATGATTCTATAAGTTGACGGCATGGAAACTAGGAGAGTAGACCTCTTACAGCTTCCCTCCCCCTTTCAAGCCATAATCGACACATCTCGAAAACCATCAACTAGGAAGTCCTACCTCGCGAAATGGACAAAATTTTCTGCCTTCGCTAAGGACAACGGATTCAACCCTACCCATGCATCAGTGAGTCTTGCCCTTCCTCCTCTCACTCCACTACACATGACTAAAGACATCTTCTATCAAAACATATTTGGCGGCTATTTCAGCAGAAATCTCATTGATATTGACACCATCTCTATTTATGAAACAACTAATTAAACGTTTCCTCAAGGGCCTATCTAACATTGCACCACCTATGAAAGATTTGATGCCCTCCTGAAGCCTGTCAATTGTTCTCCATGAAGGCACCCTTTGAGCCCATGGCTACAATAGACTTGAGGTTGCTCACCCTCAAAGTCACTTTTCTAGTAGCAGTCACCACAGCCCGCTGTGCTGGAGAGCTGTGAGCCCTAAGGATTGACCACCCTTACTTAATTTTTCACAAGGACAAAGTGGTTTTACACACAGACTATAATTTTCTGCCTAAGGTGGTTTCTGTTTTCCATGTAAAGCAGGATATTGTGCTTCCGTTGTTCTTCCCGTCCCCATCAGCACCGCTTGAAATATCCCTTCATTCGTTAGACGTACACTGGGTGCTAGCCTTCTATAAGAACAGAACGGAGCTCATCCGCAAGTCTCCTCGGATGTTAATATGTTATGGGGGCAAGCAAAAAGGATACCCTGTATCCACTCAAAGACTAGCCTTGTGGGTTACCCAGGCAATCAAGCTGTCCTACGAGCTAACGGGGCTAACGCTGCACGGGACCGTAAGACCAAGGGGTTTCTTTTGATGACCTCTGCAAGGCAGCCACATGGGTATCCCCGTCAACATTCGTGAGACATTATAGAATGGACGTCAGGGCACGGCGTGACTGTTCATTCGGCAGAGCCGTACTTTTGGGGATTCTCCGGTAGACACCGACCCACCTCCTGGTGAGTAAGCTTGTCAGTCACCCATATGTGTGATGCACAGAGACCACGAAGAAGAAAGTCAGGTTGCTTACTGGAGTTCTTTGAATGGTCACCTGTGCAGTCACACAACCCGCCCACCATCCCCACTTTGGTGTCTTTTCGGTACCGAGTGTTCTCCCCCCCCCAAAAAAAAACCCTTCTCAGTTTCATTGGACACAATGATGGTCTCGTAGTAATAACAGGATTGGGCAGGACCCCGATGGAGCATGCCCAGTGGGATGGTGGGGGAGGGGTTCCCACCCAAACGCTTAGCTATAGAAGTTCTTCTGATCAAAGCTCTGCGCAGGCGCAGAGCCCATATGTGTGACTGCACAGATGACCACTCAGAGAATTCCAGTTACAGGTAAGCAACCTGACTTTCCCATTCTCCCCCATGCCTGGTGTTTGCTGTGGCACTGTGGATGCTGTTTGGCGCATCTGGGCAGCACGTGCAAAGTTAAGGATTTTGCCGCATGCTCTCTCTCTCTCTCTCTCTCTCTCTCTCACACACACACACACACACACACACACACACAAATTTTGCTCAATGTGCATCCAAGATTTCTGGTCTCGCTGGCTTCCCCACCCAGCCCCGTTCGTTCGGTTTTTGCAGTGTGCAGCAGCTGGGGGAAATAATCAACTATTTGTTGGTAACGTTTGGATGTTTGTACTTCTGTTTTATTTCTTTGTTATTAAATTATTTCATATTTGGACTATTTTGCAGTCTTGTTACCTTTCTGACCTACGGGGGCCATTTGGTGAGAAGCTTTGCCCCTCCCCCTCGATGGTCAATTTGTCACTGTGGCCCATGACACTTTGTCAGGATTGCAAATGCACCCACAGGCCGGAAAAGTTTGCCCAGGAGTGAAAAAGTGCCAGAATGTTCTTGTTCATCTCTGTTCTTGCCTATGCAGCTCTGACTGGGTTTCCCAGCCATCAGAAATATGACCCAAACAAGCATATGTGTAAGCTGTGGAAGTGTTTGTGTGTGTGTGAGAGAGAGAAAGAGAATCTACTTGTTCCTTATTAACACCTGCTAAATATTTTATGGCTGTAACAAGCCAACATGCGGCCAGGGGGCGGGGAGGCAGGCAGATATAAGGGTTGCCTAATTTACAACCCTCCTGCTTTTTATGATTGATACGTGAAGTTCAGTTTAATTATATTGGATTCCAGCCTTGTATCATTATTACAGTAGTTTATTTTCTTTGTCAGTGGCTAATCCCCAAGCCAAGCATTACAAGAATGAAATAAGGATGTTTAAATCTTATTAAATTTCCCCCGAGCCAATGGCTACATCCATGGTGTTGTTTTTTCAAGCCTGCGCCAGGCCCTGAAAGAGCAACACTTTAGTAAGCAGGACAGATGAAGGGGTGGTGCTAAGGAGGAGCAGGACCCCCTGTATTTCATCGGCTGCCAGTTTAGGGGGCTGTGGTCAGACCTCTTTGTGGCTCTTCCTTCAGAGCCCTTTCACAAAACACATCTGTTTGCCCAGGGTGTTTGCCGAGTTTAATATCTAGCTTAGTGGATTTGTTTTGTTTTTATCTTTGTATTTTATTTTAATGGCTGTTTAATAAATTTTGTATGCCACCCTGTGCTTATTATTATTATTTTTTACCACCCAATAGCCTCTCTGGGCGGTTCACAAAAATTTGGTATTGAAGGGCACCCTGTATGTATTTTAAACAAACAAATAAAATAACAAACAAATAAAATAACATTAAACACCAAGTGCAGCAGAGCTGCATACTGCTGGGCAGGGGGCATAGCCTGGAAAACTTGGATTCAATGGCCGAAGTGCCCAAGTGATTAAAGCAGAAAGAGCAGGGAGCTTTTAGTCCCAACCACAATTTTCAGGTTGCTTCTCCAGAGTGGCCATCTGGAGAACCAAACACGGTTTGCCCTTCAGTGCAGGGTTTTTCTTCCCTGTGGTCCCTGTCTAGATCAGGCCCTCAGCACCTGACTTTGTTGCACCCTGTCTCCAAACACCTACGTCAACATTTCCAAAAGGCTCTCAGAGAAGAAACCTCTAATTTTGTAACTGAGGTAACTTCTGTAATACTTTGACCCTTCATATTGTAGAATCCATCAAAGTGTTATAGATCATAAAAAGTTCATTTCATTTGTGCAATTGATTTGTACCAAGATTAACCCTAACCCCCTTTTGAGAAGTCTCCCCACCATTCCTCCTAGTAAACAGAGCCCTAAACTACCTCCTGCCCTCATGCCCTTGCCTGTGCATGGGAACCTGTGGGCCATTATCTGGCCCCCAGTTGCGCCCAGCTTTGGCTGGTATAGTGCATTGTTCCCCATATTCCACTACAGAGAAGGAGGATGTGGAGTACTTGCGACCATTATGGAGTACTCGCTCCCCCGTTACAGTTCCCTCAAACTAGCGAGCACTGTTTCTGGGACACCATGTGGGAACCTGGTGTCCGGACCTGGACTCGCAACTGGAAAAGGAAAGGCATGATGTGGCCTCATTGGCTGAGTTCAGACGACACACTAATCAACGGTTGTTTCCTGTTCCTATTAACTCCCCCCCCCCCCCCCGTTGATTAGTGTGTCGTCCAAACTCAGCCAGTGTGTGGTGCTTCAATTTGAGGGATTAAACAGAAAGGAGTAACAGGCAGAAGCTAGCTGAAGGCCCATGCAGCTGACAACAATTCCCAATCACCACAGTCCCCATAAAAGACTTGCCAGAACTCAATAGTTGCTGGAAGCAACTATTGTTATTGGTGCCTTGCCTTCTTCGCTTGCATTCCAGCTCCTTGACCTTGCCTGGACTTATCCTGACCTTGGACTGGACCCTGACTATTTGATGCTGGGATTGATGAAAAGGAGAGGTAAAGCTTAGTGTCATCCGCATAGTGGTGACACCTCAGCCCACATCTCCAGATAATCTCTCCCAGTGGCTTCATGTAAATGTTGAATAGCATAGGGGATAAAATATAGCCCTGTGGAACCCCATGGCCTAGGTGCCATGGCACAGAACAATAGTCCCGCAGCACCACCTTCTGGAATCAGCCATCCAAGTAGGAGGGGAACCACTCCAAAGCCCAGCCCAGACAACCTATCCAGAAGGATACCGTGGTTGATAGTATCAAAAGCCGCTGAGAGGTCCAAGAGAATCCTGTTGCTCTCCCGGTAAAGGTCATTCCACAGGGAAACCAAGGCAGATTCCATTCCAAAACTAGGCCTGAAGCTTGATTGAAATGGAACTAGATAATCCGTTGCATTCAAGAGTGCCTGGAGTTGTCCTGCAACCATCCGCACAAGCACCTTGTCCAGGAAGAGGATCTTAGCCACCGGCCTATAAAGTTTAGGCCTATGCAGGTTGGGCTTTTTCAGAAGTGGTCTTATTACCACCTCTTTTAAAGAGGCCGGCACCACTACCTGTCTCAGGGAGGCATTTACAACCTCCTGGACCCAGCCGGAGATCATAGAATCAAAGAATAGTAGAGTTGGAAGGGGCCTCTAAGGCCATTGAGTCCAACCCCCTGCTACGTTAAAGCCTACCTGACTGATGGTTGTCCAGCTGCCTCTTGAAGGCCTCTAGTATGGGAGAGCCCACAACTCCCTAATTAATTGGTTCCATTGTTGTATTGCTCTAACTGTCAGGAAGTTCTTCCTGATGTCCAACCAGAATCTGGCTTCCTGTAACTTGAGCCCATTACTGTCCTGCACTCTGGGATGATTAAGAAGAGATCCTGGCCCTCTGTGCGACAACCTTTCAAGTATTTGAAAAATGTTATCATGTCTCCCCTTAATCTTCCTTTATCCAAGCTAAACATGCCCAGTTCTTTCAGTCTCTCATAGGGCTTTGTTTCCAGACCCTGATCATCCTTGTTCCCCTCCTCTGAACACTCTTCAGCTTGTCTGCATCCTTCTTGAAGTGTGGTGCCCAGAACTGGATGCAATACTTTAATAGGCCTAATCAGTGCAGAATAGAGAGGAACCAGTACCTCATGTGATTTGGAAGCTATTCTTCTATGAATGCAGCCCCAAATAGCATTTGCTTTTTTTGCAGCTGCATCACACTCTTGGCTCATATTCAGCTTGTGATCTACAACAAATCCTAGATCCTTCTTGCTTGTAGTATTGCTGAGCCAAGTATCCCCCATCTTGTAACTGTGCATTTGGTTCCATAGAATCATAGAATAGCAGAGTTGGAAGGGGCCTACAAGGCCATCGAGTCCAACCCCCTGCTCAATGCAGGAATCCACCCTAAAGCATCCCTGACAGATGGTTGCTCAGCTGCCTCTTGAATGATTCTAGTGTGGGAGAGCCCACAACCTCCCTAGGTAACTGGTTCCATTGTCGTTTCTTTTTCATAGGTATAGAATTTGGCATTTATCCCTATTAAATTTCATTCTGTTGTTTTCAGCCCAGCACTCCAGCCTATCAAGATCACTTTGAATGATCACTTTGAATGATCACAAGATCAGCTACCTAGGGAGGTTGTGGGCTCTCCCACACTAGAGGCATTCAAGAGGCAGCTGGACAACCATCTGTCAGGGATGCTTTAGGGTGGATTCCTGCATTGAGCAGGGGGTTGGACTCGATGGCCTTGTAGGCCCCTTCCAACTCTGCTATTCTATGATTCTATGATTCTATGAAGTTTGTTTCTGTCTTCCAGGGTATTAGCTATCACACCCAATTTTGTGTCATCTGCAAATTTGATTTGCGTTCCCTGCACCTCCTCGTCCAAATCATTAATAAAAATGTTGAAGAGCACTGGGCCCAGGACTGAGCCCTGCGGCACCCCACTTGTTGCCTCTCCCCAGTTTGAGAAGGTTTGATAAGTACTCTTTGAATCCGATTCTATAGCCAACTGTGGATCCACCTAATACTTGTTCCATCTTGCCCACTTTTAGCTAGCTCGTTAATCAGAATATCATGGGGCACTTTGTCAAAAGTTTTGCTGAAGTCAAGATATATGACGTTCACAGCATTCCCACAGTCCACAAGGGAGGTTATCCTATCAAAAAATGAGATCAAATTAGTCTGACAGGATTTGTTCCTGACAAATCCATGTTGGCTTCTAGTAATCACTGCGTTGATTTCAAGGTGTTTACAGATTGACTTCTTTATAATCTGCTCCAGAATTTTCCCAGGGATGGATGTCAGACTGACTGGTCTGTAGTTCCCAGGTTCCTCCTTTTTGCCCTTTTTGAAGATAGGGATAACGTTAGCCCTCCTCCAGTCGTCCGGCACCTCACCCGTCTTTCATGATTTTGCAAAGATAATAGACAAAAGTTCTGAGAGTTCTTCCGCTAGCTCCTTCATTACTCTAGGATGCAGTTCATCGGGCCCTGGAGATTTGAACTCATTCAAGGAAATTAGGTGTTCTTTGACCATTTGTTTATCAATCTCAAATTGCAATCCTGCCCCCTCAACTTCTGCTTCACTTTTTCCAGGGGGGTCATAGACCCGCTTTTGGGAGAAGACTGAGGCAAAGTAGGAATTGAGCACTTCAGCCTTTTCTTTGTCATCAGTTATCAATTTGCCATCCTCATTAAGCAGTTGAACCACCATTTCTTTCCTCTGTCTTTTACTACTCACGTATCTGAAGAAAGCGTTTTTATTGCTTTTAGCATCCCTTGCTAATCTCAGCTCATTCACAGCTTTAGCCTTCCTGACGCCATTTCGGCACTTCTGCGCCAGTTGTCTGTACTCTTCTTTTGTAGCCTGGCCTTCCTTCCACTTCCTATATGTATCATTTTTTGTTTTCAGGTCATCTCAAAGCTTTTTGTGGAGCCACATTGGTTTCCTCTGTTGTCTTCTATCTTTTCTCCTTGTTGGAATTGTTTGTAACTGTGCCTTTAAAATTTCCTTTTTTAAATACTCCCACCCATCCTGCACTCCTTTTCTCATTAGGCTTATAATCGCATTTGATGTGATGAGCCATAAGGGTCAAGGGTCAAGCACACATCCTGGGGCCTCAATAACTTAAACTCATCCAGTGAAACTGGGCCGGACGGTGCTCTGAAAATCTCTACTAGTAGGACGGCATTAAGCGTCATGTCCAATAATAAATAAATAAATAATAAAATAATAATAATAAATCATGACGAAACTGAGCAACTTAATCTTCAAAGTGCCATGCAAACTCATCACAGCATGCTACCAAGTGTTCCACCATCTCTCACCCTGGCCTAAAATGTAATAGGGCATGAACCACCTGGAGAAGCTCTGCTGGGAAAATGCAATGCTGAGTAGACACAATGCTGGTGGAAAAGAACTGTCTCTTTGCCATCCTCACCACCACAGAGTAGGCTCAGTAATGAGCTCTAGCCCATGTTTGATCAGACTCAGCACGAGTTTTCCTCCACCTGCAT
Organism: Elgaria multicarinata webbii; assembly: GCF_023053635.1. Lineage (NCBI taxonomy): Eukaryota > Metazoa > Chordata > Lepidosauria > Squamata > Anguidae > Elgaria > Elgaria multicarinata. The sequence goes on along the minus strand of NC_086191.1, from coordinate 170,910 downwards.
TCTAGCCATCTACCCTCTTGCTTCATTGCCCTCAGCTTAGGTGTGTACCAAGGAGCTGGCCGGGCTCTGCTGAGAGGGCGAGGGCGCTTGGGCACGATTGTGTCAACTGCCCGAGTCAACTCTGCATTCCACAGAGCAACCTGGGTTTCAGCAGAAGCACCAACCATACTAGCAAGAAAATCCCCAGAGTTCTCTGGAGTCCATTACAGTCTATTATCCTCTGGGGGTGAACCATTTTAATAGGCCCCCCACCCTTGCAGAGAGGAAAAGCCGCTGAGAGTCTAAACCTCAACAGAAAATGATTTGACCATGACAAAGGAGTGCCTGGAGCATGCTTTATAGGATATAAAGAATTATAGATATAAAAGCTAGGGAATTGGTTCACAGGGCACTTAGGGGTGGGGGTGAAACCTGGCTGAGAGAGTGGCTGGCATACCAGGTGAGGAGGGAGGCTTGAGTAGAAAATGTTGCTCATGTTCTCGGGGAGTGGTTTGGATGGGTGGGCGGCTGGGTGAAACAGCATTCTCTGGCTAAAAGGAAGTGTGGGTGGGCCAAGCAGGTGAGACATGAGCCTGAACTCAAACCACTCAAACCACAACAGGGCTGTCAGAGACCAGAGCAGGGTGGGGGAGCGGGTGAGGAATGGGGGGAGAGGTGGGAACAAAGCAGGGAGGGTGACAGAAATGCTCTTCTCAGACCACAGAGGGTGGGAAATAGGAGGACTGAGGAACAAATAACACCAATTCTCGGGGTCTTGTACAGTAGATGTGGGGGAACGAAAGCTGCTTGAGGGAGTGAGCAGGTGAGGAGGAAGCCAGAACTGAAGCTACTTCTCTGGGGAGGGGTGGAGCATCGAGGGAGGGGCAGAGAAAGGAACAGTGAGTAACAGCTGCCTCTACCACTTTTAGAGAGCTGGGTGGGGAGTAAGGGACAAGAGCAAAGCCCATTTCTTGGGCAGATAATGAAAGCAGCGCCCTAACCCCAAACAAAGAAGACAAAGATTTAAAAAACAGAAGTGCATGTCAGAGTTTACCATTTTTATTGATAAAGCAATCTGCCGAGGGGTGAGGGAGATACTGGAAAAGTTTATCTTGGGAGCTGACAAAAGCAAGATGCACCCAGAAAACTCGGCAGACCAATAGTAAAAGGGCTGCTGATGTAGCAAAGGATGGCAGGTCGTGAGTTTTGCCTGAACGGGTGGGACCCACCCATTGTGTGGAGAAGAGATTTCTTTTGTCTGTCTCAACATCCCAGCCAATTAGTCCTGGGAGATGGGGAAAAAACTTATCTTTGCCTACCTTATGCACCCCATGCCTAACTTTTCATTGTGTCCTGTCATGTTTTTGCAATAGGTCAACCACCAACAGGTTTCCGGGATGTCCTTCTTCGTGAGGGCCCTTTGGGATTTGCCAAAGCCATTCGCCACCACCGGGGCTTGCTCTTGATGGACACCACCTTCCGGGATGCTCACCAGTCTCTGCTGGCCACCCGCGTCCGCACCCATGACCTAAAGAGGATCTCCCCGTTTGTGTCCCACAACTTCAGCAACCTCTTTAGCATTGAGAACTGGGGAGGTGAGAGGAACTCCAAAGGCTTGCCCTCAGTTTAGCTGGTGGCCATAGTGGCCTGGTTCGGTGTTTAGAATAAGGATGTGCTGCTTTTCTCTTCTCTCAGAGGTTTTGGTATTGTCAGAATTAAGGGACGGGGTGGAGATTAGGCCTGGCTAGCTTTTTGGCTCCTTTTTTTGGTCCGTTCCCATAAAGTATGGAGAAGATGTGAGCTTCCTCCCATTTTTTAGCGGTGGAATTTAGGTGAGAGACAGATTTTAAACTGGATTCTGTCTTTGCCTGCATTAAAACTAGGGCTGAGCTGATACAGCCACATTATGTTCTCAGCCATTTTTTGAAGCTGTGAAGGATGGCTGATGTTTGATGTTTGATGTTTGCTTACTGACTTGATGCAGATTGAGTCAGGCCAGCTCATGGATTACCAGCAACTATATGTGCAAATTCCAGCTGTAATTTGTGTAATTTGCGCAAATGGTAACTGTAAATTTTGCCTGCAACTTTGCACAAATTACAGGTGAAATTTGTGCAACATATACATATTACAGCTGCTGTTTGAATAAATTACAGCCGAAAATTGTGCAAGTCATGTGAATTGTTGCCTCAGTTTGAGTAAATGTTGCTTTAAGAAGAAAAAACATCAAGAAAACTTCCCGGATTCCGGGAAATAGTCCACAGCTCAGCTCGCAAAGTTGGGGGCTCTGAGGAAATCCGGCGAGTTTAAAAAGGGACCAATTTCCCCACAATGTCTATCCCCAGTTGGATGTCCGCCCACCCTTGATGTTTCATGGCAAGGGGAGCTTCAAACTTCACCTGTTATGTAGGAAACATTGCCACAGCACCTGGACCTGTACTCTACCATGCCTCAGGAGGCGGGATTGTACCCACATTGCCTATTTATTTATTTATTTATTTACTAGCTGTACCCTGCCACGCGTTGCTGTGGCTCAGTCTGGTTAAATTGAAAAGAAAGAAAAGACAAAGCGGATGTTTCTAATATGTTTAATTTCACAATGCTTGTGGATATACAATATTTTTAGTTGTTCCATTGTCTGTGTAGATATACATATTGTCTGGTTTGCCGACTCTAGAACACGTAACATATAATTGTCCATGTGAGAAGCAATCTGTGTCTAGATCTAAACCGCACAATTCTAAAGATTGGCCCTAAGCTTTGTTGATGGTGATTGCAAACGCCAATCGAATTGGGAATTGCAATCTCTTAAATTGAAATGGCATATCTGTTGGAATCATAGGAATGCGAGGAATGAGGACATCTTCACCTTTGAAAGGTCCTGTCAAGATTGATCTCCGACTATAACAATTGCCACTTCGTCTATAGTTGGAGCATTGAATCTTCGCACATGTTCTCCAGCAGGCGTTTTGTCAGCATGAATAACAATCTTGTGTGTATCAGATGGCATCATGTCAATTGCTGTTTTGAACAAACGTACTAATTTTTTTTTTCGTGAAGTAGCTGTTGCAGTTTTGAAACGATGGACCTTTTTATGCCGGTATAAATTCCGCAGCGTGCATTCAATTCATCATTGCCATCACCAATGAAATACATTTGTAGGAATTTATTTTGACTATCTTGAAACGGAAGGAAGGAGCCGGCTTCATGATAAATTTGTCCTTTGACTTTGAAAGTTGGCATAAATGGAGCTGTGATGATTTCTGCGCCGAACGACGTCATTTGGAAGCATGAGTTGTATTTCCTGATGTTAGATAGGAAATGCTTTGATTCTGCGGTATATCCGGCAAGCAAAGTTTGTAATGGCTCTGGTGGTTGTCCAAGTTGAGGCAGTTTAATTTTTCCAGCAGCGCAACACATTCCTTTTGTTTCTCCATTAAATTTAAGAGCCTTGCAATAAGGACACACTTCAGTCATAGTGCCGATGAGAACATGCCGCCTCAAACTATAATCATCAGCTGGGTTGTACCGGAAGGCAAGGCGATTGTAATCATGTGATTGTTTACCACGGAGTCGTGTTTGACACTGATGTGCTGTTTCTCGTTGATGTCTTTCAGTCACTCTCAGCCTGTCGCGTTCATTCTGTTGAGAACAAAGCAGATCTGAAGCTGTAGAACGCGATTGCCGTGCTCGCAACCGTGCATCCTCAAGTCTGGCTGAACGTTGCTTGCCTGGTTCCTTGGCATGTATTTGAGGCATTCTTTTTCTTTTTTTCTCGTTTGCTGATGCCCGTTCTTCCTCAGTCTGATTTGCAATTTCTCGTCGCAGTGCTTCCGCTCTGCGAGTACGACAACCTAAGTGTGATCTTCTGCGAGGCATTATTTGGATGAAGTAAAGCAGATTGTTTGGTTTTTAAAAAAGGATGTTTTTACAGTGAGATGGTTAGCGGAAACTCCTGGCAGTTACCTTTCTTCAGAACGTGTAACTGTCACAGGTGTGACATCTATATTCACTCAGCCAATTGTGAGAGAACATGCAAATAGGAGAGGACGCAGAGGCAGTGGATTGGCCTACTGGTTGGCGATGTCACAATGATCAACAGGACTGGTTTTGAGGAGGCCTATTTCTTCGATTTTAAGACAAACTTTTGACCCCATATAGAACATAGTTACATAACAACGTTCGCGTATTCGAATGCAATGTTGTGTCAAAATTTCAAAGCAATCGGTGAAGAACTTTTGGAGATATAACGTCTGTTTCGCATCCTCAAGTCTGGCTGAACGTTACTTGGTTGATTCCTTGGCACGTATTTGAGCCATTTTTTTTCTTTTTTTCTCATTTGCTGAAGCCCGTTCTTCCTGAGTCTGATTTGCAATTTCTCGTCGCAGTGCTTCCGCTCCGCGAGTACGACAACCTAAGTGTGATCTTCTGCGAGGCATTATTTGGATGAAGTAAAGCACTTTGTTTGGTTTTTAAAAAAGGTTTTTTTTTATGGTGAGGAGGTTAGTGGAAACTCATGGCAGTTACCTTTCTTCTGAACGTGTAACTGTCACAGGTGTGACATCTATATTCACTCAGCCAATTGTGAGAGTACATGCAAATAGGAGAGGAGGCAGAGGGAGCGGATTGGGCTACTGGTTGGTGATGTCACAATGATCAGCAGGACTGGTTTTGAGGAGGCCTATTTCTTCGATTTTAAGACAAACCTTTGACCCCATATAGAACATAGTTACATAACAACGCTCGCGTATTCGAACGCAACGCTGTGTCAAAATTTCAAAGCAATCGGTGAAGAACTTTCGGAGATATAACGACAGTAACGAACGGTCTTTTTCATTTTTATTTATATAGACTAGCTGTACCCTGCCACGCGTTGCTGTGGCTCAGTCTGGTTAAATTGAAAAGAAAGAAAAGACAAAGCGGATGTTTCTAACATGTTTAATTTCACAATGCTTGTGGATATACAATATTTTTAGTTGTTCCATTGTCTGTGTAGATATACATATTGTCTGGTTTGCCGACTAGAACACGCAACATATAATTGTCCATGTGAGAAGCAATCTGTGTCTAGATCTAAACCGCACAATTCTAAAGATTGGCCCTGAGCTTTGTTGATGGTGATTGCAAACGCCAATCGAATTGGGAATTGCAATCTCTTAAATTGAAATGGCATATCTGTTGGAATCATAGGAATGCGAGGAATGAGGACATCTTCACCTTTGAAAGGTCCTGTCAAGATTGATCTCCGACTATAACAATTGCCACTTCGTCTATAGTTGGAGCATTGAATCTTCGCACATGTTCTCCAGCAGGCGTTTTGTCAGCATGAATAACAATCTTGTGTGTATCAGATGGCATCATGTCAATTGCTGTTTTGATCAAACGTACTAAATTGTTTTTTTCGTGAAGTAGCTGTTGCAGTTTTGAAACGATGGACCTTTTTATGCCGGTATAAATTCCGCAGCGTGCATTCAATTCATCATTGCCATCACCAATGAAATACATTTGTAGGAATTTATTTTGACTATCTTGAAACGGAAGGAAGGAGCCGGCTTCATGATAAATTTGTCCTTTGACTTTGAAAGTTGGCATAAATGGAGCTGTGATGATTTCTGCGCCGAACGACGTCATTTGGAAGCATGAGTTGTATTTCCTGATGTTAGATAGGAAATGCTTTGATTCTGCGGTATATCCGGCAAGCAAAGTTTGTAATGGCTCTGGTGGTTGTCCAAGTTGAGGCAGTTTAATTTTTCCAGCAGCGCAACACATTCCTTTTGTTTCTCCATTAAATTTAAGAGCCTTGCAATAAGGACACACTTCAGTCATAGTGCCGATGAGAACATGCCGCCTCAAACTATAATCATCAGCTGGGTTGTACCGGAAGGCAAGGCGATTGTAATCATGTGATTGTTTACCACGGAGTCGTGTTTGACACTGATGTGCTGTTTCTCGTTGATGTCTTTCAGTCACTCTCAGCCTGTCGCGTTCATTCTGTTGAGAACAAAGCAGATCTGAAGCTGTAGAACGCGATTGCCGTGCTCGCAACCGTGCATCCTCAAGTCTGGCTGAACGTTGCTTGCCTGGTTCCTTGGCATGTATTTGAGGCATTCTTTTTCTTTTTTTCTCGTTTGCTGATGCCCGTTCTTCCTCAGTCTGATTTGCAATTTCTCGTCGCAGTGCTTCCGCTCTGCGAGTACGACAACCTAAGTGTGATCTTCTGCGAGGCATTATTTGGATGAAGTAAAGCAGATTGTTTGGTTTTTAAAAAAGGATGTTTTTACAGTGAGATGGTTAGCGGAAACTCCTGGCAGTTACCTTTCTTCAGAACGTGTAACTGTCACAGGTGTGACATCTATATTCACTCAGCCAATTGTGAGAGAACATGCAAATAGGAGAGGACGCAGAGGCAGTGGATTGGCCTACTGGTTGGCGATGTCACAATGATCAACAGGACTGGTTTTGAGGAGGCCTATTTCTTCGATTTTAAGACAAACTTTTGACCCCATATAGAACATAGTTACATAACAACGTTCGCGTATTCGAATGCAATGTTGTGTCAAAATTTCAAAGCAATCGGTGAAGAACTTTTGGAGATATAACGTCTGTTTCGCATCCTCAAGTCTGGCTGAACGTTACTTGGTTGATTCCTTGGCACGTATTTGAGCCATTTTTTTTCTTTTTTTCTCATTTGCTGAAGCCCGTTCTTCCTGAGTCTGATTTGCAATTTCTCGTCGCAGTGCTTCCGCTCCGCGAGTACGACAACCTAAGTGTGATCTTCTGCGAGGCATTATTTGGATGAAGTAAAGCACTTTGTTTGGTTTTTTAAAAAGGTTTTTTTTTATGGTGAGGAGGTTAGTGGAAACTCATGGCAGTTACCTTTCTTCTGAACGTGTAACTGTCACAGGTGTGACATCTATATTCACTCAGCCAATTGTGAGTGTACATGCAAATAGGAGAGGAGGCAGAGGGAGCGGATTGGGCTACTGGTTGGTGATGTCACAATGATCAGCAGGACTGGTTTTGAGGAGGCCTATTTCTTCGATTTTAAGACAAACCTTTGACCCCATATAGAACATAGTTACATAACAACGCTCGCGTATTCGAACGCAACGCTGTGTCAAAATTTCAAAGCAATCGGTGAAGAACTTTCGGAGATATAACGACAGTAACGAACGGTCTTTTTCATTTTTATTTATATAGACTAGCTGTACCCTGCCACGCGTTGCTGTGGCTCAGTCTGGTTAAATTGAAAAGAAAGAAAAGACAAAGCGGATGTTTCTAACATGTTTAATTTCACAATGCTTGTGGATATACAATATTTTTAGTTGTTCCATTGTCTGTGTAGATATACATATTGTCTGGTTTGCCGACTAGAACACGCAACATATAATTGTCCATGTGAGAAGCAATCTGTGTCTAGATCTAAACCGCACAATTCTAAAGATTGGCCCTGAGCTTTGTTGATGGTGATTGCAAACGCCAATCGAATTGGGAATTGCAATCTCTTAAATTGAAATGGCATATCTGTTGGAATCATAGGAATGCGAGGAATGAGGACATCTTCACCTTTGAAAGGTCCTGTCAAGATTGATCTCCGACTATAACAATTGCCACTTCGTCTATAGTTGGAGCATTGAATCTTCGCACATGTTCTCCAGCAGGCGTTTTGTCAGCATGAATAACAATCTTGTGTGTATCAGATGGCATCATGTCAATTGCTGTTTTGATCAAACGTACTAAATTGTTTTTTTCGTGAAGTAGCTGTTGCAGTTTTGAAACGATGGACCTTTTTATGCCGGTATAAATTCCGCAGCGTGCATTCAATTCATCATTGCCATCACCAATGAAATACATTTGTAGGAATTTATTTTGACTATCTTGAAACGGAAGGAAGGAGCCGGCTTCATGATAAATTTGTCCTTTGACTTTGAAAGTTGGCATAAATGGAGCTGTGATGATTTCTGCGCCAAACGACGTCATTTGGAAGCATGAGTTGTATTTCCTGATGTTAGATAGGAAATGCTTTGATTCTGCGATATATCCGGCAAGCAAAGTTTGTAATGGCTCTGGTGGTTGTCCAAGTTGAGGCAGTTTAATTTTTCCAGCAGCGCAGCACATTCCTTTTGTTTCTCCATTAAATTTAAGAGCCTTGCAATAAGGACACACTTCAGTCATAGTGCCGATGAGAACATGCCGCCTCAAACTATAATCATCAGCTGGGTTGTACCGGAATGCAAGGCGATTGTAATCATGTGATTGTTTACCACGGAGTCGTGTTTGACGCTGATGTGCTGTTTCTCGTTGACGTCTTTTAGCCACTCTCAGCCTGTCGCGTTCATTCTGTTGAGAACAAAGCAGATCTGAAGCTGTAGAACGCGATTGCCGTGCTCGCAATCGTGCATCCTCAAGTCTGGCTGAACGTTGCTTGCCTGATTCCTTGGCAAGTATTTGAGGCATTCTTTTTCTTTTTCTCTCGTTTGCTGATACCTGTTCTTCCTCAGTCTGATTTGCAATTTCTCGTCGCAGTGCTTCCGCTCTGCGAGTACGACAACCTAAGTGTGATCTTCTGTGAGGCATTATTTGGATGAAGTAAAGCAAATTGTTTGATTTTTTAAAAAGGATGTTTTTACGGTGAGGAGGTTAGCGGAAACTCCTGGCAGTTACCTTTCTTCAGAATGTGTAACTGTCACAGGTGTGACATCTATATTCACTCAGCCAATTGCGAGAGTACATGCAAATAGAGGAGGCAGAGGCAGCGGATTGGGCTACTGGTTGGTGATGTCACAATGATCAGCAGGACTGGTTTTGAGGAGGCCTATTTCTTCGATTTTAAGACAAACCTTTGACCCCATATGGAACATAGTTACATAACAACGCTCGCGTATTCGAACGCAACGCTGTGTCAAAATTTCAAAGCAATCGGTGAAGAACTTTCGGAGATATAACGACAGTAACGAACGGTCTTTTTCATTGTTATTTATATAGATTACATTTCTATACTGCCCAATAGGCGGAGCTCTCTGGGCGGTTCACAAAAATATAAAATACAAAATAAAAGCTCAACAGATAAAAAAAGGAGCAATGCAAAATTACAAATTTAAAACACCAAGTTAAAATTTATTATAGGCTGTTAAAATGCTGGGAGAATAAAAAGGTCTTCACCTGGCGTCTAAAGGCATATAATGTAGGTGCCAAGCGAACCTCCTTAGGGAGCTCATTCCACAGCCAGGGTGCCACAGCAGAGAAGGCCCTGCTCCTCCTGGTAGCCACCTGCCTCACTTCCTTTGTTAGGGGCTTGCAGAGAAAGACCCCTGAGGATGACCTTAGGGTCTGGGCAGGTACATACGGGAGGAGGCGTTCCTTCAGATAGCCTGGCCCCAAGCCGTTTAGTGCTTTAAATGTTAATACCAGCACTTTGAATCAGGCCCGGACCTGGACTGGCAGCCAATGAAGCTAGAAAAGGACTGGCATGATGTGGTCTCGTCGGCCAGTCCCTGTTAGTAGCCATGCTGCCCTGTTTTGTACCAGCTGAAGTTTCTGGACCGTTTTCAAAGGCAGCCCTACATATAACGCATTGCAGTAATCCAAACAAGAGGTTATCAGAGCATGGATAATTGTATCTAGGCTATCTCCGTCCAGATAAGGGCGCAGTTTGTATATCAGCCTAAGCTGATAAAAGGTGCTCTTTGCCACTGAGTTCACCTGTGCCTCAAGTGACAGTTCTGGATCCAAGAGCACCCCCAGACGACGGACCCGATCCTTTAGGGAGAGTGCAACAGTGTCCAGGACGGGGCAAACATCACCTCGCCAGACAGATGAACCACCCGCCATCTTGTCTAGATTGAGTCTCAGTTTGTTAGCCCTCATCCAGTCCATTACCGTGCCCAGGCACTGGTTCAGAACAGCCACTGCCTCACCTGATTTTGATGAAAAGGAAAGGTAGAGCTGGGTATCATCCGCATATTGATGACACCTCAGTCCACATCTCCGGATAACCTCCTCCAGCGGCTTCATGTATATGTTAAACAGCATAGGGGATAAAATAGAGCCCTGTGGAACGGGGTGCCACGGCACAGAGCAATAATCCCCCAGCACCACCTTCTGGAATCGGCCATCCAAGTAGGAGCGGAACCACTGCAACGCAGTGCCTCCAACTCCCAGCTCAGACAACCTATCCAGAAGGATACCATGGTCGATGGTATAAAAAGCCACTGAGAGGTCCAAGAGAACCAACAGGGTCGCACTCCCCCTGTCCCTCTCCCGACAGAGGTCATCCCACAGGGTGACCAAGGCAGTTTCCGTTCCAAAACCAGGCCTGAAACCTGATTGAAATGGATCTAGATAATCCGTTTCATTCAAGAGTGCCTGGAGTTGTCCTGCAACCACCTGCTCAAGCACCTTGCCCAGGAAGAGGATCTTAGCCACTGGCCTGTAGTTGTTAACATCCTCCAGGTCCAGGTTAGGCTTCTTCAGGTGTGGTCTGATTTCTGCCTCTTTTAAAGAGGCTGGCACCACTCCCTCTCTCAAGGAGGCATTTACAACCTCCTGGAACCAGCCGGTGATCCCCTCCTTATTTGATTTAATGAGCCATGAAGGTCAAGGGTCAAGCACACAGGTGGTTGACCAGACTTGGCCAAGCACCTTGTCCACATCCTCGGGCTTCAATAACTGAAACTCATCCAATAAAACTAAACTGGACGGCGCTCTGAACGCCTCTACTAGTGGAGCTGCATTCAGTGTGGTGTCCAATTCATGACGAATCTAAGCAACTTTATCTTCAAAGTGCCGTGCAAATTTGTCGCAGCATGCTACCGAGAGTTCCGCCATCTCTCGCCCTGGCCCAGGGTGTAACAGGCCATGAACCACACAGAAAAGCTCCGCTGGATGACACTGAGAAGATGCAATGCTGGTGGAAAAGAACTGTCTCTGCCATCCTCACCATCACAGAGTAGGCTCGATAGTGAGCTCTAACACGTGTTCGATCAGACTCAGCACGCGTTTTCCTCCACCTGCGTTCTAGCCGTCTTCCCTCTTGCGTCATTGCCCTCAGCTCAGGTGTATACCAAGGAGCTGACCGGGCTCTGCTCAGAGGGAGAGGACGCTTGGGCGCGATCATGTCAACCGCCCGAGTCATCTCTGCATTCCACAGAGCAACATCAACAGAAGCACCAACCATACCAGCAAGAAAATCCCCCAGAGCCCTCTGGAATCCATCGGAGTCCATTAGCCTCCAGGGGCAGACCATTTTAATAGGCCCCCCATCTTGCAGAGGGGAAAAGCTGCCAAAAGTCTAAACCTCAATAGAAAGTGATCTGACCATGACAAGGGGGTAGATGTTAATTCCCCTACTTTCAGACCATCCTCCTCCTGCCCAGTCGAGAAAACCAAGTCAAGTGTGTGTCCCTTTCCATGCGTTGGGCCGATGACATGTTGAGACAGCCCCATGGTTGTCATGGTGACCATGAAGTCCTGAGCCACCCCGGATACAGGAGCCTCAGCATGGAGGTTGAGATTCCCCAGAACCACCATCCTGGGGGTCCTCAACACCAGATCCGAGCCAACCTCCATCAGCTCAGGCAGGGAGACTGTGGGGCAGCGGGGTGGACGGTACACCAGCAGAATCCTTAATCTGTCTCGTGTACCCAACACAAAGTACAAACACTCCAGAGCAGCACTCGGCTGAACAGGAAGCCTAGAGAGGGAGATTGTATTCCTATAGACCACGGCAACCCCCCCTCCCCGGCCCTCAAGTCGGTGCTGGTGCTGCACTGAGTACCCAGGAGGGCAGAGCTGGGTGAGTAATCCATGATCAAATCATGGATGAGGGAGGTTTTATTTTGGACCGACCTGGCGTTCAGCAGAAGCACAACCAAACCCGAGGGCAAGCTGGTAAGGCTGCCAGGAACCATCTGGTTGGGGGGGAAACCAGAAGAGGGGATAGCTGTAAGAAATCTAGCCCCTCTTCTCATCTGGCCTGTTATTCCGCCATCGCCATACCTCCCCTTACCCATGGCCACAGCTATGTGAGCACCCCCTTGCCCCCCTAAGCTCCCCAGGGACATATTTAAAAATAGAATCATAGAATGATAGAATAGCAGAGTTGGAAGGGGCCTACAAGGTCATCGAGTCCAACCCCCTGCTCAATGCAGGAATCCACCCTAAAGCATCCCTGTACATTAAACCCTTTCCTAATTTACAAATAATAAAATAAAATGAGATAAAATGCTACAACTTGCTGCTATTAATCTGGTTGTTAACCAAAGGTAGCAGGACTGGTGTCTTCTTTCCTCTGCTTCTTTCCATTGCGATGCTAAGTGTGACTCAGAGACGTGCGCAGAGGCGCTGACCCTAGCAGCTTGGCCCTTAATACCTGTTAGGAAGGAGAGGCTGGTCAGCTGATGGTGATGTCCGTCAGGTGGGGTGGGGGTGGGGGTGGCAGCAGAATCAAGCTGCAAAGAATGGGCTTTTCCCCAACCCCAAACACACTCCCCTTGGCAACCAGATGACTGTCCCTCTGTTCTGACATGTCATAGGAAGAAAAAAGTGGTACAGATCATGATGGTGCATTTTACCTCAAGAAGTGAAAATATGGTATATTAAGTGGGCTTCAGGGACCATTTGTCTTCTGTAAATCTCAATTTCACTTGGAATTTCAACTCATCCATAACTACATCCTACTGGGTTACTAGGAATTTTGCACTGATTCTTTACAGTGAGAGAGTAGGAATAGTTGGTCAATTCTCACAAAGGAGGGAAATAAACAGTGGGATCTCACTTTTTAATTTGTTGATAAATGATTTGGAGTTAGACATGAACAGTTATCACCAAATTCCTGATAACAGCAGAGTGGTTAAAACTTAAACAAAAATGGCAAAGAACTCCCAGAGGATCTCTCCAAACTCTGACAATGGGCATCAAAATGTCAAATAAGGTTCAGTGTAAACAAGTGAAAAATGATGCGTGTTGGACAAAAAAATCCTAATGTCACATATATGCCAATGGGGTCTGACCTAGCCAGGGACTAACCATCACAATCCCCAAATCTCGGAGTTACAATGGAAAGTTTGAAAAGGCTGATATATAATTTTATTATGTTATTAAATCATGATCCAAAGATACTGATATTGTGGTTATTTATATACCTCTCTAGCACAAAGATGTATAAATAGCTCCACAATATCAATTCAGTTTTATTAGAAGGGTTTAATATATAAGAACACTCAGGGCCCTGCTAGACCTACCTTAAAATCCGGGCATGTGGAGGGGCCAGCCCGCGCTAGAAGTAGCGTGGGCTGTCGCTCCTATCCACACGTCCGACGTGACGGGTTAAAGGAAAGCCCTGTCATGTCGGCCATTTTTTTAATATCTTAAAGCGCACCAGTGACTAAGGTAGATTTTTTAAAATTAAAAACAGGGTTCCCCGCCCCCCCCCGATTTCCCCACCCTGGCCATGATTCCCCGCCGCAATCTCTGGTTCCCCCCCATCCCCCGCGATCTCTGGTTCCCCCCATCCCCCGCGATCTCTGGTTCCCCCCATCCCCCGTGATCTCTAGTTCCCCCCCCATCCCCTGCGATCTCCGATTCCCCCCCATCGCCCGTGATCTCCGGTCCCCCCCATCCCCCATGGCTCCGATTCCCCCCCATCCCCTGCGATCTCTGGTTCCCCCCATCCCCCATGGCTCCGATTCCCCCCCCCCCGATCTCCCCCCCCGCCCTGATGGCCGCAATGCTCCTGTGGAGTGCTGCACGCCGTCCACCGCTTTTCCCGGCTACTTGCGAGTAATTGCGGTAGATGGGAAAAGCGGCGGACCGGTTTACACGCCTGCGGTCTCTGGCTCAGCCTGAGACAGCGGGAAATACCAGGCCACAAGCGCTGCCAACTGGGGCCAGGGAGGTAACTACCCTGGGGCCAGGGAGGTTTGACCCTTGCCTGTGCCTGGGATCCCCTGTGTGTCATCTGGACGCACAGGGATGAGCCCAGGCCTCGTACCAGGCTAAACCCTGGTCTAGCAACGGCCTCAGTGTAGTTCACCATTGCGTGAAAATGAGCAGAAAGTCTTATTCCATAACATAATTTGTTGCAGCTAAAGCTTTTGATTAGGTAGAGTGTCTTGAGCAAGCATACAGTGATGGGAGATGGCTTTCAGTATTTGTCTTTCTCAATTTTCAAAATAAAACGGTAGTCAGAACAAATGGAATAGATAACCCACCAATTAAGATTAACTAGGAAACCATACAAAATTGCCCTCTGTCCCCAATACTTTTTACTTTTTCTGTTGAAACCTTACAGATCCATTGATAGAAAGGATTCAAGTTAATTCACAGCCAAAGCTGATTAATATGTAGACAATATAATTTTAATATTATCAAATCCTATTAGGGGATTAACGATAACCTTGAAAGTAATACTTTGGACAAGCAGTGGGAATTCAAATGCAATTCAAATGAAAAATTCTAATTCCAATGAAAAATACAGCAGCTTATGTATAAACATGAATAATGGAAAGCAATTACTTTTAGGGAAAGAAATCAGGGAGAATAAGAGAGCAATCCTATTGTCCCGGGCAAGCATCCCTTCTGACCTCGGAAGTGGAGTTGGAGATCCGATCCATGACCTACTGCAGCCAGTGCATCCGCTTCTCCAACGCTCTCGGAGAGGTGGCAAAGCGGGTATTCTGCTGGATCAGGAGCAGAGAAGGCTAATGCAGCCAGGATGGCAATCTGTTCTGAACCTCCTCCAGCCTCAAAGAATCATAGAATAGTAAAGTTGGAAGGAGCCTACAAGCAGTCCAACCCCCTGCTCAATGCAGGAATCCACCCTAAAGCATCCCCGACAGATGGCTGTCCAGCTGCCTCTTGAAGGCCTCTAGTATGGGAGAGCCCACAACCTCCCTAGGTAACTGATTCCATTGTCATACTGCTGGAAGTTTTTCCTGATGTCCAGCCGGAATCTCGCCTCCTGAAACTTGAGCCCATTACTCCGTGACCTGCACTCTGGGATGATCGAGAAGAGATGCTGGCCCTCCTGTGTGTGACAACCTTTCAAGTATTTGAAGAGTGCTAGCATGTCTCCCCTCAATCTTCTCTTCTCCAGGCTAAACATGCCCACTTGTTTCAGTCTCTCCTCATAGAGCTTTGTTTCCAGACCCCTGATCATCCTGGTTGCCCTCCTCTGAACACGCTCCAGCTTGTCTGCATCCTGAATCATAGAATAGCAGGGATGGAAGGGGTCTACAAGGCCATCGAGTCCAACCCCCTGCTCAGTGCAGGAATCCACCCTAAAGCATCCCTGACAGATGGTTGTCCAGCTGCCTCTAGTGTGGGAGAGCCCACAACCTCCCTAGGTAACTGATTCTATTGTCGTACTGTTCTAATAGCTAGGAAGTTTTTCCTGATGTCCAGCTGGAAACTGGCTTCCTTTAACTTGAGCCCATTATTCCGTGTCCTGCACTCTGGGAGTGTGGTGTGAAGTGTGTTGCCCAGAACTGGACACAATACTCAAGATGAGGCCTAACCAGGGCCAAACAGAGGGGAACCAGTACCTCGTGTGATTTGGAAGCTATACTTCTATTAATGCAGCCCAAAATTGCATTTGCTTTTTTTGAAGCCACTTCACACTCTTGGCTTTTATTCAGCTTGTGATCTACAACCTTCTCACTTGTAGTATTGCTGAGCCAAGTATCCCCCATCTTGTAACTGTGCCTTTGGTTTCTATTTCCTAAATGTAGAATTTGGCATTTATCCCTATTAAATTTCATTCTGTTGTTTTCAGCCCAACACTCCAGCCTATCAAGATCAATTTGAAGTTTGTTTCTGTCTTCCAGGGTATTAGCTATGCCACCCAATTTTGTGTCATCTGCACATTTGATGAGCGTTCCCTGCACCTCCTTGTCCAAGTCATTAATAAAAATGTGAAGAGCATCTGGGACCAGGACTGAGCCCTGCAGTACCCCACTCGTTACCTCCCCCCAGTTTGAGAAGGTTCCATTGATAAGCACTCTTTGAGTCCGATTCTGTAGCCAACTGTGGATCCACCTAATAGTTGTTCCATCAAGCCCACTTTTAGCTATTTATTTAATTATTTATTTATGTATTTATTAAATTTATATACCGCCCCATAGCCGAAGCTCTCTGGGTGGTTTACAAATTATAATATCATGGGGCACTTTGTCAAAAGCTTTGCTGAAGACAAGATATATTATGTCCACAGCATTCCCACAGTCCACAACGGAGGTTTCCCGATCAAACAATGAGATCAGATGAGTCTCCTTTTCCCGCCCTCCAAAGGACTCCGAGTCGATGCACTTAAAAGCCTATCTGGTGAAAATATAGGAGATCAGAGGTCGGGGAGGCAAAGGTTGCCTCCGCCAGTTCTCCCACACTGCTGGCTTCAGCTCGACAGGCATAGGAATCTCGGAATCCTCTGAATTCAGAGTCTTCCAAGCAGCAATGGGGCAATCCGTAGAATTCCACCCAAGGGGGAAGTATTTAGGGGTAATTATAGCAGTTGACCTGTCAAATGTGATAAAACTGAATTACTAACTATATTAAAATAAATAAATTAAACAAAATTTGAAATGGTCCAATTTAGTCTTGAAGTGGTGGACAACATTATGTCAAATAAATGAAATTATTTCAAACATTACTTCTTATTTTACCTGAGCAAATACTTTAAAAATGGCAATTAGTGTTTTTACATTTTAAAACACTGTTTTAAAACAGGGTTCAATTGAAACATTTTATAGGAAGAAAGTAAAACAGGGGAGGCCTGGGAATTCCCACATTATCTCAATATTTCAGCTGAAAAATTAATTCGCCCTTTTTGTGATGATCAAACTAAATAATGGATTAATATGAAAATACCCAGGAACCAGGAAGAAGAATTTAGAGATTAATATTTAAAATCAAGTTCAGTGATAGACAACCCCTTTTTAAATATTATGATGCATACTTGGCAATCATGGAATAAAAGTTTGATGTTGTCTCCCTCCCTTGTGATTGCTTTTTTATGTTATCAACTTTTTTTGTGGAGACAGATTTAAGCAGTTTGCAAAATGGGAGGTGAAAGATTTATATAGATTCACTGACCTATATAATTTATTTATTTTATTATAGAATCATAGAATAGCAGAGTTGGAAGGGGCCTACAAGGCCATCGAGTCCAACCCCCTGCTCAATGCAGGAATCCACCCTGAAGCATCCCCGACAGATGCTTGTCCAGCTGCCTCTTGAAGGCCTCTAGTGTGGGAGAGCCCACAACCTCCCTAGGTAACTGATTCCATTGTCGCACTGCTCTAACAGTCAGGAAGTTTTTCCTGATGTCCAGCTGGAATCTGGCTTCCTTTAACTTGAGTCCATTATTCTGTGTCCTGCACTCTGGGAGGATCGAGAAGAGATCCTGGCCCTCCTCTGTGTGACAACCTTTTAAGTATTTGAAGAGTGCTCTCATGTCTCCCCTCAATCTTCTCTTCTCCAGGCTAAACATGCCCAGTTCTTTCAGTCTCTCTTCATAGGGCTTTGTTTCCAGACCCCTGATCATCCTGGTTGCCCTCCTCTGAACACGCTCCAGCTTGTCTGCGTCCTTGACTTGTGGAGCCCAGAACTGGAGGCAATACTCTAGATGAGTCCTAACCAGGGCTGAATAGAGAGGAACAAGTACCTCACGTGATTTGGAAGCTGTACTTCTGTTAATGCAGCCCAAAATAGCATTTGCCTTTCTTGCAGCCATATCGCACTGTTGGCTCATATTCATAAATGCAACTCATTATTGCATTTATATCTCGCCTTTTTTCCTCCAAGGAACCCAAGGCAGTGTACATAATCCTCCTCCTCCTCCTCCTCCTCCTCTCCATTTTATCATCACAACAACAACCCTGTGAGGTGGGTTGGGTTGAGAGTGTGTGACTGGCCCAAAGTCACCCAGTGGGTTTCCATGGCTGAGTGGGGACTAGAACCCAGATCTCCCGACTCCCAGCCCAACACTTTAGCCACTACACCACACTGGCTCTATAATCCTATATAATTGGTTGCAACCCAAAATACTGTGGTTGTAGATGCACCAAATTCTTCATACCACATCTACACTGGCCATAAAGGTTGCATCAATGCTATGCTTACTGGTAAGACAGAGGGAAGAAAAATGGTGTGTGTGGGGGAGGGGGGAGATCTGAATTGCACTATCAGCTCAAAACAGTGGGGAGTTCATGTACCAAAAAGAGATGGCTGCCTTTGGGGATGCACCTTGACATGGGTTAGCGGGGGTGGGGGGCATTTACTGCTGTGCCTCAGGCAGCACCCTCTTTGCCACCATTTGTGGAGGCTGGAACATGGCATTTTACACAACTCTGGCCCATGAGCCTCCACTCCAGATGTTTAGCTGAGGCTCCTCTTCCCTCTCTTCCCTTGTGCCCTCAGGTGCCACCTTTGATGTCGCCATGCGCTTCCTGTATGAGTGCCCTTGGCGTCGGCTGCAGGAGCTCCGAGAGCTCATCCCCAACGTCCCATTCCAGATGCTGCTGAGAGGGGCCAATGCTGTGGGTTACACCAACTACCCAGACAACTCTGTCTTCAAGTAAGTTCTGCAAGATTTTTTTAACGACTTGGAATTTGTGGCCGGGGGGTGGGGGGGAGATATATGTAGTGAAGTGCTGACTTGTAACCAGTTAAATTCTTTCTCAGGCACCCCCCACCTTGCTCCTCAGATTTGAAATTTCACTACATGCTTCCACCCTTAATTTTGCTTCTACTCTTAGGCAGGGATGGGGAACGTGTGATCCTTCAGATGTCCCTGAAATGCAATTCCCATTAACCCCAGCATTGCACAGGAAACTTTTTTTGGGGGGGAGGAATTGTTGGAATGCTGAATTCTTATCAAATCTTGAAATTTCTTAGCAAATCCTGGATTTTTCTGACATCTGAGAACAGTCCTGCAGCTTCCATTCACCAATTATTATTATTATTATTATTATTATTATTATTATTATTATTGCACCATCAGTGTACATGGTGCTGTACAGAGTAAAATAATAAAATAGCAAAACCCTGCCGCATAGGCTTACATTCTAATAGCATCATAATAAATCAATAAGAAGGGGAAGAGAATGCACCAAACAGGCACAGGGTAGAGTAAAACTAACAGTATAAAAGTAAGATCAAAATCAAATTTTATAAACTTTAGAAAAAAGAAAAGTTTTTAGCTTCTTCTTCATCATCATCATCATCATCATCATTTGTCTGCCACTTTTCCAAAAATTGTCCCGAAGCCGCTCAATTATATATAACAAATATATCAAACAAATATAACAAATATATCAAAGGAACATTTAAATGTAACAATATAAAAACACAGTAGAAACAATTAGAAACAGCCACAGTGTTTGTAGATAAAGGCATAACAGAAATAGCAATATACATAATTTCAAATAAAACAGTACAAATAAACTAACCTAATTCAACACCTAAAGAGGAGAGAGAATAAATAGATCAGAAATTTAAAAGCCATGCCCTGCAAGGATAAATAAATCACTATTAGCCACAATTAGCTTACTGGTTGGCAGCCCGCCTCTCCTTCATGGCAGCCTCTCCATCCCTCCGTCCCCTTGTTTCTTC
The DNA here is from genome assembly GCF_023053635.1 of Elgaria multicarinata webbii. Lineage (NCBI taxonomy): Eukaryota > Metazoa > Chordata > Lepidosauria > Squamata > Anguidae > Elgaria > Elgaria multicarinata. Next base: position 151,323 of record NC_086191.1, on the reverse strand, counting down.
AGATGAAGGGGCTGGCTGTGGCTCAGTCTCTTCTTTGGTTGGGGGTGGGAAGTGAGAGTGTCCCTTTGCCTGCCCCCACCCCCCGCCCCAACCCTTCCACCTCTCTAATCCTGCATTTTATTTCTTCAGATTCTGCCAAGTGGCCAAGGAGAACGGCATGGACATCTTCCGAGTATTTGACTCCCTCAACTACCTCCCCAACATGCTGCTGGGAATGGAGGCAGCTGGGCAGGCCGGAGGTGTGGTGGAGGCAGCCATCTCCTACACAGGGGATGTGGCTGATCCCAGCCGGACAAAGTACACCCTAGATTATTACATCAACCTGGCTGAGGAGCTGGTCAAAGCTGGAACCCATATCTTGGCCATCAAGGTAAAACAAGGCATGGGTCTGAGGCTAGGGGGATGTATATGGGTGTAACATTTTTGCTTTTCATAAGACAACCCTGTATATTGTGCAAGCGCTTGGCAGGAAATCAATTTAATTACTCCTCACACTGAAACAGAATATTATTTTCCCATTGCTGCTGATAATCAGGAAGCAGACAAGAAGAAATATGAGGGAGATGCTTGAATCTCTTGGTGCAGCTGCCAAGAAAGTCAGAGAGGGAAGAGGAGGAAGAGGGGAACACAGAGAATCCAAGAACAGGAACCCTCTGGCCTAGAAAGGTCTGGACCTCCCATCACTGAGGGTCCAATGCCCATCCCTCCCCTAGCTCTGTTTTGGTTGCTGCTGCATCTGTAATTGTCTCTGTGGCTCCTCCCCCCCCACCTTCCCATTTGCCCCCTCTCATCCTGCCTGCGCCTCCTCCCTTAGCAAAGGCCCAGCCAGCCCTGTCCTTGACCTCCCCACCCTTCCCCCCATTTCCCCAGCAGTGGCTGCTGTACAGGCCAGCGATGTATGAGAATTTTGTTTCTGTTTGCAAACCCTGCGAACACGACCCCATTCACAGTCCCAAACAAAAACACGAACAGGAACACTTTGGGGGACAAATATTTACAAACTCCCAAATTTGTGGTTCCGTTCAAAAAAATGCATATTTCTTTTTAAGTGTGCACTTTGAAATGCGCATTGAAAAAAAAAGCATGTTGGTGTTTTATTCGATGGGAGGAAGTGAACACTTCTGAAAAAATACCAAAAAATGCACTTTTCCTGTTAGAAATGCACAACTTTCCTTTTCAAATGAGCCTAATAAGCAGTTTGAAACTGGGAGAGAGCTGGACTGAGCTTCAAAGTAAATTTTGGAGCCTTCAGATGAGCTCGCACCTCGCTGGTTGCCCCCTTGCTGCTGCATGCCTGTGTGCCCCCCCACCCCCTCACTCTCCCCCCCCTCTCTCTCTTGCAGGACATGGCTGGCGTCCTGAAGCCACAGGCCTCCTCTCTGCTGGTGGGAGCACTGCGCCAACACTTCCCCAGCGTCCCCTTGCACATCCACACCCATGACACCTCCGGGGCTGGTGTGGCTTCCATGCTGGCTTGTGCTGCCGCAGGGGCTGACATTGTGGACGTCGCGGTGGATGCCATGTCTGGAATGACCTCGCAACCAAGCATGGGCGCCATGGTGGCTTGCACCCGAGGAACAGAGCATGACACAGGTGCAAAACCCATGTCGCTGTCTCAGAGGGAGTGTGTTACAGAAATTAGGGGAAAAGGGATGGCTTCTCTCAGTCTGGGGTTCCTTTATCCCACATGGTGGGAATGAAGGGAAGTGGGCAAAGGTGGGCACCTTCATCTCTAGGAAAAGAAAGAGGAGGTGCAGCACGGTGGCTGAAATACTGCTGCCTGCATGATGTGATGGCGTGGGAGACTCCTGAGCTTGTGAGGTGGACTGCTGCCCCTCTTCAGGCTACAAGAAGGCTCATCTGGTATGAAATCTCTCTGTAAATTAAAAGCAACAACTTATCACATCAGAGAGAAAAGTTCTTGCTCACTCTGTTCTTGCTGGATTACTTTTCTACTTGCAGGACAAGGGGCACTCTCACATAGGGCCCATCTCTTGATGTCTGCCAGCATATTTTGCTGCATGTATAGACCAGGCCAAAGATTTTAGCAAGTCACAGTCCGCCTCTTTAGGTCCCCACAATTGCACCATGGGGGATAATAATACTGACCTCACTTGCAACATCATGATGATGATGATGATGATGATGATGATGATGATAAACATGTAGAGAGGGGTGACCCAGTGGACATCGTTTACTTGGACTTCCAAAAGGCTTTTGGTAAAGACCCCCACTAAAGAATCCTGAACAAACTTAGCAGTCATGGAATAAGAGGAGATGTCCTCTGATGGATCAGTAACTGGCTAAAGCACAGAAAGCAAAGAGTAGGAATAAATGGTTAATTCTCCAGATGGAGGGAAGTAAATAGTGGGGTCCCACAGGGATCGGTATTGAGACCAATTCTTTTCAACTTGTTCATAAATGACCTGGAATTAGGAGTGAGCAGTGAAGTGGCCAAGTTTGCCGACAACACCAAATTGTTTAAGTTTGTTAAAATACAAAGGGATTGTGAAGAGCTCCAAAGGGATCTCTCCAAGCTGGGACTGGGCATCCAAATGGCAGATGTGGTTCAATGTAAGCAAGTGTAAGGTGATGCATGTTGGGGCAAAAACTTCAAGTATAACCTAATGGCAGCTGAGCTGGTGGTGACCGAACAAGAAAGAGATCTTGGGGTTGTGCTGGACAGCTTGATGAAATGTCCACCTAGTGTGCAGCCGCTGTAAAGAAGGCAAACTCCATGTTAGGCATTATAAGAAATGGAATTGAGAATAAAACTTCTAGTATCATACTGCCTTCATACAAATCTATGGTGCGACCACAGTTAGAATACTGTGTACAGCACACCTAAAAAGGATATTATAGAGCTGGAAAAAGTGCAGAAAAGGGCAACAAAAATGATTAAGGGGCTGGAGCATCTCCCCTGTGAGGCAAGATTACATCAGCTGGGATTGTTTAGCCTGGAAAACAAGAGTCTTAGGCCATAGCTAGACCTAAGGTTTATCCCTGGATCGTCCAGGGATCAAACCTGTTCATCTAGGTGACACACGGGATCCAGTGCTCAAGCAGGGGCGAACCCTGGATGACCCAAGGATAAACCTTAGGTCTAGCTGTGGCCTTAGTGGAGATGCTTAGTGGAGATGTCCACTAGATGCTGGGGAACATGGGCGGGAGGGTGCTGTTGCACTGTGTCCTGCTTTGTTGATCTCTGGTCGACAGCTGCCTGGCCCCTGTGTGAACAGAGTGCTGGACTAGATCGACCCTTGGTCTGATCCAGCATCAGGGCTCTTCTTATGTTCTTATGATGTTGAGGGTTAGAACAGCTAATTCCCAAAAGGTTAGTCGCCTTCAAAACATGTTTTAAAATATTATTTATTTAAAATAACTTTATATCCTGCCTTTCAGACTAAAAGATCACCAAGAGAGCTAAGAAAATCCATTAAAATATAATTCAACATAAACCAGCACAACAATTTAAAAAGATAATAATAATAATAATGATGATGATGATGATGATGATGATGATGATGATGATGATTAGCAGGTACAAAATGCAATGTGAAGCAAAGGCCTGTTGCAATTAACATTTTCTCCCTTTGCCTAAAGTCCTGATTATCGTCTTTAGGGAGATTAGGGAGCCCCACAGTCTGGGCAGTGCCATGGAGAAATCTCTTGCACATCGCAGCCAAATGCACGGCAGAAACTAATGGGAGCAGACCTGCCGAAGATGAATGCCAGGGATGGGCAGGTTGATGTGGGAAGAGCTGGCCATTGGACTAGGAGTGTGAGTTAGGGCTTTGCTAGACCTACCTGAAAGTCCAGTTGGGAGGAGGGGCGAGCCCACGCGGCAGCTAGCGCGGGCTGTCGCCCCAGTCCATACATCAGACGCGATGGGCTAAAGGAAAGCCCCGTTGCATCCGCTATTTTTTTTTTTTCAGTCTTAAAGGGCCGGGTGCGCAAGTGAGTTTTTCTTTTTTTAAAAAAAGCTTTCCCCACTCCCCCTGGCTCTGATCTCCCCCCCCCCCCAATCTCCCACCCTGATCTCCCCACCCTGCCCCATGGGCCCATCACGAGTAATTGCAGTAGCCAGGAAAAGCGGCGAAACGGGCTAGACCTTCCGTGGTCCCGGGCTCAGGCTGGGACTGCGGAAATACTGAGCCAAAAGTGGAGCCCATAACCCCGGGGCAAGGGAGGGTTGAGCCCTGCCTGAGCCCGGGATCCCCTGTGCGTCATCTGGACCTAGCAAATGTCTAAGAGACTGAAAGCTCTGGTGCTTGAAATATCAAAATATATATATTTTTTGTAATCCAATCTCTGAGAAAGTAAATCTTAGTTTAAAACTTGCCACAGAAATTGCATGTTGTTCAACATTTTGGGTCCGAGAACCCTTCGTCCGGAGCTATAAGACATTAAAAAGTGTATACATTACATCATATCACATTACAAATAAATTCTTCCGATTCTAAATACAATCAAGGGAACAACAATCCTAATACAAAGTGTGATTTTACCATTCAGCCTACCCTTTCAACCTATTTCTAGTTAATTGGAACTCATTCCAGGTGTTGTTGTTGTTTGTTTCTTATCCCGTTTCTTAACAATCTCACTGCTGCTATCATGTACAAAAATAAAGTCCCCCCTTCTCTTTTAGTTGTTTGTCCATTAATCCAAGAAAGAATGATGGGGGAAGAAGAAAGAGCAAGGGGTGAGCAGGCGGAGGAAACATCGGGGCCTGCTCCAGTTGGCCTCCCCTCCTTCAGGAGCAGGACAATCCCATCAGCCCTGTTCCTGGTCCACTTAATTTCTCTCTCTCTCTCCCTCTTCCCTCCTGCACTCCTTTTCCTTGTGTGTCATGTCTTTATTAGACTGTAAGCCTGAGGGCAGGGACTGTCTTTTTTGCTAACTAATTGTAAGCTGCTCCAAGAGCCTTTTTTGGCTGAGGAGCGGGCTATAAATATGCGAAAGAAAGAAAGGCAGGCAGGCAGGCAGGCTGGCTTCCGGTTTCTTTTCTGTATTTGTCTTTAATATTATTTGAACTGAAGAGTGTATTTGTGTCCAAAATGTTTTGGCTTTTTTACAAGTCCACTAAAGATGATAAAAAGTTCCTTCTCAGTTTCCTGAGACACCCTTATACATTTTAGCTAATTTTACAGGTGACATATACCATCTGTACATCATCTTGTAAAAATTCTCTCTAAGTCTTGAACATTATGTAAATTTTAAACCCTTTCCCCACATACTTTCCCACTCTTCCATTAAGATGATATGTCCAAAATTTTGTGCCCATTTTATCATACAATCTTTTACTTACTCATCTTCTGTCTCATATCTTAACAACAATTTATACATCTTTGCAATAACATGTTCATCATTTGTGCATAATGGCATTTCAAATTCAGATTTTGTTTGTTCAAACCCATGGTTCTTATCTATTTTGAACCTTTCCATAATTTGTGCATAAGAAAACCATTGACATGTATGACCTTCTTTGAACAATTCTCCCCTTGTTTTTAACTTATATTCACCTTGTGAAAATTCTAGTACATCATTATATGTCAACCATTTGTGCATACTTGTAATGTCCCTTCTATGAAAAGCCTCTTCAGAAAATACCCATATAAAAAGATTTCATCCATTTTATAAAATTTTCTCCAAAGTCCAATTCTTTTAAGGTTCTAAATAAAAAGTTCCAGTTAAGATTGTCGAAGCTTTCTCTGCTTCTAAAAAAATCAAAGCTGTTTTTCTGGATGTTTTTCCAAATATTCCACCATATTTAAAACCGTTCTTACACTGGCTCTCATCTGCCTTTTGGGTAAAAATCCACTTTGATTCTCGTATGAATTCTTGTAAAACTTTCTTAAGCCTTCCCACCAGGATTGCTGTAAATAACTTATAATTCTACTTTACAAAATTGCATTTTATTTTTTTATTTATTTATTACATTTTTATACCGTCCAATAGCCGAAGCTCTCTGGGCGGTTCACAAAAATTAAAACCATAATAAAACAACCAACAGGTTAAAAACACAAATACAAAATACAGTATAAAAAGCACAACCAGGATAAAACCATGCAGCAAAATTGATATAAGATTAAAATACAGGGTTAGAACAGTAAAATTTAAATTTGTTAAAATTAAGTATTAAAATACTAGAGAATAAAAAGGTCTTCAGCTGGCGACGAAAAGAGTACAGTGTAGGCGCCAGACGTATCTCTCTGGGGAGCTCATTCCACAGCTGGGGTGCCACAGCAGAGAAAGCATTGAATCCTCTGGAGGTGTTCTTCCTCTCTCCTTTAATAAAACAAATTCTAAAAACAATTTTCATATCTCTTCAAAGTCATTATTTTTTGTTATTCCTCTTCTTACTTTAATATTACATGTTAGTTTATCATTAACAGCGATATCCCATATTTCTTTATACCAGTCTTCTATGTGATAATCCCCTTGAACCTTCCATTTTCTGGCTATCATTAACCTTGCGGCTGTTAACAAATTTGTTATTAATTCTTTTATCATTTGAGTACATTTAATTTTTCCATACATTGATAACAATGCTACGCTTGGTGTCTCTTCTAACTTCAATCCAATTATTTCATTTATCTCTTTAAACACCATTTTCCATAGTTTTTGTATATATTCACAATTCCACCACATATGAATATACATTCCTTTCGCCCGACGTCCTCTCCAACATAATGCCGAATTCCCCTTATTTACTAAATTTAATTTTACTGGAGTTAAGTACCACCTCCAAACCAATTAATAATAATTTTATTTTATCCTTACGGACATACTCTTCAGTACTCGTTATTTCCATATCCTCCCCCAGTTCTGTTCTTCTATTCCCTCCTTCAAATCACTCTCCCATACCATCCTAACAGAGTTTTCTTGATCTTCCATTTCCAACAGTATTTTATATATTTCACTCATTAATCCTTTTATTGGTTTATTTTCTTCTTTTTCTTTTTGTAAAATCAAGACCTCGAATTTAGTATTTCCTCTACCCATTTCTTTGTCCATTGTTCCAGTTGAATACAGTTGAACCATGATATAGTTTTCTCTTTTAATTTCCCTTTTATTTCTTCCCTACTTTTCATTTTCTCAATCCAGTCTCTTATTCTAATCAATTTCCCCTCTTTTAATTGCTTTACCAACCCTCTTTTTAAATTTTCGGGAAATTCCCTCATTACCACCATTGGTGTTATTGGGGAGATGACCGGAGCCAAATTTTTAATATATTTTTGCCAAATTTCTAATACATTCTTTAAGAAAGGGTTCTCTATCCCACCCCCATTTTTATTATAATCTTTATTCTGCATTTTATACCATATTTTTATTTACTCTTGCCTTTCTATCGCCATTACTTTAATGGCAATTAAGGTAACTTTAACTGCCACAAATCAACCTTGTTCTTCTTTCAATACTAATTCAGGACTTAGATATGATTTAATATATAAGACCACTCCATTTTTCTTTTCCCCACTTGCTGCTATAAATTATTTACCTAATTTTTTAATTAATTATATGTTTGGTGTCTTTTTTCCTGATGTGAGTCTCCTGTAGACAAGTAATATATGGCTTTAATTTTTAAAAAATAATGAATTATTTCCTTTGTTTTTTGAGGCACATTTGCTCCATTAATATTCCATGTTAAAAATTTGTACTCCATCATCAATTGGTTTTAAAAACAGTCTCATTCTCTACTTGTGGCACCCATGATGCCAACATCCTCTTCCAACTTTGATTGTCTCTCATCCAGTTCTTTTTTTATAAATTTCCATGAAGTGTCTTGCTTTTTGTATGGAGTTCAGCTTGTATCTCTGATCCCCGAAGGTAAACACCACTCTTTCCAGGAATTCCCAACGAAAAATAATCTTTTTCTGTTTAATATTGTTGTCAAGAATGCATAATCCTTTCTCTTATGCAAAATTCTGGAAGGAATCTCTTTCTGCGTTGTTTTCTAATACATCCACTCTATCTGTAACTGTCTGAACTTCCCCCATGACTTGTTCGTACGTTGTCCATCTTCTCAATTTCTTGTCTCAATTCCTCCTTTGTTCCTCTAATCTCTTGCTTCATTTCCACAAGTTGAAGGTGTTCTATCCTGATTCCAATCTGGTCTAACTTGGATCCCATCTGGTCCATCTTCTTGCTCAGGACATCAATAATTTCCTGTGCTTGATCCTGTGGTGGCATATTTCCTGTGACCTTTCTGTATTCTGTTGAGTCTTCTTTATTCCCTGTAACTGTCTTATTATTTCCAGCAGGTAGATCTAGAGAGGTCCAGCAGGTGTCTCTAAGAAGCCCATCCTACTCCTCATTACTTGGCCAGCATCCATCACACAGTAATCTTCTTACTGGTCTCCATGGTGATATCTTCATTCCAACTGCACTTTAATCTTTATTTATATTCCAAAATGTTTACAGCGGTCCGGAGTGTTCAAAGCCAAGTAGAAGGAAGAGGGGGTGGAAATAGGAAAAAAGAGAAAGAAAGAGCTCTTCTAAAATATGCACTCCAATTCATGCAGCAACAACAAGGTAGTATAATATATATTCAGAGGCAACAGCATTAACTGTCCCAATTAAAAACTTTTGGCTGAGAGAAATGCTTTATAGCAGGTTTTTTTAGTTTCTTATCTGTAATCCCCTACTATTTTCTCCTTCTAACAAAATTATTATAGTTCTGAAGGCTCCAGTTGTTTTATAAGTCCTCAGTTCACATTTATGGCAGGAAGAAAGCCAAAAGATAAAGGTGTGAAAAAACTATAGTTCAGACCTAATTAGGAACAAGAATTGTCAGCTCCTAGTGCCCCGTCAAGCTCCAAAACAGCTCCCCAAATGCCGGTTAATCTCACCCCTCTTGCAGAATCCTCTGACATCTGGCAGTAGAGTCTACATAGGGGATTTCCGATTCCTTATGGCATTCCCATCACAATCTTCCCTTTTAATCTGGGGAGATTTCGAGCTGGAGTTATCTCACGGCGATGTTAGAAACTATTTTGTTAACTCCATGCTCAGAGCTAGCCCAGAAAAGTCAGAGCGCCATCTTCTCAGGGGGCGGAGTCCAAAGTTTCTAATGCTTCTTAAAAATTATGCTTTCAGTCAAAATTCATACCCAGCTGTGATTTTTCTGTTTGTCCTATGAAGGAGAGAAGAACCAGAGAAGGTGTTAAGGAGAAGATGTTTACAGTGATTTTCCCCCCCTTTTCTTTTTGTGTGTATACTCTAGTATATGCACATTTTGTTCTTGCAAGCTTTGCAAGAAATCACTAACTAGAAAATAGTCCTTGATCAGTACTCATTAACAACATATTTGAATTTGAGAAATTTCAAGCCATGGCCTAGGAATAATAGTTTCCTTCTTTTTGTCAGCATTTTCTAAACAAGTTTCTCCTAAGTTGACTTTATCTGAACTTCCTTCCTTTGACACAGAATGTCTGGGATAGTTTTCAGTGTTTTCAGTGTTGTAACTGTGTTGAACTCCATAATTTCCATGCCTTTCCATTGAGACATTCTTTACAATAAGAGATAGGAATATGGCTGGTGCAAACATCTACTCTTAATTGTAACTGACTCCAGAATATAGAGTTGACAGAAACGTAGCTAGCTAAAAGCAAAGTGAAACAGGCCAAGACCAACTAGATTACGTTGTTTGTTTGTTTAAAACATTTCTTGGCTGCCTTTCAGGACAGAAGTCTTCACAAGGCAGCTTCCAAAAATAAACTACATAAAAACAGTTAAAATATTAAAAGCAATAAAAACATAACCTCAATGAAAGAGTTAAAAACAATAAAAACAGCAAGAACAACAATCGCAGCAACAACAATACTCATCATGGGAACATAAAATGTTTCCAAGGCCTTCTTGAAAGCCTGCATGGATGGTGCATAGCAGATCTCTGATGGAAGTTTGTTTGCAAGGTGTGGGGCTACTGCAGAGAAGGGCCTCTCCCGTGAGATCACCCTCACAGGTGGGCAAATGAGAAGGGCCTCTCATTCTGATCTTAAAGTGCAGGCAGGCTGATATGGGTGAAGGTGGTCCTTCAAGTAACTTGGTCCCAAATCATTTAGAGCTTTCAAGGTCCAAACCAGCACTTTGAAGTGGGCTCGGAAACACACTGGTAACCAGTGCAGCTGACGCAGGATAGGTGTTATGCAAGCAGACTGCCTCGCCCCTACCAATACGCGAATAAATGAATCAATCTTTTTAAAAAGGGAGTAAATAATACTCATATTTGCATGTTCCCACCTATATAGTCATGATGTAAAGATTATCTGGCAGGCTGTGGGGCAGGCAGAAGCCTTACAAAGTTTAGGAAGGCACAAGTTGCAGAACAAGGTGAGAGTGGAGAGAGCCTTCTGTTTTTCTTTAGTGTCCATGACAACAGAGTGAGATTTGGAGTCAAGGCTCCTGGGTCTGGTCTCTAATTTTGGAAATTCAGAGAGAAGGGCTGGGTAGAGAGGGGGGCGCTGTATGTTGAAACAAACTTTGAGAATTGTAAATGAATTTTCTTCCCACAAATCCTCTTGAAAATAATTATTAGAACATTTCCATCAACATTTCCAGTTATGGCTGCTGGAGCATGGATGGTTGATTTGAGAAAAAGTTGGTATATGGACTGTATTAAATCGCCTAATAATTTCACATTAACTGAAAACAAATACACAAAACTTCATTTTTTAAGACTCCCAAAACCAAGATTTAAACATTTTATGTCATTCCTAATTGTATAGATAATTGTATTCTCCACTTTAGCAAGAGAAGAGAGAGGGAGAGAGAGAGAGAAATGGCTAGTAGTCGTCAGGAAACTAGCCTATGTTCAGCTCTTACATGTCTGGTTTTCTGAGCCCCCTTCTAAAGGAACAGGGGAAGGGGAATGGCTCCAAGTTTCTACCCTACTTTGTGGAGCTCACAGGAAAGCATCTCTTTTCTCCCTCCCCTCCCCAACCCCACTCCACTGCCCCTTAACAGGTATCCAAATGGAGAAAGTTTTTGACTACAGTGAATACTGGGAGATGGCTCGTGGCCTGTATGCCTCTTTTGACTGCACAGCCACCATGAAATCTGGCAATGCTGATGTTTATGAGAACGAGATCCCTGGGGGTCAATATACCAACCTACACTTCCAGGCCCATAGCATGGGACTGGGGAACAAGTTTAAGGAGGTGAAGAAGGCCTATGTGGAAGCTAACAAACTTCTTGGTGATCTCATCAAGGTAAGAATGCTGGATCCTAATTCCACCCCTTCTGCCCCCCTCCTATTCCTTTCACCCACAGGAAGGAGGGAAAGGTGGGCAACACATTTCTGAGCACACAACTTGCTCAAAAAGTCATTTATCAAAGTCCCAAAGTCTCCAGATTACCTGTCATAGGCTCCCTCCCTCATCCTCCTGCCCCAGCTGAGAAGTGAACGACCCCAGGCCTAAAGGTAAAGACCCTTCCTCCTCTCTGCACCATTCTATGCAGCATTTGGGAGTAGGAATAGGAGTAGGAACTTGGCTTCTCAGGTGAATCCACCTCAGGGGAAGGTCGTGGCTCAAGGTCTGCAGGTTGACACCCATCAGCCTGAGTTTGGGTCTCTTCGTGAGCCTTGGCTAGCGCTAGAGGCCAGAGCTATGGCACCAGCAGCTGATCCACCCTCCAGGGCAGGTATGGGGAATGCTTTTGGCTCAAGGGCCAGACTGATACCCAGGAAACCTCCTGGGGTCGCTATGCCAGCAGTAGGCATGGCCAGAGCCGCCTCCTTCTTCCCAGCTCCCCCTTCTCAGTTTATCTGAGGCACACAGAGTGAGGAGGTTTAAACATTGGGGATGAAAACCTTCTTGGCCCTTGCCATGACACAGGCTCTGAACACCAGACCTCATGTCTGCCACCACTTATTATGGGGCGACACAGGCTCTGAGCACCAGACCCGGCTGAGGCTACTCCCTGCTCAAGCTAAGCACCACCGCCTTTATCACCGCCTGAGGCAAGGGATAAAACCCATCTTCCTCCAAACTATGTGGAGAAAGGAACCCACATAAAATGGAGAAGGATTTTAATATATATAATAATGCGCTGTGATTTATATCTGCTTAGGTGAATGATTGTCAGAGTGGGTGCTGAATGTGTAAACTTAAGATGATAAATGCCAAACAGACACGTGGGACTTTTGTGGTAGTTTTAAAACACAACAATCAAAATTTATTTTTAAAAGTTCATAAGCTTTGTTTCAAATAACAACATTTAAAAACCTTTTTGAAACCTTCCATACAATCCTGTCACTCATTCACATTCGTGCTTTCCTTTTTCTCATACAATCACTCTTGAACTTTCTTTATTAGTAGTATTGATTAATATACTTCCACTACGTGCACACTACACTCTGAAGACACCACTCCCTACACTGACTCTCAAATTTCCCAGAACTTAAGTACCATAAATACAGAGAGCACTACAGACTCTAAGAGTCCCTAACAAGTCTCCCTGGAAAGGTTCCCTGGAAAGAACTCTCCATCCCCTCCGTCCTTCCCTTATATATCACTCCTCCCCCTCCCAAGACATTCTAACTCCGCCCACTCAGACCAACATTCTACAAACCACAGACTTACAAACAGCAGACATACATTTGGAATTGACTTGTGGGGTGTAATGCCACAGCCCTTCCCTGCTTGGGGTGGGCTGGGGGATCCTCATGTCTGATCCTAAGGAGCCTGCTCCCCTCTTTCCTTTCTTCCCCCCCCCCCTTTGCAGGTGACACCTTCTTCCAAGATCGTGGGTGACTTGGCACAGTTCATGGTACAGAACAACCTGACGCGGGAGGATGTGGAGGCTCAGGCGGACGAGCTCTCCTTCCCTCTCTCCGTCGTGGAGTTTCTGCAAGGCTGCATTGGCATCCCCTACGGGGGCTTCCCAGAGCCCCTCCGCTCCAAGGTGGGTCCCTGAGCAATTAGGAGGGAAGGTGGAGGAAGCTCCCAGGCTACCTTTAGAAACTGGGGCGAGGGTGAGGGGCAGGAAAGTGCTAATTTCTAAATGCTCGCAAATATAAAAGTATATAAAATTCAGAAACTGTATAGTCTAAAAAAGGGGAGAGGAGTGAAAACAAAATGACTCCCTGCTGTAGAACATGGACCTTCTTTGTGGTCTCCTTGCATCACATCTAATGCACAGAGCCTTGATTCAGGGTCACTGAAATTTTCTCAGCTGAGGGAAATTTTGGGAACCCCTCCCCGCCATCCTAATGTGCATGCGCCTAACGGTTCCTGCTTCTTCCCTCACTGGGAACACTGTCTCTAGAGACTTGGTTATTGTTGATTTCTGAGGACTAGTTTGATTTTTGTTCTATCTAATCTTGTTTTACTGTCGTTTTCCTTCCTGTACCATTATTGTTTCTTTTGGTTTTGTTGATGTGCAGTCTTTTTGCGATCAGGACATCATTCTTCAGGCATATGGCCTCAAAGGCACTTTCCCACAAATGCATGAAACGCGGCACGAATACGAACAGGCATTCACTCTGCTTATTGTGTTTGGGGGAGGGGCAGGAAGTGGAAGCTTTTTCTTGCTGCCAATCTTTCTTGAAGCAAACCCCCTCATGACAGGGCGGGAGGAGGCTGCTTGTGGTGCTCTGGAAAAGGGCCTCAGCGGCCGCGCCAATCCCAAAATCAAATATGGCTCAAAATCAACGGACTCCACCCTCTAAGTCTCTGCCTCTCAGGGTGCGCCACCACAGGCAATAGCTCTGGCCAAGTCCCGGCAGGGAATATCTACAGATCTGCCAATTCTGGGACACTAAGAAATTGTCTAAGAAAGCCAGGGCTCAAAAGACATCCTCTGACTCTCAAAAAACGAAGAAGTTTTTTATATATTGTATTTTATATTATGGTTTTATATTGTTGTTTTGTTTTGAATTGTCTTAATTTTGTAAACCGCCCAGAGAGCTTCGGCTATTGGGCGGTATAGAAATGCAATAAATAAATAAATAAGTCCCAGAAGCCCACACAGCCTGCAAAGAAGACTCTTGTTGACTGTTCCAACCTCTCCACCATAGTTAGTCTCGCCTATTCCAATGGCTCCGGCCCCTTCAATAACCGTTTGGGATGAGCCTCAGGACCCAGTTCCACTGTCATCAACCTCAGAGAGTGAAATAAGGAATTCCACCCCTTCTCGATACCATCTGGGATCAGGCGATAATATCGCATGCCCTCGCTCTCAGGGGAGCCCCGACATCAAGAGAGGGCTCCAGATCTCATAACTACAGAACTATACCCGAGGGATCAGAGGGAGCCACTCCACTACTTGGCATCCTGATGCCACCAGTCTCAATCCCCAAAATCAGATTGGGACAGGTGTTTGGATTGATGTATTCCTCCAGTTGGGAGGAGAACTGTGAGGACTGGAGAGATCGGCAGGATAGAGACTATTACTTCCATAGCATGCAATATTTTGGGGGCATATTGCCATGGGAGCTGACCACGTGATCAATTAGCCCCATCAGCTTCACTTTCAAAGCCTCTAAACAAGAGCTTTTCATCCAGCTGCCCTTACCAGTCCCTAGGCAATCACAAGATATACCTCAAAATCTTTTCTCTTACCAGCTCAGGCAACCAGACCTGGCTCCTACCCTGAAGAGGCTGCAGAGCATGTACAAAATGCGGAAAAAGGATGCCACTTTTCTTTTCTCGCACTCGAAGACTAATTTTGTGATGGTTGAGTCATAGAATCATAGAATCAAAGAATAGTAGAGTTGGAAGGGACCTATAAGACCATCGAGTCCTGCTCAATGCAGGAATCCACCCTAAAGCATCCCTGACAGATGGTTGTCCACTGCCTCTTGAAGGCCTCTAGTGTGGGAGAGCCCACAACCTAGGCCACTGGTTCCATTGTCGTACTGCTCTATGTCCAGCCGGAATCTGGCTTCCTTTAACTTGAGCCCGTTATGCCGTGTCCTGCTCTCTGAGAGGATTGAGAAGAGATCCTGGCCCTCCTCTGTGGGACAACCTTTCAAGTTGAAGAGTGCTATCATGTCTCCCCTTAATCTTCTCATCTCCAGACTAAGCATGCCCAGTTCTTTCAGTCTCTCTTCATAGGGCTTTGTTTCCAGACCCCTGATCATCCTGGTTGCCCTCCTCTGAACACGCTCCAGCTTGTCTGCATCCTTCTTGAATTGTGGAGCCCAGAACTGGACGCAATACTCTAGATGAGGCCTAACCAGGGCCAAATAGAGAGGAACCAGTACCTCATGCGATTTGGAAGCTCTACTTCTATTAATGCAGCCCAAAATAGCATTTGCCTTTCTTGCTGTTGGCTCATATTCAGCTTGTGATCTACAACAATTCCAAGATCCTTCTCATCATTTGTAGTATTGCTGAGCCAAGTATCCCCCATCTTGTAACTGTGCATTTGGTTTCTATTTCCTAGATGTAGAACTTGGCATTTATCCCTATTAAATTTCATTCTGTTGTTTTCAGCCCAGCACTCCAGCCTATCAAGATCACTTGAAGTTTGTTTCTGTCTTCCTGGGTATTAACTATCCCACCCAATTTTGTGTCAACTGCAAATTTGACAGGGACAGTCTCAAAACTCCAATGAATGGTGCCTTTGATTCCCCGATTGAAGGGCATGGAAGGAAGGTGGTTTGACATATTGAGTTGTTGAATTGACTTATCTACTGCATTAAGCTCGAAAGTAGCAAACAACTATCAAGCAGCCAGGACAAGATATCACCTCTTGTTGTGGGAGAAGGTAGGATCCGCTCTGTGACTACCTCCCAGATGATCAGAGAGAGTTGTCCCAAATTTTTCAGACAGAAGCTATGAAATCATCATGCCAGCAAATCAATACAACCTGGCACCAGGCTGATTGTGATACCAAAGCTATAATGGGAGCAATAGACCTTAGAAGACGTGTGTGGGTGAGATCAGCATTTTGCAAAAAGCTCCATTGCACATAGACTATTAAAGATCTTCCGTTCGATGGTGATGGACTATTTAGCACCAGTACTAATGATGTTATGGAGTCCACATGTAGGAAAATAGGGATGGGACAGCAGCTGCAGGCCCAACATTTTCGTTATCAGCCTTTCTACCGAGCGAAACAACCAACAGAGAGAGCAACCAGGCCAACAACATTTTTCATCGAGCTCAAAGAGACCATGCTCATCTTTTCATTCTAGGCTCCCTGAAAGCAACAGGGAAAACTCCAACGAACTTCACCTTTGACTCCCTGATTCTATATTGGCCTTTCACCCTCTTTTTGGATCTTGGCTGTCTTCTTTCAGTGTGGATGTCCATAACAACAGACAGTTGGGTACTTTCAATCATCCAGAAGGGTTACAGAATAGAATTCGATGCCCTCCTTCCTTTTCTCGGTATTCGTACCACTCCTCCATTGGAAGCAGTACTAGAAGAAACTACCTCTCTTCTTCGAAAGGGAGCAATTCATCAAGTCCCAGCAAGTCTACAACAGGTGAGAAGGTTATACCTGCTATTTCACAGTACTGAAAAGGGACAGAGGACTTCACCCTATTCTGGGCTGCAGGGATGTCAACAGGTTCATCACACTGAAGAAATTCTTTATGATGGAACTTTTTATCATCTCTGGTGGACTTGTAAAAAAGCTAAGGCTTTCTGGACACAAATACATTCTGTAATTCAAAAAATATTAAAGACTAATATACAAATGAAACCAGAAGCCTTTCTATTGGGACTAATCGACAACCAACTGAAAGAGAAGGGGGGAACTTTGTTTTTATACATGACAACGGCAGCAATATGCACAGAAGTGGGAAAATGAAGCAGCACCAACAATGGAAGAATGTCTATTGAAGATATTGGAGTTGGTAGAGATGGCAAAACTTACAACGATAATGAGAGATAAATCAACAGTCACATTTCCATTCCATCTGAACGGAAACGGAAACCTCTGATAGAATTTTTGCAAGAAACAGAAAAAAATGATGTATTTGTCTGTGGACCCAGTGTATCAGATATAGTTAACTTAGAAGAAAGAAAATAATTTGATTATTGTGTTAAATGTATCAAACAAGGAGAGAATATAATTCACATTTGTGATATGTAGAGAGCTGAAAATGCATACTTTCATGGGGCGGTAGGGGAAACTTACCAACAATACCGAAGGTTTGCGATAGGTCCTGAAGTATTCAAGTAGTTCTTTTTGGCCTCCTGACAGATCCACGAGTGTTCACAAAATATATGGCTATGGTATGTGCAAACCTCTAGCTATCTGGACAATTGGCTTATTGTGGCCCCTAACAGAACCACTCACAGCCAAGACATCACTGTTCAATGTCTTCGTCAGTTGGGACTTTATCTCAATATGGAAAAGTTATCCATCGAACCATCTCAAGACCATCCAATTGATTGGGGCAGTGTCACTTACTTCACTCTTGGGTAGAGACACTGATGGTCATGGCGAGAGAAATCTGTATAATCTGTATAAGTGGTTTTAGCCTTTACGATTCAATATGTACTCGCTCACAGTAGTCGAGTGGAGGAGTGGACACAACTTCGCATGCAGGATTGGTTCTTCACAGTGTTTGAATGCATGCACCTGAGGGTTCTGGACAGTTTTATCACACTAAATGCTGTAACCCTACATAAATACAAATAGTGCATTTAGGAAGGGATTACTTTCTTGCAATTCACATTGCTGGTACTGATAATTTTCTGGCAGACACTCCTTCGAACAAGCATGCAAATGGCAACTGAACCCAACAAATCTCCAGAGACTGATCCGCTGGTGTGGTGTGCTGTCAGTGGACCAGGAGCAGCAAAGTACGCTGAGCATTCTGCAGCAGAGCAGGTCTGGGACAGGGTTCCCTAGGAGACGTGTTCATGATGAAGTGTATCGGGTGGCATTTTTACCTTTTCATGGCTTTCTCTCTACTCTCCCGAGTTCTTGTGACGATTGTTGCAGGCAACATGGACTGCATTTTAATATCACTGTGGTGGCCCCAGCAGGCGTGGTTTGGCCCGTTACTTCACAGAGTGAAGGGATGGCTCTTCAGGCTCCCCTCTATTCCAAATCTGCTGTCTCAGGACTGAGATTGGATTTAACACCCAGACCCCCTACGCTCTGACTGGCGGTGTGGAGGTGATGATCATAAATGTGCCCCTGCTTTTAGTCCAAAGGTAAGTGAAGAGGCTAGAAAGCCAATCACAAGACTGCCATATGCCTGGGAATGGGCAGGCTTTTCTGAATTTGTAAAGGGAGAGAAAGTGGAGCCTTCATTGTGTTCTACTTCACTTGTTTTCAGGTTTCTGCATTTTTTGTTGGACAAAGCTTTGAGGTTATTGTCAATAAAAGTTTATCTCACAGCAATTTCTGATAGATATATTCCATTGCAGGGGTTTTCCATTTTTTCGCACCCTTGGTCATATCACTTAAAAATCTTTCTCCCCCGGTGCAGTCTCCAAAGCTGTTTGAGCTCATGGCCTGAACGGAGCTTAGGCTCCTGTCATGAAAAGTAGCCTTTTTGGTTGCGATAACGTCTGCCTACAGGTCCAGTGAGCTGTGTGCATTGTGTATTAGTCTTGGAAGACATTTAAAGCCAAAACTAGGAAGTGTAATCCATTTCAGCTGGATATCAGTGTTGCTGGACACACTGAAACCCTGCTGTGAACAGAGGCCCCCCTCCACTCTGGGGCTGGTTAGAGATCCTGTATGAACTCCATAGTGGGGATTCTGTCCTTAGGGGGAGTTACCAGCTGGTCAAGGGAAGCCCTGATAAGGCAGCATTCATCCTGAGGGCAAGCAGGAGGCAAGCTTAGCAGTTACCTCCCAAGTAACGTGCACACATGGTAAGGGGGCATGCGGCACAGTCCCCTTGGGAGAATAAAGTACCCGTGGTCATGTTTTCCCAGCCTCTAGGCAAGACCAGTCATATTTCCCATCAAGAGCATGAGCTGACCTTTTTACCCTCCCCAGGTGCTGAAAGACTTGCCCCGTATTGAGGGCCGCCCAGGGGCTTCCTTGTCCCCCATGGACTTTGTGAAGTTGGAGCAGGAGCTGTGTGAAAAGCATGAAGAGATCACCCCCGAGGACGTCCTCTCTGCTGCCATGTATCCAAAGGTCTTCAAGGACTTCAAGGACTTCACAGCCAGCTTTGGGCCTGTCGAATGTCTCAACACACGTCTCTTCCTGGAGGGACCCAAGATAGCGGAAGAGTTTGAGGTGATGTGTAGGGTGGGAGAGACAGTCCTTCTTGTCAGTAGGCAAAGGGGCAGGGAGTCAGGACAAAGCTTCAACCTCCTATTTGTTAACCCAGAGGCATCACACTTTGTGCTTGTCCACATGCTCAAAGCTTCACACACTGGTCATACAAAAGATCCACATTCCAAGCAACAGCTGTGTGATTCTGGTGCCACCGTCCATCTCTTGGATTAGGGGCTCCATCTTACCTTATGATGTTCAGCCTAGATAGAATCATAGAATAGCAGAACTGGAAGGGGCCTACAAGGCCATCGAGTCCAACCCCCTCCAGGCCTCCAGGCAAAGGAAGACCTCCAGGCAAAGGAACTCTCAGCTCACTAACTTCTCCCCCTCCCCCACACAGGTAGAGCTGGAACGCGGCAAAACCCTCCATATCAAAGCCTTGGCATTGGGAGACTTAAACCGGGCCGGCCAGAGGGAAGTCTTCTTTGAACTTAATGGGCAGCTGCGCTCCATCCTAGTGAAGGACACAAAAGCTATGAAGGTAACAAAGAAATCACCTAGAAATCAAGTAATCAGGGCCAGGGATGGGGTGGAGAAGCTGATGCTGAGGTAGAGGCTTTCAGAGCAAGGTGTGCAATTCAGTTACAGCATTTGGTAGCGTTAATTTATTGTACTTTTGTGCCTTTTTGTTCTGCTTGATTTAAACACCTTTTTAATAAGTTATTCATTTTCTTCTTAAGAACCTCACAACCAACAATGCAAATATTATAAATATCCAGATCCATTAGCTTTAAAATGCAGTTGCAGAGGTGGAACGAGCAGGGATTTCACGTACAGTTCTTACTCATAAAGGCTGATTAAATTATGGTGGTGGTGATGATGATGTGCATTATTGGTCATCTAGTCCAGTATCCTGTAGCCTACTTTTAGCAATGATCCCTACCTCATATCTTTAGGAATCCCATTTAGAAAACAGCCACACAACATCTCAGGAATAGGCTGCCTCTGAACATGGAGGTTCTACTTGATGTCATTGCTAAAAGCTGTGAATACACTTCATCTCCATGAATCTGTCCTGTCAATTTTTTTTAAGAATAAGAATAACCTTCTACCACTTCAAGTGTGTGTGCGTGTGTGTGTGTGTGTTCATGTGCACATGGTGCTCCTTATTAAAACAAAACAATAGCAAAATACTAGATTTGCCCAAAGAAAATGGAGACAGCTGGGAGACGACACCTCATGCAGAAGACATCTAGTGTTTGCTCTTAACATTTCATTTCCCTCCTCCTCCTCCTCCTCCTTCTCCTCCAGGAGATGCATTTCCACCCCAAAGCCCTGAAAGACGTCAAAGGCCAAGTTGGGGCCCCCATGCCTGGGAAGGTGATTGACATCAAAGTGCAGGAAGGGGTGCCTATTGAGAAGGGGCGGCCACTCTGCGTCCTGAGCGCAATGAAGATGGAGACGGTGGTCAACTCACCCTTGACTGGAACTGTCAAGAAAATCTACGTCAAGCCAGATATGAATTTGGAAGGAGATGACCTTATTCTGGAGATTGAATAGCCCTCCTGCTGCCGCCACAGACGCCAAAAAAGCCATTGCTTCTCCCTCCTGTATAGCCCCCTCTTCCTCCCGTGGTGTCAGCCACAGCTGGTTTAAATCCCTCCAGGCTTCATACCTTTTACTCACTGAAATTTGTAAGGCTTTACCACCACACCACACCCTGCTTCTGCACTGTGACATTTTCAAGAGGATCAGCTGAAAGAAGCGAAAGAGGGTGGGGGTCATTAAGCCTACAGGGTCCAGCTTATGAGACAGAGGAGTAGTCCTGTTTGTTTGTTTGTTTGTTTGTTTGTTAAAGCTGCTCGTCTTCCTCCACCAAAGGAGGGAAGAGTTGGAGTCCAGGGAAGAGGACCATTCCCTCCCTCTCACATGAGCCCCCTCGTCCTCTGCTGCCCCCCTTTCCGGCTCCAATGGACCAATTTGGCAGGGCAAGGGGGTGAGAGGGAGCATAGCCCCCATCTCCTCCCTTTTCTGTGACTGCCTTCTGTTGCTGCAGTTCCCCACCCCCACCCCCAGTGACTTTTTCCTTTTCTCTGGCAGATTCCCCTTTTCGCCTCAAACCCTCTTGCAAGGATAATTTCAGCTTCACCATTGCCTAACTTTGTGGAGGTGGTGGGGGGAGCCCTTCCTTCTTGCAAATTATCCTTTTCCACCATCCGCTTCCTTCCATTTCAGTTGCTTTCTCCCAAACCCTATTGCAAGGTGGGACCTTTCTTCCTGGGGGGGTGGGGGGAAGCAGAGGCTAAATTTAAAGCCTCCCTCCCTTGATTGTGATGTACAAAGCAATCTGAGTTAGGGGCACACATTGTGTGTTGTTCACAGGGTTGTCCACCAAGGGTTAGGAGGTAATGCAGCTCCCTCTTTCCACGCATTGGTGAGGGAGCAAAGTGAAATCACTGAGCAAAACTGTTTACCTGTCCCCACCGAGGAATCATGAGATTATTTGAGACTTGCAGGTGAAATGTGAGGCCTATGGAAACTTTATTTGAAGCCCAGGGAGGGAAATGAAGTGAAATATATCTGTCTCATAAAGAAGACACGTGCTTTGGTGTCCTTTGTTTTGGCTGTATGATGTGTGAACAAGCAAGCACGCAAATGATGGCACCTCTTGTCCAGCGGGTGCTTAAGAGTTCATGATTTTGCTTCCTTTTCCCATGTGGTGAGATCTGCACTCCTATGCTGCAACTCAGGAGTTCCTGCCCCATTTCCTTCGTCTCTGCCTTAATCGGCCCCCTGAGGTGAACATTCCTCCCACCTTGCCCGTGAGAATCAGAGTTGGTTCTGAGTTCCAGCTTATTGGCTTATGAACTGGAAGGGGCAGCAGGAAGTGGGGAATGGACCCGTGTGCTTGGGAATCAACATTGATGGCTGGCAGGGCTATAATTGCCTCCCAACAGGTGGGGCTTTTCCAGGCATGGACAGGTGAAGGGATGGGGAAAGTTTCACCCACTAAATTTTGGCATAGTAATTACAGTTGGTCACCATCCTTTCTAAGGGAGACCTTCCCCCGACAATTCCTCTGCTGAACTTATTCTGCCTTATTTTAACCCAGAGGCAGAGAACGTCCAGTCCAAACATGCAGTATGCAGCACACATGGCCCCCATCTGGCCCAAAGCCTCCCATCTGCTCCCACCCAAGCAGCAATTGGGCCTTTTGGTGCTAAAGGGTTAGGGCACTCCAAAGAGAGACAAGGAAAGCCAGGGGGGCAGTGCCAGCAGGGGGCTGTTGTGGCTTGTTTCTCTGAACACCTTTCTCTGGGCACCATTTTTGCCTCCCTTGCGATCCTCATCAAAACAACATAATTAAATCAGCCTTAAGAATTACCGCACTCTTGTCACAAACCCACCAGATGCACATAACAAGGTGGGGCAAATATAGAAAGCTCCAAAAGTTGCCCCGAAACCACGTTCAGATACCCGTTCCGGGCAAAAAAGCATATTGCGCAAAATTGGCCATAACGGCACCTTCCCAATGAGCTAAGTGAACCAAACTCACCAGATGCACATGACAAGGTGGGATAAATATAGAAAGCCCCAAAAGTTGCCCCAAAACCACGTTCAGATACCCGCTCTGGCGGAAATCGCGTATTGCCCAAAATGGGCCGTAACGGCCCCTTCCCAATGAGGTAAGTGAACCAAACTCACCAGATGCACATAACTAGGTGGGGCAAATATAGAAAGCTCCAAAAGTTGCCCCGAAACCATGTTCAGATACCCGTTCCAGGCAAAAGTCTGTGTTGCGCAAAATGGGCCGTAAAAGCATCTTCCCAATGAGGAAAGTCAACCAAACTCACCAAATGCACATAACTAGGTGGGGCAAATGTAGAAAGCTCCAAAAGTTGCCCCGAACCACGTTCAGACATCCGTTCCGGGCAAAAACGCGTATTGCGCAAAATGGGCCGTAACAATAGTTTCCCAATGACATAAGTGAACCAAACTCACCAGATGCACATGACAAGTTGGGACAAATTCAGAAAGCTCCAAAAGTTGCCCCCAAACCACGTTCAGATACCCTTTCCGGCAGAAAACGTGTATTGCGAAAATGGGCTGTAACGGCACCTTCCCAATGAGGTAAGTGAACCAAACTCACCAGATGCACATGACAAGTTGGGACAAATATAGACAGCTCCAAAAGTTACCCCAAAACCACGTTCAGATACCCGTTCTCGGCAAAAACGCGTATTGCGAAAACGGGCCGTAAAAGCAGCTTCCCAATGAGGAAAGTAAACCAAACTCACCAGATGCACATGACAAGTTGGGACAAATACAGAAAGCTCTAAAAGTTGCCTCCAAACCACGTTCAGATACCCTTTCCGGCAGAAAACCCGTATTGCGAAAATGGGCCGTAACGGCACCTTCCCAATGAGTTAAGTGAACCAAACTCACCAGATGCACATGACAAGGTGGGACAAATATAGAAAGCTCCAAAAGTTGCCCCAAAACCATGTTCAGTTACCCGTTCTGGGCAAAAACGCATATTGCGCAAAACGGACCGTAAAAGCAGCTTCCCAATGAGGAAAGTCCACCAAACTCACCAGATGCACATAACTAGGTGGAACAAATACAGAAAGCTCCATAAGTTGCCCCGAAACCACTTTCAAACACCCGTTCTTGCGGAAGGGACAAATATAGAAAGCTCCAAAAGTTGCCCCCAAACCACGTTCAGAAACCCATTATGGGCAAAAATGCGTATTGCGCAAAACGTACCGTAAAAGCACCTTCCCAATGAGGAAAGTCCACCAAACTCACCAGATGCAAATAACTAGGTGGAACTAATATAGAAAGCTCCATAAGTTGCCCCGAAACCACGTTCAGATACCCGTTCTTGCGGAAAACGCGTATTGCGAAAATGGGCCGTAACGGCACCTTCCCAATGAGGTAAGTGAACCAAACTCACCAGATACACATGACAAGGTAGGTCAAATATAGAAAGCTCCAAAAGTTGAAACAAAACCACGTTCAGATACCCGTTCCGGTCAAAAACGAGTATTGCGCAAAATGGGCCGTAACGGCAGCTTCCCAATGAGGTAAGTGAACCAAACTCACCAGATGCACATGACAAGTTGGGACAAATACAGAAACCTCCAAAAGTTGCCCCCAAACCATGTTCAGATACCCTTTCCAGGAGAAAACGCCCATTGCGCAAAATGGGCCGTAACGGCACCTTCCCAATAAGGGAAGTGAACCAAACTCACCAAATGCACATGACAAGGTAGGACAAATATAGAAAGCTCCAAAAGTTGCCCAAAACCACGTTTAGATACCAGTTCTGGGCAAAAACGCGTATTGCGCAAATTGGGCCGTAACGGCAACTTCCCAATGAGGTAAGTGAACCAAACTCACCAGATGCACATGACAAGGTGGGGCAAATATAGAAAGCTCCATAAGTTGCCCCGAAACGACGTTCAGATACCCTTTCTGGCAAAAACTCCTATTGCGCAAAACGGGCCGTCAAAGCAGCTTCCCAATGAGGAAAGTGAACCAAACTCACCAGATGCACATGACAAGTGGGGACAAATATAGAAAGCTCCAAAAGTTGAAACAAAACCACGTTCAGATACCCCTTCCGGTCAAAAACGAGTATTGCGCAAAATGGGCCGTAACGGCACCTTCCCAATAAGGGAAGTGAACCAAACTCACCATATGCACATGACAAGGTGGGACAAATATAGAAAGCTCCAAAAGTTGCACCAAAACAACGTTCTAACACCCATTCTTGAGGAAGGGACAAATATAGAAAGCTCCAAAAGTTGCCCCCAAACCACGTTCAGAAACCCATTATGGGCAAAAATGCGTATTGCGCAAAACGTACCGTAAAAGCACCTTCCCAATGAGGAAAGTCCACCAAACTCACCAGATGCAAATAACTAGGTGGAACTAATATAGAAAGCTCCATAAGTTGCCCCGAAACCACGTTCAGATACCCGTTCTTGCGGAAAACGCGTATTGCGAAAATGGGCCGTAACGGCACCTTCCCAATGAGGTAAGTGAACCAAACTCACCAGATACACATGACAAGGTAGGTCAAATATAGAAAGCTCCAAAAGTTGAAACAAAACCACGTTCAGATACCCGTTCCGGTCAAAAACGAGTATTGCGCAAAATGGGCCGTAACGGCAGCTTCCCAATGAGGTAAGTGAACCAAACTCACCAGATGCACATGACAAGTTGGGACAAATACAGAAACCTCCAAAAGTTGCCCCCAAACCATGTTCAGATACCCTTTCCAGGAGAAAACGCCCATTGCGCAAAATGGGCCGTAACGGCACCTTCCCAATAAGGGAAGTGAACCAAACTCACCAGATGCACATAACTAGGTGGGGCAAATATAGAAAGCTCCAAAAGTTAACCCGAAACCACGTTCAGATACCCATTCCGGAAAAAAATCGTATTGAGCAAATTGGGACGTAACAGCAACTTCCCAATGAGGTAAGTGAACCAAACTCACCAAATGCACATGACAAGGTAGGACAAATATAGAAAGCTCCAAAAGTTGCCCAAAACCACGTTTAGATACCAGTTCTGGGCAAAAACGCGTATTGCGCAAATTGGGCCGTAACGGCAACTTCCCAATGAGGTAAGTGAACCAAACTCACCAGATGCACATGACAAGGTGGGGCAAATATAGAAAGCTCCATAAGTTGCCCCGAAACGACGTTCAGATACCCTTTCTGGCAAAAACTCGTATTGCGCAAAACGGGCCGTCAAAGCAGCTTCCCAATGAGGAAAGTGAACCAAACTCACCAGATGCACATGACAAGTGGGGACAAATATAGAAAGCTCCAAAAGTTGAAACAAAACCACGTTCAGATACCCCTTCCGGTCAAAAACGAGTATTGCGCAAAATGGGCCGTAACGGCACCTTCCCAATAAGGGAAGTGAACCAAACTCACCATATGCACATGACAAGGTGGGACAAATATAGAAAGCTCCAAAAGTTGCACCAAAACAACGTTCTAACACCCATTCTTGAGGAAGGGACAAATATAGAAAGCTCCAAAAGTTGCCCCCAAACCACGTTCAGAAACCCATTATGGGCAAAAATGCGTATTGTGCAAAACGTACCGTAAAAGCACCTTCCCAATGAGGAAAGTCCACCAAACTCACCAGATGCAAATAACTAGGTGGAACTAATATAGAAAGCTCCATAAGTTGCCCCGAAACCACGTTCAGATACCCGTTCTTGCGGAAAACGCGTATTGCGAAAATGGGCCGTAACGGCACCTTCCCAATGAGGTAAGTGAACCAAACTCACCAGATACACATGACAAGGTAGGTCAAATATAGAAAGCTCCAAAAGTTGAAACAAAACCACGTTCAGATACCCGTTCCGGTCAAAAACGAGTATTGCGCAAAATGGGCCGTAACGGCAGCTTCCCAATGAGGTAAGTGAACCAAACTCACCAGATGCACATGACAAGTTGGGACAAATACAGAAACCTCCAAAAGTTGCCCCCAAACCATGTTCAGATACCCTTTCCAGGAGAAAACGCCCATTGCGCAAAATGGGCCGTAACGGCACCTTCCCAATAAGGGAAGTGAACCAAACTCACCAGATGCACATAACTAGGTGGGGCAAATATAGAAAGCTCCAAAAGTTAACCCGAAACCACGTTCAGATACCCATTCCGGAAAAAAATCGTATTGAGCAAATTGGGACGTAACAGCAACTTCCCAATGAGGTAAGTGAACCAAACTCACCAAATGCACATGACAAGGTAGGACAAATATAGAAAGCTCCAAAAGTTGCCCAAAACCACGTTTAGATACCAGTTCTGGGCAAAAACGCGTATTGCGCAAATTGGGCCGTAACGGCAACTTCCCAATGAGGTAAGTGAACCAAACTCACCAGATGCACATGACAAGGTGGGGCAAATATAGAAAGCTCCATAAGTTGCCCCGAAACGACGTTCAGATACCCTTTCTGGCAAAAACTCGTATTGCGCAAAACGGGCCGTCAAAGCAGCTTCCCAATGAGGAAAGTGAACCAAACTCACCAGATGCACATGACAAGTGGGGACAAATACAGAAAGCTCCAAAAGTTGCCCCCAAACCACGTTCAGATACCCTTTCCGGCAGAAAACGCGTATTGCGAAAATCGGCCGTAACGGCACCTTCCCAATGAGGTAAGTGAACCAAACTCACCAGATGCACATGACAAGGTAGGACAAATATAGAAAGCTCCAAAAGTTGCCCCAAAACCACTTTCAGTTACCCGTTCCTGGCAAAAACTCGTATTGCGCAAAATGGGCCGTAACGGCACCTTCCCAATAAGGGAAGTGAACCAAACTCACCATATGCACATAACTAGGTGGGGCAAATATAGAAAGCTCCAAAAGTTGCCCCAAAACCACGTTCAGTTACCCGTTCCTGGCAAAAACTCGTATTGCGCAAAATGGGCCGTAACGGCAACTTCCCAATAAGGGAAGTGAACCAAACTCACCATATGCACATAACTAGGTGGGGCAAATATAGAAAGCTCCAAAAGTTACCCCGAAACCACGTTCAGATACCCTTTCTGGGCAAAAACGCGTATTGAGCAAATGGGCCGTAACGGCAACTTCCCAATGAGGAAATTGAACCAAACTCAGCAAATGCACATGACAAGGTAGGACAAATATAGGAAGCTCCAAAAGTTGAAACAAAACCACGTTCAGATACCCGTTCTGGGCAAAAATGCGTATTGCGCAAAACGGGCTGTGAAAGCAGCTTCCCAATGAGGAAAGTGAACCAAACTCACCAGATGCACATGACAAGTTGGGACAAATACAGAAAGCTCCAAAAGTTGCCCCCAAACCACGTTCAGATACCCTTTCCAGCAGAAAATGCGTATTGCGAAAATGGGCCGTAATGGCACCTTCCGAGTTAGGTAAGTGAACCAAACTCACCAGATACACATGACAAGGTAGGACAAATATAGAAAGCTCCAAAAGTTGCCCGAAAACTACGTTCAGTTACTCGTTCCTGGCAAAAACGCGTATTGCGCAAAATGAGCCGTAACGGCACCTTCCGAATAAGGGAAGTGAACCAAACTCACCAGATGCACATGACAAGGTTGGACAAATATAGAAAGCTCCAAAAGTTGCACCAAAACAACGTTCTAACACCTGTTCTTGAGGAAGGGACAAATATAGAAAGCTCCAAAAGTTACCCCGAAACCACGTTCAGATACCCGTGCTGGGCAAAAACGCGTATTGCGCATATTGGGCCGTAATGGCAACTTCCCAATGAGGTAAGTGAACCAAACTCACCAGATGCACATGACAAGGTGGGGCAAATATAGAAAGCTCCATAAGTTGCCTCAAAACGACATTCAGATACACATTCCGGCAAAAACTCGTATTGAGCAAATTGGGACGTAACAGCAACTTCCCAATGAGGTAAGTGAACCAAACTCACCAAATGCACATGACAAGGTAGGACAAATATAGAAAGCTCCAAAAGTTGCCCAAAACCACGTTCAGATACCCTTTCTTGGCAAAAACGCGTATTGCCCGCTGTAATGAATTTGCTAGGCACTTCCAGAATAAAATCTTTTGCATCCGCCAGGACTTAGACTCCAGTGTTATAGCAGGTGAATCTAGTGAGGTGTCCAGAGTACAGTCTTGTCCTGTAATCTTGGATGAGTTTCAGTTGGTACAGCTCGAGGATGTGGACAAGGTGCTTGGACAGGTCCGCGCAACCACCTCTGTACTGGATCCTTGCCCCTCTTGGCTAATAAAAGCTAGTAGGGATGGAACAGCCGGCTGGGCCAAGGAGGTGATTAATGCCTCTCTACGAGAGGGAGTGGTCCCAGACCGTCTGAAAGAGGCGGTAGTGAGACCACTCCTGAAAAAAACTTCCTTGGACCCGGAAAATCTTAGTAACTACAGGCCGGTAGCAAATGTTCCATTCCTGGGCAAGGTCCTTGAGCGGGTGGTGGTGGGCCAGCTCCAGACACTCTTGGATGAGACTGATTATCTGGATCCATTTCAGTCGGGTTTCAGGCCCGGCTTTGGCACGGAAACAGCCTTGGTCGCCCTGTATGATGACCTATGTCGGGAGAAAGACAGGGGGAGTGTGACTCTGTTGATTCTCCTTGATCTCTCAGCGGCTTTCGATACCATCGACCATGGTATCCTTCTGGAACGTCTGGCTGAGTTGGGAGTGGGGGGCACTGCATTGCAGTGGTTCCGCTCCTACTTAGCGGGACGGCTCCAGAAGGTGGTGCTTGGGGGACATTGCTCGGCCCCGTGGACTCTTCAGTATGGAGTTCCGCAGGGATCGGTCTTGTCCCCCATGCTGTTTAACATGTACATGAAACCGTTGGGTGCGGTCATCCGGAGTTTTGGAGTGCGCTTTCATCAGTACGCTGACGACACGCAGCTCTACTGCTCCTTTTCATCCTCATCAGGTGTGGCTGTGGATGTGCTGAACCGGTGCTTGGCTGCGACAATGGACTGGATGAGGGCTAATAAACTGAAGCTCAATCCAGACAAGACTGAGATGCTGCTGGTTGGTGGTTCCTCTGATCGGATGGGGGGTGTTCAACCGGTTCTGGATGGGGTTGCACTCCCCCTGAAGGAGCAGGTTCGTAGCTTGGGGGTTCTCCTAGAACCATCTTTGTCACTTGAGGCTCAGGTGGCCTCGGTGGCACGGAGTGCTTTCTACCAACTTCGGTTGGTGGCCCAGCTACGCCCCTATCTGGACAGGGATAACCTAGCTTCAGTTGTCCATACTCTGGTAACTTCCAAATTAGATTACTGCAATGCCCTCTACATGGGGCTGCCTTTGAAGACGGTCCGGAAGCTGCAGCTTGTGCAAAATGCGGCGGCCAGATTGATAGCTGGAACAGGGAGGTTTGAGCATGTAACACCGATTCTGGTCCGCTTGCATTGGCTGCCTATATGTTTCTGAGCCCAATTCAAGGTGCTGGTCTTAACCTATAAAGCCCTACATGGCTTGGGACCACAATACCTGATGGAACGCCTCTCCCGACATGAACCTACCCGTACACTGCACTCAACATCTAAGGTCCTCCTCCGAGTGCCTACTCCAAGGGAAGCTCGGAGGATGGCAACAAGGGAGAGGGCCTTTTCAGTGGTGGCCCCCCGACTGTGGAATGATCTCCCCAATGAGGCTCGCCTGGCGCCAACATTGTTATCTTTTCGGCGCCAGGTCAAGACTTTTCTCTTCTCCCAGGCATTTTTAACAGCATTTTAACAGCATTTAACAACGTTAAGTTTGTTTTTAATGGACCCCACAATTGTTGTTTTTAAATGGATACTGTTGTTTTTATACTGTTTTTATGTGTGTGTGTGTGTGTTTTTAAATTGTATACTTTTAATGTTTACTATTTTTAAATGTTGTAAACCGCCCAGAGAGCTTCGGCTGTGGGGCGGTATATAAATGTAATTAAATAAATAAATAAATAAATAAATTGCGCAAAACGGGCCGTCAAAGCAGCTTCCCAATGAGGAAAGTGAACCAAACTCACCAGATGCACATGACAAGTGGGGACAAATACAGAAAGCTCCAAAAGTTCCCCCCAAACCACGTTCAGATACCCTTTCCGGCAGAAAACGCGTATTGCGAAAATGGGCCGTAACGGCACCTTCCCAATGAGGTAAGTGAACCAAACTCACCAGATGCACATGACAAGGTAGGACATATATAGAAAGCTCCAAAAGTTGCCCCAAAACCACGTTCAGTTACCCGTTCCTGGCAAAAACTCGTATTGCGCAAAATGGGCCGTAACGGCACCTTCCAAATAAGGGAAGTGAACCAAACTCACCATATGCACATAACTAGGTGGGGCAAATATAGAAAGCTCCAAAAGTTACCCCGAAACCACGTTCAGATACCCTTTCTGGGCAAAAACGCGTATTGCGCAAATTGGGCTGTAACGGCAACTTCCCAATGAGGAAATTGAACCAAACTCACCAAATGCACATGACAAGGTAGGACAAATATAGAAAGCTCCAAAAGTTGCCCCCAAACCACGTTCAGATACCCGTTCTGGGCAAAAACGCGTATTGCGCAAAACGGGCCTTGAAAGCAGCTTCCCAATGAGGAAAGTGATCCAAACTCACCAGATGCACATGACAAGTTGGGACAAATACAGAAAGCTCCAAAAGTTGCCCCCAAACCACGTTCAGATACCCTTTCCGGCAGAAAACGCGTATTGCGAAAATGGGCCGTAATGGCACCTTCCGAATGAGGTAAGTGAACCAAACTCACCAGATACACATGACTAGGTAGGACAAATATAGAAAGCTCCAAAAGTTGCCTGAAAACTACATTCAGTTACCCGTTCCTGGCAAAAACACGTATTGCGCAAAATGAGCCGTAACGGCACCTTCCGAATAAGGGAAGTGAACCAAACTCACCATATGCACATAACTAGGTGGGGCAAATATAGAAAGCTCCAAAAGTTACCCCAAAATCACGTTCAGATACCCGTTCTGGGCAAAAATGCGTATTGCGTAAAACGGGCCGTAAAAGCAGCTTCCCAATGAGGAAAGTGAACCAAACTCACCAGATGCTCATGACAAGGTGGGACAAATATAGAAAGCGTAAAACGGGCCCTAAAAGCAGCTTCCCAATGAGGAAAGTGAACCAAACTCACCAGATGCTCATGACAAGGTGCGACAAATATAGAAAGCTCCAAAAGTTGCCCCAAAACCACATTCAGATACCCGTTCCGGGCAAAAACGCGTATTGCGCAAATTGGGCCGTAACGGCAACTTCCCAATGAGGTAAGTGAACCAAACACACCAGATGCACATGACAAGTTGGGACAAATATAGAAAGCTCCAAAAGTTACCCCAAAATCACGTTCAGATACACGTTCTGGGCAAAAATGCGTATTGCGTAAAACGGGCAGTAAAAGCAGCTTCCCAATGAGGAAAGTGAACCAAACTCACTAGATGCTCATGACAAGGTGGGACAAATATAGAAAGCTCCAAAAGTTGCCCCAAAACCACGTTCAGATACCCGTTCCGGGCAAAAACTCGTATTGCGCAAAATGGGCCGTAACGGCAGCTTCCCAATGAGGTAAGTGAACCAAACTCACCAGATGCACATGACAAGGTAGGACAAATATAGAAAGCTCCAAAAGTTGCCCCAAAACCACGTTCAGTTACCCGTTCCTGGCAAAAACGCGTATTGCGAAAAATGGGCCGTAACGGCACCTTCCCAATAAGGGAAGTGAACCAAACTCACCAGATGCACATAACTAGGTGGGGCAAATATAGAAAGCTCCAAAAGTTACCCCAAAACCAGGTTCAGATACCCATTCCGGAAAAAACTCGTATTGCGCAAATTGGGCCGTAACGGCAACTTCCCAATGACGTAAGTGTACCAAACTCACCAGATGCACATGACAAGGTGGGGCAAATATAGAAAGCTCCATAAGTTACCCCGAAACGACGTTCAGATACCCATTCCAGCAAAAACTCGTACTGCGCAAAACAGGGCGTAACGGCAGCTTCCCAACAAGGTAAGTGAACCAAACTCACCAGATGCACGTGACAAGTTGGGACAAATATAGACAGCTCCTAAAGTTACCCCAAAACCACGTTCAGATACCTGTTCTGGGCAAAAACGTGTATTGCGCAAAACGGGTCGTAAAAGCAGCTTCCCAATGAGGAAAGTGAACCAAACTCAACAGATGCACATGACAAGGTGGGACAAATATAGAAAGCTCCAAAAGTTGCACCAAAACAACGTTCCAACACCCGTTCTTGCGGAAGGGACAAATATAGAAAGCTCCAAAAGTTGCCCCCAAACCACGTTCAGAAACCCGTTCTGGGCAAAAATGCGTATTGCGCAAAACGTACCGTAAAAGCACCTTCCCAATGAGGAAAGTCCACCAAACTCACCAGATGCACATAACTAGGTGGGACAAATATAGAAAGCTCCATAAGTTGCCCCGAAACCACGTTCAGATACCCGTTCTTGCGGAAAACACGTATTGCGAAAATGGGCCGTAACGTCACCTTCCCAATGAGGTAAGTAAACCAAACTCACTAGATGCACAAAACAAGGTGGGACAAATATAGACATCTCCAAAAGTTACCCCAAAACCACGTTCAGATACCCGTTCTGGTCAAAAACGAGTATTGCGCAAAATGGGCCGTAACGGCAGCTTCCCAATGAGGTAAGTGAACCAAACTCACCAGATGCACATGACAAGTTGGGACAAATACAGAAAGCTCCAAAAGTTGCCTCCAAACAACGTTCAGATACACTTTCCGGCAGAAAACGTGTATTGCGCAAAATGGGCCGTAACGTCACCTTCCCAATAAGGGAAGTGAACCAAACTCACCAGATGCACATAACTAGGTGGGGCAAATATAGAAAGCTCCAAAAGTTGCCCCGAAACCACGTTCAGATACCCGTTTTTGCGGAAAACACGTATTGCGAAAATGGGCCGTAACGTCACCTTCCCAATGAGGTAAGTAAACCAAACTCACCAGATACACATAACTAGGTGGGGAAAATATAGAAAGCTCCATAAGTTGCCCCAAAACCACGTTCAGATACCCGTTCTTGCGGAAAACACGTATTGCGAAAATGGGCCGTAACGGCACCTTCCCAATGAGGTAAGTGAACCAAACTCTCCAGATGCACATGACAAGGTAGGACAAATATAGAAAGCTCCAAAAGTTGCCCCAAAACCACGTTCAGTTACCCATTCCGGCAAAAACTCGTATTGTGCAAAGCGGGCCGTAACGGCAGCTTCCCAATGAGGTAAGTGAACCAAGCTCACGAGATGCACATGACAAGTTGGGACAAATATAGATAGCTCCAAAAGTTACCCCGAAACCACGTTCAGATACCCGTGCTGGGCAAAAACGCGTATTGCGCAAATTGGGCCGTAACGGCAACTTCCCAATGAGGTAAGTGAACAAAACTCACCAAATGCACATGACAAGGTAGGACAAATATTGAAAGCTCCAAAAGTTGTCCCTAAACCACGTTCAGATACCCGTTTTGGACAAAAACGCGTATTGCGCAAATTGGGCCGTAACGGCAACTTCCCAATTAGGTAAATGAACCAAACTCACCAGATGCACATGACAAGGTGGGGCAAATATAGAAAGCTCCATAAGTTGCCCTGAAAGGACGTTCAGATCACCATTCCGGCAAAAACTCGTATTGCGCAAAACGGGCCGTAACGGCAGCTTCCCAATGAGGTAAGTGAACCAAACTCACCAGATGCACATGACAAGTTGGGACAAATATAGACAGCTCCTAAAGTTACCCCAAAACCACGTTCAGATACCCGTTCCGGTCAAAAATGAGTATTGCGCAAAATGGGCCGTAACGGCAGCTTCCCAATGAGGTAAGTGAACCAAACTCACCAGATGCACATGACAAGTTGGGACAAATACAGAAAGCTCCAAAAGTTACCCCGAAACCACGTTCAGATACACTTTCCGGCAGAAAATGTGTATTGCGCAAAATGGGCCGTAACGTCACCTTCCCAATAAGGGAAGTGAACCAAACTCACCAGATGCACATAACTAGGTGGGGAAAATATAGAAAGCTCCAAAAGTTACCCCGAAACCACGATCAGATACCCATTCCGGAAAAAACTTGTATTGCGCAAATTAGGCCGTAACAGCAACTTCCCAATGAGGTAAGTGAACCAAATTCACCAAATGCACATGACAAGGTAGGACCAATATAGAAAGCTCCAAATGTTGCCTAAAACCACGTTCAGATATCCGTTCTGGGCAAAAACGTGTATTGCGCAAATTGGGCCGTAACGGCAACTTCCCAATGAGGTAAGTGAACCAAACTCACCAGATGAACATGACAAGGTGGGGCAAATATAGAAAGCTCCATAAGTTGCCCCGAAACGACGTTCAGATACCCATTCCAGCAAAAACTCGTACTGCGCAAAACAGGCCGTAACGGCAGCTTCCCAACAAGGTAAGTGAACCAAACTCACCAGATGCACATGACAAGTTGGGACAAATATAGACAGCTCCAAAAGTTACCCCAAAACCACGTTCAGATACCCTTTCCGGCAGAAAACGCGTATTGCGAAAATGGGCCGTAACGGCACCTTCCCAATGAGGTAAGTGAACCAAACTCACCAGATGCACATGACAAGTTGGGACAAATATAGACAGCTCCAAAAGTTGAACCAGAATTACGTTCGGTTACCCGTTCCTGGCAAAAACTCGTATTGCGCAAAATGGGCCGTAACGGCACCTTCCCAATAAGGGAAGTGAACCAAACTCATCATATGCACATGACAAGGTGGGACAAATATAGAAAGCTCCAAAAGTTGCACCAAAACAACGTTCTAACACCCGTTCTTGCGGAAGGGACAAATATAGAAAGCTCCAAAAGTTGCCCCCAAACCATGTTCAGAAACCCGTTCTGGGCAAAAATGCGTATTGCGCAAAACGTACCGTAAAAGCACCTTCCCAATGAGGAAAGTCCACCAAACTCACCAGATGCACATAACTAGGTGGGACAAATATAGAAAGCTCCATAAGTTGCCCCGAAACCACGTTCAGATACCCTTTCTGCGGAAAACACGTATTGCGAAAATGGGCCGTAACGGCACCTTGCCAATGAGGTAAGTAAACCAAACTCACTAGATGCACAAAACAAGTTGGGACAAATATAGACATCTCCAAAAGCTACCCCAAAACCACATTCAGATACCCATTCCGGTCAAAAACAGTATTGCGCAAAATGGGCCGTAACGGCAGCTTCCCAATCAGGTAAGTGAACCAAACTCACCAAATGCTCATGACAAGGTAGGACAAATATAGAAAGCTCCAAAAATTGCCCAAAACCACGTTCAGATACCAGTTCTGGACAAAAACGCGTATTGCGCAAAACGGGCCGTGAAAGCAGCTTCCCAATGAGGAAAGTGATCCAAACTCACCAGATGCACATGACAAGTTGGGACAAATACAGAAAGCTCCAAAAGTTGCCCCCAAACCACGTTCAGATACCCTTTCCGGCAGAAAACGCGTATTGCGAAAATGGGCCGTAATGGCACCTTCCGAATGAGGTAAGTGAACCAAACTCACCAGATACACATGACAAGGTAGGACAAATATAGAAAGCTCCAAAAGTTGCCCGAAAACTACGTTCAGTTACCCATTCCTGGCAAAAACACGTATTGCGCAAAATGAGCCGTAACGGCACCTTCCGAATAAGGGAAGTGAACCAAACTCACCATATGCACATAACTAGGTGGGGCAAATATAGAAAGCTCCAAAAGTTACCCCAAAATCACGTTCAGATACCCGTTCTGGGCAAAAATGCGTATTGCGTAAAACGGGCCGTAAAAGCAGCTTCCCAATGAGGAAAGTGAACCAAACTCACCAGATGCTCATGACAAGGTGGGACAAATATAGAAAGCGTAAAACGGGCCGTAAAAGCAGCTTCCCAATGAGGAAAGTGAACCAAACTCACCAGATGCTCATGACAAGGTGCGACAAATATAGAAAGCTCCAAAAGTTGCCCCAAAACCACGTTCAGATACCCGTTCCGGGCAAAAATGCGTATTGCGCAAATTGGGCCGTAACGGCAACTTCCCAATGAGGTAAGTGAACCAAACACACCAGATGCACATGACAAGTTGGGACAAATATAGAAAGCTCCAAAAGTTACCCCAAAATCACGTTCAGATACACGTTCTGGGCAAAAATGCGTATTGCGTAAAACGGGCAGTAAAAGCAGCTTCCCAATGAGGAAAGTGAACCAAACTCACCAGATGCTCATGACAAGGTGGGACAAATATAGAAAGCTCCAAAAGTTACCCCAAAACCACGTTCAGATACCCGTTCCGGGCAAAAACTCGTATTGCGCAAAATGGGCCGTAACGGCAGCTTCCCAATGAGGTAAGTGAACCAAACTCACCAGATGCACATGACAAGGTAGGACAAATATAGAAAGCTCCAAAAGTTGCCCCAAAACCACGTTCAGTTACCCGTTCCTGGCAAAAACGCGTATTGCGAAAAATGGGCCGTAACGGCACCTTCCCAATAAGGGAAGTGAACCAAACTCACCAGATGCACATAACTAGGTGGGGCAAATATAGAAAGCTCCAAAAGTTACCCCAAAACCACGTTCAGATACCCATTCCGGAAAAAACTCGTATTGCGCAAATTGGGCCGTAACGGCAACTTCCGAATGACGTAAGTGTACCAAACTCACCAGATGCACATGACAAGGTGGGGCAAATATAGAAAGCTCCATAAGTTACCCCGAAACGACGTTCAGATACCCATTCCAGCAAAAACTCGTACTGCGCAAAAGAGGGCGTAACGGCAGCTTCCCAACAAGGTAAGTGAACCAAACTCACCAGATGCACGTGACAAGTTGGGACAAATATAGACAGCTCCTAAAGTTACCCCAAAACCACGTTCAGATACCTGTTCTGGGCAAAAACGTGTATTGCGCAAAACGGGTCGTAAAAGCAGCTTCCCAATGAGGAAAGTGAACCAAACTCAACAGATGCACATGACAAGGTGGGACAAATATAGAAAGCTCCAAAAGTTGCACCAAAACAACGTTCCAACACCCGTTCTTGCGGAAGGGACAAATATAGAAAGCTCCAAAAGTTGCCCCCTAACCACGTTCAGAAACCCGTTCTGGGCAAAAATGCGTATTGCGCAAAACGTACCGTAAAAGCACCTTCCCAATGAGGAAAGTCCACCAAACTCACCAGATGCACATAAATAGGTGGGACAAATATAGAAAGCTCCATAAGTTGCCCCGAAACCACGTTCAGATACCCGTTCTTGCGGAAAACACATATTGCGAAAATGGGCCGTAACGTCACCTTCCCAATGAGGTAAGTAAACCAAACTCACTAGATGCACAAAACAAGGTGGGACAAATATAGACATCTCCAAAAGTTACCCCAAAACCACGTTCAGATACCCGTTCTGGTCAAAAACGAGTATTGCGCAAAATGGGCCGTAACGGCAGCTTCCCAATGAGGTAAGTGAACCAAACTCACCAGATGCACATGACAAGTTGGGACAAATACAGAAAGCTCCAAAAGTTGCCCCCAAACAACGTTCAGATACACTTTCCGGCAGAAAACGTGTATTGCGCAAAATGGGCCGTAACGTTACCTTCCCAATAAGGGAAGTGAACCAAACTCACCAGATGCACATAACTAGGTGGGGCAAATATAGAAAGCTCCAAAAGTTGCCCCGAAACCACGTTCAGATACCCGTTTTTGCGGAAAACACGTATTGCGAAAATGGGCCGTAACGTCACCTTCCCAATGAGGTAAGTAAACCAAACTCACCAGATACACATAACTAGGTGGGGAAAATATAGAAAGCTCCATAAGTTGCCCCAAAACCACGTTCAGATACCCGTTCTTGCGGAAAACACGTATTGCGAAAATGGGCCGTAACGGCACCTTCCCAATGAGGTAAGTGAACCAAACTCTCCAGATGCACATGACAAGGTAGGACAAATATAGAAAGCTCCAAAAGTTGCCCCAAAACCACGTTCAGTTACCCATTCCGGCAAAAACTCGTATTGTGCAAAGCGGGCCGTAATGGCAGCTTCCCAATGAGGTAAGTGAACCAAGCTCACGAGATGCACATGACAGGTTGGGACAAATATAGATAGCTCCAAAAGTTACCCCGAAACCACGTTCAGATACCCGTGCTGGGCAAAAACGCGTATTGCGCAAATTGGGCCGTAAGGGCAACTTCCCAATGAGGTAAGTGAACAAAACTCACCAAATGCACATGACAAGGTAGGACAAATATTGAAAGCTCCAAAAGTTGTCCCTAAACCACGTTCAGATACCCGTTTTGGACAAAAACGCGTATTGCGCAAATTGGGCCGTAACGGCAACTTCCCAATTAGGTAAATGAACCAAACTCACCAGATGCACATGACAAGGTGGGGCAAATATAGAAAGCTCCATAAGTTGCCCTGAAAGGACGTTCAGATCACCATTACGGCAAAAACTCGTATTGCGCAAAACGGGCCGTAACGGCAGCTTCCCAATGAGGTAAGTGAACCAAACTCACCAGATGCACATGACAAGTTGGGACAAATATAGACAGCTCCTAAAGTTACCCCAAAACCACGTTCAGATACCCGTTCCGGTCAAAAATGAGTATTGCGCAAAATGGGCCGTAACGGCAGCTTCCCAATGAGGTAAGTGAACCAAACTCACCAGATGCACATGACAAGTTGGGACAAATACAGAAAGCTCCAAAAGTTACCCCGAAACCACGTTCAGATACACTTTCCGGCAGAAAACGTGTATTGCGCAAAATGGGCCGTAACGTCACCTTCCCAATAAGGGAAGTGAACCAAACTCACCAGATGCACATAACTAGGTGGGGAAAATATAGAAAGCTCCAAAAGTTACCCCGAAACCACGTTCAGATACCCATTCCGGAAAAAACTTGTATTGCGCAAATTAGGCCGTAACAGCAACTTCCCAATGAGGTAAGTGAACCAAATTCACCAAATGCACATGACAAGGTAGGACCAATATAGAAAGCTCCAAATGTTGCCTAAAACCACGTTCAGATATCCGTTCTGGGCAAAAACATGTATTGCGCAAATTGGGCC
This sequence comes from Elgaria multicarinata webbii, assembly GCF_023053635.1. Lineage (NCBI taxonomy): Eukaryota > Metazoa > Chordata > Lepidosauria > Squamata > Anguidae > Elgaria > Elgaria multicarinata. The sequence goes on along the minus strand of NC_086191.1, from coordinate 111,540 downwards.
GTAACGGCAACTTCCCAATGAGGTAAGTGAACCAAACTCACCAGATGCACATGACAAGGTGGGGCAAATATAGAAAGCTCCATAAGTTGCCCCGAAACGACGTTCAGATACCCATTCCAGCAAAAACTCGTACTGCGCAAAACAGGCCGTAACGGCAGCTTCCCAACAAGGTAAGTGAACCAAACTCACCAGATGCACATGACAAGTTGGGACAAATATAGACAGCTCCAAAAGTCTCCCCAAAACCACGTTCAGATACCCTTTCCGGCAGAAAACGCGTATTGCGAAAATGGGCCGTAACGGCACCTTCCCAATGAGGTAAGTGAACCAAACTCACCAGATGCACATGACAAGTTGGGACAAATATAGACAGCTCCAAAAGTTGAACCAAAATTACGTTCGGTTACCCGTTCCTGGCAAAAACTCGTATTGCGCAAAATGGGCCGTAACGGCACCTTCCCAATAAGGGAAGTGAACCAAACTCACCATATGCACATGACAAGGTGGGACAAATATAGAAAGCTCCAAAAGTTGCACCAAAACAACGTTCTAACACCCGTTCTTGCGGAAGGGACAAATATAGAAAGCTCCAAAAGTTGCCCCCAAACCATGTTCAAGAAACCTGTTCTGGGCAAAAATGCGTATTGCGCAAAACGTACCGTAAAAGCACCTTCCCAATGAGGAAAGTCCACCAAACTCACCAGATGCACATAAATAGGTGGGACAAATATAGAAAGCTCCATAAGTTGCCCCGAAACCACGTTCAGATACCCTTTCTGCGGAAAACACGTATTGCGAAAATGGGCCGTAACGGCACCTTCCCAATGAGGTAAGTAAACCAAACTCACTAGATGCACAAAACAAGGTGGGACAAATATAGACATCTCCAAAAGCTACCCCAAAACCACATTCAGATACCCATTCCGGTCAAAAACAGTATTGCGCAAAATGGGCCGTAACGGCAGCTTCCCAGTCAGGTAAGTGAACCAAACTCACCAAATGCTCATGACAAGGTAGGACAAATATAGAAAGCTCCAAAAATTGCCCAAAACCACGTTCAGATACCCGTTCTGGGCAAAAATGCATATTGGGCAAATTGGGCCGTAACGGCAACTTCCCAATGAGGTAAGTGAACCAAACTCTCCAGATGCACATGACAAGGTAGGACAAATATAGAAATCTCCAAAAGTTGCCCCAAAACCACGTTCAGTTACCCATTCCGGCAAAAACTCGTATTGTGCAAAACGGGCCGTAACGGCAGCTTCCCAATGAGGTAAGTGAACCAAGCTCACGAGATGCACATGACAAGTTGGGACAAATATAGATAGCTCCTAAAGTTACCCCAAAACCACGTTCAGATACCCGTTCTGGGCAAAAACGCGTATTGCGCAAAACGGGCCGTAATAGCAGCTTCCCAAAGAGGAAAGTGAACCAAACTCACCAGATACACATGACAAGTTTGGACAAATACAGAAAGCTCCAAAAGTTGCCCGCAAACCACGTTCAGATACCCTTTCCGGCAGAAAACGCGTATTGCTCTAATTGGGCCGTAACGACAACTTCCCAATGAGGTAAGTGAACCAAACTCACCAGATGCACATAAATAGGTGGGGCAAATTTAGAAAGCTCCAAAAGTTGCCCCCAAACCACGTTCAGATACCCTTTCCGGCAGAAAACGTGTATTGCGCAAAATGGGCCGTAACGGCAGCTTCCCAATGAGGTAAATGAACCAAACTCACCAGATGCACATGACAAGTTGGGACAAATACAGAAAGCTCCAAAAGTTGCCCCAAAACCACGTTCAGATACTCTTCCGGCAGAAAACGTGTATTGCGCAAAATGGGCCGTAACGGCACCTTCCCAATAAGGGAAGTGAACCAAACTCACCAGATGCACATAACTAGGTGGGGCAAATATAGGAAGCTCCAAAAGTTACCCCGAAACCACGTTCAGATACCCGTGCTGGGCAAAAACGCGTATTGCGCAAATTGGGCCGTAACGGCAACTTCCCAATGAGGTAAGTGAACAAAACTCACCAAATGCACATGACAAGGTAGGACAAATATTGAAAGCTCCAAAAGTTGTCCTTAAACCACGTTCAGATACCCGTTTTTTACAAAAACGCGTATTGCGCAAATTGGGCCGTAACGGCAACTTCCCAATGAGGTAAGTGAACCAAACTCACCAGATGCACATGACAAGGTGGGACAAATATAGACAGCTCCTAAAGTTACCCCAAAACCACGTTCAGATACCCGTTCTAGGCAAAAACGTGTATTACGCAAAATGGGCCGTAACGGCAGCTTCCCAATAAGGTAAATGAACCAAACTCACCAAATGCACATGACAAGGTGGGGCAAATATAGAAAGCTCCAAAAGTTGCCCCTAAATGACGTTCAGATACCCATTCCTGCAAAAACTCGTATTGCGCAAAATGGGCCGTAACGGCACCTTCCAAATAAGGGAAGTGAAGCAAACTCACCAGATGCACATTACTAGGTGTGGCAAATATAGAAAGCTCCAAAAGTTACCCCGAAACCACGTTCAGATACCCGTTCTGGGCAAAAACTTGTATTGCGCAAATTGGGCCTTAACGGCAACTTCCCAATGAGGTAAGTGAACCAAACTCACCAAATGCACATGACAAGGTAGGACAAATATAGAAAGCTCCAAAAGTTGCCCCAAAACCACGTTCAGATACCCGTTCTGCGCAAAAACGCGTATTGCGCAAAACGGGCCGTAAAAGCAGCTTCCCAATGAGGAAAGTTAACCAAACTCATCAGATACACATGAAAAGTTGGGACAAATACAGAAAGCTCCAAAAGTTGCCCCGAAACCACGTTCAGATACACTTTCCGGCAGAAAACGCGTATTGCGCAAAATGGGCCGTAACGGCAGCTTCCCAATGAGGAAAGTGGACCAAACTCACCAGATGCACATGACAAGTTGGGACAAATATAGACAGCTCCAAAAGTTACCCCGAAACCACGTTCAGATACCCGTGCTGGGCAAAAACGCGTATTGCGCAAATTGGGCCGTAACGGCAACTTCCCAATTATGTAAATGAACCAAACTCACCAGATGCACATGACAAGGTGGGGCAAATATAGAAAGCTCCATAAGTTGCCCTGAAACGACGTTCAGATCGCCATTCCGGCAAAAACTCGTATTGCACAAAACGGGCCGTAACGGCAGCTTCCCAATGAGGTAAGTGAACCAAACTCACCAGATGCACATGACAAGTTGGGACAAATATAGACAGCTCCTAAAGTTACCCCAAAACCACGTTCAGATACCCGTTCTGGGCAAAAACGCGTATTGCGCAAAACGGGCCGTAAAAGCAGCTTCCCAAAGAGGAAAGTGAACCAAACTCACCAGATACACATGACAAGTTGGGACAAATACAGAAAGCTCCAAAAGTTGCCCGCAAACCACGTTCAGATACCCTTTCCGGCAGAAAACGCGTATTGCGCTAATTGGGCCGTAATGACAACTTCCCAATGAGGTAAGTGAACCAAACTCACCAGATGCACATAACTAGGTGGGGCAAATATAGAAAGCTCCAAAAGTTGCCCCCAAACCACGTTCAGATACCCTTTCCGGCAGAAAACGTGTATTGCGCAAAATGGGCCGTAACGGCAGCTTCCCAATGAGGTAAATGAACCAAACTCACCAGATGCACATGACAAGTTGGGACAAAAACAGAAAGCTCCAAAAGTTGCCCCGAAACCACGCTCAGATACCCGTGCTGGGCAAAAACGCGTATTGCGCAAATTGGGCCGTAACGGCACCTTCCCAATAAGGGAAGTGAACCAAACTCACCAGATGCACATAACTAGGTGGGGCAAATATAGAAAGCTCCAAAAGTTACCCCGAAACCACGTTCAGATACCCGTGCTGGGCAAAAACGCGTATTGCGCAAATTGGGCCGTAACGGCAACTTCCCAATGAGGTAAGTGAACAAAACTCACCAAATGCACATAACAAGGTAGGACAAATATTGAAAGCTCCAAAAGTTGTCCTTAAACCACGTTCAGATACCCGTTTTTTACAAAAACGCGTATTGCGCAAATTGGGCCGTTACGGCAACTTCCCAATGAGGTAAGTGAACCAAACTCACCAGATGCACATGACAAGGTGGGACAAATATAGACAGCTCCTAAAGTTACCCCCAAACCACGTTCAGATACCCGTTCTAGGCAAAAACGCGTATTGGGCAAATTGTGCCGTAACGGCAACTTCCCAATAAGGTAAATGAACCAAACTCACCAAATGCACATGACAAGGTGGGGCAAATATAGAAAGCTCCAAAAGTTGCCCCTAAATGACGTTCAGATACCCATTCCGGCAAAAACTCGTATTGCGCAAAACGGGCCGTAACGGCAGCTTCCCAATGAGGTAAGTGAACCAAACTCACCAGGTGCACATGACTAGGTGGGGCAAATATAGAAAGCTCCATAAGTTGCACCGAAACCACGTTCAGATACCCGTTCTTGCGGAAAACTCGTATTGCGAAAATGGGCCGTAACGGCACCTTCCCAAAGAGGTAAGTGAACCAAACTCACCAGATAAACAAGACAAGGTGGGACAAATATAGAAAGCTCCAAAAGTTACCCCAAAACCACGTTCAGATACCCGTTCCGGTCAATAACGTGTATTGCGCAAAATGGGCCGTAACGGCAGCTTCCCAATGAGGTAAATGAACCAAACTCACCAGATGCACATGACAAGTTGGGACAAATACAGAAAGCTCCAAAAGTTGCCCCGAAACCACGTTCAGATACCCTTCCGGAAGAAAACGTATATTGCGCAAAATGGGCCGTAACGGCACCTTCCAAATAAGGGAAGTGAAGCAAACTCGCCAGATGCACATTACTAGGTGTGGCAAATATAGAAAGCTCCAAAAGTTACCCCGAAACCACGTTCAGATACCCGTTCTGGGCAAAAACTTGTATTGCGCAAATTGGGCCTTAACGGCAACTTCCCAATGGGGTAAGTGAACCAAACTCACCAGATGCACATGACAAGTTGGGACAAATATAGACAGCTCCAAAAGTTACCCCAAAACCATGTTCAGATACCCGTTCTGGGCAAAAATGCGTATTGCGCATAATGGGCCTTAACGGCAGCTTACCAATGAGGTAAGTGAACCAAACTCACCAGATGCACATGACAATTTGGGACAAATACAGAAAGCTCCAAAAGTTGCCCCAAAACCACGTTCAGTTACCCATTCCGGCAAAAACTCGTATTGTGCAAAACGGGCCGTAACGGCAGCTTACCAATGAGGTAAGTGAACCAAGCTCACCAGATGCACATGACAAGTTGGGACAAATATAGACAGCTCCAAAAGTTACCCCAAAACCACGTTCAGATACCCGTTCTGTGCAAAAACGCATATTGCGCAAAACGGGCCGTAAAAGCAGCTTCCCAATGAGGAAAGTGAACTAAACTCACCAGATGCACATGACAAGGTAGGACAAATATTGAAAGCTCCAAAAGTTGTCCTTAAACCACGTTCAGATACCCGTTCTTGCGGAAAACTCGTATTGCGAAAATGGGCCGTAACGGCACCTTCCCAATGAGGTAAATGAACCAAACTCACCAGATGCACTTCACAAGTTGGGCAAATACAGAAAGCTCCAAAAGTTGCCCCGAAACCACGTTCAGATACCCTTCCGGAAGAAAACGTGTATTGCGCAAAATGGGCCGTAACGGCACCTTCCAAATAAGGGAAGTGAAGCAAACTCGCCAGATGCACATTACTAGGTGTGGCAAATATAGAAAGCTCCAAAAGTTACCCCGAAACCACGTTCAGATACCCGTTCTGGGCAAAAACTTGTATTGCGCAAATTGGGCCTTAACGGCAACTTCCCAATGAGGTAAGTGATCCAAACTCACCAAATGCACATGACAAGGTAGGACAAATATAGAAAGCTCCAAAAGTTGCCCCAAAACCACGTTCAGACACCCGTTCTGTGCAAAAACGCGTATTGCGCAAAACGGGCCGTAACGGCAGCTTCCCAATGAGGTAAGTGAACCAAACTCACCAGATGCACATGACAAGTTGGGACAAATATAGACAGCTCCAAAAGTTACCCCAAAACCATGTTCAGATACCCGTTCTGGGCAAAAATGCTTATTGCGCATAATGGGCCTTAACGGCAGCTTACCAATGAGGTAAGTGAACCAAACTCACCAGATGCACATGACAAGTTGGGACAAATACAGAAAGCTCCAAAAGTTGCCCCCAAACCACGTTCAGATACCCTTTCCGGCAGAAAACGTGTATTGCGAAAATGGGCCGTAACGGCACCTTCCCAATGAGGTAAGTGAACCAAACTCTCCAGATGCACATGACAAGGTAGGACAAATATAGAAAGCTCCAAAAGTTGCCCCAAAACCACGTTCAGTTACCCATTCCGGCAAAAACTCGTATTGTGCAAAACGTGCCGTAACGGCAGCTTACCAATGAGGTAAGTGAACCATGCTCACCAGATGCACATGACAAGTTGGGACAAATATGGACAGCTCCAAAAGTTACCCCAAAACCACGTTCAGATACCCGTTCTGTGCAAAAACGCATATTGCGCAAAACGGGCCGTAAAAGCAGCTTCCCAATGAGGAAAGTGAACTAAACTCACCAGATGCACATGACAAGGTGGGACAAATATAGAAAGCTCCAAAAGTTGCACCAAAACAACGTTCTAACACCCGTTCTTGCGGAAGGAACAAATATAGAAAGCTCCAAAAGTTGCCCCCAAACCACGTTCAGAAACCCATTATGGGCAAAAATGCGTATTGCGCAAAACGTACCGTAAAAGAACCTTCCCAATGAGGAAAGACCACCAAACTTACCAGATGCATATAACTAGGTGGAACTAATATAGAAAGCTCCATAAGTTGCTCCGAAACCACGTTCAGATACCCGTTCTTGCGGAAAACGCGTATTGCGAAAATGGGACGTAATGGCACCTTCCCAGTGAGGTAAGTAAACCAAACTCACTAGATGAACAAAACAAGGTGGGACAAATATAGACAGCTCCAAAAGTTACCCCAAAACCACGTTCAGATACCCCTTCCGGTCAAAAACAAGTATTGTGCAAAATGGGCCATAACGGCACCTTCCCAATAACGGAAGTGAACCAAACTCACCAGATGCACATAACTAGGTAGGGCAAATATAGAAAGCTCCAAAAGTTACCCCGAAACCACGTTCAGATACCCGTGCTGGGCAAAAACGAGTATTGCGCAAATTGGGCCGTAACGGCAACATCCCAATGAGGTAAGTGAACCAAACTCACCAAATGCACATGACAAGGTAGGACGAATATAGAAAGCTCCAAAAGTTGTCCCTAAACCACGTTTAGATACCCGTGCTGGGCAAAAACACGTATTGCGTAAATTGGGCCGTAACGACAACTTCCCAATGAGGTAAGAGAACCAAACTCACCAAATGCATATGACAAGGTAGGACAAATATAGAAAGCTCCAAAAGTTGTCCCAAAACCACGTTCAGATACCCATTCCGGAAAAAACTCGTATTGCGCAAATTGGGCCGTAACGGCAACTTCCCAATGACGTAAGTGTACCAAACTCACCAAATGCACATGACAAGGTAGGACAAATATAGAAAGCTCCAAAAGTTGTCCCAAAACCACGTTCAGATACCCATTCCGGAAAAAACTCGTACTGCGCAAAACAGGCCGTAACGGCAGCTTCCCAATCAGGTAAGTGAACCAAACTCACCAAATGCACATGACAAGGTGGGGCAAATATAGAAAGCTCCAAAAGTTGCCCCTAAATGACGTTCAGATACCCATTCCTGCAAAAACTCGTATTGCGCAAAATGGGCCGTAACGGCACCTTCCAAATAAGGGAAGTGAAGCAAACTCACCAGATGCACATTACTAGGTGTGGCAAATATAGAAAGCTCCAAAAGTTACCCCTAAACCACGTTCAGATACCCGTTCTGGGCAAAAACTTGTATTGCGCAAATTGGGCCTTAACGGCAACTTCCCAATGAGGTAAGTGAACCAAACTCACCAAATGCACATGACAAGGTAGGACAAATATAGAAAGCTCCAAAAGTTGCCCCAAAACCACGTTCAGATACCCGTTCTGCGCAAAAACGCGTATTGCGCAAAACGGGCCGTAAAAGCAGCTTCCCAATGAGGAAAGTTAACCAAACTCATCAGATACACATGAAAAGTTGGGACAAATACAGAAAGCTCCAAAAGTTGCCCCGAAACCACGTTCAGATACACTTTCCGGCAGAAAACGCGTATTGCGAAAATGGGCCGTAACGGCAGCTTCCCAATGAGGAAAGTGAACCAAACTCACCAGATGCACATGACAAGTTGGGACAAATATAGACAGCTCCAAAAGTTACCCCGAAACCACGTTCAGATACCCGTGCTGGGCAAAAACGCGTATTGCGCAAATTGGGCCGTAACGGCAACTTCCCAATGAGGTAAGTGAACAAAACTCACCAAATGCACATGACAAGGTAGGACAAATATAGAAAGCTCCAAAAGTTGTCCCTAAAGCACGTTCAGATACCCGTTTTGGACAAAAATGCGTATTGCGCAAATTGGGCCGTAACGGCAACTTCCCAATTATGTAAATGAACCAAACTCACCAGATGCACATGACAAGGTGGGGCAAATATAGAAAGCTCCATAAGTTGCCCTGAAACGACGTTCAGATCGCCATTCCGGCAAAAACTCGTATTGCACAAAACGGGCCGTAACGGCAGCTTCCCAATGAGGTAAGTGAACCAAACTCACCAGATGCACATGATAAGTTGGGACAAATATAGACAGCTCCTAAAGTTACCCCAAAACCACGTTCAGATACCCGTTCTGGGCAAAAACGCGTATTGCGCAAAACGGGCCGTAAAAGCAGCTTCCCAATGAGGAAAGTGAACCAAACTCACCAGATACACATGACAAGTTGGGACAAATACAGAAAGCTCCAAAAGTTGCCCGCAAACCACGTTCAGATACCCTTTCCGGCAGAAAACGCGTATTGCGCTAATTGGGCCGTAATGACAACTTCCCAATGAGGTAAGTGAACCAAACTCACCAGATGCACATAACTAGGTGGGGCAAATATAGAAAGCTCCAAAAGTTGCCCCCAAACCACGTTCAGATACCCTTTCCGGCAGAAAACGTGTATTGCGCAAAATGGGCAGTAACGGCAGCTTCCCAATGAGGTAAATGAACCAAACTCACCAGATGCACATGACAAGTTGGGACAAAAACAGAAAGCTCCAAAAGTTGCCCCGAAACCACGTTCAGATACTCTTCCGGCAGAAAACGTGTATTGCTCAAAATGGGCCGTAACGGCACCTTCCCAATAAGGGAAGTGAACCAAACTCACCAGATGCACATAACTAGGTGGGGCAAATATAGAAAGCTCCAAAAGTTACCCCGAAACCACGTTCAGATACCCGTGCTGGGCAAAAACGCGTATTGCGCAAATTGGGCCGTAACGGCAACTTCCCAATGAGGTAAGTGAACAAAACTCACCAAATGCACATGACAAGGTAGGACAAATATTGAAAGCTCCAAAAGTTGTCCTTAAACCACGTTCAGATACCCGTTTTTTACAAAAACGCGTATTGCGCAAATTGGGCCGTAACGGCAACTTCCCAATGAGGTAAGTGAACCAAACTCTCCAGATGCACATGACAAGGTGGGACAAATATAGACAGCTCCTAAAGTTACCCCAAAACCACGTTCAGATACCCGTTCTAGGCAAAAACGCGTATTGGGCAAATTGTGCCGTAACGGCAACTTCCCAATAAGGTAAATGAACCAAACTCACCAAATGCACATGACAAGGTGGGGCAAATATAGAAAGCTCCAAAAGTTGCCCCTAAATGACGTTCAGATACCCATTCCGGCAAAAACTCGTATTGCGCAAAACGGGCCGTAACGGCAGCTTCCCAATGAGGTAAGTGAACCAAACTCACCAGGTGCACATGACTAGGTGGGGCAAATATAGAAAGCTCCATAAGTTGCACCGAAACCACGTTCAGATACCCGTTCTTGCGGAAAACTCGTATTGCGAAAATGGGCCGTAACGGCACCTTCCCAAAGAGGTAAGTGAACCAAACTCACCAGATAAACAAGACAAGGTGGGACAAATATAGAAAGCTCCAAAAGTTACCCCAAAACCACGTTCAGATACCCGTTCCGGTCAATAACGTGTATTGCGCAAAACGGGCCGTAACGGCAGCTTCCCAATGAGGTAAATGAACCAAACTCACCAGATGCACATGACAAGTTGGGACAAATACAGAAAGCTCCAAAAGTTGCCCCGAAACCACGTTCAGATACCCTTCCGGAAGAAAACGTATATTGCGCAAAATGGGCCGTAACGGCACCTTCCAAATACGGGAAGTGAAGCAAACTCGCCAGATGCACATTACTAGGTGTGGCAAATATAGAAAGCTCCAAAAGTTACCCCGAAACCACGTTCAGATACCCGTTCTGGGCAAAAACTTGTATTGCGGAAATTGGGCCTTAACGGCAACTTCCCAATGGGGTAAGTGAACCAAACTCATCAGATGCACATGACAAGTTGGGACAAATATAGACAGCTCCAAAAGTTACCCCCAAACCATGTTCAGATACCCGTTCTGGGCAAAAATGCGTATTGCGCATAATGGGCCTTAACAGCAGCTTACCAATGAGGTAAGTGAACCAAACTCACCAGATGCACATGACAAGTTGGGACAAATACAGAAAGCTCCAAAAGTTGCCCCCAAACCACGTTCAGATACACTTTCCGGCAGAAAACGCGTATTGCGCAAATGGGCCGTAACGGCAGCTTTCCAATGAGGAAAGTGAACCAAACTCACCAGATGCACATGACAAGTTGGGACAAATATAGACAGCTCCAAAAGTTACCCCAAAACCATGTTCAGATACCCGTTCTGGGCAAAAATGCGTATTGCGCATAAAGGGCCTTAACGGCAGCTTACCAATGAGGTAAGTGAACCAAACTATCCAGATGCACATGACAAGTTGGGACAAATACAGAAAGCTCCAAAAGTTGCCCCCAAACCACGTTCAGATACCCTTTCCGGCAGAAAATGTGTATTGCGAAAATAGGCCGTAACGGCACCTTCCCAATGAGGTAAGTGAACCAAACTCTCCAGATGCACATGACAAGGTAGGACAAATATAGAAAGCTCCAAAAGTTGCCCCAAAACCACGTTCAGTTAACCATTCCGGCAAAAACTCGTATTGTGCAAAACGTGCCGTAACGGCAGCTTACCAATGAGGTAAGTGAACCAAGCTCACCAGATGCACATGACAAGTTGGGACAAATATAGACAGCTCCAAAAGTTACCCCAAAACCACGTTCAGATACCCGTTCTGTGCAAAAACGCATATTGCGCAAAACGGGCCGTAAAAGCAGCTTCCCAATGAGGAAAGTGAACTAAACTCACCAGATGCACATGACAAGGTGGGACAAATATAGAAAGCTCCAAAAGTTGCACCAAAACAACGTTCTAACACCCGTTCTTGCGGAAGGAACAAATATAGAAAGCTCCAAAAGTTGCCCCCAAACCACGTTCAGAAACCCATTATGGGCAAAAATGCGTATTGCGCAAACGTACCGTAAAAGCACTTTCCCAATGAGGAAAGACCACCAAACTTACCAGATGCATATAACTAGGTGGAACTAATATAGAAAGCTCAATAAGTTGCTCCGAAACCACGTTCAGATACCCGTTCTTGCGGAAAACGCATATTGCGAAAATGGGACGTAATGGCACCTTCCCAGTGAGGTAAGTAAACCAAACTCACTAGATTAACAAAACAAGGTGGGACAAATATAGACAGCTCCAAAAGTTACCCCAAAACCACGTTCAGATACCCGTTCCGGTCAAAAACATGTATTGCGCAAAATGGGCCGTAACGGCAGCTTCCCAATGTGGTAAGTGAACCAAACTCACCAGATGTACATGACAAGTTGGGACAAATACAGAAAGCTCCAAAAGTTGCCCCCAAACCACGTTCAGATACCCTTTCAGGCAGAAAACGTGTATTGCGAAAATGGGCCGTAACGGCACCTTCCCAATGAGGTAAGTGAACCAAACTCTCCAGATGCACATGACAAGGTAGGACAAATATAGAAAGCTCCAAAAGTTGCCCCAAAACCACGTTCAGTTACCCATTCCGGCAAAAACTCGTATTGTGCAAAACGGGCCGTAACGGCAGCTTACCAATGAGGTAAGTGAACCAAACTCACCAAATGCACATGACAAGGTAGGACGAATATAGAAAGCTCCAAAAGTTGTCCCTAAACCACGTTCAGATACCCGTTTTGGGCAAAAACGCGTATTGCGCAAATTGGGCCGTAACGGCAACTTCCCAATGAGGTAAGTGAACCAAACTCACCAGATGCACATGACAAGGTGGGGCAAATATAGAAAGCTCCATAAGTTGCACTGAAAAGACGTTCAGATAACCATTCCGGTAAAAACTCGTATTGCACAAAACGGGCCGTAACGGCAGCTTCCCAATGAGGTAAGTGAACCAAATTCACCAGATGCACATGACAAGTTGGGACAAATATAGACAGCTCCAAAAGTTACCCCAAAACCACGTTCAGATACCCGTTCTGTGCAAAAACGCATATTGCGCAAAACGGGCCGTAAAAGCAGCTTCCCAATGAGGAAAGTGAACCAAACTCACCAGATGCACATGACAAGTTGGGACAAATATAGACAGCTCCAAAAGTTACCCCAAAACCACGTTCAGATACCCGTTCTGGGCAAAAACGCGTATTGCGCGAATTGGGCCGTAATAGCAACTTCCCAATGAGGTAAGTGAACCAAACTCATCAAATGCACATGACAAGGTAGGACAAATATAGAAAGCTCCAAAAGTTGCCCCAAACCACGTTCAGATACCCGTTCTGGGCAAAAATACGTATTGCGCAAATTGGGCCGTAATGGCAACTTCCCAATGAGGTAAGTGAACCAAACTCACCAGATGCACATTACAAGGTGGGGCAAATATAGAAAGCTCCATAAGTTGCCCCGAAACAACGTTCAGATACCCATTCCGGCCAAAACTCGTATTGCGCAAAAAAAGCCATAACGGCAGCTTCTCAATAAGGTAAGTGAATCCAACTCACCAGATGCACATGACAAGTTGGGACAAATATAGACAGCTCCAAAAGTTACCCCAAAACCACGTTCAGATACCCGTTCTGGGCAAAAACGTGTATTGCGCAAATTGGGCCGTAAAAGCAGCTTCCCAATGAGGAAATTGAACCAAATTCACCAGATGCACATGACAAGTTGGGACAAATACAGAAAGCTCCAAAAGTTGCGCCCAAAACACGTTCAGATACCCTTTCCGGCAGAAAACGCGTATTTCGAAAATCGGCCGTAACGGCACCTTCCCAATGAGGTAAGTGAACCAAACGCACCAGATACACATGACAAGGTAGGTCAAATATAGAAAGCTCCAAAAGTTGAACCAAAACCACGTTCGGTTACCCGTTCCTGGCAAAAACTTGTATTGCGCAAAATGGGCCGTAACGGCACCTTCCCAATAAGGGAAGTGAACCAAACTCACCATATGCTTATAACTAGGTGGGGCAAATATAGAAAGCTCCAAAAGTTACCCCCAAACCACGTTCAGATACCCTCTCTGGGCAAAAACGCGTATTGCGCAAATTGGACCATAACGGCAACTTCCCAATGAGGTAATTGAACCAAACTCACCAAATGCACATGACAATGTAGGACAAATATAGAAAGCTCCAAAAGTTGCCCCCAAACCACCTTCAGATACCCGTTTTGCGCAAAAACACGTATTGCGCAAAACGGGCCGTAAAAGCAGCTTCCCAAAGAGGAAAGTGAACCAAACTCACCAGATACACATGACAAGTTGGGACAAATACAGAAAGCTCCAAAAGTTGCCCCCAAACCACGTTCAGATACCCTTTCCGGCAGAAAACGCGTATTGCGAAAATGGGCCGTAACGGCACCTTCCCAATGAGGTAAGTGAACCAAAGTCACCAAATGCACATGACATGTTGGGACAAATAAAGAAAGCTCCAAAAGTTGCCCCAAAACCACGTTCAGTTGCCCTTTCTGGGCAAAAACTCTTATTGCGAAAAATGGGCCGTAACAGCACCTTCCCAATGAGGTAAGTGAACCAAACTCAGTAGATGCACAAGACAAGGTGGGACAAATATAGACAGCTCCAAAACTTACCCCAAAACCACGTTCAGATACCCGTTCTGGGCAAAAACGCATATTGCGCAAAACGGGCCGTAAAAGCAGCTTCCCAATGAGGAAAGAGAACTAAACTCACCAAATGCACATGACAAGGTGGGACAAATATAGAAAGCTCCAAAAGTTGCACCAAAACAACGTTCTAACACCCGTTCTTGTGGAAGGGACAAATATAGACAGCTCCAAAAGTTACCCCAAAACCACGTTCAGACACCCGTTCCGGTCAAAAACAAGTATTGCGCAAAATGGGCCGTAACGGCAGCTTCCCAATGAGGTAAGTGAACCAAACTCACCAGATGCACATGACAAGTTGGGACAAATACAGAAAGCTCCAAAAGTTGCACCAAAACAACGTTCTAACACCCGTTCATGCGGAAGGGACAAATATAGACAGCTCCAAAAGTTACCCCAAAACCACGTTCAGACACCCGTTCCGGTCAAAAACAAGTATTGCGCAAAATGGGCCGTAACGGCAGCTTCCCAATGAGGTAAGTGAACCAAACTCACCAGATGCACATGACAAGTTGGGACAAATACAGAAAGCTCCAAAAGTTGCCCCCAAACCATGTTCAGATACCCTTTCCGGCAGAAAACGCGCATTGCGCAAAATGGGCCGTAACGGCACCTTCCCAATAACGGAAGTGAACCAAACTCACCAGATGCACATAACTAGGTGGGGCAAATATAGAAAGATCCAAAAGTTAACCTGAAACCACGTTCAGATACCCATTCCGGAAAAAAATCGTATTGAGCAAATTGGGATGTAACGGCAACTTCCCAATGAGGTAAGTGAACCAAACTCACCAAATGCACATGACAAGTTGGGACAAATATAGAAAGCTCCAAAAGTTGCCCCCAAACCACGTTCAGATACCCTTTCCGGCAGAAAACGTGTATTGCGAAAATGGGCCGTAACGGCACCTTCCCAATGAGGTAAGTGAACCAAACTCTCCAGATGCACATGACAAGGTAGGACAAATATAGAAAGCTCCAAAAGTTGCCCCAAAACCACGTTCAGTTACCCATTCCGGCAAAAACTCGTATTGTGCAAAACGGGCCCTAACGGCAGCTTACCAATGAGGTAAGTGAACCAAACTCACCAGATGCACATGACAATTTGGGACAAATATAGACAGCTCCAAAAGTTACCCCAAAACCACGTTCAGATACCCGTTCTGGGCAAAAACGCATATTGCGCAAAACGGGCCGTAAAAGCAGCTTCCCAATGAGGAAAGAGAACTAAACTCACCAAATGCACATGACAAGGTGGGACAAATATAGAAAGCTCCAAAAGTTGCACCAAAACAACGTTCTAACACCCGTTCTTGTGGAAGGGACAAATATAGACAGCTCCAAAAGTTACCCCAAAACCACGTTCAGACACCCGTTCCGGTCAAAAACAAGTATTGCGCAAAATGGGCCGTAACGGCAGCTTCCCAATGAGGTAAGTGAACCAAACTCACCAGATGCACATGACAAGTTCGGACAAATACAGAAAGCTCCAAAAGTTGCCCCCAAACCATATTCAGATACCCTTTCCGGCAGAAAACGCGCATTGCGCAAAATGGGCCGTAACGGCACCTTCCCAATAACGGAAGTGAACCAAACTCACCAGATGCACATAACTAGGTGGGGCAAATATAGAAAGATCCAAAAGTTAACCTGAACCACGTTCAGATACCCATTCCGAAAAAAAATCGTATTGAGCAAATTGGGATGTAACGGCAACTTCCCAATGAGGTAAGTGAACCAAAATCACCAAATGCACATGACAAGGTAGGACAAATATAGAAAGCTCCAAAAGTTGCCCAAAACCACGTTCAGATACCCTTTCCAGGAGAAAACGCGTATTGCCAAAATGGGCCGTAACGGCACCTTCCCAGTAAGGGAAGTGAACCAAACTCACCAGATGCACATGACAAGTTGGGACAAATATAGACAGCTCCAAAAGTTACCCCAAAACCACGTTCAGATACCCGTTCTGGGCAAAAACGCATATTGCGCAAAACGGGCCGTAAAAGCAGCTAACCAATGAGGAAAGAGATCTAAACTCACCAAATGCACATGACAAGGTGGGACAAATATAGAAATCTCCAAAAGTTGCACCAAAACAACATTCTAACACCCCTTCTTTCGGAAGGGACAAATATAGAAAGCTCCAAAAGTTGCCCCCAAACCACGTTCAGAAACCCATTATGGGCAAAAATGCGTATTGCGCAAAACGTACCGTAAAAGCACCTTCCCAATGAGGAAATACCACCAAACTCACCAGATGCATATAACTAGGTGGAACTAATATAGAAAGCTCCATAAGTTGCTCCGAAACCACGTTCAGATACCCGTTCTTGCGGAAAACGCGTATTGCGAAAATGGGACGTAATGGCACCTTCCCAGTGAGATAAGTAAACCAAACTCACTAGATGAACAAAACAAGGTGGGACAAATATAGACAGCTCCAAAAGTTACCCCAAAACCACGTTCAGATACCCGTTCCCGTCAAAAACAAGTATTGCGTAAAATGGGCCGTAACGGCAGCTTCCCAATGAGGTAAGTGAACCAAACTCACCAGATGCACAT
Source organism: Elgaria multicarinata webbii (assembly GCF_023053635.1). NCBI lineage: Eukaryota > Metazoa > Chordata > Lepidosauria > Squamata > Anguidae > Elgaria > Elgaria multicarinata. The sequence goes on along the minus strand of NC_086191.1, from coordinate 94,691 downwards.
GACAAGTTGGGACAAATACAGAAAGCTCCAAAAGTTGCCCCCAAACCACGTTCAGATACCCTTTCCGGCAGAAAACGTGCATTGCGCAAAATGGGCCGTAACGGCACCTTCCCAATAACGGAAGTGAACCAAACTCACCTTATGCACATAACTAGGTGGGGCAAATATAGAAAGCTCCAAAAGTTAACCCGAAACCACGTTCAGATACCCATTCCGGAAAAAAATCGTATTGAGCAAATTGGGATGTAACGGCAACTTCCCAATGAGGTAAGTGAACCAAACTCACCAAATGCACATGACAAGGTAGGACAAATACAGAAAGCTCCAAAAGTTGTTCAAAACCACGTTCTAACACTCCTTCTTTCGGAAGGGACAAATATAGAAAGCTCCAAAAGTTGCCCCCAAACCACGTTCAGAAACCCGTTCTGGGCAAAAATGCGTATTGCGCAAAATGTACCGTAAAAGCAGCTTCCCAAGGAGGAAAGTGAGCAAAACTCACCAGATGCACATAACTAGGTGGGACAAATATAGAAAGCTCCATAAGTTGCCCCGAAACCACGTTCAGATACCCGTTCTTGCGGAAAACGCGTATTGCGAAAATGGGCCGTAACGGCACCTTCCCAATGAGGTAAGTGAACCAAACTCACCAGATGCACAAGACAAGGTGGGACAAATATAGACATCTCCAAAAGTTACCCCAAAACCACGTTCAGATACCCGTTCCTGTCAAAAACGTGTATTGCGTAAAATGGACCGTAATGGCAGCTTCCCAATGAGGTAAGTGAACCAAACTCACCAGATGTACATGACAAGTTTGGACAAATACAGAAAGCTCCAAAAGTTGCCCCCAAACCATGTTCAGATACCCTTTCCGGCAGAAAACGTGTATTGCGCAAAATGGGCCGTAACGGCACCTTCCCAAAAAGGGAAGAGAACCAAACTCACCAGATGCACATATCTAGGTGGGGCAAATATAGAAAGCTCCAAAAGTTACCCCGAAACCACGTTCAGGTACCCGTTCTGGGCAAAAACGTGAATTGCGCAAATTGGCCTTAACGGGAACTTCCCAATGAGGTAAGTGAACCAAACTCACCAAATGCACATGACAAGGTAGGACAAATATAGAAAGCTCCAAAAGTTGCACCAAAACCACGTTCAGATACCCGTTCTGGGCAAAAATGCGTATTGCGCAAATTGGGCCGTAACGGCAGCTTCCCAATGAGGTAAGTGAACCAAACTCACCAGATGCACAAGACAAGGTAGGACAAATATAGAAAGCTCCAAAAGTTGCCCCCAAACCACGTTCAGATACCCTTTCCGGCAGAAAACGTGTATTGCTCAAAATGGGCCGTAACGGCACCTTCCCAATAAGTGAAGTGAACCAAACTCAGCAGATGCACATAACTAGGTGGGGCAAATATAGAAAGCTCCAAAAGTTAACCAGAAACCACGTTCAGATACCTGTTTTGGACAAAAACGCGTATTGCGCCAATTGGCCGTAACGGCAACTTCCCAATTAGGTAAGTGAACCAAACTCACCAGATGCACATGACAAGTTGGGACAAATATAGACAGCTCCTAAAGTTACCCCAAAACCACGTTCAGATACCCGTTCTGGGCAAAAACGCGTATTTCGCAAAACGGGCCGTAAAAGCAGCTTCCCAATGAGGAAAGTGAACCAAACTCACCAGATACACATGACAAGTTGGGACAAATACAGAAAGCTCCAAAAGTTGCCCGCAAACCACGTTCAGATACACTTTCCGGCAGAAAACGCGTATTGCGCAAATTGGGCCGTAACGGCAACTTCCCAATGAGGTAAGTGAACCAAACTCACCAGATGCACATGACAAGTTGGGACAAATATAGACAGCTCCTAAAGTTACCCCAAAACCACGTTCAGATACCCGTTCAGGGGCAAAAACGCGTATTGCGCAAAATGAGCCGTAACGGCAGCTTCCCAGTGAGGAAAGTGAACCAAACTCACCAGATACACATGACAAGTTGGGACAAATACAGAAAGCTCCAAAAGTTGCCCCCAAACCACATTCAGATTCCCTTTCCGGCAGAAAACGTGTATTGCGCAAAATGGGCCGTAACGGCACCTTCTCAATAAGGGAAGTGAACCAAACTCACCAGATGCACATTACTAGGTGGGGCAAATATAGAAAGCTCCAAAAGTTACACAGAAACCACGTTCAGATAACCGTTCTTGGCAAAAACGCGTAATGAGCAAATTGGGCCGTAACGGCAACTTCCCAATGAGGTAAGTGAACCAAACTCACCAAATGCACATGACAAGGTAGGACAAATATAGAAAGCTCCAAAAGTTGCCCCAAAACCACGTTCAGATACCCGTTCTGGGCAAAAACGCGTATTGCGCCAATTGGCCGTAACGGCAACTACCCAATTAGGTAAGTGAACCAAACTCACTAGATGCACATGACAAGGTGGGGCAAATATAGAAAGCTCCATAAGTTTCCCTGAAACGACGTTCAGATACCCGTTCTGGGCAAAAACGCGTATTGCGCAAAACGGGCCGTAACGGCAGCTTCCCAATGAGGTAAGTGAACCAAACTCACCAGATGCACATGACAAGTTGGGACAAATATAGACAGCTCCTAAAGTTATCCCAAAACCACGTTCAGATACCCGTTCTGGGCAAAAACGCCTATTTAGCAAAACGGGCCGTAAAAGCAGCTTCCCAATGAGGAAAGTGAACCAAACTCACCAGATACACATGACAAGTTGGGACAAATACAGAAAGCTCCAAAAGTTGCCCGAAAACCACGTTCAGATACCCTTTCCGGCAGAAAAGGCGTATTGCGCAAATTGGGCCGTAACGGCAACTTCCCAATGAGGTAAGTGAACCAAACTCACCAGATGCACATGACAAGTTGGGACAAATATAGACAGCTCTTAAAGTTACCCCAAAACCACGTTCAGATACCCGTTCAGGGGCAAAAACGCGTATTGCGCAAAATGAGCCGTAACGGCAGCTTCCCAGTGAGGAAAGCGAACCAAACTCACCAGATACACATGACAAGTTGGGACAAATACAGAAAGCTCCAAAAGTTGCCCCCAAACCATGTTCAGATTCCCTTTCCGGCAGAAAATGTGTATTGCGCAAAATGGGCCGTAACGGCACCTTCTCAATAAGGGAAGTGAACCAAACTCACCAGATGCACATTACTAGGTGGGGCAAATATAGAAAGCTCCAAAAGTTACACCGAAACCACGTTCAGATAACCGTTCTGGGCAAAAACGCGTAATGAGCAAATTGGGCCGTAACGGCAACTTCCCAATGTGGTAAGTGAACCAAACTCACCAAATGCACATGACAAGGTAGGACAAATATAGAAAGCTCCAAAAGTTGCCCCAAAACCACGTTCAGATACCCGTTCTGGGCAAAAACGCGTATTGCGCAAATTGGGCCGTAACAGCAACTTCCCAATGAGGTAAGTGAACCAAACTCACCAGATGAACATGACAAGGTGGGGCAAATATAGAAAGCTCCAAAAGTTGCCCCGAAACGACGTTCAGATACCCATTCCGGGAAAAACTCGTATTGCGCAAAACGGGCCGTAACGGCAGCTTCCCAATGAGGTAAGTGAACCAAACTATCCAGATGCACATGACAAGTTGGGACAAATATAGAAAGCTTCAAAAGTTCCCCCTCAAACCACGTTCTAATAACCCTTCTTGCGGAATACGCGTATTGCGCAAAACGGGCCGTAACGGCACCTTCCCAATGAGGTAAGTGAACCAAACTCACTAGATGCACAAGACAAAGTGGGACATATATAGAAATCTCCAAAAGTTACCACAAAACCACGTTCAGGTACCCGTTCCTGTCAAAAACGTGTATTGCGCAAAATGGGCCGTAACGGCAGCTTCCCAATGAGGTAAGTGAACCAAACTCACCAGATGCACATGACAAGGTAGGACAAATATAGAAAGCTCCAAAAGTTGCCTGAAAACTACGTTCAATTACCCGTTCCTGGCAAAAACGCGTATAGCGCAAAATGGGCCGTAACGGCACCTTCCGAATAAGGGAAGTGAACCAAACTCACCATATGCACATGACAAGGTAGGACAAATATAGAAAGCTCCAAAAGTTGCCCCAAAACCACGTTCAGATACCCGTTCCGGGCAAAAACTCGTATTGCGCAAATTGGGCCGTAACGGCAGCTTCCCAATGAGGTAAGTGAACAAAACTATCCAGATGCACATGACAAGTTGGGACAAATATAGAAAGCTCCAAAAGTCACCCCAAAACCACGTTCTAATATCCGTTCTTGCGGAAAACGCGTATTGCCAAAATAGGCCGTAACGGCACCTTCCCAATGAGGTAAGTGAACCAAACTCACTAGATGCACATGACAAGTTGGGACATATATAGAAAGCTCCAAAAGTTTCCCCCAACCACGTTCAGATACCCGTTCCGTTCAAAAACGTGTATTGCGCAAAATGGGCCGTAACGGCAGCTTCCCAATGAGGTAAGTGAACCAAACTCACCAGATGCAAATGACAAGTTGGGACAAATACAGAAAGCTCCAAAAGTTGTCCCCAAACCACGTTCAGATACCCTTTCCGGCAGAAAACGTGTATTGCGAAAATGGGCCGTAACGGCCCCTTCCCAATGAGGTAAGTGAACCAAACACACCAGATGCACATGACAAGGTGGGACAAATATAGAAAGCTCCAAAAGTTGCCCCAAAACCACGTTCAGATACCCGTTCCGGGCAAAAACGCGTATTGCGCAAATTGGGCCGTAGCTGCAATTTTCCAATTAGGTAAGTGAACCAAACTCACCAGATGCATATGAGAAGGTGTGTCAAATATAGAAAGCTACATAAGTTGCCCCGAAACGACGTTCAGATACCCATTCCGGCAAAAACTCGTATTGTGCAAAACGGGCTGTAACGGCAGCTTCCCAATGAGGAAAGTCCACCGAATTCACCAGATACGCATGAGAAGTTGGGACAAATACAGAAAGCTCCAAAAGTTGCCCCCAAATCCACATTCAGATACCCTTTCCGGCAGAAAACGCATATTGCGAAAATCGGCCGTTACGGCACCTTCCCAATGAGGTAAGTGAACCAAACTCACCAGATGCACATGACAATGTAGGACAAATATAGAAAGCTCCAAAAGTTGCCCCAAAACCACGTTCCATTACCCATTCCGGCAAAAACTCGTATTGCGCAAAACGGGCCGTAACGGCAACTTCCCAATGAGGTAAGTGAACCAAGCTCACCAGATGCACATGACAAGTTGGGACAAATATAGACAGCTCCAAAACTTATCCCAAAACCACGTTCAGATACCCGTTCTGGGCAAAAACGCATATTGCGCAAAACGGGCCGTAAAAGCTGCTTCCCAATGAGGAAAGTGAACCAAACTCATCAGATGCACATGACAAAGTGGGACAAATATAGAAAGCTCCAAAAGTTGCACCAAAACAACTTTCTTACACCCGTTCTTACGGAAGGGACAAATATAGAAAGCTCCATAAGTTGCCCCGAAACCACGTTCAGATACCCGTTCAGGTGGAAAACGCGTATCGCGAAAATGGGCCGTAATGGCAGGTTCCCAATGAGGTAAGTGAACCAAACTCACCAGATGCACATGACAAGTTGGGACAAATACAGAAAGCTCCAAAAGTTGCCCCCAAACCACGTTCAGATACCCTTTCCGGCAAAAAATGTGTATTGCAAAAATGGGCCGTAACGGCACCTTCCCAATGAGGTAAGTGATCCAAACTCACCATATGCACATAACTAGGTGGGGCAAATATAGAAAGCTCCAAAAGTTACCCCGAAACCACATTCAGATACCGTGCTGGGCAAAAACGCGTATTGAGCAAATTGGGCCGTAACGGCAACTTCCCAATGAGGTAAGTGAACCAAACTCACCAAATGCACATGACAAGGTAGGACAAATATAGAAAGCTCCAAAAGTTTCCCCAAAACCACGTTCAGATACCCGTTCTGGGCAAAAACGCGTATTGCGCAAATTGGTCCATAACAGCAGCTTCCCAATGAGGTAAGTGAACCAAACTCACCAGATGCACATGACAAGGTGGGGCAAATATAGAAAGCTCCAAAAGTTGTCCCGAAACGACGTTCAGATACCCATTCCGGGAAAAACTCGTATTGCGCAAAACGGGCCGTAATGGCAGCTTCCCAATGAGGTAAGTGAACCAAACTATACAGATGCACATGACAAGTTGGGACAAATATAGAAAGCTACAAAAGTTCCCCCAAAACCACGTTAAGATAACCGTTATTGCGGAATACACGTATTGCGCAAAACGGGCCGTAACGGCACCTTCCCAATGAGGTAAGTGAACCAAACTCACTAGACGCACAAGACAAGGTGGGAAATATATAGAAATCTCCAAAAGTTACCCCCAAACCACGTTCAGGTACCCGTTCCGGTCAAAAACGTGTATTCCGCAAAATGGGCCGTAACGGCAGCTTCCCAATGAGGTAAGTGAACCAAACTCACCAGATGCACATGACAAGGTAGGACAAATATAGAAAGCTCCAAAAGTTGCCTGAAAACTACGTTCAATTACCCGTTCCTGGCAAAAACGCGTATAGCGCAAAATGGGCCGTAACGGCACCTTCCGAATAAGGGAATTGAACCAAACTCACCATATGCACATGACAAGGTAGGACAAATATAGAAAGCTCCAAAAGTTGCCCCAAAACCACGTTCAGATACCCGTTCTGGGCAAAAACGCGTATTGCGCAAATTGGGCCGTAACGGCAGCTTCCCAATGAGGTAAGTGAACAAAACTATCCAGATGCACATGACAAGTTGGGACAAATATAGAAAGCTCCAAAAGTCACCCCAAAACCACGTTCTAATATCCGTTCTTGCGGAAAACGCGTATTGCCAAAATAGGCCGTAACGGCACCTTCCCAATGAGGTAAGTGAACCAAACTCACTAGATGCACATCACAAGTTGGGACATATATAGAAAGCTCCAAAAGTTTTCCCCAACCACGTTCAGATACCCGTTCCGTTCAAAAACGTGTATTGCGCAAAATGGGCCGTAACGGCAGCTTCCCAATGAGGTAAGTGAACCAAACTCACCAGATGCAAATGACAAGTTGGGACAAATACAGAAAGCTCCAAAAGTTGCCCCCAAATCCACATTCAGATACCCTTTCCGGCAGAAAACGCATATTGCGAAAATCGGCGTTACGGCACCTTCCCAATGAGGTAAGTGAACCAAACTCACCAGATGCACATGACAAGGTAGGACAAATATAGAAAGCTCCAAAAGTTGCCCCAAAACCACGTTCCATTATCCATTCCGGCAAAAACTCGTATTGCGCAAAACGGGCCGTAACGGCAACTTCCCAATGAGGTAAGTGAACCAAGCTCACCAGATGCACATGACAAGTTGGGACAAATATAGACAGCTCCAAAACTTATCCCAAAACCACGTTCAGATACCCGTTCTGGGCAAAAACGCATATTGCGCAAAACGGGCCGTAACGGCAACTTCCCAATGAGGAAAGTGAACCAAACTCATCAGATGCACATGACAAAGTGGGACAAATATAGAAAGCTCTTAAAGTTGCACCAAAACAACTTTCTTACACCCGTTCTTACGGAAGGGACAAATATAGAAAGCTCCATAAGTTGCCCCGAAACCACGTTCAGATACCCGTTCTGGTGGAAAACGCGTATCGCGAAAATGGGCCGTAATGGCAGGTTCCCAATGAGGTAAGTGAACCAAACTCACCAGATGCACATGACAAGTTGGGACAAATACAGAAAGCTCCAAAAGTTGCCCCCAAACCACGTTCAGATACCCTTTCCGGCAGAAAATGTGTATTGCAAAAATGGGCCGTAACGGCACCTTCCCAATGAGGTAAGTGATCCAAACTCACCATATGCACATAACTAGGTGGGGCAAATATAGAAAGCTCCAAAAGTTACCCCGAAACCACATTCAGATACCGTGCTGGACAAAAACGCGTATTGAGCAAATTGGGCCGTAACGGCAACTTCCCAATGAGGTAAGTGAACCAAACTCACCAAATGCACATGACAAGGTAGGACAAATATAGAAAGCTCCAAAAGTTTCCCCAAAACCACGTTCAGATACCCGTTCTGGGCAAAAACGCGTATTGCGCAAATTGGGCCGTAACAGCAACTTCCCAATGAGGTAAGTGAACCAAACTCACCAGATGCACATGACATGGTGGGGCAAATATAGAAAGCTCCAAAAGTTGCCCCGAAACGACGTTCAGATACCCATTCCGGGAAAAACTCGTATTGCGCGAAACGGGCCGTAATGGCAGCTTCCCAATGAGGTAAGTGAACCAAACTATACAGATGCACATGACAAGTTGGGACAAATATAGAAAGCTACAAAAGTTCCCCCAAAACCACGTTAAGATAACCGTTATTGCGGAATACACGTATTGCGCAAAACGGGCCGTAACGGCACTTTCCCAATGAGGTAAGTGAACCAAACTCACTAGACGCACAAGACAAGGTGGGACATATATAGAAATCTCCAAAAGTTACCCCCAAACCACGTTCAGGTACCCGTTCCGGTCAAAAACGTGTATTCCGCAAAATGGGCCGTAACGGCAGCTTCCCAATGAGGTAAGTGAACCAAACTCACCAGATGCACATGACAAGGTAGGACAAATATAGAAAGCTCCAAAAGTTGCCTGAAAACTACGTTCAATTACCCGTTCCTGGCAAAAACGCGTATAGCGCAAAATGGGCCGTAACGGCACCTTCCGAATAAGGGAATTGAACCAAACTCACCATATGCACATGACAAGGTAGGACAAATATAGAAAGCTCCAAAAGTTGCCCCAAAACCACATTCAGATACCCGTTCCGGGCAAAAACGCGTATTGCGCAAATTGGGCCGTAACGGCAGCTTCCCAATGAGGTAAGTGAACAAAACTATCCAGATGCACATGACAAGTTGGGACAAATATAGAAAGCTCCAAAAGTCACCCCAAAACCACGTTCTAATATCCGTTCTTGCGGAAAACGCGTATTGCCAAAATAGGCCGTAACGGCACCTTCCCAATGAGGTAAGTGAACCAAACTCACTAGATGCACATCACAAGTTGGGACATATATAGAAAGCTCCAAAAGTTTTCCCCAACCACGTTCAGATACCCGTTCCGTTCAAAAACGTGTATTGCGCAAAATGGGCCGTAACGGCAGCTTCCCAATGAGGTAAGTGAACCAAACTCACCAGATGCAAATGACAAGTTGGGACAAATACAGAAAGCTCCAAAAGTTGTCCCCAAACCACGTTCAGATACCCTTTCCGGCAGAAAACGTGTATTGCGAAAATGGGCCGTAACGGCCCCTTCCCAATGAGGTAAGTGAACCAAACTCACCAGATGCACATGACAAGGTGGGACAAATATAGAAAGCTCCAAAAGTTGCCCCAAAACCACGTTCAGATACCCGTTCCGGGCAAAAACGCGTATTGCGCAATTGGGCCGTAGCTGCAATTTTCCAATTAGGTAAGTGAACCAAACTCACCAGATGCACATGAGAAGGTGTGTCAAATATAGAAAGCTACATAAGTTGCCCCGAAACGACGTTCAGATACCCGTTCTGGGCAAAAACGCATATTGCACAAAACGGGCCGTAAAAGCTGCTTCCCAATGAGGAAAGTGAACCAAGCTCACCAGATGCACATGACAAGTTCGGACAAATACAGACAGCTCCAAAACTTATCCCAAAACTACGTTCAGATACCCGTTCTGGGCAAAAACGCATATTGCACAAAACGGGCCGTAAAAGCTGCTTCCCAATGAGGAAAGTGAACCAAACTCATCAGATGCACATGACAAAGTGGGACAAATATAGAAAGCTCCAAAAGTTGCACCAAAACAACTTTCTTACACCCGTTCTTACGGAAGGGACAAATATAGAAAGCTCCATAAGTTGCCCCGAAACCACGTTCAGATACCCGTTCTGGTGGAAAACGCGTATCGCGAAAATGGGCCGTAATGGCAGGTTCCCAATGAGGTAAGTGAACCAAACTCACCAGATGCACATGACAAGTTGGGACAAATACAGAAAGCTCCAAAAGTTGCCCCCAAACCACGTTCAGATACCCTTTCCGGCAGAAAATGTGTATTGCAAAAATGGGCCGTAACGGCACCTTCCCAATGAGGTAAGTGATCCAAACTCACCATATGCACATAACTAGGTGGGGCAAATATAGAAAGCTCCAAAAGTTACCCCGAAACCACATTCAGATACCGTGCTGGGCAAAAACGCGTATTGAGCAAATTGGGCCGTAACGGCAACTTCCCAATGAGGTAAGTGAACCAAACTCACCAAATGCACATGACAAGGTAGGACAAATATAGAAAGCTCCAAAAGTTTCCCCAAAACCACGTTCAGATACCCATTCCGGGAAAAACTCGTATTGCGCAAAACGGGCCGTAACAGCAACTTCCCAATGAGGTAAGTGAACCAAACTCACCAGATGCACATGACAAGGTGGGACAAATATAGAAAGCTACAAAAGTTCCCCCAAAACCACGTTCAGATACCCGTTCTTGCGGAGTACACGTATTGCGCAAAACGGGCCGTAACGGCACCTTCCCAATGAGGTAAGTGAACCAAACTCACTAGACGCACAAGACAAGGTGGGACATATATAGAAATCTCCAAAAGTTACCCCAAAACCACGTTCAGGTACCCGTTCCGGTCAAAAACGTGTATTCCGCAAAATGGGCCGTAACGGCAGCTTCCCAATGAGGTAAGTGAACCAAACTCACCAGATGCACATGACAAGGTAGGACAAATATAGAAAGCTCCAAAAGTTGCCCCAAAACTACGTTCAATTACCCGTTCCTGGCAAAAACACGTATTGCGCAAAATGGGCCGTAACGGCACCTTCCGAATAAGGGAAGTGAACCAAACTCACCATATGCACATGACAAGGTAGGACAAATATAGAAAGCTCCAAAAGTTGCCCCAAAACCACGTTCAGATACCCGTTCTGGGCAAAAACGCGTATTGCGCAAATTGGGCCGTAACGGCAGCTTCCCAATGAGGTAAGTGAACCAAACTCACCAGATGCACATGACAAGTTGGGACATATATAGAAAGCTCCAAAAGTCTCCCCAAAACCACGTTCTAATACCCGTTCTTGCGGAAAATGCGTATTGCGAAAATAGGCCGTAACGGCACCTTCCCAATGAGGTAAGTGAACCAAACTCACAAGATGCACATGACAAGTGGGGACATATATAGAAAGCTCCAAAAGTTGCCCCCAAACCACGTTCAGATACCCGTTCCGTTCAAAAACGTGTATTGCGCAAAATGGGCCGTAACGGCAGCTTCCCAATGAGGTAAGTGAACCAAACTCACCAGATGCACATGACAAGTTGGGACAAATACAGAAAGCTCCAAAAGTTGCCCCCAAACCACGTTCAGATACCCTTTCCGGCAGAAAACGTGTATTGCGAAAATGGGCCGTAACGGCCCCTTCCCAATGAGGAAAGTGAACCAAACTCACCAGATGCACATGACAAGGTGGGACAAATATAGAAAGCTCCAAAAGTTGCCCCAAAACCACGTTCAGATACCCGTTCCGGGCAAAAACGCGTATTGCGCAAATTGGGCCGTAGCGGCAACTTTCCAATTAGGTAAGTGAACCAAACTCACCAGATGCACATGAGAAGGTGTGTCAAATATAGAAAGCTACATAAGTTGCCCCGAAACGATGTTCAGATACCCATTCAGGCAAAAACTCGTATTGTGCAAAACGGGCTGTAACGGCAGCTTCCCAATGAGGTAAGTGAACCAAACTCACCAGATGCACATGACAAGTTGGGACAAATATAGACAGCTCCAAAAGTTGCCCGAAAACTACGTTCAGTTACCCGTTTTTGGCAAAAACGCGTATTGCGCAAATGGGCCGTAACGGCAACTTTCCAATGAGGTAAGTGAATCAAACTCACCAGATGCACATGACAAGGTAGGACAAATATAAAAATAAAAAATGGGCCGTAAAAGCAGCTTTCCAATCATAGAATCATAGAATCATAGCATAATAGAATAGAGATGGAAGGGGCCTACAAGGCCATCGAGTCCAACCCCCTGCTCAATGCAGGAATCCACCTTAAAGCATCCCTGACAGATGGTTGTCCAGCTGCCTCTTGAATGCCTCTAGTGTGGGAGAGCCCACAACCTCCCTAGGTAGCTGATTCCACTGTCGCACTGCTCTAACAGTCAGGAAGTTTTTCCTGATGTCCAGATGGAATCTGGCTTCCTTTAACTGGAGCCCGTTATTCCTTGTCCTGCACTCTGGGAGGATCGAGAAGAGATCCTGGCCCTCCTCTGTGTGACAACCTTTTAGGTATTTTTAGAATGCTATCATGTCTCCCTTCAATCTTCTCTTCTCCAGGCTAAACATGCCCAGTTCTTTCAGTCTCTCTTCATAGGGCTTTGTTTCTAGACCTCTGATCATCCTGGTTGCCCTCTTCTGAACACGCTCCAGCTTGTCTGCGTCCTTCTTGAATTGTGGAGCCCAGAACTGGACGCAATACTCTAGATGAGGCCTAACCAGGGCTGAATAGAGAGGAACCAGTACCTCATGTGATTTGGAAGCTTTACTTCTATTAATGCAGCCCAAAATAGCATTTGCCTTTCTTGCAGCCATATTGCACTGTTGGCTCATATTCAGCTTGTGATCTACAACAATTCCAAGATCTTTCTCGTTTGTAGTATTGCTGAGCCAAGTGTCCCCCATATTGTAACTGTGCATTTGGTTTCTATTCCCTAAATGTAGAACTTGGCATTTATCCCTATTAAATTTCAAGTTGGGACAAATACAGAAAGCTCCATAATTTGCCCCAAAACCACGTTCAGGTACCCGTTCTTGCGGAAAACGTGTATTGCGAAAATGGGCTGTAATGGCACCTTCCCAATGTGGTAAGTGAACCAAACTCACTAGATGCACATGACAAGGTAGGACAAATATAGAAAGCTCCAAAAGTTGCCCCAAAACAACGTTCAGATACCCGTGCTGGGCAAAAATGCGTATTGCGCAAATTGGGCCGTAACCGCAACTTCCCAATGAGGTAAGTGAACCAAACTCACCAAATGCACATGACAAGGTAGGACAAATAAAGAAAGCTCCAAAAGTTGCCCCAAAACCACGTTCAGATACCAGTTCTGGGCAAAAATGCGTATTGCGCAAATTGGGCCGTAACGGCAACTTCCCACTGAGGTAATTGAACCAAACTCACCAGATGCACATGACAAGGTGGGGAAATATAGAAAGCTCCATAAGTTGCCCAGAAACCACGTTCAGACACCCACTCCTGCAAAAACTCATATTGCGCAAAACGGGCCGTAACGGCAGCTTCCCAATGAGGTAAGTGAACCAAATTCACCAGATGCACATGACAAGGTGGGACAAATATAGAAAGCTCCAAAAGTTGCCCCAAAACCACGTTCAGATACCCGTTCCGGGCAAAAACGCGTATTGCGCAAATTGGGCCGTAACGGCACCTTCCCAATGAGGAAAGTTAACCAAAGTCACCAAATACACATGACAAGGTAGGACAAATATAGAAAGCTCCAAAAGTTGCCCCAAAACCACGTTCAGACACCCATTCTGGGCACAAATGCGTATTGCGCAAATTTGGCCGTAACGGCAACTTCCCAATGAGGTAAGTGAACCAAACTCACCAGATGCACATGACAAGTGGGGCAAATATAGAAAGCTCCATAAGTTGCCCAGAAACGACGTTCAGACACCCATTCCGGCTAAAACTCGTATTGCGCAAAATGGGCCGTAACGGCAGCTTCCCAATGAGGTAAGTGAACCAAAATCACCAGATGCACATGACAAGTTGGGACAAATATAGACAGCTCCAAAAGTTGCCCAAAAACTACGTTCAGTTACCTGTCCCTGGCAAAAATGCGTATTGGCAAATGGGCCATAACGGCACCTTCCCAATAAGGGAAGTGAACCAAACTCACCATATGCACATAACTAGCTGGGGCAGATATAGAAAGCTCCAAAAGTTACCACGAAACCACGTTCAGATACCCGTTCTGGGGAAAAACGCATATTGCGCAAATTGGGCCGTAACAGCACCTTCCCAATGAGGTAAGTGAACCGAACTAACCAGATGCACATGACAAGGTAGGACAAATATAGAAAGCTCCAAAAGTTGCCCCCAAATCATGTTCAGATACCCGTTCTTGGCAAAAACTCGTATTGCACAAATTGGGCCGTAACGGCAACTTCCCAATGAGGTAAGTGAACCAAACTCACCAGATGCACATAACAAGGTGGGGCAAATATATAAAGCTCCATTAGTTGCCCCGAAACGACGTTCAGAGACCCATTCCGGCAAAACCTCGTATTGCGCAAAACGGGCCGTAAAGTAAGCTTCCCAATGAGGTAAGTGAACCAAACTCATCAGATGCGCAGGGGCCATGCTAATCTTCTCTGTATCGTTCCATTTTTAGTATATGTGCTGCCGAAGCGAGCAGAACCCTAACCCTAACCCTAACCCTAACCCTAACCCTAACCCTAACCCTAACCCTAACCCTAACCCTAACCCTAACCCTAACCCGGAACCTAACCCTAACCCTAATCCGGAACCTAACCCTAACAAGGAACCTGATCCGGAACATAACCCGGAACCTAACCCGGAACCTAAACCTAACCAGGAACCTGACCCGGAACCTAACCCTAACCTGGAACCTAACCCTAACCCTAACCCTAACCCTAACCTTAACCCGGAACCTAACCCTAACCCTAACCCGGAACCTAACCCTAACCCTAACCCTAACCCTAACCCGGAACCTAACCCTAACCCGGAACCTAACCCTAACCCTAACCCTAACCCCTAACCCTAACCCTAACCCTAACCCTAACCCTAACCCTAACCCTAACCCTGAACCTAACCCTAACCCAAACCCAGAAACTAAGCCTAACCCGGAAACTAACCCTAACCCTAACCCTAACCCGGAACCTAACCCTAACCCGGAACCTAAACCTAACCCGGAACCTAACCCTAACCCGGAACTTAACCCTAACCCTAACCCGGAACATAACCCTAACCCGGAACCTAACCCTAACCTGGAACCTAACCATAACCCGGAACCTAACCCTAACCTGGAACCTAACACTAACCCTAACCCGGAACCTAACTGGGTTAGGGTTAGTCAAATATAGAAAGCTCCATAAGTTGCCCCGAAAAGACGTTCAGATACCCATTCCGGCAAAAACTCGTATTGCGCAAAACGGGCCGTAACGGCAGCTTCCCAATGAGGTAAGTTAACCAAAATCACCAGATGCACATGACAAGTTGGGACAAATATAGACAGCTCCAAAAGTTACCCATAACCACGTTCAGATACCCATTCTGGGGAAAAACGCATATTTCGCACATTGGGCCGTAAAAGCAGCTTCCCAATGAAGAAAGTGAACCAAATTCACCAGATGCACATGACAAGGTGGGACAAATATAGAAAGCTCCAAAAGTTGCACCAAAAACAACGTTCTAACACCCGTTCTTGCGGAAGGGACAAATATAGAAAGCTCCAAAAGTTGCCCCGAAACGACGTTCAGATACCCATTCCGGGAAAAACTCGTATTGCGCGAAACGGGCCGTAATGGCAGCTTCCCAATGAGGTAAGTGAACCAAACTATCCAGATGCACATGACAAGTTGGGACAAATATAGAAAGCTACAAAAGTTCCCCCAAAACCACGTTCTAATAACCGTTCTTGCGGAATACGCGTATTGCGCAAAACGGGCCGTAACGGCACCTTCCCAATGAGGTAAGTGAACCAAACTCACTAGATGCACAAGACAAGGTGGGACATATATAGAAATCTCCAAAAGTTACCCAAAAACCACGTTCACGTACCCGTTCCGGTCAAAAACGTGTATTCCGCAAAATGGGCCGTAACGGCAGCTTCCCAATGAGGTAAGTGAACCAAACTCACAAGATGCACATGACAAGGTAGGACAAATATAGAAAGCTCCAAAAGTTGCCCGAAAACTACGTTCAATTACCCGTTCCTGGCAAAAACGCGTATTGCGCAAAATGGGCCGTAACGGCACCTTCCGAATAAGGGAAGTGAACCAAACTCACCATATGCACATGACAAGGTAGGACAAATATAGAAAGCTCCAAAAGTTGCCCCAAAACCACGTTCAGATACCCGTTCTGGGCAAAAACGCGTATTGCGAAAATAGGCCGTAACGGCAGCTTCCCAATGAGGTAAGTGAACCAAACTCACCAGATGCACATGACAAGTTGGTACAAATACAGAAAGCTCCAAAAGTTGCCCCCAAACCACGTTCAGATACCCTTTCCGGCAGAAAACGTGTATTGCGAAAATGGGCCGTAACGGCCCCTTCCCAATGAGGTAAGTGAACCAAACTCACCAGATGCACATGACAAGGTGGGACAAATATAGAAAGTTCCAAAAGTTGCTCCAAAACTACGTTCAGATACCCGTTACGGGCAAAAACGCGTATTGTGCAAATTGGGCCGTAGCGGCAACTTTCCAATTAGGTAAGTGAACCAAACTCACCAGATGCACATGAGAAGGTGTGTCAAATACAGAAAGCTACATAAGTTGCCCCGAAACGATGTTCTGTTACCCATTCCGGCAAAACCTCGTATTGTGCAAAACGGGCTGTAACGGCAGCTTCCCAATGAGGTAAGTGAACCAAACTCACCAGATGCACATGACAAGTTGGGACAAATATAGACAGCTCCAAAAGTTGCCCGAAAACTACGTTCAGTTACCCGTTCTTGGCAAAAACGCGTATTGCGCAAAATGGGCCGTAACGGCACCTTCCAAATAAGGGAAGTGAACCAAACTCACCATACGCACATGACAAGGTAGGACAAATATAGAAAGCTCCAAAAGTTGCCCCAAAACCACGTTCAGATACCCGTTCTGGGCAAAAACGCGTATTGCGAAAATAGGCCGTAACGGCACCTTCCCAATGAGGTAAGTGAACCAAACTCACAAGATGCACATGACAAGTTGGGACATATATAGAAAGCTCCAAAAGTTGCCCCCAAACCACGTTCAGATACCCGTTCCGTTCAAAAACGTGTATTGCGCAAAATGGGCCGTAACGGCAGCTTCCCAATGAGGTAAGTGAACCAAACTCACCAGATGCACATGACAAGATAGGACAAATATAGAAAGCTCCAAAAGTTTCCCCAAAACCACGTTCAGATACCCATTCCGGGAAAAACTCGTATTGCGCAAAACGGGCCGTAATGGCAGCTTCCCAATGAGGTAAGTGAACCAAACTATACAGATGCACATGACAAGTTGGGACAAATATAGAAAGCTACAAAAATTCCCCCAAAACCACGTTCAGATACCCGTTCTTGCGGAATACACGTATTGCGCAAAACGGGCCGTAACGGCACCTTCCCAATGAGGTAAGTGAACCAAACTCACTAGACGCACAAGACAAGGTGGGACATATATAGAAATCTCCAAAAGTTACCCCAAAACCACGTTCAGGTACCCGTTCCGGTCAAAAATGTGTATTCCGCAAAATGGGCCGTAACGGCAGCTTCCCAATGAGGTAAGTGAACCAAACTCACCAGATGCACATGACAAGGTAGGACAAATATAGAAAGCTCCAAAAGTTGCCCCAAAACTACGTTCAATTACCCGTTCCTGGCAAAAACACGTATTGCGCAAAATGGGCCGTAACGGCACCTTCCGAATAAGGGAAGTGAACCAAACTCACCATATGCACATGACAAGGTAGGACAAATATAGAAAGCTCCAAAAGTTGCCCCAAAACCACGTTCAGATACCCGTTCTGGGCAAAAACGCGTATTGCGCAAATTGGGCCGTAACGGCAGCTTCCCAATGAGGTAAGTGAACCAAACTCACCAGATGCACATGACAAGTTGGGACATATATAGAAAGCTCCAAAAGTCTCCCCAAAACCACGTTCTAATACCCGTTCTTGCGGAAAATGCATATTGCGAAAATAGGCCGTAACGGCACCTTCCCAATGAGGTAAGTGAACCAAACTCACAAGATGCACATGACAAGTTGGGACATATATAGAAAGCTCCAAAAGTTGCCCCCAAACCACGTTCAGATACCCGTTCCGTTCAAAAACGTGTATTGCGCAAAATGGGCCGTAACGGCAGCTTCCCAATGAGGTAAGTGAACCAAACTCACCAGATGCACATGACAAGTTGGGACAAATACAGAAAGCTCCAAAAGTTGCCCCCAAACCACGTTCAGATACCCTTTCCGGCAGAAAACTCGTATTGCGCAAAACGGGCCGTAACGGCAGCTTCCCAATGAGGTAAGTGAACCAAACTCACCAGATGCACATGACAAGGTGGGACAAATATAAAAAGCTCCAAAAGTTGCCCCAAAACCACGTTCAGATACCCGTTCCAGGCAAAAACGCCTATTGCGCAAATTGGGCCGTAACGGCACCTTCCCAATGAAGAAAGTTAACCAAAGTCACCAAATACACATGACAAGGTAGGACAAATATAGAAAGCTCCAAAAGTTGCCACAAAACCACGTTCAGACACCCATTCTGGGCACAAATGCGTATTGCGCAAATTTGGCCGTAACGGCAACTTCCCAATGAGGTAAGTGAACCAAACTCACCAGATGCACATGACAAGGTGGGGCAAATATAGAAAGCTCCATAAGTTGCCCAGAAACGACGTTCAGACACCCATTCCGGCTAAAACTCGTATTGCGCAAAATGGGCCGTAACGGCAGCTTCCCAATGAGGTAAGTGAACCAAAATCACCAGATGCACATGACAAGTTGGGACAAATATAGACAGCTCCAAAAGTTGACCGAAAACTACGTTCAGATACCCGTTCTTGGCAAAAACTCGTATTGCACAAATTGGGCCGTAACGGCAGCTTCCCAATGAGGTAAGTGAACCAAACTCACCAGATGCACATGACGAGTTGGGACAAATATAGACAGCTCCATAAGTTACCCAAAACCACGTTCAGATACACGTTCTGGACAAAAACACATATTGCGCAAATTGGGCTGTAAAAGCAGCTTCCCAATTATGAAAGTGAACGAAACTCACCAGATGCACATGACAAGGTGGGACAAATATAGAAAGCTAGAAAAGTTGCCCCCAAACCACGTTCTGAAAGCCGTTCTGGGCAAAAATGCGTATTGCGCAAAACGTACCGTAAAAGCAGCTTCCCATTGAGGAAAGTCCACGAAACTCACCAGATGCACATAACTAGGTGGGACAAATATAGAAAGCTCCATAAGTTGCCCTGAAACCACGTTCAGATACCCGTTCTGCGGAAAACGCTTATTGCGAAAATGGGCCGTAACGGCACCTTCCCAATGAGGTAAGTGAACCAAACCCACTAGATGCACAAGACAAGGTGGGACAAATATAGAAAGCTCCAAAAGTTACCCCAAAACCACGTTCAGATACCCTTTCCATTCAAAAACGTGTATTGCGCAAAATGGGCCCTGACGGCAGCTTCCCAATGAGGTAAGTAAACCAAACTCACAAGATTCACATGAGAAGTTGGGACAAATAAAGAAAGCTCCAAAAGTTGCAACCAAACCACGTTCAGAAACCCTTTCCGGCAGAAAACGTGTATTGATCAAAATGGGCCATAACGGCACCTTCCCAATAAGGGAAGTGAACCAAACCCACCAGATGCG
Source organism: Elgaria multicarinata webbii (assembly GCF_023053635.1). NCBI lineage: Eukaryota > Metazoa > Chordata > Lepidosauria > Squamata > Anguidae > Elgaria > Elgaria multicarinata. The sequence continues at coordinate 74,969 of NC_086191.1, read as the reverse complement.
CAGGGGCCATGCTAATCTTCTCTGTATCGTTCCAATTTTAGTATATTTGCTGCCGAAGCGAGCACAACCCTAACCCTAACCCTAACCCTAACCCTAACCCTAACCCTAACCCTAACCCTAACCCTAACCCTAACCCTAACCCTAACCCTAACCTTAACCTTAACGCTAACCCTAACCCTAACCCTAACCCTAACCCTAACCCTAACCCTAACCCGGAACCTAACCCGGAACCTAACCCGGAACATAACCCATAACCCGAAACCTAACCCTAACCCGGAACCAAACACGGAACCTAACGCGGAACATAACCCTAACCTTAACCCTAACCCGGAACCGAACCCGGAACGTAATCCGAAACCTAACCCTAACCCTAACCCTAACCCGGAACGTAACCCTAACCCGGAACCTAACCGGGAACCTAACCTGGAACCTAACCTGGAACAAAACCCCGAACCTAACCCCGAACCTAACCCCGAACCTAACCCGGAACCTAACCCGGAACCTAACCCTAACCCGTAACCTAACCCGGAACCTAACCCTAACCCTGAACCTAACCCTAACCCTAACCCGGAACCTAACCCTAACCCGGAACCTAACCCTAACCCGGAACCTAACCCTAACCCTAACCCCGAACCTAACCCTAACGCGGAACATAACTATAACCCTAACCCGGAACCTAACCCTAACCCTAACCCGGAACCTAACCCTAACCCGGAACCTCACCCTAACCCTAACCCTAACACGGAACCTAACCCTAAACCGGAACTTAACCCTAAACCGGAAACTAACCCTAACCCGGAACCTAACCCTAACCCTAACCCTGAACCTAACCCTAAACCGGAACATAAACGCGTTAGGGTTAGGCAAATATAGAGAGCTCCATAAGTTGCCCCGAAAAGACGTTCAGATACCCATTCCGGCAAAAAATCGTATTGTGCAAAACGGGCCGTAACGGCAGCTTACCAATGAGGAAAGTGAACCAAACTCACCAGATGCACATGACAAGTTGAGACAAATATAGACAGCTCCATTAGTTACCCAAAACCACGTTCAGATACCCGTTCTGGGCAAAAACACATATTGCGCAAATTGGGCCGTAAAAGCAGCTTCCCAATGAGGAAAGTGAACCAAACTCACCAGATGCATATGACTAGGTGGAACAAATATAGAAAGCTCCAAAAGTAGCCCCCAACCACGTTCTGAAACCCGTTCTGGGCAAAAATGCGTATTGTGCAAAACGTACCGTAAAAGCAGCTTCCCATTGAGGAAAGTCCACCAAACTCACCAGATGCACATAACTAGGTGGGACAAACATAGAAAGCTCCATAAGTTGCCCGAAACCACGTTCAGATACCCTTTCTGCGGAAAACGCTTATTGCGAAAATGGGCCGTAACGGCTCCTTCCCAATGAGGTAAGTGAACCAAACCCACTAGATGCACAAGACAAGGTGGGACAAATATAGAAAGCTCCAAAAGTTACCCCAAAACCACGTTCAGATACCCTTTCCGTCAGAAAACGTGTATTGCTCAAAATGGGCCATAACGGCACCTTCCCAATAAGGGAAGTGAACCAAACTCACCAGATGCACATGACAAGTTGGGACAAATATAGAAAGCTCCTAAAGTTACACCAAAACCACGTTCAGATACCCGTTCTCGGAAAAAACGCGTATTGCGCAAAAAGGGCCTTAAAAGCAGCTTCCCAATGAAGAAAGTGAACCAAACACACCAGATACACATGACAAGTTGGGACAAATACAGAAAGCTCCAAAAGTTGCCCCCAAACCACGTTCAGATACCCTTTCCGGCAGAAAACGCGTATTGCGAAAATGGGCCGTAATGGCACCTTCCCAATGAGGTAAGTGAACCAAACTCACCAGATGCACATGCCAAGGTAGGACAAATATAGAAAGCTCCAAAAGTTGCCCCAAAACCACGTTCAGTTACCCGTTCCTGGCAAAAACGCGTTTTGCGCAAAATCGGCCGTAACGGCAGCTTCCCAATGAGGTAAGTGAACCAAACTCACCAGATGCGCAGAACTAGGTGGGGAAAATATAGAAAGCTCCAAAAGTTACCCCGAAACCACGTTCAGATACCCGTTTTGCGAAAAAACGCGTATTACGCAAATTGAGCCGTAACGGCACCTTCCCAATGAGTTAAGTGAACCAAACTCACTAGATGCACAAGACAAGGTGGGACATATATAGAAAGCTCCAAAAGTTACCCCCAAACCACATTCAGATTCCCGTTCCGGTCAAAAACGTGTATTGCGCAAAATGGGCCGTAACGGCAGCTTCCCAATGAGGTTAGTGAACCAAACTCACCAGATGCACATGACAAGTTGGGACAAATACAGAAAGCTCCAAAAGTTGCCCCCAAACCACGTTCAGATACCCTTTCCGGCAAAAACTCGTATTGCGCAAAACGGGCCGTAACGGCAGCTTCCCAATGAGTTAAGTGAACCAAACTCACCAGATGCACATGACATGTTGGGACAAATATAGAAAGCTCCAAAAGTTGCCCGAAAACTACGTTCAGTTACCCGTTCCTGGCAAAAACGTGTATTGCGCAATTTATTGTTATTATTATTATTATTATTATTATTATTATTTATTTATTTATTTATTTGTTTATTTATTTATATAGCACCATCAATGTACATGGTGCTGTACTGAGTAAAACAGTAAATAGCTAAAGACCCTGCCGCATTGGCTTATAATCTAATAAAAGCATAGTAAAACAATAAGGAGGGGTAGAGAATGCAAACAGGTACTGGGTAGGGTAAGCAGGCACAGGGTAGGGTAAAAGTATCAATAGAAAGTAACAGTAGAAGTCTGCACAACATCAAGTTTTAAAAGCTTTAGGAAAAAAAAAAGTTTTTAGTTGAGCTTTAAAAGCTGCGGTTGAACTTGTAGTTCTCAAATGTTCTGGAAGAGCGTTCCAGGCGTAAGGGGCAGCAAACGAAAATGGACGAAGCCGAGCAAGGGAAGTAGAGGCCCTTGGGCAGGCGAGAAACATGGCATCAGAGGAGCGAAGAGCACGAGCGGGGCAATAGTGTGAGATGAGAGAGGAGAGATAGGAAGGAGCTAGACCGTGAAAAGCTTTGAAGGTTAACAGGAGAAGTTTATATTGGATTCTGAAGTGAATTGGAAGCCAATGAAGAGATTTCAGAAGCGGAGTAACATGGTCGGAGCGGCGAGCCAAGAAGATGATCTTTGCGGCAGAGTGGTGAACAGAAACCAACGGACTGATGTGAGAAGAAGGAAGGCCAGAGAGAAGAAGGTTGCAGTAGTCCAACCGTGAAATAACCAGTGCATGAACAAGCGTCTTGGCAGAAGAGACAGACAAAAATGATCGAATCCTGGCAATATTATACAGGAAAAATCGACAAGATTTAGCTACTGCCTCAATATGAGGAATAAAGGAGAGCGAGGAGTCAAATATAAAGCCAAGGCTACGAGCTTCCTTGATCGGAGTAAGCGTAACATCATTGACAGTAAGAGAGAATGAGAGATGAGGAGAAGGTTTAGGAGGAAAAACAAGCAATTCAGTCTTTGCCATGTTAAGTTTCAAGCGACGATGAAGCAGCCAAGCTGAGATATCTGAAAGACATGCCGAGATACGATCGTGAACATCAGGAGAAAGTTCCGGAGATGACAGATATAGTTGTGTATCATCGGCATACAGATGATATTGGAGGCCATGAGATTGAATAAGCTTGCCCAAGGGCAACATGTATAAGGAAAACAACAACGGGCCAAGCACCGAGCCTTGCGGAACCCCTACTGAAAGGGGAAAGGAGGAAGACGAGCTGCCATTAGTCAACACGCTGAAAGAGCGACCCGCTAGATAGGAGGCAAACCAGTTATAGACAGAGCCACAAAATCCAAGGTCATGAAGGGAATCTAAGAGAAGATCATGATCAACCGTGTCAAAGGCTGCAGTTAGATCAAGGAGAATAAGAACGGAATAATGGCCTTTAGACTTAGCAGTAAGGAGATCATTGGTGATCTTAGTAAGGGCTGTTTCGGTGGAATGCAGAGGACGGAATCCAGATTGAAAAGGATCCAAAGCAGAGTTACTAGAAAGAAAGTCAAGACAGCGAGAGTAGACCGCACGCTCCAGGATCTTTGAAACAAACGGCAACAAAGAGACAGGTCGTAACGGCACCTTCCCATTAAGGGAAGTGAACCAAACTCACCAGATACACATGACAAGGAAGGACAAATATAGAAAGCTCCAAAAGTTGCCCCCAAACCACGTTCAGTTACCCGTTCCTGGCAAAAACGCGTATTGCGAAAAATGGGCCGTAACGACAGCTTCCCAATAAGGGAAGTGAACGAAACTCAACATATGCACATAACTAGGTGGGGCAAATATAGAAAGCTCCAAAAGTTACCCCGAAACCACGTTCAGATACCCTTTCTGGGCAAAAACGCATATTGCACAAATTGGGCCGTAACGGCAACTTCCCAATGAGGTAAGTGAACCAAACTCACCAAATGCACATGACAAGGTGGGACAAATATAGAAAGCTCCATAAGTTGCCCCGAAACGACGTTCAGATACCCATTCCGGAAAAAAATCGTATTGTGCAAAACGGGCCGTAACGGCAGCTTCCCAATGAGGTAAGTGAACCAAACTCACCAGATGCACATGAATTAAAGGAAGCCAGATTCCGGCTGGACATCAGGAAAAACTTCCTGACTGTTAGAGCAGTGCGACAGTGGAATCAGCTACCTAGGGATGTTGTGGGCTCTCCCACACTAGAGGCATTCAAGAGGCAGCTGGACAACCATCTCTCAGGGATGCTTTAGGGTGGATTCCTGCATTGAGCAGGGGGTTGGACTCGATGGCCTTGTAGGCCCCTTCCAACTCTGCTATTCTATGATTCTATGATTCTATGACAAGTTGGGACAAATACAGAAAGCTCCAAAAGTTGCCCCCAAACCACGTTCAGATACCCTTTCCGGCAGAAAACGTGTATTGCAAAAATGGGCCGTAACGGCACCTTCCCAATGAGGTAAGTGAACCAAACTCACCAGATGCACATGACAAGGTGGGACAAATATAGAAAGCTTTAAAAGTTGCCCCAAAATCACGTTCAGTTACCCATACCGGCAAAAATGCGTATTGCACAAATGGGCCGTAACGGCACCTTCCCAATAAGGGAAGTGAAACAAACTCACCAGATGCACATGACAAGGTAGGACAAATACAGAAAGCTCCAAAAGTTGCCCCAAAACCACATTCAGATACACGTTCTGGGCAAAACTCATATTGCGCAAATTGGGCCGTACCGGCAACTTCCCAATAATGGAACTGAACCAAATGCGCCAGATGCACATTACAAGGTGGGGCAAATATATAAAGCTCCATAAGTTTCCCCGAAACGACGTTCATATACCAATTCCGACAAAGACTCATATTGCGCAGAACAGGCCATAACGGCAGCTTCCCAATGAGGTAAGTGAACAAAACTCACCAGATGCGCAGGGGCCATGCTAATCTTCTCTGTATCGTTCCAATTTTAATATATGTGCTGCCGAAGCGAGCACAACCCTAACCCTAACCCTAACCCTAACCCTAACCCTAACCCTAACCTTAACCCTAACCCTAACCCTAACCCTAACCCGGAACCTAAACCTAAACCTAACCCGGAACCTAACCCTAACCAAAACCTAACCCAAACCCGGAACATAACCCGGAACCTAACCCGTGAACCCAATCTGGAACCAAACCCGGAACCTAACCCGGAACCTAACCCGGAACCTAACCCGGAACCTAACCCGGAACCTAACCCGGAACCTAACCCGGCACCAAACACTAACCAGGAACCTAACCCGGAACCTAACCCGGAACCTAACCCGGAACCTAACTCGGAACCTAACCCGGAACCTAACCTGGAACCTAACCCTTACCCGGAACCTAACCCTAACCTGGAACTTAACCCTAACTGTAACCCGGTACCTAACCCTAACCCGGAACCTAACCCTAACCCTAACCTGGAACCTAAACCTATCCCGGAACCTAACCCTAACCCTAACCCTAACCCGGAACCTAACCCTCACCCGGAACCTAACCCTAAACCGGAACCTAACCCTAACCCGGAACCTAACCCTAACCCTAACCCGGAACCTTAACCTAACCCGGAACCTAACCGGATTAGGGTTAGGCAAATATAGAAAGTTCCATAAGTTGCCCCGAAAAAACGTTCAGATACCAATTCCGGCAAAAACTCGTATTGCGCGAAATGGGCCGTAACGGCAGCTTTCCAATGAGGTAAGTGAACCAAACTCACCAGATACACATGACAAGTTGGGAGAAATATAGAAAGCTCCATAAGTTGCCCCCAAACCACGTTCAGAAACCCGTTCTGGGCAAAAATGCGTATTGCGCAAAACGTACCATAGAAGCAGCTTCCAAATGACGAAAGTCCACCAAACTCACCAGATGCACATAACTAGGTGGGACAAATATAGAAAGCTCCATTAGTTGCACCGAAGCCACATTCAGAAACCCGTTCTTGCGGAAAACGCGTATTGCGAAAATGGGCCGTAACGGCACCTTCCCAATGAGGTAAGTGAACCAAACCCACTAGATGTACAAGACAACGTGGGACAAATATAGAAAGCTCCAAAAGGTACCCCAAAACCACGTTCAGATACCCGTTCCGGTCAAAAACGTGTATTGCGCAAAACGGGCGGTAACGGCAGCTTCCCAATGCGGTTAGTGAACCAAACTCACCAGATGAGCAGGGGCCATGCTAATCTTCTCTGTATCGTTCCAATTTTTGTATATGTGTTGCCGAAGCGAGAACAATCCTAACCGTAACCCTAACCCTAACCCTAACCCTAACCCTAACCCTAACCCTAACCCTAACCCTAACCCTAACCCTAACCCTAACCCTAACCCTAACCCTAACCCTAACCCTAACCCTAACCCTTACCTTTACCTTAACCCTAACCCTAACACTAACCCTTACCTTTACCTTAACCCTAACCCTAACCCTAACCCTAACCCTAACCCTAACCCTAACCCTAACCTTAATTTTCTCTGTATCGTTCCAATTTTAATATATGTGCTGCCGATGCGAGCACAACCCTAACCCTAAACCTAACCCGAACCCTAACCCTAATCCTAACCCTAACCCTAACCGTAACCGTAACCCTAACCCTAACCTGAACCCTAACCCTAACCCTAACCCTAACCCTAACCCTAACCCCAACCCTAACCCCAACCCTAACCCTAACCCTAACCATAACCCCAACCCCAACCCTAACCCCAACCCCAACCCTAACCCCAACCCTAACCCTAACCCTAACCCTAACGCTAACCCTAAACTGGAACCTAACCCTAACCCGGAACCTAACCGTAACCCGGAACCTAAAACGGAACATAACACGGAACCTAACCCTAACCCTAACCCGAACCCTAACCCGAACCCTAACCCGAACCCAAACCCTAACCCTAACCCGAACCCTAACCCGAACCCAAACCCTAACCCTAACCCTAAACCGAACCCGAACCCGAACCCGAACCCGAACCCGACCCATAACCCTAACCTGGAAACTAACCCTAACCCGGAACCTAACCCTAACACGGAACCTAACACGGAACCTAACACGGAACCTAACCCTAACCCTAACCCTAACCCGGAATGTAAGCCGGATCCTAACCTTAATCCTAACCCTAACCTGGAACCTAACCCTAACCCGGAACGTAACCCGGAACCTAACCCGAAACCAAATTCGGAACCTAACCTGGAACCTAACCCGGAACCTAACCCTAACCCGGAACCTAACCTGGAACCTAACCCGGAACCTAACCCGGAACCAAACCAGGAACCTAACCCGGAACCTAACCCTAACCCAGAACCTAACCCTAATCCGGAACCTATCCCTAACCCTAACCCGGAACCTAACCCTAACCCAGAACCTAACCCTAACCCGGAACCTAACCCTAACCCTAACCCGGAACCTAACCCTAACCCGGAACCTAATCCTAACCCGGAACCTAACCCTAACCCAGAACCTAAACCTAATCCGGAACCTATCCCTAACCCTAACCCGGAACCTAACCCTAACCCAGAACCTAACCCTAACCCGGAACCTAACCCTAACCCTAACCCGGAACCTAACCCTAACCCGGCACCTAACCCTAACCCTAACCCTAACCCTAACCCTAAACCGGAACCTAGCCCTAACCCGGAAACTAACCCTAACCCAGAACCTAACTGGGTTAGGGTTAGGCAAATATAGAAAGCTCTATAAGTTGCTCCGAAAAGACGTTCAGATACCCATTCCGGCAAAAACTCGTATTGCGCAAAACGGGCCGTAACGGCAGCTTCCCAATGAGGTAAATGAACCAAAATCACCAGACGCACATGACAAGTTGGGGCAAATAAAGAAAGCTCAAAAATTTACCCCGAAACCACGTTCAGAAACCCGTGCTGGGCAAAAATGCGTATTGCGCAAATTGGGCCATACCGGCAACTTCCCAATAAGTTAAGTGAACCAAACTAACTAGATGCACAAGACAAGGTGGGAGAAATATAGAAAGCTCCAAAAGTTACCCCTAAACCACGTTCAGATACCCGTTCCGGTCAAATACGTGTATTGCGCAAAACGGGCCGTAACGGCAGCTTCCCAATGCGGTAAGTGAACCAAACTCACCAGATGCGCAGGGGCCATGCTAATCTTCTCTGTATCGTTCCAATTTTTGTATATGTGTTGCCGAAGCGAGCACAACCCTAACCGTAACCCTAACCCTAACCCTAACCCTAACCCTAACCCTAACCGTAACCCTAACCCTAACCCTAACCCTAACCCTAACCCTAACCCTAACCCTAACCCTAACCCTAACCCTAACCCTAACCCTAATCCTAACCCTAACCCTAACTCTAACCCTAACCCTAATTTTATCTGTATCGTTCCAATTTTAGTATATGTGCTGCCGATGCGAGCACAACCCTAACCCTAACCCTAACCGTAACCCTAACGCTAACCCTAACCCTAACCCTAACCCTAACCCCAACCCTAACCCCAACCCCAACCCCAACCCCAACCCTAACCCTAACCCTAACCCTAACCCCAACCCTAACCCCAACCCTAACCCTAACCCTAACCCTAACCCTAACCCTGACGCTAACCCTAACCCTAACCCTAACCCGGAACCTAACCCTAACCCGGAACCTAACCCTAACCCAGAACCTAACACGGAACCTAACGCAGAACCTAACCCTAACCCTAAACCAAACCCGAACCCGAACCCTAACCCGAACCCAAATGCTAACCCGAACCCGAACCATAACCCAAACCCAGAAACTAACCCTAACACGGAACCTAACCCTAACGTGGAATCTAACACGGAACCTAACACGGAACCTAACCCTAACCCGGAACCTAACCCGGAACCTAAACCGGAACCTAACCCAGAACCTAACCCGGAACCTAACCTTAATCCTAACCCTAACCCGGAAACTAACCCGGAACCTAACCCGGAACCTAACCCGGAACCAAACCCAGAACCTAACCAAGAACCCAACCCTAACCCTAACCTGGAACATAACCCTAACCCGGAACCTAACCCTAATCCGGAACCTATCCCTAACCCTAACTGGGAACCTAACCCTAATCCTGAACCTAACCCTAACCCGGAACCTAACCCTAACCCTAACCCGGAACCTAACCCTAACCCGGAACCTAACCCTAACCCGGAACCTAACCCTAACCCGGAACCTAACCCTAACCCTAACCCGGAATCTAACCCTAACCCGGAACCTAACCCTTACCCGGAACCTAACCCTAACCCGGAACATAACCCTAACCCGGAACCTAACCCTAACCCTAACCCTAACCCGGAACCTAACTCTAAACCGGAACCTAACCCTAACCCGGAACCTAACCCTAACCCGGAACTTAACCGGGTTAGGGTTATGGAAAAAATATAAAAAGCTCTATAAGTTGCACCGAAAAGACATTCAGATACCCATTCCGGCAAAAACTCGTAATGCGCAAAACGGGCCGTAACGGCAGCTTCCCAATGAGGTAAGTGAACCAAACTCACCAGATACACATGACAAGTTGGGGCAAACATGGACAGCTCCATAAGTTACCCCGAAACGATGTTCAGATACGCATTACGGCAAAAACTCGTATTGCGCAAAAAGGGCCGTAAAGGCAGCTTCCCAATGAGGTAAGTGAACCGAAATCACCAGATGCACATGACAAGTTGGGGCAAATAAAGAAAGCTCAAAAATTTACCCCGAAACCACGTTCAGAATCCCGTGCTGGGCAAAAACGCGTATTGCGCTAATTGGGCCATAACGGCAACTTCCCAATAAGTTAAGTGAACCAAACACACTAAATGCACAAGACAAGGAGGGACAAATACAGAAAGCTCCAAAAATTACCCCAAAACCTAGGTCATATATATATTCCGGTCAAAAATGTGTATTGCGCAAAAAGGGCCGTAACGGCAGCTTCCCAATGAGGTAAGTGAACCAAACTCAGCAGATGCACATGACAAGTTGGGACAAATACAGAAAGCTCCAAAAGTTGCCCCCAAACCACGTTCAGATACCCTTTCCGGCAGAAAACATGTATTGCGAAAATGGGCCGTAACGGGACCTTCCCAATGAGGTAAGTGGACCAAACTCACCAGATGCACATAACTAGGTGGGGCAAATATAGAAACTCCAAAAGTTACAACGAAACCACGTTCAGATACACATTCCGTAAAAACTCATATTGCGCAACACGGGCCGTAACGGCAACTTCCCAATGAGGTGAGTGAACCAAACTCACCAGATGCACATGACATGGTTGGGCAAATATAGAAAGCTCCATAAGTTGCCCCGAAACGACGTTCAGATACCCATTCTGTAAAAACTCGTATTGCGCAACACGGGCCGTAACGAAAGCTTCCCAATGAGGTAAGTGAACCAAACTCACCAGATGCACATGACAAGTTGTTACAAATATAGACAGCTGCTAAAGTTACCCCAAAAGCACGTTCAGATACCCGTTTTCGGCAAAAACGCGTATTGCGAAAAACGGGCCGTAAAAGCAGCTTCCCAATGAGGTAAGAGAACCAAACTCACCAGATGCACATGACAAGGTAGGACAAATATAGAAAGCTCCAAAAGTTGCCCCAAAACCACGTTCAGTTACCTGTTTCTGGCAAAAACGCGTATTGCCCAAAATGGGCCGTAACGGCAACTTCCCAATGAGGAAAGTGAACCAAACTCACCAGATGCACATGACAAGTTGGGACAAAAATAGACAGCTCCAAAAGTTACCCAAAACCACGTTCAGATACCCGATCTGCTCAAAAACGCATATTGCGCAAGTTGGGCCGTAAAAGCAGCTTCCCAATGAGGAAAGTGAACCAAACTCACCAAATGCACATGACAAGGTGGGACAAATATAGAAAGCTCCAAAAGTTGCACCAAAAACAACGTTCGAACACCCGTTCTTGTGGAAGGGACAAATATAGAAAACTCCAAAAGTTGCCACCAAACCACGTTCAGAAACCCGTTCCTGGCAAAAATGCGTATTGCGCAAAACGTACCGTAAAAGCAGCTTCCCAATGAGGAAAGTCCACCAAACTCACCAGATGCACATAACTAGGTGGGACAAATATAGAAAGCTCCAAAAGTTGCCCCGAAACCACGTTCATATACCCGTTTTTGCGGAAAACGCGTATTGCGAAAATGGGCCGTAACGGCGACTTCCCAATGAGGTAAGTGAACCAAACTCACTAGATGCACAAGACAAGGTGGGACAAATATAGAAAGCTCCAAAAGTTACCCCAAAACCACGTTCAGATTCCCGTTCCGGTCAAAAACGTGTATTGTGCAAAATGGGCCATAACGGCACCTTCCCAATAAGGGAAGTGAACCAAACTCACCAGATGCGCAGGGGCCATGCTAATCTTCTCTGTATCGTTCCAATTTTTGTATATGTGTTGCCGAAGCGAGCACAACCCTAACCGTAACCCTAACCCTAACCCTAACCCTAACCCTAACCCTAACCCGAACCCGAACCCGAACCCGAACCCGAACCCGAACCCTAACCCTAACCCTAACCCTAACCCTATTTTTATCTGTATCGTTCCAATTTTAGTATATGTGCTGCCGAAGCGAGCACAACCCTAACCCTAACCCTAATCCTCACCCTAACCCTAACCCTAACCCTAACCCTAACCCTAACCCTAACCCTAACCCTAACCCTAACCCTAACCCTAACCCTAACCCCAACCCTAACCCCACCCCTAACCCTAACCCTAACCCTAACCCTAACCGTAACCCCAACCCCAACCCCAACCCCAACCCTAACCCTAACCCTAACCCTAACCCTAACCCTAACCCTAACCCTAACACTAACACTAACACTAACCCTAATGTTAACCCTAACGTTAACCCTAACCCTAACCCTAACCCTAACCCTAACCCTAACCCTAACCCTAACCCTAACCCGGAACCTAACCCTAACCCAGAACCTAACCCTAACACGGAACCTAACACGGAACCTAGCACGGAACCTAACCCTAACCCTAACCCTAACCCTAACCCTAACCCTAACCCGAACCCGAACCCTAACCCGAACCCGAACCATAACCCTAACCCGGAAACTAAACCTAACCGGGAACCTAACCCTAACCCGGAAACTAACACGGAACCTAACCCTAACCCTAACCCTAACCCTAACCCTAACCTCGTTCAGATACCCATTCCGTAAAAACTCATATTGCGCAACACGGGCCGTAACGGCAACTTCCCAATGAGGTAAGTGAACCAAACTCACCAGATGCACATGACATGGTTGGGCAAATATAGAAAGCTCCATAAGTTGCCCCGAAACGACGTTCAGATACCCATTCTTTAAAAACTCGTATTGCGCAACACGGGCCGTAACGGAAGCTTCCCAATGAGGTAAGTGAACCAAACTCACCAGATGCACATGACAAGTTGTTACAAATATAGACAGCTGCTAAAGTTACCCCAAAAGCACGTTCAGATACCCGTTTTCGGCAAAAACGCTTATTGCGAAAAACGGGCCGTAAAAGCAGCTTCCCAATGAGGTAAGAGAACCAAACTCACCAGATGCACATGACAAGGTAGGACAAATATAGAAAGCTCCAAAAGTTGCCCCAAAACCACGTTCAGTTACCTGTTTCTGGCAAAAACGCGTATTGCCCAAAATGGGCCGTAACGGCAACTTCCCAATAAGGGATGTGAACCAAACTCACCAGATGCACATGACAAGTTGGGACAAAAATAGGCAGCTCCAAAAGTTACCCAAAACCACGTTCAGATACCCGAACTGGTCAAAAACGCATATTGCGCAAATTGGGCCGTAAAAGCAGCTTCCCAATGAGGAAAGTGAACCAAACTCACCAGATGCACATGACAAGGTGGGACAAATATAGAAAGCTCCAAAAGTTGCACCAAAAAGAACGTTCGAACACCCGTTCTTGCGGAAGGGACAAATATAGAAAACTCCAAAAGTTGCCACCAAACCACGTTCAGAAACCCGTTCTGGGCAAAAATGCGTATTGCGCAAAACGTACCGTAAAAGCAGCTTCCCAATGAGGAAAGTCCACCAAACTCACCAGATGCACATAACTAGGTGGTACAAATATAGAAAGCTCCAAAAGTTGCCCCGAAACCACGTTCATATACCCGTTTTTGCGGAAAACGCGTATTGCGAAAATGGGCCGTAACGGCAACTTCCCAATGAGGTAAGTGAACCAGACTCACTAGATGCACAAGACAAGGTGGGACAAATATAGAAAGCTCCAAAAGTTACCCCAAAACCACGTTCAGATACCCGTTCCGGTCAAAAACGTGTATTGTGCAAAATGGGCCATAACGGCACGTTCCCAATAAGGGAAGTGAACCAAACTCACCAGATGCGCAGGGGCCATGCTAATCTTCTATATATCGTTCCAATTTTTGTATATGTGTTGCCGAAGCGAGCACAACCCTAACCGTAACCCTAACCCTAACCCTAACCCTAACCCTAACCCTAACCCTAACCCTAACCCTAACCCTAACCCTAACCCTAACCCTAACCCTAACCCTAACCCTAACACTAACCCTAATGTTAACCCTAACGTTAACCCTAACCCTAACCCTAACCCTAACCCGGAACCTAACCCTAACCCAGAACCTAACCCTAACACGGAACCTAACACGGAACCTAGCATGGAACCTAACACAGAACCTAACCCTAACCCTAAACCTAACACTAACCCTAACCCGAAACCTAACCCTAACCCGAACCCGAACCCTAAAACGAACCCGAACCATAACCCTAACCCGGAAACTAACCCTAACCGGGAACCTAACCCTAACCCGGAACCTAACACGGAACCTAACCCTAACCCTAACCCTAACCCGGAACTTAACCCGGAACCTAACCAGGAACCTAACCCGGAACCTAACCTTAATCCTAACCCTAGCCCGGAACCTAACCCGGAACCTAACCCGGAACCAAACCCGGAACCTAACCCGGAACCTAACCTGGAACCCACCCCTAACCCTAACCCAGAACCTAACACTAACCCGGAACCTAACCCTAATCCGGAACCTATCCCTAACCCTAACCCGGAACCTAACCCTAACCCTGAACCTAACCATAACCCGGAACCTAACCCTAACCCTAACCCGGAATTTAACCCTAACCCGGAACCTAACCCTAAACCGGAACCTGACCCTAAACCGGAACCTAACCCTAACCCTAACCCATAAGTTGCCCCGAAACCACGTTCAGAAACCCGTTCTGGGCAAAAATTCGTATTGCGCAAAACGTACCGTAAAAGCAGCTTCCCAATGAGGAAAGTCCACCAAACTCACCAGATGCACATAACTAGGGGGGACAAATATAGTAAGCTCCATAAGTTTCCCCGAAACGACGTTCAGATACCAATTCCGGGAAAAACTCGTATTGCGCAAAACGGGCCGTAACGACAGCTTCCCAATGAGGTAAGTGAACCAAACTCACCAAATGCACATGACAAGTTGGTTCAAATATAGACAGCTCCAAAAGTTGCCCGAAAACTACGTTCAGTTACCCGTTCCTGGCAAAAACGCGTATTGAGCAAAATGGGACATAACGGCAGCTTCCCAATGAGGTAAGTGAACCAAACTCACCAGATGCACATGACAAGTTGGGACAAATATAGACAGCACCAAAAGTTGCCCCAAAACCACGTTCTGATACCCGTTCTTGCGGAAAAAGCGTATTGGGAAAAGGGGCCGTAACAGCACCTTCCCATGAGGTAAGTGAACCAAACTCACCAGATGCACATGACAAGTTGGGAGAAATACAGAAAGCTTCAAAAGTTATCCCCAAACCACGTTCAGATACCGTTTCCGGCAGAAAACGTGTATTTCGAAAATGGGCCGTAACGGCACCTTCCCAATGAGGTAAGTGAACCAAAATCACTAGTTGCACAAGACAAGGTGGGACATATACAGAAAGCTCCAAAAGTTACCCCAAAACCACGTTCTAATACCCGTTCTTGCGGAAAACGCGTATTGCGACAATGGGCCGTAACGTCACCTTCCCAATGAGGTAAGTGAACGAAACTCACCAGATGCACATGACAAGTTGTGACAAATACAGAAAGCTCCAAAAGTTGCCCCAAACCATGTTCAGATACCCGTTCCGGTCAAAAACGTGTATTGCGCTAAATGGGCCGTAAAGGCAGCTTCCCAATGAGGTAAGTGAACCAAACTCAGCAGATGCCCATGACAAGTTGGGACAAATACAGAAAGCTCCAAAAGGTGCCCCCAAACCACGTTCAGATCCCCTTTCCGGCAGAAAACGTGTGTTGCGAAAATGGGCGGCAAATATAGAAAGCTCCATAAGTTGCCCCGAAACGACGTTCTAACACCCCTTCTTGCGGAAGGGACAAATATAGAAAGCTCTAACAGTTGCCCCCAAACCACGTTCAGAAACCCGTTCTGGGTAAAAATGCGTATTGCTCCCAGCGTACCGTAAAAGCAGATGCACACAACTAGGTGGGACAAATATAGAAAGCTTCATAAGTTGCACCGAAACCACGTTCAGATGGTTCTTGCGGAAAAGCGTATTGCGAAAATGGTCCGTAACGGCACTTTCCCAATGAGGTAAGTGAACCAAACTCACTAGATGAACAAGACAAGGTGGGACAAATATAGAAAGCTCCAAATGTTACCCCAAAACCACGTTCAGATACCCGTTCCGGTCAAAAACGTGTATTGTGCAAAATGGGCCATAACGGCACCTTCCCAATAAGGGAAGTGAACCAAACTCACCAGATGCGCAGGGGCCATGCTAATCTTCTCTGTATCGTTCCAATTTTTGTATATGTGTTGCCGAAGCGAGCACAACCCTAACCGTAACCCTAACCCTAACCCTAACCGTAACCCTAACCCTAACCCTAACCCTAATCCTAACCCTAACCCTAACCCTAACCCTAACCCTAACCCTAACCCTAACCCTAATTTTATCTGTATCTTTCCAATTTTAGTATATGTGCTGCCGATGCGATCACAACCCTAACCCTAACCCTCACCCTCACCCTCACCCTAACCCTAATGTTAACCCTAACCCTAACCCTAACCGTATCCCTAACCCTAACCCTAACCCTAACCCGGAACTTAACCCTAACCCAGAACCTAACCCTAACCCGGAACCTAACCCGGAACCTAGCACGGAACCTAACATGGAACCTAACCCTAATCCTAAACATAACCCTAACCCTAACCCGAACCCGAACTCTAACCCGAACCCGAACCATAACCATAACCCGGAAACTAACCCTAACCCGGAACTTAACCCTAACCCGGAACCTAACACGGAACCTAACACGGAACCTAACCCTAACACGGAACCTAACCCTAAACCGGAACCTGACCCTAAACTGGAACCTAACCCTAACCCGGAACCTTAACCTAACCCGGAACCTAACCGGGTTAGGGTTAGGCAAATATAAAAAGCTCTATAAGTTGCTCCGAAAAGACGGAACCTAACACGGAACCTAGCACGGAACATAACACGGAACTTAACCCTAACCCTAACCCTAACCCTAACCCGAACCCGAACCCTAACCCTAACCCTAACCCGAACCCTAACCCGAACCCGAACCATAACCCTATCCCGGAAACTAACCCTAACCCGGAACCTAACCCTAACCCGGAACCTAACCCGGAACCTAACCCGGAACCTAACCTGGAACCTTACCCGGAACCTAACCTTAATCCTAACCCTAACCCAGAACCTAACCCGGAACCTAACCCGGAACCAAACCCGGAACCTAACCCGGAACCTAACCCGGAAACCAACCCTAACCCTAACCCGGAACCTAACACTAACCCGGAACCTAACCCTAATCCGGAACCTATCCTTAACCCTAAACCGGAACCTAACCCTAACCAAGAACCTAACCCTAACCCGGAACCTAACCCTAACCCTAACCCTAACCCTAACCCTAACCCTAACCCTAACCCTAACCCTAACCCTAACCCTAACCCTAACCCTAACCCTAACCCGGAACCAAACCCTAACCCGGAACCTAACCCTAACCCTAACCCTAATTTTATCTGTATCGTTCCAATTTTAGTATATGTGCTGCCGATGCGAGCACTAACCTAACCCTAACGCTAACCCTCACCCTCACCCTCACCCTCACCCTCACCCTAACCCTAACCCGAACCCTAACCCTAACCCTAACCCTAACCCTAACCCTAACCCTAATCCTAACCCGGAACCTAACCCTAACCCAGAACCTAACCCTATCCCTGAACCTAACACGGAACCTAGCACGGAACCTAACACGGAACCTAACCCTAACCCTAACCCTAACGCGAACCCGAACCCTAACCCTAACCCAAACCCGAACCCGAACCCGAACCATAACCCTAACCCGGAAACTAACCCTAACCCGGAACCTAACCCTAACCCGGATCCTAACACAGAACCTAACACGGAACCTAACCCTAACCCTAACCCTAACCCGGAACCTAACCCGGAACCTAACCCGGAACCTAACCTGGAACCTTACCCGGAACCTAACCTTAATCCTAACCCTAACCCAGTACCTAACCCGGAACCTAACCCGGAACCTAACCCGGAACCCAACCCTAACCCTAACCCGGAACCTAACACTAACCCGGAACCTAACCCTAATCCGGAACCTATCCCTAACTTAAACCGGAACCTAACCCTAACCTAGAACCTAACCCTAAGACGGACCCTAACCCTAACCCTAACCCTAACCCTAACCCTAACCCTAACCCTAACCCTAACCCTAACCCTAACCCTAACCCTCACCCGGAACTTAACCCTAACCCAGAACCTAACCCTAACCCGGAACCTAACCCGGAACCTAGCACGGAACCTAACATGGAACCTAACCCTAACCCTAAACATAACCCTAACCCTAACCCGAACCCGAACCCTAACCCGAACCCGAACCATAACCCTAACCCGGAAACTAACCCTAACCCGGAACCTAACCTTAACCCGGAACCTAACACGGAACCTAACACGGAACCTAACCCTAACCCGGAACCTAACCCTAAACCGGAACCTGACCCTAAACTGGAACCTAGCCCTAACCCTAACCCGGAACCTAACCTTAACCCGGAACCTAACCCTAACCCGGAACCTAATACTAACCCTAACCCGGAATCTCACCCTAACCCGGAACCTAACCCAAACCCGGAACCTAACCATAAACCGAAACCTAACCCTAACCCGGAACCTAACCCTAACTTTAACCCTAACCCGGAACCAAACCCTAACCCTGAACATAACCCTAAACCGGAACCTTAACCTAACCCGGAACCTAACCGGGTTAGGGTTAGGCAAATATAGAAAGCTCTATAAGTTGCTCCGAAAAGACGGAACCTAACACGGAACCTAGCACGGAACCTAACACGGAACCTAACCCTAACCCTAACCCTAACCCTAACCCTAACCCTAACCCTAACCCGAACCCGAACCCTAACCCTAACCCTAACCCGAACCCTAACCCGAACCCGAACCATAACCCTATCCCGGAAACTAACCCTAACCCGGAACCTAACCCTAACCCGGAACCTAACATGGAACCTAACACGGAACCTAACCCTAACCCTAACCCTAACCCGGAACCTAACCCGGAACCTAACCTGGAACCTTACCCGGAACCTAACCTTAATCCTAACCCTAACCCGGAACCTAACCAGGAACGTAACCCGGAACCAAACCCGGAACCAAACCCGGAACCTAACCCGGAACCCAACCCTAACCCTAACCCGGAACCTAACACTAACCCGGAACCTAACCCTAATCCGGAACCTATCCCTAACCCTAAACCGGAACCTAACCCTAACCCAGAACCTAACCCTAACCCGGAACCTAACCCTAACCCTAACCCTAACCCTAACCCTAAACCTAACCCTAACCCTAACCCGGAACCTAACCCTAACCCTAATCCGGAACCTAACCCTAACCCAGAACCTAACTCTAACCCTAACCCTAATTTTATCTGTTTAGTTCCAATTTTAGTATATGTGCTGCCGATGCGAGCACAAACCTAAGCCTCACCCTCACCCTCACCCTCACCCTCACCCTCACCCTCACCCTCACCTTAACCCTTACCCTAACCCTAACCCTAACCCTAACCCTAACCCTAACCCTAACCCGGAACCTAACCCTAACCCAGAACCTAACCCTAACCCGGAACTTAACCCGGAACCTAGCACGGAACCTAACACGGAACCTAACCCTAACCCTAACCCTAACCCTAACCCTAACCCTAACCCGAACCCGAACCCGAACCCGAACCCGAACGCGAACCATAACCCTAACCCGGAAACTAACCCTAACCCGGAACCTAACCCTAACCCGGATCCTAACATGGAACCTAACACGGAACCTAACCCTAACCCTAACCCTAACCCGGAACCTAACCCGGAACCTAACCCGGAACCTAACCTGGAACCTTACCCGGAACCTAACCTTAATCCTAACCCTAGCCCGGAACCTAACCCGGAACCTAACCCGGAACCTAACCCGGAACCTAACCCGGAACCCAACCCTAACCCTAACCCTAACCCTAACCCTAACCCTAACCCTAACCCTAACCCTAACCCTAACCTAGAACCTAACCCTAAGACGGACCTTAACCCTAACCCTAACCCTAACCCTAACCCTAACCCTAACCCTAACCCTAACCCTAACCCTAACCCTAACCCTAATCCTAACCCTAACCCGGAACCTAACCCGGAACCAAACCCGGAACCTAACCCGGAACCTAACCCTAACCCAGAACCTAACCCTAATCCGGAACCTATTCCTAACCCTAACCCGGAACCTAACCCTATCCCAGAACCTAACCCTAACCCTAAGACTAATTTTATCTGTATCGTTCCAATTTTAGTATATGTGCTGCCGATGCGAGCACAACCCTAACCCTAACGCTAACCCTAACCCTCACCCTCACCCTCACCCTAACCCTAACCCTAACCCTAACCCTAACCCTAACCCTAACCCTAACCCTAACCCTAACCCTAACCCTAACCCTAACCCCAACCCTAACCCCAACCCTAACCCTAACCCTAACCCTAACCCTAACCCTAACCCTAACCCTAACCCTAACCCTAACCCTAACCCGGAACCTAAACCTAACCCAGAACTTAACCCTAACCCGGAACCTTACACGGAACCTAGCACGGAACCTAACACGGAACCTAACCCTAACCCTAACCCGAACCCGAACCCTAACCCTAACCCTAACCCGAACCCTAACCCTAAAACGGAACCTGACCCTAAACCGGAACCTAACCCTAACCCTAACCCGGAACCTAACCTTAACCCGGAACCTAACCCTAACCCGGAACCTAACACTAACCCTAACCCGGAACCTAACCCTAACCCGGAACCTAACCCACACCCGGAACCTAACCATAACCCGGAACCTAACCCTAACCAGGAACCTAACCCTAACCCTAACCCTAACCCGGAACCTAACCCTAACCCGGAACATAACCCTAAACCGGAACCTAACCCTAACCCGGAACCTAACCCTAACCCGGAACCTTAACCTAACCCGGGAACCTAACCGGGTTAGGGTTAGGCAAATATAGACAGCTCTATAAGTTGCTCCGAAAAGACGTTCAGATACCCATTCCGGCAAAAACTCGTATTGCGCAAAAAGGGCCGTAACGGCAGCTTCCCAATGAGGTAAGTGAACCAAACTCACCAGATACACATGACAAGTTGGGGCAAATAAAGAAAGCTCAAAAATTTACCCCGAAACCACTTTCAGAAACCCGTGCTGGGCAAAAACGCGTATTGCGCAAATTGGGCCGTAACGGCAACTTCCCAATAAGTTAAGTGAACCAAACACACTAAATGCAGAAGACAAGGTGGGACAAATATAGAAAGCTCCAAAAATTACCCCAAAACCAAGTTCAGATATATATTCCGGTCAAAAATGTGTATTGCGCAAAAAGGGCCGTAACGGCAGCTTCCCAATGAGGTAAGTGAACCAAACTCACCAGATGCCCATGACAAGTTGGGACAAATACAGAAAGCTCCAAAAGTTGCCCCCAAACCACGTTCAGATCCCCTTTCCGGCAGAAAACGTGTATTGCGAAAATGGGCCGTAAAGGCACTTTTCCAATGAGGTAAGTGAACCAAACTCACCAGATGCACATGACAAGGTGGAACAAATATAGAAAGCTCCAAAAGTTGCCACAAAACCACGTTCAGTTACCCATTCCGGCAAAAACTCATATTGCGCAAAACGGGCCGTAACGGCAGCTTCCCAATTAGGAAAGTGAACCAGACTCACCAGATGCACATGACAAGGAGGGACAAATATAGAAATCTCCAAAAGTTTCTCCAAAACCACGTTCAGATACCCGTTCCTGGCAAAAACGTGTATTGCGCAAATTGTGCCATAATGGCAACATCCCAATGAGGTAATTGAACCAAACTCACCAGATGCACATGACAAGGTGGGGCAAATATAGAAAGCTCCATAAGTTGCCCCGAAACGACGTTCTAACACCCGTTCTTGCGGAAGGGACAAATATAGAAAGCTCTAACATTTGCCCCCAAACCACGTTCAGAAACCCGTTCTGGGCAAAAATGCGTATTGCGCCAGCGTACCGTATAAGCAGCTTTCCAATGATTAAAGTCCACTAAACACACCAGATGCACACAACTAGGTGGGACAAATATAGAAAGCTCCATAAGTTGCACCGAAACCACGTTCAGATGGTTCTTGCGGAAAAGCGTATTGCGAAAATGGTCCGTAACGGCACCTTCCCAATGAGGTAAGTAAACCAAACTCACTAGATGCACAAGACAAGGTGGGACAAATATAGAAAGCTCCAAAAGTTACCCCAAAACCACGTTCAGATACCCGTTCCGGTCAAAAACGTGTATTGTGCAAAATGGGCCATAACGGCACCTTCCCAATAAGGGAAGTGAACCAAACTCACAAGATGCGCAGGGGCCATGCTAATCTTCTCTGTATCGTTCCAATTTTTGTATATGTGTTGCCGAAGCGAGCACAACCCTAACCGTAACCCTAACCCTAACCCTAACCCTAACCCTAACCCTAACCCTAACCCTAACCCTAATTTTATCTGTATCGTTCCAATTTTAGTATATGTGCTGCCGATGCGAGCACAACCCTAACCCTAACCCTAACCCTCACCCTAACCCTCACCCTAACCCTAACCCTAACCGTAACCCTAACCCCAACCCTAACCCTAACCCTAACCCTAACCATAACCCTAACCCTAACCCTAACCCCAACCCTAACCCTAAACCTAACCCTAACCCTAACCCTAACCCTAACCCTAACGCTAACCCGGAACCTAACCCTAACCCAGAACCTAACCCTAACCCGGAACCTAACACGGAACATAGCACGGAACCTAACACGGAACCTAACCCTAACCCTAACCCTAACCCTAACCCTA
Organism: Elgaria multicarinata webbii; assembly: GCF_023053635.1. Taxonomy (NCBI): domain Eukaryota; kingdom Metazoa; phylum Chordata; class Lepidosauria; order Squamata; family Anguidae; genus Elgaria; species Elgaria multicarinata. The sequence continues at coordinate 51,991 of NC_086191.1, read as the reverse complement.
ACCCTAACCCGAACCCGAACCCTAACCCGAACCCGAACCATAACCCTAACCCGGAAACTAACCCTAACACGGAACCTAACACGAACCCGGAACCTAACACGGAACCTAACACGGAACCTAACCCTAACCCTAACCCTAACCCGGAACCTAACCCGGAACCTAACCCGGAACCTAACCCGGAACCTAACCTTAATCCTAACTCTAGCCCGGAACCTAACCCGGAACCTAACCCGGAACCAAACCCGAAACCTAACCCGGAACCTAACCCGGAACCCAACCCTAACCCTAACCCGGAACCTAACACTAACCCGGAACCTAACCCTAATCCGGAACATAAAACTAACCCAGAACATAACCCTAACCCGGAACCTAACCCTAACCCTAATCCGGAACCTAACCCTAACCTGGAACCTAACCCTAACCCGGATCCTAACCCTAACCCGGAACCTAACCCTAACCCTAACCCGGAACCTAACCCTAACCCGGAACCTAACCCTAACCCTAACCCTAACCCTAACCCTAACCCTAACGTTAACCCTAACCCTAACCCTAAACCTAACCCTAACCCTAACACTAACCCTAACCCAGAACCTAACCCTAACCCAGAACCTAACCCTAACCCGGAACCTAACACGGAACCTAACACGGAACCTAACCCTAACCCGGAACCTAACCCTAACCCGGAACCTAACCCTAACCCTAACCCGGAACCTAACCCTAACCCTAACCCTAACCCTAACCCTAACCCTAAACCGGAACCTAACCCTAACCCTAAGCCGGAACCTAACCTTAACCCGGAACCTAACCCTAACCCGGAACCTAACCCTAACCCGGAACCTAACCCAAACCCGTAACCTTAGCATAACCCGGAACCTAACCCTAACCCGGAACCTAACCCTAACCCTAACCCTAACCCGGAACCTAACCCTAACCCGGAACCTAACCCTAAACCGGAACCTAACTCTAACCCGGAACCTAACCCTAACCCGGAACCTTAACCTAACCCGGAACCTAACCGGGTTAGGGTTAGGCAAATATAGAAAGCTCTATAAGTTGATCCGAAAAGACGTTCAGATACCCATTCCGGCAAAAACTCGTATTGCGCAAAACGGGCCGTAACGGCAGCTTCCCAATTAGGAAAGTGAACCAGACTCACCAGATGCACATGACAAGGAGGGACAAATATCGAAATCTCAAAAGTTTCTCCAAAACCACATTCAGATACTCGTTCCTGGCAAAAACCTGTATTGCGCAAATAGTGCCATAACGGCAAAATCCCAATGAGGTATGTGAACCAAACTAACCAGATGCACATGACAAGGTGGGGCAAATACAGAAAGCTCCATAAGTTGCCCCGAAACGACGTTCTAACACCCGTTCTTGCGGAAGGGACAAATATAGAAAGCTCTAACAGTTGCCCCCAAACCACGTTCAGAAACCCGTTCTGGGCAAAAACGCGTATTGCGCCAGCGTACCGTAAAAGCAGCTTCCCAATGATTAAAGTCCACCAAACACACCAGATGCACACAACTAGGTGGGACAAATATAGAAAGCTCCATAAGTTGCACCGAAACCACGTTCAGATGGTTCTTGCGGAAAAGCGTATTGCGAAAATGGTCCGTAACGGCACCTTCCCAATGAGGTAAGTGAACCAAACTCACTAGATGCACAAGACAAGGTGGGACAAATATAGAAAGCTCCAAAAGTTACCCCAAAACCACGTTCAGATACCCGTTCCGGTCAAAAACGTGTATTGTGCAAAATGGGCCATAACGGCACCTTCCCAATGAGCTAAGTGAACCAAACTCAGCAGATGCACATGACAAGGTATGACAAATACAGAAAGCTCCAAAAGTTGCCCCTAATCCACGTTCAGATACCCTTTCCGGCAGAAAACGTGTATTGCGAAAATGGGCCGTAACGGGTCCTTCCCAATGAGGTAAGTGGACCAAACTCACCAGATGCACATAACTAGGTGGGGCAAATAAAGAAAGCTGAAGAAGTTACCCCGAAACCACGTTCAGATACCCGTGCTGGGCAAAAACGCGTATTGCGCAATTGGGCCATAATGGCACCTTCCCATGAGGTAAGTGAACCAAACTCAACAGATGCACATGACAAGTTGGGACAAATACAGAAAGCTTCAAAAGTTGTCCCCAAACCACGTTCAGATACCATTTCCGGCAGAAAACGTGTATTTCGAAAATGGGCCGTAACGGCACCTTCCCAATGAGGTAAGTGAACCAAACTCACCAGATGCACATAACAGGTTGGGACAAATATAGAAAGCTCCAAAAGTTGCCCCAAAACCACGTTCTAATACCCGTTCCTGAGGAAAACGCGTATTGCGAAAATGGGCCGTAACAGCACCTTCCCAATGAGGTAAGTGAACCAAAATCACTAGTTGCACAAGACAAGGTGGGACATATATAGAAAGCTCCAAAAGTTACCCCAAAACCACGTTCAGATACCCGTTCCAGTCAAAAACCTGTATTGCGCAAAATTGGCCGTAACGGCAGCTTCCCAATGAGGTAAGTGAACCAAACTCACCAGATGCACATGACAAGATGGGACAAATACAGAAAGGTTCAAAAGTTGCCCCCAAACCACGTTCAGATACCCTTTCCGGCTGAAAAAGTGTATTTCGAAAATGGGCCGTAACGGCACCTTCCCAATAAGGGAAGTGAACCAAACTCACCATATTCACAGAACTAGGTGGGGCAAATATAGAAGGCTCCAAAAGAAACCCCCAAACCACGTTCTAATACCCGTTCTTGCCGAAAACGCGTATTGCGAAAATTGGCCGTAACGGCACCTTCCCAATGAGGTAAGTGAACGAAACTCACCAGATGCACATGACAAGTTGGGACAAATACAGAAAGCTCCAAAAGTTGCCCCCAAACCACGTTCAGATACCCGTTCCGGTCAAAAACGTGTATTGCGCAAAATGGGCCGTAACGGCAGCTTCCCAATGAGGTAAGTGAACGAAACTCACCAGATGCACATGACAAGTTGGGACAAATACAGAAAGCTCCAAAAGTTACCCCAAACCACGTTCAGATACCCTTTCCGGCAGAATACGTGTATTGCGAAAATGGTCCGTAATGGCACCTTCCCTATCAGGTAAGTGAACCAAACTCACCAGATGCACATGACAAGCTGGTACAAATATAGAAAGCTCCAAAACTTGCCCCCAAACCACGTTCAGATACCCTTTCCGGCAGAAAACGCGTATTGCGAAAATGGGCCGTAACGGCACCTTCCCAATGAGGTAAGTGAACCTAACTCAGTAGATGCACAAGACAAGCTCGGATAAATATAGAAAGCTCCAAAACTTGCCCCTAAACCACGTTCAGATACCCTTTCCGGCAGAAAACGCGTATTGCGAAAATGGGCCGTTACGGCACCTTCCCAATGAGGTAAGTGAACCAAACTCAACAGATGCACATGACAAGGTGGGGCAAATATAGAAAGTTCCAAAAGTTGCCCCCAAACCACGTTCAGATACCCTTTCCGACAGAAAATGTGCATTGCGAAAATGGGCCGTGACGGCACCTTCCCAATGAGGTAAGTGAACCAAACTCACCAGATGCACATGACAAGGTGGGGCAAATATAGAAAGCTCCAAAAGTTCCCCCAAAACCACGTTCTAATACCCGTTCTAGCAGAAAACGCGTATTGCGAAAATGGGCCGTAACGGCACCTTCCCAATGAGGAAAGTGAACCAAAATCACCAGATGCACATGACAAGGTGGGGCAAATATAGAAAACTCCAAAAGTTCCCTTAAACCACGTTCATATACCCTTTCCGACAGAAAACGCGTATTGCGAAAATGGGCCCTAACTGCACCTTCCCAATGAGGTAAGTGAACCAAACTCAGTAGATGCACAAGACAAGGTGGGACAAATATAGAAAGCTCCAAAACTTGCCCCCAAACCATGTTCAGATACCCTTTCCGGCAGAAAACGCATATTGTGAAAATCAGACGTAACGGCACCTTTCCAATGAGGTAAGTGAACCAAACTCACTAGATGCACAAGACAAGGTGGGACAAATATAGAAAGCTCCAAAAGTTCCCCCTAAACCACGTTCTAATACCTGTTCTTGCAGAAAACGTGAATTGCGAAAATGGGCCGTAACGGTACCTTCCCAATGAGGTAAGTGAACCAAACTCAGTCGATGCACAAGACAAGGTGGGGCAAATATAGAAAGTTCCAAAAGTTGCTCCCAAACCACGCTCATATACCCTTTCCGACAGAAAACGCATATTGCGAAAATGGGCCGTAACGGCACCTTCCCAATGAGGTAAGTGAACCAAACTCAGTAGATGCACAAGACAAGGTGGGACAAATATAGAAAGCTCCAAAAGTTTCCCCAAAACCACGTTCTAATACCCGTTCTTGCAGAAAACGCGTACTGCGAAAATGGGCCGTAACGGCACCTTCCCAATGAGGTAAGTGAACCAAACTCACCAGATGCACATGACAAGGTGGGACAAATATAGAAAGCTCCAAAAGTTCCCCCAAAACCATGTTCTAATACCCGTTCTTGCAGAAAACGCGTATTGCGAAAATGTGCCGTAACGGCACCTTCCCAATGAGGTAAGTGAACCTAACTCAGTAGATGCACAAGACCAGCTGGTACAAATATAGAAAGCTCCAAAACTTGCCCCCAAACCACGTTCAGATACCCTTTCCGGCAGAAAACGCGTATTGCGAAAATGGGCCGTAATGGCACCTTCCCAATGAGGTAAGAGAACCAAACTCAACAGATGCACATGACAAGGTCGGGCAAATATAGAAAGTTCCAAAAGTTGCCCCCAAACCACGTTCATATACCCTTTCCGACAGAAAACGCGTATTGCGAAAATGGGCCGTAACGGCACCTTCCCAATGAGGTAAGCGAACCAAAATCACCAGATGCACATGACAAGTTTAAACAAATATAGAAAGCTCCAAAAGTTGCCCCCAAACCACGTTCAGATACCCTTTCCGACAGAAAACGCGTATTGCGAAAATGGGCCGTGACGTTACCTTCCCAATGAGGTAAGTGAACCAAACTCACCAGATGCACATGACAAGGTGGGGTAAATATAGAAAGCTCCAAAAGCTCCCCCAAAACCACGTTCTAATACCCGTTCTTGCAGAAAACGCGTATTGCGAAAATGGGCCGTAACGGCACCTTCCCAATGAGGTAAGTGAACCAAACTCACCAGATGCACATGACAAGGTGGGACAAACATAGACAGCTCCTAAAGTTACCCCAAAACCACGTTCAGATACCCGTTCTAGGCAAAAACGTTTATTGGGCAAATTGGGCCGTAACGGCAACTTCCCAATAAGGTAAATGATCCAAACTCACAAAATGCACATGACAAGGTGGGGCAAATATAGAAAGCTCCAAAAGTTGCCCCTAAATGACGTTCAGATACCCATTCCGGCAAAAACGTGTATTGCGCAAAACGGGCCGTAACGGCAGCTTCCCAATGAGGTAAGTGAACCAAACTCACCAGGTGCACATGACTATGTGGAGCAAATATAGAAAGCTCCATAAGTTGCACCGAAACAACGTTCAGATACCAGTTCTTGCGGAAAACTCGTATTGCGAAAATGGGCCGTAACGGCACCTTCCCACGAGGTAAGTGAACCAAACTCACCAGATACACAAGACAAGGTGGGACAAATATAGAAAGCTCCAAAAGTTACCCCAAAACCACGTTCAGATACCCGTTCCGGTCAATAACGTGTATTGCGCAAAATGGGCCGTAACGGCAGCTTCCCAATGAGGTAAATGAACCAAACTCACCAGATGCACATGACAAGTTGGGGCAAATACAGAAAGCTCCAAAAGTTGCCCCAAAACCACGTTCAGACACCCTTCGGGAAGAAAACGTGTATTGCGCAAAATGGGCCGTAACGGCACCTTCCAAATAAGGGAAGTGAAGCAAACTCGCCAGATGCACATTACTAGGTGTGGCAAATATAGAAAGCTCCAAAAGTTACCCCAAAACCACGTTCAGATACCCGTTCTGGGCAAAAACTTGTATTGCGCAAATTGGGCCTTAACGGCAACTTCCCAATGAGGTAAGTGAACCAAACTCACCAAATGCACATGACAAGGTAGGACAAATATAGAAAGCTCCAAAAGATGCCCCAAAACCACGTTCAGATACCTGTTCTGCGCAAAAACGCGTATTGCGCAAAACGGGCCGTAAAAGCAGCTTCCCAATGAGGAAAGTAAACCAAACTCACCAGATACACATGAAAAGTTGGGACAAATACAGAAAGCTCCAAAAGTTGCCCCCAAACCACGTTCAGATACCCTTTCCGGCAGAAAACGCATATTGCGAAAATGGGCCGTAACGGCAGCTTCACAATGAGGAAAGTGAACCAAACTCACCAGATGCACATGACAAGTTGGGACAAATGTAGACAGCTCCAAAAGTTACCCCAAAACCATGTTCAGATACCCGTTCTGGGCAAAAATGCGTATTGCGCATAATGGGCCTTAACGGCAGCTTACCAATGTGGTAAGTGAACCAAACTCACCAGATGCACATGACAAGTTGGGACAAATACAGAAAGCTCCAAAAGTTGCCCCAAAACCACGTTCAGATACCCTTTCCGGCAAAAAACGTGTATTGCGAAAATGGGCCGTAACGGCACCTTCCCAATGAGGTAAGTGAACCAAACTCTCCAGATGCACATGACAAGGTAGGACAAATATAGAAAGCTCCAAAAGTTGCCCCAAAACCACGTTCAGTTACCCATTCCGGCAAAAACTCGTATTGTGCAAAACGGGCCGTAACGGCAGCTTACCAATGAGGTAAGTGAACCAAGCTCACCAGATGCACATGAAAAGTTGGGACAAATATAGACAGCTCCAAAAGTTACCCCAAAACCACGTTCAGATACCCGTTCTGTGCAAAAACGCATATTGCGCAAAACGGGCCGTAAAAGCAACTTCCCAATGAGGAAAGTGAACTAAACTCACCAGATGCACATGACAAGGTGGGACAAATATAGAAAGCTCCAAAAGTTGCACCAAAACAACGTTCTAACACCCGTTCTTGTGGAAGGAACAAATATAGAAAGCTCTAAAAGTTGCCCCCAAACCACGTTCAGAAACCCATTATGGGCAAAAATGCGTATTGCGCAAAACGTACCGTAAAAGCACCTTCCCAAATAGGAAAGACCACCAAACTTACCAGATGCATATAACTAGGTGGAACTAATATAGAAAGCTCCATAAGTTGCTCCGAAACCACGTTCAGATACCCGTTCTTGCGGAAAACGCGTATTGCGAAAATGGGACGTAATGGCACCTTCCCAGTGAGGAAGTAAACCAAACTCACTAGTTGAACAAAACAAGGTGGGACAAATATAGACAGCTCCAAAAGTTACCCCAAAACCACGTTCAGATACCCGTTCCGGTCAAAAACAAGTATTGCGCAAAATGGGCCGTAACGGCAGCTTCCCAATGAGGTAAGTGAACCAAACTCACCAGATGCACATGACAAGTTGGGACAAATACAGAAAGCTCCAAAAGTTGCCCCCAAACCACGTTCAGATACCCTTTCCGGCAGAAAACGTGTATTGCGAAAATGGGCCGTAACGGCCCCTTCCCAATGAGGTAAGTGAACCAAACTCTCCAGATGCACATGACAAGGTAGGACAAATATAGAAAGCTCCAAAAGTTGCCCCAAAACCACGTTCAGTTACCCATTCTGGTAAAAAATCGTATTGTGCAAAACGGGCCGTAACGGCAGCTTACCAATGAGGTAAGTGAAGCAAACTCACCAAATGCACATGACAAGGTAGGACGAATATAGAAAGCTCCAAAAGTTGTCCCTAAACCACGTTCAGATACCCGTGCATGGCAAAAACGCGTATTGCGTAAATTGGGCCGTAACGGCAACTTCCCAATGAGGTAAGTGAACCAAACTCACCAGATGCACATGACAAGTTGGGACAAATATAGACAGCTCCTAAAGTTACACCAAAACCACGTTCAGATACCCGTTCTGCGCAAAAACGCGTGTTGCGCAAAACGGGCCGTAAAAGCAGCTTCCCAATGAGGAAAGTGAACCAAAATCACCAGATACACATGACAAGTTGGGACAAATACAGAAAGCTCCAAAAGTTGCCCCAAAACCACGTTCAGATACCCTTTCCGGCAGAAAACGCGTATTGCGAAAATGGGCCGTAACGGCAGCTTCCCAATGAGGAAAGTGAACCAAACTCACCAGATGCACATGACAAGTTGGGACAAATATAGTCAGCTCCAAAAGTTACCCCAAAACCACGTTCAGATACCCGTTCCGGTCAAAAACGTGTATTGTGCAAAATGGGCCATAACGGCACCTTCCCAATAAGGGAAGTGAACCAAACTCACAAGATGCGCAGGGGCCATGCTAATCTTCTCTGTATCGTTCCAATTTTTGTATATGTGTTGCCGAAGCGAGCACAACCCTAACCGTAACCCTAACCCTAACCCTAACCCTAACCCTAACCCTAACCCTAACCCTAACCCTAATTTTATCTGTATCGTTCCAATTTTAGTATATGTGCTGCCGATGCGAGCACAAACCTAAGCCTCACCCTCACCCTCACCCTCACCCTCACCCTCACCCTCACCCTCACCTTAACCCTTACCCTAACCCTAACCCTAACCCTAACCCTAACCCTAACCCTAACCCGGAACCTAACCCTAACCCAGAACCTAACCCTAACCCGGAACTTAACCCGGAACCTAGCACGGAACCTAACACGAAACCTAACCCTAACCCTAACCCTAACCCTAACCCTAACCCTAACCCGAACCCGAACCCGAACCCGAACGCGAACCATAACCCTAACCCGGAAACTAACCCTAACCCGGAACCTAACCCTAACCCGGATCCTAACATGGAACCTAACACGGAACCTAACCCTAACCCTAACCCTAACCCGGAACCTAACCCGGAACCTAACCCGGAACCTAACCTGGAACCTTACCCGGAACCTAACCTTAATCCTAACCCTAGCCCGGAACCTAACCCGGAACCTAACCCGGAACCTAACCCGGAACCTAAACCGGAACCCAACCCTAACCCTAACCCTAACCCTAACCCTAACCCTAACCCTAACCCTAACCCTCACCCTAACCTAGAACCTAACCCTAAGACGGACCTTAACCCTAACCCTAACCCTAACCCTAACCCTAACCCTAACCCTAACCCTAACCCTAACCCTAACCCTAACCCTAATCCTAACCCTAACCCGGAACCTAACCCGGAACCAAACCCGGAACCTAACCCGGAACTTAACCATAACCCAGAACCTAACCCTAATCCGGAACCTATTCCTAACCCTAACCCGGAACCTAACCCTATCCCAGAACCTAACCTTAACCCTAACACTAATTTTATCTGTATCGTTCCAATTTTAGTATATGTGCTGCCGATGCGAGCACAACCCTAACCCTAACGCTAACCCTAACCCTCACCCTC